>NC_046221.1:84069538-85319538 GCF_009819885.2 Catharus ustulatus
GGTGGAACAAAACCTAGACCATCTGTCTTAAGAAAGGATGAGCCACAGGATTGAAAGTTGTACTGGCTGAGTTTTAACCACTACAGATGGAAAATAAAACAATCTTCTACAGAAATACAGAAAGAGGGAATTTATTGAAAAGAAAACTGTTTCTTCATATTTTCTTTGCTGAAAGTGGACACCACTGAACAGCCTTCTCTGAGCATGATGAGATGTGTATTTCTAGTAACTTTGAAGCCAGACTCAGTATCTTTTCCATGCTGTCAGCCATGCTGTCAGTATACCAGTCTGTTTTCTCCTATGCCTTTTTTGTGTGTACTTCGTTGCTCTTCCACCTGTTGTCTACTGATTTTACCACAAGTTCTCTGTGATTTTAGGACCCCACAGCCAAAAGAATGAGGTACCCTCCCTGCTGACAAGTATTTTGGAATCCATGAAGGACCTTCATGGAAAGCAAAGAGAGGAGCATTTTGCTTTCATGTCCTCCTGAGTGGAACAGCAGTCCTTGTTCTTCTTATCTCACACTGTGTTTGTGCATCTCTTTGGGCACATCACCATAACAAAGAAATCACCATTACTGGTCACTACTGAGGCTTTTACTGGTAGTCAGACATTGGGCATGACAGTAGTGTATTACTAACTCAGCCTAGCCCTCCTGTTGCTCCTCAGAGTGCTCCATTGTGCCACCAAGAGCCTTGTCCCTCACCACATATTGTCAGTCCCTCCCTTTCACATGGTCCATCTCACTGGGCAGCTATGGGCAGCAGCCGTTTGAGTGCTGCAAGCACGGCTCCCAGCTGGGTGATATGCACATCCCACTAACAGACCTTCACCCTGAGCTGCCAGAGAAAGAAGCAGGATGAGGACATTGGTGCTGTTTGTGTTTCTGTTTGTGCTGGGTGCGTGCTTGTGCTGGTCTGTGCAGCCAGCCATGTGCATCTGTGTGTGCCATATGGGTGTTTGTGTGTGCACATACCGGGAACACACAGTCAACCTCACTCCTGACAGGACCTGGGGGCTTGGAGCTGCAGCAGCCTCTATCAAGCTGCCACAAAAGGCAACAAAAGACTTTCCTGGGTTTCTTCTGTTTGGGAAGTTTTAAACAACAATTGCAACAGTGCTCTGGAGAGTAGCTCTTGCTGACTTTTCTTGATGGGTTTCACAGTAGGAGGAAACACACTCCTGGGACAGCCCTAGGAGGAGTCTGGACAGGGTGTCACCTTCTCTGAAGAGAAGGCCCCCATTGCCATTGTCCCTCTGTGTTCCACTGTGTATGTGAGGCTGAGCATTGTATCACAAAACCTAAGTCAAACATGTCCTTGAAGACATTTTGTTCACCAGTCCAGCACCTCCTTTAAGTGCTGCAAAATTCCCTCAGCTCTCTTATGTTTAGAGGATCATATATGGCAGTCTTTGAATCTTGCATTTCTAAAGAATAAATAACGACCCTTTACTATCCAGGCAAAATTTTCTTTGCTTGTTCAATCACTGTCTGGGTTTTGACTGATGCCAGAACAAGTTTTTTGCTAAAGTGCTGGTCAACCCCGCCAAAAAATCCTGATGCTGAACAGCAATGTCTGCTCAGAGCCTCAGTTCTCTGGAGAAATGCTTGCAAAGAAAAAGAAGTCTGGTACAGAGTCAAGGAGAACCTTTAGTTTCTGTGAACTAACTGTAGGGACGTGGGACACATATATGGATGGTTTCTGGTTTTGGGGAGTTTTGGCAGAGAGAGAAGGATGGAGTAGCTCTTTATTGCTCTTTCAGAAGAGTATATTTTTGTCTGTTGACAGGCAAGAACAGAATTCTTTGAAGAGAAATTGTTTGAAAATGAAACACACCAGGAACAAAAAGACTGCATTTTGTTTAAAGTAATGTTTCTTTCAGTTGTTTAGCTTTGTCTGAGTCTTAAATGACAGTAAGAAAAAATAAACCAAGAATATCTGTATTCTCCAATGTATTCTATTCTACTTAATAGATTTTTAACTGCTCTGTTCTCTAAAAATAAAAAATAAGTCACCAACTGCAAGAAAAACTTGTAAAACTTAAATAAAACTTATGTTGAAAAAATGTGTAAGAATGCCACAAATTTCTGAGACACGCATTGGTTGCAGTATTCGCCTTGCCCAAAATTCATGCAGGTTAGGAACCAATCTCAATTTTATACGGTTTCAGAAAATCATTACATTGCTTTTACAGAATTTATGTTTCTGTAAAAAAATCTTGGTTTACCATTTATCTTGTACACATCAGGCCCATGTTCTGTGTTCCACAAGCAACCATCATTTTTAAGTTCAGTACTAACACAATGATAGGTCATAAACATTACACAGGACAGGTTGCTCAGGGTCCCCAAACCAAAAGTTGGTGTGCGCTGGAATCTGTTCAACCACATCCCATCCTTTCAGGTACACAGCTGAACTAGGCAAGGCCTTTTAGGCTTGTCCTATCTGGATTCTCAGAAAACTGTTCTCCCAAAATCAGAATTCATCATCCAGTGTGCATTATGACACCAGGTAATGATTTATTTCATATTTGCACATGGATGAGTACCAGGTGGTAAATCCATGAAGCTGGCACCCTGAGCAGTGAAAGCTGTCATCATTTATGCCCTGTTAATCTAATATATTCCACCTATCTAATAAAAATTCAATGTTTATTGCTCTATTATTGGTTACTCATAAAGAAGCTGATTGTGCAAGATATTATATAATTCATTATTAGCTACCATGCATGATCGAGGTCTTTCATTTGAGTCAGAGGTAATTTGGTGGTTGTGACCTCCTCCTTTACCCAGCTGGAACAGATTTTGACACAGTTGTTGAATTAGTGTAGTTAGTACTTTCCTATCTCAGGCGTTCTTGCCAAGTTCCAAGTTCTTTGTGTTCACTATCAGTAGCACTCTTCTTCCTAAGCTTTGTTAACCTCTCCTTGGGGATCTTTGGAGCATGCCAAGCCCTAAACTTTAAACAAGGCAATTCTACTGACAAGTAATTTATCTCAGGATAATCAATACTGCTCTTCAAATCCTGTCCCCAGAGCTCTCCTACTGCTTTGCCCAAGCAGGACTGCACCACTCCCAGTTTCGGCAAATTCTGGGCTCAGCCTCTTGTTGTGAGCAGGAGTCAGTCACCACAGCAGGGCTGGTGGGAACTTGTGGCTCCTACTGCCAGGGTTGCAGTTAAGAACTAGGTGGGATCCTATCTCTGAGCCTAACCATCTCTGAGCTGGCCATGAACCTCAGCTGCCACAGATCCCAGAGGGGGAATATCCTTAAGACCCATCAGAATGAGTGAGTTGTAACGAGCACTACACATTAATTAACAGGAACAGAAGTCAGTATGTGGCTGATGAACAGGGCAATCTTTGAGACATGCAGTTTCTTCAGCCTCTGAATCCCTGCCAGCCATCTGTGATGCACACTCAGGCAGCTAAGCAGCAAAGTAATCCTAATTAAAGTCAGACTAATGCCTCACAAGCTTCTTTTTATAACCCTTCCTTTGAAATACAACAAATGGACCCTACTGTTAAACAGCTTCTCACTTCCATTACAACAGATGAATCTTAGAGAAACTCTTATACATTTTTCCACACCAGCTAATAAAATTTGAAGAAGTCCCTTTCTTCTCTAATAGTACTAAAACCAGCTCCTTCCAGGTTCATATTATCTCTAAGGCATAAAGGGAAAGGCTAAGGCTGAATAATGAAGTCAGCACCCTTTCCATTTCACCCATTGATTACTTTTACCCAGAGGCTACATCTCTGGGATGTAATGATTTTTCATGCTAGCTCCAGCAAATGAGATGGTATGTTGGACTGACATGAAACAGAGAAAGTATATTTTCCCACTCAAGTGTTTCAATATGGCAATTAGGATTTGCCAAATCCAATGTTTCCCTGTTGAATGAATCATGAGGTTGAACAACCTGTGAGCTTCTTTGAGCATTCTGCACACTAATTTTTGTGGTAATAGTGACCAAGTTGGCAACTTCATAATTTCTTAGCCTTCAGAAGAAAAAGATACCACTTTTAAAAAAAGAAAAACAAAAGAAACAAAAAACCAAACAAAGCAACAAAGGATGCAAACCCTCTATTAAGCCTCTGAGAGCCATTTGAAAATTAGAGCATCTCATTGACAAATATTTTAACAGTGAATAAAGTTCTCTCCCCACTGTGTCATGAACTCTAGACATAAAGACAGAGGACATATATCACAATATTTAAATTCAGAAGTCCTACTCATCCTGGAATTCTGCCTACAACTATAGGATTTTTTTAAATTGCCACATATGTCATGGATTTGTTCGGTCAGTATCAGGATTTTCAGTTCTGATTTTGAGTATATTGAGTTAGCAAAGAAAATTCCCTTCTGCAAGGTATTTCAAAATAACAAAGACCAGCAGAACAGATTAACGAATTTTTTTAAGAGCCAACTGGAAAGATGATGTTATTTCCATTAGAAAGTATGCTCCTATGGGTAATTCTAAAATCTCATCTACTTTAATACAAGTCAAATATAAATCAACAACCCTTCTGTACTCAGCCTCTCAAGTAAGTGAAGTAAAATGAAGTGTATGTTTCATCCTAGGACTTTACCCCCACTTTATCCCAGTTTAGAAAACAACTAATAAAACACTTCTGGCATTGGAGCAACCATTGCAATATTAATAAACCAAAACAAACAGCTTTTCACTAGTGGTTTCTGCAGAGCAATATTGGCATCCAGTGTCCAGTTCAGTAAATCTTTAGCAGCTGCATTCTGCAGAGATGGCTTGTCTTTATATGTGACATGAGAAGATGCATCTACAGTTCCTTATCAAATACAAGAGGACCATTAAGTTTTTCATAGCTGCCTGTTGACTCCATTCTTTGATGATCATAGCAAGCTCTCAACAAGTTTAAAGAAAACCATGACACTGAACCCTACATTTTTTACACGTTGTACAATCACAAGGGAAAATGTCCAGACTTTTGAACACCAAAGGCATTACTTTGTGCTTTGGGGCCTTTCTGGTTTTACACCTTTACCTCTGTCATTCCATTCAACAGTGACTCTTTGAACAACTGATAGCTAGCATTACATTTTCAACACTTTTTGCACCTTCTAACCTAAACAAAATTAAGATGTATCCCAACAGCATTGTATGGTGTGGTACACCATCACCTGAGTTTTCATTAGCCATCATGAAGACTGTAAATCCCAACAGAATGTTCTCCTTGTATGGTTTAACTACTTTAAATTTGGAAACCACAATTTGGCCAAGCATCAACTGTTTTGGGAGGCAACACTATGGAAACAAAGAGGTTCAGTGACCAGATATTCCTTGCCAACTCACCCTGGAAGCTGCCCAGACAAAACTGGTGCTCTGCAAATCCAATTTGAGTTCCTACAGGCTCATCAGATGAGGAACAGCTCATGTGCGAGCAGCTACCCAAATCCAAAGGTCAGCTCATAACTAATCTTTATAGCTGAAGCAATCCAAATACTTTTGGTAGCTGAAGTTCCACTAGCCCTGAAGTGGCTTTCTTGGAAGATAACTTTAGCTTCCCTGCCATAGGAACATGAAGGACTGCAACACAAGGACAATGCAAGTGAAGCTGTGCCTTAGGTAAAGCTGATGATCCCAGATGACCCAGCCTCTTCAAAACATTATCCCATTGTAGTGCTCTGTAAGAGGAGACTCACAACTTCCTCATGAGGGGAAGACGGGGGGCAGGGACTGATCTCTTCTCTGTGGTGTCCAGTGACAGCACCAGAGGGAATGGCCTGAAGTTGTGTCAGGGGAGGTTTAGGTTGGATGTTAGAAAAAGGTTTTTCACCCAGAGGGTGGCTGGACACTAGAACAGGCTCCCCAGGGTGGTGGTCACAGCACCAGCCTGACAGAGCTCAAGAAGTGTTTGGACAATGCCCTCAGGCACACAGTGTGACTCTTCAGTGCAGGGCCAGGGGTCGAACTCAATGATCCTTGTGGGTCCCTTCCAACTCAGAATATTCTGTAAGTATATTGGTTGCCATTCAGCATTGGTACGCACACTGGTACTCTGGCTGATTTCACACTCAACCTGTCAGGCAGCTCAGCATCTCCTGGCCATTGTCTTTGGCTTGTTCTGCAGATTTCAGAACAGTTGCAGCCAGGCTACCAGCCCCTGACAACAATACATTCTGTACTGCAACACCTGGGCTTTTCCTCACTAGGGATCTCTCAGCATCCCACGATCTTTGGCAAAAATGATAGTTTTAGAAAACCCCTTGACAATATGACCAAATTAAGAAGTAAACTCAGGACAGGCCACACTTTATGGGACTATGTCAGGAGCCAAACACAAGGAAAAATTCTTGACAAACTCTAGGCTGGGACATGCCCAGTGAACATAAGCTTCTGGATTTAACCAAGGTGACAAGAATGCCCAGTAAACATAGGGATGGCAAGCCCCATCTCCATCACAGGGACAGTCTCCCTTGGCAGCTCCATAGAATGTTTTTGGAACAAAAGCCTAAAAAACCTAGAATAATATTAATTTTTATGTTTATTAACATTTGCAGAATTTTACTTTTCCCCCATGCCCCACCAAAATTTAAAGACAGACACTCAAAACAGAAGGAGTTTCAAAACATATTAAGGAAAAATTGATACAAGAAGGTTTGCAGTGTCTTTTCACATACAATTGCTATACAGCATAAAAACACCGGTAACAGCAAAATTAAGTATCCTTAGTGAATTCAATAGAATTTAGAACCAGAGAATAGCAAGGTGGAAGGCACCCTAAAGATCATGATAGTCCAACTCCCTGCTCCTTCCATGACTGCCGAAAACTAAACCATATGCATAATAGTATTGTTCTTCTTCTTCTTTGATGACATCAATGATATCAATGCAAGTCAAGAAGACTTCACAGCAGAAGTTAGGCCATCTCAAAACCAGGAGAGCTTGGCCAACACAGCTGAGCAGTTTCTCAAAGAGCACAGTACGTGGATGTTTCAGGAGTAAAACAGTGCAGTAACTGAAGTATTCCTGACATATCTGAAAGCAAAATACCTCAGGCCTTCTCTAGGAAGGCAAATAAAAACATTAGAAATATGTGCCATACCTAATGATTAGATTAAATGGCTCCTCACTTAAGAATCTTATGCCAGCTCCTCTTGTCCTTGAATAGCAAGGACAATGTTCTAGTTCCGTGTTACTTGTATTAACTGGCAGGCCCACAACCTCTACCGTTACTTAAACCAAGGAAACAACACCAAAAGAACAATAAACAAAGGCAGGAGATTGTATTTACTGCTGTTACCTGTCTGAAAGGAGCAGAGGCACAGGCTCCATGAGTTTTTCTATGGCAGCGACAAGGGTCATGCCAGACCTCACTACAAATGTGCAGCCAGTTGGCTCTATTCAAGATTAGTACATTTCCTACCTTTTTGCCCCAGCCCTGAAGAAAGTACCTCATTGCATACCTAATCCTTACAGAGAGCCTTCTCAGCATGGAAGCAGCAGTTTTGTAGCTTTCCTTCCCTGTAAATTTTGCGTTTGGCACAAGACACCTAGATCCCATGCTGTAACATGATATACACATTGGCTAAATGATTTTATTATTTGTCAATGAACCATGCACAGCTCCTGCTGGCCTAAATTTACCAGCAGACTGACATCAGATTTTCAATTCATTATAATGTCACAGTATGCTGATTTAATCTTCTCTGTGCCGCATTTTTAGCTTATCTTCTCTCACAGGAGTTAAAAATTTAAAAGACTCAGGACAGAATCGTCCCCCCACATTCACATATTCAAGAACAGGTTATATTGGTTGTTCTTTAAAATAACAAACAGAATATTTTAAGCTGATTAGTAAAGTGCCTATAAACTTGTTATTTGATCTAACTCAATGCATCTTCACGAATGGCAGCACAACGACCAACTGGTGTAGTTCAGACACTTCCCTTCTGAGGAAGGACTTTATTAAGCACAGGGACATAGCCTGCAACAAAAACTTTCCTGTTTTTTTCCTTGAAGTGCTGGATCCCCCACATTTTTTTACTATCTTGCAGAGCCAAATCTATCTGCAAGCCTTTTCAGTTCTCAAACTTCAATGCAAACATCATATGGCAGCCTCTTGTAAAGTCAACTAGAGTAAAATGCACTTAGATATTAACAATTACTTCTTCTGTCCTCACAACCTCTCTAGAGCATGGTTCAAGCATCGTTTACAAAATAACTGCTTGAAAACTTAACATTCCAACACATACAGAGTTAAGTCTCTTTGCACGTGTTGTGAATCCAAAGGCAGAGAGAAATACAACTAGTATATTCTACTGAAACTTAATGGAATATCAAATCGCATCAGACATACTTCTAAGCCAAACCAAGCTAAGCCACCCTCACACACTGGGTATGTGCAGTTCCTACTGTAGTTGAAAAGCTCCACATGCTCTTTTTCCAGACAGGACAGTGCACAACATTTTCCTAAAGCAAATTCTCCAAAAACCCAGATCCTCCCACCTTTGACAGTCCATACCATGCAGAGCAGCACAGAGAAGTGCCCTACACATTATTTGGCTCCTTTGGACTTGCAATTGCAAAGAATCAAAATAGCTTTTAAGTGCTTGGTCAGTTATTTAAACACTTAGTGCAACTACAGAGGAACTTTTAAACAAATAATAATCTAAAAAAATAAATTTTAAAAAGGCAACAAAAAAAACCCCAACAAAACAAGAACCTCATCAGCATGCAATGTGTTTTTCTCATCTTTGTCACACAGTGTTTTAACTACCCATGACACCAGAGCTAGGCTGATAGGCTTTTCTGCTCTGCTGTTTCCAACCAGAAAGCCCTTTAGAATTCTCCTTTTCTAATTCTGCCAGGCATCTCTTCCTGATTGGAATGGCAACTCAATAATAGTTGCTCCATCTTTTGTTGCACTTCAGCAGTGTAACAGTGGCAGAAGCTGATTTGTATTTCTGCAGACAAGGAGGACCCTAAAACCTTTGTATTGGTGCATTGGTTATGGTGATCAGAGGATATTCTGGGAAAAGGTAAATTATGTATTCACCTTAAAGAAAGGTATCAAAAGACTCTTGAGAGCCATGGGCCAGTCAAACTCCAGTCCCTGACAAGATTACTGAACAAAGTCCAATGGGAAGCCGCATAGCAGGGCTATCCCTCAAAGAATGGTGACATGGTCAGTAGTGCTTGATGTCATCATAAATGATCAGGATGGAGGCAGAGATCACTCTCAGCCAATAAGATACCAGACTGGAGTCACTCAGTACACTGTAGAAAGTTGCTACTCAGGGTCCTGTAAAAGCTTGAAAAATGGGCTGGCGAGAAAGCTTGAGAAGATGCATGTATTAAGCCCTGCACATGGGATGAAATAACCCTACACAACAGTACAGGCCAAGGGCTGATAAACTAGAGACTATCTATGCAGAGACAGTCTGGGTGTGTTTATAGACAGCAAGATATAAACAGTCAGCAGTGTGCCCTTTCTTGCAGCAAAGAACATCACTTACAATGCACGATAGCAGCATAATGGAATTGTTTATTCCCTTCTATTTTCTATTTGTTAGAGCATATCTACATTCATGTGTCCAGTTCTGTAGTAGGAAAATAAATAAACAAAGCCCCTCCCAGACCAAAGAAAAGACAAACCAAACAAACACCATCCACAAAAGGTACAAACTTTAATATCCAGTTACAAAGAATTCATCCTGATACTCTGTGCATTTCTGCTTTTCAGATTTCATCTTCTTACTTTATCATACTTAATTATCAAAGGAAAAGGAAATGCTTTCTACTCCCTAAAGTACACAAAATAAATAAGGAAAGAAAAATTTTCATTTTCCCTGGAGTCTCATACCTGCCATGGCAGTTGAGGACCTCTCAAAAAACTGATTAATTAGGAGCTTCAATTCCCCAGATACACCAGCACAGAGCCATCACAAGTGTAGATAACATAAAATATATGTTTAAAATCTTATACATTTATGAAGTGACAAACAAATCTTGCCATTCTATCTGGGTAATTGTCTGTATATATTATCCCCTACTTTCCAGCTACACTTCTACAGTTGCATTTTATAACAGGAGAGTCATTAATTATACAGGAACATTTAAATAAGATAGTTTGACCTTTTACATTTATAAAAGGTTTTGTAGTTTCAAGGCTTCTTTCTTTAAGTCCCTGCTTTTGATTAGCCTAATGGTTTACTTTTATGAAAATGTATTTTTCAACAATCATTAACAGCCCATATCAGTTCTCTTTTGCAGAAAAAAAACCCATTTGTTAAACTATTTATGGGGAAAATGAATGGCAATAACTGCTTTGATAATAAAAATAGGAAGGACTGAAAACCCCTTCTTTAATAAAACAGGAACATTTCAATTTCGCTCCCTCCCTTCCCACAGTGAATCACCTGCACTGGACTACAATCAGTAAACAACTTTTAAATTAGTTTCTCATAATACTGTCTATTTCTCTATGTGAGAACATTGTCCAATATTCATAAGAAAGATACACAGTGAATACAGAGCTTTCTGTAACTTTCTCCCCAGTCTCCCAATAAGAGATTGTGTGAAATAAACACTAGAGAGTTACATTAAGGTTTTTTGTTCAGCCTCTTTGCTACAATCACTTGAGCTGGTTCAGTGATAAAGATGTTAGTTCTCTGGGAATAATTTAATCAGCTCTACACTGAAATGTCAAACTTCTTAAACAGGGAAGAGGAACCTCAAAGAGGAGATGTTCCTGTGCTGCTCTCCACCATTTTCTCCTTTCATCTCAATGAGCTCTATCCCAACAGATTAATAGATTGAACAAAGTGCAGTAAATATTCTCTCCAGACAGCTTAAATAGCAATTTTGGCTTTGTGTGTTTTTCCAAAAAAACGTAAATTAATGTTTGAATTTCATGCAAGTCAGTCAGAGGAATATGATCTCAGTCCTAAAAGGCTTGTACCGATAGATCAGCCAATTTCTGTCATTGCACCATCATAAAATATTGTAAGCAAATTGGTACCAAAACAAACACACCTTTGAGCTGCTGAGAAGTCAGAACCTCTTCATACATCTTCTAAAGTAACACCACAGATAAAAGCTGAATTTTATTGCTGTGAGCAACTTCTCTATTTCAAAATTCATTTTGTAAAATAAGAGGTAAGAAACTTCAAACCAAACTTGAATTGCACAGCAACATCACATTCCCAAATGCTTATTTAAGGTCTACTACTTGAGTGATATCCTACTTTTCAGGGTCCTTCTTTCATTTCTCAGCTTCAGTCAAGATTTTGTAATAGCCAATATCCACTAGCCCTATACCTAGCCACAAACGTGTATTCTGAGTGTGACCTCAGTGCTGAAAGGAAGTTGTGATAGTGGGCAGGATACTCCTGCCCTGTTCTTATCTTTCCAGGGGCTTTTCCTAGAGTCCTGACAGTTGTCTAGCTCCAGTAGTTGAGGTCACAGCAACAAACACAGTGTCTGAATTTACTTCTTGTAGTTCCAGTTTTATAATCTACAATTCTGACACATTCCAATTCCAGTATAAGCAGTGAGTTTGTAGTAGTCTCTTCCATCAAAACTTCTCACCCCAGCACACCGAAAATCAATTTTTATTATATTCCAAAAACTTTGCAGCAGTTTATTTAAACTGATACTGCTGCCCATGCTTTGTAACTGCAGAACATGGCAAGCAAAAATAAATAGTTTGCCTCAAACAAGTTGTTTCCTTTACCAAAGATCAATGTAGCTATGGTTGGTTGCTTCATCTGTGTTGCAATTCATCCCACAACTGAAAGACCTAAACAAGAGAAGACAGCAAGGATCATCAGCCCACACATAAAGGCAGGTTCACTCTCTGCTTGCTGTCATTACAAGAGGAATTTGCCAATGTTAGGAAAAAAAAAAAGGTAGCTCAACATTCTGTCTGTACCATTCCACAAGTTGCAGCACATCTAGCAAACCACATTTTGTTCTGCCTTTCACATTATTAGACCAAAGGAGAAACTCATATGCAATACCCATATTATTGAACTGAACAGCTTTCAAAATGCCACCAGGATGCACAGCAGCAAAAGAAATCAGACTCCTTGCTTTCAGTGAAGAGTGCCACCACCTCCCACAAGAGAATTTTAATTTTACCTCTTTGGAGTATGGTCTCCTTTTAAGAACATAATAAATATCACGTTGCAAGTCCAGCTATGTAAAGCATACCTAGCCATATAAACTATGAATCTCCACAGCACAGTTTCCCTTTAAATAAATGACCTCAACTGGTGAATGGGCCTGCAATTAATTTTTTTGCCTTCCAACAGTTTGAAAAATGTATCCAGTGTCAGGCTTCCTCTGTGTAGGCTCAGACATAATTGGTGGAGCTCTTACTTCAATTAAACAATTTCCTAAGCCTGCCTTCTGTTTTGTTTTTCTGATTTTTTAAATTTACCACACCCTACCATCTATTAGACACAGTGAAAAGCATCTTTACAGAGATTGGCAGCGTCTCCCGTCTTTCAGACCACCAGAGTTAGTGGCAGAGGCATGCCTTTCCAAACTCACAGTAAGATCCCATACTCATGAAGGAAAAAAACCAAAAGCTTTCCAACATAAGGCTTGCAATTTTTTCCATATACTGCCTTCAGAAAGAGCTTGAAAATAGTTCATCACCTTCAGTAGGAGCATCATTTTCTCCAACAGAGCTCTGTCAGTTAGGTGCTGCCACATTTACACAGTGCTACTTCACCTGTACCTTGTGTCACCTCAGGGAAAGCACATACTCGTGGAACCAAAGCAAACATAGTTTCCAGGGCCTTTGTTTGAGAATTTTATTTTGAAATATTTCCTGCATCTTTATAAAGCTAATAAAGCAGCTACTTGTTGCTACTACTAGGTGACTAATTTAGCATGCTGTCACTAAAGCAGCTCAGAACTGGAAACTCAAAATTTCTGGTCACAGAGTGGTACCTAAATAACACCTTTTCATGATGTTCTGGTAGCCTCATCTAGCTCACTTAGTGCATAATGCTAATAACACCAAGGTTGTGGATTAAATCCCCGTACGGGCCATTGACTTAAGGGTTGTATGTGGTGATCCTTGTGGGTCCCTTCCAATTTAGAGTATATCATGTGATTCCATGAGTTCACCCTGCTCTAGGAAGGAGATTGGCCCAGCTGACCTAGAGAGATCTTTTTTAAGGCAACTAATTCTGTGATTCTATGTGGGAAAGAGAAGCCAGATGTTATTGGTTATTTGGTTAAATGCTGATTTTATAATAAATTTTGTAGCAAAAAATAATATTGGGTACTAAATTGTGGATGAGGAAGTGACTTCTAAACTTTTCTGGCATACTATCTGCTGTAGACTGAAGCTTTCGAGAACACGGTCTAAGTTTTACACAGCAGCAAGTGCAAGAGATACTCAAGAGATTTAAAATATGCTTACTTCTGCCACAGTTTGTTAGAAAGCTGCAGTGATACAGAGTTGAATGTGGAGTATATCAGCTCTTACTGGATGGCAGACTACACCAATGAACATAGGCAAAGAGATACCAGTATCCACCTTTGAAATCTAGTGAGTTCTTACAGAGAGCAAATAGATTATATTTTTGTTTAAAGACAGTCAGGTTTTGATTTTCCAGTTTAACTTTTCACAGCATAGCATGTCCCATCAGTTCTTCCACACAAACACAAATTTCTCTACATACAGTTGTTGCCAGCTCTCCTGTCTGTAGAGTTGCACAGTCCTGCTGGATGCATGTTTGTAGGTAAATCACTAAATTGGAAAAGAATTATAGCAAGAAATCATGGGAAGACAGAAAGCTTATAGTTCCAAGTGGTTTCAGCATTTTACAATCCAAGTCAATATGTTTGCTGTCTCTCACTACCTGTTTTTTCCTATTTCCTGAACAGAGAAGATAAAAAAAACCTTTATTTCTTACAGCTTATTTGATCAAAATAATATTCTTGCAATGGAAAGCTGTCAAGGTCTCAAAACACTATTTTTTTCTGATCAAATTATGATAAGAAAAATAAGCAGGTTTTTGTTCAGTTTTTCTTGATACCAACAGGAGGACTTTGTGTTCTGCTGCTCAGCAGTCCTGACGCATCTTCCATAGCTGTCTCAGAGACCAAGAACTACAGTAATTTCATGACTATAAGATGCACTGAGTATAAGCCGCACTTCTGGGCGCCATCAACTTTTTGTTCTTTGTCCATACATAAGCTGCACCTGATTATAAGCCGCACGTTACAATACAGAGTGTGATAAAAGGTACCTATTCTACCACCATCTGTTGAGGGTGGGGGCAGTGATCCTTATCTCCGCGGGAGATATTCTGCTAATGGGCCATCCATTGAAACCAGGTGGGGCATTGTTCTTTGTCTTTTCACAACCCACCCTTCCTCCTGCGAGTCATTTTCTGCTAATGGCCCATTGAGTCCCACTGTGTGACTGATAAAATTACAGTAATTACACGACCATAAGGCGCACTGGACTATAAGGCGCACCCCCGGGAGTCGGCAAAATTCGCAACTTTGTAGATCAGATAAGGCGCACCAGACTATAGGGCGCACTGTTTTTTTGCAGCAAGGCTCCACCCCCAGCTCCCTCCACGCGGTTGCTGGTCGAGGCCCCACCTCAACCCCGCAGCCATTGGCCCCGGGGCCCGCCTGTATCCTGCGGGGCTGGGGCATGGCCGCCACCCCTCCGTGCCGCCTCACCGGGGCCAGGCTGTGGCCGCCACCCCTCCGTGCCACCTCACCAGGGCCAGGTTGTGGCCGCCGCCCCTCTGTGCCGCCTCCGCGGGGCCGGGGGGTGCCTCTGGAGGGGCAGCTCCACCTCCACAGGGCTGGGGGGTGCCTGTAGAGGGGCGGCTCTGCCTCCATGGGGCCAGGGCATGCCCACCGCTGCTCCGCCCTGCCTCCACCTGGCAGCCATGGCCCTGCCGGTTCCCCCCGTGGCTCGCAGCTCTCACTTCCGGGTAGGCAAATTTTTTGAACTTTGTCCATCAGATAGGGCACACCGGACTATAAGGCGCACTTCCGGGTTCCGGGGAAAATTTTAGTCAAAAGGGTGTGCCTTATAGTCGTGAAATTACTATACTTCATCCCATTGGAAGTTGCTCCAGCCAAGAGGAAGAGCCCAACATTTCTTACCAAGATAAAAAGAGAGGTTTTGGGACACTAAGGGAGCCCCTTTCTCCACTGGACTCCAGAGGAAAACTGGATTTCTCCACATCACCACTGGACCTCCGGAGGGAAACTGCACCTTCTACAGGAGCACTGCTTCAACTGAATCACATCTGCCACTGCAGGAGGATGCAGCCACCATTTAATTGAACTGCTAACAACACCCAACCTGACGGTGACAGGTTGTACTCTGACTTTGTCAGGGTTTGGAGTTTGTTTCTTTGTAGTACTGTATTTCTATTTTAATTTCCCTAGAAAAGAACTGTTATTCCTAATTCCCATATTTTTGCCTGAAAGCCCCTTGATTTCAAATTCTAATAATTTGGAGGGAGGGAGTTTACATTCTCCATTTCAAAGAGAAGCTCCTGCCTTTCTCAGCAGACACCTGTCCTCCAAACTAAAACAGCAATTTTTTGTTCTTTGTCTGTATATAAGCCGCACCTGATTATAAGCCGCACTTTGGGTTCGGACCAAAATTTTAGTCAAAATGGTGTGGCTTATAATTGTGAAATTACTGTACTTCTTGAAAGCCTTCACTGGGGAAGGATGACCTTCAAAGCAGAGGCTCTTCCTGCAGCAGCTCAAGACCCCTAGAGGTAGGATCCATTTGAGGATAATTAAGAACAGGAATCTCTCCATTATTCTATCAAGATTTCTTCTCTAGTTGTGTTTCTAAGGTTTATTTAACCCCAGGGGATAACCTCCATCCCATTGTCCTCCCAATGCTTACACTCATGTCATAGCGCAAACATCTCTCAATTTGCAGCAATGTTAACTTTAATTCCTATTTAGAGAAAGATACATATACTTAATGACAATAATAATAAAATGGACCAAAATGGATCCCCACAAATCTATTCCCCACCAGAGTTCCCACACTTGGAAATAGACTGCAGTGTATAGGGATTTACCTTCCACCTGGAAGGTTCAGATTTCAATGCAGACGCCCTACACTAGTTTTGCTTCTGCTGCACCTGAGCCAGCACAACCATGCTAAGATATGAGGTCAAACGTAGCACTGGCAGCTTCAGCCCCTCTAATCCCACTAGTTCTTGGCTCTCCTCTGGTGCAAATCCAGTGGGGAATGTAAGCGTGGAGAGAGTGTTGCCAAATTTGCAAGCAATCACTATCCTCAAGCTTTACAAACCATAACAGACCAAGATCAATAATGTTTTTCAAGCCATGTCTTTGCAGCCGGTCAGCTGTTCCACAGCTCATCTGATACTTCTCAGGACAGATGGAATACCTTGCTGATGGAATTGTCATAGCAGCACGGACCCTCTTGGTGTCACAGCAAATCAGGAGTGTTTGTTTAATTACACTCCATTTGGTTCCTAAATAAGAGAATCCTGTGATTCAACTGTACAGTAGTAACAAGAACAAGTCATTGACTCTAAGGTTGTCTTGCCAAGAACTCAAACCAACACCTCTGATACAGCAAAAAATTACTCCTGAGATTCAAATTAGATGCAAACTTGTCCTGGTATCAAAACTTCTGTTTAGAGCATTTAAAAAATTCTAATCTGGAAAGTTTATTTCTATTAAGATTTTTTTTTTCCCTTTAAATGTTAGATTTAAAGAAATAGCTAAGATGACAGGCCTATGACTCATCAAATACAGCAGTGTTTCTAAAAATAGGAAACCATCGCCCTCCTAAGAGCTAAGCCTATTATAGAATTTATTAAAAGACCGAAGCAAAGACAGATTCCCAAGTGACATGAGCACTTCAGATCTTCTATTGATAAGGCTGACCTAGTGTAGACGAGTATAATAAATACAAAATGTGGACAAGGAACATTTAGATACTATAAAAGCAGTGTATTACCAGGTGAGCAAAGAAAGACAGGAAGGAAGGCAGAGATTCATGTTTGAAAATGAGACAAAGCTAAATTTCAGGCACATTTAGGCACTGCCTGCTGGGACATCTAAAGTACCCACAGAAAGCTGCACTAAATAAATAGCACTAAAAAAATTAATTAGCTTTTTTCAAGTCATTATTGCTCTGAAAAAGTAGAGAAAACATAGAAATGACAATACTAGAAAATACATCATTTACACACAGGTTTTTCGAATCTGAGGTTTCCATTTGAAATTTCACTCCGCTCAGTCACTAAGCACTACAGAATAAGATGACAGAATAAGATGGCCTGGATCCATTCCTTAGATTTGTGCCTGTCCAAAGCACTTATTACAGAATTAATCCCACTCAGACATGTGCTTGTTAATCAGATGCCCTACATAAACAGCATCTGATCAGCTACAGTGTTTGAACCACTCACACTGTGCTTTCCACGGGAGGCTCAGTCACAAAAAATGATATAAGGAGAATAAAAGCTTCTTTGGAAGAAAAGCAAAGAGCTGAACGAGACATCAGAGTCTTGCTACACCAATACCAGCTTATGTTACATTAGCAAGACTACCAGGAAGGCAATGCAGGGGGGAAAAATTTAAACATTTCTACAGGATATGAAAACACTTGTCTAACATCAAGTTCAGCAAAAGTAAGTTCATCAGCCAATTTCAGTTGTCAATAATATAAAACCATTCTGTGTGGTCTAACCCCACAAATAGAGAATGAAAAAAAATTCCAGGAAGACCAGATGTAATTTTTTGGCAAGAAAAATTACCTTTTCATAAAGATCCTGTGTTAGAATTCCACTTCTCAAAGTACATCTACAGTCAGAAATCAGATAATATATTTAGAAACACATACATACCTAAATAATTTAAAAGTATCATATCACTGTGGAAGAGATTTTGCAAGTCTTATAGGGCTGAGATTATTAGGGCAATTAATTACATGATGCTCCTGAGAGCAAACAGGTAAGACCTCAACCTGCTAACCCCTACGCTTGTTGTATAGAGTCATTTCTCAGCATCACAACACACTCCATCTGTGATATGGAGCTCGATAGAAAAAATTACAGTAATTTCACGATTACAAGCCGCACCGTTTTGACTAAAATTTTGCTCCCACCCCGGAAATGTGGCTTACACTCAGGAGCGGCTAATGTGTGAATAATTTTCTGACATTTCCAACCCCGGAAGTGCAAACCGAGGTGCCAAGCCGAGGACCTGCCAGTAAAACCCGGGACTGCGTGATTGTTACAAATTGGTTACTCTGTTTCGTGGTGGGTGGAGCCGGGCTCCATGCCGGCAGCACGGGGTGGGGAGGCGGGGGAGCTCCCTCCTTCAGGCAGCGCAGCCTGGGGGAGAGATGGGGGCTGTCTCCTGCTGGCCCCATGCCTCGGGGGGAGGCAGGGGGCTCCCATCCCCGCCTGCTGCTACCACGGGAGCTGGGGGGCTCCTTCCCCTCCTACCGCCACCGCCGTGGGTGCCAGCAGGCTCCATCCCCGCCTTCCACCATCGCCGAGGGTGCCAGCGGGCTCCATGCCCCCCTGCCACCGCGGGGCAGCGCCGAGCTGGGCCATCTGGCCCCATGGGCAGCCCCGAGCGGGCTGAGCCCTCATGGCCCGAGCCAAGCCAGTAAACACCCCAATCCCGCGATTCTGTTACTATTTGGCAACTTTGTTGCACGCGGGTCCTTGCTGCGAATGACAGAGCAGCTTATAATTGGGTGCGGCTTGTGTATGAACAAAGAACAAAATATTACCAACATGTGGAGATGCAGCTTATACTCAGTGTGGCTTGTAATCGTGAAATTACTGTATTTTAGAAAAATTGACTGATATGTGAGATGGTGCTTTAACCTCAACAAGGATCTTCACTCCTTTTCTGTCCTTAGCTTCTGTTTTGCTATCTCAAAAATATTTTTCCAGAATCAAATGAACTCTTTCATAGCCATGCTTTTTTTTTTTTTTTTTTTTTTTTAAAGTAGGGCTAATTCTTTGGCCAGCAGTAGCCTTTAATCATTGGCACATTGGCAAGGAAAAAAAAAAATTGTTAACAAGATTCAGAAGTAGGCATCTGGAGCATAAAACAAACTAAGAATTGTGGCCAGGAACCCTTGGCAGCAAAACTGCTGAGACTATTAATTATAACTTATGTTTTCATTGGCAGAAGCTACTAAGAAGTTAAAATATATGGTGCACTTTGATATCATGGGGAGCACAGGGAATGATGCCAACATCAACTCAGTCCAGCCTAAAATTATGTTTCAGAAGAAAGAAAAGCACTTACCCACAGATAATGCAGAGGGTCTATTTAGTTTAAGAATGATCATGAAAAAATTTGCTAGTATTACAAATTTAGGATAGCCAAACTGGAAGGTTAATCTTGATTTCCATCAATTCTGCTTTCAAATTTTAATATTTTTCAAGGCCAAACCACTTCTAGATTTTCAGCCAAAAGTATCAGAACCCAGTAGTTTCAAGAAAACTGCTTCTACTTTTCTACTTTTCATAATTTTTGAGAAATACTGGAGGCCAGAGAATACAGTTAGGGTACATTTATGTACAGTATGTACATAATAAATTCTCATTTAAAAAACGTAATTTCTTAAATATTCCCATCCATTATTATCATAACAGGGATATCTTTTGTAGTAGAGAAAGACTGAAAACAGTCTTCAAAAACGCTAATTACAGCAGCCATACCTTCAGCTACCTTCTTCAAGAAGTGCTTGTGTGCAGTATTACACAAACTCGCTATTGGATAAACACCAGTAAAACTAAGCAAAGGTGTGTGAGAGTTGGAAGAGTGGGAGGGAAAAGGAAAAGAAGCTGAGATCTCCAACAGGGACAAAGAAACATCCTGTCAGCTGCAAAAAACCCAATGCAAACCCATTGTAAAAGTTTTTTGGTTTTTTCCCAGAGATAGTTTGCTTTGAATCACTGGTCTTGCTAAAAAATTTCTTTCACCATCTAAGCTTTCTCTTTTAAGACCATTTTTACCCTTTTACTAATTAGAGGTTTTTAAAAAAACATAGGATATTCTGATCCCAGCCTCTAAGACTGTCATCCTTTTCCTCATCAAAAATACAACAATCAAGCATTGGTTTCAGTGGTTTGCCTCCAATTATGTTTGAAGCCAACAAATATAGAATCTATGTAGTAGGAGAAAAATAGCACACCTTTCCAAATTTCACTTTAAGAATGTCAAATGTCAGTTCAAAATTCAACCAGTACCATAAATTTTAGAGATGGTAGGCCAATTTTCTCCATCAGCACCATCCTCAGGGGCCATGAGCAACATTAAACAGAGTCAAAAGCACAAGTGAAGCTGATATATGGAACAGAGACTTGAGATATGGAGCAGAGACTTGAGACATTAGTGTTCATGCATTAAGCCCAGAGAAGGCCAGTCCAACACAATGGCTAAATATGGGTCATAAAGCTTATTCTTGAATATCAGAAAAATCCTGTCTGAAAGATAAGTAGCCTTATATGTACAGCTCTGTTGGTATGGAAGTCACCAGTACCCTTTCATCACTTTTTCCGAAGGTTAATTTTTTCCACTGCTTAAGAGAGTCTTTACAGTCTGCAGCAGTATGGCTTTAGTTTCCAGTTGCTGCACTCTACCGTATCTTTTTTTCTACTATGTATGTGTACTTACTTTTTGGTTAATAAGTCACCTTTAACTGGTTTTGAGAGCCTAAAAGTAAAAGAAACTCCCCAGGACCTCCACTGAATCACCATCTCTGTTAAGACTGACTCCCAGCACAGCAGGATGCAGCATTTCACCTGGCATTGTACAAGCCAACAAAAACATCTATTCTCTGTTCTGCTCAGGGGCTTTAAGCAGATTCTCACCAGCTAATAATTATCGGGATCAGACTCATTCTCATCATTAAAGATCTAGGAAATGCTTGTTAAAGGTCACTTGTGCCAGCGACTTTGCTGCTTCAAACACAACTAGTTACCAACCAGTAATTACTTGGGGTGGTTTACTTTAGAAGATTCAGAAGCTTCAGAGGCTGTTTTCTAAATCTAGGAGCTGTATATGAGAATTTTATAGTCCAATTCTCTTGGACAAGCAAGTTTCCTGGCTGCAAGGGAAGGTGGTATTTAGGAGAAGAGAAGCAGAAAGTGAGACTTCACTAAAGGAGGCTATGTTACAGTCAAAAAGCAAGGAATATACAAGCCACATCTGAAAGTCACCAAAAGGCTTCCATGGACCTAGACAGGATAATTTAAGTTTTGCTGTAGTCCAGAAGGTCACAGCATCACTGTCCCAAACCAAAAGACAGGTGTCTAAGCAAGAAGTTACACAGTTATGCTCTCATCAGACTATAGTGTTAGGGTTTGGGGATTTTCTTAGCAAGAGTGGGTTTGGTTATTTGGGGCATGGGGCAGGAAGTTAAGAAGTTTTTTAATATTAGGGCAAATTACTCCAAGTCCAAGTTGCACCAACAAGCTCTCTGCACCAGCCTACCAAGGTTCTCATTTTTTTACTTCAAGAGAAAAACAGGAGGTTGCCTATGTTGACATAATGTCCTTCTGCTCTCCCCTTTTCAAACACATTGAGTGCTTCTGTCATTCCTACTGTATTAGCAGTCTGCATGGTAATACATCACACTTTGAATAACCAGGAGTAAACCAGCTATTCTTAAATGAGGAAATAATGAAGCTAATGATAAAGTGTTCATCTGTTTAAACAAGGATGTACTGCACTTGCACTCAGAGTTGAAATCCGTTTCCCCAAGGCAGCCTTTCATACATTTTTGTTCTGACTTCAAATTTTTGACACTGTAGCTTTACAGAGAGGACTCAACAAAGAAACCATGCAGCAAAACTGACTTATGTGAGGATTTATGTGGTGATGAGACCACACTTGCTGGGTTTCCTTGAGTATTTGACAATAATTTTCTTCCCCCTCTAGGTTTGGCACTTATGGGGTCCCTGTGGTGGGTCCAAAGAAATAGTCTCACACTGAGACCTCTAGTAGTTTACAATGAAAAAACATCTTCATCCTGGAGACTGTCCAAGGATAACTGCATAGCCAGTAATATTTCAGCTCCTTTATTCACTCTTAGAACTTCTGCATTAGTCTTTGACAAGGTGACATCACAGTTAATTTTGCGACATGCAGTCAAAAATTGCACTATTAAAAAAATTATGAACACTTCACAGGTTATGACTCTTGCACCCTGCAGACATAAAAATTCTTAGAAGTCACACTCCAGTGTTGAGTTCCAGCCCTGACAACCAGACAAATGCTGAGGCTGAGGGTAGAAGAAATGGATATTTAATTCAAAACTGAAGTTACATTTGTGAAATATGGACTGAACGTGTAGAGTGGTTTGGTTTTTCATTTATTGGGCACACTCCTCATATTAAAAAGGTAGAATATTACTACAGAAAGAATACCAAATGAAATACCCAATACCAAATACCCGAACTTGTCATGGTATCACCTGACACCATGTATTTGATTTCAACATCAAAATCAGTTAAAACATAATTTGCAGGAATTTTTTTTTAATTTAATTGCTCTAATAAGATATATGAGCCAAATACATATAGCCTTTTCCAAGAAGGAAGTAAATTGCATTAGCCTTTCCTTTAAAACAAGGCCGGTACTTTGCTGAAGATCAATTCCTGCCTCACTAAGCACAGAAACAACACTGCTATCTGGTGGTAGTCTCTGGGCAATACACAATTTGGCAGCTTTCCACCACCTAAAAGTTCAAAAGGAGCATTTCACTGAGGATCAGGAAAAAACAAAAAAACCCCCAAAAACTTCACCAATAACAACAACAATACACCACAAACCAAATCCAAAAGAAAATTGCGCAGTTTTCTTTCAGGGGCATTGAGATAGACTTCAGTCCTCAGACATCAGAAAGTTCAGATTTATTAAACACAGTAGAAGATATTTGAAAAGCATCTAATTTCTCCATCCATGAGGCTTCTCTCTCCCTCATTCCCGCCCCTGCCCCCATCCCCCAGGCAGAGAAGACTTCACCTTAATCATTGCTGCTGTCCACCTTAACTGCTTATGATTCAAGTTGGTGTCCTTAAAAGAACCTCCTTGAACTTCCTCTAAGTGTTCCTTCCTGAGATAATAATTGGCTGCACCACTCAGTCTTCTGGTGCTTCAGTAGTCTCATTTCAGAGTCCACAGAACAAAAATAAACCCGCTTCACCACACTGACTCTTTACCACCACCAGGAAGAATCTGTTGGTTCTACCAGATTTCATAATTACAGAGAGTCAAAATTAAACAGTGGATGTTTGGCTTCCTTAGCCCCTCAATGCCTTGCTAAACAAGTTACCTACAAGTCCGCCTTTGAACAAGCATTCAGGAAAACATACTAAACAGTAAATCACATTACTGAGTGGTCTGGATTAACAACCACAGTCATGTACAAAATAATACATATGTCTAAAATTACTATTATACATATATGAAGTCAACTATACATATTTACCACCAATATTCATGCCCTCTAAAATAAAATGTAAGCTCCAGTTGTGGTGATTATGGAAGTTATAGAAATATGAAATATACAATGTAAATTACAGAGTTGCCAAGTATGCATGCAATGAATGGTGCAAATTTGTTTATAGTTTGCTAAAGTCTTTTTTAAGGCAAATAATGAATGGCAGTCATATGGCAGCAATTGTGGTCTGCAACTTTTAAATTACTTTATCTTTACTGTAAGGAAACAGTCTACAATTTTACAATGCTTTTACTTCTTTACTATTAGACCAGTAAAACTTTGGCATAGTTTTTAGCAGTCTTTTCTCACATCTTTTGTGGGAGAATTGTCTTAGGATATACTTGGAATCATATTTATGTCTTTTAAGAAGCAGACTTAGAAGGCTTGTGACTTATACAGCAAGTAAACTTCTTGATTTGTGCTTCATACCAAAATGTTTAGGGGAAAAAAAAGCTATTGAAAAAGTTTTCTTGCAAGTCTTTCACTGGTAAAATAAATTCTTGTGAAAGCAATGAACTAAAAACAAAGCAAAATAAAACAAAAAAAAAGAGAGACAAAAAGTAGTTTGCTGGTTTTCTAAAATCAGCTGTAAGTCTTGTCTAAATACCCTTTACTATTTGCTTTGTGGAATAAAGTAGTCCCTCCACTGATAACTTTTTCAACATAGTAACACAAGTATTAATTCAACAGTTTTGATTCCAGCACAAATTTGCAAGGTAAACCACCCTTCCACCTTCCAGAAGGCTGCAGTTCTTCTCCTCAAGAAGCAATATCAAAGATATAAAAGAAAAATTACTGTTTAGAATAACTTTCAAAATAGAGACTTAATTAGCAGGGCAAGATCTTACTAATCAACTAGACTTTCAAGCCCTCATTGAGTTGTAAAATTCCTACCAATTTTGTTCATTTAGAAAGCAAATCAGAATTTTTTCTTAATTTTACAACATATTTTCATTATAGGATATGAAATTTGAGTGCAGGTCTAAAGTTAAATAAGTATAAGCAGGTTGGAATTATACATCAGCAAGTCAGGAAGCAAAGAGATCTTTAAAACTCTTAGGCACAGTAGCTGTAGAAGCCAATTTATGTTATACAATATTAAAGATTTTTTGTAATTCAAGATTACACTAATTTCACGACTATGAGGCGCACCGGATTATAAGGCGCACCTCCGGGAGTCGGTAAATTTCGGAACTTTGTACATTATATAAGGCGCACCGGACTATAAGGCGCACTTTTTTTTGTAGTGGGGAGCTGTGCCACGTGCAACAAAGTTACAAATTAGTAATGGAATCGCGAGGTTTACTGGCAGGTGCTCAATTTGCAAACATTTTTCACAGATTGGTGTAGCCTTTAAACACAGCCCCAGGTGCCCTCCCCATGTGTGGGCCCCGGCACCCCCGCCCGCCCCGGCGCTGGCTGGTGAGGCGCAGCTCAGGGTGGTCATGGCTCACGGCGGTCTGGGGCCGGCTCGGGGTGGCCCAGGGCTGCTGTGGCACAGCTGCATCTCGCACTTCCGGGTTGGCTCGGGGTTGCCGTGGCTCGCGGTTTTTGTGGCCGCTGGCTCCCTGCCCCTCCTCGTGGCTCCTGCCAGGCCGGGGCTGCCTGCTCGCGCCCCCCGTCACAGCTCGGCGCTCCCGTGGCACCGCCCCCCCCCTCGTGGCCCCCACTTCCGGGTTGGAAAATGTCACAACTTTGTCCATTACATAAGATGCACCAGACTATAAGGCGCACTTCCAGGTTCAGGCCAAAATTTTAGTCGAAAGGGTGCACCTTATAGTGAAATTACTGTAATTTTCTTTGAATACAAAATACTCCAAAGGCAAGACCAACACACACAGTCATCTATAAAAGCAGAAAAGCATGCTAGCAAATAGCACAGTAAAAGCTGATACTTTTCTCATGTTTTTACTATTTATAAAACTAACTAATTTTCCAGTCTAGCAGACCATACAAATAACTGAACTTGTTCAAAGATATTTTCACCTCAACTTTGGTGGCAGGCCTCTAGCAAATTGCATTTTTAAAAAAGAATTCCTCATAAAAGCTCTCAGTATCCTATACCAGATTCATTGATTACGTTTTTTTTCCCAGAAGAATGTATCCCAGTACTTGATTTCTCCTACTTATAGTATTAAGCTGTGGTCCTTTAAAAGCAAATGAGATTGAAGACAGACTGAATAGTTGGTCCCATTTCTATAACAACCCTTAGCTGAGAAAAACATGAAAATTACATCTTGTGCTAATAGGCATTCTGATTTCAGCTGTCAGAGATTTGAGCAAGTGTTAAGTAAACTGAAATATATATTTACTAGTTAGTGGAGATTTTCTTTAAATTTTTACCCTTTGATTTAATGTCTCCACCTGCTAGACACATTTTTAAAATATTCCAGAAAGGAAGGTATAACATAAACAACAAAACATTCTGCAAATATCCCTTCTACTTGGAAATTTCCTTGTTTTTCCAGAAGGACTGGGGAAAAAAACCTAATGTGAAGCAGGATGACTTTTTGGCACTGTGACCTCTATTCATTAAGAGCCAGCTGTACTTTACCAGTACCAGCTCACAAAGCAGATTCACCTATACTAACTCTGTAGGAATGAAAAGCGGGGAAGTAACCAAGAAACTTCTGATCCCATTTCAACTCCTACACTGACTTGGCAACTGGGCTCTGCTGCACTAACACTTTTCTGTTTCACAAAGAGACATAACCAAGAAGGTGTGAAACCAGAATATATCTATTTTAGATAACCCACAAGAAGTGTTGCTGACATAGCACTTCAATCCCAACCCTACAGCTGGATTCTCCTCATGATACTTCAGAGTGCCAGACATGGGCAAGATGTAAATGGAAAGTACAACACAGTTAAGAACCTAAATGTGGCACCTGAGGCACATAAGGGTCTATGTTTTCATAAGCAACTATGTTACTGCTGTGGTCTACAAGCCTTACTGCCATTATTATGTTTGGCAGTTAAAGAATCTAGTTATTAGCAAAGGATAAAAACTTGTCTGGTTTTCATCCTGAAGGGTCAGTACCCAATGGCAGTCACGTACAAGTCTGTGTCCCAGACTGCCACATCTTTCCCTCCGGAATCTCACATATAGTTTTTTGGAGCACTCCTTCATTGAAAGCCATTGCCACTCCTTCCCTTACAAACCATCCTTCCCAGACAGCCTGTAGGCTCTCACACGATCTGTTCCAGTGTCTCAGTTACTCCAGAGTCATCATAGCCCTGCAGCAACACACCAAGCTCCTGTGTCTCATTTGTTTCTGCACTTTGCATGCATTCATGCAAGTGCTTGGGAGTGGTCACTTGTGAACATTTTCACTTTTCCTGGGGGCTCTCTTCAGCCACCTTGCTCCGTGTATTTGCCACCCCTAACTTCTGTTCCATCTCTGTTGTTAAACTGCTGTCACCCCATGTTTGGTTTAAAGCCCTTTTACACTGTGTTGTCAAGTCTGTAGCTAAGGGTTGTTTCATGTGATTTTATCATAGGGACCCCATCTCCCATTCCTTGAAAAGTAAATATAGTCACAAAAGCCAAACCACCTTGTGCAACTCCAGCCACATCACTACTTGGTAATTTCCAAGATGGATCAATTCCTACACAAGTTTTTCCTTTCATCCTTGAGACTGAGGACAAGACTCTCACGTCTTCACTTTTGCCTTCAGAGCTTCACAGTCTCTCTAAATTTGTTCTAGTTGTCACTTGGTGGCATCATTAATGCCCTGCAGGCAATCAGAGAAAGGTAGCACTCTGAAGGACAAATAAATTCTAGCAGTCATCCAAAACACCCTAGATCTGGGCCCCAGTAAGCTACAAACCTCTTGTAACAACATGTCTGACTGGCAGCTCGTTTTCTATGCAATGAGAAAATTAATCTCCAACTACTAGTGCTCACCACCTCTCCTTGGTACCAGTGCTCTGTTCAGCCTCAGCTGGCTCTGGTCTCTGAGTCAATGCAGTTTGTTCTCATGCATTGGCTAGTGCAGCATAATACCCACTTTGCACATGCAGATCAAAGAGAAGAAAGAGCCTTCTCCTGCTGCTGAGCCAGAAGCTTCCAGCCTCCCTGTTCTCACTACCCACCACTATCCTTCAAGCCTGGTGTCTACCTTCTTTATATTGTGTGGTTTAGGCCTCACCTCTGAAACATGCTGTGGAGACCCTGTCACTGCATCTCCCCTGCTCTTCTCCTCCCTCAGCTAGCAATTCAGTGCCTCAAACACAGCACATGCCCCACATGTCAACCACTATCACAAGCAGATGTGGCCCCAGAACTCCCTGAACCCCTAGGCCTGGAAACTAGCATCCTGCATCTGGAATCTAACATGGTCAGGGGTGAGCAACTACAGGAGGAAATAAGATGACCTGGTAGAAGAGAAACTGCCCAAGAGAACCCCACAAATACGGAAATATAATTTCTACTGGTGTAGAAGAGCTGAGAGCTAATATAGGTCCCCTCCTACTACTCTTCAAAGAAATTTTAGCTGTTTTGCTTTTGTAAACAATGCCCCTGGGCTGACTTTGAGACTATCTGCAATGCAAAGCTACCAATGGAGTCTTAAGTATATCAAATAGGATAGAAGGGTAGATGTTGAAAGACTTGAACAGAAACCTCAAAAGAACATGCAGATTGTGATGTAAGGGCAGAGGTGACGTGGTTTATGAAATGGAGTCACTCCCTACTGGTGTTTGAGACTGGGTTATAATTTAAATACCATAGGGTATTGGAATAACTTGTCTCTCTGGTGTTGACCCTGTTGAACCTCATACAACTGGCCTCAGCACATTGATCCAGTCTGTCCAGATCCTTGTGCAGAACCTTTTTATCCTCTAGCAAATCAGCATTCCTGCCCATCTTGGCATTGTCTGCAAATTTACTGATGGTGCAATTCTATCATCTCATCTAGATGGACCCAGCCATTCAACCAGTTTTTACGCCAGTGAAGAGTGCACCTGTCCAAGCCATGGGTTCTCCAGCAGAATGCTGTGAAAGCAGTATTGAAGCCTTTGCTGAAGTCCAGGTAGGCAACATCCACAGCCTTTTCCTCATCCACTGGGTGGGTAACTGGTCATAAAAGGAGATAATCTGGTCTAAGAATCTACCCTTCCTAAACCTGTGCTGGTTGGATCTGAATCCCTGGTAATAGATACTATGCTATGGGCTGAGTTACTTTATCCAAATTGAGTGACTCTGCTTAAATGCAGAAACCTACAAGAGGCTATAGACAATTTTTCCTTCCACATATATTCCCTAGAAAAAGATGCCATATACCTCACTAGGCTCTTAAGAGTGTACAGGAAAGCAATTTTACACCCCTCATATTTGATTCCTTTGACAGTGGCATTGTAGTCATAGAATCACAGAACCATGGAACACACTGAGTTTAAAGGGACCCACCCATAAAGTCCAACCCTCCAACTCTTGGCCCTGCACAGGACACCCCAAGAGTCACACCACATGCCTGAGAGCATCTTCAGATGCTCAGAAGAGTTCAAAAGAGTTCATTTATTGAACTCGGACAGCATTGGCGATATGGCCGTATCTCCTCTATTAAGTATTTAATTCAAAAAGAAGAAACAGTTCCTGTAGGGATAGGAGAAAGTAAGCTCTTCTGCAAACCACATCTTCAATAAGACACTCAAGTCACATATTTCTGTCTAGAAATTCCCTCCATTTAATTAAATTTCAGCTGAGGAGATTCCAACAGGATATCCAGACAATCACTAGCAATTAACCAAGCAGCTTTCTCATAACTGCATGGGTTGCTGCAATAGCCTAATTATGTGTTAAAAGAGCTTTAAAATAAACTTTCCTAAAGGAAATACTTGGACGCTTTGATTTTATTTACTGGCCTGGTTGCACATTCTGTACTTTTCCCACTAAGTACCACAGCGAAATGCACAACTTCCCACAGTAACAGTAGTCAGGATGCAGATTTTTATCTAGATGGTTTATTTACAGGGTATTGTAGCTTAAAAAGAAATAGCCAGTAAGAGAGTATTCAGGAAACTAAAGCAAATTGTACTTATGAGAAAATTAAACACACTAGAGAAGCTGCAAGTATCAGGCAGATAATGATATGTAAGAGTTACCTTCATACGTAACTACAAAAGGTAGGTCAGAAAATAAGACTAAAGTTTTCTCAGTAAATTAAGTTGGTTAAGAAAATGTATTTCTCTCATAGCCCATGGGTAACCACACACTCCGGCTGGTGGATTCCCAAATGAGGCTGTGACCTGGTGAGAAGTCTTTGCTGAACCAGGTTTGTTTGCAAAACTTGTGATCCCATGGGGGACCAACACTGGAGCAGCCTGTTCCTGAAGGGTTGCACCACACAGAAGGGACCTTACACTTGAGCAATGGAGGAGTGTGAGGAGTGCTCCTCCTTCCCTGAGGAGAACGGAGCAGTAGAAACATGTAAGCATCTGACTGCAGTTCCCATTCCCTGTTCCCCTGCACCACTGTGGGGGTGTAGGTAGAGAAATTAGGAGTGAAGTTAAGGTCAGGAAGAATCAAGGGGTGCAGGGAAGGTATTCTAAGATTTGGCTTAATTTCTTATTATCCTGGTCTTACTTGATTGGTAATAAATTAATTTCCCCAAGTCAAGTTCTGTTTTGCCCATGATGGTAACTGGTGAGTGATCTCTCCTTGTCCTTATCTCAACCCCATGAGCCTTTCATTATATATTTTTCTCCCCTGCCAGCTGAGGAGGGGAACGATGGAGTAGCTTGGTGAGCACCTGGCATCTGATTGGGTCAGCCCACCATATCAGTGTGAATAAATACCCGAAGAGGAGGGAAAAAGAAAATAAAGATGGATTCTCTTCAGAGGTATGTACTAAGTGGAGAACATACAATGGGAATAAAATGAAATACCAGAAGATCCACTTAAATGTAAAATAAACAAGAACAACTTTGGTGGTGTTCAAGCACTGGAGCAGGCTGCCCAGAGAGGTTGTAGAGCCTCCATCCTTGGTTGTATTTAAAATCCAGTTGGACAGTGTCTTGAGGCATTGGCTCTGGACACTGATGTCTAAGCTTGTAATTAACTTACAGTAGCTTTGTTCTTAAAAATTTTCACACTGCTTAGGCAGACAAAATAAGGCTATAATTAAAGTAAGAATGCAAGTAGAAGCTTACTTCAGAAACCAGTCTCTTAATTAAACAGCTGACAACTAAAACTGGAATTCAAGCCTATACACCCTGTTTTGCACAAAACTGTCTATAGTATAAGCAGTCTTTCTCAAAAGTTTTATATTTTTCTATCTTTTAATGACAGAGGCTTCTCTTAGTCCAAAATACCCTGAAGATAATTTTATCCTCTTCAGGCATAGAAGTTTCCAGGCAAAAAACCCTTTCAATATTGCCAATATACATAGTTATGAATATATGGGAAAAAATTTCATCACACCTTTAAATTCTTCAGCCTACAGGGATTACTTGTGTCCAAAAATCCCCACATCATTTTATCATATAAACCAGAAGGACATCAAAATTCAGCTGCAATTAGTTTTTACTCAATCTCCCTAAGATTAGTCATTCAGATAGTTGGCTAGCTCCAGGCAACTTAAACACCTAATCACAGCACACAGGAACTATTTGTGTGTGCACTTTGCTTCTCAAAACATCTGCTTTGTGCCTGGCAGATGAGGGATCTACACACATGGAAACTTTCACACATGGGGTCACCATGTAGGCTAAGATCATGAACTTTTGCCTTTAATTTCACAGACGTAAATTATTGTATGATTCTACTTGCCCCGTTCTACCAAATCTTGGCCAAGAGACAATCCTAAGCAAAGTACTACATAGACTCATAGTTGTCAGTTCTAATAAACAACAGGTATGTCCCTAATAATAGAAAAAAAATCCCTGCTGTCTACCTAATCACTCCCATATCTTTAACTGCTGCTTAGCTTGGCATTAAAATTTTATTGTCAGCAGTGTATCTAGCACTACAGGTTACCTTAGGTATTATTTTATACCATCTGCAAAGTTTGGGGTGCCTGCAAATGTAGGGCTCTGTCCCTAGAAGGGGTTCCCTTTCTCTTTTGTCTTCATTGAAAATGAAAATCAAAATATCAACAATATTTAATTCATTCTGTCATGGACTTTGTAATACAAAAGTTTTGATGAAGGACCAAGGAGAAACCTATTACTTTTGCCAAAATCAAAGTCAAATGACCACTAAAATGTTATAGGGCAACAAGAGGATTGGAGATGAGTTGTGTTCTTTGAACATTCATATGTTTCTAAGCACAAGGGAAAAAAAAAGAGAATTGTATTTACTGTTTCATTCTACATACAACTGAACTCCTCTTTTTCCTTCTTTTGTTAAAAAGTGCAGATGTAAGTCAACCAGGGCCACAAAAAATGGTCCAGAGAACAATATTCAGCAAGATTTTTTTTTTTTTTGCAACATTTGGGTAAGTTCAAGAAACATTTTGGAAAGTGATTAGTGAGTGTCTGCCAAGGTTGTGCAGTAACATGCAATATGTCAGATCATTCTTGAAGTGTTTTCTATCCATCATATGGACAAAATCATATGTTAGCACTATGCACTGACTTTGAAAAGCAAACCAAAAGAACAGACCAGTTACCACAGCAGGAGGAAGAAAACAAATTATTTGCCACATGCAACCTTGGTGACTAGCCAAGGGGACAGACACTTGACAACCTAGCTATTGGAAGCAACTGGATGTTCCCACAGAAAAGAAATTAATGAGACTCACCTAGACTAAAGGTGTCAAGATAAGTCCCAGACATCTCTTGTGAGTGAATGTAGGGAATTCCTTTCAGCATAATACACTATTGAGACTTTCTGCAATTGGTATCACCATGTCATTATTGCATTAATACCCTTTTACCTTTAAATTACGTATACAGGTGCAAAAATATGCAACCAGCCCACATATTTAAAGCTAGCAAATTTTATTTTGGTTCAGCTTCTTTTCAATCTACCTCTACACCTTATCTATGAACATTGCCTCATGTCCTGAAGCAGGTTTGTGAAATACATAGAGGATTCCACATTAGCAGCAGGCTGCTCTCTCAAAACAGCCCAGTTTCTCAGCACCACTGAGAACACCATATGGTTCCAAATTTGCATTTATTGTGTTTCTACTTGGGTTAGTGTTTTTCAACTTTTGTAATGGCTTCTCCTACTGGCTGGGATGAGCACTCAGGCCTACCAGTCAGTCAGTCAGTCAGTCACTCAACTGTTCCCTTACTGGACAACTTTTTACACAACAGCATCTTGCAGAATCTAAGCTCTTTAAAATTGCATCAAAGCACATGAGATTCTAAAAAACCCACCATCACAACAGAGGTAGCCCAGCCAGCCATTCATTTCCATGAAGGATTTCCTTCCCCGTCCTCCAGAGCAGAGCGGAGAGAAAGAATCCCCTCCCTTCACCTGCTGACCACTCTGCTTTGGATGCAGCCCAGGACGAGGTTGGCTTTCTGGGCTGCAAATCCAACCACAGCTCAAATGGTTCTCTAGTAAGTTAAAGGAATTGCCTCCCAAAAGTCAGCTTCCCTCTCTGTTCACGTGCTGAGGGAAGGCTTCCTCTTTTCCATGGAGCAACTCTGCTCAGCAGAGTCCTCCAGAGCAGCTCTGACTCTGAGGCTATCACCTATCCTCAGAGTTTCCATCCCCTAGAGGCTCACAAAGGGTGGGAACAAACACCAAGTCAAAAAGCTCTACCAACAACCATGGTCTCTAGGGCACGGTACAGAAAGTCTTAAAACAACTGCAAGGTAAATCAAGTCATTCACAGCCCCATAACAACACTGGATTTATGACAGCTTTGCCTTCTTGGGGGAACCTACATTGTATTACAGCCAGTAAGATATATGGGAGAGGAAGTTATAGCCTTCTTTGTTCATGTTTTCCCATGGAAATCAGTTTCACCTTCCCTCCTGCCAAAATTGTCAGCATTTCTCCTGTAAGCAGAGTTGTGGGCAGTCAGCTTTCCCAGAGCACCCTCTGCAATTTCTTCACTGTTCTTGAAATCTGCGCAGCTCACAGGACACTCCCGGTCCGTGCTGAGCACAAGCTGTGCTGTCTCTCTTGTAGCAAGGCAGAGTGGGTTTCTTTGCCCTATCAAAACATGTTTCATACATGGTTATTGACAGACTTTGTTTCTTTTGGAAAGATAGGATAAGTAGCATCTTTAGCATGTCAGAAAGACTCAGTTTGGGGAGAAAATTATCAGTAACATTGTTATTTCTGTATTCAGTCATTTCTCTAGCATTGTCTCTAGAGGAATGCAGCACTGCAAAAGCACCAGTACAAATTTAACTAAGTAGCCCTTTAAAAAAGAAGAAATCCTTATATTAAAAAGGAGCAGCTGTAGAGTGATCCCTGGACACATCCTTCTCTCATAAAAACTGAATACATAAATTCTTCCTCACTCTCCTGGGATTCCCACATCAGTACCTTCATGGAAGAGCCAAGAGGCAGAATTCATCTGCCTGGGCAAGATTGCTGCAGGAAACACCAAATACGAGGAATGTGGACAGCAGTTTTATGAACATTCAAGTGACACCTAGTACAGGCAAAAAAAATTCCACATATCTGCAATAGATTATATTCCAAGTAATATCCTACATCCTGGCTCTTCCTGAACTCATGAAAACAGGACCTGCTCTGGTGAAGTATGTGAACCACAGTCCTTGTGGGTCTCATTCATGTTGCTTCAGCCTCAGTTCAACAACTGCTCCAGCCCACAGCTGTGTGTGTGATGGTCCAGCCTTTTTACTCTCATCCTCTCTAATTTAAGAGGCCAATTTTCATTAATCAGGCAATATTGCAAGCACTCTAGCTAAACCCTTTCATTACATTACTTGGCCTGTGTCACTTCTGCATGATAAAGTGAGTTGCTAGGAACTAGACCTTTGGTACTTCAGTGCTCTTAAAATGGTGAAATGGTGTTGTTGTGTGCCTTGGAAAGCACCAGACATGAGCACTTCAATAAACATTGATGGCTTTTCTCACCATTATATCTGAAAAATCTTCAGCCAGGTCCTGTGGTTTCTGTAGGTACCGCACTTTAATAGCCCAGAGATAAATATAAAAGCAATCAGCTGTGTGACATCAGCACAGCTGTGCAGCTACTTTAATTGCTCAGCATGATGTCATTCATCAATTCCAAACCTCTCCTCCTAGACACCATTTTCCCTTGCAAGATAACTTGTCCAGTACTGAATTTATATCCCAACTATAATGTGTTCCAGTGAAAATTATTCCACTGAAACCACATATCAGGTTTTTGTTAAAAACTCTTAATCTCATAGGGCAGTTTAGCTTGTTCTCACCAATAATAGCTCTTACTTGTGCGAGTCACAAGACAAATTCTGACAGAAGCCAGGCAAATTTTCTCATTTACATGGGAACATCATCTTTACCTCCTACCCATAGCTCTGTCCCATGCTTCATTCCTATTTCCTCTCAAGTGCTTTCACACAGCTCCTGTCACACAGCTCCTATCTACTTGCACAGCTCTCTGGGGAGAAAACTTATGCATCTTCATAAACATTACTTACACTTGTGACAGCTAAGTACTCTGAAGGGGCCTCCTCAAGTACATTTCAGATTTTTTATTTTAAAAAGGATGCTATAGCTATAATGTCTTGAAGAACTGATTATTGCCTCTTAGAAACTACGCACTCCACTTTGCTTTACGCTTGGTAAAGTCCTCCAAACAAAACTTATCAATTCATGTTTAAAAGAAATAAGACCCCTAGTCTAAAGCAATTACATCCATGCATTTAAAAGCAAAACCTGAAATAATGAAATCAGAACAAAGGGTTTACTTCAGTTGAATTTATTTGTCAGCATCATTTATGTTACTGGGTCTGGCATCAAAGCGTTACCTAAAATAAATCCTCATTATTTCAATACAATGCATTACTGAGAAAAAAAATCAGTACATTAAATAGCATTGCAATTACTGATACTCTCACTCTAAATAAATTCCATAATCTTACAAGTGGCTCCAAAGCAAGCAAAGACAAAATTACAGAATAAATGAAGATAAAGAAGTCAGCCAGCACAATGATCCTGTGATTTTTATGTTTAAACCAACAGCCTTTTTGTTATAGCTACACCACTGCAGAAGGAAATGTAGCCACTGCATTCAGAGTTCCTATTAAAAAAAATCGTTCTTTTTCTTAACATATAATTATTTTTAGACTTTCTACAAATCCCATTCATGATTCTTACAAGACTCTGCAGCTCTACCATTCCTGAAAGAAACATCTCCAGCAACAAAATTGTCATCATAAAATAAAAAAACTTGATTTGTACAATTTATAGATAGAAAGTCTTTTCCTTTAAAATATATTCTGCAAATCACTCTTGAATTTTAACATAAGAATAGCTGTACGTAAACTACAGTAGTTTCACGAATACAAGCCGCACGGAGTATAAGCCGCACTTCCGGTGCCTCGACAATGTTGCTGTCTTTGTCAATAGATAAGCCACACCCCGAATATTAGCCGCACTTTCGTTCGTAGCGAGAATCCGTGCGCAGCTTTCACAAATTGGCCAATTAGTAACAGGATCGCGGCATAGCGGGCTTTACTGGCTCGGGGCGGGGCCAGGAAGGCTCGGCCCGCTCATGGTTGCCGACGGGACCGGCCGGGTGGTGCTGCAGCCGCCGCCGGGCTCACTGGCCCCCCTCTCCCGTCAGCACTGCCTCGCTGCCGCGTTTGCTCGTCCTGCCAGCGGGCCAGCCACCGCCGCCGCTGCGAGGCACGCCGGCCGCCCCGCCGCTGAGTTTACTCGCCCTGCCGGCGGGCCAGCCGCTGCCGCCGCTGCGAGGCACGCCGGCCGCCCCGCCGCTGAGTTTACTCGCCCTGCCGGCGGGCCAGCCACTACCGCCGCTGCCAGGTACGCTGGCCACCCCGCGCCATGTTTGCTCGCCCGGCTGGCAGGGCTGCCGCCGCCGCCAGGCTCGCCGGCCGCCCCCTCCCATCTGCACCGCCGCCACGTTTGCTCACCCTGGCCAGCACTGCAGGCCCCCGCACCACCGGGCTCTCCCACGCTGCTGGCCCCGATTCTGCTGGGCTTCCCCCGCTGCCAGGCAGCCCCACCCGCCGGCCTTCCTGCTTCTGCCATGCTCCCCTGCACTGCTAGCCCCAGTTCTCCCGGGCTCCCCCACCCTGCTGGCCCGGGCTCTGCTGCCTCCCCTGCCCCGCCCTGCTGGCTCAGGCTCAGCCGCCCACCCCCACACCGCTGGCCCCGCCTCTGCCAGGCTTTCCCACCTCAGCCGGGGCCGGCCGGGCTCCAGCTTGGCTTGGGGCTGCCACGGGCTCTCACTTCCGTGTTGGCAGATTTTAGAATTTTGTTCATGTATTAGCCGCCCTCGAATATTAGCCGCACTTCCGGGTTTCCACCAAACTTTTGGTCAAATTGGTGCGGCTTGTATTCGTGAAATTACTGTAACTGTTATCAGCACTGTCTTCCCACCCAAGCAAAGCTTGGTCTATTGGCACTTGGGGAGCAGCAGAGTGGACAGCTATAGCTCTTCTGTGAGCTGGCAAGCAGCCAGGATGTCTCAAAAAATTCTAAAATAACTTTCCAAACCTCCGTTAGAAAAGATAGTACCTTTGAGACAAGGAACAATGATTTAATATGGTTCACACAAGTATTCAGAAGTCTGTAAGTCTCCACACTGCCAAATGGGAGCAGAATGCAAGGTAAAGAAACACAACAGAGATGGGTTTTGTAATCATTAGTACATGGTAATTTCTCCTCTGTGCAACATTTTGCTCAGTCACCGTATCTGGGCCAAGAATAAAATGCCACCTAAGAGAGGAAGGGTAGCATTCAGCCAGCAGACCATTGTATCACAATGGTCTTCTATCTTCTTTCTTGAGAAGACGAATTGCCTTGAAAATATCCCTTCCTCCCTGCCAAAACATCATCTTGAGTCAACAGGCAGTTGCCAGCTATTTTTCATTAACATGAAACATATGCTAGTGTTCACACATGCAGTGCAATCCTTACTGATGCAATGAAATGAGCTACCTTTTATGTTTGGCTATAAGCCAAAAGCCTTTTGGTGCCCACATATCTTCAAGAAGATTTTGAAATGCTGGGATTAGAACTGAACTACATGTTGCAATCAGAAAATTAAAAGCATAATTAGCCCCTCAGTGTTTTCTCACAAATTACCTTTATCAATGAGAGCAGCCCTATTGAACTGTGATGGACCCATTATTGCAAAAACACCTTGCATGAACAAAGTATTTGGTATCTATTTATTGATCAGTATGTTTTGCTGGCCAAAAAAATTCTGTTATGCTTTAAATAATTTCCTTGTTGTTTGACTCACTACTTCTTCAGATGGTAGGGCAGGACCAAAAAAAAACCAACGAAAAACCCACAAAATACCACAAAAGAAATTCAAGTTGTGGAAAATGCCCATGATGGCTTTCACTTTTAGGCTTTCGTCACCTAGAAGAAAATTCCATCCCCAGTGGGATGCAAGTAGAGTTAAGTCTTTTTTCTTTATTTATTTAATTGGTGCTCAAAGTACTTGTAGAATTACACATTAAAGATTTTTTAAAATACACTATCATTCTAAGGAAAATAAAAGCTTGTCAGACTTGAAACTTGAGCTTCAAATCAAATAACATTTTATTTAATGTAACTTCATATGAGAGGCTACTACAGTATTGGATTAGGTATGAAGACAAATTTCTAAACCACGTATGAGATATTTATCCATGGTTTATGCAGAAAAAGAGCCCACCTATGACAAAAATTTATTTACAGCTCTGGAACAATGAGATTTTTGAAGATAAGATAAACTTTAGCAGAAAAGTTTCAATAAAATTAATTGAAGTCAATGTGAGAGAATCTCTCCACTTGAAGTTATTTGTCTTTTGCAGACTGCTGCCCAAGGAATACCTAGAGGCAGGATCTGTCATTCCCTCAAATCCCTGCACTTTTATCACAACCCTTTCTCTTTCACTACTCTAAGAATTGGGAATTTAATCAGTGTTCATATAGGTAGTGAGATAGCAATTACCTTTAAATACCTGAAAGCAGGAATTTAAAAAAAAAAAAAAAAGAAAAACAAAAACAACAAAACAAAACACCAAACCACAAAATACTCAAAAGCATACAAAACCCAAAAGAAACCTAAAAAAGCCAGAAAACTCGCAAGTCAAAGAGGACTCAGATCTTGCTATATCATTGTTTTACTGTGTCTATTTTGCACACACTCTTAAAGATGCAGTGTTTACGCCTCTCTCAAAGGGTGACAGAAACTGCCTCTAGGACAAAATTTCACTTCTTTCAAGGATTTTCCCCACAAAAAATACATAAAAATAAATGATAATGGCATGCTTCTGCTGCTAATGTCTTCCCCGGTCTTTCTTCCAAACTTTTCTGTATTAACAGCTTGATTGACAACTACCAAAGAAAATTAATCTGGTATCCTTAGTCTACATGTAGCACTGGGGGCAGTCCAGTTTCAGTTACATGTCTGATCTCTCTAGATAAAGTAGTCAAAGTGCTAAAAAGAAAAGGTCTTCCAACACAACATGAAGTGTTCAGGCAGAGATGGCCACGTTAGAGGAAAGGTTGGTTTCAGCTTCCAGATTTGATGTTCTGCTCACTTTGGGATCTGCAAGTCTCAAAGTTTACCAAATCTCTAATTTCTAGTTTACCAAAGGGTTATGTGTCCATGGTCCTAAAATACACCCACTTGGCATCCTGAATTCCAGATCTGATAGCACCTAAGACCCCTATGTCATCCCTTTGGATATGTTATATATTCAATAGAAACCAGATTTATAAGCAGCACTGGTAAAACCTGCTGAGCAGTTACTGAGACAGAATAACCTTTGTGCTCAGGTAATGCAGACCATCCGCACACCATTTTCTCCACTATTTCAAAAAGATCATTGTATACTTAGTAAAAATCTACCCAGCTGCCCAAGACATACCTCCCATCAGGAGCTACTGCTTAATGTCTCTGAGGTCACCACTGAATGTGACTGCTATGAGTGTTGCTGCCTTCTCATCAGCACAGTCACTGACACAGCAATCACTCAGGGGCTGACTGTCACTAGACTGACTGTCACAGATTCCCATCACATCTCTTGGATAAACACATTTTCTCTTGTGTGACAGACGGCAACCTCTTTTATGGTCAGAGATCACTCACCAGCACATTAAAGGGTGGTCTGAGAGTCCTTGTCTTGCAGCCAGGGCGCAGCAGGGCACGAAAGAAAACTTGAAAGCTGATTTTCTGAGGATTCCAAGGTTGTTTATTCTTTCTTATCTAAGGAATTTTCTTTCTACCTTACAGCAGTCCACTCTGCAACTCATCCAAGGCTGTTCTCCTGCCCTCCGGGGCAGGACTTATCTTTTATACCCTAATTTACGTATACTTTATTTACAATTAATCACCAATACTTTATATCCACTTTACACCGGGCAGTTTTCCCTTCACCAATCCCGAGTTGGCATCCTGACACAGAAGATGGATGCCATGAAGAAGAAAGAATTTCTTACTACGCCACAAATCCTCCATCTTGTGTTCAGACCCCCTAATATAAACAATCCTTAAAACCTTACTTTTCTACCTTTTAATACACCAATTTACACTCTACTTATTTTTGTGACTCTGTAATTCTGTATATAAAGATGGTAATTCCTCCCAGGGACTTAGATCGAACTCACAGGGATTTTGGGCACCTTGCCAAAGCTTCTGAGCCCCTTGTACAGACTCCAGGGAAGACAGGGGGATATCCTGGGTTCCCACACTCTTGGGCATAAGAATCTTTGTCATTTTAATGTCTTTGGAGCCAGTTTAACATCCATTTGGTGAAATCAAGATATTAAACACTATAAATAGTAACTCTAGCTCACAGGTAGAATTTTATTTTTAACTCTCCTTTTCAATGAAAAGAATAGCTCAGGACAATAGCACATATCAACACCACAATTTAAAAGCACATCAGAGAAGTGATATGCAAGGAACAAATTTTATTTTCTTTTGCTAAGTGAAGTTGGATCAAAATCCAGTAAGTATCTGAATTTTATGCACTTGTTGGATTTTAAGCCTCCAGCTTGTGTTAAACTGGCTTTTCAGACATATCTTAGTCATCCCCACACACTATCCCTGACTGCAAGACAAAAAAATCCTTTTCTTATCATATTCAAAATCTGATCTGCAACATAGTGCTTAGAGTCAAAACATGTATCATCTGATAAATACAGCTTGGCCAGCAGTATGCACCTCAGGTCCCCTTTTAACTGGTTACCATGGCATGAATGAGGCAAAGAAGAAAGAGGACATGTAGCTTCTTGCCTGAACAAGACATCCCCTAGTGCAGCACAGCATCTCAAGTGGCAGGTCACCAAAAAAAAAAAAACACCTAATGCATACTCACACACGTGTGGATTTTCCCCAAGATTATGAAATGAGCAAGATTTGTCAAAGGAATACTTGACTGTGGGTGGAAGAAAAGCACATGATACACACCACAATGCAATTTCTCCTAGCACCCTAAAAACATTTTCAGTTCTCAGCACTGAGCTGGGCATGGTCTCATTATCCACTTTAGTAGCTCAGATCTCTTCCAATTTCTGTGCATGGGGGACATTTCAGAGTTTGCATATCCGTATTTCAGCCCCATAAGAAGTTTTTGTAAATCTGTTTGCATACTGCATCCTCTCTTTGATGGGAGAACATAGAAGCTAAGCAAAATGCAGGAGACATCACTCACCTGGGTACTGAAAAACTTCAAGTGTCTTGACCTAAACCTACCCTGAAGAATTAAAGACTTTGTAATCTCCCTCACTTCCCAGTCACATAGAATTTTCAGTGAACTCCTTGCATTAGTTTGGCTTTTGATGCCAGCTAAAAGCCAAATTAAATCAGGCATCTCTTTAGTACTCCTTCCCACATAGTTTTGCTCTGCAATTCCGTACATACTCAGCTGTTGCTATCAGAAGGATTAATTACATTTAAGAGCTTGCACTCACTTAGCTGCTATGAATTTACATGAGCCCATTACGTAAGCCAGAATCTGGGATCTTTCTTACAGCAAGTTTGACACACCTTGCATTTGTTTTCATGCTCAGTTTCTGTTTAGTCACACCCACGATAACATGTGAGGAGCAGCAATGCAAGCACGTTACTTTCTCGGTTCCTTGTACAGCTGGTGCCGCCGAGCGCTCCGGGATGCGCTTCCTCCTGCTCCTGCGATGCCGCACGCTGCAGTCAGGAGCGGCAGTAGCTGTGCAGCGAGAAACACTAGAGGGCAATAAATGCCCTTCAATGAGCATAGACAGAGGAGCCCTAAGGTGGGTTTAATTCTCAGTCCCTTCTTAGCTTTGCCATCGATATTTCCCTTCCTCGGTTGCACACTCTAGTTCAAATCTCGTGCAGAGGAGGTGCACATCGGACCCCTCTGCTCAGGCTACAGCAGTGTGTGTGTGCTCACTGAACTGCTTTCCTTTCCATCCATCCTTTTCCCACCACCATTCCTTCTTCCCTTTAGACACTTATCCAAGTCTTTCAACGACATAATGTTTTCCATGTGATACATTTGTTTATCAGCTTTTCCGTACTAAAGTACCTATCCATTACTGTCAATGTAAGACAGGATTAAGTCTGGACAGTGGAGAGGCAGGAAGAGGGGAGTTCAGCTGATTTCATGACAGGATTCTGCTAACCCTAGTGAATAATCGTACAGATTCCTAGTGAATAATCATACAGATTTATGATTTTTGATAGACAAATCCACTCTTAGCTCTGATATGTTCTTCCTATGAACCATTTACACTTCTTCCCAATAATAATCCCAAACAGAACAAATGGAATAGTCTTTTCACATATATATGAAGATACTGTTTTCCAAAAAGGGTGACACATACAACCAGAGGGCACTTGAGCATGTCACTCACCAGTAAATTTGCATATGAAATTAGATAAAGAAGAAAAATACAAGAGGAAGTTGTGTGCAAGCCTTCCTTTTAACTATTTGCTAAATTTGTCCCAGGTTTTTAGGGAGAATACTTTTGCTTGAAATTTTTCATACCAGTTAAACAAGATAAATGACAATCTGCTGGGAATACCATATCTCAGGTGTTTCATAATTTAAATTTAACAGGTTTTCTCAGTGCCTAAGAAGCATAACTGTTCCCAGATGGGGCAGAAGGAGTTGTAGAAGGATTTTTCTGGGTTCATACTCCTCAGTAAGTAAAGTAGCAGCATTTAAGAAAAATAGTAAATTGTGAGAACATGTTTTGCCTGTCTTCTTGGCTTCTCTGCCCACCTCATCTAACTCAGAAGTACTGCAGAAAGAACTCTTTAAGAAACATGCAAAAAATCTACTAACCTTATAAAAAAAGGTAGTAAAATTAGCTTGGTTTAGACTGCTGTGAAGTCGGGACTTTTCAATAAAATATAAAATATTAGTGGCTGTTCACTAAACGTTTCCCATTTACTGAAGTGATGGAGGCAAGCATCCCAAAGAGGATGGGAAGCCATACTGTGATCTTACCTGCAAAGACTGCATGTGTCAATGAGCAAAATTTTATATCTGATTTGTCTCAAATGTCTTATTATTTTGCCTTATATATTCATTGAAAGTTTTTAATTTAATATTTGTGCAAACTGTATTTGTTGCCAAACATTATAGGAATGAGGAGCTAACAAGGCTCTTAACAGTTCTGACATAAAATGTGCTCCATGACATAGCCAAGGGAAGCTGTATTTCTCTACTTCAACATGCTCGTACAGCAGCAATGACAGTGTTATTTTTGATGGGATTCAGTCCCTACACAAAGAACAAAGAGAGGCATGAACTGTGAGAGAGTGTGTAGGAGCAGCTCCCTCGCATGAGAGCTCTGGGATGTGGACAGGCTTAATTCTTGAACAGGTCTCCTGGAGCTGCAGATAGCCCAGGTTGTGGTGCTTTATGTTCTACCTCTTGTGTTCAGGCTGTGGTAGTATTTCCAAAAAAAAGGAATATAATGAATACAGTTATGTGTCCATCCTTCCATTTCCCCCACTTCAACCCCCTTTATTTTTCTCTTCCATTTTTTTTTCCTTCTCCTTTCAAGCTTCTCTGAGCCCTCTAAAACCTTGTGGATCTTAAATACAAAAGTTACTCTTGATTATCCTGATGAAGACAAAAGCAAAGAAAATGTACCTTCTCACACAAAGCCTGCCTTGTCCTGGCCCAACAGACCAGCAGTTGTGCATGTTCTACATCCAGCCCTAAGTTTTGGGAAAAAGCTCGTACACACACACACACTCACACTCACACACACACAGGGTTGATGGCAATGGGGGTCCCCAAATAATCCCCTGCCCAGCTACTTCCATGCTCATCCCAGGAGCCATCAGCCTATCAAAGGCCCATCTCTACAAGTCCCAGGAGAACCTCAGCCCCACTGCCTAAGTGTTGACCCATCAAGAAGGTACAACAGGAGCATGTCTTCAGAGCATGCTTTGAGCTCTGCCTAGAGGTACAGGACACATTATGGGATGCAAGGGAAGAACATTCTTTGGTTGCACAGGATTTATTGTAGGTTTTTGTGAGGGATGGGGAAGCATGAAAAAATGGATAAGGGAATCAAAAGGGCTGGTAACATGTCAGCAGGTAGCTTCTCAGGACACTTGTCTGGCCCTGTCTTGCACCTATCCAGCAGAGTCTGTCCTGTCTTCCCAAAGAAGGGGCCAGGGACAGCTACCTGGTAGTCTGCATGCCTAAGTCCTGCTGCTGGAGAGTTCCATGGGTTACATATATGAGTGTATATATAATTAATGGTAATTATTTGCCATAATCCTATGATTATTAGTAGTTAATGCATATTAGGGACATGACATATAATTAATATATTGATAATATATAATACATGGCGTGTGTATCTGGAGAGAAAGAGAGAGACAGACATATAATTAGGTATTAACGTTTCACACTGAGAGACACCTTCACCTTGTTCAGCCAGAGAAGGAAACAGGATGAGGCCACTGGGGCCATTTGTGTGCTGTGTTGACCTGCATAGTCAGGCAGGTACATGCCTGTTGTACCACAGGGTATGTATGCGCATGCACGTTCCCTTACTGCAAATTCACACTCAGCCCTAGCACCGGTTGGAACCAAGGGTAAAAGCTGTGGCACCATCCCCTCTGCTGGGCTACTGGACCCAGCTGCTCTCTGCAACATATTTATTTCTAGAATACATCTAGAATTCTCTATGGATTCTAGATGTTCTTATAACCATCCACTCTAAAAACAGCTAGCCATGACATCACCTCCAAAAAGTGCTTTCATTCCCAAAGTCACTAACTGTTAGATTAATTTTATACTCTTCAATGACTGTGCGTGATTAGACCCTCTTCTCTGCACCAACAGCCACTGTAATTCATGTGCCCCATGAGGTTTGCTGGAAAATAAGAAATACGATATAAGTTACTGGCAACTGTTAAAAAAATTAATTGGTATCCTAAACTTTTGAAGTGACAGACTCCAAACTGGCAACTAACCATATAGTTTACTGCAAAGGCTTTTGTGTCCACAACAAAGCACTGAAAATTGGAAAAGGGGAAAAAAGAAGCCCTGAATTTTGTTATATCGGAGAGGTAGAAGCAGAAACAATAGCTAAAAAAGTTTGGATTTTGATTAACTATTTTTCAGGAAAAATTAGCTGAGGTAGATTATCAGACAAACACACCAACAGTTCCCAGAAAGCCTAACCCCCGTGATGGCCACTATCACCAGCCTTATCAAGAAGGCCAACTGCAAGCACTGACAGACATACTCTAAGCTGAGTGACCTTTTGCCGCTCATGGGAGCACTGTGCCTGGGCTTCCTAGGAAGGGATAAGGTTCTCTACAAGACAATATTTCTTCATCATCCTTGCCAAGAGAGTAAAGACAGACTTCAAAACTCTTAAAAAAAAACAGAACAGGCTCATAAGGTTTTCAGACAATTTTCATATACGACTTTATTTTTTTCGTCAACGTAAGTGCAGAAAAAGTATTTCCAATCTGTATGCCAGGAAGCTAATAGAAACTCTTCAGTTCCTTAACAATAATCACACTAGACAAAAAATCCCACCAGCTAACCTAAGGACAGAGTTAACTACTAAAGTGTTCTCAGTTAGAATTTGACAGAGGAAAGAAAATATTTACAGCTGATAAATTCTGACTTTGTAGGTAGTGCATTGTGATCATGATAAGTAAGAAAACCTACCAGCATGATATCAAGGAACCTCAAACCCAGATTTCTTTCTTTACATAATGTGGAAGAAACTAAACTCTGCTCATGCTTTTCTACTGTCACCTCCTCTCCAAGTGATGCAACTGGTATATATTTTCCAAGTCACCTACCACTGTACTTGTATCATGGTCCTGGCAGATTAAAATACTTCCTAGCTTCTCAGAAATCCAATAGCAAAATTAAGATAATAGAGTGTGTGCAGTATACCCACCTGATGCATACCAGTCAGTCATTTGCATTTAATAGTTTTTCTTTCAAGAAACCTTCTGGCCTGAACACAGAGTCTGTCACTGCCTGTCTGTCTCTTCCCTTACAAACTCCAGACAGTAGACACTTGTTAAGTCTCATTACTTGCCTTCTCTAGTAAGAAGTATTTTTTCTCCTGACTCTTTCATCCACTGATCAGATTTCCTCCTATCTTTCATCATACTCAAGAAAGAGATTAGGGAAAACTTTCCATGAGTACTGAAAGGCTTCAAGAGAAGCAACAGAATGGAAAATTCTGTCACAAAAAAAAACCCAAACAAAACAAACAAACAAAAAAACAAACAAAAAAAAACCAAACCCACCAAAAAAACCCAACACATTTTAGGCGACGTTTCTCTAGGCAAGAGACATTACAGACACTGAGCTAAGGTTAGATTCCCAAAAAGCATGCTGTTACACTGCACCAGCTCAACTCATTCTGCAAAGCTGCAAGAAAACAATGTTAAGGGGCTGGTCTCGGTCTGTATTTCAGCCAGTAGATGTAATCTTTTTGCACTTCAGCAAAGCTTTTGATATTGTCTCTCACAGGATCCTTCTACACCAAATGTCCAGCATTCAGCTGGAAAAACCCATCACGCAATGGGTGAGCAACTGGCTCATAGATTGGGCACAAAAGATAATAATGAATGGGGTGACATCAGGGTGACATCTGGTCACTAATGGGATTCTGCAGGGCTCTGTCCTCAGCTCTGTCCTGTTCAACATCTTCATTAATGACTTGGAAGGACTGGAAGGAACACTAAGTTTGCTAATAACACTAAATTGGGAGGAGATGTTAACTCTCTTGAGGGCAGAGAGACCTCAACAAATGAGATAGATGAGCAATCACCAACTGTATGAAGTTGAAAAAGATCAAGTGCTGGATTCTACAGCTGGGATGAAGCAACCCTGGATGTGTGTATAGACCAGGGCATGAGATGCTGGACAGCAGTGCTGAAGAAAGGGACCTGGCATTGTCAGTGGCAAGCTGAACATGAGCCAGCAGTGCCAGGAGGGCAGCCAGGAGGCCAACCCTGTTCTAGGGGCATCAGGCACAGCATCACAGCCGGCCAAGGGAGGGGATTATCCTGCTCTGCACTGGTGAAGCCTGATCTTGAGCACTGTGTGAAGTCTTGGGTGCCCCGATATTGAAAACACTGAGCTATTAGTGTTCAAAGGAGAGCTGTGAGGATGATGAAGAGTCTGGAGGGGATGTCATATGAGGAGTAGCTGAGGTCACTTGGTGGGTTCAGCCTGGAGGAGACTGAGGGGAGACCTCACTGCAGTCTTCGACATCCTCATGAAGGGACGCAAGAGGCAGGTACTGATCTATTCTCTCTTGTGACCAATGACAGGACTCAAGGAAATGGCCTGAAGCTGAGCTGGTTGAGGCTTAAGATAGATCAGAAAAAGGTTTTTCACTGAAAGGGTGGTTGAGACCATGGCTCCCCAGGGACTTGGTTGCAGCACCAAGCCTGAAAAAGTTCAAGAACATTGTGAGGGACATGGTGTGACATCTTGGGGCTGTCCTGTGCAGAGCTAAGAGCTGGAGGCAATGATCCTTGTGGGTCCTTTCCAAATCAGGTTATTTTGTGATGTATCTATTAGAGTTTCACTATACTCCTTTGCATCTCTTTTCTCCTGTTACCAGTTCCCCAAATGTAAATTTAAAGCCTAAATTTAAAGCCTAAAATTTCAAGGCTTTAAACCAGAAAAGTCTGCACACCTACACTTCAAAATACTTATACAAGCATATGTATACATGCACATATTCATGTATGTACATGTGTATGTGTGTATATATATATGCATGCATGCTTAGAACTACAAGCAAACTCACTCACTGTTACTGTTTTCTCACCATCGCACTGTAGTGAATTTAAGGAAAAAGCAGACAATTTATTTAAGGCTGAAATCAATTTTAAGCCTTGCCTTAAAATCCAAATTGCCTTGAAAATACTTATAAGTTTGAGGACTTGCAACAGAGATGTCCAACACCTAGTCTAAAGCACTGGCTGCACTAAAGTATTGACCCACTGGAAAAGCAGGTTTTAGTTCCAGAGAGCAAGCCGGGAGAAGATACAGCATCATACATTGTAAGAACCATCACACATGATTGAGCAGTTGCATTTTCAGACATCACAGGATCTTTCCTGACTAGATGAGGCTTAGATCTCCCACTTTTGAAGCTGACAAATTCTAAAGGAGTTTCAAGTGTCAGAGGAAGTAGTTCAGCTCTGGGTGGGCCTAGGACCATCCACATGGATCAGGATCTGATCCTTGGGTTTCATTCCCAGAGTGATTGCTTCATCATCTTACCTCCTTTCTCTTGCTCAGCTGAAAAGCACAGTAACGTAGCCAGAAGAACATTTTTGAGCCCAGAAAGACCCATTTCTTTGATCCCATCTAGAATTTCATACAGTGCCTCACAATAGAGCAACACACTCACATCTGCACAGAGATAATTTGAGTACAGCATACAATGCAGGCAGACTGATTATTTTAGGTTACTTCTCCTTCCTCTGCCATTTCATGACCCTTCATAAGAGTATTGTTGTGCCTCAGCAAAACCAGGGACAATATCACAGGCAGTTTTTGGTTAAAAGGGAGATCAATCTGTGCTGATAAGGTGATTGTAAGGCTCAGAGGAACCAGACCAGCTGAATTTAATCACCAGACTGCTACCACAACATTTTCATAGAAGTAGAAAAAGAGTGCTAGGTACTTGTGAAGAGGAATGAGGAAGGACTAGCAGACACTTCTTGCAGTCACCTTCCTTCAGTTTTAGCATGCTCCAAGAGCTACAGGTCACCTAACCAGGAAGCAGAGGTTATTAATGCATGAGCAGCATGGTGCAGTGTAAGGTGTCTCTGCCCATGGCAGGCGTGTTGGAACTAAATCATCTTTAAGGATCCTTTCCAACTCAGATCTTGCTGTGACTCTATTGTCCTTGTTCTGGATGACCTAAGTGGCAGAGCTCTGAATTGAGCATATTCAAGAATAACAGTGATGAAACTGAGCCAGGCCTTGGGCACAGTAACTTCTTAACTCTTTCTTGAAGAGTTTAGCTAATTGAGAAAAAAAAGCCCCCAAACACACAAGAAACACCCCCATTCTCTATCCCCCTTGCTATCGCTTGTCTATCACTTCCTATGGGAAATAAAGCATCAGTTTGTAAGACTAGACCCCTCTCAGTGTGTGTTTAAGTCTTGAAGAGCAGGGCCTAAGTCCTTGCATGGCAGAGTCCTAGATAGATGTCCTGAGTCTGAAGAGATCCATGCCAATGCCAAACCCTCCAGGGCCCATACCAAACCTCACCAGCATGTAGCAGGCAACAACAGACATACTTGAACTAGTGACAATTGCAATACTTGTACACCATTCTAGTGCTCCACATCAATCCTTCAAGAAATTAACCCTTAATTTCTATTAAAAATTACAATATTAGACTATTAGCTTGCATAACCTCTGCAAGAAGTTTGGAAACCCCTCCAGAAAGTCATTCCACCTCTGCAGTTTTGTGTGATCTCAAGTTTTTCAAAGATTTCACATCCCTCAGAGGAGTATCAGGGTGTTTACCTTATAATTAATTAATTCCATAACTTATAGGAAAGGAAATTTGTACCTTAGGATAAAAATACTCCTTTCTAAACTTTCATTACAACAGAAAAAATGAAGGACAACGCATGCCTGGGTGGCCATATCACGCATTTTCATGGCAGAAAAAAGTTTTAACTCATATTATTGTTTTGAAGTATCTGAAATGCAAACTGTCAACAGTGTGGTACTTGTTTTGAAATTTTACATTTTTTTAAAGGTTGGTTATGACAACAAAACTTTTTATGAGTAACTCTGTCATTCATTATGTGCAGTCACCACAATCATAATTGCAAGGAGATGTTTTCCAGGACTGGTGAGCAAGCATATTTATTGGTCTATCAGAAATAGCTTACTTTTCATAGTTATAATCAGAAGAACTCCAAATGGAAGATGAGCATCACCATGTGGGAAGTTTGGGATACAGAATAGAAACATGAAAACCAGCATTAAATTTATTCCTTTCGTTAGCTACCAATACAAACTGTTTACAAGAAAACCTCATCATCTTTCTATGTCTTTCACCACTGTCACTGAATGTTGACCTGTATGTGCCCTCTCTTTCTTTTTCCATTCTGCTCCTACGCTTGAAGTTTTATATCAAGCTATCCATGTAGCAGTATCAACAACTAAAATATAGCAGTAAGGGGTATTTTTCCACAAGGACACAGGTAGCAAAAAGGATGTAATGGTATTTAAAACTCAAGTGCAATAAGGCTGCTGTTAGCCAAGCCCTCCTGAGGCCTGAGGATAACAGGCCCTTAAGAGCCACCAGAATATTCTGGTTTAATTGACATCAGTATATGCCAAACCATATTTAACATCACAATTATTACCAGGATCTGGTAGACAGACATAACTGGGACTGAATTTCTGAGTCACCGCCGTGGCTCACATCACCCGGTAAGTTCTTCCAGTGCACTGAGTTCAAAACAGCCTGAAAATGGTGATGGCTTCAGTGCATGGATCTCCCTTATGGCAGACAAACCGTACATTTGCTCCCACACATGTATACAGACAGGAAACTAAATATGCAATTACCCAATTTGCAAGTGTGACACATGTGCACACATCTCTGAGGACACACCCTTTCAAGCTCCATCCTGTATTTCCCCAAATTTAAGTCAGTTTATTTCCTCCCACAGACACTGATCCTGCCTGCCAAATAAAATTCTGGAAAAAAACAAGAAATGAGTAGCGTTGGTCACTCTGGCTGTTTATGATCCAAAATGTTTTTTACTCAATTAGTGCTTAATGTAGGTTCATTAAACAAAAAAAAATTTTAAACCCACCAAAAAAAGATGGTAAAAGAATCAGAAAAGTAAACGTCAGCCTTTTTTTTTTCTGAAAGTCAGTTACTCAGAGGTAAAAAATAATGTGAAACAGTATTTAAGAGGAAAACAAGTCCAGGGAAGCAGCCCAGTCAGTGATGATATTTTACGGTTACAGCTTATTTTAGGACAAGTCAGTACTGCTGGAAAGTAGCAGAGATGAGTAACAGGTTTCTTAAGTCCTATCAATGATAAATGATTAAAAATTTAAACCAAAACAACAAAACCAACAAGTTTCTCTTGACTATCTTCCACTATATACAGCAAGATTGTGGAGGAGAGAAACCACCTACACACCACAATTACAATAATATTAACTACCATATCAGCCTATCAGGCATTTCAGCTACTGCAGTGACTGCCAGAAATAACAACTGACAGAAACACCAGTATCAGGGATATGGAATAAAATAAAAATTGTTGGAGTAACACCAAATAGAAACACCTATTTTTCATAGGACAAGCTGCTCAGGTGTCCAGCAAACCCTGGGCTTTGGTGACATTTGTATGCTGGTTTCAGTGAGTGCAACCACAGGAGAGGATGAAGGAGGCTGGCCTGAGCCTCAGCCCCTGCCCACAGAGGCTGTGCCCTGCCTGGCTCCCTGCCACGTGCCTCAAGCACCTCCAGTGAGCAGACAGGCACCATCATCCCCTTACAAGAAACTTAGTGGCACTGAAGTGTTTTGTTTCGTTTTTATTTGGGAAGGCCACTTGAGTTGAACAAGATAGCTGAAATATGTAAAGTAACACTTAGAGAACTAACCCCAACTTCATCTACAGAAGGCTCGTGCAAGACAAAATGCCACTAAGAGAAAAGTCAATAACAAAGCCCAATCAAGCCTGTGCTACCTTGTAAGTCAGCCCAGACACTTCATAGATCTCTGCTGCTCTAAGGCAACCATTCTCAATGCAAGAGCTCTAGAGTCACATACAGACACAGAGATTGGAGCCATGAGTTTATAAACACAGAGCTGCAGCCTTGGAGTATCATCACATCTTGAGGTCATCCTGCTAAAACCCAGCCCCAAACTCTACCTGCAGTCATGAACCAACAAATGGACTTTCTGATCATTATTACTGCTGTTATGATTATTATTCTGTTTATGATCCAGTGTTGTGAGCAGAGGTTGCAAAGTTGGAGACACTTTTAGATGAAAACTAGACTGCAGTGAAAGAGTAGGCTCTCCTTTGAAATGAAGGATCCCAGGCACCAACATGTCAATGAAATACTGGATTCTGACCTGCAGGAACAATTTCTGGAATATAAGAAAATCAGATCTCATACTTCTCAAATCCTTTTGGAGGGCGGCCCTGGAAATCAAAGGCAACCCTAAACTCCAGGATAGGCACTCTAACCTACCATGCTGAAACTCCAGAGAAAGGCTGGCATAACCCTCAGTTTAGTGTTTCCTGCTCTCTGTACCCTGAATAGTGATCTTTACAGACCAGCTATCAAACCTACAGTCTAAAGAAGTCTAAGTCCCAAATACCTATGATTCCTTGTTACACCCTGATGATTTTCCCTCCAGATTTACTAATCTTCATACCCAGATACATAAGCAAACACAGTGAATCTGAACTATGTAATTAATTTTTATTCTCTGAAGGTTTGGGGTTTTTTTTAATTTTACTTCTCATTATTCACCATGCACACATCAATACTAATGAAGCAACAACCTGAGCTGTACAAGAGGAAGTGGGTACCAACAAACTTCCTATTATCAGAGTGCTGATCAGCTCAAACATTTTGTTGCTTACCCACAAAGTGTTTTGGAGCACATTGAGGACTGGCTGCTGCCTTGGGACCAGAGGACCAGGTCCACCTCATGGCCCCAGACAGGGAGCAGGGCAGGCTGGTGGGCAGCCTGGCTCTGGGCACAGGTCAAGGTGAGGGTGGCACATCTGTGCACAGGTCAGGAGCAGCACTGCCCATGACCAGTGCAGGAGTATAACAGACTCCTGTAGAGCAGCTCCAGAAGAAGATCTGGAGATGAACTGAAACTGAGGTCATGGGCCACCCCAGGTGAGGCTGCTTAAGGCCACTGAGGACTATCAGTCCCAGCAAAAACTGTTTGCAGAGTGAAATCAAGCCTCATGAATAAAGGAACCGTCATCCTGCACCCTCTTTCAGAGGTTAAAGGCACAAAGTCACCTGACATTAATGTAATTTTCAAAACTCCTTTTGAGATTCTGGGGGAAAAACGTAAATAAAAACCTTTTCTTTTCCTTCTTGATGTGTTCCTGTCTCAAGGAAAAGGCCAAGCAGATAACATCAAACTTACATAGAAATTACTGTAGAAGGATGTAATTAAATATGACTCTGGATGGGTCAATTTCAAACACCTGGTTTTGCACTGGATGGCATGAAAACCAGACAGGCATCTGCTCTGCTTGCAGTGCTCATTAGTAACCTGTCTGTCCCTTAGAATTAATACCTTCATGCTGAGCTTTGGGCCTTTACCATGGAGGTTACAGAAACCTCACCCCAATTTCAGCAGTTTAAGTGGATGTAGTGGTTCTCTTTCATCAAGATACAAACCAAATTACCGGTTCTCCTTTTTGTCTATCAAAAATATATATTTAGCACTATTTTTTTCCCCAACTATATGAAGCTGACTAGCCTATACTTATCTTTCCAAAGGAAAACCTCCTCCAGCCAGCTCAAAATCTGGAAGTTTACGATATGCCAGAGGAAGACAGAAATCATAGCTTCTAAGTATTATGCCACATTAGCTGTAAGGAAAAGAGAATCATTATGGCTATTTTATACAGACCAGCTGCAAAGGCAGCAGCCACAGCACTTGTTACCACATGGCTATTTCAGGACTGCAGATGTTGGCCTTCCAAGCCATGGGAACAAGCTGCAAAAAAGGATCCCCAGGAAAGCAGTTTCTTTCTCTTCTCAGTGAGAAGCACTAACACAGAGACAAAGAAGCATCCAGAAAGTTAGTTGTGACATTTCTGCAAAAATATACTATTTCCTCTAAACTTCAAAGGACTCTAGGTTTCTACATCAGAAACTGAATAGTACTTTACAGAGTCCAGCATTTTAAACAGAAAGTGGCAGGGCAGATTTTCTGTAAGAAAGGGTAAAAGAGCACTGACCCAGGCTAAACACAGTGCATGAAATGGCCCTCATGACATGATGGCTGAGGCTAAAAAAAGCTGCACCCACATGGTGGAAGAGTAAAGGAAAAACGTTTAGGAGCTTAATTTTTCTTTTCCTGACTGCTAGAGAGGATAGGAAGGGCAGTAATCTTCCCTGTATTATAAAATGCTACTATTGTGTTATGCAGAAACAAAGACATGGAGATAACTGTGAGAGAACTTGAAAGCAACTTCCTCATTAAAAATTTAGGTGTTTGGTAGGGTATGGGGGATTTAATGCTTTATTTGGTGTGGGAAAATTGGGGAAAAAATTGGAAGAAAGGAAGCAATGTGTACATATTTAAACTGCCTTGAAAGCGGGGAAGCAAGGATGGGAGAGAAACCTCTGGCAGTTTGACTGGAAGGTAATTTCTACCATATACCTCTCTTCTTGAACGGTGGTGCCACCCTAACAGAATTAGCTCAATGACCCTTTAACCTTCTCTTTGCTCTGGTACCTCTAACTGAAACTTTTTACGACAACGAAAAACTTGCCCTTCAAGGCTTTGGCACAGTTTGTGACAGATCATTAAGACGAAAATGCAATCTCTACACCAATTACTTCATTTGTTGATCACATGAGGGCACAAAAATATTATTTAGGTTTGAAAATGACAATTCAACAAGCAATATAAACTTAAAGAAAACAGTTCATTATTTTGTTTTACCTGTGATGGAATTTAGGTATTCTGCATACTAATGTAAAACTTGGTTTTGTTAATTAGAAGACCTTTTTCATACTCATAACTCATAAAAAACAGTATTTGTTTTTTATTACACAGGTTTTCTCTACTTGCTCAAAATTGCAATGTAAAATGAGTTAAGCATTTTTAAAGAGAAGAATAATTAAACACCAGCTATATATTTATGGTACTTAAGTGTGAAAACCAAATTAATTTCAACAGAAATTTATTTAATTTGAATCCGTGCAGCCCACTACATAAAGCACTGTGTCCCCTCACTGACAGGACTGAAGTGTCTGATATCTCATTTCCTATTGGAAATGTGAGAATCTTTACAGAGTGCATTTGTGAAATATCTCCTTTACAGATATAACACATTTCTCTGGAAACAAAAACAATCTGAAACATTCCTTGACTATCTGATGAAACCTGAGGCACGTTTTAATGCCAAGCCCCACGTTGCTGAACCCAGAGGACTGCAGACTACACCTACTGCTGCAGCCTCTGGGGAAGCGTGTTTGCAGCACTGTGCTCAACTTTGAGCCTAAATACCCACCACACATGCAATGGATACTCAGACATTTCAAATCCACTACTGAGTATACCAAGGGTGCTGAGGAGAGGACCAATCTTCATATATGGATGTCCCTGTACAGCAGGTTGCATAAATTTAACTTAGAACCTCACCAAAAGCTTTTATGTCTTAGCGAGACTGGCTATGCCTGCAAGACAAACAGGCTGAATTAAAACATTTGAAGGTATTTTCTTGGAAGATGACAAAATGTGAAATTTTAAAAGGAGTTCTTAATTAAGACTCTTTGACTTAAGAGGTGGTTCTATGACCTTCTGATACATAAATTCTCTCTGTGTGTATATATACACACACACATTCATATGCATTAGGGGTTGGCAGAAAGAGCAGAAACTGTCTACCTTAGGGGCACACTTGCATACCTTGCCTATTGCAAAGCAGTGGGTATTGCTTGGATTACTGAAAGAATAAAACAATGATCTGTACATCTGCTGTATTGATTTGCTTTGAAGGTTGCAGTCTAGATAAGAAGGGACTGAGAGGGACAGAGCACTCTTGTTGCTTTTCCAGCAGGAAGCCTACTCAAAATACCACGTACATCTGCTAGCTCAGTAACAGATGTGCCAATCATCACTTAGGCTTATTGGTGATCCCTCTTACTTGGCTTCTCTAGTAATGTCACCTGCTTTTGGAAAAAGCACCTAATAAAACAAGGCTGAGGTGCAGAGGCCTCTCAGAAGCCAGGACCCGTCCCAGTACTTGGCATTGGCAGTGACAAAAGGCACACACAGCTAGCAGAAAGTCTACAATGAGAACGAGTGCAGAGCAATATTTTCCTGTAACATGCATGTACTCTCCAATGACTCAGCTCAAACAAATTTCCTGAACAACTGATAACTAATATCAAATAATAGAGGGTATCATTCTCTTCCACAAGTTTGTCCAGTTATCCCTTGAACATACATAAAACATAGTACGTTCATAAATAACAAAATATAATTTGATACATATATAAAAACATATATCAAAATAACATCCTGTGATAGGCTTTTCTATCACTTAACAAGAAGTTTCAAACCTGGGCTCTGACAGTTTCATTGAATATTTCCTATTTCTGCATCAGAAGTGTCACTAAGCTATCTAACTCCACTCACATTACCTGTGACATTTCAAATATTACATGTGGGATCTGCTTCTCTCCCTTCCAACCTGAAGAGTTGAAATCTGTTGAGCTAATTTTTCATCCAGAATTTTTCATAGCACACCTGTGACTTTTTTTCCTTCCATTTTATGATCTCTTTTGGAGGTAGGCTTGGTGGATGATTAAGTGAAAGGAGAAATACAGGATGAGAAGCAATATTGTAAGTGTACACAATGTGCTAGTACAGGTATACTCTGAATTTATGCAGTGGTCCAGGGCTGTCTGTTCTGGACTCTACCATTACTGTGCATTGAGCTGCAGTAAAACAAGTGACTACAGCAAAATCACAGAATTACAGGATGGTTTGAGTTAGAAGAGACCTTATCATCTATCATCTTATCACCCTCCTGCCATGGGCAGAGATACCTTTCCCTAGACCAGGTTGCTCAGGGCTCCATTCAGCCTGGTCTTTTCTATGTGCCATTCCTCAGAAATATGGGAGGAGAAACATTGCCTTGTGTACAAGAGGAGAGTTGTTCCCTCCATACATCCCTTGAGCATCACTTCTTATCTGTCTACACAGAATTTCAATAACTGTTCAGTATCACGAGTATCATGATCAGTATCATCAACTCTTTACAGCCTGCCTTGGTTATTGTATCCTGAGCACCAAGGTATCAGCAGCAAAACAATTAAAAGGGTAGCTTTTTTTACAATACTGCTACTCCTCAATAGTCTGGGTGTCAAATTACTTACTTTCAAGTATCCTCAACCCCAGATACATATAAGAAGCCTAATTAAACAGTTCTGGTCTCCTGACCACTTCTAAATTTTTAAGGGTACTGAAGGATAAGAAATGCTGTGCCAGCTTGTGCTCATGCTGGAAGTTGAGTGTTTCCACATAAACAAAGAGACTTTGACTCAAGGGTTTTATTTCGCTTTCTTTCCATAAAACATAGACAGCACTTTAGATGCTGACTAATTTTTTTTCCAGTCTAAACACCCCCTATTGTATGTAGCACTGAGGTATGAATAGAACCATACAAACAATGATTGTTACCACATTAACTTCTCCAAGCTGAATTTGCAAGATGGTAAGCATATCACTGCACACTGACTTGTCTTAGAAAGTCACAGAGCCAAGAAAACTGGGGTTTCAAAAATGTGTTTTCAGCCAGTAATAAAGATTATAAGTTTACAATTCTAATGAGTATATGGACCCCTACAAATTCAAAGCTAACATCCTACACAGTGGAGTCCTGCTGGGACAGAACCCTGGAAACATGTGCTGTGGCAACTCAAATAAATCTGTCATCATTCCATCACTGAGAGAAATTTTATATAGTAGATCTTCACTGTGAGCTAATGAGCTGATTTAAGCTATCTAACTGTCACACAGGAAACACTCAGTTCTTATACCTCAGTCCAGCATAGTTAGCCTTCCCTGTCCTGTGGTAAGTCTTAAATCTGCAGGCAGTTTTTTGTCCACTAGACAGTGCTACCCCGATGACAAATGTTTTAACTCTCGCACACTGATTGATTTGAAAAGGTTTTCTTAAGCAACTTGATGGCAATAATCTCATAGACACTTCTTCAGGTGCAAGACAGAGGTATATATGAGCACCTCTATATACATGCCAGAGGATCTCTCTACTACCTAATCTGTTAGAGCTAAAAACCAACACTTTTTATGACAATGATACCATCTTCCTACATATTTTCTGAAAAGTGTGGAATTAAAGAGAATCAAAGGCATCTTCATGCATACTCTGACTCTCCTTTTGACATTTGAAGTTGACTTTCAAAGCTTTACTGTTAAAAGTGAAGTGAGCTCAAAATTAATGCTCTAGTGTGTTCCATATTGATAATATTTGTAAATATGGGGCATAAACAGCTGGGAAAATCAACAATCATATTGCTGTTGCATCACTTATTAGCCACTATGCTGCACTCCTTTATCCCCTGCTTTTTCCCAGTCATCTGTTAGGTTTGGTCTTGTATAGCCGCACCATTGTAAAAACAAGGGTCCACCAGAATTTAATATACAACATTTTTCTGAACAAATAAAACTGTTTCTTGTACATATGAGGTGGGAGAAAATGGTGCTACCTACCTGAATCGAGACAACTGTAGTCATAGGTGACTTAGGCTATTATATTGCCATGTGGCACACACTAGACATGGCTACAAATGACTGCTAAATAAATTAATTTTGTGTCTTACGAGGTTTGAACAGCACATTTTCCAGACTCAGGAAACAAAAAACTACCTTAGTGCACGTGGACACCTCTAGGAAATACCAGGATTTACTTCTTCATACCTCTTATTTAACAGACCAGACAGAAGGGAGTCAATGTTACTTCCATTTTCAGACCTAATGGAATAATGCATAATCAAACTGACAGCAATAGCTTTTGAATGTATAACTGCATGACTTAAGTGGCAGCTCAAAACCCCTGTTCATTAGTTCATACTTGAACTGTCAGTCTCAGATACATTGAGCAGAAACAATTTCTTAGCATTACTCTTTTGGTCATCTTAAGGAAGATCTTGCAATAGAAATAGAGACAGTAGAAACTGCTATATAGTGGTGACTGCTGGCCTCACAAGATCAATCACCTCTGTCATCCCAAGAAAAAGCAGCAGAGACAACACTTAGAATTTTATTGAACAATACACATTACTTTTAATATGACAGTCAGAGATTAACCTTCCTAAAGAAATATGGTGAAAATACACACTCTCCTCTCTGCAACAGAACCAGTGAACATCACTTGTCTTCCAAATCAAAGACAGATAAGCCAAGCACTGTCCTTCCGTTGCAGTCACCTTCAGGGATTTCTCCTCTCATGTCACAGTTATGCAGGTAGCTGCCTGAAGAATAAATCACTGCAGTCCATATGAAGAGTGAGGGTAAAAGCACTGTATCCCTATTTCCCTTAGTCTCAGCAACAAAACAACGGGTGCTGAGACTTTATCAATTATTTATGCACTGCCATTGCTTCTTCTGCTCTTTACTCCCCATATTGAAATAACTCTCTCTCTGGACCAAACTCCATCTTCAATTATTCATTCAATTGAGCTTTTTTTTTCTTCTTCTCTTGCTCATTTAAATAATTTTTTGTTTGTTTGTTTGAGTTGAACTGCTGGAACAGCAGCAATTTGTAGATTAGATAATACTGAGTTTGAAAGTTAGTCAAGAGCAATAGGGTGACCTGCAAGGTAAATCATCCAGACTTGGCAAGAGGGATGAGCAAAGAATATTGCAATGCCTGCCATGGGCTTTGCATCGTATGATAACCATGCTAGTGTGATCCATTTGGATAGTGGCACCCCTAACAACTGGATAACTAGTCTAACTGAAGTACCTGTGCAGTTTGCAGAATGCAGAACTTGCAGTGACCTCTGTATATGGAGCATGTAAATTCCAGATAATTACACAAGCAACAAGTAAAATACCAAAACAAGCATGCCAGACAGTTCCCAGTGCTAAGTCTCCAGACTAGAGTTCACATTTTCATCTTCAGAAGAAATTTCTTATTTTGCTAAGAAATATAATTAAAACTAAATCAGCTTTTTAAAAACTAGCTCTACAAGCATGTCCTCATTTCCAACCTGTATTTCACATGCAGGGTACTCTAAATTAACAGAGAAGCTAAATAAAATGAGAGAATTATTTTAGTTTCTTTTTAAGCCCACCAAGTCTCCACATCTTCTCTAGAAATCTGCAAGTCTCTGAATTTTATACTGAACCTGTTACTGTTAAGGCCTCAGAAACATCATTTATCCATCTTTTTTGAGGTTTTGCATGCCATCTTTAAAATAATGAAAGTATATATTTTTTTACCTACTCAGGAAATAATTTCTCTCTCTTCCTTTCCCATTCTTTGCATGAAGCTTGAAAAATCTTGTTATTCATATATAACTATTTCCACTAAACAAGACTTTAAGACAACTACATGTAGAATGTGGAAGTTACAAAATGAGAAGGAAAAGCAGTAAGAAAGCCAATGATTGTCATTACAAAGACAGCTATTATGCAATGATTAATTATGGAGAAAACAGTGGTGACACCGCTGAATCAAAAGCTTTCAAAAAGGTGGATTTTTACATGAAGTCCTGGAAATTTTAATATGCCATATATAAGCAAACCTTCCTACATTTTACACATGTATACACACACACACACACACATATATATATGTAAAAGAACCTGTCTGGAAGTTTCATTTTCTTAGAGATTTTGTTCAGTGGTAATTTATCACCATGCTGGATAGCAAACAAGGCAAAATTTCTGTCTCCTGGCCTCCTCTGCATCATCATACTCTACTAAGCAGAAGTTGTTTTCCCATCCAACAAGGTTCTGTGAAAACATACTAGAGGGCTTAAACTCTGTCTTATGCTAATGAATTCTCTGCCCCAGATCCACTGCACTAAACACTGAGATAAATTGACCCGATAATGCATATTAACACTCAGATGACACACAGCTCTGTTGACAGAACATTACTGCTACACCCAGTGATTCAGTATTTGGAGAAGACCAATTACAAGATGAGAGCAGGCTGGTGAAACCAGAGCTGAGGTAGGTGAAATGATAGTCACACCATTAGTAGAGCCTTATTTAAAAAAAACATCCACAGCTTCTGGATGACAGCTGGAATATATCACCCTTCCTTTCTTACTGCCATGAGTATCTCCTGGGGAGAGGAAAGAGGGGGCCAGGGAGGAAGAAGTGCTGGTTGTGTGGAAAACAAAGTCTCACATTCAGTCTGTTAAATAAATATCCGACACAAACCTCATCCGCAATTCATTGCTTTGTTTCTTCTATAAAACTGCATGTAGTAATTAAAAATGAATGGGAAAAGCCACACACAAGGCAATCCACTGCCCTTCTGCCTCAACAAGGTGGGAAAAAAAATCATGGCAGATACTAGGTACCCCAGTAGAAGGTAATAAAGAAATATGCAAGGCAACATGCATGGAATACAGAAGAATAAGAAAAATTAATTGAAATGCTCACTAAGTGGTCCACATCCAAATAAAATTATTTGAACCATTAATTGTACAGCAAAACAACCTTAACCAGACATTAAATGTATAGGGACTTGTATGGTATAAATCTGATGCAGAGAATAACTAAAGCCAAAACAGATGTATGTTTTAAATTCATATCTGTTAAATTGCTTCTACTTCACACAAGTTTGTTTCAAATAAATCTGTCTTTAGTTTGTATCCCAGATAATTTTTTAATAAATTTCAAGGTGTTATCAATATGGCCACTACTTTAAAGTTACCATCATGCCAACAACCCATATAACTCAAACTGCTTTACAGAAGATTCATTGGGAGCATCAGTACATATTAAAGGCCACAGACTAGGTGTATAACTACTACCCTCTTCCCCATATGGCTTGAAAAAGTATGTAAATATACTCACTTCAAACACCAAAGCACAACAAGCCCTGTCCATGCTAACAGGACTGATGTATTTTGTGTCACTCTTTGATTATAGCATAAACACTAGATTAGTCACTACCACTTGGAAATTATTTTATTAAAGAGTTTTAAAGGTCTTCATCTAGTATCTTTCATGATTAGGTACTTTATGCAATTGCATAGGTAAAACATAAGCAAACTTATATGATGACAGCAGCACTCAGCTTTCATAAATAAGGAGAGAGAAAAGACAGAAATAATTTGCTCTAAACCCTCAGCAGAACAGGAGTTATTTCTGAAACTGCTGGTGAAGTCAAAGGGTTGTGATTGCAGTGTGTTCATTTAGTTTCACTTGATTTGTGGTTCTGCCTTTTCTCCTTTCACAGAAGAAGCAGTAGCTCATGCAGTTAATTCTTGGAGTTGCTAAGCCTAAGGCCATGAAGAATAAGAGATCTGGATTCTCAGTGTCTTGAGGAAACCCTCCATTTAACTTTGAGACTTCTTCCACATGCAGTGTCCAAGCAGGCTCTATGACTGCTAGTACATCTCTCCCTCCTCAATGAGTCAGAGCCATGTCTACCCTACCGGAGCTCAAGAGTAGCTACTTATTTCAAGCTGCCTCCTATGACATCTTCACAAGAACATGGTGATGTGAGTTAGGATGGTTCTCCCTCTTCCCTGCTTTCCCCTAGGCAGTAACTCCTCCCTACAGAGAGAGAACAGTGTTGGATGGATCTAATATGCCTAGGAAAAACAAAGCGCTGCCTGCGGTAGTATAACTTCTGCATGCTCTGAGGGTGACTGATGGACATTTTGAATTCCATGCTGAGAACACTTTGTATTAATTGTGATGCTGTTAATTAACCTTTGCTATGACTTCAGTGGATATATGCTCAGGACCTTTTCAGCTGTAAGGACTTCTGTACTGTGGTTTCATCTGACCATTAGAACAGCAGTCCCTTCAGAAAACCTCAAAAGACTGTCTCTTCTTCCCTTTTACATTTCATTCTGTAAATTTAATTCCAGTTATTGTGTGCATTCACAATAGCCTTTCTATGCTGTTTGTTTATACAAAATGACATTACTCCCTTTAAAAAAACCAGGAGGAGTAATTTGTGGAAATAAATGTGCTGTGGCAGGGGACTGCTTTGGAGTAAGGCTCCTTCACACAGGGCAAGCAGCTGTACAGGGAGCTTGCTGAGGGACTGAGTCCTTCATGACTGCAAACCACCAGCAGGAAGCAGCCTCTATGTAAGGAAGTGATTAGGTATTTATATCCTTCACTGTGGCCAGTAAACAGAATTAGTGTGACTTGGACCAAGTTTTAATTATACAGGAGCTTAATGATCTAAGCTGTTGTGGGAGGAGAGTGTGGGGGAAGAGAATGAAGGGTCAACAAAGTGCATCTGTCTGTTTTCTCTCCTTCCCTCTTCAGAAATGGCATTTACCATGCTGCTTTTCTGGGGTTTTCAGGGTGTTTTTTCCCTGCTTTTAGTCCAAGGGGCATTAAATTCATAACTGGTTTCTGAAGAAGTGAAAAGCAAGGTGATGTTCAGTCATACTTCAGAGCTCAACTCCTTACAAACCTGTAAATAAATCACTAGGCTTAAAACACCAGCAACCTCATCTCTCAACACACATCCTCAAACCTGCTAGGTAGGTGAGAAAATCCTCTGTGAACGGCATCTGACCACACTCTGAGCTGACAAAGTTACTCTGCTGCCTTGACCAGCAGCACAGCTTGACTGTCTCAGTGAAGAAGCAGCACTGGTTCTATTACTGCCTGCTCTAATTAGAGCTCTCACAGAGAATGGGTCAGTTCCTCCCTGTCTGAAAGGAAACCAACCCCCTGAATTCTTAACTTCACGAGCTGTAATACGATTACTTTTGACTCATTTTTTGTACATCCCCACAAATCAGAATCACACCGAGGCAAATTGAATTGAACATTATTGTTTCATTCCAGCTACCAGAAAAAACTCTGAAAAACATACAGGTTCAGTCTGAACATTTTGATCCTTTCTGATATTCTTGTGCACAGGGGAAACACTCCATGAAAATACCCAACATTTAGCTTGCCTAGGGATTCTCCTCAGTTCTTCTCTTGCAGCCAGCATGGCAGGGAAATAAGAACACTAGCACCATAAAACTAATATTTTGCATTTCTAAATGTAGTTTAAGCCAAGGCCTTGGCTGGTCTTCCTAGGCAAATGGAGTGCCTGTACAGGTTCAGATTTTACTAAAGTTAATTTACAGAGATTTCATTAGCCCCTGACATTTATTTTTAGTCTGGAAATAAGTAATGATAACCGGAATACATGTTAAAGTACAGTAATTTCACGATTACAAGCCGCACGGATTATAAGCTGCATTTCTGTGGTGTCGGTAATGTTTAGGCCCTCATCCATAAATAAGCTGCAACAGATTATTAGCCGCACTTTCGTTTGTAGCGAGGATCCATGTGCAACTTTCACAAATTTGCCGGTTGGCCCAGCTCGGCGCTGCTGCTCAGCGGGGCTGCTTGGGGCCAGCCGGGCGGTGCTGCCACCGCCGCTGGGCTCGCTTGCCCCTCCCGCCACCTGCACTGCCGCGTTTGCTCATCCTGGCCAGCACTGCCGGCCCCTGCACCGCGGGGCTCCCCCACGCTGCTAGCCCCGGTTCTGCTGGGCTTCCCCACGCCGCCGGGTTTCCCAGCTCTGTCGTGCTCCCCCGCGCCGCCAGGCTCCCCTGAGCTGCTAGCCCTAGTTCTGCTGGGCTCCCCCGCGCCACCGGGCTTCCCCGCACTGCTGGCCCAGGCTCTTCCGCCCACCCCCCACACCGCTGGCCCTGCCTCTGCCAGGCTTTCCCACCTCTGCCGGGGCTGGCCGGGCTCCAGTTTGGCTTGGGGCTGCCGCGGGCTCTCACTTCCATGTTGGCAGCTTTTAGAATATTGTTCATATATTGGCCGCTCCAGATTACAAGCCGCACTTCCGGGTATGGACCAAAACTGTAGTCAAAATGGTGCGGCTTGTAATCATGAAATTACTGTAGTTAAACTCAGAGACTCCTGTTTTCAGTCACAGATACTGATATTTCCCTCTTTTGTCTTTCAAAGGCTAATTGTTACACCAGCTTCCAACAAGACTCCAAACTGACAGAAATTACTGTCATAAACAAAAAGTAGTGTGCCACTGCACCAAAAAAAAGGACCCTGGCATGCACTACTTGCATTTTAAAAAATGCTTTTATGCAGCTAGTTTGTAATGCCGCAGGAAAAAAGCAAAGGTGATCAACATCATAATGCCCATAGTGAAGCTGAAAAGCACCCTAACAATAAAGGTGATCTGCAATATGACTGAGACAAACAACCTATTTTCTTTTACATGTGGACTGAGTATTGAGATAGCTCTGAACAAAAAGGTACAGCACAAAAAATTGCTATTTAGGGCCATCCTTTTGCATTACTGAAGCTCATTATGATTCTGACTAATAAACCTCCCTGTCAGCAGGGGTAAGCCACTGCTTTGTCAGCTCAATTGCCACTCACCTGACCAGAGCACCGTCCTGCAATCAATCAGCCCTGTCAGGACAGAGGCACCCACCAAGTTAACAGATGGAGGGGGGTTTGAGTTGTAGCAATTTGCTCCATGAATGCTCAATTGGAGAAATTTCCAAACAGAATTGAATTACTGTTCACCTGTGCTGAGAGGACACACACTTAAGTACTTGCAAGCAATATGCAGAGCACAGATGTGGGGGCAAGGCATTGGTGCATAGCTCAGGTAAAGGTTACACAGATTTAACAGCTGCAATTACAAAGCAGCTATTCAAGCACTTAAGCACTCCTCACCCTCTGCTGAGACTGCAGAACACAGTTTTATGGTTCTTACACTTCTATTGAAATCAATTTATCAAAGGCGTGGTTTTCTTTTCAAAATGGCTGGTACTGGTTTTCAGCGAAATGAGGAGTATCAGCCTATTTGGTTAAAGCAACCTTAAAACTGAAGTTGCCTTTTTAATGCAAAGAGATTGATAAGAAAGCAAAATACACCATTTGTACTATGAAACAGTACAAAATAGCATTATTTTGATAATCCATTTGATGATCATTTAAATTATGATCAGCTGGATTCAAGTGCCAAGAGAAGAAAAAACTCAGGTTATCACACTTGAATACACAGTCCCATACATCATCATCTATGAGTCATATACCATAGAAATCCAAGTTTTGTTCAGCATGATAAAGTTTGGTACAGAAAAAACATGTTCCTTCATGCCTAAAGATAAAAAATGAAATGTCACAAATAAATCAGATAGAGAGTTTTATTCTGTAAGAAGATATCTACCATTTTAAGCCAGACTTCTGCAGTTTATCATTCTGAACTAGACATCTTTTGCATTTAAATCAGCATATCGTAAGGCTATGCTGTTGACAAATACAATTTGTGAATATGCTAAGTACAGTCATTTCATGATTATAAGCCACACCATTTTGACTAAACTTTTGCTTCTAACCCGGAAGTGTGGCTTACACTCAGGAGCAGCCAATATATGAACAAATTTCGGAAATTTCCCAACCCAGAAGTCCGAACCCACAGCAGCCCTGAGCCGAGCCGGAGCCCGCCTGGCCCTGGGGGGCAGGGCAGTGGCAGCACTCCCCAGCTCCAGGAAGAGGGGTGGCAGTGCACTCCGTCCCCAGGAAGCATGGCAGAGGCAGCGGCTGGGCATGCCACACCCCCGTTTCCCGGTGGCAGCGGCGAGGGGGGCCGGGGCTGCTCCCTGGCGGTGGCCCTGAGTGGGGCCTAGCCAGTAAACCCCGTGATCATGCGATTCTGTTACTATTTGGCAATTTTGTGAAAGCTGCACGCGGATCCTCGCTGCAAACAAAAGTGCGGCTAATAATCAGGTGCGGCTTATATATGGACAAAGACCTAAACGTTGCCGACACCTGGAGCTGTGGCTTATAATCAGGTGCAGCTTGTAATCATGAAATTACTGTACTGTTTCTACAGATTCCAATTTCTTCTGAAAACTGAAGCAACAGAAAGGGAACATCACTTATTCACCTAGCATAAGTGACATACCAAGAAGTCATCCTTTAGATTTCAAGGAAAAGAAATTCTTTAAATAACCCACATGGTTTACAGGTTACCTCTTTTCATAAGGCACAGACACCTACCTTCTTGCAGACATTGTTATATATATTTACACAGAAACCATACAACAGAAAACAGTGTTGTCAGTTCCAAATGTCAGCTAATCCCATAACACCAAAAAAAAAATGATACAAAACTGATATTCTTTTCTCCCTGAGGAGCATATGCATGAGGGTTATGTGCTGTCTAACTCTATTGTGCCTATCAATCACGTGCACCAAGAGCAGGGCTTTTCAGAGCTTTCATTCTTGCCTGTAACAGTGCTAGTGCAAATCTGGAGGGCAATGCTTCAACACAAAGCAGTCAGCAATGTGTACATCTGGGATTTACTGTATTTCATGACTCCATCCAACTTCAGTGAATGACAGTTAAAAAGGTTGCAGTCACATGGAAAAACGCTGTGATCAGAGAGCTAGAGAGCTACAAAATGGATTTCTTCATATCGTGGAAAGAGTTTTTACAAACAGAAAAATCCCAAAGTGAGTTATTTAACTCTGCAATAGTAAGACCAGTATTTCCAAACTACTGATATGGAGTCAAAAGGAAAGTTTTAACTAATACAATTATAAGGTTTTAGGCCTTCTTTCAAACACAAACAACATGCACTGAACCTATGTAAAACAAAACAAAACAAAATAAAACATATTTGTGCATTCTGTGGCTTCTGGCTGAAATATTTCTGCATGTACCCACTTCATAGCCCAGCAGTGTGACTGGAAGAGAAACAGCTTATTTTAAATGAAACTGAAACAACAGTTAAGAAGAGAGGAGAAAGAACTTATTAAGCAGAAAACACCATTTAGCTACAAATAACTTTTTCTTAAACATGCAAATCTGTTCAAGAAGCTTAAAAAACAGCAGAGTTAGCTCTAAATGTTGAATAAGGAAGAAAAACCAAAGGCCATTTGAAGACAGATCCTTTGCCATTCTCTGCTACAATAATTCTATTGGCAGTGAATTGGAATGCTCTGTAGTACATAATAAGATGGAAGACTTGGAAAATGTGACTATGCTTTCAGAATACCCATCAGAATTATTTTAGACAGCATTTTTAATGCAAGAGAAAGAGATTAGATGCAGGCCAGTGAAAAGATTTCCAACTTTTTGGACAAGTCATCCTTTATAAGTGTTTTTCAGAATGAAGCAAATTTTTTTTAACTTCAAGAGTTTTATCATAACACTTCAAGCAAAAACTTTTACTCTCCAGGAGAACAAATGTTAGAGCATTAAGTATTTGACTTTCCTCTACAGAAACTATTCACCAAACTGAAACTTCATTCTTTGAAGCCATTTGCTCTACAACACACAGGTTGCTTTAACTCTGTTAAGCCACTGGAAGTGCAGGGCCTGATGCCCAGAGCCATCAGGAAAAAAAGGATGCTGCACAGGTTAAAACACAAAACACAGAAAGAGGGTAGGATGAGAACCAGGACATTACCGGGAGCAGGGCTTGTTTCTGGAGAAGTAGCACCCAGTCAGATCATCTCAAGATAAAAGCCAGTAAAACAAAGACACAAGCAAGCATTAAACCATGCACTGTGAGTGGCACTGCACACTCCTCATGTCACTCAGACCTCACAGAGTCAGGGAGGTTGTTCTGCACATGAAGTGTTTACAGCACAGGCTTTTCCCATTACTTTTCCTTTAAGTTGAGGGGGATCTGGAAACTACTAGAGTCAAATCAGGAGGAGTGAAACCACTATGAGTACTACCCATATAGTGTGGGTCTTTTGATGTCAGCAGAGGAGTATTTTCCAGGGAAGGAGTTTCAGACAGTTAGTCATTCGTGATAATGCAGGATAGCAGGCTAATTACAGCACTATTTCTGCACAGCAGCTTTCTGTCTGCTTGCAATGAGACAGCTGGCACCATTTTTAATGTACCCAAGGTGAGACAAGAGAGCTGTTTTGTGCTGCCCCTACAAGCACAACAAATATCACAGGGGCCTTGGAAACCATGATTAAGAAAGGAACAGAGTCAATTTCTGTAAGATTTCCTGTTTAGAGGAAAAATGGCAATCCTACAATATATTACTTGAGAGTTTCGTTATTGGCAATCCATGCTGTCAGCATGAATCTTTGCTTTTGACAAGTGTGCTTTGAGAATTTCACAATACAATGGAGAAAAAAAGGGAAGTTGGGAAAAAAATGAACACAAGATGTCACACAACTCCTTGTCAGTCAGGTATTGAGCTAATGTAGAATGAACCCACTTGAAGTAATAAACTAGCAAAACTTCACAAATTAAAAAAAAAGATTAATAATGGTGTTTTAAGACTTATCATCATGGAAAAAAAGACCATTCTGAGTTTCATTCAGGTAAAGAATCCAGACATTTGTGTAGGTTCTCCATTAATTTCAAGGACAGAAACTACCATACAAGATACACGCTGAAATATCTCATTGAATTGGAAACCTGACTCCTGATAAATTGCTAAGATTTTTTCTCTTCCTCAAGAGCTGCTCAGTACAGTAATTTCATGATTATAAGCCGCACTGAGTATAAGCCGCACTTCTGGGTTTCAGCAACTTTTCATTCTTTGTCCACACATAAGATGCACCTGATTATAAGCCGCACATTACAATACAGAGTGTGATAAAAGGTATCTATTCTATCACCATCTGTTGAGGGTGGGGGCAGTGATCCTTATCTCAACGGCAGATATTCTGCTAATGGACCATCCATTGAAACCATTGTTCTTTACCTTTTCACAACCCATCCTTCCTCCAGAGAGTCATTTTCTGCTAATGGCCCATTGAGTCCCACTGTGTGACTGATAAAATTACTGCATCCCATTGGAAGTTGCTCCAGTCAGGGGGAAGAGCCCAGCATCTCTTACCAAGATAAAAACAGAGGTTTTGGGACACTAAGGGAGCCCCTTTCTACACTGGACTCCAGAGGAAAACCGGATTTCTCCACATCACCACTGGACCTTCGGAGAGAAACTGCACCTTCTACAGGACCACTGCTTCAACTGAACCGCATCTGTTGCTGCAGGAGGATGCAGCCACCATGGAATGGGACTGCAATCAACATCCTGCCTGACAGTGTGTCAGGTTGTACTCTGACTTTGTCAGGGTTTGGAGTTTGTTTCTTTGTAGTACTGTATTTCTATTTTAATTTCCCTAGAAAAGAACTGTTATTTCTAATTCCCATATTTTTGCCTGAAAGCCCCTTGATTTCAAAATTCTAATAATTTGGAGGGAGGGGGTTTACATTCTACATTTCAAAGAGAAGCTTCTGCCTTTCTCAGCAGACACCTGTCCTCCAAACTAAAACAGCAATTTTTTGTTCTTTGTTCGTATATAAGCCGCACCTGATTATAAGCTGCACTTTGGGTTCAGACCAAAATTTTAGTCAAAATGGTGCGGCTTATAATCGTGAAATTACTGTGCTTCTTCCTGCCATGTTTTTCCAATTCCACACTGCTTTTTTTTAAAAATACCAATTCTATTCTGAGTGCTTACTCACAGGTTTCTATCAGGTTCCTGACTTTACAGCATCCTGAATGCAGGATGTAAACTGAAATATGCGTGCATCAGTTAAACACCAATGTAATTTTCATTTTATTGTACAGCTTTGACTACGTAATGAAAAGCAAGTCAGACAACAAAAAGATGAGAATATATCCCATACTGTTTCTTACAAAGCTAAAATTTTAGGAACAAAAAAATAATCCATAAAACTGCTTAGCTCCCATCTGCAGAAATGTGAACCTGTTTACAGAAGGTTTTGACCTGACTCATGGAGACAACTTATCCATTAGTGAGCTCAGGTTTTTCCAATTCAGCTGCTCACAACTCAACTTCCAGCTTCTTACCAAGAGACTCTCATCCCCTCTGTGACGCATTACAGCAGCTCGGGGTAACATTTAGTGTGTTAGCTTTATGGCATAGAACACTCTCCCCTCCATTCTTGCCAGGATATCTTCAGATATAGGAATCCAGGTCTTCCTCTTTCCTTCTACCAGCTCACTGTAAGACGACAGGAATTCTACTTTTTCCTCTGGACACACACCTCCCTCGTGAATTTTAAGAGGTTCTTAAGAAACACAAAGATCCAAACTAAACAAGAAGTTTGGCCTTCGCTCATCTGGTGCTCTGCACACTGTAGAAATTTGCTTTCATAAACCATCTTCAACTCATAATGAAGCACCTTATCTATATATCTGTTTTTTCATACTTGTGATGTTCAAGGAGTATGTTTAGCAGCAAGCAGAAAGGAGATTTTAATAAAAATGCACCACAAAGATCTCCGAAATGTAGCTCATGAGAAGAAGGGCCTTTGTTAAGAATTCAGTACATTCAAAGAATGTCTCACCTTTGCTATTTTCATATATTGGTATGTCCATTATGGAGGAAGGGCCATACAAGATAACAAAGTAAAAATGTGAATCCATTTCCTTGAAACATTTTGGGGTGCATCGCAAGAGAGCCCTGGTCTGCCAGACCCTGAGTGCACTAACACACCAAAAATAGCTGTGACCAGCTTCACCTGAGGCCCCTCCACAGTCTTGAATCCAGGAGGTCTATTCGAGCTCAGCCCTGGGCCTTCACTCCTTGCCTGGGCCATGATAGAGGAGTGCTGCTCTTCACGGCCATGGGTGGCCATTGAAGATCCTTAATTCAGGCTCTGACCCACAGACTGTGTTCCTGGCTAAACCTAAGCCTAGCCTTATTGTTACATTCCTGCTGGGTGACCACCGGACCTAACCCTAATCCTGACCTATGGACTGACTTCTGGCTTGACCTTCAATCTGCCCATGGCCATGATATTGTATGATGATCCGAATTCGTGGTATTACTTGGTCACCACCTGCAGATCTGTCCTGCTTGGCTATTGTGGGTACTGGAGGGTGGGCTTGGACTACCGAGGCCCTTGATCACCCTTGACTTCCATCTCCCCATCCCTTAGGGAACAGCCCCGATCTCAGCACAGTTTGTGTACACAACACAGTATGCCAATAGGTGCAAAGCCTACTTTTAGAAAGAAAATCAAAAGATTATTTGCTGCCAGATTACTCTCTTTTGGGAGAGCACAACACAGGGGCTAAGTTCCTTGCCTGCCTTGTTTCTTCAACTTCATCATTTCCTTGGTTCATCACATGCCTAAATCTTTGTGTGTATTAAACATGCTTGGTTTAATTATTTGAAGACAACAACCATCAGAAATACTAAGTAAAATGAACTTCAGAAGCTCATAACATCAAAAGTCACACTCATTCCTGTGGAGTTCAGTGCCCAAGCTCTGGTTTAGTCACAGACAGTATTACATGTAGTGCAATAAAGGCAAGTTGCTGTAGCTTACCTGGCACACTTTTGGCTGACCCATTCCTGGAATTAGACGTTTTTGTCCTGCACCATGATTAAAACAAATTCTTACTAACCACTCCACTGTGAAAGAAAGCCACTGGATGAGAATTACCTAGAATTTAATTTAATTTGGAGAAACTGAAGTAAAGTAATAGGTATGCAGTTGGTTTTAGATGAAGTCATGGTACTAGCTGCTCTTCACTCCTGTTGTTGCAAAGGTACATAAGGAATTAGGGAGAGACTTCTCCCCCACAGGGGAAGAGGACAGCAGTACAAGAATGGAAATAAATAAAATTCATATGTAATTGATAGTTTTACCACTTTAAAGCAGATTCAATGAACAATTTATTCCAAAGCACCAAAGGGAGAGTTACTTTTACAGATGTCAGGGATCACTTGTTACAACCAGAAATAAGATTTTTATATGTTAGATCTCCAGTCACTGTCCTACTAGTAAAACCACCAGGAGACCTTGACATGTACAAATGACCAACCATATGGGAGTTTTATACAGGGGACATATATCTGCCAACTCTAATATTTTCCTAAATTAAGGAAAATTTATTTGTACATTTAGAACTATAATGGATTCCTGAAAAAGAAAATAATTTTAATTCTTTGGAAGTATGTTTCAGACTGCATGTAAGAAGCAGGCTGACTTAGAGTGCACTGATATACAGGCAATTCAAAATAATTCTTTTAATTGTTCACCTTCTCCTAAGAGCAGATTGTTGGACTTTAGAGTAGGTCTTGTTAGACAACTGAAGAAAGTGTTGACCACTACTTGGATGAGAGTTGGACAAATGCAATTTATTGTTCACTACAACACAAAGGCCTTCCTTTTATGGGAAACAAACAAAAACATCTACCCAGATGACATATGCAAACATAGATCTTTTCACTACATACTTTGAACTATTCCACAAGAATACAAAAATCCATTTGAAAGAAAAATGATATATGCAACAAAACTACATATCAAACTATTAATTTTAGGGTAAAGATACTTGATTTTTAAATTAAAAAATATGTAGATTGTTTTGCAAATTTTTACATCAATAACTTCTATTTATTTTTACTCTCAGATTATGAAGCTTATTACAGAATTTTAAAAAAATATTATTTTGTACAATCTTTTCCTGCACTAGTTTAAACTTCATTTCACAATATGATGAAGTCACAATCCTGTTTTCCAAAAGAAGGCAGAAAATACCTGACCACAGCAGAAAGAATCTTGGGACGTAGGGGACACCGGGGAAACAACATTATCAATTCCTTAAATACTGCAAGAAAAACAGGGGTAATGAGGTACATGTCGAGTGAAAGAAACAAGGCTTCTGTTTACCAATGAAGGAGAGAGTCATCTTTTTCTTGTGTAATCTGTCAAGTAAGAAATGTTTGATTTGGGCAAAAGCCAGCAGTAGAAGAAAAAAGAGTGTTACTGACCAGTATCAAATCACCTTACATTTAGACCTAGACTAAACTTAGAATAAGATTATTATTATTACTTCTTGTACAAAAATACCTGAAAACAAGGGACCATATGTCTCTAAACATCAAAACACTGATGTTTTGTTCATCATACCACCAAAATAACTTAAAATAATTAAACTGCAAGAAAAACATCTTTAGGACACACTTCTTCATCCACTTTATCTCTACAATAAACCTGGAGCTCTTGTTCAGACTCTGGATCCTGGTAAGTTTTCTGCCTCCTCCTGTTCCGCTATCACTTATTTCTAATTTTTTCATATGCTGCTGGTGCAGTATGAGAAATACCTCTTGATGTTCTTGACTTGACTACAGCATTTTCTAGATCCTAAACAGGAACAAGTTTTGTGTGATACTGTAAGGCAAACAGCCATGCTACATAGCTAGTAATTTAGCCAGCATCTCTCTATAACAAGCATCTGTCCTTGGCTACCAAAAGACAAGTTTCATAACTGAGTTTTTCCTTGACCTGCATATTTTTGCAGTTTAGATTGTCTCAAAATCAATTTTATAGTTCCTAACAAGTGGGAGGAGTCTTTCTTCCTGATTTAACAAGAAAAAGAAAACTACTCCTTCTTAAAAATCATAGTAGATGCTTTCCAGCAAGATTTAAGGTCTGCTGTGGAGGGACTACAGTCACAAGGGTAAAAGAAATGCACAATCACTGTGAAATCCAGGCAGAATACAAGCCTTTGTACTAGTCATAATCTATGCAATTCAGAACAGACCACTTAACTACAAAGCTGATGTGTCCTCAAAGGTTTTATCTGTACTAGGTACAGTGAACCTTTCACAGACATACCTAGTGATTCTACTTGTTCCCTGGAATAAGAATGATAAGGAGTCAGAAGATGCAGCTGCAGGGAAAATCACACTGAGGTTGAGTGATCTTCCTTTGGGCAACTGAATACTGGTGCTGGAAAAGGAAATGATGTGTCCATCTCTGACACAGCCCCCTTGGGATGTGGGGCATTCATGCAAGACAGAATTTCCAAAAGTGCAAATTCCAGACACTTGCAGGACACCCATCAGTCTGGCTAAAAAACTGTCAACATAAAGAGCTGCAAATGAAATTCTGGAGAGGGAGGCATGCTTTGAACATGTCATATAGTGTATGTGGGCTTTTAACATTCAGATTTTAAAGGCTTTTCAGATCAGATATTTCAAGTTACCCAAGAGCTTTGACTTTAATTTCTCTGTGTTTTGATTATCACCTTTAAAGTTAGGGTAATATCCTTTACACAACTAATGCAAGTATCTATGAGAGTTAATTTTCATGGAACACTGTACAAAATACACAGAAGAAATGTTCACAAAAGTCCTGCCAGCAGATGTGGCACGCTGCTGTAAATGGGGTCTGCAATTATGAAGGGAATGGGAGTAAGAGAACCTTTGGCAGCTTTGCAACAACTTCCATTGACTCCTGAGTCACACCTCAACATCTCAACCCTTCTATCTGCTCATGGCCAGACACAGCTGTCTCCTTTTTCCCCACCCTGACAGCTCCTCACTCAGGCCCCATCAGGAACAGGAGGAGAAGAGCTTGCAAAGTCTTTCAAGACACTCAGATACCTTACAGGGTTATTTCCCCTGTTACAGGGTTATTTTAACTTGTCTGGCTATTGAAGAACTTCTTGCATCAATGAGGGAATTTACTTTGGGGGGCAGGGCGTGGGGGCAATTTACTGGCATTCTTCTCTGTGAAAAGTGTTTTACTGTGGACATTATGTATCATGTATATGAGCAAAATACTGATTTGGTCCATAATACAGGATAAATATATCCATATTTCATTACCGCATCAGACACAGTAACATTCAGCCACTCTGGGATCACAGCAGTCTTGGGAGGGCTGATTCTCAGTTTTGCCTCAGAATGAAAAATAGGATATGATGATCTAAATAAAGATTGCATCAATGCCCACAATCAAAGAACCAAACTAAAATTGTTGACAGGAATGGAAAAAGACTGTCTGAACAATCCCCACACCTCTATTCCTGCCCCAATGACCTCACTTACTGTAATGTTTCAAACAGTTTAACTGCTACAGACCTTCACACACATACCCCCCAAAAAAATAATCACTGGAGTCAGTGGAAGCAAAAGTTAGAAATAATGGATTATACTGGATGTCTTCACTTAGTCATCCCAGAGGCCCAGGACCATTACGCTTCTTTTACCAAAAAATTCCTCCTTTAATACATGGTGCTTAGTTTGTTTAAATATAAAGCACTACATTTTCAGTAAGACTCAAAGTCATGCTAGGCTGTCTCAGATTTTCCCTGCTTTTGAGAGGACTCTCAAAGAAGCAGAACTCTCATTTCTCCCTTTCAGAACTGGCTGGACTAACCAGCAAGCCACTCCTCAGTGTCAGGTCTATGGTCAGGATACATCATAGAAAGAACTGTCACTGCAAACATGCTCTGGTCTGCCTTTCCACAGAATGAAAGTCTGGCCCATAAAAGATAGTGGGGAGAATTTCTGTAGTCATTCAATCATCTCAGTCTCTCCTACAAGTAAGGAACCACTCCCTTTTGATCGTTGTCTCCAGTTTGAGGACTCTCATCAAATCAAAAACCAAAAATTAACCCTATCCAAGTAGAGTCACAAGTAAAAACTTTCTCTAGAGAATGTTTTAGTGCCTTTTTAGATAGAGTTAATATAAATTTTTAGTGCAGTTGCAAACACAACTCACCAAAATTCTCAAAGTAAAAAAAAAAAAAAAGAATCATTGCATATTTCTGGAGTACAAAGAACCCACTGTATTATGTTTTCACAGACTTTATGTGTATTAGTGTTGAAATTTTCCCTTCATACAGGAGATTCCAGTCCCACAGTCTTACCACTGCTGTTTGAACGGAAGCTCCAGTCTTACTCAGCATGAGCTGTTTGGTTTTGTTCAAAGGAATAAATCTAATAGGATAACATGCTCCTTGTAGACACTGGTGACACTACTGAATGTAAACATCTGGATTTACTTTATATTTTCAATAAAAAATACACATTTTATTTCTGATTCATTAGACAGTGAAATACAATGAAAACAGAGTTCCAAATTTAAGCAGCTTTTACTGTGTTTTTTAAAGTATTCTATTACGAAATGTACCTTTTCTCTCTTCCTTCCCTACCAACTACTTTTTTGCATTTATCATTTCTACAATGATGATAACCAAAATAATATTTTTTTTCATTTCAAAGAAATATATTGACAGGTTTTAAGCCTGAACGCCTTTGTTTTTAAAGCCACTAGAAAGATTCTGTTCATTAAGGTATGTGATTCACCTGCTGCAAATCAGCAGCGGGAGAGATGTCTGTATCTTTCTGCCCCATATACAAATGGGGTTTCAGTGCAGGCTGAAGTCAAGCAGTGAGAATAAGCTCTTAAAGGTTTAAGTTATGTAACAGGATCACATAGGGACTGGCCGGACAACAATATGCAAGAAAGAAACTACAGAACTATAGAATTAGTTGTGGACTGGTTTTGGAAGCAAACTCTAAATGGCAGTAATGTCAACTGTTCAGCCTTTCTGCTGTGCCAGGTGACATGTCAGGTTCATATTTAAGCTATCTATCCACCTGCAAGACAACCAAGAATAGCAGCCTAAAAACCAGCCTAGAATCAATCCTACATCTAGCATTACTTGCAAAAACAACTATTTTGTGTAGTTCTGTATCCACAGGTACTCTGCAGTCCAGAAATTTCCACAGGGCCTAAGGGCAATGTTTCTGGACAATGTCTGCAGAGCACTCAAGCACACTGTTTCCTATGTCTTGGGTAACACGAGCTTTTCAATTTGATTGAGTTACTCCTCTTACAGATGGAGACATTTATAATTTGTTATTGTTATTGTTAAAACAACTGAGGTTTTGAAGGCAGGAAAAAACCTTATGGAATGAGGTTTTCTGAAACATGACCAAGCCAAAGCCACCAAAAATAAGTCTGGCCTGTCTGCAAAACAAAACTCTTAGTCTGTCTCAGTCCATTCCCTGTGTTGCTGCTACGCTTCCGGCAATGTGAACTCACCTTGTCACTCAATCACAAGAGGGAAAACAATCTAGACACCTCCAGGTCCATAGCTGGACCCCAAGCAATTCACCAAATAGCCTGGAAAACATTAGGAGAATAAGGTTTTATTCTCATTGTGGTCCTCTTAAAAACAAATATATGCAGAAGGTGGGGTTTAGAAAAAGAGTCTAAACAGCACAGACTGCACAAACATAGAGTGACTTTAGCCACAGGACTCCAGGTTTGTGACAGTAGAAGTGGGGGACAGCATGAGACCAGCTGGCATCCTCCAGACATTTTCGAGCCAGAATGGGAGAGACATTGCACAGATGACCATGCAAAACTTAGTGAAGATTCAGACTGTTGTAGTTTCCTTCAAATAGTTAACAGCAACCTTTCTTATTAAAATCCTCTTTCTTAGTAACTACTGGTTAGAACTTCATCAACAACTAATCAAACTGTCTAGTACAAAAATAATTATGTCAGCAGACTTCAGAGTGGCACCTGAAAGGCACTCCAAAGACAAAACACTATCCCCTTTCCCCATTACATCAAAACCACACACAACAGCAATTACAGGGAAACCATGATAAAGAAAAAAGGAAGAGGTCTTTGAGTCTTCCTCTGAAGAATCCCACACAGGATATTTACTTGGCCAAATGATGACTATGGAGAGAGAATTCCAGATGTGTGGGTCTCAGCTAGGAAAACCTTCCTCTCGCCTACACACCCACACATATCCACTTCATGCAGCTCTTAAGCAAGCTTTGGAATGAAAAAATAAGAATTACGGATGAAATATTTTACATGAACATACAGTCTTGGCTTACACAAACCTCTTGATGGATTTTCAAGAGTAAATATGTACCATGTAATTTTCCTTGAATAGAAGGAAATGCCAGACACTTACACAGTGATCAAGCTACCACTGAACCTCTCTGCCTCCACTAAAGCGAGCTCTATATTTGAGACTTTTAGAAGAGGTTTGCTTGTCAGTTTTTGAGCCATTAAGAACTCCACATTTATCTTGCAGATCTTAGCTGATATGATGCCTTTATTTCTCATTCCAAACATCAGGAGCAACTGAAGGAGTCATATATGAGGATTTCTTGATGGTTGTTTCATACTGGTTTACCAGTGTTGACTGTGACTCTCTCCTACCCTGCATGGATACCAAATCATCATTTCAGGCTTCCTCCATTTTTCTTCAAGTTAGAAACTCTGAACCTAAGAAATTAACCAGAAGATAAGTAGGAATTAAGGAATTATGATGTCTATACTAATAAGAGAATAATAAATATTGTCATGCCTCTCAGAGCTGATAAAATCTATTTGTGTTCAAAGTATTAAGAGACCATGTGAGGCATACAGCTGTGGAAGAGACTTGACATGACTGCAGCAGTTTTGACTCTGTATTGAGCTTAAATATCCTGTGAACCTAGTGGCCTTTCAGCTGAAAACACTCTGTTTATTCTTTTTGGTCTGAGAAGCCAGCATTCACAGCAATTCACAGCAAGTCATACGACTGAGCTGATATTTGCACTTCATCATCATAAGTCAGGAAGGATGACTCCACTTCCCGATTGCCAAATTTACCATAAATCCCAAAAAGTGACTGTAAAAAACAGAAGTTCCAGGAGCTCAGGTCTTCCCGAAAATTTATCACAATGGAAAAACAAAGTAGTTTACCCTTTTCCACACCTACACTCCAAAGGAAAATAATATTCTAGCTACTGATCACAGAGCTCTACCAGCTGGTCAAGCTATTCTATTGTTCTACTCTGGACTGTTTTCCTTGCTGGGTTTTAGTCTTGGAGAAAATTCATCACTGAAAAAAAAAAAAAAAAACAACCAAAAAAAGTTCTCTTTCACTTATATTCAAAGAACATATATGCTTAGGCCAATAGAAAGTTTAGACCCATGATTATAGTTTAATACCACATCTTCTCAGATGGCAAGCTCAGAAAAGACTAGTCTGTCCCACCTGCTCCCTTCATTAGTCCCCTTATATAACTTTCCTTTAATTACTATTGCAAATTATGGAGCAATTTGGTATGGAGCATGCATCCACAGGCACTAGAGTATCTGAGTATCACACAGGCTTGATAGGATGCATGGAATTCCTAAATACTTTTAATTGTACAAAAGACAAAAAAAACCCCAACTTCCTCTGATAGAAAATAATCAATTTAAAACATATGCTTTGCTTTTTCAGCTTGAATACTCCAATGCATGAAGATCAGCATCTTTGGGAATTCCTTTTTCTGGCCGCTGTGGGACAGAAAGTGAAGCATGCATGTTTTGTGCTTGCATGTTTAATCCACAATAAGATTTCTACAAATGTGGGCATCTTATAATAGCCGCATATCAATCCAGATTCTGTCCCCTGTTACAAGGATGAAGCTTCCTGAACCTTGGCTGAAGCCATCCCACAATTCCAACTAGATAAACAGCTAATTATAGCCAAATGATGATGAGTGTAAAGGAAGACTTCCAAAAAAAATATAAAATTAGTGGATAAATAAATGCTCAATTTCACTGAGAAAGCATTCAGTTTAACTGCAAGTTGTTGACTCAGTATTTTAATACTGAACAGAATTGCCATGTGGAGATAACAATCATAACCAAACAAATTGACCTAAAAATGCTTTTTAAAAATCTTAAATACTGAAACTACAAAACAAAATTTGCAGCTTGTTTCAGAAAATCCCCATTATTTCTTATTTATTGTTGACCCTCATGACTGTCTCGGGAAAGGCAGGAGCACACCATCATAAAGGGTTTTGGAATTTACTGCTTATCAAGATGGCACCATCAGTCACCTGGATTTTAACCCCTGGCTGTTTGTTTCCTTCCAAAAGAATGCAGTTAGGCAACAACACAAGGACTTCCTGTTTTAAAATTACTATTTGCACAGTCTGAGGGAAATGTAATGATGGGTCTGTGCTTCTGGTCATTGTGGTTTACTCTGTCACAGTAGTTTTGCAAGGGATGAAGGCAGTGGGGGGTAAATGGGGAGGATGTGGTCACCCCATTAAAAAACACAACAGTGGGAAGCTGTCCACCTGACTGAGGATGCTTCTCAGAAAAAGTGACAAGCTGCTGAGATTCACCACAGAGCTCAGTTTATTTCTCTCATGGAACTGGTGGATATCCTCACCCTCTACCCAGCAAATATTTACTCCCATGTACAGTAAGATCTTGCTGATCAAGAACAGAAATTTTTAGAAGTCCAGATTTTGAATGCAAGTGTAATGCCCCACTGCAAACAGAAAGGTGTGACTGCATCCTTGATGATTAACATGGCTGGATTCCCTTATCTCTAGATAATCATTAGGGTGAAGCACAAACTTCAAAAAGGTGATTCAGCCACTCTCAGCCACATTTTGGAACTGCCTACCTATCTCCTTCCACCATCTGAGGAGAGGGGTAGAACGATTTTTATCTGAAGACATGCCTCTCATTTTGGAGGGCAGAAACTGATTTACCACACTGATGCCACAGCCAGGCCCTGTCTCGGTTCTCCTCCCAATTATTGCCCTTGAATGAGAATGCCAGTGACACGTGAGATACTTTGGCATAGATGCCTTCCAGAACAGTACTGCCTAAAAAAACCCCACCTCAATAATGCTGAAGTTTTCTGCCCAGAATATTTGAATAATCCTGAGAGAGCTCAGGACCCAACTTTCAATGAATCCTCTTATTCTGTTTATTAGTGTAGCTGTCTCCTGCCTCTAGAACAAAGGGGGGAAAAAGAAAGCATACAGGAGACCCTAAAATCTATTAGCATTTGACATTAACTGCATCAAAATGATGCTATTTTGTCAAGGAATAACCTCTCACCCTTGCAGCATCAGAGCCTTTTTTGGCAGCACACATAAAATTCAGATTTCACAATGGTAAAATGGCACATCTGATTTTAGCTGCAGATAAAAGCACAACACAATTCTTGAACAATTCAGCTGCTGCAGATTATTAGTATAATTTTATTATTAGGATAAGCTTTCAGCCCTCTTAAGAAAATGAACCTATTATCCTGTCTCTGCAGATTTATACTATCTCCTCCATCTAAAAGAAGACATTTCTAAAACTTTTTTTTTATTTTTAAAATATTTTATATTGTTGCTGAGAGACAAGTCACATACAGTGCAATCTTATACTGCTACAATTGTGTTTATAATTACTGCCATGTATTTTCATTGTTGTTAAGTGTTACAATGAATGCTATCTCTAGTATTTGGGGCAGAAACTAAAAAAATCACCCTGTTTCATTGGTGAGGATTTTTGTATAGATAGATATTATCTAGATGTCTCATTCCCTGAACTGACAGGGTCCCCATTTCTACAAAGATGGCCTAAATTGTTGTGAATATGCAGATGTTTCTGTTGAAATCCTTGCCAAGCATTTTGGCAGCTATAAAATAAATGCTCAGTGTGTTGTTTTTGATGGAAATTGTATCTGACAGATAGATAAGGATCTTAACTTCATTCTCTGACACTGTTTTAGCCCAAATGTTTTTATAGATTTTCTCAGAATAAGAGATAAGCATTCTTCATAGCATTCTATAGAACATAACAGAACATCACAAGCAAGACATGAAACAATGTTCATTCTTCTAATGACCACAGTTCAGAGGTTTCCATGCATTCATGTCTTCACTAGAAGAGCAGGACACATTATTAAGTGAAGACAGCTGACAGACTCCTAAAATGTACCACCTTGGTCAAAACCTCCAGAAGTTTTAACTAGCATTTATATTGTCAGCACCAACCAATAAAGTAAAATCAAATATTTAGTCTTCATATTCACTTTCCAAGAGCTCCTTTTCGCATTTTCATAAAATCCACCAGCTACCGCACAAATGATCATTTTTTGAGCACTTTTCAATACCAGCAGGATGTCATCATAGAGGTAAATTGCAAAATGAAAATGTAACTAATTAACTTTGACAGTGCATTTATTTGATGAAGTATCATCTTGCACAGCATAGAGTCAGTTACAAGCACCTGCTGCCAGACTGAAGAAATCACTGTTAATCTGCTTAACTGTGAGACTCCTTTAGCTTCCAGACTCCTTCTGATGCAGACTCATGGGATACCAGCAGCGGTATCCCCGTGCCTAAAGCATGCAGGCAGCAAAACCTTGCTTGTCTCCAAGGTAAAACAGTAAATGGGTGTATTGATTAAGAAGAACTGTTCCTGCTTAGAACATGGAAGTGTAAACAGGATGGATTAATAGCGATTTGCAAAAGATTAAAAATGGGGATCACATTTAAATCTCTATTCAATTAATTAATATTTACAAAGCATGTTCAGTAACTAGCAAATCTTGGATTATTTACCTTCGATAAAGTGGTATCAAGGGAAGAGGCCTGTGCTGGGGCCCCTTCTGAAGGTCTGGCTCCCTGAGGCTGAGGGCCAATGTGGGCTGTCCATCACTAATGAATGCATTTACATTTAACACTGCACCTGGAAGATTTAGTATTTTCACTTATCCTGAGATGTGAAATAAAATTACTCTCAGCAGATGGTGCCTGGCAACAAGGGATCTGCCAAACTAGAACCAGGTGCTCGAAGAGGGCACAGGCAGACTAATATCCTCCCAAGTTAAATAAGAAACCTAAAATGCTGCTGCTGCACACAGTGCAGCCAGTGGACAAACACTATGACTGAGCGACTGAAGCTCTGTGCACACAGGATGGCCTTGGGCTGAAGTAAAACCAGGTATTCAGTATGCAGCTGCATTTACTCACTCCAAATTTCGCTGATTCCATATCCCTTTGTTGTTGTGTCTGAGGTTGTAGTGCTCCTATCTAAATTAACCCTCAGGTGGGTATTGTACACTCTTTCCCAAATCCCATATCTGTTTGCTTTGGAAAAAAGACAAGCCTGCCCTGGGAAATGGTGGCAACCAAACCAAGGGACCTTCTTTGTACAGTACAAAACATTTACAGACCTCACTTGGAACAAGTTTCCACTAACTCATAAATTTTGGGGGGCCCTTTTGTGACTGTGAAGAAGAACTTCGGTTTTCAGAAACTAGAGGGAATCCCCTTATCTTGGTGGAGCACCTCTGTGTCCTATGCCCTGGACTCCACTACCTTTAAACAAAAGGTTTTGCTTCCTTTACTGCAAAAGTGCCCAAAAATGCAGTGCTTTCTGACATTTTGCTGGCACCCACTAGATGGAAGAAAAATTTGGAACAGCTTCAGCACTTGAAGGACAACTCCAGGTCAAATGTCCCCGTGGCAGTTTTAACAGCCCATGGTGTTTCCTGCATGAATGAACAATTTCATGGACTAGAAAGACCACACTTCTCATGTTCACCCATACCCTGGGAAGATTATCATCTCTGGTCCAGACAACCACAGGAGGTCAAGCCTCCAGTCATAGCCAGAGATGCAACCAAAATTGGAAGATTACTACCAAGAACAGCTATCACAGAATTTCCCACATGCTGCATTAGCAAACTGAACTAAAAATGTGTTTTTTCTTCAACAAACGAAGCTTCTCTTCAACATGAGATAAACTTTATAATGAAAAACCAAGTTAATTTTAAGATATTTTTTCCTGGTTATGTGGAAAAACCTTGACAAAACAATGTAGTAACAGCTGATCAGAGCAGAACAAAACCTTGATGCTAACAAAACAAAAGTATGCCTTAGGGGGAAGGGGAAACTAGGAAACAATTTATATTTTTTTCATTTAACAACCAAACAGAAAACACAGTTTAACACAGTTTATCAGTACTATTGCTTATATAGTAGAAGTACATAAAGAAATTTAATTCATACATACATAAAAATAAAACCAAAATATTCTGGGTTTTGTTCATTTATGCCTTCATTCCAGAGATGCCCAGATGTGTATAAGGGATAATGAAATGCTAGGAAGAGGTATCAAGCTTTGTTCAGTGAATTTTGATAGGGCTGGAGGTATCAGATCTATTGAAAAATATAGAAAAAATTAGTTAAGTGTCATACAGAGCATTAATAAAGATTTTAATGAAATCTGTCACCCCTGAATGATCTAACCAGTTCTGCATCCACATCTGGAAAAAATACAAATCAGATTGAGGAGTTTGGTATGTGTTAGTAAGTATTTGTATACTCAAAATAAACCCAAGAATTTGCTGTCACTTAATAGAGGACTGGTTATCAGCTTCAGCTGATTTGCTCTTGAAAAGGAAATGTTGAAACACTTTTTTTTTTTTCTCTGAAGTATTGCACATAGAGGCCTCAGGGTCAATAATTTAAAAAATAAATAAAACAATAAAAGTTAATGTCAAGCTCTGTTACCTAGCAGCCAGTCTGTTTGAGGATCACATACACACAAATATCAAAGTTTCATAATTATGGATTTCCCTCTCAATAGCTAATCTGGCCTACACAGATCAGTATCATCATCATCATCATCACATTTTGGGAATCTGATCATTATGAGCAAGTAATCAGGCCCAAAATTAATGTTACACATAACTACTTCTCCTCAACCTCGAAGTTCAGCACAAAGCTTGCAGAGGGATTTCTGTCACACTCTTAAACATAGTAGGGAGCTGCCCTTCCACAGTGCTGAACTCCTTTGCTCAGTTTAGTCCATATTTTCATGCCGAGGAGAAAGACTCAAAACTCAGCAAAACTGCACAAAAACGCACGAGAAGGAACACTCACTCTCCTAATCCTTCCACAGAAGCCACCAGCAGTGGAACATGAACACTCAGTGACAGAGAAATTTCACAGCACTGCATTCCTCTCCTCTAGTGGTGCAAGTTCTCATAGAGAGACAACTGTAGCATGGTAACTATGAAGTGAATAACCCAAATGTCACATGCATTACACCATAGCATAAGATTAAAAGAGTTATTTTTCTCTACTAAAACTTGTAAGGATAAAGACAGAGGTACCCCCAAGTGGGAACAAGCAGCAATTGCTGGCTTGCTGGTGACAGCTCTTAATTTGTCACAGAGACTCGCAGGCAGCACAGTGATGTGTTTGCTCTCGCACTACAAAAGCAATTATTTTTGCAAAAACTAATCACTTTACATTCTGGAGCTATATAAACAATTAAGATTCAACTAAATTTGCCAAAATATATAAGCACAACACTCTACAAATTAAAGACTCTGCACTGTGCAAGAAGTTTCAGCTCAGTGCACATGTTGAAACCTCATCATTTTATCCAAAGGATTTCTGAACCCTGAGGAGCTCAACTCAGAGCTAGAAGATCAAATGGCAGGAACCTGGGGCTGGAAAATTACCTCATGGTACTTGTAACATCTTCCACTATCAAAGCTCTCAGTTAAAAGAAATTGTTTAGGCAGTTGACATGCTGTGAATCAAAGAATGCTTAAACTTTACAGGAAGATTCATCTTCAGGCAAATAGCATTGATTCTAACTTTGTATTCCGAGGGCTTCACGTCAGTCAAACAATGTTCATGGATTTGTTTTTTTCTATATGCCTTTTATCTGCACTAAAGCTCATAGGGATCCATTACACCTTTATGAAAACCAAATTTGAATTTTTTCCATGATTTTTGCATAAGTTAGTAAGAAGGCAGAAAACATCTGATAAAGATGGAGAAAAAAAAGACACTTTAAAATTTTTTTTCCAATTTATTGAACAACACAATTTTTCAGGCTCAATTGTTACAGGTCATATTTAGCTGCTTAAGTGTTTCCTAAGCACGGGAGGCAGTCTGATACTCTGCTGTTTGCCAGTTCATCCATGTGTCCTTGTCAGACATTCTTTAAGCCATCTGACCACCTTCAAGTATTTTTTGGTAGAGGAGAAAAAGCCTTGGAAAATCTGATTTCTTCAGGGATTAGCTGTTAGGCATCTGGGAATTGTAAGAACACACAATAAACCAAATTTTATTTTCTGGGCATTCAAAAATGACAGATAGCTTCCTGCATGAAAGAAAACCAGACTTTACTGGGAAAACACAAACTTGGAAAAACCTGAAAAAATAGCAGCAGATGAGACTGACATCCTTCACAATACACTGGTAAAAGTTCTGATCCAGACTGCTACTTTCTACAGTGAGTAGATAGAAAGGGATTCCTTCTTCATCCTGAGGAAGTCCAGACTCAGTGGATATCAGGTGAATGGGAAGTAAATATGATGGATATTTTGTTTTGAGGACTGCACTTTCTAATCCATCTGGGTTGAGAGACATCCATACGATTCAGGCACTTGACATGGTGCCTGTGACATCTGCTACCTGTATGGATCAACATCTGTCCTGCAGTCACTGCAGTCACTGCTGGCTGTTTGTTACAGCAATGGCTTCAGTGCCAAGCAGGTCTCTCACTGCGAGATTGAGGGCAGATACCATCCTCACAGAATCTGTATTTCAAAACAGGCAACCTTTTCCATGCTGCCTCTTCCCCTCCTCTAGTAAACAAGAAAAAAAACATCACACCACCAACAAAAATAGCATAACAAACAGCAGACTACTAGCATCCTTCAGCAAACTTACATCTATTCTTCTCAGCAGGGCTGATCTTAAACAGCAAGGTACCAAAGCATTGCCCACCATCAATGGAATCCTGACCCACTGCAGATGCTTTCACATATTCTTGGACTGATGCCCCAAAATTACTGTGCCCCCATTAGATGCTGCAGCTCCCTCATTCTACCAGGTTTCAGGCCTTTAACCTCATCACCTACTTAGACTCAGCTCCCAGACCCTGTGAGGCAATGCCATTACATCCAGCAAAGGAAAGATCCTTAAGGGAAAATCAATTATTTACCCTGGTGTCATGCTATAAATTCACAGCAGAAGCAACAAAGCACTGCATCACTGGTTTTGCCACTGAGCTCCACCCATGCAGGCAGAAGATGAGGTTATTGTTATTGCCACTGACCAAACAAGCCCTGCTCCAAGTGTGAGGCTAGTTTTGATTTCCCCATTCTCCCTCACCACCACTTCCAGCAGAGCCTCATTCCCTTGCACCCAGAGCACAGTGATGCTCTCTGTGCAGACCTCTGGTGTTGTTGAGATGTCTCTGATGTTGGGATGCATCTGGCCAGCTTGATCCAGTGGCGAAGCTTCAAGAGAGGAGCATTCTCAGCTTCTTTCCTTAACAGCAAAGATTTCCCAAACACACCAAGCCCACCCTGTCACATGTGGTTTCTCTACTAGCTCCTTTCACCTGGTTTTCCCTCCACTCTATAGCATGGCTGCTGGATGGAGGATGGAGAAGGCATTTTTGCTAGAAAGGAAAGGAAAATGTGGTGATCAGCTGCTGAATACATTGGTAGGTCTGGAGCCTGTCTACATCAAATTCCTTGCAGTTCATGACCAAGTGAGACAATATACTTGTTACTTCTAGTAGGAAATAATTTATTTCTACGATTTTTACTTTCAGTAGTAAATGAGAAAATAAATTCTGTTTTATTCCATTGAATATGACACATCTTTTTTGCAATTTAAGGTAATAACATGTTAATCTGAATTCTCATGGGCAGAAAAGACTGTGGTACTGTGCTCTTTTTTTAGTCTTAGCACAATGAGGTTCAGCTAGTAGTCTCATTCCACCCACATGCGAGACACAGTTCTTTGACTTTATCCACAGAGAAATATACCTGGTTCAGATGGTGAGCTGGAGTCTAAAGGGCTTAACAGACTCATTGCACTGCACCCAAAAAACCAAGCAAACAGTTTAAAAGTTTTGTAACTTAACTCAAAATATTTAGTTTTCCTTGTCCTAGGAAGAATGTGAATCCTATCAATGAAATATCCAGAATGGAAGGCGGAGGGGTTTTGAGAGAATCCTGCCTAAGATACTTCATGTCCACATGCAAATGACATCTAGTATTGTGCCTAGTTTCTTTTGTCTCTTCATAATACTATTTTGAAACTAGAGAAAAAATTGACAGCAAACTGATGGGAGAAGGGAAAATGTCAATAGCTGTGTCATTCATTATCCTTCATGAAACAAAAGACTTCTATACTCCTTTAACAGGTTTACATGTACTCTCATAGCAGACTTGAAGTGCAAGAAAGTACTTGAACATTATACAAATCTCAAACTCATCTTTAGATCATAGATTCAAAGAATCACAGAATGGTTTGGGTTGGAAGAGACCTTTACAGCTCACCTAGTCCAGCCCCCCTGCAATGAGCAGGGACATCTCCAACAAGATCAGGTTGCTCAGAGCCCCATCTGGCCTGACCATGAATAGTGGGAAAGGCTGCATCTACCACCTCTCTGGGGAATCTGCTCCAGTGTTTTATCACCCTCATTGTAAAAACATTATTCCTTATATCTAATCTAAATTGACCCTCTTGTAGTTTAAAACTAATACCCATTGTATTATCGCACTTGATGAATACAGAATTTATCACTGGAGGACTTCTACTGAAATTTATATTCAGGAAATACTGGCTTTAGGCATGCACTTACTATAGCATTTTTGGTCCTACATGGACTAATAAATAATGCTCACGCATTTGCATATTACTGGATTCTCACAAATACATTGATTATTCATTAGTTTACTAAACGTTCCGTATAGGCTATTTTATGGTTTTCTGCGGTAACATAGAAGCCATCTTTGGCAAGACATATTCACAATGGACTGAGGCACTTCTAAATAAAACTGGAGATGGTGAAATACTGCAAGCTTATAAGTGCATATTTTCAAAACGTTTCAAAATATTCTCAACAATTAATCTTACAACTGAGCTCTACATAAAAGAACATTGAACACAAAACTTTAGAATGCAAAATCACCACCTCCTCTCACAAGTTTTAGTTAAATGGCATTCAACTGCATCAATAATCTCTAAACAGCTCAAATCCAGTATAGATTACTGTTTTAATACAACACAAAGCCATAAAGGTTAACTATTGCAACAGTATGTTGTTGGTAGCATTGTGTGTTATTAAAGTTCAAAAAGAGTACAGCAAGTGATATTAAATGCAGACGTTTCAGTGAGAATCAAACAGGCTGCAAAAAGTACATCCTAATGTTTGAAGCAAAGATGCCAAATGTAAATTTAAAAATGGGTTCTGAATCCCAGGCAAATCCACATTAATACATTTTCATTTATTAACTAGAAATAAGTTCCATAAAATATTTTAAATTATTAACTACATTTCTTTTCCAAATGTTTGAATCCCCAAGTTATAATCATTAAATAAACTGTAATTTAGAAATTAGGCAAGGTAAAAACCTACACAAAACACAGAAAAACCCCTTTGTTTAAGGATTTGATTTCTCCCATGTTGAAAAAATGCAACATTTGTACATACTTGCTTTGACAAGGAGGTTTCTCTCCCTCTGATCATGAAACAGTGCTAGAACCTCAGGTCTGATGTGACCACAATGCAATTCCATCTATAGCACACAAGGTTTATGAGAGACAGAAATCTTTAACTTGGGTAGCACTCGGTCCAGTTAGCCTTCTGCAATAACACATTTACATCAATGCCACTCCAACACTGAGGAAGGAGCTGTTTGGATTAGTCAGCTAAGAAATGGCACAGCATCGTTGCCTTAGTGAGCAGGGCTGCAGCTGGGCATCCCTGAGCATCCCCATCGGCAGCTTGAGCCCAGCTACTCCCACCAACTCTCTTGTGTCAGAGCTGCTGCAGAGTCACATGCCCCAGGTTGAATCAGAAGACACGATTTTGGACTGAGAACACAAACCCAAAGAACAAAGAACACTATTAAAGCCAGTGCTACTAGATGCATACAGCTGGGATTACCCCAGGCCATGAGCCTGAGCAAGCCATGGAATAGTCATCACTGTGAAGATGGGGGACACAGAGCCAACACTCACAGGTGCCCTGTTAGAGAAGGCACGTTCTGGACGAATCCTCCATTGCAGGTCACCAGAGACAGCACTTTGAGTCTCATCTGAAAAATAAATCAGGCACTTCTGAGCAGCCCAGGTTTCGTTGTGCTACTGAAACCCAACATAATTTTTATCTTGGTCTACCAAACATGAATAGGAAGCTTCTTCTGCTTCATCAACTGGGAAACAATTTTGCCTGAAGCTGCTGCCAGGGCACTTGTGCCAGCCAAAAAAGAAAGACATGGGTTTCCTGCAGGGGCACCGTCCTTATCATCTAACTGGACAAGCCACCTGCGTCCAGAGCAGACTGGTCTCAGGGAAGTGGCATAGGTTAGCAGTAAAGACCATTTTTATTCTTCACACAGAGATGCAGCTAAATCAGAACTGTATTAGTCACACACTTGTCTCACTGACAAACCAATTCCTTTGGCTGTTTTCTCATCTTTGCATTCAACCTTACCAATTCACAGAATAAAATGCTACATAAATATTCAGTTTTTTCCTGCAGCATTTCTGTAGTCTTTCCAATCATGAACTGCAACAGCCTAGAAGTCATGGCCAGGCGCCCAACCCAAGAACCTAGTGTCCCTTGATCCTAAGGCTGATGCAGAAGGAGTGAGACAAGGAGAGTTCCACTAACCCTTTGAGGTAAAGGCCTTCTGCACAATTCGCAGTGTCTGTAGGTCAGGCTTTGCTGACCCCTGGTAAGAGGAAGTGCTGTGCCTCTAGCACTCCTTTCTCCTTGCAGGACAAGAGGCTGAGCATTTCACTAGAAACAGGCTTTCTGCAGAACTCAGGTTCAGGGAAAGAAGGGGATCTTCAAGTGACTCCTGAAGATTACTTACAACTGCATGTCTGGTCAGCCCCCAGAAAAATTAGTGTGTACAAGATTGTTTTTAGCCCTCAACACTAAATGAGAAAGAGTTTTTTTCCATTTTATGCACAAGACTCACATTCTGAGCTTTCCTTCAGTAACATTCAGTCATAGTTTGACAAGATTTTTAAGTGACTATCTTATTGTTTTAATTACTGTGGTGTAACTAGCTGAAAATATGCATCAGACTCAGTTCTAACTGAAAAGTTAAATTTGCAAGAGGCAGCTGTCACTGGAGGAGGAATAATTCAAGACAGAAGCAGAATATGACTGCAGCGATGTCCTTCCACTTTATCTGATAACAGATAGGAAAAGACAGTCATCACTTGCTCTCTCCAAGCCCAAGGCCATTCAGAGACCACAATCACTGGCAATTCTTGAGGCTGGAAATCCAGCTCATTTGTCCTCTTACGGGACGACTGACTAACAAATTGTGTTATCTGCTGGTTTGAGTTTCCTATACAATGAATGATTTTAAATCACCAGATCATAAGAAAAAAAATCCTATGTAGAAGAAAAGGTTTGAAAGAGACCCAGTAGCTCCAAAAAGCAGGAGTACAGCTAAACAGTCAACTAGAGATGGAAAGGCCAAGCACAGTGATTTAAAAAACAAACCTAAGACCTGTAGCCTCAGCAAGGAAAAGAGAGGCACCATTCTGAAGCAAGGCAATACCATAGCAGGGTCCTTTCAAGATTCCCATCATGTTTTTGTGATAAGAGGCCTCCTTTAAGCTCAGGACAGGACTGGGACTCTAATAAAGCTCATGTGCTGATCTACCTGTTGGATTTCTGACTGTGTGAGTAAAAGTAATCTGCAGTGTCCTGATTCAGTCTGCTACTGGGGACACCTTCAGACTTTGCCTCCGTTGCTTAAGCAGCAATTACAAACACATTTCATTACCAGGCACAGGGGAGTTTTGTGATATCTTTCATCATTTATACACTGTAATACATTGCAGCACTGTACTCTATTCACATGGGCTTCTCCAGTGAGATGGCTCCATTTGGGATACTCCCAGACCAGATGATTTTTCTATAAAAAACAGTGAGATTATGGCTAATTACTTCCTGCTGTCCTCTCTGTCTTTTTTATTCCATTAAACAAACAGACAGTGTTTGGTATATGAGTAAGAAATGTAGTGTAACAGAAAATATGTTAGAAAGGAAATTATTACTAATCACTGCTTTTTGCCCAATACAGCAAAAATTACCTATTTCCTCAGCTCATCAGTTGAGCAAACTATTGAATTCAAGGTGTGAGAAACCAACCTTGTTCTTTGGTTGCAAACACAATTTTGTTTCTACAATGAATCCAAGGAGCAAATATGACCTGGGCTGAAAGCACACAAAAACTACAGCCAGTCCAGAAAAAGAAGACATGAATGGGAAGCAGAGAGAGAAACCTACAACATTGTCTGAGAGTTTATTAAGCAGGTTTAATGATTTTAAAATATAGAACTCAAGAAAGCATCAGGTTAACACTTGCCCAGGACATTCCAGTACCTATGAGGAAGTAAAATGTAAAACTGTTCTTAAAATAAAACTGTACTGCTTTGAGCCACAGGAAGTTAACCACAGCCCTCAAGTGACTGATCAGATGGAAATTAAAGATGTAAGGGGCAGGATTCATTATCTGGCAGAATAAAGAAGTATCTACTACTTTATGAACACATTAAAAAAACCCCAAATGGGTACAATTTTCTTATACTACATTAAACTATGTGGGTTTCTCAGTATTTCCAGGACTGAACACAACTTTTGGACAAATAATCACTATGAGACACACAGTGTTCAAACATTTTGATTCAAGAAGTTTTAATTTTGAGGTGGCTTGTTTTTGCCAGGAATTGGAGGAGGTAGTTCTCAAACATCAACTCATCTGGAATTTTCAAATGGCAAGTTAAAATTATATATTTACAAGTGGCTTTGGGGATTCCCTTTTACTCTTCTGACTCAAAACCAGCACTAAAGGTTTCTTTCCCTTAAATAATCTCTCTAGACTGAAACAAAAGAGAAATACTTTGCAAAGAAAGCATTTTAAAATATGGAGTTTAAAAAATATTCTTCCATAATTTATCTACAAGTTGTTCTCAGACCCATGGCAGGAAAGAATGAGCTCAATGCCAATAAAATCTAGTCCTGACAGGAAGAAATTAGTTACTGGCAATACAGTTATCTAAAGTCATAGGCATTCTCAGGAAGAAAGAATGTAATATTGAATTAATGCTTCAATATATATCCAGCCTCAAGTTCAAAAAGCACAAGGCTCGCTTCAAAGAAAAGGACCTGCAACTTACACTTAAGTGTACACAAAGGCTATGCCTAAATTGGCAGGGAATTCAGCTCAATGCAAGTAAACAAGTAAAACAAGGCAGCTGGCGTAAGGCCCCTGCATGTCTAAGAGTTTCTACTTCAAGTCCAGCTTCAGTCAGGTTGGCTGGAGATTGAATGTTCCCTCTCACTGGACATGGTTCGAAGATGTCCGATGGCTGAACCAGTGGTCCATCTGGAGATGATTAGCTCTCCCTTAGGATGATGAAGACTTGGTGCTGTTAATCCAAAGACACTCTTAGGCAATCACAAATTCTGCTTCCCTCTTCTCAGTTAATGGTCCCCTCCTGTTTTTCTCTGCTTCACTCCAGGACACCATGCCTGTGGCATTGTAAGTGATGTACAGGATGAAGGCAGGTTTGCTCTCTTGTAAGCATTTGAGTTTGCTCCTCTATGCTCACAACGATGGCTGCTCCAGCTCAAGGGGTGCTAGCTGAGACAAACTCCAGCTGTAGGAGGAAAAAACTTCCAGCACAACTGGGGCTGACTTTGCCAAAACACCTCAGGAGTCAGGGGCTCCTTCACTCCAGCCCCATCCCACAGACTGTCATCTGCCTGCCAGGGATTCCCAGAGCTCCCCACCATTGACTCTCCAAATACGTGGAATGGTGCTTAGTCACAGGAATATTTACTACTGTTCTTTGGGAGACGGAGGCTTTGCAGCACTCCTCTGCTGGCCACTGCTTCTCTGAGGATCAGATACAGGTATCTGACTCCTCATAGGGCTCCCAAATATTTGCCAACTCTCCTTGAAGGGGGCAAAGTGAAGATAATACCATAAACCTAAATGCCCCAGCGAAACGCAATTACAATTAAACCTTGAAACCGTCCTGCAATTTTGAAAACGCTGAGAAACTTCGGTAAGTTGTTCAGAAAGGGGGTGCCTTCTCGTCCTGCTCCCACCCTTAGCCTGGCAAAACCTCGTCGGCTTGCCACGGCCTCGGCTCAGGAGGAGCCAGAGCCCCAGCCAGCGAGGGCCCTCCTGCAAGCACATTCCTGGCCCAGAGCTCGGGCAGAGATCTTGAAAGATGATGTTACACTGCCAAACGTTCAATATTTATTTATTTCATGTTTTTGACCAGAAAAGCTGGTTGACGCTTCGTTCAGGAGCCCCACCTCTCCTACAGCTGCACCAGTGTCCGAGGCCGAAGCCCACGCCAGGGAGCGCCTTGCCTTGCCCCTGGCTGCACGGGGAGGGCGCCGGGCGGGCCGATGGGGGAAGCCCAGGACACCCATCGGGACCCGGCGGGGTGAAGGGGAGCGGACAGGTGCCGAGCCCGCCCGGGCCGGGGGCGCAGCGCGGCCGCTCCGGCGTCGGGAGGAGCCGCTCGGTGCCGCTCTTTCCCCCGCCGCCGCCCGTCCGCGAGCGTGTGTCAAACCCACGTGTTCCGCCAGCCCGCGCAGCCCGGAGCAGCGCCCCGCGGCCGGGCCCCGCACGGCCCCGCACGGGCAGCTCCGCCGGCGGCCGCCACGCACCGCGGCCTGCGCCTTCCCCGCGGCGGCGGCGGCGGGGAGGAGAAGGAGGAGGAGGAGGAGGGAGGAGGGCGGTGTTTTCCTGCGCGGCGCCGCGGCCGTCGCCCCGCCGCCGGCGAGCGTCAGGCGCGGGGGGGCCCGGCCCGGCCCTTCCCCTGGCCCCCGCGCCCCGAGGATGGCAGCGCTGCCCGCACGAGTGGCTGGCGGCGGTGTCCCTCCTCTTTTTTTTTCCGGCAGCGGCGGTGGCGGCGGCAGCAGCGGCGGCAGATCATTGTTGTGTGGGAGGAGGGCGGCGGGGATGGACTTGATCTCTCGGGTCTCCTGCTAAGGCGGCAGCACAGCGCGCCCCGCCGCCCAGCCAGCGCCGCGCCGGGCAGGGAGGGACCGGCCCGGCCCCCCTCCCGCTCTCCGGCTCTTTATTTTTAGGGGGCTCTGCTGCTCCTCTCCCTCTCCCTTATCTCCCCCCCACCCCCTCCCCGCCCGCACACACGCACAGGGACACGCACGCACCCTCCTCCGGTGCCCTTTCATCCTTCCCCCCCTCCGTCCTCCCGCGCCGTCTCCTGCCGCGGCAGATGCGCCGCGGGTCACCGCGCAGCTGGGACTATGGTGAAATTTCCAGCGCTCACTAACTACTGGCCCCTGATCCGGTTCCTGGTCCCTCTCGGCATCACCAACATCGCCATCGACTTCGGGGAGCAGGTAAGGCAGCGTGTCTCCGGGGAGCGACCCTCTCCCTCCCGGCCGCCCGCCCGCAGCGCCGGGCCGGCGCGGTCGGCGCCTCTGCCGGGAAGGGAAGGGACGGAGAACCGAGCCGAGCCGTGCCGCGCCGTCCTGCCCCGGCTCATCGCGCCGGGCGGGGACTGCGGCCTCTGCACCGGTGGGGGCACGGGCGGTCGGTGCCGGCGTGCCTGACCCGGCAGCTCCCGACAGCACGGGCTGCGCCGCACCCCCAGGAGATGCCCGCGGAAGGACGGCAGGCTGTGGGTTGTTTTGGGGATTTTTTCCCCTCATATGTCAGGATTATATAATCTGAAATTACATAATGCATGGTCCGGGGGCTGGCAGTGGTTTGTCCCCGCGCTGACACGGCCGCTCAGGTGCAGCAGCCCCTAGCGCAGTGCAGCGCGGCTCGGCGGCGGCTGGAGCGGGGCGGGCGACCCGGCTGCTGCCGCCCGCTGCCAAAGGGAGCCGCGGCCCCTCCGCCCCGCGCCGCTGCCGCTGCCGCAGCGGTTCGGCCCCGCCGCCGGGAGCCCCCGCCCGGCATCGCGACAGGAGCGCGGCATCCTTCGGGGAGCCGCTCCGCACCCCCGCGGGGACGGGGAGGTTTCCCGACGGGGCTCCGGGCAGGTGAACCTCCCTCCGGCTGCACCCCTGGCCCCGCCGATGCTCTGGGAGCCTCAGCACTGCTGCGGTTCTGTGGCAGTATTGGTGACCTGAGGCTGTCCCCTGGCATGGGCACCGAGCAAATAGCCCGGTGTATCCGATCCCGCCGTCAGCCTGTCTCGCTCACACACAGCCATCCCAGTTCGTCCTCCCAATCCCCGCTTGCTGCGTTTGCACCGAGAACATATTCAGTGCTTGACGTGCCCACTCCTCTGCCCGAGCTAGTGCTCGTTTGCCCCTGCACTGGGGTGTGGGGGAATCTCTGCTCTCGCGTTTCGGTATTTATGACAATCCAGGCCCTGTCTTGTGTTAGGCTGCACTATATGGGACCTGTCATTACATTTCTAGTAGGATGGTATACATTGCTACTTACTCTCAAATGTTAAACTGGGCAACCATGGTAGGTACTGCACCCCAAATAGCTTTATCCTTGTCCTAAGTCACTAACTTTGGCTAAGAATAGACATTTGCTCCTGTGCTTCTTGAACAAAGATACTAGAAAATTAGTGGGTACTTTCAAGCATTTGTAAAGAAGAAAGTGAAAGGAAAAATACTATAGTGGGAAAAAATAGCTGATATTAATCATATGTTTGTCATGGCTGTGTCAATCGTGTTTTGATTCCTAGTCCTTTGAATAAACCGTAATACTAAAAAATACAATTCCATCTTTGACTACCAACTACATGCTTTCCTACTAAGTCAGTCTTCTTTAAAACACACTGGGGGCATGGGGGAGAGGGAAGGGAAGTCTAAATGTAGAAATGACATAGGAAAAGGAGATTTAAATGCTAATAACTATGCCATGTTAATTACATACAGTAGAAGTTAAATTGAAAGCAGTGCACTCAGCAAACTGAGTATGACAGGTGCATTCATACAGTTTGCTTCGTACAAGGTCAGCTCAATTCAAGGTAAATGTCAGCCTATTAAAAAAACAACCCCATGGCTTCAGTGTGCTCTGAACCAAGATTTCAAAAATTTGCAAGTAATTTTATAAGTGAGGGTCCTTCTTTCTGGCTGGGTACCGGTGACAAAAGAGGGATGTTAATCTGTGAATGATACATGTAAACACTTAAACAACTTTGACAAGTGTTAGGGACAAAAATATCGTAGAAAATGTGTTTTGTTTGATAGCCGAGTCATAGGATTGGCCTTTCAGGAGAGTTGGGTCTTGTCTCAGATGGCTGCCTGGGGAGATACTTAATTGAAAAGGGAAAAATCCAACCTGCTAGAACTCTAGCTTCTTTTAGGAGCAGAAACTGGAAAGATAGTTTTTGTATCAGCCTTACCTACATGGAAATCAGGAAACAGAACCAGGGACAAAGCTACTTCAGGTCTGAAGGGTTCCTCTTACAGACAAAAGGACAGTGATTTTATTTGCCTCTATGTAATATATGAAGTTACTTTTTGCACTTGTTCGGCGTTACTGTTGGACTTTGGAGGCTGAAAGTGCATTGACTTGCTGAGCCGGTCACCTTTCTGCTTTACATTTTCAAAAATTGTAATAATTTTAATGTGAGGGATGAATGGAAACATACAACACAAAAAAATGGGTTTGCCAACAGGTAACTCTGCAAAGGCTGCAGTACCCCCTCCTGTAAATGTATCCTGCAGATAACGCAGAATGCTAAGAATGATAACGGAAGTAAAATTTGCATGAAGGAATATTACTTGTTCTGGATGATACTGTAAAAGAGACAGGAGAACTGCAGGTCAGAACTAAGAGATGACTGTAAAAAAATTAAAGAGAGAATGGACCTTGCCTGACCAGGGAAGAAGGGATGTGTAAGAAATGCTCTAAGTCATAAACCCTTTTGATGCATAGTATTCATACATTGCTCCCTCAAGTGGGGAGAATATTTGGAAGAGTGTTCAAAGCAGAGCCTTCTTAGCTAAACCTTATACTGTTAGATACCTCAGACTGAAAAGTGAGAAACAGAATGATATCTTTTTTTCCTATTAGCTTGAGAGGCTTTTCTAGTCAATAGCAAACATCACTAGAAAATTACCAGATCCTTGGTATGCAGCTGCTTCTAGGTTTCTTGCTACATTAAAGGAAATTTACAGTAAAGCTGAAGACTGTTTGCAGAACATAGGTTAAGGCTGTCACCATTGCCCCATATAAGATGCTTGGTATGGCAAGTCTGTTTAGTTTACAGGAAGTAAAAACTGCTGGTGCAGTGCTTAAGAACTAATGAGCTCAGCTCCTGAAGTCACTTCCAGAACCACTACAGCCAGTGAAGAGCCTCCTGTTGATCCTGGACTCTAATCCAACAATGCCTTCGGACAAGGCTGTATTACAGAGTTACTCCAATCTAGTGAACTGACCTCATTTCTTCACCTCATAAAGTCTCTCAGACAAATACTTGATTTTTCTCCCTCTACTAAAAAAGGTAGTCCTGATGCATGACCAGGTAAATTACCAGAGTGTTAGAGAGATAAACAATTTCTAACTTACTTTCGTGGTTTCCTTCTGCAACCCATTTCCAGTTTATTTACAGTGCTACGCAGCTTTTATGAAATTAAATACTATATACCTTTCTTTCTAAGAGTATGGCCTTCAGGAAAATAATCCCAAATATTTCGGCTAAATGTTCCTTCTCCACTCAAATCTGTCAGTGTCAGTAATGTGTGTGTTCATTTGCATGCATCTACATCTATTTTTTTCTCCAGGTATGTGCATGCACACACAAATATACATAACAGAGCAATTTCATCCCAACAACTTAACACTACCAGAAGAGAAATGGTCTATTTTATTCTGCCATTGAGTGGAGCTTTCAACTCTCAACATCTTACCCTGAGATTCACAGTAATTACTGCTGTACGTAGAGCTCAGTCGTTGGAGAGCAAAGTTTGCATTAAATATTCTGGTTCCCTTGAAAAATGTTGGATGTACTTGCTTAGAAATAAATAAATGCCTCCCATATGATGGAGGGCAGCACAACCTCAGACAACTTAACCAGCAAATAACAGCATTGCTACCCTGTGGGCTCAAAACTCCATCACTGCCCACATCAGTTTTCCTTTTAACATAGTTCCAAAACTGCTTACATATATTCTGGTGGCCTGACTTGTAACGTAAGTGTGCGCTTGCGTCAGCATTTTTACAAAGGGGGAAAGCTGAGGTGTGCATGAATTCACTAACTTTGTCAGAAGTGCGGACTCAACCCTAGGCAGCACTAAATACAGTTTGCAAGTGTGGCTGGTAACTCTCTCTGGTGCTCATGGGGTGGCAAAGGCCTGGCAGGCAGCAGCATTTCCACCTCAATGCCTGTTTGCAGTAGTCCTTAATTATCAATGGGATCACTGGGAGGGTTTTTTGTTTGGGGTTTTTTTAACTTTGTCACTATCATGTAGCCAGCCCCGGATCATTAGATTGTGACGCTGTCAGTAGCTGTTGGCTGGGCAGTTCGGTGTGCCAGCATAACTTAGATATGCAGACACGGTGTCCAGTGGCTTGTGGGCCTTTGGAAACTAAAACCAAGCAGGCACAGCTCTGCTGCTACTTTCTCTGAAGGTCACTCAAGTGCTCTCGTCCCTGCCAAGAATTTGCCATACATTGCCCAGGTAGTGTTTGACATCCAACAGACGAGCCATAAGGGAAATTCTAAGTGTTCTGGATTCCAAATTATTTTGCAGTAATTTTTGCGTTTTTTTCCTTATATTTGATTGCGGGGTTTTGGCTTGGTTTTTTTTTTTTTTACTTAAAAAAAGAAAGTTGCCAGAAAAGGAGAACAAGTCATGAATAATGTATCAAAAAGAATTAGTGAGCTTATTGTCTGCCCATGCCATTTGCAAACTTGGTAGGGGGTTAAACATTTTGATTAATGCCTTATGAAGCTTGGTTTTGGGGTAAGCATTATTGTCTGGACATTCAAAACAAGTAATGGGAGAGTTCACATTCCCAGCTGTTCACCAGGGATTTGTGCCAAGTTGTGTAACCTTTCCATGGCACAGTTTCCCTGCCTTTGAAGTGTGCCTAGACACCTACCTGTATGTAGATATAATGAAAATTCATGTGTCAGAAGCACTCTGAGATCAGAGGTGATGTATGAGTGCAAAGTACTCCTGTTATTGATGTTGTAACAGGTCAGGGACTCGTTTAAATTGTGTAGGACTTCAGTACCATATAAACATGAAAGCTAACCATGTCCTGTAATTGGTGTACAACATGACTGTATGTTATTACCACAACTGCATTACTAATGATGGAAATGTCCTATTTATTTTAAATGAATATGAGCTACACATAATTTTAAATTAAATTTAGATTAAATCATGTTGAAGAAGAAACATATGCAGAGTATACGATCAACAGAATTTTTTTGTTGCTGTTATTATTTTCTATGGCATTGTTTTGAAGTAGTTTCTTTTGCAGAATTCACAAGCCAAATAGCCAGAAAAATAGCTAGGAATGACTATTGAAATATATCTAACTTTCCTGTTTAGAATGAGCAAATCCTAGTGAGACCTTTTCTGAAGGATTAAAAACCAACCCCCACACACCTGAAGTAGTAACTTTCAGGATATATATCTCAGTGCTGTCTCCAGAGACTTTTTTGTAAGCAGTGCAGCTTCACTTCCCCATGTGTGCCAGCCTGAGTGCTCCAGCCCTGACTCCTAAATGGTCATCTGCCAAGCACTGGGGATTTTCACACCAGAGCTAGGTGGGCTCTAGACCATGTGGACAGCTCTTGAGACTGCGCAAGTAATTAATTAGGCTTATAAGTCTATGTTAGTGCAGCAGGTGTTGCACACCAGGCATTGCGTTCACCACTCATGCAGAGCATTTTTTGCTGGCATTTCACAGCAAGCAGTGCATGCTGAGATCTGGGAAGAAGTCAAAGATCTCATAAAACATTTGCAGATAAAAACCAAATCTCAACAAAGTGCTAATGTTCTTAAAGGTGACAAAGACTTACTCCTGGCAGCTAAACCAATATCTATTTGCATTTTATAGCATGCAGGGTACAAAGTAAACAGGTTAGGAAGAGCACTGGATCTATCACCACTGGAGATTTCACATGGTACTAGAAATTATGAGAGTGAACCTGCACTGTTAATGAGGTGTCCATTCCCTGCAGTGCTCCATGTTGCCATAGTGTAAAATACATAATCTTGAGCTAGGGCCTGTTTTGTGTCATTTGTCAATACCTTCCCATTTTTTATCCTGCTCTCTCCTTCCTTCCTTCACAAAACCATCCAGTTCCCTGCCTCCCACCTTCCATGGCTGTGTCAGCTCAGCTCTAAGGGCTTCTCTGGATTTTCTTATGCTTCACTGTTAAGAACAGGCAGGTTTTGTACTTGATGATAACCATTGAGCATGTCTGAAGGACTTTGCTATCTATAGAGCTGTAGAGAGAGCTTATTTCCAGGACAGGTTGGAAGGAGGTGGGGGAAACAATTTCCATGCAGCACCAACAAGCCACTTTTTCATGACGTAATTTAATTAATCTCAAAACTGTAAATTCAGATGATATTTTCCCAGCACGTTGCTGGAAAATAAAACTTTGAGGTCTGTGGGGTGGAAATGATTCTCCCTACCAGAAAACTGATTCATGCAGTGGGAGACAAGGAACATTTACAGCTTTGCCACGTAGTCCCCTCTAGAATGGAGGGCCCTCACTGGAGATGCTCCAGTCATAAAATCACTGGATATCTACTGAAAAAGGTACATGGGCTAACCAAATAATTCTCATGCTTATTTCAGAGATAGGGAAATTGGTTCTCCTCCCTATGGCAATGAAAATCGAAAAGACTAAGATAGCATCAGGAATTGAATCAGGAGTTGAAAATACCCCAAGTCCAATTTTAAAACATGGGTTCAAAACTGGAATTTCAAAAGGGGTTGGAACCACTGTATTCTGCATCATGTTGAGAAATCCCTGAAGTAAAACTTTTGGTTGTGAACTGACCATTTGCTTTATTTTGGGGCTTTTCTTGTTTTTTTCTTTTTGCTGCCTTTTTCCAAAACCAAGAAAGCAGATTTCTCTTCACATTTACTTTGGTCTGAACTGATTTCTTTTTAATCATTGCTCATTTTGCTGCTGCCTGAAGACTTTGGTTATATACAAAAGCTTATATGACATGACCAATATTATGACTAAAGTGTCTTTTTATATTTAAAGAAGGCGTGCACTCAAGGGTCCAGACCTGAAAGTGCAGATTCTATCTGTTCCTGTCTTGATCCTAGACAAGACATTTCTCCGTGTGAGTTTTGGTAGTTCTAGAATAGTGGTGTGTTTCACAAGGCAGTATATTCCTTCATATTTGTAAAACATGGATGTAAGTTGCTGTATAAATAGAAAATTTAAATATATCTGCCAGCTCATGCAGAAAACTCCATGCATAAAACTGAGCAATTCCAAACAGATTTTGCTTTGCAGCTACTTTGATAAATATGTGATTTTTTAAATAACAGATATTACTGCTGAGCTCAATTCCAGATTAAATTACATATCAGACCATGTCTCTCTAGAAAATATATGGGTAATTTATAACTATCTTTTATTTTAACGAGCTAATTTAATCAGCCATTGCTACCTCATGCTCTTTATACTTGGAAATCTATGGTTTTTGGAGTGAGGGAAACAGGAATGTTAATAAACAATTAGATCATCAGATTGCACTCCTTTCTGCTTGCTTGATTTTCTACTGACATGATATTGCTGTATCTATGGTTTTAGACACCACCACTGACTTTTCAGATGACCATTAGACAGAACACTGAAAAAGAACCACCATAAGAGGTGTAAATGGCCTGTGCACTTCAGTGTCTGAAACAGCAAAGCTCTGCAGTTTTCCCATGTCTGTCTCCTTTATGGTATCACCTCTCTTTCAGATTTTCCACAGGATGTCACTACCTTGCTATAGAGTTTTTCCACATGAGCACTTTCTCTTGATGAGTTCCCTCCCAATGTAATGCAGAATAAAAGAACCTGCGTGAAACATTAACTAGGAATAATTCCAGGTGTAAATATGGATTTTGTTCCGGAGAGGGCTGAAGTAGAGCATTGTTACTTGCAACAGCACAGTTGATTTCCACAGCCTTTGCAAGAGCATTCTAAAATAGGACAAAGGAAAAATACTGGAGAGTAAGGAGAACTTTTTTGAGAAATAAGTGCCACAAGAGTGTGAAATCTCAAGTGCTATTATAGCTATTTTCCCAGAGATGATGCAAAAAATTCCCTGTTCCTGTTTTGGCTGGAGTGTTACTGTTGGAGAAAGGGTGGTCACTGTTGCCCAACACCTCCAGTTAGCTTTACTGATGTAGTGGTTCAGCAAGAGTTTAGTTTCCAGTGTGGGAAGTGACTGCAAGACAATACTTATTCTCAAGTGTTTTGCCTCACATAGTATTTCTGCATTGTTAAGGCAGTTTTTTTCAACCCTTTTCAATTTTTACAGTCCAGAATATTTTCAGTGGAGTGCAGAGAACATTCACATGCATAGGAGCTGGAAAGCATACATTATTTTATATTTCTTTATTGCCTGTTTCCAACACCTTGTAAACATTTGTGAAGGTACAGGGTTCTGTGGGGCTGAAAGCTCACTGAACCAAAATATGTGCCAGTCTGTTTGCTACAAATACATCTGAAAGGCTTTTGGCTGGTCTGTCTTCTGGCCTTCTCACCTGTGTTTTGCACATAAATTAGTGGATGAGGTCAGATGCAGGCTGCACTTGAGCTTTAATGTGCTGGCATGATTCTCGCCCATACTGGCTGAAGAATGCAGTGGTGCCTGTCAGTCCAGACTGATTTTTTTCTTTCATCAAGTCAGATGTGCAGCTTGTGTAGGTATAAGGGGTGCAACCACGTCACCCAATTTTCTTCCCTTGTTTTTTTAAAGAGAGTGTTTGACATCTACTTTCCTGAAAATGCAGAGTTCATGTCTAGATTTTATTGGGCTCTTTTTCCTGTTCCCTCCCTACTCACCCCTCCTTCTGCTGTATACCAGTGACCAATATCTTATTTTTGTAACCTCTGTGTTAGTGTACAGTAGCTGCTGTTCTTGTAGCTATGGGTAGTTAAGGTGAGGTAGCCTCTGATCCATTCCTGGCATCTTAGCTCCTCAAGGCAAAGGCTTTCTTTGCCACAGCATACCAATTCCTAGAATTTGGCAGCCTTTGAACTCAAATCTGCTGTCCTGCAGATAGAAGACAGATACTTGAACAAGTCCGTAATTGCCATTTCCTCTGTCAGCATCTTACCGATTAAAAACCGTTTGAAAAGAAATGAATTGTTAGCAGCATTACAGGGGTGGGAAGACACTTCACATTTTTGGTTCTTTTGAGAGGGGAAAAAATGTCAGTTACACAAGAGGAAAGATTATAGAAGTGAAGCATTTATAGCTTGGATGGAGAAGGGAGTTTGATAACCATCTGCAGTTGTATGAACTGTAGTGTGGTTATGAAGGAGAGGAAAGAGGAGATGAGGTTAGGTAGGTCATTGCTGTGGAGAAAAATATGGGCAGAAGCAGTCAGAAAGATTGGGGTGGTAAACACAATTTAAACTGCAAAGATTTCCAGATGATTTTCCAATTAAAAAGCAGAAGTTTTTCCCTCTCACATTTTACTGCCTTCTAAAATGTGGCACAAAGATTGCTGACCTTTAGACAGCACTTGGTGGTGGTTGTGGTGGTGTTTTCCATAGGCTCAAATTCAGGCTACCTAGCTTGTAGAAGTATTGACTGTGAATCTTTGTCTTGTTCCTTTTAGAAGCATTCGCTGGAGGCAGCATGCCCTTTGCTACCTGAGTGAGCAATACACTGTGTTAGGGTCTCCCTGGAAGAACTGAGGGGAAAAAATCCAAACAAAATGAGCTTATCAATGTGCAGGAACCTTTCCAATAGGAGAGAAGTAGCTAAGTTGAGATGTCCTCAGTGTGGAAGTAAGGGAGATCTTAACTCTGCTTTTTAGCTGGAGGCTTGCTGAGTTTTTTAAAGGCATAAGCTGTGGTGAGACAAGTCTTGGCAAGCACAGAGGAGGTTTCAGTCCTGTGGTCCCATATGGTGTATGCTCTCAGCCCTGTACCCTTTCTTGACCTTTCTCACCTTTTCTTACTGCCTTTCCAGTTCAGTTCTTTGGGTCCTTTGCTTGGTTGTCCCATGGGTGCTGGAGTGTATTAGTAACACAGACGTCTCTGTGGCTTTGTTACCAGACTGCAGCTGCAGTGCAGCACCTCTTCCTGATTGCTACCAGAGAGCCCATCCATTTTGCCCTCATCCTGCTACTGGCTTGGGCAGTTTATTCCATTAGTCCATCCCCCTTCCTCCTCCACTGTGGCATTTTGGAGATGACTTTGAACATTAGAATTATTTGCAACCCACTCAGCCCAAGAGGCCAGCTCAGAAGATGAGTTCAAACCAGCCACCAACTCTGCCCAACAGAAGCGAAAATGCCAGGTGATGTACTTGACATCTCTGGTCATTTTTTCTCTGCACTTAGTAGCACATAACAACTGGTAATGTGAGCCTCCAAATTTAGTGTAACAGCACTGTCAGCTTCCCCTGTAGTTATGTAGGGTTATAATGATTTTGCAGTCTTAAGCATTCACTTTAAAAGAGGATGAAAATCCAAACTGCACAATATTTTTCAGCACATTAAAACACCAAAGGTAGTGGTCCACTGAAAGCTTTTTTTTGACACAGGTAAACACATTTTTCTCATGCTTCTTTAAGACACACATGCACATGTACATGGCGTGTTGTGAGCAGGAGACTGCCTTTATAGGAGAATTATACACAGAGTGGTGCTGAAGTACTGTCTTGATTACTACTGACTTGTATGCAAGACTAAATGGTCAAAGAAATAAGGAGGTAGGCTGTAACTGCTCATGTACCTGATTTGTGGCTTATAGTTTGAGCCATCTCTGGTTCCATGTTGCATGTGCAAATGCTGTTTTGTTTTTGAATCCATGGTTTTGTATATAGATTTTCAAAATGTGACCTTGAGAGCAATCCTGATCACTGCACCACTGTTCTTTATATACTTGTGGGCAGTCATTTTGCTTCAGAGTGTTTTATTTCAAAGCATGAAAGCATGACGACCTTTCAGCATTCAGAGTCTCGTTCTTATGAGCTTTCTGAGATGCAGTCAACGGTCTGCTGGTCAGGACATGCTCCAGCATTGTAAGAGTCTTGGGAAGAGCTTTCGTCAGCAGTGCCTTCTGGATCTAGTATATATGTAGTGTGGGTTTTTCTGTTAAAACTGTGCAGATGCTGGTGTTTCTCTCTTTAAGTAAATTCATAATAAATCACAGCAGGTGTCCTGCTTGGCATTTTTTCTATTCTAGGCTTGACCTGTCAGTGAGCTTTGAGTCACTGTCCAGAAGAAAAGGCCAGTGTCGTGGGCTAGCTTTTCCAAATCACAGCATGCCGTTTTTGTCAGCTGCAAGCTCCAACCACTTTGTGGGTGGTTGCATCACTGAGGAGAAAATAGCTAATGAAGGCACAATCATTGCCTCAGGACTTTGCCAAGGAAACCTCATGTGCAGTTACATTTTTGTGACTTTGAGCTCCAAAGGCTTGGTCACACTGCAGATGTGGGGTCTGTTGTATTCTGTGTGCATACAGCGATTTGAAAGGAGAAATGAGTGGTAAGAAAGGGGTTTAGATCAAGGTGACTGAAAGAAAAAAGCCTGACATCCTCGGCTTTAGAAATACCATCACATCCCAGAAGTCCTGGGTCATGAAAGCTTTCCACTGCACTAGAAGGGCTGAAATGCTTCAATCAAAGCTACTGCAGGGCCATAATTTCATCACTTATATCTTGCTGAATAACAAACTAGAAACTTTTTCCTCTGTCATTTTGCTGGAAGTCTAAAGTAGACAAAGGAGGTATGCCAGTGCAAGTTTAGCTTAATGGGAAGGCTGTCAAGTTCTGTATTGAGACCAGCATTGAGAAGAATGTTAAATCAATACTTGTCCAGCTGGTGATAAAGTATAACCTGTGCTTAACTGTAAAAATAAATAGAGGAAAAAATATGACTCACTAATATCCTTGACCTTTTTTCAAGAGAAGAGAGTAGTAGCAGCACATGAAACCATTAGATTCCCCCATTAGTTCTCTCTTGAGAACTCTGAGTATGGAGTGCTATGACAAGAAAGAAGCAAATTGGCTGGACAGGGAAGTGGTTCTGTCTGCAGGCAGAAGAACAAAGAATACTTGAGTTTGTTGTTTTGGGGTTTTTTCACTCTTAACACACTTACAGCATTAGGGAGCCCTAAGCAGTGTTCCACTTTGCTGTTGACACAGCATAGGGGTGAAGGATGCACAGAGAAGTTGGAACAATTACAAGAAAGGATTAGTAGCTGTTTTGCAAGAGGTTACTATTGCAACTTCTGGGAGTTGGTTTCAAAGGCAACTGCAAATAGGAGTGTCTCTTGTTTGCTTTCCACGAAGAATCGTGCCTCTAAAGTCTCTTGATATTTAGAATCAAATACCTCTACACATTCCTTCTTTCTGTTTCAGCCAGATAAGATTCTATAACCTCAAATCTTCTGCATATGTCCCTTTGTTTTGCAATTCCTTTGTGAAAGAAAGAAAACAACCACTGAGAAAGAGAGAAACAGGATATAAAAATAGGGAGCTGCCCTGAATTCAATTCTTTTTTTGTCTTCCACTGAATCCCTGCATGGCAGTGCAGTGATGCAGCACCATAACCAACAGTCTGACGTCTGCAGCCTGCCAAACTGAACCCTGAAGGATCAAGCATCATCAATCTCATATTTTACTGTCTGGTTTTGGCTCTTTGTTTATACATATTTATTTAAGATGGGAGATTTCTTTGGTTTCAGCCCTTGGCTGGGGGCTCCTGTGCGCTGCTCTAGTTGGTGGCCCTGGACAGCTCCTGTCCCTTCACCTTGTCATTCTGCCTCCTATTTACTGCCCTTTTTTTCAGTCCAAAGTAGTCTGTAAGCTTCAAATACCTGTGCCTCTTGTGTCTCCTCTGCTTTTCCTTTTCTCTGCCTGTCCATGGGCTGCCTCCAAGGCACATCCCATTACTGTTTGCAGACAAGCAGCCCACAGTAAGTACAGCAGTAAGGTGCCCACTGCCTGCCCCCAACAGATTCCTTCCTTTCAGACAAGAGGCCTGGCTCAGCAAAAGAAATGCTTAATTAGAAATATTATTTATGTTTGTGGGCTTTAAATGTAGGCCTCACTTCAGCTGATGTACAGGAATTTATCTCATACAGGACAGCCAGATTTCAAATGGAGAATATGAGCTTTGTAAAGCTGTGAGACTTTTATCTAGCAAAGGATCCATGCTTCCTACTTCTTCCTTCAGATATGCAGCTGTGGTACCAGGCAGCATGCTACCCAGCTGTATGTGTTCCTCCTTTCATATGCCACCATGTCAGAGCCAGGTCCAGGTCAGTCTGGTTCAGATACTTTTTCTCTAGGACTGTCATGGCACTGTGCTGGCGAGGCATGGCTGTGACTACTTCACCATTTTACCTGTGACTCCCTCTCGTCCTCATCCAGGTGGCATGTTTTAAATTCCTGCTCATCATGATGCCATGTAGGAGAAGAAGTGAAGTTTTTGTCCCTGCATGCTGATGTCTGATGACACATGATAAATGCCTGGTGTCCTCATTGGTGGCTTTTTTCAAAGTACTTACAAACCAAGGTCAGAGTGATTATTCTCACTAAGTCTTAAAGCCAATTTCTGGATCACAGACAAGAATAACATTGCCTGCATTCCCCACATACCTGTTCATCCTGTTGTTAGCTCTCATGGCTGTGGTTAGGTCTCATTGCTCCTGAAAACAGGAATGTTTTCTTACCTGCGTGGCCAGAGATAAAGCTGTTGGAGTGCTGAGAGACTCTAATCTCAGCAAAGCCCCTTTTGGATCAGAGACACTTCTGCTCTTTGGTGTATTCTTTCAAAGACAATCCTTTGAGGAAACCTGGGAGAAGCATGTCAAGCTCAATCAGTTGTACATGGGCATGATTATAAGATGCAGAGAGATCCAGATGTTGTGAAGGTGCTCACTGTAGACTTCAGACAGAAACATCTCATTGTGAACCTGTGCATCCCTTCAGGGACTTTGATGTTCATGACCACTTTTAATATGAATATTTTTAAAATGCTATATATAATTTGTCCTCAGACGTTTTCAGGGCATAACTAAACTACTAGGCTTGTTCCAAATTAGGGATAGATGGCATGAATAGCACAGACAGACCCATCATATGTTCTAAATTAAACTTATGCTGAGTCAACATTGATCTTAAGACTTTTTGAAAATCTCCCTACCTTAGAGATATTGCTGATAGTGTTGTTACAGAGATTGATAACGAAGAAAAATATAAATCAGAAGCATGGTGGACAACTGTATGATGGAAGACTCAAAAAATGCAACTAGGAGAAAGTATTCTGAATAAACAAGTTAATGAAATAACAGCTTCAGTAGCATATAGGTTTTGGCTTGCCTGGCACTCTTAAAAGTTCAAATTGCAAACCTCTAATGTTGCTGAAGCAGAGTTGTCTCCTAATTAATACAGATGGATGTTTCGCTACCTAGGCATTGCAAGCTGCCTGAAGTATAACCACAAAAGGGCTCCTTGTTTTCTTGGGCAGGGGGAAGATGAGTTATGAGGTTTACATAAAGATCAGAAGATAGAAGGTCTTGGAGGATTTATCTGATGACCTGTCCTCCAGTAGAGGTAATGCAGGCTCTTAGTGAGAGATTTCACCTGGGATATTTTGCGCAGTTTTGGTCATACATTCTTAAGGCAGGTCAGTTCAAACTTGTTCAAAAGATTAGGAGAAAGCAACTCCAGCTATTAATTTCTCCTTTTCTTTTCCCGTTATCTTATCTGTGGAGGTGAAGCTGAGAGGTTTTGGTTTCTGTAGCCCTGCAAAGAAAGGTAGAGCATGATTAAGGTGTTTGTCTGTGAGGGAGATGGGATCATGTTTTCCAATGGAAAGATGGTAGCCTACCTGCAAACAAGAGGAAATTGAGTAGCAACTTATGACTGTGAACAGACAATGAGTGCTTTTAAACTGGAAATGAGGAGGGCTCCCAGCTACCAGAAGAATGAGACTCTGGAAAGAGCAGGGTCAGGAAAGCTGAACAACTTGTTTTGAAGATTGCATTAATGAAAGTCATGCTATTGCAGGTGTGCCTGGAGCAGCACAAAGGGCTGAAGCCTACACCCCTGCAAGTAGTTTCCATTCCCTTTGTGAAGGGAAGGTAGTAAAAACTTGTTAGTATGCTGTGGTTCTAAAAGACTCGTTTTTCAATATTTCTACCTTCTTTAAAACAGGTCATTGCTTACTTGAGAGCTTCACAAACCCTGTTCTCCCATAGGAATGATATCCAAAAATGGGAAGTATCCCCTCAGCCAGGGACAGAGAGGCAGGGGGCTGCTTCTGCAGGGCTGCAATTGCTGCCTGTGCTGCTGGCACTGGTGAACAAACAGAGCTCTGTTCATTTTCTGCTCCAACAGAATGAACAGGGGGCGTGGAATGGGAAGAAGAAGGATGAGCTGGGGATGGCGGTTGTTAAATAGAATGAGAAAAGCATAATGAGAGAAGACAATGTATATTCAGTTTCATTAAAAAATTGATTCAATTATACATGTTAAAAAAATTTGGAAGGGTTTGCTAATGCCCTTTTATTGTTCACAGGATAGCTTATCTGTTCATTTTTTCTTTTTTGCATGCTAATGGTAAAACTGATCATCTTGTCATTGCCATTGACCCTTATTTAGGAAAATCTAAAAACATAAAATACCTTCCCTTTTTCTCATTGCTTGTGTCTTCTCCCAGTATTCCAAATATCAAGCTGCTGTTGTGATATGAAAATCCTTTTAAAGACAGAAGCATCCAGACTGTATTGAGAGCACTGGAAGAGACATGCTTGTCTTCTGTTGGCCACTTTGAAAGTCTCAGTCTGTGTATTTCCATCCATTTGAATTGCATTGCTTTGGTCTTTCTGAAAGCAAAGCAACCATTATTACAGTAATGAAAAAAATCTATTACAAGTTTTACAAGACACAGTACTTTCAAAAATGTGGCATTTTAGAATAAGCGTGGGCATTAAATTTGTTGGCCTCTGCATGATTAGGCTACTAAGAAGCCGTATTGGTGTTGTTCTAGTAAGTTAAAAATGTGATTTTAAAATGGGTTTTGTACTGTCACTAGAACAATGCGTGATATAAGAGCAAAGGTTGAAACATGAAAGCCTTAATTCTGTGTTTGAGAGATTCTGCATTTTCATTTGGGTGAGTTGAGGCTGAGGGAAGAGGGACTTTCATTTCACATGGGGACTTTGGGATTCTTTTTAGTTTCGCCACACACATGCAATACATACCAATACACGCAAGTGTTTGAGCACTGATGAAGCACAGTCCAGTTACTCTGCTGACAGCAAATGGAAGCAAAAGGCCAAACCATGAGGTGTGTCCTACCTGCTCTGACCTGTGGCCATCATCTGGCCCTACACCTTCTGCAGCCTTGCTGAGGATGGATAGCCAGGGAGAGGGGTAGGCAGGTTTGTCTCACTCTGTCACTGCTGTATGTGCAAAGAAGTGAATCCTCTCGCCTTTATAAAGGCTGTTGATTTTATTTTTTCTTAATCAGGGCAATGTTCACTTTTCCATAAATAAAGTGGCAGATCTATTTACTTTACACTTACATCCTGGACTCAGGAAGGTTGAAATCTCCCTGCAGCATAGCTGTTCCCTTTTCACCTCTATGATCACTCCTCATTGCTAGACTAATGCATGGGAAAATGATATCTCCCCAAATATCTTCACTCCTTGCATAATCATGATGATCCCTGTAAACAGAAGGTAGCAATGCCCTTAGAAAGTAGAAAACTGATTTTCTTTCTTCCCCAGTCTTTTTAAAAGACTGGTCTTTTTCATTCACTCTTGGTAGTAAATTAGGAATTTGCTGTATCATTGTTAACTAAGCAGAATAAAAACAGTCTGTAAATAGAAATGGCTTCAGCCTGTGCAGATAGATGTCAGCTGTTGCTCAATGTCATTATGAAACTGTAAAGTCATCAGAAATAGTCCCCACAGGGAACATGAATACTGGGTACAATGCTGGGTTTCCAAACTGAAAACAGAGAGACAGAAACCAGGGTTAAAGAAAGAAGTATCACATGGCATAAAAGCGACTCCAAAAGTTTTTTTTTGCTCACTAGAAGTGTTTGGCTGTCTGTAATATCTGATATCCACAGAAAAGATATATGAAGATCCATGACCAATAGTGCACTCTTAATCCAAGACGGCCTGTAGACTTTCCCTATGCTTCATGGGAACTTTCTCCACATTAACATTGAAGCCATGCAAAAACATACCCTTTAAAAGTGGACAGGAGGAGGAGATTTAGGAAAGGATAACTTATCTTGTTAATGACACCAATGAATAAGACACTCAAGAGAAATCCAATAGGTTTAGCAGTAAAGGTCCTGTTAGCACTGTCAAGGATGAAAAGGAAAGCCTTTAAAAGAGGCAATAAATTTGCTTTCCAACTTCTTTATCACATGTTACATAAAAAAGCCTGAGGGAACAGTATCTTACAATTGGAAAGAGTCTTCATGGCCCAAAACTCAGCCCAGATATTGGAACAAAAGCTATAGTCATCACATTTCTTTGCTTTCTGGAAAAAGAACTTATTATGTAAAAAGCAGAATAAAACTCAAGAGCCCGAGATATGCAATAAGCAAATCTCCCTTCACTCAGACAATAAAAAAACAAATCAGGAGAGAGGACTAAATGCAGGACTTCAAACAGCAGCCTGTTAACCTGTCAGACAAATGTGGGTTTGTGATGAAGATCCACCAGTTTTTCACCTACAGGAAATGGCACCATCTCTGCCCTTTGGAGTTTCTCGTGTCGCATCTAAGCCAAGGATTCCACAACGGTCATCAGAAGTTAGTGCTGCTGTAAAAGTGAGGGGCATCTGCTTACTCATATAACATGACTCAGCTTCTTTTGCTTCCAGTAATGTTGAAATCACTGCTGAGTGTCTGTTGCATAGTAGTAGTGATGTTTCAGAAGAGAAAGAACAGAGAAGTTAGTAGTTGAAATACTTGTTGTTGTGTTACTGCCTCAACAATATTTCTGTATCACTTGTTTGCCATAGGCAGAGAAGTCAGCAATGAAAGAGAAGGTAGCTGGCACTCATCATTGACAGAAGAGGAGACACTGTGTAAAAAACATATTTTTACTTACTAACTAATACCAGATAAACCTAACAAAGCTGCAGGATGTCAAATGTAGAAAGCAGCAGCCAAATCTCACAGATTTTCATGAAACTTAACAAAACAAGGCAAGGAGTGTTCTTTTCTTTTTTATGATCCAATAGCCTGGTCTTTATTGGTAACTGAAGGGTACTTCTGTGAAGAAATCATTGGTATTGTTATAGTAGGATGCAGAGCTCCCAGGAGAGATAAGGAAACCACTGCATTTGCCTTCACTGGATACCCAAGGAGTTCTGTCTTCGGTGCCTCCAGTGGACTTAACTTTTGCCCACTGACAGAGGGCTACTGCTGGGAAGAGCAAGCTCAGACCTGAGCAAGCGAAAGGATGATTTTCACTATACGGACCTGTGATGTTTTCTGGGAATAAAGCTTTAATTAATCCCATGAAAATGGAATTTAAGACAGTGATTCAGGCAAGCTTGTCTTTGAAACAAAATTGAGAACTACTCTCTGTGAATAGTTCTTTTTTGCATAGTTTCCTCTAGTGACAAATGTTCATGTTACCTGCAGAAGAATAATAATACATATAGCTGACTATACCCATTCTTAACACAGTTAAAGGAGGAGAGCTAGTTAAGGCCATGAAACAGGCTGCTCTGAAGCTACAGCTATATTTTATCTTCCTATTTTAAAAATACATAAAGAACTAATGTTTCAATATTGTATTGTCTATTGTATTTATTAAAATAATACCAGGAATAGAAATAGAAGCATTAGTATAGCCAGATCCACTAAAAGTGGTGAATATGCTCAGCTCGAAATTGTGAAGGCTATACAAGAGCTGTAGAGAACAAGCAACATCATTTGTAGCATTTGTAGTATTATGTTTCAGAAAAAAAAAAAAAAGAGAGAAAGAAGTTACAGATTATAAAATAATATAACTCTGCACAAATTATTGTTACAATCTTTTTAAAAATTGTTTACTTGATTTATCTACATTTCAATAGGTTTTTACTTCAGCCTTTTACTATAGAATATCAGTATCTCATAGGTAGCACACAAACAGACTTAGGGATACCAGAGCAAAGCTTAAGATAAAGTGTGCTTCTAGAGTGAAAGGGAATTTTTCATTATAGTATCTTGACTGCCTTACTGTGTCTGTGACCAGAGAATTTAGACTTGAAGAAAGGACAGTTTCTGTGTTTCAAACAAGCAAATAACAAAGAAGTTCTGTTACAGCATTTTGTATTTTAACACCATGTTTCATTCTAGATCACCTACACTGCAGTTACTTAGTATTCTGAACAACCAGGATACAAAATTCCATATTTGCAGTTACAGCAGTAGTCAAAAAAGATTGTTTCCTCCAGAAACTCGAAGACCCACCTTTTCAGTGGAGCTCATTGCTTGTAAAGTGTGTGCTTTGCCTGCTACCAAACATCTGCCTCCAATTTCTATGCAGATGCTCTTGATCACATGTATCTGAGTCATGTTTCTTCTGGAAACACAGGCAATGAATTCTCCAAATATCAAGCTGACCTGATGTACTGAATGGGCACTTATTTGCTGCTTCCTCTGCTGGGATACAGCTGATGGCAGCAGTGCTGCTGTGCTTTCAGATTAAATGTCAGCAGTGGGGTTGTTCATAGCCCAATGGGTAATAGCATGTAAGACAAAAAGTGACAAAAATATGTTCTTGAGAGTACATCACCATCTTAAGGAAACTTCCTTTTTTTCCACCAAAAACACCTCCCCATCCCCTTTTCAGGTCTCAGCCCTTCTTACTCAATCAGCACCGAGTTTCTTCCCTTTCACAGCCAGGATCCACTGGGGATTATTTACAGTGCTGACACTCTTGCTGTCCCTTGGGTCCCGAAGTTGTCTCTGGCAACTTCAGCTTAAGACTGCAGGTAAGCTTGGCAGAAATGCACTGGTGAAATGGGAAGCAGTGGCAAACAAGAAGCCTTAGTGACACCACAGTCTCCTGCAGCTACTTCCTTTTAGGAAAAAGCTCATTAGTGTTAAAGCTAAGTTTTGCCTAAAGTAATTGATTTACTTTTGAAGTCATCAGCTGAAGAAGTAACAGTTAGAACAGAAGTGCTGTAAACAAATAATATGGTAATTATAATTCACTGCCTCTGTGTTTGAACTGCTTGAATATTTGTCCCAGTTAAGAACTCTGTGTTCAGATTCTTCTTCACTGTTAGTGGCTGTGAGCATTTCACCTGCCCTATCTAATAGATGCAGTTCTGTAATGCAAGTTACTTGCTCCTTTGCTCAGTTATTTCCTCCATGTTCAATGAATAGTTAGCCAATCTAAAAATAAATGTTAATTAGTCTGTAAATACTATGTAGGTAGAAGCAAATTCAGCCAACCATTGTGTATGTGTGATAAAGTGAAATCTGTGCATTGATTTTTCCCCTGCTTTGAACTCTAGGCCGTCTTGTATTTCTGGCTGCTGCTAGAACAATGAGGCTGTATCTGACAACAGAAGTGGACTTTAAAAGGCAAAGTATAAATATTTGGAATGTGCCCAGGGAGACGAGTCTCGCATCTTCCTTTTTGCAACAAGTCAGTTCTGCTCTTCACTGAAAAATTGCCAAAACTCAAGATAGTGTTTTTGAACTGAAGAAACAAAGCAAATGAGAAAATGTGCCACCTTGAAAACAGACTTCCTGCTGTGAAAACAGCAGTTCAGTAGCAGATCCTGAGTGTTCTGTAGTGTCAGGGGTAATGGAGGCTCCTGCAGAGCCTGGGAGCTGCACGATTGAACTCCGGAGATCCCTGCGGATGTGTTACCCCAGACCTGGTTCAGTGAGGTAGCTCACTCTCAAACTATCATCCTGCACTTGCCCATGCTGTTGAGGGGTTCACTGAGATTAAAACCCAAATACACGAAGTTTAAACACCTCCTTTCCCCACCACAGCAAAAGGAAAGCAGGGTTTGCCTGAGCTGAGGCAAACTGCTATTGCTGTGGTATCCTTGCAGTGAGTAGGAATGCCGGCAGCTGCGGGCTGCAGAGAGTCCTCACCTGTTGAGGACAGCACAACTTCTGAGCTGCATTGAGGAGATTGTGAGCTCTGTGTAAGCACCTTTAATATCCACCAGACTCCCATTTTGTTTGTAAGCCCAGTCTCTCCTTCTGCTATCTTAATTGCCTCCACATTCCACATTCGGCTGCAGTTGCAAGCAGTGATGTTGCAAGGGTGTCCATAGAAGGTTACTAAACCTTGATGACCCTTGGTTATCGGGAAGAACTTATCTTGCCAGCTGTTTGAAAGAGAAGAAGAGATGCAGAAGGCAAAGCTATGTCAGTGAAGGTCCCTGAATACTTTAAAGGCCCCCAAATTCCCTGGCAAACAGTGATCAAAAGGAAAAATTTCCAAAGCTGGGAAAGACAAACAGCATTTTTTTGTTTTGTCTAATTCTGTTCATTTCTTGTGCAACTGTAACAGAAACTTCTGCAAAATCTCTGTGCTGTATCTCAGTCATACCTTCTCCTGCATTTACACACCCCCAAATGCAATCAAAATGGAAAGTATAGTACTTGAACAAATGGGGTGGTTGTGTATGTGTGTGTAGGTAAAGGCAGGCATGTAGGATTGGACAGGAATAGGAATTGTTCTGACTAGACACTTGGACCAAAAGGTTCTACTTCCTTACATGTAAAAAGACTGAATTTTTGTGTTTTGGGGCTGCTGGAAGAAGGGGAAAAGGTTCATCCCTAAACCTATCTTGGGCCAAGGGAAAAGAAAGAACTAGAGGTTCATAACTAACTCAGTTTTCTGGTGGCAGGCATGAAACTCGGAAAACTTTGTATCATCATGTAATGAAAAAAAATTATACACAAAAGTTGACTGGGCACACAGGAACTCCAGGATAGCAGCAAGCTCAATTTGAAAGTCTGTTTATTCACTTTTTTTCTTTTACATGTTGATGTTATCAGCAATGACTTGGGTTAGTATTTATTAATATGTAAACCTACATGTTCAAATAAGTAATTCTTAACAGTTAAATAATTACTAGCAGGGTGTGATATGTGTAGTGTTAACATCACTTAAGGATGATGTGCTCTACTCCTTCTTGTGAAGTTTTGTTTCAGGAGGTAGAGACATTGTCTGAGTATTTCTTTCATTTTACCTAAATTCTTATTCTGTCTTGGCTTAGTCTGATTTTTTTAAGACCTTGGTTTGTGTTTGTCTCTTTGGACAACCTGCAGCTAAATTAGTGTCTGTCAGCCAAGGTTATGTGATGTTACATATTGTCTTAGGATTCTTAAAACTCCATCACTCAGCATAAACTGAAGAGTTTCAGCTCCAAGAATCCGGAAGTTTTCTTACTTGTGAAGTGTTTTGATTCCCACCTCAGAGCCACCCGCATGTTTGATACCTTTGGGCATCTCCATTCAAGTGAAGAAAACCACTGGAAATCATAAAAATATAATAATATTAAGCTACAACCTTTGCCAATGAAGTCTAATCCAATAAATTATGTGAAATTCCTGCCTTTAACTCCCAAGTATCATAGATACTTCTAACAGGATTGCTAAATCCATCAAGTCCATGACTTTTTCCACACCATGCAAGAACCATAAACTTCAGAAATAGTTTAGATTTGTCTTTTACTAATTTAAAAATAAAAAACAAAAAGGCTTTCTATGTGCTTGAGTGGTATCTTACAAGTAGTCTGCAAAGTAATCATGGTCAGTGTCAGTGTGGTCCTGGTACGATGCATATGAACTGATGCTTGTAGTGCTCTACTGACCTCAAAGCAGCTTTGTGCATGCCTCAAGAAATTATTTCATGGTCAGGCTTGAAAAAACTTGGTAACAATCAAGTGTTGAATGTAGCTCAGAGGTGAAAGTGTAAGAAGCACTGAGCATGCTTTAGGGATCCAGTCTCAGGTGAGCACTTTCTTGTGTCACAGCCTGGAAGGCCAAACTGGATATTTTTTCCAGCATGATCTGTCATGAGTTTTACTGAAATCATCTTTCCTGTTTTTCTGTGCAACCCTTTCCACAGTACTTCCTACTCATCTGTGCTTCTCTGCTCTTTCCTTTGGCACCTTCTGACTGTCTCCCACTTTCCTGAGGACCACTGTGTATCAACTATTCAACAAGCTGCTGGCCTGACAGTCCTCTGAACTGCTAATTTGCAAGAGCTGATTTGTCTAATGTCTTCAATTCATGAATTATCTCTTGAGTTTTCTATTGATATCAGTTTCCTTTCAGTGCAATTAATTTCATTTAGAGTGAATATTACCTCGTTAAGCTTTAAGTTTCTTGCCTTCTTTTTTTCTTGAGTCTGTATTGCACTTCACTGCTCTTTACTGCGTGTCCTGTCCCTTGATAGTCTCCTTCACAACTTTTGTTTATTCATGTTCTGCTTTATCATAACCATCTGTTACCTTGGACTCCTCTTTTAACATTTTCCTTTGTATTCATACCTGTTTCACAGGCTTTCTTATTCATACTGCCTGATGACTGTGCTTCTGATCTCTCAGCCTGCTACAGAAGAAACCCAGCATCTGCTCATGGGAATCTGTGCCAATTCTATGTTTATTATTCCCTCCAAACCACAATTTTGTTCCTCGAAACAAATATTGTCAAAAGAGAAATGAAGCCGAGTGGGACAGCTGGTAGAAACAACACGTCCAAATGAATATACATTATTTTGCAGTGTATCCCGTATCTCATTTAAATAGCTCTTGGCATATGCAAACACTGCCCAGGACACAGGGCTCTGCTACCTTGCCTTCTGCCCAGCTGTCTGCCTCTGAAGCCACTGGCTGCTCTCCTTGCCCTAGCGACCGTGTTTGTGTTGACATTGCAGTGGCAGTGCCTGGTAACAGGATCTGCTATTTACATGTGCTGCAGGACACGATTCCTGCCCTGTCTCTGCTCTTCAAGTAGGGTCTCTTGCTCCATACGCTGAGCCTCTGCAATTATTTAGATCAAAGATACAAAGAGTCGAAACTCTGTTGAAAACAGAGCAGGTTGCTGTTGATTCAAATTTTTTTAAGTTAATACTATTCCCAAGTTTCCTTTCATCAGTAAAAAACATTTACTCTGCTGGATCTGGGTAGAATTCATGGGGATAATCAGCAATTACAAGCAGATCACAATTACTAATTCACCACAGCACTCCTGGAACATACTGTTTCCATTCCTGGTTGTTACATTGGCATTTAAATTATTAAAACTGCATAGTAACAAGTCATACATTCTCCCTGGAGGACCTGAAACATTCTGACATTTCTATTAATGAAAATGCTTCAAAAAGATTTTCTAGAAAAAGTTTTCATGAAGTGCCATAAGAACATACAACTGTCTTAATAGGCAACTAGATGTCCGCTCCATTTAGGAAAAGGTGATCAACTATAAAATAAAGAAAACTTACTGGGATGCCTTTGAGAACATTTTTCATTTCTTCATTCAGAGATATATGTGTTTTTGCAGACTTCTCAAGTCAAAATAAGTTCTCTTGCGTTACTATTTTTAAGGCGTGCTTAAGATTTGTGCTTGATTTAGTACAAAATCTTTACAGCATTGCTCTGCAATGTGTTTTTCCAGTCTTGCTCTTTAACCCCCATAGAAGTGACTTGATTTGGATGAAAACTGATTACAATGTCCACATTTCTGGTGTTCTATCCCAACCTGCTTCCTTCCCTCCTCCGCACAGGCGGGGTTGTTGTGCTTGGCTGCCTCTTGGCTTGAGAGGCACAGAGGGCCAGTATCTCGCCCCAGTTTCATGCCTGTAGGGCTGGGGAAGGCAGCTCCCTGTAGCCACAACATCATGGGGGCACGAGTGCCATGCATGCTGCCTCTTAATTTTTCCACCTGAATTTAGGCTTACAGCAATTACTTTTTCTGCAAATGTGGAAGCCACTCCAGAAGAAACAAAACAAGTTCACTCAGTGATAGAGGATGGCCAGGGAGGCCAGCCTTCTGCTGGGCAGCTTCCAGCATCTCCACCACCAGTGCTGGGGTCATCTGTCTCCACTTTTAAGGAAAGAGCAATGGTTGTTCATGTGCAGTCTTGCAATTTGCAAAAACAAAACTATTGTACAAGACATGACATTTGTTTTACTGTGAGATTTCTTGTCACACTCTATCTCTGTTTTAATAGTGGGCACATCAAAACATAATACACTGGTAAATGCCTCATTTCTGGGACAGAGACACTGTGTGATATCTCTTTTTCCCTCAGGACTTGGGTTGTTTTTAAGCTTACTCCTGTCAGGTAGTGTAGCTTTGCCCTGAACTGTCTGGACTACTTGTCCATGCAGTATTTTGGTATGTGGGCCTGTTGTTCTTCCTACGGGAAATTGCTTAAGGTTTTACACTGTGAACTGAGGTGAGCAGAAGTAGTGATAAACACCTTGGTGGGATGGTTCCTGCTGCTGAATGACAAAACATACCCGAGGTGAGAAGCAAACTCTGTAGGGAACACCAGAACAAGCTTGGTGCTCCCGCCTGCTGATGGAGAACAGCCCACCATGCCTGGGTTAGCAGTGCAAGGAGAAGGAGAAGGTTGGGAAGGTAATAAATACCCTGGCCTGGCATCATCTGAGGTATTTAGGCTGCCTGCTGCTGCTGCTGAGAGTCCATAGCAGCTAGGTGCCTCATTCTTGGGAGAATTTTTGGTAAAAAATCTCTCTCCTAATTGCACCATGGAAAGCCAGTAACTGGAGTGTCAGCCTGACTATACACTACAAAACCATATCAATTAGTTTGATTTGTTTGATGTCAATTTATTAATTTCTATATGCATTTTATTATTTGATAGAAATTCTTTAGTTTACCCACTCAGAAGGTATCTGAAAGCTTAGAGATATGAGTGTGACTCAATGTCATTTTTAGCAAAACAAATTAACCCTGCAGATGCCGAATGATATGGGCTTGTTATTTTTCTCGTCGTTGTTTTCAAGCAGATACAGTTCCAGACCTAGTTTTCTTCTTTTAAATACCTTCACAGAAAACATTACTTCCCATAAATTTAGGTGCATGTTTTGTGCATAGGACTCTTATCTCAAAGCATACCTCAGATATCAGTAACTATTTTCTGGAGCAGAGTAGTAGTATTTCAAATAGTCCGAATAAGGAGTAAATTTATGTTACCAACACCAGATCATCCAGTGTCCTGCTAGTTGTCCATCAGTGTCCACCTTGATGTCTATCTAGTCCTTTGGACAGCTGTTGTTAAGGGACTTTGGTGGAATGACTTGTCTGTCTTCAGCAGTGAAACTGCAGTGGACATGGCAGATCACAGGAGGATCATCCTGTATGTTTAAAACTCACACTGCTTCCTTTTATGCAGTAAAAAAAAAGCTTCCTTTTATGCAGTAAAATAAAAAAAATTCTAGATTTAGATTTGATGAACTACGGTTTTTATAAACCTGTATTATGCAGAGACATGCACAGGTCTCTTTTTTTTGTAGACTGCACTCAATTGTCTTTACTCATGATGGTGCTGTATTCCTTCTGCCAGGGTGAAAAGCCACCAATCATCCTCTGAAAATTTATATAGAAACTGGATATCTAAATCCACACGGTGAAGGTCAGCATGGGGTGTTCTTTATTGCTATGCTACTACTGCATTTCCCATTATGTGGTTTCTACATACTTAAATTCTCAATGCACATTGCAAAGATGCCATTAAAATTGAGGTCATATAAGTCCACAGCCAGGCAAGAAACAGGACCCACTTCCTTCACTTCAGACCACATCCTTAAGAACTCCAGGCCATATTTTGTCTCTGTTAAACATCCTTTGGCAAAGTACTGTCACTTTCTTTTTAATAGTCTTTGCTTCTTACCACTGACAACAAATGTGGGCATCCCTGCCTGTCTCTATTACACCCATATTGGCTGTGGCCTCTAATTGAGACTTGGGTTTTTCTCAGCAGTGAAAGAGCCATAGAGTCCTTCACCTATTAAAACAGTATTTAAATTAAAGAGAAGTAAATGTCATTTTCTGGTGGAGATCAGCCCTCACATACAGAGCTCTTCTTTTGCACATGAGGCCTAATTGGTTTATATGATGGCTGCCCCTGGGATATTTGGGGCTTGGATCGGTAACCCAGGGCCACATGGTGTTAAGCTTTTAATTGTGACAGCCTCCACTAGCATCTCACTGCCTTTCATATAACATTATGCTTCTAAGCTGTTGTGGTGTACTCAGAAGTGGTTCAGCTTGGCTGAAAGGTGCAGCTCCTTCCTCCAGGACAGCTGTGTCACAGTTGTTGTTATTTATTTTCTCTCCTTTGTCACACACCCAGTAATGAGCCTTAGTTACCTAACAGCTGTGATCTATCTGCACAGAAATGCTGGACCAAGGAGAATTAATTCTTATCCCCACAGTTGCAAAGGATGGTCCTGCTAAGCTAAGCTGTAACATAATAAATTGTATCAATAGCTATTTTTAGGTAGAGCTACCTTTATGTATAAACTACAGTCTGAGAAGTTTGCATGGAAGGTTGGTTTTTTTCCATTATAATTTGTATTTGTGCTGCTGGTGCAGGCAGATCAATTTTGGATCCTGATTTTCTTTTATCTTTTTCTTTCTTTCTGCTATGTCACTGCTCTCTGTTTTTCAGACAATGTGCCAAACTAGAATTTAATCCAGTGTCAGGAGAACAGTAAGAATTACCAACAGGAAAGATTAAAGCAAGGTACAGTTTGCAAATACTGGTAGAAAAGGAAGGAAATTCATTTTTTCTTCCACTTCAATCTAGCAGGTCTCTTGGGTGAATTATTCATGCTGTTTCCACCCCTGGCTGTATTTAAAAAGGTGTAACAATATTTAAAAAGGTGCAGCAAGAGCACAGCCTTGCCTGAGAATAATTTTATTCCTACAGCCTTTCACACACACTCCAAGAGTTGGCTTCTTAGGAATGACCTTTTTTCTTAATCCTGTGGCCTCCTTTCATGCAGCTCAATCCCTGCAACACAAATCCAATAGAATAACCACCATAATCAATGTGGCTTAATTTCTGATGTTACTGGTGTGTATCTTCTCCTTTTGCTTTTTATCCCCCCCTCAGAAGGAGAGCAAAGAATAAAGATCAGCTGGGGAGACTCTCATCACTTCATGTCATTTTTCTAATTAGCCGTTAGGATCCTTCCAGGAGTCTCCAGGGGCTGAGTCTAATCAAAGACTGGAGATACTGTCAGGAAGCAGTGCATTCATTCAGAGAGTGTGCTTTCCTCCTGACACTGCTTGTATTTCCTTTCAAGTTCTTTTAAGAATCCTTTTAATTCCCTTATTGCTCTCTTAACCTCCTTGTTTTCCTGCTACTATCAAAGACCAAAGGAATAGGAAGTCTCAGCAGTTTCTTCACATATCACAGCACCAAGGGAGAAAAACTGAAAAGTAATAGGACTTAGAATATTCATCTTCAGTCCAAGGATGAAGCATCTGATTATTCAACCTTTTAAGCAAACAGCAAAATGACAAGCCAAATTACCATCAGGTTCCATGTATTTATATTAAAGCTGTATCTTTTGAAACTTACGTGCTCAGTGTGATGCCAGTGGCATGTTAAAGTTGGGTCATTAAGATTAGGGCTCCAAAATGGTCCACAGAGTTATTTTGTGAATATCTTTTGTGCAGAGAAGTCATCTCAAATCATGCTTCAGATACCAGTAAATATCCTCTAATGTATAAGCTGATGTATGTTGTTCTTGTCCCAGTACTGTAACTTAGTGGGACTTTTTAATTGTGATATGAAGAACAAAGACAATTCTTCTTTAATGGCAATTTTGAATAAGATTTCATTTAAGAAAAACCATTACTAAAATGGAGCTTTGTCCTACAAAACCAATCTGGGTCATTTCTCAGCATGCACTGAAAGCGAAAAACGATGGACTTGTCAGTGAGGGATCACAACCACTTGGAAAGCAAACACCACTTACCACACTTCATCACCAAAGAGTGATGCTCCTAAGTGTCTAAGCACAATGTACTGAGTTTGGTCAAGAACCACCCAAAGATAACTCTCTGCCAGTGCAGTCATAAAATCGGGAAGAAATCTGTCCATTTTTCAAAGTAAAATAAAAACTTTAATGTTACAAAAAAAAAGGTAGCTAAAATCATCAGAGTTCATTTTGTTATTAGAGGCTAGGTATCCATTTCCCCATCTAGTGTCTTCTTTACAAGCAATTTTCCTACTTTGATTTCCATCCTGCTTGTTTTATTTGCACCTTGTGCCTTGGCAGATACAGGAGCAGAAAAGTTTTTGATAGTGATCAGCAGTCCTCTTTGACTTCCTATTTTTGTAGTACTCTCTGTTTTCTGAATTTAGGAGGACTAATGAGAACATCAAAAGAAAAGAGGTGGCAATGTGTGCTACAACTCTGCAGAAAATTTAGTTGATTTTGCAACAGAAGAGATGTGCGGGCTTAAGTAATCCTTACCTAGAGGCTGCTGTGTTTTTATCATCATGATCCTTTTGCAATGACTGGCTGACATTACTTATTTATTAAATTATTTTTGTTGTTTTGCATTGTCTGAAAGCCTGCAGCCCATCGGAAGGACGTGACATATGTGTTTCCTCTTCCTAAGGCAGTCACAGGCTCTTCTGCAGTATGAGCGAAATTTCCTTCAGCAACTGTAATAATTCAGTTCCCCATTTTCCCATTAGTTTTCTGCATCACAGATTTGCATGCTGAGGTTTCTTTCTCCCTGGCTTTAACCTCTCTCTTATCTTCACCCATCACTTTTGGTAGCGTCTAAGAGGCTCAGGTGTTTAGTTGGTGCCAGTTCCCTGTTTTGTACTGTTAGCCTGCTACAGACACCTGGTTATCAACTTGATGATAACATAGTTTTTCTGCTGCCAAAAGAGAGATTTGGTGTTACTACAGTTAGAGCTTTAAACGCAAGAATTCCCAAGAAATTATGACTTTATTCTTATCTAGCCCTGTTGTGCTTTTTCCCAAAGAATATGCACTATATGCTTTCAGACTTTCACTGGATAAATATGAATTAGCAAAGCCACATATGCCATCAATACAGCAGAAAATTGTTAACAGTATTTTTTTTTTTTATTAAAAAAAGGCCCAAACCCATGTTTTGGCAGGCTCAGCAAGAGAGTTGTTTAAATTACCATTTTGGGGTGTCCTGCCATCTTTCTCAGTGTACACTGCCTTCCTGTTTATGCCCTTCACTCCCTCAGAAGTGCTGGGGGGGAATTATGCATAATTTGAAGCCAACTATGAAGGAAGGTGCAAGATTGAAAGTAGTTTTGTGGTAAATACAGATCTCCTGTTTAAAAATAAATAATTTCTCTCAGCAATGCCTTTTCAGCTTGCTGAGCTTCCAGAGAGCGTTACAGGCTATGATAAGTTGGCATTGCTGCTGCGGTATCGTAGCAACTCCAGCAAATCAAGGCTGCACCCTCAAACAATGAATCATTCATTTAGAAACCATATCTTCTCTTTCCCTTACTTGTGAAAGATTTATTCCTTTCAGGAGGAAAATTTATATCCACCGTACAGATGTAGGCTGCACAATACCTCGTGGAGCGTGTACAATAGCTTTGGAAAGATTGCTCAGGGCATTGCCTTCTGCCAAGGCAGTCATTTTAAAGAAGTCTGAAAAAGGCAGCAGTGGTAGCTGTTTGGATAGCTGCCACTCTCCAAAGCTGCTTGCCTTCAACCTCTGCATTTTACCTGTCTTGCTGAAGGGAATTAACATCACGTCATTGTATCTTTGGGTTTTTCTACTTCTTCTCATTTAGGTGAATCACCTAGTGAGCTAGCAGCTGAAAGTAATGATACTGCCAACTTAGCTACTAATGATCTGCCTCTGACAAGCATCTAAGCTATAAGCAGGAGGAAAAAAAGTAATTATTTTCTTACTAGGAAATCCAAGCTGAGCACATTGCTAAGAAACACATCAAAAGAGTCAGCTTAAAACACACTAAGTCAGATTTCCTAAACTCTGCTAGGCAGCTTTGAAATCGAAAATGTCTGAGAGCCACTGTAAGAAGCCGTCTGAATGAGAAGGCTGTGAAGAAGAAAAGTACCCTTCCATGTCTGTGTCCAGTTGCTGAATTAATAACAGCATCAGAGCATAGACTGTATTTTCCCTTTGATGTGCAGATTGAAAGAGAGGACTTGGCTTAGAACATGTGAGCCAGTTTAGTTAAATATGAATACAGAAGTGAAATGTCTTTGCATAGTAAGAAGGTCTAAAATTATTCTAGCTCTGGACTTAAACCATTCAGAAAAGTAATATAGTGAAGTAATTTGATTCATTTAATAAATGCAGGCAGGCATATGCCATACTTAGGCTTGTTGACAACAAAGTAAACAATAAAAAAATTACTAGGACATCCAGTGTTATCAAATTTTATTATATTTGTTGTGCTAATTCTTCATGTTTTTCAGTGTTGACAAACCTCCAGATTCAAAAGATGAAAACATGTGCTTCAAAGGATTAAAAAAAATACAAACCTTTATTTTTTTTAAGCTAATAAACAGATATTTTTAGATAAGATATAGATTTTTTTTTCTTATTGCTCCAGGAGTTCTTAAGCACTAGGGCTGCTGTGTTGCCTTTTTTTTTCTTTAATTTGTGTGTGGCAAGTTTTTCAACCCTCACTGAAGGATTTTAAAGATAGGGTGAAAGTAAATGTAGCAAAAACATTTCTTGTATGTAAGACTGACATTGGCGATAAAGAAGTTGTCATTTCCCCTTTCTCTGCCTCCAGTGTTTTTTCCAGAGCTGTGCAGGAAAACAATGATGAGTGAATAAATGGGTAGTTTCATTGCAAGTGCTTTCTTTTCTTCATTGGACGCAGAGTGCCTGATAATTCAATTAAAGTACTTTACATGGAAGGTTTTGATGTCTGCATGTGCTGGTTTTGGCTGGGATAGAGCTACATTTCTTCATAGTAACGGGTATGGGGGGCCATGTTTTGGATTTGTGCTGAAAACAGTGTTGATAATTTAAGGGAGTTTTAGTTATTGCTGGCCAGTGCTTGCCCAGAGTTAAGGCCTTTTCTATTCCTTACCCTACCAGCCAGAAGTCTCAGGGTGCACAAGAAGCTGGGAGGGGACAGCTGACCCCAGCTGACTCAAGGGATGTTCCAGACTGAATGCCATCATGCTCGGCATACAAAGGTCTGAACAAAGAAGAAGAGGGGACATCTGGAGTGATGTCATCTGTCTTCCCAACTTACCTTTATGCTCAATGGAGCCCTGATTTCCTGGGGATGGCTGAGCACCTCCCTGCTCAAGGAAAGTGGTGAATGAATTGCTTGTTCTGCTTTGCTTGTGTGTGTGTCTTTTGCTTTTGTGAATAAATTGTTGGTATCTCAGCCCCTGGGTTCTCTCACCTTACTCTTCCCTTTCTCTCCCCTTTCACAGTGCAGGGTGTGGAGTGATCCAGTGGCTGTGTGGCCTTGACCTCAACTGATGGTCTGGGATCAAACCACAAGCACTGCTCCCTCACAGTGTGCAAACTTTAAACACAGCAACTATTTGTGCTTTGTTTTAACCATGAAGCAGTGGAGAAATACAATTGCCTCAATCATTCACTGCTACCTTAAGGAAGCATCAGGTTATCTGTTGCACGTCACTGTAGAAGAGGATAGTGGACCAGTGATAGATAAACTCCTTTGAAAAAGTTAATAGTGATACCTTTCAAAGCTATAATGTCCCACTTTGGTTTTTTTTTACATGAGGGCTTTTTGTTCCTATTTCAAGATAAGAGAAATAATACATGCTGAAAAAGTCATGATTGGGGTTGAACCTACTTTAAAGGTAGCACTTGAAAAGGACTTTGATGCACACAAAACTACAAAGATGTGTCTGTGGCTGTAGGATCATCACTTGTATGCACCCAAATTTCAGTCAGTGCATTACAGCCCTTAATTTATTTTCTCTCTTCCTATCATCAGAAGAGACTGGTAACAGTATTTTCGGTTATCATAATGTCTTAATTAAAACTAAATATGTGCAGCACTGCTAAGCAAATACTATCTATGCACTGTCTATGCTGAAAAGTCTGGTCCTTGAGGAGCAAGGATATTAGAAGAAAACATTCCTGCATTATTTGCAAATCAGTCTGTGGTCTGACTTCCAACTCCTTGGACTTACATGGTGTATGTGCATTATTTTCTGTTCATCGTCTGGAAAAAAGTTACCAGCTTTCTAGGGTATTGATTGTATCCTCACTCTTCTTTGGCGAATAAGGAAGAGAGGTTTGAGAGGTTAACCTCTAGCAGAAAGGTTTGTAAAGGTAGGACTGCTCACAACAGAAGGAGGCAAACCACCTCATTTTCTATTTCAGATCAGCTCAAATTGTTATTTGAATTTCAGGCTTAGTTAAATAGAGCTTTGGAGTAGTGGTTTTAATCACCACTGTCTGGTTTGGCTCCCAGATTCAAAAGTGTTATTAAAAATCCATAAGAGAATTGTGAGTGTTTTTTTACATGGATGGATTTTATTTTATTTTTTAAAATTGATACTGTCCTTTGTCTCTTGGCCTCTAGTACATGACAGTGCCAACTCTGAACAGAAGACAAGAAGCACTGAACTTGTCTAGCCGAAGGCAAAACCAATTTCTCTCTATGAAACCCATGTGACTTCTTAGAATATTATACTGTCTTCCCTGAGAAGGAGTGAATACTCCTTTCTCTCTATCAGATACCTTCTAAAGCTGTTTATGCTTTAAGTCTCTGGGGAGTAGAATGGTAGGTTTTCATTCATCATCTGCCAAATTGGCTGTATCAGAACTTCAGATCTGGCATTTGAAGTTATGACTGCCCTCATGCCCATTAAAAACTGAAGACACTTTGATAGATTAAATGAAATCTTAGTCTTGATGACCTTTTCCTTGTTAGAAGAGATTGTTTTTTTGGACTATGGCCTCTGGCCTTCAAGTGTAGTATCAGATTTTTCCACTCGTGTGCTGTGAGTACTTAGTCATCAGGGAGTTCACTGCCAGACAAATCATAGCTCTGCCTTTCCTGTTGTCACTTTTCAGTACCATTCTTTGAACTATTCATGTGCTGATGAGTTTTTCAGCAGCAAATACAGGGGAATAAAGTTCATGATTCCTCAGTGAACTGCTGACCATATGCACTTCTTTGAAAGGACCGAAGAAATGGAGGAGATAGACTCAGTTTATATTTACTCAGAAGACGTCCAGTTTACCTCTCCTTCCTCCAGATATTTACAGGATGTTTATCCTCACTTTAGCAGTCATTTGCTGTCAGACATGCAGATGAATACCACTCCCAGAGGAGCAAAGTGAATAAACTTTGATTCATTGACTGGTCTCTGGCAGGAAGAACAGAAAAGTATAAGAAACCTTTCCATCTAGGTCTATTTGGCACAAAAGAAAAAGGAAAAAAATACATGAGTTGCTATCTTCAGGAATTCAAACCTTCTGCCCTATTAAATTTAGAAAACGTATTAGTGTACCGCAAAACCCACAGGACAGATTTCAATTGACTCCACCTAGATTTTGGTGGCAAAACATCCTGGCCACATAAACTAGTGGAGCATTTTGCATGGAAATGTTGGCTTCAGCAGTTATTACTCACAAGTCAAAACAGAAAGATTTATTCCATTTTCCATTTCAGTTTTCCTCCATCTTATAACCTCGTGAGGAGAGCTTCCTTCTTTTCAGATTATCCAGATGCAAATACCTACAGAAAGCAGAAGGCAGTGAAGAATTCTTCCTGAAGTTTCTTCCTGGTGCATTTTTCACACAGAAACTTGTTGGAAAAGATTTCTAGAATTAGAGAGGATGCTTGGGATTCACCTCTGAAGCATCTGCAGGTGCAGTGGAAAACGAATGCAGGCAACTTTTATGATCAGGCATTTTGGCTAAGTTTATCCCAGTCTATACATTTTCTAAAAATCACACTTTAGAAAGCAGGTAAATGCTTTGGATGGGACTTTGGTCTGATGTGGTGAGGCTCTGTAGCCCTGGAAGATCACAAAGTGTAATGCAAACAAAAGAAAGTCAAGCAAAACTGAGTAATGAAAACACGAAGGGGGTGGTGTTATGTAAAAGAAGTCTTTCTTTCCAGTGGCCTGAAGTATCAAACTAATTAGGGTCTTTTTCATTCCTAGTCTAGTTTTAGTGCAAGGCTCAGACCAGGTGGAAGCGCAGCACAGCAGCTGGCTCCTACACCTAGCTGGTGTAGAAGGTCTCATGCCTTTCCCTATCTTTCTGAGTGTAAGCAGGTGAAGAACACACTCTTACTAAGGCAATCTTCAGACTCTGCATCATTACAACACTAAGGACCTTATTAAATGCAAAGTTTTCAAGATTGCTCATGTTAAAAAAAAAGAACAAACAAAAAAAAACCAAAAACAAAACAACAAAAAGTCCTTAATAAAATTTCTCATTATCTTGACTTGCAGTGCACATACAGTTATCATCATTGTATCTTTTAATATATATTAATCTATTCTCTTTGGACATGTAGTCAAGGAAGACAGTGATACTGATAAAATATTGGTTTAACTGATGCTAAAGGAGATAACTTGGGCATGACTAATAAAAGGTGAAGGCAACATGATTAAAAGAAAAAAAGAAGAAGACCTGTAAGCATAACAATATTGAATGGTTCTGGCTGGTGCGATGCAAACGTAGCATACAGAGAAAAAGAGCTGGGTGCTATGGTGGTTGAGAGCACAGGAAAGTAGGGGTAATATGGTTGTGACCAATCCTTCCCTTACAGGGTTTCGTGAAAGACTATACATTTGCCCTGTTACTTGTTAGAGAAAGGGGGTATGGGCATGCAAAGAGGAAGCTGTAACCATAGTGCAGGGTGAAAAAAATGGGACTATAATAAAAACCCCAACAACCAAATCCAAAACCTGCCCTTGCATAACAGAGCTGTTGCACACAAATTCAGGCTTTCAGCAGCACTGAAGCATACTGCCTCTGGGGCTGGCCCAGCTGTTTGGTGTTAGAAAACAACTGGAGACCTAAGGGAAAGCACCTCTGAGAAGTGACCTGGAGGACTTAAGCCAGGGCCCTCTCCTGAGGTTGTCTTTGGAGCGTTCCCTGCAAAAAGATGTGAAGCCTCCTTGTTTGAAATCTGTTTTTGTGGGTGTTTTCTCATTCTCATGCTGCCTGCTGTACTGAAATAAGGAATGAAATGGAACAAGCTGATTTAGTACCTTTGATAATAATTTCAAAATAAGATGTAGGCACTTCTCTGTTTTCCAGTCTCTGCTTCCCTACCTTCAAGTGCACGAGATGCATATATTGCTGAAAAGGGATCATGCCACATATCTTTTTGCCCTTGTTACCTTTGGAAGGAAAGTGGTTTTCTGTTTCAGTTGTTAGAGACCTAATTTCTAAACTTCAACTAGATTGTAAGCAAGTCCTGTTTATACCCATTTGTTCTAAGGCCAACACTGGCTTCTGAATTAAGTGACACTTCTGCCCTGTTTTTTCCATCATGGTTATGTTGAAACAGAGCAGCCTCTCAGCCTTCCCTTTGCTATGGAAAACAACCTCTTCTGGTTTCCATTCTCTTGATCAGGTTTCTCTGTACCCCTGGATTAACTTAGTAACCTTCCACTGAATTGGGGATGCTCTGAAAGCGTCCTTGATCCTGTGAAGAAATGAGAAAAATATTTCTCAGTGTCTACCAGAAATGCCTCACCAGTTCTCCAAGTGGATTTGCCTTTTTCCATGTCTGCATCACCCTGCCGGTCAGTCATTTGGCAGTGTGTTTGTACACCTAGTCTAACTGACAAGTTCCTGGCTCATGCCAGAAATTCTTGTTATTGGTCTCCAGTATTTGGCTTGGCATTTTCAACTTTTTATTACACAAGTCTCAAAACTATCTGTGCCTGTGCTGCCTACTAGATTTGCATCCCTAGCATATATAATCTACATATTCTCAGTGTTTTTGATATGGTGAATAAAAATTAATGAAAATGCTAAAGAATATCAACTTGATCTTCAGCACCCCACCAGTAAATTCCTTTGAGGCCTGTGCATCTCCTTTCAGCATTGCTGCTTGCATTTCTCTTGGAGCCAGCCCTGTAAGCATTTCAGAGGTCCTCTCTAATCCATGTAATTATTCAGTCTGATGAATCCTCTTCTATGTGATACCGTATCAGATGCTGTTACCTAATCAGATTGTACAAACACCAGCATGACAAATTAATTAAACCCCCTGCAATTTCATGCACTGCTTCTTTCAAAGGTTTGCAGTGTAGACTGTCTAGTGTTGTTATCTGGACCTGCATAGAGCTTACTGGGTATGGCTTCAGTCCTCAGCTTTGCCTGTGTTCACTATTGTTGCATTTGCTGAAAATACAGTGGGAAGTATTCTTTTGATTTTTGATAATGTTTATTCCAGTTTGAACCATTTCAAGTAATAATAGGAGGAGGAGAATATTCTACTTCATTGTCTGTTTTCTGAAGTGCTCATCATTACTTTCCTATGTTAGCACTGCTTGAATATTTCCTCTCTTTTTTTTGTTTTTTTGTTTTGTTTTCACTGCTGCAGTATGCAAGTTTGGTTGTTTACTTGATGAGGGCAAAGTACGTAATGTGGTCAGAATGCACTGGAGTCGAAGTGCCAGCAGTACTCCCACAGCCCCTTGCAAAGGCGTCTGCAGCAGACTGGGATTTTTTGTGAGCTGAGACCAACAGTCCTGCTTCCCACTGACTTGATAGCATTCCACCACGAGATCCACCATCGCCTTGAGAATAAAATGTGTGTGTGCAGCCAAATAGGCTTATCAAAAGAACATTTGGAATAGACTTGTAGATCTGTTTCTCCCAGGTGACTTCACAATCTTCTCTGTGGTTAATACTCTTGGAGGAGATGCACAAGTAGAAATGTGTGTCCTAATGGAAAAGAGGAAGATGATGAGTCTCTGGGCCATACCTTGCAACTCTTTTTTGGTCTTCAAGTCCCTTTCTCTCTAAGCCTGAAGAGCCTTTTCTCATAGGATCTTTCAAACCTGTCCTCTCCTGCTGTTCTACATCTGCCACCTCGGTTACAACTGCCTGTATATTTCTATATGGTTTGCTTCCTTCCTGCTACCAGCAAATTGCTCCTCTCTGTCATTGGCAAGTTTGGTAAGCATGCCAAATTCACAGTGCTGAGTATCCCAAAGAATTCACTGATTTACCACCTAATAAGTTTGGACACCTTAGTGTCCAAAAATATTTTAAATATTGTGAAGCATAAAAATTTAGACTGCACATAATGCTTCAAAACAGAATATCTCTTCTTGCTCTGACCAGGATTTCACTTTCCTCTTTAAAAATCTATTTATTCCCAACTACTTTGTCTTGATGGAAAACCTTGATCTATGGCACGATGGGATGCTGGCACTGAAACAACCAATAAATATGTGGTAATGACATCAGGTTATTTAGGAGCAGGAGGTTTTGGTATTTTGGTCAAGGTCCTCCGTAGGCTTGCTTTGCAGTTTATTAGTTTGCTGTAGGCAGACAACCCAGCCTGAAATCAGAAAGCTGGAAAGGCCCTGGGCAAGGGTTTCCAGGGTCACAGGGAGAGTGGGTCAGTCACCAGCCTCTGCACAGCCCCTCATTCTAGCTGTGGCACTTTGGCTTGCTTCATATATTGCACAGTCAAACAGTACAAAGTATTTTTGAACTTATGGGTGCTTTAAGGTGCTTCAGTTCTTTTAGTCTCTGGAGAAGAACAGTAATCCTAGTATGAATCAGTATATTAAAAATTAAATAAACAAGCAGATAAATAAATGTAATTTATACAATTCTTTCATCATAGCACAATGTAAACTGTGAAATACCGCAAATAAACATTGCCCTGGAATGTAAACTTGTATGGAAGGTTACAGCACATTTGTACCCTCAAATACTCAACATAGGACAGAAAGCAGAGTATTACTTGTCTGAAACTTCAAGACTATTTTATCTAACAACTGTAAGAGAAACATGTCCAAATTGTACAAAACAAGACTTGTGACTTCTGTCGTGACCACAGGGTTGAGGGTAGTTAGCACCCTTTAAAAGATACTTTCTTTAGAATAGTAAAAGCAGTATTAAATTAATTAAAGCCAAGCTTAGTTGCACCACCTCCTGTAGAATTGTACCATTCCTTCTTTCCATTGCTGGTATAATTTCACCTGTTTAAGTTTGTGAAGGTGGACAAACTGAGAGGACGGGTCTTGACGCTTGCTGCATTCTTCCATGTCTTCTGGTAATACACCTGGAAGAGCAGAAGCACTCTAAGAAAGCTGTTCCTCAAGGAAAATGCACTTTCTGATTTGCACTGATTCCTGAGATTACTGGATCAGGTCCTACCACTTGCATATAATAGCACTTTAAATACATTTACTTACCATTTGTGAAACATGAGTTTGGAAAAAGCTTATATTGTCACAGTGCTGGTTGAAGTCCCATCTTAAAAGGGCCTGTGATGCTTTATAAAATTCTAACCAAAAAATACAATGGCCTTTTTCAGAGGCTTTTCTCTTTATTTTGTACTTTATGCCCTTGTTTCTTTCCCAGAGATGTTGGCAGCTGTTCTGATGCTGGCTGCAAGAGTACTTTCCCAGTGCAGGCAGCAGGGATGGGCCTGGCTGAGTGACTGCCTTGCTACTTCCCTTTCCAAGAAATTACTGCTGATTGCTGCAGTAAGTCAGCAGGCTGGGGTGTACCTTCCTGCACCTCAGCTCCACTGCCAGTTTCAATTAAAGGCTGTCCCTCCACCACGTCTCTGGTTAGGAGGGGTTGTCTGTCACTGAGGTGCCTGGTGCAGGGCTGGGACCTGGTCTAGGCTGAGTGTTTGCACTGTGAGTCTCGTGACACAAGCACGAGGAGTGTGCCACTTCATCCTGCCACAGCCCGCTAGGGTTCAGTAGAAAGTGCTGAGTTTTACTGCTGTTGACAGGACGTCCATTGCTGCTGTAAATCTTTGTCCAGAGTCTGAGAGCCAAGAGGGAACACAGTTGTCCTAGCCCAAACTGGGGCTCAAGAGTTGATCCCCAAATTGGGGGTGAAATAAAAGCCATGACTGAAAGAGTTTCAAACTATTGTTCTTTGTCCTACATTGTTTGGGTTTCAAGATAAGCATGCAAAAGACCTTCAGAACAGAATTGCCTTTTAATTTTACAATGACTATAATTCAAGGCTCTTTGGTTATAAATCCCACCAGTTTCAAGAAGAAAAGGCTTAATCCACTAGATACCACTGTGACAAGCATCTGCTTCCTCAAAGGCAACTTTATTAAAATAAATCAAGATAGTATCCTGGAAGAAAGACTTCAGAAAAGCTCTGTAATAGAAATAAATACCTTATTTTCCTTAAAATCTTCTGATCAACAGCAACATGTGAATTACAGGCTGAAAAAAAAATAAATTATAGTATTTGATTATGTAGTTGAGTGGGCCGGTCTTTTGTTCAAAGTGAAATAAGTCATATAGCTAATAAAAGAAATTAAATTCTTCCCCTAGATTTGAACTGTATTTGTTGAAGAGATTGTTGAGTTACAGAATTATTGCATAGTTCCTACTATAAAATAAGGTTTTTGGCACTCTTGCCTGGAGTTGAGAAATCAGTCACACTCTTGCTTAAATTTGCAGTGATGGCAACAGTTCTGCTCCAGTGTAACCTCTACAAAGGATTTTCTCCAATATCAAACACTTATAAAAGGAAGTTAAAACATAAAGTCAAGTCTTCCAAAAAGACAACACAGTAGTCGTGAGTTGCCTCATAGACAGTGAGAAATGCACAAAGAGATACAATAATTGCCTCTGCTTCTAAGTTTATGAAAATAGAGTCGTTATGTTTAAGGCAATTTGGTCTTGCCCCATGGTAGGGTGGGAAGCAATTGGCCAGGCTTTTAAAGCCAGTTTAGCTTTCTGTGACGAGACCCAAGATGTGAGGACAGCTGGAGCCCACCAGGTTGTGGCTCAGATGGCAGACAGGGAGTGTGTATACCTGTCCCATGCCTGAGAGAGGGAGCTGCCAGGGATGCATACAAGGATGGAGAAGGCGAGAGGATGAAAGGTGTAAAGGTCTAAAGCATCTGACAGTGAGAAGCTGTTTCCTGTGATGCCTTTTAGTGATGTTTATAAAGTGCATGACGACCTAAAGAAGGCTGAAGTGCCTGTTAGATTGACTCACCAGGGGCACACCAATTGTGGTTTGTAATTACCCACCAGCAACAGGCAGAGACGTACATGTTCCTGGGGCTATGAGTCCTGCCCTACGTTGTCATCACAGTAGAGTCACCAGTTTCAGAGAATTCACTGCCTGCAGTAAATCTGGGGTGATCTGAGAGAAAGGCTCTTTTTTGGATCATCTGAACCCCAAGTTAGACTGTTCAAGGGAGGTGTCATGACACCTGCATTCACTTTACTCTTGCACAGTCATGGTTTTGACTCTTCGGACCAAAGAGTTCCAAATAGAGTGTTTAGAAAATATATATGCTGTGCAACACTACTGAAGTCTATAAATACCCGGTGTAGAAAAGTATGCTTTTACAGTTGTAGTAGGCTGGTTTTGAAAATTCACCTCTTTAGGATCACAATTACCAAATGACAGTCCTTTGGAGGATCATCCCACAATACTTCTACAGTTCTTAAACTACAGTTCCTAAGCTAGATAATTTCTTGAATTTCAGCTGACTGTGACCTTGTTTAAACTCCAGTTTTAAATTTTCCTTTGGGACCTTTGACTAGTATGAGCAAGTTTCTTCTAGGCTGCTCAGAACAAACATAATAGATTATCAGCAAGAACATGACCAAAGGGAGTAGTAACTAAAACCATCATGTGGCATACTCTCAAAGAAATTTTCATTTTCTTTGCAAGTATACCTTCCAGTTTTTTGTTGTAAGGCACAACCAGCATTGACTGCTTCAAAGTATTTCAGATGCTTGCTCCCACTACAACTCTGTAAGATCTGCTTCAGGACCTCATTTCCCTGATGTCAGAAGAATTTATTTGTCAAGATCAGCATGGACTGATTTGTTCCTGACCTGCAGCTGAAGATTTGGTAGTCTTAGTGTCAAAGAAGTGTGCCACCAGGGGTTCTGCATATCCCAATTTTAATTTTTGAACCATGCAAGTAGAAAACAAGAGTTCTGTCAGGGTTACTGTGTACTGTTGGCTTCATTCATGTGCCTGCAGTGTTTGAATTCTGATAGTACACACCACCCTTACAAGAGCTTCAACATTATATTTACCCCTGGGATATATGCCACTGCAGTGCGAGTTGGTGGCCTTACCCACCATCACATTTCAGAAGCTGATTTGGGAGCTCTTACTGCTTTTGCCCAACTGCCCTGCAGGCCTTGACTAAGGCAGCCCAACAGCTGAATTTTGTCCTTTGGTATTCAAGATTCAGCAAAGGATAAATTCTAACCTGTTTTTCTTGTAGACAGAGAAACGTAGTGAAACATTCACTCAGGTTACAGGCTGTGCTACGCTATCAAAGCAAGCCAGCTCAATTTTTCAACCCCCATAATGGCAGTAGTGTGACACTTAGCTCTCTCTCCCTGCTTAAGAATCTTGGCAGGATGCCCATCCGAGGCCAATTTTGTACTTTGCATTGGAGCAACTCAGAGATAAATTATAGCTGTTCTGAATTAATGTTTTACATCCTCTCTACTTCCCTGCTCATCATCAAGAGGACAAAAAACCTCACGTATAGAGAAGAAAGAAAGGAGATTGCATCGCATTTGGTTTTGTGTGTAAATGACTCAGAAAGTAGAACAAGGCTGGTCTGGGGGACAGACGGGCTGTAATGGGGGCTGTTCTGATGAAACCTCAGCACAATAGAGCAGTGAGATGAAACCTCAGTAGAGCAGTGCTGTGAAAGGGTGGTAGATAGTCTGTCTTCATTGCATTTCTTACCACTTTTGAAATCCCTGAGTAAAGACACCCATTATTTAAAACCAGTGACTCAGACAGAGAACCTATTAGGCAAAATTACTTGCACTATGGTATACTGGGATCAGTTTCACTTAAGCTTTGAGAATCCCTCAGTGTTTTTCCTGAACTTAAAAATTCATAGTCTCGTGCCTGTATAAAACAAATGAAAATGAGGTAGTAAGGTTTACCTGTGCAATTCAAGTCAAGGAGTTAAAGGGAGTGGTGGAAAAATGTTCATTGCAATTGAAAGAATCACTTTTAGCAAGAAGGGATGACTGCATCAGTAATACAAGAATGGGAAAGGTAGTCAGTGAAGATTTTAAGCTTGAAGTTAAGTTTGGTGGCTAAAAGAGCATTGAGTTTGTCAGAGGTGTCATGGTTGTGAATATTCTGCTGCTGAAGGAGTCTGTAGAAATGCTGTTAGCAAAACCCAATTTAAGAATTATTGTAGCATTATTAGCAGTTCCTCAGTGGAGAAAGCCATCCATAGTATGTCTGGTCACACCTTTAAAATTAGATTAAGCATCAAACTAGAACACATACTTGGGATAATCGAGAACACTCACAAACTGACTTGTGACTGCACTTCTGATTAAGACTCACCCCTGCTGGACACATAGAAATCAAAGTCATAAGACTTGCTGCAACTCCATGGGTGCTTCCAAGGCTCTCTCTCTGTGGAGCAGACTGCCTAGATACTGCTTAAGGAATTGTGAGTAGAAGCACTAGCCAGGGATCTGCTAAAGGTATTAGGCAATTAATTATTGCCAGGAATTTAAAGATTACTCCAGTGGACCCCTGTGTGTCCCAGTATATTCAGAAAATGCTTTTTTGACACCCTTTATAAACTTACATGTTACCAAGAGGTACAGAAGAAAAGTTTGAAGCATTGATACATTTTCCACGTCTCCCCTTTTTCCCTGACTCCAGCAAGGACAGAACCTATCTAGCTTGATAGCCTTTCAAATGAACTGGTATTTCACCTTGTTTCCATTGTGACAGAAAGCCATTTATTATAAGAGTAGCAATTTGGCTCCCAGCTGCCATGAGATAACATAAGCAGCAGTAATCAGGTTCTCCCATGGCATCCCACTAGGTCAGAAGGGTATTTCAACCTTGCTTGTGTAGAAATATTACTGTGCTTCCCCTTGGGAAAGACAGGGTGTTTTTAAAAAAGTGCATGATTTCTAGAGAAACTTGTTTGTTACTTGTTCTCCATATAACCACCGTCTGGAAAAACCCATGTGCGGTAATTTCATTGTGGGTTGATTTGTTGACTTCATGGCATTGGACACTGAAAGAACCAGTTGAGCTATTTTTGAAAGGAAATGTTGGCCAGTCCTGTCAACAACACCTGCGGGAACTGGGCAAGGAGTCCAAGGTTCTCAAAACTTAGACTGAGGACAGAGAAGGCTAGATTTTCTGCGGGAAAATTTTACTTTGGGGAAGGATGTCTCTTCTCCTTTCTGTTTTCCTCCATCGCACATCTTTACCAGCTCCTTTCCATTTATTTTTAATGGATGCATTAGCTTAAATTCTAGAGGCAGAATAACTGGTTTAGTGACACTGTCACTTTCTGCAGATACTGAAGTATTGGGAACTTCTGTAAGAACTGGAAATACTTTAAAGCTTGTTTTGCACTAGCTTTACACAAATCAGCCACAGTCACTAGCCACGATTTGTTTTTTAAGTCCACTGAGTAACTTTAATCTCATCCTAATAAAGCTGCTACAAAGAGTAAGAATGGAAGAGGGGAAAAAAAAGCCAAAACAGATACAAATGAAAGGTTTTCCTACTGTTGTAGTGGACTTTATTTATGATGGGTGTTTCCAGCAGAGGAAACACCAAATTTGTATTTAGGCTGGTGGTCTGGGTGCCCTCTGTTCGTCACTTCTAAGTAATTAAGACATGAGCTATTCTGGCAGCACTACACTTGCAATCACACGCACTCACACCTAACAAATCAGCTTTGTGTAGCCCAAACTGTGCTTTGTCCAACTGACAGCATGCTGGAGGAAACAGCTGCTTAATGACAGCCCTTAACCAGCCGTGCTCCCTGCTCCCGACACAACAGCTGAGGAAAATATCAGACCTCAAATATGCTCTGCATGGCTGAAGATGGGCAAAGCCTGGAACATAAGTAACAAGTCTGTGCTGGGCCACATGGGTAGATAAATGCTTCAAGAGTAAGCTAATGGACAGCAGATAATTGCATGATGCACTAAGCACCAGTAAAGGTGGGGCTGTACTGCGTGTTTGGGGACAGCTGGTCAAGCTCCAGTTTCCAAAGTCAGGCACAGAAACCTTGTTTGATGGTTATGTGTATTTTTTGTAATCACAGAGCTTTGACAAGTATTTTATAGATTGTTCTGGGGTTTTTGACATACTGCAGTACTTAGGCTTCTTCCTAAGCTCGGTCATTGGACAAGTCAAGAATTTATGCTTTTGCTCATCAGGCTCCTTACCTCTTGTCTGCAGTGAGAGAGAGAACATTTACTCATGCTGAATGAACAAAACTTGCAGGCTTGCTTTGTTTTGCTTTACCCTTCCAACATGTGCAAGAAATGTTCATTAAATAGCAGAAACTCAGTTTCTTTACATATTTTGCCTAACTCCACTGATAGCAGAGGAGTAGCAGTTTGTGAGGTACACTTACTTTGGTCTGCTGCTGGCTACTGATGAACTTGAACCACATTAGGGGAGGGAAGGAGCAAAGAACAGATGTAAACAAAAATAGCTCCCCTTAATTATCACACTTTCAACTTCCGAGTCACAAATTTGTTCTACTTTACACAAAACCCCAAAATATGTACTTGCATGACCATGAAGCAACCCAGCTCTCCCAGATGACTACCAGATGACAAAATCAGTAATTTGAAACAACAGCAGCAGTGGGCTAATCTCTAGAGCTGCCATGAATTGGTAAGATAGTACATATGGTGATAATAAAAGGTTTTGCTGTAGTATTGATGGTCTTGAATTTGGTTGTTGGCTTTCACAGTTTGCTGGGTGTAATTAATGCATCCCTTAAAATCCATGCAGAAGGGGAATTGAGAGGATATGTCAATTATTTGTCTTCCACACAGGAGAACATGGACTTTGAATCATTAATAAAGAATGGAAAGTGTATAGAAAGAAGAGAATTTAAGCAATAAAATTTTACTGATCTTTCCTCTAGGATATTTTCCAAAAGAGGCGAAACTGGGGAGTCAATCACCCCACAATTCCTGAGAGAAAGAATTTATAGTAGGGTACTGCAGCTTCAGTCTGTGGAAACAAAACTTCTTTGCCTTTTGCTTTGAGCAAATATAGGTAGTGTTCTTGTCTCGTGGTTCCTTAAGGATTTGAACCTTTGTGATCTCTGCTGGGTGTTGATGTTTGACCTTCACTGCTCTAAGCTTGATGCCCAGGAGCTCACAGCACAGCTGAAATATAGGCAAGATTTCTGTGTAGTTAAAGTAGTTGAACAAGTTTTACTGAACCTGTGCAACTCATATTTTGCAGGTGCTTGGCCAAATTTTGGTCTGGTTTACAGGCATTTTTGATAGCTTCTGCCAAATTTCAAAATTTTCACCAAATGCTTTGTGCATCAAGATTTTTTGTAACTCAAAAAATTTAAGGAAAATGTTTTTAAAAATCTACAAAGCCAGAGACAAACCTCATTAATTTTCCATAATCCTTCAGTTGGCAAAAGTACTTTTGCAGGTATGTTGAAGTGTTTGCTTGGATTTTCTTTTCCTATTTGAGTATTTTTTAATGGATTTACACTACATATAGGATCTTGTAATTGTGAGTTTCAGGTGACCTTATATGAAAAAATATGACTTAAGAAGGCTACCTATGTGAAAGCAGAGGCATGGCTTCATATGCAAGGCATGAACATACAAAAGAAATATAAAAGAAACAAACATAACATCTCAATTCTGAAAAATACTGAACAGGAGGGGTGAAAATTAGAGGACAAGTGGAGCTAAATAATTTCTTGCCATGAAATAAAAACATAGGTGAGTTAATGTGGAGGACAAGATCTTTGGTGAGAGTGAGGAGAGGTGGTAGTGAATGAAGGAAACAAAAAAAATTTTCAGGAAAGGAAAGGAACACATGGGAAGGAAAGGCTGATGGTAGCAAACTTTAATGTGCAAGGGAGGCAGATGTGGACCTTCAGATGCCAGTTTGGTGACATGTTAAGGTCAGGCTGAGAGTGACCTCTCAGGTGGTTGTCCAAAGAAGGTATGAGGTCTCCAGGACATCTCCCAGATGTTCAGCCTGGGGCAGTGCTCTAAGCTGGTCCCCAGGGCCCCCTCCAACCTGAACCTGTCCATACACTCTGGAGCCTAGTGAGGTGTAATCATGGAGAAAGTGTCACTGTTCATTTCAGAATGAGAGAACCATGAGCAGTATTTCAGCAAAGACAAGCCAGTGCTGATAAAAAGGCAATATGCCAGAGTTGTGAGGGACTGACAGGTGTGGGACCTGTGTGGATTAGATTTGCTGTGTGCATGTAAACAAGTCTTATAACAATCCTTGCAGAGATTTAATTTATAAACATGAGAAAAAGTGATTTTATGAAATGTGCAACTGATAGGAAATCAGCTCTACTTTTTACTTTGGGGATATAATGTGTGGAAGAGAACAGAGCCTATTTCTGTGGGAAATAAAAATAAAAGAAGGAACACTGCTGTAGATACTGTATCAATTGTGATTAAGGCAAATATTCTTGTGTGTAGATACCTGATATGCATTTATATCCTCCCCAGTGTTTTCTAGCACTTAAAAGTAATCAAAATGAAATTTGGTGAAGAAACAATAGCTATTCCACTGGGCATTCTGAAGAGACAGGGAACCAACCTTCTCCTAGTTTTGTGTCTCAATTTATGTCTCTATCTTATTTGTCTGTACTCCTAGACTTAGAAACAGAAACAGCTTTTGAGAGGAAAATGAGTCTTTGGCATGAAGAAGATCTGAAGACAAATAACCTCAGCCCAGAGTTTGCCATCTTATGCAACTTAATCCCAAATGCTTCTCACCTTTGCAGACCAGCTCCAGGGAAACCTGAATGAAAAGCTTGCACACTGCTTTGGGAGTAAAGCATTCCCTTGCATGTTTCCCCTTGAATACGTTTTGGACAATTGATTAGCATCAGTCAGAGGATACCAGCAAAGTCACAATGCAGAGGACTATCTCTGACATTGCTTTTGTCCTGTTCCCCTAAAAGGCGGCCAGGAAATCATGGTCTCACCTCAGGAGTCATGTTTCTCTGCAGACATGAGTAGAAATGGCAGTGGTTTCAGTCTCTTTCATGTTGGTGTCAGGCATCCCTGTTCCACACAAGGGTGTGTGTCCTGAAGGGCTTCCCACAGTCACGGTTCATAGCTCTCTTGGCTTCAGGATCAGTGTTCTCCACATCCCACAGGGAGACAACCATTTGCAGCAGCTGATTCACCTCTCCAAGATTGTTCTCTGTCATAAATATTCTGGAACTTTGTCAAATGTACTTTGAAAAGAGCCACTTTTTGGCTTGACTGAGTCTGGTTTCTTTCCTGCACCACTATCATCTGTGGTTTGTCTATTATTCTCTGCCTCATTGTGCTGTATCTTGTTGTTCATTAATCTACACACAGGCAGTAGGTGCCCTAGGGCAGTGTGCCATACTTGCTCCTCCAACTCCCAGACATGTTCTTCTCTGCCTTAATTTTTGCCATGGGAAGGATTTTCCATTTTCACTGAGGTGACTCTTGCCACTGCTACTCTAGTTATTCCTGCACCTCCTGGCTGTGCCTGTCTAAATGTGCAGTTCTCTGATGCATCCCAGGTCAAGTGAGAGCTGCAAGTGCTCTACAACTATGTTATTTTGGATTTAGAGTATTTATTTAAACTTCTCCCATGACACACAACCAACAAATTGAACAGCAAATGACCAATGTCATCAAGTAATACTGAGATCCTGGTCATGGTCACAGAGTAACAGGCATTTCTCTTAGAGTAAGAACCTTGCAAAAATGTTCATTCTTGCTTTTCTTTGCTGCTCAGGAAGGTGAATGGTGAAAAAGTTGCAAACAATGACATTCTAGTTTCCATTGCAATCGATGGCATTCTCGTTTTCATGGCTTGTTTTTTGTTTCACAGGGTATATGAGCTTTCCTCTTCTAGGCCATATTCTCATTCCTTAAGCAGGCAGAGTAAATTGAATTGATGTTTTTTTGTACACTAACTTTTTTTAAAGATAAAATGTGACACTTGCCCTGCATTGGGAATTAGAAAGCAGCAAGCAGCAGAAGAATTTCAACCCTCATTTTACAGGTCAGTCCCAATGCTCTCCACGGACATCCTCTACAGAGACAGGTCACATATCACAGGGATGTTGAGGTGTTCCTCTCTCAGGACAGGCATTTTGTCTTCTTTTAGGTGGGGTTCAGAGCTCTACTCTCTTGCTGAGGACTGGGATCATTTCTGTGGATTGAACCAATGTCAACACTTAGAACACTGTGGATAGCTGGCTGTTCTCCCACAGCCAGCTTTAGTAATGAAGCAGGGGGAAAGTGAAGTGTTTTAATAGTGGGCTAGTAGGAATTTACCTCAGATGGCATTTCAGAATCTGACACATGAGCTACAACAGATGCTGACCCAAAAATTAGAGATACTGAATTAGGATAAAAGCATTGCAGAGCAAAACAAACCAAACATCAACTCCCGCCAAAAAGACCCAGAAGTATGAACTGAACACTCTTCAGTCATAATTTTCAAGATAAAAGGTCTGACTCCATGTACCCTTGCAGGGTTATCATCATACAGGGTGTTTGGACAATATTCTTGAGCCCGAATAAATGTGTGCATATTATTTTTTCCCAGTTTTCTCTCAGTTCTGGACCAGTGTCCATGGAAGTCTTACACACACCTGTGTCAGAGCACTACCTGTTTATCTCAGATTGCCTATGGGGGCACCTGTGTTTATGAGAAGTCCATCCAGAAGCAGAGATGCAGCTGCAATAGCACTCAGGTAGCACCTACACAGTGATCCAACTATGCCATGCTTTGAGAGCATCAGATCTGTCAGGTGTCCATCCTTCTGGCAGCACAGTTCCTGCAGTGGTGACCGCAGGAGGCAGGACAGCCAGAGCCAACTGGTACATTTGATGCTGACGATTTCAGTAGGACAGGATTTAGTAAATGAAAACTCAACCAAGAGTCATCAGGAGAGAGATTATTTGACACAGGAGGTAGATTGCCCCCTGCATCAACTTGCTCTTTAACTGGATACTTTGGTTCTCTTCCATTTTCTTAGGGAATACCAGGTAGGAAGAAAGATATGTGCAGGGAAGGGTAACATATTACAAATGTTTGCTGAACCAAACATACATTTGGGCAAGATATGGCCAAATTGAGCAGATTTTTGATGTCACCTGTAAATAGATAACTAGCCTGAACAGACTTGAAAATATCTCAGGCAGAAGCCTTGTTTCAAACAAACTGTAGAAACATGCCAGCTTCCAGTATGTCACATTCTGCTTTTCTGGGATAAGCAAAATTGAACATTGACAAAAATTACATTTCTTGGGTATTAACGTCCTCCTGTTTAAAACACAAGCATCAGGGTCAAGTAGTGACTGCAGAGTCAGTATTTAACTTCAAATGTAGTAGAAAATGTTGCATAGTTAGGTACAGACTATGAAATGTAGGTAGTGTGTAGGTAATAATCAGTTTTAAAAGCAGAAGAAAACTTGTACAATAGATGTTGCTGTCTTGGTGTGGTTTTGAAATTGTTTTTATACCTCCAAACCAATACAAAATAAAGTGTCAGTTATCCAGTAGTCTCTGGGAAGGGAGGATCATGTGCATAATGGTCAAACTATCGAGCTAGCTTAAGACACAGCCTTTGAATTTTTGGCAACAGAGATGTGTAGCCCTAGACTGGAACCAAACCTTTTCTGCCAGCATTAGTGAATAGTGCTAAAAGTTCATGCAAAATAGGACAAGCTAGACCTTTGACATTTTTCTCACAACTGTTGCTTTTCAAATCGCTGCCTTTGCATGCAAACGTTTGTTGGATTCATCCATTATGCGTGTCCTGGAAATTTGATAGAGGTCTCATACGTTCCTTCTAAGAGGCTAAAGCCAGCTGCAGTTGTAAAGATGCAGTTGCTGGCTTACAATGTTAAGTGTATTTGATATCCCTCTGACTTTAATCTCTTGGATGGGAATTTAAAAATGCTAGTCCTCTCTCATTCTAGTGAACATTAAAGACAGCACACAATTACGTGATGTCACCAACAGTCTATCTTCCAGCCTCTGGATTGCCTAGTGATCCCATCAAACATGGTATGAATAAGCCAGTTCAAAGTAGGATGACACCTGAAATGCGTGTGATCAAGCTAACATGCTGTGGTAAATATTGTCATTAGTATTATTGCTAGCTAGTTCTGTGTGATTTCACGCTCAAGCTACACAAATCTTTGTAGAGCTATGCTTCCTTGTGGTAGAGATGCTGCTGATGAACTTTCGTTATTGATTTCTGTTCACACAAAAAGTGTTCAAAATAGAGTCAGGTTAAAAAATGGAGGCTTTGCCCTGGTTTATATTGCCTTCCTTTATGACAGATTTAATTGGAAATCTAACAGGAAATTAGACTGGAAAATTGTCAGCTGTGTGGCTGGCATGCCATGAAGGACCAAGTGTCTGTGTCTTTCATACTGCACACCAAAAGAGTTTTATCAGATATCTGGGATTTATTGTGAATTTTAGGATATCAAATATGACATCAACAGCTTCAGCAACAAAAATATTTGGAATTACATAGGGTTGAAAAGCTATGCAATTTTTCATAGGGAGTTTGAAAATTAAGGATCAAGAGTCTTATATTGTCATCTTAAAGTGGAAAAGAAAAAGGCTACAGAAGCTAAACCATCCCTAAACACAGCCCTACTGACTGTTCATTTCCTAAGGATCTTTCCAAATAAGTATTTAGAAGGATTGCTTTTTCAGGGCTAGCCTCTGGAGTATTTCATCATGTCAGCCACGTGTTCCACAGGAGTAAAAATTAATGGCAACCTATCTCTAACAAAAGTCCCTTTTGGATTTTGCCAGTTTACCTTTCCTGGTACACAGGATGTCTCCAGGGAAGATTACGCAGAAGTTATCTACTTGGTTATCGTTTGGTCATTCAAAAGAGACCAGAGAGGGAGAGAAAGAGGAGTGCTCAAGTCTTTCTGTCTGTCCTACTTAGATGGAAAAACTTAGTTACCCTGGGGCCAGAGTCATATGGAGCTGTTTCCACTGGCACGAGATCTGTGCTAAGCAAAGATTTCTCTCTCTCTGCAGAGGGATCATAGTGCCATGCCTTTTGACAAAAACTTAGTTCTTAAAGCCATGTTTATCCCATGACCTTGTCAGAAGTGGATTACCATCCTCCACAAACTCTGGTATTCTGTAGCTGTACAAAGCAGGAAAGAAGCACTTGTGCTTGTGAAACTGCTGGACATAATTCAGCTGTTTACATGTGATGAGAAGTTTTTAAAATACCCTACCTGATATTGGTTAGCTGTTTCTCTTTCAATTGAAGCTGCCAGAAATATTACATTCTTGACAGAAGAAAAAAGTAGGGAAGAGTCACGATCAAGGAACCTTTTATTTGGCATAATTTAAGGCTATTTGTCTATTACTGGCAACATCAATTGGGAAATTTGGCGTCTTTCTAGCAAGTTTAAATTAGCAGATTGTGTAACTCTGTGTACACCTTGAAACTGATTACTTCAGCATCACAAGTATCATCACGAAAGACAACTGCTCTTGACTATTCATTTCAGAGGCCACAGTCTTTCACAAATTGTTTGAATACAATTTTGTGGACACACTAGTGCTTTGAGCATCAGCGGATTTAATATAATTTGAGCTGATGTCAATGCAATAGATGGAATTATCTATATCCCAGGAAAAGTTACACTTAGCAGCTGCAGATATTCCATATCTAACACAGGGTGTTTTCAGGGAGGAGCAAACTGGAGCAAGACAGATGAAAACATTTGGAGTCTCAGGCATTCAGGTCAGAGCACATTAAAAGAGAGAGATTTGGCAGACATCAAAGGTGGAGAAGTGGGTATTTTCTACAGCTTTTTGCTATGTTGACAGTGCAGCTTGAGTTTCAAAAATTAAGAATGTCTCATAGAAAGAGTGGAAAAGAACAATAGGAAAAATGCTCATTTCTGCTTCACGGATGCAGGTTCTTTTCAAGCCAATAGGAGTTGCTTGCTTAGATATCTTTGGAACGGAAAATAAAGTCAAGTAACTGCAACAAAAAGCTTATGCTTCCATTTGAAATGGAAGGACTTCACCGCAATTACCTCTAGCTGGTTTGTTCATTCAGATAAAGTGGTATTAGGACTTTTTAAGTGTGAGTGAGGTTTGTGTGGTGGCTTGGAGAGATGTTCCTGGTTGGCCTCATTGCTGCGGCCCTGTCAACAGACATCAGCTGTAACCCATAGAAACTAAATACTTGCTAAATCGTATTTCATCCTTCATGCTTTTTGAATCTAATACTGTTTTAACAGTTTCCTCGGTGTACCAGATGATTGATGCTGTCACACTGCAGATAAAATTTATCATTCTGTCATTTTTATTCAATACTTCAGAAGTATTTTGGTTCAAGCTGGAATCTGAGGAAATGTTACACATCTTTTTTATAGCTCACCTTAGTTGTAAAAACAATCCATCCAACTCTCAGTGATTAATTGGCAGACATTTCCTAAACACAGACCTAGAATAAATTAGTGAGTTAGTTCTACCTGAGTATGTCTTGAAAGATATGTGCTATAGTTCTTTTTAAATTTCCTACAAGAAGATATACATGAATATGGTATCAAATACAAACAAACAAATTTGTATGTACACAAATATGTGTATGTCAACTACATGAAAAGAGATCAGTTATGTTTAATCACATGTGTATTTGGCCTCATTTCATAGTGAAAGTCACAGGCTAATATCAGCTATTCACAACAATTACATGGGCAAAGCTGTTACAAGCTGTCACAAAAGTTATGAAAAGCTTGTTACACAGAAGAAGTTTTTTAATTCCTCAACTTTGAGAGTGTGTCAGAGCTTATGCCTGTAAAGATGACTTACAAGGACTATGCTCTGTCGAAATCATGGCTGGAACCTCAGAGCAGTATTTCAGTGGTTTTGTATTATCCATGACTATTAGCAGGTCATAAAATTATTCTAAAAAGGATAGAGGCTGACGTCTGGTAGAAGTTCCATTATATACTTCAGAAATAGATAGATATTTTATCTTCACGTCTACTTAATTTGAATTTAGTCTATCTTAAATTATTTTGCCTGTTTCACATGTCACAAGTTACTGCTGCTGAATCCAGAGTAATAAAGTCCAGCTTGGGGTGAAAACAATGACAGCTAAATTTGCTTGCTCCTTCAGAACCTGATGCAGGAGATTGTGTTTGGTACCCTTCCACATGTGCTGCATCATTTGCTCTTTCTGTGTTTCAACAGGCCTTAAATAGGGGCATCGCTGCTGTCAAGGAAGATGCTGTGGAAATGTTGGCCAGCTATGGGCTGGCATACTCCCTGATGAAGTTCTTCACGGGTCCGATGAGTGACTTCAAAAATGTAGGTCTGGTGTTTGTGAACAGCAAGAGAGACAGGACCAAAGCAGTTTTGTGCATGGTTGTGGCTGGCGCTGTAGCTGCTGTATTTCATACTTTAATAGGTAAGGTCACTTCACATCTAGTTAATATGACTTTAATTTGCTTCCCCATTCTTCAAACTACTTAAGCTGTAGGCTTAATATTTCATTTGGAAGTACAGCAGGAGATGCAGAAGAGATAAACTCTCTTGGGCTGATATCATGCCCATCCACACAGTTTTTATTGCTTTTTAAACAGGTTATTAAGGAGCAGATCCCAAGCACAGGGGTCTCATGCCTGGAAACAAAACATGCCACTGATCTCTTTCAGTCAGGTGCGTGAGCAGAACTTTGACGAGGTTGACAGGTTGCCTGAAGCTGATAGCTCAGTGTTATTGTTAGGTAGTGATGATCAGCTAGCCGTATCTGCTAGGTTGGTTTGGCAGGACTTCAAGGTGTGCTTGGCAGGGCTGTTTGCCAGTTCTTGGTGGCATTGTTGGTGTACTCCCTCTGTACTTCCTTTGCTACTTATCTCACAGTACAAAACTCTCAGCAGGCAAGTGCCAGCAACCCCATTAAAATATCAGGTAGTACTCTCCAGTGCTGCTAGGTGTCATACACTTCTGTTGAATAATTAATCTGTGAGGAAGAGGTTAGTAGGAGCAATTTATACCAAGCAGAGACCAACTCACGAGTGTACTCTGAAACAAAGAAAATACACAAGTAGACACAAACTGAACACTAAAAAAAAGGCAGCCACAGGATTTGCCAGTTTTTGAGAGCTTAGAAAAATGGGATACCGACTCAAGCATCAACCACAACAATAAAAACAATTTAACTTGGAAGACTTTTAACTTCATCCTCTCCAAGAACTCCATGAGATTCTCTGCACCTTCTGACTCATTCTACGCAGCTGAAACCTCTGGACCGTAGCAACAAGGAACAGGAGATGCTGGAGGGAGAAGCAGAGTGCACTGCATTGAACAGGTAAAATCCTAAAAAGCTGAGAGTTTTAAGGGGTGGGAGGGAGGAGTGACAGCCTATGGAGGCATGTGTTGGTTGACAGGCAGTAGCGTTGGATTGGATCACCACCAGTAGGGTGTCATTCCATCACAGAAAATGGGAAATGCAAGTGTAATGGCAGTATCCTGAATTGCTGTGAAATCTCGGAGTGGCCTCGAAGGGAGGCAGTATTCATTATTAGTCTGTTAGTGTCTCAAGGGCAACATGTGCTGCTGTTCATCATAGAATAGAATAGAATAGAATAGAATAGAATAGAATAGAATAGAATAGAATAGAATAGAATAGAATAGAATAGAATAGAATAGAATAGAATAGAATAGAATAGAATAGAATAGAATAGGACTGTTTCAGTTCCTGTCTGAGTAGGTACACAATCCAGCTGGTAAATACAAATGTGCCCAGTTCTCACCCTTTAACAGGCTGCCAGCTATATTCATGAGTTCTATGTGCCTCCCAAGAACTACAGTTTGTTTTGACCATCATATATCTCTTATTCCAGCACTGATACACACACACTGTGCTATTTAGCTTTGCTCCTTGTTACAGTCATAAAACATGCTTACAGTAATGGCTCACTAACCAGCAACTGTGTTCCAGGGATAAGGTGTCACTGATTTTATAAACTTCATCCATGCATTCAAGTTAACTTAATTCGCTGATTTCAATTGGACACTTCCTAAACATGTTTGCATTTGAGACTGTTTTATTGAGTCAGTGTTATAAATTTTGGCCCATTTGTTCATTTGACTCTCATATTTCTTTGCTTGGAATGTATCTTCAGCCCATAGAGCTGCTCTTCTAGTTGCTCACTTGCTTTTCTGCCAATGCTGGTCAAAGTTTTTGCCTTTGCCGGCTGGATAAATATTTTCTAGTCATACAGTATGTTATTTTAAGCTAGGATAGATTTTAAGAAAGTTTTAAATATAACTATCAGATTTCCAGGTGAAAAACATAACTGGTTTTTCCATGTGGAGCTTCTTATTGAAAGGAGGTGTTTGAAACAACGGTTGGAAAACCTGTCAGCTAAGTTTCTTTCCTTTGCCTGGAAGTAGAGCCCTGCTAAGTTCAGAACCTCTGAAATACACTCTGCATTTCATCTGGGGAAAAAAGGAGGCTGTGCTTACCATGCTTTAAAGTCCTGAATTAAAGGACTGCACACAATCTTTCAGCTTTTTATGGTGACAGACTGCAAAATATTTTTTGGTATTTTAACTTGTGTATGCCTGAAAATATGCAAAGGCCACAGCAGAGACTGGCAGAGCGCCTGAGGGAATGGAGTTAGTCAGATTCTAGCACCAATTGCCTGGGTGATGTTGCCAAATTTTATGTTCCAAGTTTCCTTTGAACCTATTTCAAGTCCTGATTATTTTGCTCTGACCCACAGATACACAGCCTGCCTAGCAGGAGGAAGAGAAGGAGTCCAGTGACAGGCAGCCTCCTAGGACCTGAGAGTACTCCCCAGCAGCTGCAAGCCTATCACAAGCTATCTACAAGAGACACAAATACAGGTCACTGATGCTTGGTGGATGAAGAAGAGAAACAAATAACACTTAGGAGACTGAATTTTTTCCACCTGCCATAAATATAGGGCTAAGGAAGATGACAGGTCTATCTGCCATGGATTGTGAAAGCCCAGGAAGAAACAGAAAACCAAAAGCCCAATGAAATAAGGAGTACCAAAAGGAAGAAAACAAGTGGTGGTAGAAACACAGTGACCACAATGAATCACCACATTTCCAACAGTGATAGAGACTATTTGCAGTCTACACACACAGCTCCTCACAAACAGTGGCCTCTACTCATGGAAAATATCAAACTAGACCGTTTCATGCACCTGACTCATGCTTCATTGCTTCAGCACCAGCTCCCCCCTGCTGCTTCCCCACTGGGGCTCACACTGTGAGCAATCCTCTGTGCCAGTGACTGGCTGAGCTAAACCACTTGAACTCAGAGCTGCAAGCTCTGGGTTCCTCAGTCATCACCCAACCACATCCTTATGAAGGTCTGCAAAGTCCAAAGCAGCTCTTGTCACTCCCCTGTACAGGTAGCAGTAACAACTGAGAACCAAGTTGGCCAAAGGGATTCAAAACCATATACTCATCCCACTTCCAACACTGCTGTAAACCTTGTCAGTGCAGTATTCCTGGATTGGGTGTTTTAGGTGTGCTCTGGAAATAGAATATAATATTCTGCCTTCCTTCCCCAAAGTGGGCTATTTTGAGGGCAGCAACTGCCATCAATTTGTTTCCGTGATGGGAAGTTCACTATGGAACCAGGGTCTAAAGTGTCGTGTTATTTGAGAGAATGGCTTTTTGATGGCTGTAGGAGAAAGGATTCAAGATGCTAAGCCTGTCTCTGCGTATTTTTGACATCTTACTAAATTGCCAGCTTGACAGAAGAGAAAAGTCATTTATATAACGTTATGCTACCATAATGCATTTCTTAGTGTTGCTGGTAAGCCCTCCATACTAGGTGAGTCTTTCAACATCAGTGTCATGAAGAGTATGCACATTTTCTTTAGCAATAGAACAACATTGTCCAACTTTTCACTAGTTTACTGAGAAAATTTGTTTCCTTTAGAATAATTCTCAGTAGTTCTAGAAATGATAGAAGTTACTTTGATGAAACATCCTCTTTGCTTTTTACTGATTGACTGATTTTTACTGATTATCATCACCAGGAGAAAAATAATGGAACTTTAGTAACCAGTAAACTTAAGTATAGGTTAACTTTTGCAGTAATCTACAGCAGACTGGATGTCAAAGACATGGAAGCGATTTGTTTTGTGCCCATTTATTACTATCAGGCTGCTGAGCATGGGCCGCAGGCTGCACAGGGGAGAACTTCAGCATTTCCTAGCAATTCCACTGATGCTTTTGAACTTCCCACATGCATGATCACTGCATGTACATTAAAAATCTCTACAGGAAGTGAGACATAGGTGTAATCCCACCAATTCCAGTGTAACACTACTGGGATTTTCCAGACACTAGGAGTTACACAGTTGGTTATGACAGACTGAGGTGTTTTGGTTTTTTTTTTGTCAGTCTTGTTCCAACAAGACCACTGTACTGGGGTATACAAAACGTTTTGCCCTGGAAAAAAGGGACAGCACAGGAACACAAATCAGAATATAATCTGGGATTGCTGCTTTCCCTTTCCCCCCCAAATAAAAATAAAATGTTATTCATTAAAAATTAGTCCTACTTCAGCATGGTCATTGCCAAAGCAGTAACATGCTTCTTTGGCTACCACAACCCTTCTCCCACAGCAGGGGTGGTTTCTTTTCAACAAGGTACTCAGGACAAAGGAAGAAAGCCTATGACCAAAGCACTTTTGGATAGCAGTGACTATATTTCAGTTAAAACAGGATAATGTTGAGACTTAGGAAACACTGGCATATATGAAGATATTTCAGATACTAAAAGTCATTCACAGATGTGGGAAAATCAATAAATGCAATTTTGGGACTAGACCCAAGCACAGAAAAATATGATTGCAGTAATCAGTCTTCACTGAGATGCTCGCAAGCTGTTTTGGTTTTCTTTAATTCATGTGTTGCCATAAGCAAAGAAAAAGAAATCACGCCACCTTAAACACTCTGGTCATCTGAGCTTTCACATGGGGAAAACAGAGGCTTTCTCTTCTGTTTTAAATTCAAGTTAACCAAAAACATAAAGAAATCTGTATACCCTGTGGCATCTTCAAGTGAACATTTGCTATTGGTTTTTCACATTGGTGTTTTCCTATCTCCCCAAATCACTTTACTGAACAAATTAGCTCAGTGCATCAAGGTTTGGTGCTAATAACACCAGGGTTGTGGGTTTAGTCCCTGTACAGGCCATTCTCTTAAGAGTTGGACTTTTTGGTCCTTGTGTGTCTGTTTCAACTCAGAATATTCTGTGACTGAGAAACTGATGAGCATCAGTTTTGGCCATGTGAACCATCTTTCTCACAAGCAGCAGAATAGATTTGTTACTTCTCAAGTCTCCAAGTTCATTTTTTAAACTAGTAGCAAAGTATGTAAATGGAATGTGTCTAGAAAGGGCACACTTAAACCCAAAATCATAGTTTGGATTTTTTTCTTCTGGTAAAGCTATTTTTGACATATGTAGCTCCATGTCTGAAAATAAATGGTGTCACTTCCTCTAGGAGTTTTTTCTTTATGATTTAAGGATGGCATGCTCAGTAGTAGTCAGCTCCAAAATAACTACAATACAGCTATTTGTCTGAGACTGCTGGCATCATTAAGTATATGTTGTTTTAAGGGTGTCTGAAGTTTGTGTGGTATAATTAGCTTGCTAGAGAAATTGGTGTAGGGACCAGGAGATCCAATTAGGTGTACAGTTTTCAGTGTCATTTCTTGAACTTCTGGGTCTTAAAACTCAACTGGAAAAAACAAAAGCAAGAATTTTTAATTTATGCTTAAGTAAAATGCTTAACTTCTGTAGCAAATCTGATCCCTGGACATAGCAAAACAAATGAGGTATTAGAGAAGAGCAAACAGGCAGCTCATCTTGGACTTGGACTTCTCTGTTTTAGTTGAAATGATGCAAGAAGTGGGAAGCACCATCTGCTTTAGATTCATGTAATACTCTCTGGCTCTGTCTATGTTATTAATTTTGTACCATTCTTCATAATAGGTTTGTAAGGTTGGCCAAGGTTAAGTTCTAACTGCACCAGCAATTGCTGGATTCACAGCTCAGTGACACATGCCTGTATGTTTGTGAATCTCTGAGCTTGCTGAGTCCTTCTTTGTGAGGATAGAAACATTCATGGACATCAGCACAAATGATTGTGTGCTTTCACTGACATATGAAATAGTTGACTATTTTGAAAATAATGTTTTAAGTTTAACCATTGTGAATTTAAAACAAAAATCACATTAAAAAGTGCAGTTAAACTTTTTTTGATGGGTGAGAGAAAATAAAATCTTTGAAGCTTCCAGAGCTCAGTGCTGATATCCCTAGAAATCTTAAAAATGTTGTGCTATGAGTTGTAATGGTATAAGTGCTTTAAGAGTGCTCTGCCAATAAACTACAACCCTCTTCTTAGAAGTGAGAGTAGTTCAGCCTCTGACCCCCTAATTCTGTCAATTTTTCTGTGATAGTAAACTTTGAAGGGGGAACCAACAAACCAAAAAAACCTGTGCAATGACCTTTAGAGCCAAAAAAAAGCTACTTATTACTCACATTCTAAACACTTTAAAAGTCTCATTTAAAACAGATGAAGGGCAGGGAGAACAGGGAAGGGTGACTTCTGCAGCATGCTGTGCTTCTAGCACTGCAGTACTGGAGGTGCCCTCTCCACAGAAGCAGGTTCCTCAGCACATGGACTATGATTCTCAGTCCCTATGTGGAGGATAAGGTGGTGTGTTTCCTGCATTGGCTTTAAAGTTTTCATGCAGAAATGTAAAGCACACTCAATAGAACCTAACAGAAAGTTCAAAGAATCTGACCTTCCCACATGGCTTGCCTCACAGACCTTCCAGATTTCTTTCCTTCATTGAAATAGGTTGATTCAGGAACATCCATGTGCAGCCCTGCCAGAAAAGCAGCTTTCCACAAGGGCTTACCACACAAAAAAACCCTCATAGTAGAGAGTTTTCAAAACAGCGAGTGAAGATTGGCACATGGTTATTCATGCAAAAATATAAAGAGGATGTGCTTGATGTTTGATTGAACTGCAACAAGCACCTGAACACTTAAGGGACTAAAACCCCTTCTTCAACCTGAAGACAAGTTGGAGTCCTGGTTTAAAATTCTTCCTCAACCCTCTTCAAAAGGAAACAAGGCTGGGAGTGCCTCAGGAAGATGCCTGAGCAACTTGGGATTTACTGAGTGAATTTGGAGACTGTGAGTCTAACAGTCATAGTTCAGAGGAAAGACATATAGATAGGGATCAGTATAGGGAAAGGGGGAGTTTTTAACATTTATAGCATCTTCTGGGCAGTCCTGGTTATCTGGAATGAGGCTTGTCACTTGTTCACAGTGCTGTCATACAGCCTTTTATTTTAGTATCTTGTTTACACCATCTTATTTGGACTCAAATAGCCTTTTCAGTCGTTAATCATTTAACTGCTGTATCTCTAAGCCATCACAGAACAATGACAACTTAAACTCCTCTTTAATTGCTTTCAAATACTGTTTACAAGTTATGAGGGGCAGTTTTAGGCTAAGAAGATTGAATTTGATGACTAACATTAGCATTTGTCAATCCAGTTCTGAGACCTGCATGCATGAAAAGGATCACTTACCTGAAATACCCCCTATAAAGATCTGTACAAAGATAATAGGGTTGTAACAAATGGAAAATTGGATAGATGTTCACATTTGAAATAGTTAACATAGAAAAGACACAAGTAGAAGAGAACTGAAATAAGGTTCCCCAGACACAGATAATTCTGCCATTACTTGCCTTGGGGGAGATCAACCTTACAGCCTAATCATTCTTTTAATAGCTATTGCAAGTGTATAGAGGAAATCAAATAATGATGTGCAGGTCTAGAACATAGTTTATAAGAGGTTAATACTGATCTGGATTATTTACCTCTTCATATTATCTTCATATTATATTTGTCTCTGTAGTTCAGACTCCAGTCACAACCTTTGTTATTCGTGGTTATTGGGAGGACTGTGGGGTTCTTAAAACAGCTGGATAACATGGGTACAAACAGAACTGTAAGCAGTTCTGCAGAGAGCTGTGTGGGGACTTCCCATGTCTGTGCAGCCTTCAACCCAACCCTTTGTGAAGAGAGGCCTGGAAAGAGAGTGTGGTCCAACACTAGAGGTTGTCTTCGGTTGAAACAGGACAGTGAAATAACATGCTGGCAGTCAGTAGTGGGAACCTACTGATTTCCAGAGGTGCCCTGTTCTGACCTGTAGCTCTGCAGGTGCTGGCTCTAGATAAGGAAGGAAACTGAGGCTTGTCAAGGCTGCCCAGGAACTACTCAACAAAGCACAGAGCGTCATGACAGGTCCTGGTGGAGGTGGTCATTAGGCAGAGTAAGGGAGAGGCATAACCAGTGTGATTGTTGCATGCCATCACAAATCACAATTTCCTTTTACAGCTTTGGGCAGGTTTACAGGTAATGTCATGAGAATGCAGCGAAAATAGATGGTTTCAGCATTTAACAGGCACTATACCCCATGAAATACTCAATGCCTGGTGAAAACAGTTTTTCTAACAAAGAGCCTTGATTTAATGAAGAAGCAGTAGATTTTCTGGAGTACCAGTGTTGTTCATTTAGCAAACAGATGTGGCACTCACTATACTCATCTCCCAATGCAGCCATTTGTTATAACGCCTCTGCCAAAGGTTACTTTAAAAAGAACCATGAGAGCACTTCTTAGTCATAAACAGCAGCTGGTGAGGCTGCAATATCTGAAGCCCTTGCAGCTGTTTGCTAAATGGATGTGTGTCTGAGCTCCAAGGCATCACGGTCTTTCAGGTACTTCTGAATATCTCACCCAAGAGTCCATGTGCAACCTTTGTTTTTCATTCTTATCTTGTTTCTCCACAGCATATAGTGATTTGGGGTATTACATTATTAATAAACTGCACCATGTGGATGAATCAGTGGGAAGTAAAACTCGGAGGGCCTTCCTTTATCTTGCTGCCTTCCCTTTTATGGATGCCATGGTGAGTGCCTGATTCAGAACTGAAATTCAATGTTAATGTTATGTTTTTGTGACCTTAGTTCACAAGACTTTGTTGCCTGATGGGAAATTGAAGTATGCAGAAGTAGGGTGTGTCCTTTGCAAGCAGTAATTCTGTATATACCTAGGCTCATCTCCTCCTGCATGGAGAAAGCATCTGAATGGACTTCAAACATCCAGAGATCATGACAGATGTCAAAAACCTCAACTACCTTGTCAGAGTTACAGTATGGGCATGTTGAAAAGCACTGGTCATCTTGTGATGAGCTGCACTGCTTGTCTGTATGTGACTTCATTCTGATTTGTGGCGAAAGATTTGGATTTACCGTCCATTCCCAAATCACCTGCAGAGCTCACAAGGAATAAAATCAATATTTTCTCAAAGCAAATTTGTCAAAAAGATGTTTCTTAGCATCAGTTTTTGCAAGCTAACTCCAGTTAACTCAAATGCTTGGACAAGAGAGCCACACATGGGGAGAGCTTCTGCTTCCCAGATCACCAGGCCCATTGCTTGTCATCACCAGGCCTGCACAACATGAAAATGTGGCAACTCTCTTTAATGCCTCTACCTCTGTGTAAAACTGGTAAGGGAGAACCTTCTCATGCCAATGCCTCCACCACTTTCCCATCCCTTTGCCTGCTTCAAACAGTTGCTGACAAAAAGAAGTTGGATCAGTGAAAAGAAGTTGGTTTTCTTTTCCAGACAGGACTCAGTATCACTCAGTGGGCCAATGAATATTGCACTTCAGAGGTGCATCCAGCTGGTGAATGATTATTTATTAGATTATTTACTATGATAATTCATCCTGTGCAGCATCTGATTTGTGAAGGGCTGCTTTCTTACTAGTTGTGCTCAGAAATTTCTATACAGTCCGTAAATTTATCCCCTTTCTCCCTGCCAGCCTGGCAATGAGGAACTCAATGCAACAGTGCTTTCTCTGCATTAATGGCTTAATGTCTGCCGAGGTTCACACCAGGTACTGCTGCAGGTTGTTTGTGTACAATGTAATACCCAGAAAACAGCATTCTTGGACCTGAAATCATTCACAATATCATAATCATTTCCGAAACTTTTCTCTGACTGTTTTTCAGGCATGGACCCATGCTGGGATTCTGCTGAAACACAAGTACAGTTTCCTAGTGGGATGTGCCTCCATCTCAGATGTCATAGCTCAGGTAAAGGCTCCTCACAGAAGTTGCTGTTTCCATTGTGTTATGGACCAGATGCTTTCCTAAACAGGAACTCTCTTGTACAGAAAGTCCCCCTGTGCCTTCTCTCTCTTCCATAGCAAGACACCAGAGGAAGAAATCTTGTGTGCTGCTCTCTGACTGTTCATCATGTGAAGGCTATTTGCTGGCAGTTGTGGCTTAGAACAGTCTCACTAGATTAAGTCAGTTCCCAGGTTTGTTTGGCTTAGGGTCATGTCCTGAAGCACTTCCACAGCCCTGTTTCATAATGGCTGAGAAACAAGTTCTGTATGTACACGTGTACATTTGGGGAAAAGAAAGGTCAGGCAAAGAGACCGCTGGCTGCTACCAATCCTGAGGCTGAGAGAGTGCTTTGAAAGAGATCTCTCTCTCTCTCTGTACCTTCTCCCTAGCACTTCACGCAGTTCCAGTAAAACCCTGAGCTGGAGGTGAAGGCATGATTCTCCAGCTGACCTGTCATTTTTGCACGTAGTGTCTAATCCAAGGAAATGCAATGTAAGCTGTCTTCTAAGTACTTGTTACTGTTCCAAAAGGTGAAGGCTCAGAAGTGCTCCAGAAGGGGTCTGTGGTGATAACCCCTGGGTGATTCAGAGAAGACCAACTGTTTTTTGAACTTTCAAAAGGGAGGTGTTAACTATCCTGTTGCTTTGTATTAGGCACACTGGAAAAACGACATCCATACACACTGATGAAGGCCAGTAGCAGTAGCATTTAGGAACCAATATACAGCCCTCTTTTAAAAACATATAAAAATATTAGGAAATTAAGAGTCCCAGCAACTGTAAATAGTTGCTGTACTGCCCCATTACCAGCTGAATGGTGTAATGACTGGATAAGAAAGAGGATAAAACACTAGGACATCAAAGGAAATATGAAGTCAATGGCACTCAGTTCAATTTTCCGTAGCATTTTCCTCCCACTAAACATAAGGAATCCATAAACCAGGTTGAACCATTCAATCAGTTGCTACTCTGTATTTGTCAGGTCTGCCCCCCCCTACAGTGATGCACTAAATCCCCAGAGATAATACCAATTACTGTAAATGACCTTAACCCTCAGGGTTGCTCTTGTCCTGATGTCACCTACAAAGTTTCCTGACCCTGGGTGCGTGTCAGGTCACGCGCAGCTAAATAAAGAACCATATTCTTATTTTAGCCATGCCCTTTCCACAGTGGTTGGTGAGTGGGGTGCCAGGGTTGTGAAGAATAAGACACCTGTCATCTTCTCTCAACAGAACGCTGCATGGAGCAAGAGAAAACCCAGAACACAAAAAGTTGAGGCTGTCATAGCCCAGAACTCTACACCTACATCTGTGCCCTACAGAGTAGGGCAGGGAGTAGGGGCACAGGCAGCGGCCAGTTTTTTTCGAGTAGCTTCATGTGCGCATCCTTTGTGACTGACTTTGCTTCTATTTACTGAAAAGTCATGTTTCTGTAGGTTTGAAAACCCTCATAAGCACTGTGGCTTGCCTCAGGAACATTTGCAGAGCGTGGTTTTTCTTAACTACAGTAATTTCACTAATACAAGCTGCACCGTTTTGACCAATATTTTGCTCCTACACCGGAAATGCGGCTAATACTCAGGTGTGGCCAATATGTGAATAATTTTCTGACATTTTCAACCTCGGGAGTGCAAACCGAGTCAGTGCAAACTGCAAAGTCGAGCACCTGCCAGTAAAACCTGGCATTTATGCGGTTGTTACAAATTGGTTACTCTGTTGCGCAGCGGGTGGAGTTGCTCCCTGCAGGCAGCACAGGGGGTGGGGAAGATGGGGCAGCTCCCTCCTGCTGGCCCCGCAGCTCGGGGGAAGGTGGGGCAGCTCCCTCCTGCTGACCCCGCGGCTTGGGGGGCTCCCGTCCCCACGTGCCGCCGCCGCAGAAGCGGGGCGACTCCATCCCCGCCTCCCACTGCTGCTGCAGGTGCTGGCGGGCTGTGTGCCGCCCCTGCCGCCACGGGGTAGCGCCAGGCCGGGACGAGCGATTCCAGAGGCATCGGCGGCCGGCCCCGAGAGGCCCCGCCGAGTGGCAGCGCCGAGCTGGGCCACCCAGCCCTGTCAGCAGCCCCGAGCCCTCATGGCCCGAGCTGAGCCAGTAAACCCCGCCCTGCCACGATTCTGTTACTATTTGGCAACTTTGTTGCACGCGGGTCCTCGCTGCGAACGACAGAGCGGCTTATACTCAGGTGTGGCTTATTTATGGACAAAGAACGAAATGTTTACCAACACCCGGCGATGCGACTTATACTCAGTGCGGCTTGTATTCGTGAAATTACTGTGTTTCTACAGCTCTATCAATGAGGGAGAGAACCTGCGTCTGAACAATGTGTATTTTATTTCTTGTAACTCACTTGAATGCCAGCATGTCCTGGAAGCATTGTCTTGGTTCTGCTCTTCACAGTACCAAACAGTTACCTTTCCAGTTGTGCCCACTATCCAGAGTAATTTGGAATTTACCAGGTGTTTCATCCACTCTGTACTTAAAAAAGAGAATAATATCATGTTAATCAGTTCCTTTACATTTTATGGATTGAGCATTTAGTCTTAAGGGGCTGAATTATGAACTGTTCATTAGCCCAAACGTTTCCATTTAATTTATATTAATGTGGAACTCAATTAAAAAACAAATAATTAAATAGTGAAATTTCACTTGAAAAAGTTCAAAATTAGGTTGACATAAGACTTCCTGTTCCTAAATGTTGAAGTGAATATTTTAAAACATCTGGCTTTTTAATTGCCACTACCCACCCCACTGCCCAGAAAAAAAAAGTAGTAGGGCTTAGAAGCTGACCCTAGAAGCATGTCTCCAGCCTCAGCATGTATCAGAATAGCACATTCTCCTGGGAAGGGTGACTCTCAGCCACATGCTTGCTTCCAGACCTTGCCAGAGTCTCATGCCAACCTTCTCCTATTTATGGGTTCTAGTCTGACACCTGCCCAACCTTCAAGTCCTGTTTCATAGAGTATGAAGTTAACTCTTGCCCTTCTCATGCACATGACCAAATACTGAGAGATCCTGGCTTAAGTTTCTATAGATACTGTAGCCATGCAAGTTGTTGGTTCAATCGATTTAGTAGGAATCAGGCAGGAAATGCATTGGCCCTGGAGAAGCACACAGACAAATTGTTTATCGTGTATTTGTTTTCTCCCCAGGTTGTTTTTGTAGCCATTTTGCTTCACAGTCACTTGGAGTGCAGGGAGCCTCTCTTGATCCCAATCTTGTCCTTATACATGGGAGCACTTGTTCGATGTACCACGCTCTGCCTTGGATACTACAGGAACATACATGATGTTATTCCTGACAGAAGTGGGCCTGAAATGGGGGTATGTCTTCATACTTATGTTTTTTTCAAACTCCATAGTAATTTTACTTGGGTTATTTTACGTGCAGTTATAATACTGCATTAAACCACTGTTCATGAAGGGCCTTCTCTCTGTCCTGCAAGAAAAATCATTTTCAGTTTAAGAGGCATGGTAGAAATTATTCTAGCAGCAGCACATGTGACACAATGCCTTCCATGGTATGGGTGTGTCTACTGAGGACCTCTGTACTGAGCTGTAAAACAGCACAGCATGAACTACGTGAACACCTTAGTTCATTTGGAAGACGATATCAAAATTTCTTTTTGTTCAAATGCCATATTGTTTTTCATGTAGTTTTGTCTGGTAGTCAGAAAAAATTATGCTGATAGATACCTTATGCATTATTTATTGAGATCCATGACACATCTTCTTTTGAATCAGTATTGCTACCATGAGTGAAAATATTTTAGGCTCTTCATATCAAAAATTATTGAAATGAATGTGCCAAACTGACAATGGATGGGAAAAGTAGAAAACCCTTCTCCATGCTTTTGGTCCTGTGCTACATGTTTTTCTCCAAACACACTTCATTTTTTTTTACCCTGTGTTGCAGGGAGAAGCTACAATAAGGAAGATGCTGAGTTTCTGGTGGCCTTTGGCATTAATTTTGGCAACTCAGCGAATAAGTAGGCCCATTGTCAACCTCTTTGTCTCCCGGGACCTAGGTGGCAGTTCTGCAGCCACAGAGGTAAGAAAGGCAGTACTCTCCATTACTGCAAATGATCATTTCTATGGCATTACCTCTCAGCCAAGCTGCAAGAAAAAATTGTCTTAAGTACATTTCTCTTTAGTGCTCTTTTTATGTTTAAACGAGGATTGCTTGGACTCTCACCATGAGCCCTTCTGCCAGGTCTAATGGGACCTCACCCTCAACAAGACTCATAGAAATTTTTTACTGACCAGTGCCTGCATTCCAGGTTTTCATGCTCTACGCATAGATGCATATAGTCTGGAGCATTTAGATCCCAGAAATATTAGGACAGTTGACAGTAGTCCCATGTCCTACTCTTTCCTGTCAGGTATATTTTATGGCTGTGCAAACTTAAATGAAACTACTGTTAGCAGTCAGTGCATCACACAGAACAGTGTAGAGACATAAAAAAGCACATGTAAAAAAAAAAATCTGTCTCCTGGTTAGGACATGAAATGCGCCCTGTTTCTCTTGAGGAATTTCAGATTACTCCAGTAAGTCTCCCACAGCTGTTGGGAGACACATTGTAATGCAGAGCCTTTTCCAATGCTCACCACAAGCAGATCCATTCCCTTAAGAAGTCTGGGGGGCTTCTGCTGCCAGTTTCATGCGAGGATGTCTAGATGCATATTGTCATAGGATAAGCAAAGCTGTAAGTTACTAAATGAAGAAAAAATAAATTCAAAGAACTGCTGTTAATTTTGTCATGCTTGATACTGTGTATTTCACACACTCAGGAGGTGCCAGAGTCTGCAAATAAACAACTGTGAGAAGAGAACTTAGGAAATGTAATGCTTTTACATGTGTGATTCAGGGATCAGTCTATGTATATAAGGGGAACCAGAGGTTAGAAAAGATCAGTTTTGCATTTCTTGGTGACTTTTAATTTCAGGTGGGTCACATTTCGTAGCTAGCCAGTTCCATTTTGTTGCTATTAGGATGACTTCAAATACATGTCACAGCTGGTGATTTACTGACAGTTTTACACTAACAGTAATGATCACATTCCAACTTTCTCTGATTTGTGAAATAATTGCCTCTGAAAAGGGAGGTGCTGACAATACAGATAACATCAGTGTCTGGAGCATACTCCAGTATCCACAGGAGTTCTACAGGTCCCCTATTCAATAATAGCAGCAGTCTTCACTGTGTGCCTGTGAAGGACTAGGCTGTAACAAGTTCATGAGGGCCACAAATCCACTTGCACTGTCCAACTCCCAATGCTTTTGTTTGGACTGCCAGCACAGTTGTGGTGATTGGGCCACCTCTTTGATGGTGGCTTTCATAGGGGTGTTTTTTACCTGTCAAATACAGGTGCTAGACATTTAGGAAAGCTTTCATGGATATAGTTGGAATAACACTAATTGAGGAAAAATACTGGAAAAAAAACCACCGCTAAAAATTAATACTTTCATCCAAGAGGAATCTAGCACACAAAATATGGTAGTGAAATTCTTTTTCCTTTAATAGGTACTGTGTCTTTGCAGTCTTTTTGGATTTAATGATGAAAATAAGCAAAGTAGCTTTGATAGTCCTTAATCGATTTAACCTAGCTAGGTTTCATATAGATGGAAATTCTGATGAAAATACAATAATGGGAGGGTGTGCAATTAAAAAGAGTACTATCTTAAAATTCCAATTTGTTTTATTTGAACCAATTACTTTTTAGAGGTACATTAAACATTATTAAAGCTATTATTATCAGGGAAGGATCGATACCAGTCTCTTCCTCTCTGTGGAATATATCACTATATTCCACTCTCTTTTTAAACAGCACAGAGAACAAATTATCTTGCTTCATGGTCCTGTGTTTGTATAGATCTTTTAACCAAGCAAAGACAGCAGTTACATTTATAATGGGAAAATGGCTCAGATAATCAAGAAAATGTATTTTGAAAGCTTGGGAGTGAAACAAAAACAACAGTAGGTAAAAAAGGTCTTTCTTAACACTACCATTACTGGATGTAAAATGAATCAGAAATGCGCATGGATTGCAGCAGATCTGAACCTGCAAACAAAAGGCACCCAAGCACTTTCAGTTAATGTGTGGGGGAGCTTATGTGTTTGATAAACCTCTTAGACTGTACTTGTGAGAGTGTAAAAGGGCCTAGTCTTAAAACTTCATGCAGTGAATTTTTTCTTCCCATAAAAATGTTCATCTGGAATTATTTTTGTCTGGCACTCATTGGTGAGCACCAGAGTGGGGAGAGGTGTTTTTTTTGTCTCACAAATGCCTTCTGCCCCAAGCAATCAGATTGATGTCCAAACTGAGTCAACCACTGAGGTCCACTGATTTATAGTCCATCTGTCTTATTTGAAGCTGTGTTTCCTTTATGAATAACCAAACAAAATACATATAGATTGAAATTACGCAGTATGATCAAAAATTACTATGAGCTTCAAAGCAGTCTGCTGCTCAGGTATCTGTAGGTAAAATAACTCAGGAGCAGTAAGGGAGGAAAATGTTGGGCCTGTAAGGGAAGCACCACAGCTCAAGTTATTATCTCAGAGTATCAGAGTGATAGTGAAATGACAAAGCTGACTTAGGTAACTTCATGGCACAAAAAAATTTCATAAGCTTAAAATACCAGGCTAGATGACAGCCATTTTGATGGTCTTCCTGGAACAAAGAGCTTCCACTCTCTTGTCTGGTTTCGCGTTGTGTCAAGGTCAGTGTGGTGATATTGGTGGGCAGTAGCACCCTATGTTGGTTTAACTGTTGTATTTGAAGATTTGAAGTTCATGTTTCTCTGTCTCTGTTCATAGGCAGTGGCGATTTTGACAGCTACGTATCCTGTGGGACACATGCCCTATGGCTGGCTGACAGAGATCAGAGCTGTATACCCTGCTTTTGACAAGGTGAGTCTCCCTCTTAGGGCTGTCATAAATACTTCTTGAGGGGTTCTGCGTGTGTGGTCCTCCTAGTTCTCTCTGTTTGTTGTTCCACCGTTTTCTTAAAATCTAGTTAAAATTAATTGGCTCTTTGTGGCTTCAAGCTGTTGTCTGATTTATGATTTTAACCTTAGCTCTGTGTTACAAGGTATTAAACTGCCTTTTGAATAGATAAGTGCTGTGTTTTTAAGGATTAAAAAAAGTCCTCACTATGAGGTAGCTACTTAGGTAATGAAGTGATTTCTCACAAAGTGTCATCACTGAATGAGCAAGCTCATGTCTCTGCTCTGGATTTTATGGTACCTCTCAAGTGGGTTTGGGTTCACTTGCTTATATTTAACAGAGGGTGTTTCATAGACTGACACTAACATAGATAACAGACAATGTTTTAGTAATACTGACTTAGCTGACCAAGGCTAGGAACATTTTTGTTGGTAAGTCAGGTTATTATGTAAGAATGCAAGGACTGCTGCTGGCACTGAGCGCAGAGCAAAAATTAATTTTGTTGAGTCTCTTTTTTTGCTCTGATTTATAACTAGTACTTACTAGTCCATATGTTATGCAAAGAACAGTCCTCTCCTGTAACTCTGGAATTCAAATGCCAGAGCCTCTCCTTCTCTTTATTTACCAGTTGGTAACTTTCTGGTTCCAAATACTCATGAAAAATATGTTTGTTTTCTCTGGAATTCATTTAACTGGAGCAAGCCCTGTTTAATATCATCCATCATATTTCCAAGGAGAATTTAAAACCTACACAAAGTCAAATCAGTCATAACCTCCTAACCTGCCTGTGTACAACTGAATTGACCTGTCAGATAAAATGCCACGTGTAGGCTTTCTCAGAGGCCATGCTGCTGAAAAGGAACTGCAGATGCAAACCCAGTGAACTGCAAGATAAAAATAGTTTGGGACAGGAAACTCAGGAGCTGCTAACCTCATTTGATGCAAGCCACAATCAAATGCACTATTGCCAAGTGATAGTAACAACAATTAAGGCTCCTAAATTCAGGTCTTATTTAGCTGGTGAAGGATATGCTGACATCTGCAGTGATGACAGGATTCGGCCATGATTTGTCCATTTGTTTATTTCAGTTAAAAGGCTTCTCACAGAGCTCTTGTGGGACAATGTGAGGAAGAAAATGCTAGGGCAAGGCACAGATGGGTACAGTTTATATAACTGCTGGAAAAGTAATGGGAATTTTAAATCCATGTCTGAAGAGCAATTTGTAATAAAATGTACAAAAATGAGGTAGCAGCAGTATAAAGGCTATCTCATCCTGGCAACCATGTGTGAAAATGCCTTTGCTGTACTTTTCAAATAATAAATACCAAAACTGAAACCCACAGTGGGTTTTTTAAAATTGCTGTGAGAATTGCTTTTCCCTCGGTCATGCATCACCTTGTGTCACTTTGTGCCTTTCAAAAGCTTTGTTTCCTTAAGCTAAGTCTTTCTCAAAAGAGTCCAGATAGAAACACTTTTTTGTTACTGGACCCTGTAAGGTGTGCATTGTGATTTTCAGAAGCCAAAACAGTGTGTTTGCATGCAAGATCCCATTTTCATCACTCAGGAAGCTGGCAATGCTGATGGCCATCAGCAACACACTGACTCATGGGATTTGAGATGCAGGCATATGCTAGTTCTGTGCTCTGTGTGCTGTTTTATATGGTGATAATGCTACTGCTCTTAATGGACCCTGCCACCTGGCTCAGAGCAACACCAATTGTGAGATTTGTGAATGCTATTTACCTGATCACTAGATGGGAATTGTTTTTCCTCCACAGTGTTTTGTTATAGTGTGTAAGAGTTACAAAGAGTATGTGGTCAAGAGTTGGAGCAAAGAACGGAGTATGGCGAGGGGAAGGATAACAGCAGTGAGGCAGGAACGAATGAGAAAGCTTTTTCTTAGCAGCCCTTTTGGATGGCTTGGTTTGGGTGTGCTTTATTTCCTCTTTGTTATTTTAGGCTTGTTAGAAAGTTGAGCCATGCAGCAAAAAGTTCATTTAAACACTGGTGGGGGATGTAAGCAAGGCTTATCCTCACATCTGTAAAAACTAACAGTGGCAAAGGATTTCTTCAGAAACACAACTGATCATAATAGATGCATGAAAAAATGTTTACAGAGAGTTTTCATAACCTGGTTCCCAAAAGATCCAATGGAGTGGCTTCCTGCTTTAGAGTCTGGGCTGCCTACTTCTTCAAGCACCCGAACTTACTGGCAGGTGTTTAGGCAGGAGCATGGGGCCATCTAGGTGCAATTGCCGCACTGATCAGAACAAAAACCTTCAATTGCAAAATTCCATCAAGCACCTGAATGTGTGTGGAATGATGTATTCTTCACAATGCTCCACTCCCAAGATGTGTCTGCAATAGCTCTATTTCTCCTTTGAGTAACTCCAGTAAAGGAGGCTGGCTCTGTGACAGGTACTCCTGTTCTACCCAAGTTTCATCAAGGGTGCATAAATGTGCATCTCATTGTGCACAAACTTGTGTATCTCAGGTAGTCCCAGTGTAAATGCAATAGATGACCTAACAGCCTCTTGCTTAAGGGCTTGTAATGGTACTCTGCTTTGATACCTCATCCTCTCCTTTCACAGACCATTTAGTTTGGTTTTATGTGTTCCCCAAGGGCAATTTTAAATCTTCGGCTTCATTTGCTATATTAGACATTTGGAAGAAGGCTTTTGTTGTTTTAAATAAAACTCTGCTGCCATGTGACTACAGAGCCCATGTTCAAGGTGGAACATCTAATAGTCCTAATTATGTTCTGTTCATTAAACTGCATTAATGGAGCCAGCTGTTCCAGAAGCTTTGTTTATATTACCTGCTTGTCTAATTGGATCAGTAAGGATGCTTGCATTGCTGATTTGGTACCAATTTGTGGTAAAAGGAAATAAAATCCTGTTTTTCCTGTGGAAACATGCTACAAACTTCAGACTAAGGTTTAAAAAATCATGTGGTGTTTTCTTAGAAGGAGCTACCAACCTTTTTCAAAGTCGAATTTGTTAAATTAGACTTATTCCTTGGAAAAGTAGGAAGATTACTCAGCACTGAGTGACCATAGCAGCAGTTGCTGTCAGTTTAAGTGGAAAATGTTCTGTAGTGGTACAAAGTACTCAGAAAGCTCTAGGTTATAAAGCAAACAAGCCAAGTCAGACAGGGACAGGCACAGACAGCCAGGTCCAGCACATAACCCTGGTGCCAGCAGCTCCAGCAGTCTGGAGCCAGGCTAATGCTCACTATCTCTTTCTCTTGCCCTAGAATAACCCCAGCAATAAACTGGTGAACACCAACAGCACCGTCACAGCGACACATATCAAGAAGTTCACTTTTGTTTGCATGGCATTGTCCTTAACGGTAAGAAACCTTTGTTCAACTCCATGGTTTTCATCTCATCCAGAAAATTGTCCCCTCCACCTAATGCTAAAAGCACTAGCAGTTCAAGAAAGGTGAGTTGTCTTGTCTTGTGAAGCTCTGTTGCTTTTATCTGGAGAAGGGAGTCTGATCGTAGTGTTGGAGTAACAAGAAAATCAGCTGTCATTAGCTCAGGCTAGATCTCTAAAAGGCTGGAGTTACTCCGTTTTTATTTTCACTACTTTTCATTTCAAATCAGCCTTCTGTGCAAAAAGATATCAGAGACCTGCTTTTCTTTTCATCTCTTTTTGTTTCTTTTTTTAAATGAACAGAACTTCAAGTAACCAGTGTGTCAGAAAAACAAAAGAATGCCTTTGTGTCACATGCAGTGGGATGGCAGCCTGTCCCCGAGCGTCTTTCATTTACTGTGAATGGTGAGAAAGGCAGCATGGGTTGACCCTGCAGAAGCTGTGCTCTGCTGCCTCTCCTGTCACTGGGTTTTCATGTGGGGGTACTTTGATGCACATTTGTTGTTTGCTCTCAAAATTGACTAAAAAGGGCAGTCTAGGAGAGGGTGCTGACACTGACTAAAGGATCTAAATCTGCGTCCATAGTGGGAAGCACTGCATGGGGATGATGTTCAGGGAGAAATTTTGCTGAGCCTGGCATGTTTCAAAATGACCAATTTGCACACATAAATACAATGCATTTTCCCCAAGAACACTGTTTCTGCAGTCTTCTTAGCAACAAACAGGAGTTGTAGAAGAAAACTCCTGCAGCTGGTGGGGATTTTAGCAAGTAATGGAGCAGATGACTAGGGTAAATCCAACGCCTGTTTCTATAAAGGATGGATTTATATTAGTGCTTGGGGCCAGGACATCGTTTCTACACAGTACCTGCACTAGAAGGACAAAAGAAAAGGAGAACCTAGAAAACAGGTTTTTCATAGAAGGCCTTCATCATGCTAGAAAAGTACTTGGGAAATGTGAAATTGTTTTAGGATACAATGCTTAAAGTCCTACAATTGAATCTACTCATACCCCAGACAGGTTTGCTGTTTACCCTCAGCATTGCATACTTTCCATGGGGTAGCTGGCTGTTTTGGAATTCTCTTCTCCCTACATTCACAAATTTACTGTTGAGTATGGGAGTGCTGACAGAATTTCTCTCTCCCTTTCATTTTAGTATAGACCTTTATGTCTGAGTTGCAAATGGCTTATGCATGAAGAGAAACTAATGTATGTCAGAGGAAATTTTACAGCACACAAGCCAGAAATATTTGTAACCATCCTCACCCCCTTGCCACAACCTGAGAATGTGGGATACAGAACTCTGTGTTATTTCATAGTCGAAAATGAAGCAGTTCAATCCATCCATAGTTGAATTAAATTTCTTCTGCTCTTTGTTTCCTATCGTTATTCCCTGAACAGCTACAACTGGCCACTATCAAAGACAGAATTGCATGAACCAATGTGACATCTCCTCTGTCTTTTAGTTTCCTTAAGCCTGACCTCTTTTCATGTGACTTAGACACCAACAGCTCTTGCTGTAACTTGTATTTCCTAGGGCATGAAACAGAGACAGACATATGCCTTCACTGAATTGGCCGTTGTCTGGAGACTTTCCATAAGACCCTAGCTCTCATGTGATCTACCATCACACTCCTTGACGTTTTCTTTTGTGTCCTGTTCTAGACCAAAGTTGTGTTCTCTACAGTTGGAGCCTCCCTCAAAGTCTTTCAGTGTTGTTACGGACCCACAAAGGAGAAACCTTTCCTTGTCATAAATTGTTCTGAGAATACTATTTCAATCTCGGAGTTTTCTCTGAACTGACTGTGTTCTTAATCCCCCATGGTATTTATCAGGTTACTCTGACAGATTATGAGCTTTTCACATCACTATCACTATCTTCTTCAGAGTAATTTTTAATCACCTCAGTAGGCTTTTGTTTTGTAACTTTGTAGGATTTTGTATTCAAAAGTTGTCCATTTTACTTCCAAGGGCAGTTCTTTCATGAGATCATCATGAGAGATTTGCCTGCACTGAAATTCCAGAAACACTTTTGAGGTCCATAGCTTTTCCTGTCCTATCCTGTTTCTATTTTTGCCTGGTAGTGACAGATTCTTAGGATTGCTTGTCAACAGGCAGAGCAGAAAAATAGACACGAGCTCTAAAGATTCAGTTGGATTCAAAGGCATGAGCCTTGTGCTTCAGCATACAAACTCAGAAGATGTTGGGATGACTCACATTAATGTGTGCCACAGGCTCTAAGGAACTAGACTTCAAATTTGCCTCTGTTGTTGCCAGGTGAGCTCCCATGGCCATTGGTGATAGCTGTGTGAGATTCAGGGCTCTAGTTCAACAAATGGCAGTCAGACTAGTGGCATCACCATTGGTAACATCTTGTTCTTTCAGGTCAGAGGAAAAGACTCCCAGGTTGATAAGACAAAATTAATCTAGTGCTTAGACATGTCATGCCAATGCATTTTCCAGTGGGGGATCTATAGAATTCCAGAAGATATAAGGATAAAAGAAGTCTATTAACTTGAAAAAAATAACAGTGAAGCTTTAAGTACAAGCAGCAGCCATGCAGGGAAGTACCTTCCAATGTGAAACCTTGAGAAACTTTCAATCATCAAAGACATACTATTTCAATAGAACTGGGAGAAAAATGTCCTACCTCCTTCCACAGACCAGTCATACCTACATAAGAGGTACTGCAATCCTATTACTGCAACAGAAACACCTTTTCACTGTTGTTGGTAGTGATAGTATTAGGTCAGAGTAGAAAAAAGGCATAGTTATGTTAAGAAACATTACTTCATGTGTAAATCTTCATGGAATCTTAAAGGCTACACCTGAGCCTTTTCAGGCTAACTGTGCAGCATGCACATGTGTTCTGTCAAGTATGATGGTAAGTACTGCCTCATGGCTTTGAAGCATCAGGTGGGAATTAATGATGCTTCTTCAAAAAATGGGTATTACTTGTATTGCTCAGTAAAAATATGTAGACAAGCTGTTTTATTTAAAGACCATAAGTGGAAGCCATTAAACTCCTGATAAGTAAAACAGCTGTTGTTACTGTCACATTTATGTGGTTTTTGTCATAAGTGGGGATTCCTTCCAAAGCCATGTTTTGTGACTGTGCAACTGAATGTAAAATTTGTATAGCAGAGGGAAGATACTCAGATGTAGAATTTTTCCCATACAAATAAAAGACTAATTTTAATTCTAATTTTAAAAAGTAAGTCATGCTTGGTGATTTACATGCAGTTTAAAGGGTGTCCATAATGCTGTTTGCCATTATCTGTTACTTCACTGCCATTAGGCACTTCAGGAAAAATGCTTCTTTCCATATGTAAGTAGAGATACTGCTCCAAATGCCAATGCTGCTGCCATTGCAGATCAGGCTTGAAGAGCTAAACATTTTGGTTCAATGCTAGACCTGTTTAGATGGCCCTGCAGATCAGCCTTGAGGTCGCTGCACAGTTGTAAACTAAGGGAAGACACAGACTCAAGAGAAAAGTGGTACTTCTGTAGCCCATGTCCCTTTGGTTGTGGGATGTGTCAGCCTCAGTGCACTACAGAAATCCCCAAATAATTTGTCTGGGTGCTAATTTACTGCATTTTTCCACTGCAGCAAAGGTTTGCTCTGTCATGGGAGAGCACTCCCTCACATATGAGCTGTGCATAGAGGGGCAGGCTCTGTGAGAAACAAGCTATTCAAAGGAACCCTGCCCTACACAGGAGGAATAATAGTGAACAAGCTGTGCTTTAGGAAGGAGTTTTCTTAGAATAGTGTCTCTGAGCCTGAATACCAGAGTGCAAAATTCAGGGATTTTTCCAAGGCAGCCTGCGATGGGGCGCAGATACTGCCAAATTACCTCTCTCTCTCTCTCTCTCTTTCTTTCTTTCTTTTTTCTTTTCCCAATTTTCTCTCCATTTCCCAGCAGAGCTCTTTTTAAAGTCTTCTTTGATGCCACAGAAGTTGCAGTCAGTTAAGATCCTTTTCCCTGGCTAATGTTAGCTGCTGGCAGCCACGTGATTAATGTTTGGTCATCTGCCTCTGAACTGCAAGGCTTTGCAGCTTTGCAGGCTGGTTCCATGTCATTTGTTAGTGCTGCTGTGTAAAAGTAAGAGAGGCTTCCTTTGCTCAGGCTGCTTTGCTGCAGCCACTGCAGCCTTGTCTGTGTCTGTGTGCAAACCCTGGTGAGCTGCTGAGGCTGTGTGCCCTGAGCTGAGAGGCAACCATCGATTGTGCAGGCAGCACGAGAGAAAGTGGGACAGCCAGCCCACTCAGGGGACTGGCAATAGTAGCATTCACATCTCAGAATCATGCTGGAAGGCAAGAGATGTCTTAGTTAACATGAGGTCTGAGCACCCTCCTTTAAGTAGCTGCTGCTGGCGTAAAAGCATGGCCAGCTCAGCATGGCTGGCACCAGATCACTGCACGAGGAACATACAGGATGCTGGTCAGAGAAAGCACTTCTCAGATTGCACTGTGAAAGCTCCCATCACTGAACGTGACCCTGACTAGTCTGTACTTACTTGTTCATCTATAGCAGGGAAGGAGCAATCAGTTCTTACAACAGTAGATCGAGAACTGCAATTTGGTTCAGCTTTGTCTTCCAGCAGCCTCAGCTGGGACAGGCTACAGTGGTTTTGGGATACAGTTCCAAACACCAGCTCCTGTTGCTGCATGGTTCACATTAGCTGAAGTGTCAGCAAGACACGTGGCCAGTTATCTTCATATTCTCTAGTATTCTTTGTCTTAGGTTTTCCCTTCCCAATAATTCAGGCTCAAGGGTAGCATGCTGTGTGCACCACACCACATCTGTCACCAAGCTAATGTACAGCAGGAGAGCTGCACAGTTACCTCTGAGTTTTAACATGTATTCTATTAGAAAAAACTCAAAGATCTTTCCAGCTATTTAAAAGGAATTTCAATGCTGCTCTGCTTTTTTTTTTTTAATGAACACATGGTTATGGACAATTGGGAAAGGTAGCAATTTTCATTAATAAACAAAGTGATTAAGGGGAGGAGCTAATTGTATAGACTGCTCTTTTATATTTAATTAGTAAACACTGCTTAAGAAACAAAATCCAGATGTTCAATTTTGCCTTGTGATTTTTCATTCCTTTCTATTGAAAAAGGCTAAAAGATAGAGTGGAGGGAAAGCATTGACATTTTCACTCATGTGTTCTGTGTGATTTATGCAAGATTTATAAATTTCATATTTACTTGTTACAAACATACTAGTGAAAACTTTAAATATCTTTAAAAAAACCTAAAACATCACCATGAAATTTCAATGAAAGTGAAGGTTCAGGCACTTAAGCTGAACAGATTAATGTGTATTGTGTTGTGGTAACCAAATTAAAATTCCAGGTCACCTGCGTTAGATTTAAATCTCTGTGAAGTTTAAATGTAATGTACTTAGGAGCAGACAGCTGGTCAGTTTACTGGCTTATATGCTTAACCCTCAGAGTTGAGAGTCTGTGTGTCAATACATGTCAAAATGTCACCTATTTTACAGTCAGGGTTGGTTTATTGACTCCTCAGTTATGTTGCTTATAAATGAGGAGTCTATTGATAACTTTTAAATGTTTCTAATACTAGCAGAATTATTTTCTATTTTATTTGTTAGGTAATCACTTAGGCTCTATTAATAAAAAGCTACATTTTTTTGTGAATAGAGTATAGTACTTAGATTCATAACTTGTGCTTTTGACGGAGGATTAAAAAATAGTGATTTCTACAGAGTCCTGCTGCTGAGCATCTGTACTTTGAGGAGTTACTACTAGCAAGTGTTGTTTCTTTCATTTGCTTCTAGTTATCAGTCCCTTAGGAAGTGTAGCACACATACATTTTGTCAGCTCTCCAGTGATTATACCTTGTAGCACACCAGCATAAACTACCATCACTTGGCAGTTATATTCATCTCATAGATTAATGTATAATATATGTATCTGATAAGCGTGTAAGCATATTCAGTATCATTCTGAGTGAGGGGTTTTGTATTATATTATAACCATCAGAAGGTTTAAGCTGCAGCATTTAATGTTTGCTTGTGTATCTTTCATTTTCCCCCCAGTCATGGGCAAAAGAGAGGGACAGATGCTGGGAGCAATAGTGAGACCCCACCTCCATGTGAAAACAGCAGGGTGTGGTTCAGAGTCACACGGTTTCTCTTGCTGGGTCCCTGTGATGGGATCAGTTTCAGCCTGAAGAGAGAAGGAGGAGGAAAGTCTTTGTTCCATTTGACAGCAGTTTACTGCAAGCCATCCCATCATTTTCCTAATTCTCAGTCATTGTCTGCTTGGCTATGTTCTGTAATGAATCATCAAGCACCTAGGAGATAAGAAAACCGTGATCAAGAACAAGGAAGCCAATGTAGCAGGGAAAATTCCCTATATGAAAAAATGAGAAGCACAGAAGACAAGACTCAGTAGTTCTTGCTTCCTGCTTAATTCTGTCAGAGCAAGAGTCAAACAATGTGGAAGAGCAGCAGCTGTGTTTCATCGAGGCTGAAAAGCCTTGTCTGTTTAAAAGACAACTTAGGCTGCCTGATCTTTAGCTCTCTTCTTTGGATTTGGCTATGCCAGACTAGAAGCTGCCAAGTGTGTACTGGCTGCTGACTTCCTGTCCAGTTGATCAACAAGGCTCCACCAGCCAGTGAAATGTAGCACTGGCAGATAGTATCGGAATCAGAATGAATAAGGACAGAATATTCATACCAACTCAGTGTATTATTGCAATAGCATTGCCTTATTGATTTATTCCCTGATGCTGTGTGAACACTCTATACTCAATAGTTATTTAATTTCCAGTTGAACTCAGTAAATCATATTTTCCAGCCTTAAGTCTGGCAGCTGATTTTTCCCATGAGGGACACCAAAGACTATACAGTTTTCATAGGTACATTTGCTCTCAAATATTCAGTCTGTAGTGTGATAAATATACAATTTCATATCCTTTTCTGCACTTACAAATAAGTTCATTTTCCACCTAATAAATACCCTGTGTGAAGCTCTTGCATGCATTAGAGTGATGTATCTGATGTTTTCAACTATGCTGTCTGCTAAATAATGAGACATAAAGCAACTCTTGACAGAAGTTAAAGGAAGAAGTTAAAGGAGAAAAGTTAAAGAACTAATTGCATCTCTGCAGCAAGCCTGATTGCTGGCCTGCTAGGTACCTTAATTTGCACTCAGGATAACATGAATTAAGCTTGTATGTTGAAAAATGCCAAGGAACAAGTTCCCACTTTACTGAAATCTTTTGAAGGTAGAGGATGAATGTCCACAGCATGAAATAACCGTGTGGCAGATCCCTGCAGCGCACAGCTCTCAAGGGGTCCCAGGAGTCCCATGGCATTTAGCCACCATGAGTGCACTTCCTGAACTGCAGTAGCTAGAGAAGTATCACACACTCTGCTTTCTTTAGAACTTTGGAGATGAAATACCTGGAAGGCCAAGAGACAGAAAATTACATTGAGGACCTGACCCAGGATTTATTTTTAGATGCCTTAGGCAGCTTCACTGAAGCCAGAGGGTATGCAAAGGAGTGTTTTAAAACAGTGTTTGCCACAATCAGTACATGTGAACATGTTTTCACAAAAACATAGATAACATTTTTCTCCTTGTGTGTGCTCATTTGATTCATTTTAGTAAGGATAAGCCTAGAGAGGAGCAAAGTGATTTGAGGTTCTGACCCATGCAACAAATTGTTGAGGCTTTTACTCCATTATTCCTCTTACACTCTCGCAAGCCCTTTAGCCAAGTACCTGCTGCCTCATTCCCATGCTTTCAAGTGATCCAGATGCTGAAAAAGGGAACAAGAAAAAAAACCCAAACAACTGTTTCTGTTTCCTTTTGAGTGATGCCATGTATTTCCTCAGTGTTTTGAGAGGGTTGCTACCAGAAAAATTCACCCAGTAATTTTAACTTGGATAGCTTTGGTAGCCATAAACACTCCAGGCTGCTAATACTGGTTCTCAGTTCACAAACTGAAATCTGAACAAAATGGACATTTCTGAGATCCTTAATTTAGGCCTTCTCTGTGCTTTTCATATAACCTGCATGCAATGCTGAAACCTCCTCACTTCCCCATGTCAACTCTTACATGACAGAAATGACAGATAGCAGGTATTCTGAAGCTGGCCCACAAGAACTGAATTCAGAAAAGGGGCAGTACTGGAGGGATGTGGGGTGAAATACGTGCCACACCACAAAAAACAGCAACATGATGATTTCATTCATGTGGACAAGGAAATCTGTGGATTTATCAGTGTTCGTGTGCTCAAACTAAAACGTTGCACAAATCTCTGTAGAGATTACTCTGTAGAAATCACAAATTTTAATTCTGGAGCAGAAAGTTTCTGATGGCAATAATGCTTTTCAGTGTTTGAAATGCTCGTGTTTCAATAAACATGACTTGGGACTATGTTTTGTGGTGTCATAGTTCCAGAAGGTCAGTTACCAACCATTGCACTACAAGTTATAAATGGAAGGTTATGTAAGAGCCAACTTTCTTAAAGAAACTTGTGTTACTGTATTAACTAGGGTGAGCCTTTGCTGCTTTTTAGGTTGATCAAGGTTATATGATTTTTATTTTTTTGGGGGGGCTGAGTGGGATGGGGTATGTGGAAGTTAAGTCTGACTGCAGAACTTTGGAGTTTTAATAATATTTTTTTTTATGCATCCCACAATATCAAATTGCAGATTAATACTGACAATCCTCATTCCCCTTCCACCTAGTTTACAGCAGTCAAACTTTATAGTGTGTTGTCCACTTTCTATTGTCCAGTTCATCCAGGTTAAAGCAGTAGTTGATCCTCCCATGTCCAAGGACATGCTTACAGCTCTCCTGAACTAGAAATTTTCCTTTGTATCTCCTTTTCTGCTTATGAGAATAATCAATTACCCCTGAAGACCTTCAAGTTCAGAGTAGCTGCTGTGTTGTATCTCCATTCCTGGTACTTGTTGCTTACTTTCAGGAATACCTATTTATAACAAAGAAGAGCTTAGTCATGGCTAGCAACTGGCTTTGAGATACAGTTAAAACTATATTTTCTTCAGAACTGAAGTCCTATATAGCTTTATATAGCCTTCTCTGCAGTTCTTCCTCCTGAGTTTAAAGATAATTGAAAGAAAATAAGCTCAGTTGATCAGAATGCTAATAATGCCAAGGTTGTGGGTTCAGTCTCTGTATGGGTCATTCACTTAAGAGCTGGACTCAATGATCCTTGTGGACCTCTTCCAACTAAGAATATCACCAACTAAGAATGATGTGTGATTCTGTGAAATGTATATAGGAACCGTATTTTGCTGCCACCATATCTGCCTGTGACATTCAATGTCAGAAGTTGAAACCATTGCAGAGGTCACTGGATTTGTGTTCATTTTTTCCTGTCTTTTATTGGCTGTCTTTGTTTTGCATCTCTGCATTGCTTTACCAGCAAAGGTTACAACCTGGCTTTACTAAAGTCATGGCAAATTTGGACTGAGAGACAGTAAAATCCACAAGAAAAAATGTTATAACAAGAATCTGGTCCTTCTCAGAGGACACAACCCCAGCTGCTGATCATGCCAGTATTGGAAATTCCCTGGGTGACAGAGTTCTGTGTCATTATCTCTAATGAGTATACAAAGAAAGAATGTAAAAAACACAGACAACTCTCCAAACTTCCCCAACTCTCTCAAATCTTACTTCACCAATGTCTCATTATAGCCTTATTGTATTAAAAGGATCTCACAAGTCTCATCTAGAATATCCATACTTTAAAAAAACAGCATTAACTTTTAAGACTAAATCCATTTTATTTTGACTTTACTGTTGTAGACCGTATGAAGGCCAAGCACAGCTTTTAGAGTAATACCACTCATCCAGTGGAGCAATTTGTTTTTACTGCATTGATTTTGCCCATCTCTTAAATCCAAGATTGTTTTTTTAATCTTCAGGCTATTGGCAAAAAAAAAAGCAATTGGAAAATGGCATATTGGCAGATAGTTCCTCAAGAAGCTCTTCACCTTTTCAAGGTCAGGTTTAGTTCCTATTTCAGTAAAAATTGTTTCAGACATGACTGGAAGTGTTCCTGCCTGCATAGGAAGATGCTGGACCACCAGAGGCAGACTTTATAAAATCCTCACAAGGGCCTTATCCTATCCATGGTACTGCATTGAGCCTTTGTCCTGGAACAAAGGTTTTTTGTTTGCTCCAGTGAGGTGGAGATTAATGTCTCCTTCATGATTGTTCAGGTTTCACACAAAGGGTCTGTTCTGCATGAGTGGCTGGAGCAGGCAGAAAAAGAAACATCAAAAATTGTCCCTGCAGCAATTTCTGCTTATATTCCATGTTCACAGTAGGAAGAGCAGCAAGGGGCAGAGAAAACTTGGGACAGAAGAAAGTTACTAAGTTGGAAGATGGACAGTTTTCAAAAAGAAATCAGATATCTGCCATCTTTGGTTTATTGAAGTTTTTTAGAAGTGAAGTAAAATGTTCTTTCTGTAAAAAATTTAAGCAGCATAATTCATTGGGAAGATATGACTACCTTAAACAATGTAGTGACCTAACCCAGCTTGGAGAATACCACCTAAGTACTTCCAGCAGCAGCTGGCAAGAAAGCAGATGTGTTAATGTTATCAGAGCATCAGTGAATTGTGCAGCTGCTGGACATGTCTTTAATTCTAAAGAATGTAGTGCTCTGTCACTCTGGAAAGCTGAGGGAAGTGGGGGGAGATTTAGATATGTATAAACCAATTCTTTCAGGAGGCGATTCAAAGTTAGGGGGTGTTCCCACAAGCAAGCTCTGGTTCCCCCGCTGCTTGAAAAATTTTATGATGACTGATTCCAGCTTTACACCCCCTGCACAGAACACAAAGTTCACAGAAATCTATACTGACTTGCATGTGCCTGAGGGAGCATCATTGTAAGAGAATGTACTTGTGATTCAAGTCATCAGCAGTATCATAAATCAGTATCAAATGTGACTGCAGTCTGACATTTTTACCGCTAATATATAAAGGGTTTTTTGTTTCATGGGACCTCACAATTCGTTCAGATTGGAAAGGCCTCAGGAGTTCATCAGGTCCAGTCTTTGCACAAAGTACTGTCTGCTGTGAAGTCAGAACAAGTTCCCTGGGGCTTTGGACAGTCTATTCCTGAAAACTTTACATTTCCCAAACAAGAAAAGGACCCAGTTCCTGACCTCTTCTGAGCTACAGGGCACATAGACACACATCATAATTTGTCTCAACAGAGCATCAGACTGAAGCAACCTTGACCCTGAGATTGGCTCAGTTGGTCAGAGCACGGTGCTGATGACACTAAGGTTGTGGGGTCAGTCCCTGTGTGGGCCATTCACTTAAGAGTTGGATTTGATAATCCATGTGGGTTCCTTACAACTCAGAATATTCTGTGATCTGTGACTTAACGCCTCAGAATCTCAAACAATTTGGGATGTTGAATTTAGGTTGTTTGCTGTGTATCAAAAATTCCTCAAAACTGCAGGTGTGGCTCTGCAAAGACTGCTCTCTGACATGAAATACAGAAAAGATGGGATGAGTCTGCAGGCTCATTCTGGCAAGGACCAGGTTATGGTATGCAGCAGGCTTCTGTAGCAAGGCAATGATGCTGGCCTTTAGTGTTGTATGAAACCCAGTAATTCCTCCACAGATTCCAAAGAACTTTATGATTATTTATAGAACAGTACTTCAAAAAAAGAAAACAACAACCTATTTAACTGAAAAAAAACCCCAAAACCCTGAAGTTTTTAAAGATGACAAAGTTTTTACTTGATTATTTTCATGATGAATTAGATATAATTTCCCATCAACAGGGAATAATGCATTTGTGATAAAACCTAGAATTCGTGATTTCTTGGCCCAAAATAAAGCCCTTCTTTGTGTAAATCAATGAGTAGCTGCACCACCTTCCTTCATAAGAACCCTGTTAAATTCTTTCTGTATTTTTCAACCAGCTGAGAGGTCCATGGTAGGTTCAGGAGGTGTTAGGACTTTGTGTTCTATGCCACACCTCTCTTCAACACGGAAGCACACCTCAACAGAAATCTGGAAAGGGGGGTAACTATTAACTTTTCTGTTATCTCAGTGGAGTAAGCAGTTAATAGTTACCAGCTGTCATTACTTCTATTCTTCATAAAAATACAGAAATGCAGTTTCTTTTAACAATAACATGCTAGAGTAAGATTTTGAATGAAAAGCTCCAGTACTGCATAGTCATTGAGAGAACTAAATTTTCAAGGTCGATGGAAGTATGGATTTTAACAGCCGTACAAACAGCACTTACAAATTAAACAACTTTTTTTCCAGCATCTTAAAAAATAGATTATTGAACAGAGGAGAGAAATCCAGTATTTGACATGGATACTAGTCAGAACAAGATATTATCTTGACTTCAAAAATATAGCTGTGAAATCTGCTCATCTTGTGTGATACAAACTCTGAAAGGAGACAGAATTATGGAAGTTCTGCTTATGTCAGAGAAAGGGAGACCATGGAGACATTTGGCAAATCAGGAGATCCACCCACATGACTCAGGCTACTTTTTGATTTGTTTATTGCACAGTTCAAAAGGCTAAATCATGTGATTTATATTCTTCCACACTAATAAAAGTTACAAACTTAGCTGACACTATCCCAAGGACCCGAGGTGCAACTCAAAGCTGACATGTGTAATGATTTTCAAGATAGGTTTCCTCTGCCCTCACTGGGCACCATGTAGCATAAATGGTAGTAGGAAGTGAACAAGGCATGAGTTAAATTAAGGTATAATCCTCAATACATACACATCTTTAGGGTAAAACACTTTACTTGGACAGCCATACTTCTGCAAATGTATCAGGTTCAACAAATGATGTAAAACATCTGCTGAGAGTTTTTTGGAGGAGAAAAATAGGAACTGCATTTCATCAGAGGTTAACTATCTTCCACAATAAAATCTATTATTCCAGACTCATTCCAGGTTGGCATATGTATAACTGTTTTTAAAAATATTCATTTTGGATTCCCTAATTTCTTTCTGAGGAACACAGAGCCATACCATGTCTCTGTCATCTGCCAGTGTTTCTTCTTACTGAAGACTGCATGAAGTCTAGAAAAGCTGTGCTGTTGCTCACAGCTCACTGGAATAATATTTTGTGCTTTATATTTATCAATGAATGTCTCAAAAGAAGGCAGTTTTCTACAAGTGCCGAAAAGCAAATCAGTCTGGCACCCTGCAGATTACTATACACATGACAATAGCCTTTGTTAGCATAATGTATTATAATGCATTATGTAGTGGGTCTCTGAGGTTTAGTAATCCCTGTCAGCAACCAGAATAAATGGAAATAGCTTCCAGGAGATGCAAGGCCTATGAAAAGACTGTTATTTTTCAAGAACTAGAAGCATTGAGACTCACACATGCAGCCTTTGAAACAAAATCTCATGAACAATCTTTCATCACAGTCATTTATGAAAGTCAAATGCCATAATTGTACTTAAGAGAATAAAGAGAAATTGAACTGAACACTAGCAGTTATTTTCCTGTTGAAAAAAAAAGATTTGGTGCATTCTCTCAGGCTTGGTGACAGCAGAAGTTTTTAGTTTTAACTTTTGAATATGCTTAGACACTGAATTTGTTAGCTGAAAATAGCCAGGTTCCACATCAAAATAGGCACACCTCTTTGAGGAGGGTGTCTAAGCCACCAGTGAGAGCATTTACTTACTTTTAATGCACAACTGTACTGAAAAAAAAATCACTAAAATTAGATAACAGCATAACCTGTTTGGGATGAAGGTGTACCAGGATTACTGAACTCCTGAAGCCTTAACTCCCCAGCAGACTGAGAAAGGCATCTCTTACACTCACTTGCCCTGCTTTTTATGCCCTTCCCTTTGGCAATTCCCAGTGACCTTTAGCAGTACTTATCTAGCTGCAGCTTTGATCTGAGCTAGTACAGCTGCACTAGTTTTCTTATGGTGCTGTGAGTTGTTAACACATTTAGTAAAGTTTTTCCAATTTTATTAGTGTAGTACAATGAAAGGCACAATACCAAAACCCATAACCGTTCAGATCACTTGAAATTGCTAAAACATCTCCAGAAATGCTTAGGTTACTGTTGTTGATACCACAATTGATAATATATACGACTGTCTTTATGCAGAACTGCTTATTCTCTGTAGCATTCCACTCTGCTGTTTACACCTTCATTTCTTCCTGTATTTTTAAAGCACTCCTCACTGGTCAGTTGACGTTCCAGTTAAATGATCAAAACTATCCTTTACTATCTTGCTGCACTGATACCGTAAGGCAACAGAAAATCAAATAAACTCTGTTGCTAGAATTCTACAAGGAAAATCCTTACTCCAAAACACTGAAATGCTTTGACCCCAGCAGAGTTGCCAGTACAACACTCCATGGCCAGCTGCAATTGCAGCCTGAAGCTGCAGTGCCACTCTGCATGCACATTGCTTGCCTCTGCAGAAGCTTTCACTGTTTAGTCTTCATCACTTGATTAGGTTAAATGAAGGTATAGCTGTAACTCCAACCAAGCCATTTATTCTATTTTTAACCTTGCAGGTGTGCGCAGAAGTGCAAGTGAGGGGAGAAAACAGTGTTAAATTAGGAGAAAGATAGGAAACATTCTATGGGTAAATCTACAGTAATTTCACGACCATAAGGCGCACTGGACTATAAGGCGCACCCCCCAGGAGTCGGCAAATTTCGCAACTTTGTAGGTCAGATAAGGCGCACCGGACTATAAGGCGCACTATTTTTTTGCAGTGAGGAGCCGCGCAGTGCGCAACAAAGTAACGAATTACTGTCAGGTGCTCAATTTGCAAACATTTTTCAAAGATCGGTGTAGCCTTTAAACGCAACCCCAGGTGCCCTCCCCATGCAGCGGGCGCTGGCACTCCCGCCCAGCTCTGGCGCCGGCTGGCACGGCTCACGGCTCCTGGTTCCCACCGCATGGCCGTGCTGCGTCCCGGCTTCCCCTCGGCCGGTGGCGGCACCGCTTCTCGGCGCTTTCCCACCGTGCTTTTTCGCCGCTTTTTCGCTGCTTTCCCACGGTACTTTTTCGGCGCTTTTCCGGGGCGATTTTTGCTGCTTTTCAGCGCTTTCTCCCAGCGCTTTTTCACCGTTTTTTGGCGCTTTCCCGTGGCGCTTTTTTGCTGTTTTCTCACCGCTTTTCTGCGGCACTTTTTCACCACTTCTCGGCCCTTTCCTGCGGCACTTCTTGGTGCTTCCCCGCGGCTGCGCCGCTTCCCCCCGCTTCTCCCTGGCCGGCGGCCACGCCAGTTCCCAGTTTCCCCCACCCGACGGCTGCAGCTCCCGCAGTTCCCGCCTCCCCCCGCACGGCCGCAGCTCCCGTGGGTCCCGGCTCAACTCACAGCTCACACTTCCAGGTTCGCAAATTTCTGAACTTTGTACATCAGATAAGGCGCACTGGACTATAAGGCACACTTCCAGGTTCGGGGGAAAATTTTAGTCAAAAAGGTGCACCTTACTGTCATGAAATTACTGTACTTCCTAAAATCTTTCCTGATCTGAGTCGCAGGAAGTTAGCACTGCTTATTCCAGTAGAGCCAATCTCTAATTTTAGTCTGTGCCATATTTTCCTGGACTACTGTTAGCATCTTCTCCAGTCTTCTGTCAAGCATCACCTTTTACCAAGGTAATGACAAACATCCTAAAGACGTCTGAGAATTACAAAAAAGCTAACTTCATCCTATTTTCAGAATATGCCATCTGTGACAAAATCAGCAGCTGAAATGCATTCCTGCTTTGCATGTTCAGTGTTATTCTTTGCCTGAAATAGAGCCTGGGTTTTTTCCACTGCATTTTACCTTTGAAATAGTAAAGTTGCAAGCACTCTAGGATTTAAATTGCAGAGGGCTTGAATGATGCAAAGCATTAATTTATTTTCCTGAGGCTTTGCTCCCTGTGGGCATTGAGAATATCATCTCGTAAGATGATAGAGAGGGCTCTCTTAACAAAATGAAACCAGTTATTAGTATTGCAACCAAAAAGATGGAAGGATGCTGAGACAGAAATAGAAGGTCCTTCTGCTGCCATGCCTCACCTCCTCAAACTGGTTATTCTTGAGCTTAGCAGTCTTTACCCACCAGCTGCTGTAGAAGTGCTCTTTGAAGGCATTTACCAGCACAACTCTCTGCTGATTATGGGTGGGGAACCCATGCTGCAGTTTGCAGCAGCAGGAAGAATGAGCACATACCTCCTGGGTGTAAGTCATGATCCCTGACTGGCAAACTGACCTTACTCCTGGGAGCTGGGTGGAGATTGAGTCTGTTCTTATTAGGGCCAGGAGGAAACCTTTACAGAGCAGAATTGAGTACAGTGCCATTGGTCACTCATTTGCTTGCCTGTCTAACCATGTTCAACACTTTTTCAAGTGGATATTGAAGAGGGAAAGACTGCTCTGTTTGCCTTTTGCTGGCAGTGGGTAGGCTCTGCTATTAGCATGCACGTATGGAATCTGGCAGCAGCAGCAGCAATACTGCTCACCAGGACACTCAATGGCATTGAGTAGTGCAAGCTGTGTAAAGGTCCTTGCTTTCATGAAAACAGCAAATTATAAATGAAGAGTAGGTATCTTTGTACCTTACTTTATTGGACTTTGAAGAAAGATTTGACAAAATATTTCATGTATGACTGCTTTATGTGTCATTTGCAGTGAGAGTAGAAATGATTGCAGTCTGCCGAAGGGTGTCTCCAGCAATGAAAGAATTCCCTCTATTGTTGTACAGTTACTTTTTAATAACAGAATTCTCAACCACTCAACCCCCTCTGCTCTAGATTGTCCCCTCTGCTTCAGTCGTACCCTGTACAAGTAGATTGGCACAAGAAGTGCTCGGTTCTTTTGTCTTCTGCCCTTACCTTCCTCCACTTACTGTTCTCTGTAGAGGTGGTGGAGATACACCGCAAGACAGCATCAACTTAGTCAAGTAAAACACGCAATTGTAACAAATAAATAGTATTCCTACCCTAAGAAGTGGAGAAGAAAACTGAAGAACATGGGACCTCCCACAGACCACTCATTGACAGGCCTTGGGAAGCTTCTGCCATCTGGGTACTTGGAGGTTAAACAAAAAGGACAATTTCTGATACCCTACCAAAGAATGAGAGTGAAATCCCAATTGTCTTAGAGGTGGTAGGACTTCAAAGGCTAGTTTGAAAAGCCATCTGAACATGTAGGGATGTGACAGCTGAATAAAAAGAAAAGAGCTAGCTGCTATGGTATTAGATGGTAGGCTAAATTATAACAGAGTGGTTATTGAGTCTTACAGACTTTATTGTACAGCCAATGTGCGTAATTTACAGGGTACACAGATTTGTAACCTGATAAGAGGAGTGCCAGAGCATTTAAGGTCCTCAGTTTTGCACCATTCAGTCAGCTCATTTCCTTAATATTCAGTTTACAAAAAATAACAATATAAGAATAATTGTTAAAAGAATATTGTTACAAAAATAATTTTTTCAACAACAAAATCAAATTAAATAACAAAATAGTTATACTTGAAGGTACGCTTTCTTATAGGGAAAGTCCTGTGAGGACTGTCAGGACTGTTCTTCAGGGAGCACCTTGAACTGAATCCAGACCTGCAGCTGCCAACAGCCCCTTCAGCTCAGTTGGAAGCCTCAGGACTGACCAAAGAATTAAACAGCATGTGCTACCACTGTACCAATTATCATGGGTTTTTCATGGATATCTTCCTTTCCTGTATGGACTAAACAGCACAATCTTTAATGAAAATAACAAGACTTAGTGGATTTGTAGCCTGAGAGTGCCATGTCTGCAGCACTGTGCTAAACACCTCTGCCTTGCTATCAGACTTATTGCTAACCAGCAGTACTCTTTCCAGTAGAAAACTTAAACTACCCTAGTCTTAGATTCAGGTCAGATCTCTGGGTCTTGGAGGACTTCAAATCTTTAGTTACTAAAAAATTTGATAATCTGTTTGGGAGTATAAGTGTTTTAATCAGATCAAGTGCTGTAAAAATCTGGGATTTTACTGTTTGTGTAACAACAGACCATTCAAGTACAACCACTTGCAGAAACCTAAATAAATATTCTTTCTTTATGCATCACACTTGGTATGTGAGGAAAATTAAGAGTAGTAGCTGCTTCTGGAGTTAAGGTATCTCTCTTATGTACACTTGTATTTGAATGCAAACTAAATATAAATGTATAGTATGCCTATTTACCATTAGTAGAGTTATCTACTCATCAGTAAACAAATATTTAAGTCCAGGAAGGCCTACCTTTTCTTGTGCTTCCCTTCTGAAATATAAATATTTTTAAAATTTTGTTCTTTCTAGCTCTGTTTTGTGATGTTTTGGACGCCAAATGTGTCAGAGAAGATTTTAGTTGACATAATTGGAGTAGACTTCGCTTTTGCAGAGCTGTGTGTCGTTCCTTTGCGCATCTTCTCCTTTTTTCCACTTCCAGGTAAAAAAATAAAAGGAAAATAAAAGTTCTGTAACCTCAGTGGCTCTTTCAGAGCATAAGCATTATGTAATAAAAGTTAATGCTTCTATCAAAGGGCAAGACAAGCTGGACAGCAATAACCAAAACATTTCAAATTTCTAGCTCTGTAATGAAGTGCAACATATTTTAGTATTTTTTATACGATAAGACAGTTTCATAATAAAGGTAAACTACAAATACAAAAATAGGTAGATACCTTTTTTTGTGCCGGACTGTTACACCATGTGCCACACAGAAGCCAAGAAAAATTTTCAATGGTAGGACTTCTCTTTAAGGAAGGGAATAGTTTGGGTTTTTTTAATGAAGAAAACAGAATGGACTGTCTAATAAATTGGTTTTAAGAGAGAAACTCTTAGGAACAAGTGCTGTGCATAACTTTTTGGTTTCTCATTTTCCCAAATCAGTATATTAAAGCAATTTGAACATATTATCTACTTCCTTTCTAGCAGGGTGCAGTTACCAGCAGTAAGTTTCAGAGTGGTTATTTCTGAACAGTTCCCTCTGCATGGAAAAGTTGCATATGAGATGACTGTTTTTGTTGGTTTTTTGTTTTTTTTGTTTTACTAATATGCCTCTTTTTCTCCCTTGTTCATGGACAGTGACTGTCAGAGCACACTTGACTGGTTGGCTGATGACTCTGAAGAAGACATTTGTGTTGGCACCCAGCTCAGTGCTGCGGATTATTGTCCTCATCACCAGTCTCATCGTGCTGCCTTACTTAGGGTAAATCATTATTCCTCACAGAACCCATGGATTTGCTTTCCTCTTCATCCCTCTTCCCTGTCACTTGATAGCTGAATTTGCATAGTTCAGAACATTTTCTCCAAATACTAACCATGATACAAAGCCTAAATAGTGTCACTATCTGGAAAAGAAACATTTACAAATCAACAAGCGTGAATGTTCTAGACAGGCACGATAGTGATGTCCCTTTGGAAAAAATACACAAATGTCAAAGAGGCAAAAACGTGTCTTAAGGGGAATTTATTTCCATATTATTAAACACACTTTTAAGAAAGCTAATGGAAGAATATCTTGTTTATAAGTTTAATAATCTATTCTACAGCACTCTGACAAGTACAAAGTACAAGACTTTTAATTCTTAGTCCATAATTTGATTCAGTGTGCTTCTTTTACTAAACAGTGTAGCCATTAAAAACAAACGAGTCCTTTAAAATACCAGTTATTCTCTTAGGCAGTGTATTGTGTCTTTGAAGAAAATTTTTCTATCAACAGATTGGTTATATATGCCAGTGAAAATGTAACCATGAATCATGCATTCTCACACAATAATGACTGCTTCCTTTCTATGCCTCCAACAGAGTTCATGGAGCCACTCTTGGAGTAGGATCCCTTCTCGCTGGTTTTGTAGGAGAATCCACCATGGTTGCAATAGCGGCCTGTTATGTCTATAGGAAACAGGTAAGAATTAGTCTCTGTGGGATCTGGTGAAAGCAGGTGATGAATATAGTGCATTTTAGTTCAGATTAAGTTACACTTTAGCAATGTAACTCCCCAGAATTCTCACTTTGGTTTGCTTCCTTGTTAAGTCTCAGGAGTGTGCATCTGGGAAAGTCTTTGGTTTGAAATAAAACCAAAAGGTGCTAATGGGCATCTAGGCCATGGGACATGCTGGTCAGCAGTCAGAGAGCCTCTTGCTTCTCAAAACACATGTGTCATGGATAGCCTGTCCTTACCACCAGCAGTTTTGTGCTGTATTTTGCTACTGCAGTACAACATAGCATCTTTATGTAAGCACAGGAGCTACTCATCCAAGCTTACAATATGTGCATCTATATGTATATAGAATCATAGAATCACAGAATGACAGAATGATAGAATGGTTTGAGTTGGAAGAAACCTTAAAGTTACAAGGAGTTCTGAGTTCCCTCCCATGGAACACGTTATGTAGTGTTATATATTGTATACATTTATATCTGTATGTATACACTATGTAATACATATATCTCTGTATATATACTTTCATTTCTGTATAACACCAGAAAATACTTTTATTTCTGTATAAAACCATAAGCACTTGTAGTTTTTGTCGATTTTCTGCTGAACCCTAGAGGAGTGGTTTAAAACACTACATACTCTTGCAGCAGTCGACAGTAAGAGCTTATAAATAATTAAACAGGTGCATTTTTAGATATTTTAAACACTATAGCCTGCATGTGTGAAGTAGTAGTGATACATGGATGCCGAATAAGATTCCACTAAATTAAGTCAAACACAGGATAAATATTGGCTGGGTGACTGGGTACATTGCAGTACCTGCATGTTGTTCCCTTTCAGTTATGTGTTCAAGGCACTGTGTAGGGCACTAGGTCCAATTCCAAGCAGAACCAGCAAGGTGTGTACGTCATTCTGTACTACAGAAGGACCCTGTGGATGGGAACAGAAAATATGATCTATGCAGTGACTTTTTTTTCACTAACTGCCCAGTGGAAATACCCACCACTTCTATTTTTGAAAAAAAAAATTTAAAATTAAAAAAAACAAACCCAAAAAACTACAAAAGATGGAATATCTAAAAACCTTATATAGGCATAACCTACAATCAGTTTTGATATATGTTGACATAAAAGTGCAGGCCATGGCAAGAAATCAGAGTGTACAAGGTTCATAAGACAATAGAAGCACCATAATCTCTGTCATGATTAATTTGTCATGTTTGACTTGAGAACCAAAGACTAAAACTTTAACACACTGAAATGACTTGTCTTGACCTGTGGTTTCACAACATCCTCATTGCTAGTTTGTTACCATAGTAGCTCACAGTCTTTATGGCCAGGGACATTGTGCTTCATTTTTCTCAGTGGTGAGTGCAGGTAGTAGGAGTAGCAACTGTGCCAACCCAATTTATTCTTTATTCAGTGTGACAGTGGCAGAGCCAACCAGTAGCTCTAAACACCAGGTTATTCTCACCTGCAGTTGGAGAATCAAATGTTGTGTAGGTACCTCTGAAATTTTGGAACTCTGATACACCCATCTCAGCTGAATCAATAATACCTGTGCATGATATTTTGTCAGCTGTACAATTGTTTTCAGTAAAACTAGTCAGCCTGCTGAGAAATGGGTAATAAGGAACAGATGCTTCAACTTGCTTTGTAGGGGGCTGAACTCTTCTTAGCTTTACTAATCCAGGACATCCTGGATGAATCATAGGACTCTTGAATGACCTCTTGCTCCTGCTAGCCAAAAATACTCTAATATTACTTGGCCTTGGTGAGGCAAGGGATCACAGTGGATCAGCAGCATTAAGAAAGGCCAGAATGCTCACATCCTGTAAAATTCATGAAGTCTGACCTTTGAGAAATTAGGTTGCCACCTTGCCTCCCTCCCTAGAGAAGCTTTTATTCTCTCACATTTTGTTTTCCAGCCTTTTTTTAAATAAAAAGTCTGTGATGTAAAAGATTCCAGATGCTCTCTTCCCTCCAGTCATGCTGAAGCCTGTTTTGGATGTTGCTTAGAATAAGAAATGCCTGATTGCATTTATGTTAGAAAGGAGAAAACTTGAGCTCCAGAAGGGCTATGGAAATCTCCTAAATTAAGCCTAGTTGTTAGTGGCAAGCCACAAATATGACAAAAATATTCTAGTTTTTAATAACCTACTCTAACAAAGCATTTTCTCACCTCACTTCTCACAGTTTCCAAAGTTTGTGGGAGTGTGTTCATGCACAGCTTACTGATAGGTTTCTGGATGCTTGTTTCGATCTAGAAAAAGAAGAGGAATGAGAATGAGACAGCTGCAGAAGGTGAAGACTCTGCAATGACCGACATGCCTCACACGGAGGAAATGACAGACATCGTAGAAATGAGAGAAGAGAATGAATAATGGGATGCAATTGTTCTCTGCAGGGACGATTGGAGTGACGCTTTAGCATCTTGTCGTCTCTCATACTTTTTTGTTTGTTCGTTTTTATTTTTGTAATAAAGAGGCCTTGATTTAAAAGGTTTCAGATAAATTCTCTAGCATACTGAGTATGCTCTCACTGATGAGGGACCTAAAAAGAGGTCTTTGCTTCTTTTTTTTTTTTTTTTTCCTTCCCAATTGAATTTTTTTTTCTCACTCCATGCAAGCATAAAAGATACAATTGCATCGCTGTAGAGTCTTCCTTACTTATGCATCCACCTTCTCTGGACAATCTGCATTTGTCAACCAAAGCCCTGTTCCTGTGCGCCTGTGTGTGTGTGGATCTCGCACACGCACACCGCCATGTGCCACTGGCTCAATGCTACTGCCATAACCCCACTCCCTCTCCTCTCTCCTTTTCCTTCCTTTTCTTCATGAGAAATGGAAAAGAAGTTTGGAATACAGAGCTTTATTTTACTTGCTTGAAAATGACTTTGCTACATAAACTAATATACTATGGTGAACTTTATCTTTTTGTTTGGCCTCATCACTAGAGCTTATACTGCACAGGGTACAAGACAGGGAGGAATGTGGGAGTCTCCCCATAAAAAAGCGGAGAAAAACAGGTTCCTCTCTCATGTTGAAAGTGTGTGGATGTGTATATACACACACAGGTACATGAACAGAGACATACATATATATATTTATATATATATGCATATGATAAAATACATACAGGACAAGAACTCTATTTAGCTTTCATTCCATCTGAAGGATAGTAATCTTTTGAAAAATATAAACATTTAATTCAGAATTTTCTTAAATCATTAAGTCCCACCTTACATATAATTTTCTTTAGGAAAAAAAACATGCACTTTCCTCTTGTGAAGAGGGTGATGGCAACTGATAGACTTTGACTGTATTTGAATAAGACAAAAATAAATATTGACAAGCTTTACCAAAGTTCTTGTCCACTGATCTAACTTTAATTTTTAAAGGTTGTTTTGTTCTCTATAATTATTTCTGGTGCCTCTATATTGGAAAAGAATAAGATCAGATGATGAATGCAGGATACCATTCTAGATAACATTACTACACATGAAATTTTTTATATAGAGATGTACACATACTCTCATGTGTGTGCATGTGTACATATACTTCTATACACATGCACACACACACACAAATGTATGTTTTGCTATAATGTATTTACCTATGCAGTAGATCAAAATCCATATGGCGAAGCTCAAGTACTGATGCTGAGAATGAGGGACTTTGATGATCTGTTGGCTCTCAGGGCAGCGTTGTGTGGGAGCGAGGAGCCGTTCACATCACAGCCCTGCGTAACTGTGCGCTCCACATGCTTGTGGCTGGAGTGCGCCTTAAATAACAGTGTGAGGTCGGGTGGGAGACTCAGGTTGGGTGGAAATGAACCCTGTGAAAGAGGTGAGGGAAGCAGGGAGGTTTTGGGAGTCACCTATGCTGCTGTGGCAGCAGTTTGTGTTTTTGTGCTCTTCTGTGTTTGGCTGCGGGGCAGCACTTGTTACTGGTCTGTCGTAGCTTGGATCCTTTCAGATTTAATCATGTCAGAGTCTGGAAACCATTATCCTCCATCCTATATCCATAAATCAGTTAATTTAAACCTTATTTAGTAAAAGTATATTTTTCTAAGTTGTGGAAATTATTATTTAATTGTGGACAAATTCTGTTTCTAGATTTATTTACCAGGTAGTCCCAGCAGTCAGAGAACTGATCAAAACTAAACATTACGTTAAATGTTTTATCAGTATATGTGTATGTAGACATACACACGTGTATAAATATATATATATTGTATATTATGTACATTTATTTTAGACTACCATACGTTTCCTATTTTTCCAAGCTCAGCTAAAAATGTCTCTACAAAACTACTGAGTTGACTAGTAACCAGTTATGGCCATCATGAAAAGCATTGTATCAATGAACTTTATGTTTTATTGGAAAGATTTGTACTAATTTGTTACATGTGCAAATATAATAAGAAAAAAATGTAGAAATTACTGTGTTAACTGATAGATTTGCAAAATCAGTTTACTGTTAATGAGCAGTAGCACTAGGAGGGTAAGACTAAAACCATGTTTGCTGTGTCACCACAGAGTAAATACTTTTTGACAGTAGTTTAAAACAAATTCTTTTTTTAAAACCCTCAGACAAATTAATGTGTACAGGATGTAGACTGTACACATTCATGAATATAGATTCTCAAACAGTCATATGTATATAATGTGTATATAGATAGTTACAGGTCACAGTGGCCATTTGAGGTCTCCTCTATTCATGTAGTTTTGATTTCTTCAGTACATTTGTCTCCAAGTCCACAAGATGCAGTTTTTCAGGAACTGTAGAGATGAAGCAGGAAAATATTTTTGTGTAATATTTCTTTTGGTACATGATTAAAATTCAAACAGCAGTATTTTTGAAGAATTTTGAGCATTACCAGTGTCTGTTTCAAGGTAATGATTGCACCCAAAAGTAAAAATCTGAAAACAAAGGGTAACACTGAGGCTCATATTTTAGATAAAATATGAACAATTATAAAAAAATTAATTATTGGTCATACAGAGCTAAATTAATGGTACTATAAAAGATAAAATTTCAATTGTGTGTGTAATACTTACTAGTCTTTTACTTTGCAAGATACTGAATGAGCACAGGAGTGGTGGGATTTGGGCCAGAATTGAAGCAGTGACTTAAGGACATGTGCATTGCATCTCTTTCTACTTCCTGCAGGTCATGTATTTCTTTACATTTCTCTGCTGGATGAACAAAATGTGATGACATTTCTGCAGGGAGGGGTCCTAGCCAGCCCCTTGTGCTGGCCCAGGTGCTCGCTGGTGGGCAGACAGGGTGTTCAGCCAGGAGGGAGCTCTCCCTCTGTCCCGTGCAGACACTGGGCTTGCTTCTGAGACTGCTGCTCCCTTTTAGTGGCAAATTGAGCTGGGCTGGTGAAGCAGCCAGTGTGATGGGCTGCAAGAGGGGAGGGGGCAGACATCCTCTGTGGCCAAAGTCCCAGTCAGAGCATCACCCATAGTGTCTCTATCAGGTAGATGCTGGTAGTACATGCCCTGTCCTGCACTTCTTCCTTTCATAAAGTTCTTCCTTGAGTTCTAGTAAAATGGCTTAGCTGTGTCTCTCTTGTGCTGTTGCTTATGAAATGGCTGTCTATCTCTGTGGTAATTATTCTGCAATAGAAACCATCCTGTGTCTGTGTCAGAGGGCTAGGGCACCGTCATCTCAATGAATTCATGTGGAGACCTGGCCTTTCCAGACTGATTTACACAATGGAAGTTACAATAAAAAGAGAAGGAGAGTTGATCTGCATCTTGTACTGCAGAGCAGCTCACACAGTGGGAAATAGGAGCAGAACACCAATAATCTGTGGATTAACGTTCCCCGGCTTTTAACAAGTACATAAAGTTGTGTTAATGTGTCTTGAGCTTTCCTTTTCCAGAGCTAAGAGAAAACACGGCAGGTTTTTCCCCCTGCCTGCGCAGAGCAGGCTGTCACGCCCAGGCAGCACTCGATGGACAGAGCTCTGCATTTCCCAGCAGTGCCCGCAGCCCTTGGGGTGCAGCCGCGGTTTCCCAGCCCCGCTCCCGTCCCCTCTGGCACGGCCGCTCCAGGCAGGAGGGCTCAGTCCCGCTTCTTTAGATAGAGCCGCCCTAAGTGAGAGCACTGGGTAAGTAACAGAGAAGTCTTTTTGTTTTCTACTCATTCTGCTGCGAAGTTTTTCCTTTGAGCAGGAGGTTTATGTCTGGCTCTCGCTCGGTGTTTGGCCGAATTGCAGGCAGAGAGAAGCAGCCCCAGACGGAGGCTGCCTGATGAATGCGGCTTTTTCAGGGCGGGCCACGGCCCTGGAACAGAAACCTTTTGAAGGCAGGAGCGCCTTCTTTTGTGGGATGGCGCCTCGTGCTTCAAAAGAAGGGAGAAAGGACGCTTTCAGAGCTGGGCAGCCAGAGGCGTCGGGCAGATTTTGTGTTGGGCTGCAAGGTGGCAGGGGGAGCGGAGCATCCTGCAGTTCCAGCATCCCAGCCCCGCCGCTGGCGGAGCGCAGGACAGGGTGGGCATGGCCGGGCGGCAGGACGGGCTCCGCCTCTCCCCGAGGGCTGCGGCTGTGGCAGTGCTGGCAGAGGCTGGAGTGCAGCTGGTTTGTTCCTGGGGCCTGTGGCAGCAACCCTTGGAAAGCCGCGCACACGTGTACGGGGGTGCATAGGACAGTGCTGCGCAGGCAAGTTTGTTAATGACCTTTGAACAGTTCTTGGAACAAGGGTTCAAGTCTAAACATGATCTCAATGTGGGACTAATACTAAGCCATTTTTTTAAAATTGCAATTTAAGCTACATGAAAGAGTAAATGAAACAGCAGACCTTATACCATTAGACTGCATGACTTACATTAGTGAGCTGGAATTGGAGAGAAAGAGGACGTTGTAATCTTACAGATATTGTATATCCCTCCTAAATGGTGTGGAGGTGAGGGAATCAGAGGGCAGAAAACACTATTTCCCTTTCAGCTGCCCTGAAGAGGGACTGAAGGATGAGGAGCAGTGTATCCATATAACATCACTTCTAAGAATGTTGGTTTCCCAGTAGAGGAGCCTTCAGAGACAGGAGTATGAAACATCTTCGATGATGATTCAAGCAGAAATTAAACAGTGTGCAGGTTTTATAATATGTAGTAAGGAGGCACAACTTGTCTTCCAGTTTCTGAGTAGCTGACAGGGCTGCATTGGGGAAATGTCACTTAAGTATTGATAAAGCATGACAAAATTATCACAATTGTAGTAGCAAATTGGCATGTTCCAAATACCAGTTTAACCATAAAATGTTAGGATTCCCTTCCCTTGTTCATGTTTGGCTTTCTACTAGAGTACAGCAAACTATCTATTTTGAAGGGAATAAGGTCTTGTAGAGGGGTTACAATGCAGAACAGGCTGTGGGTGCTTGTGGCAGAGTCCCAGGTGGGAAGAGGAGCTCCGAATTCATTCTGTGCCCTGCAACACACGGTATAGCAGCCTGGCAGCATCATGAAACCAGGCAGAATTGTCAGCTTAGCAACAGGTTGGGTCCAAGCGTGGTCGCAAGCTGCAGCAGCCCTGCAGTGCAGCGGGAGGGCATGGGATGCAGGGTAGCCCTGGCTCCAGGCTCAGGCAGCTTGTGTGGATTTGCTTTGGAGAGCCAAGTTCAGTTGTCAGTGCATAGATGCAATCCTCAGCAAAACCACTGCCAGACTTCTCAGTAATTGGCACCTTCTGAACAAAAAGGCTACAGACAAAATACGGGGGCAGAGAGATTGAGCTTTAGGCTCGGCTTGGAGCAGAGACTTGCACAGAAGGGCATTTTGGCTGCAGCTCCCTGCAAATTAATTGTAGGGTTAGAGAGTGAGCTTCAGCCTCAGCATTTCATAACCGTGACATCCAATCCATCTCAGTAAAACAGAAGAATGGAGTATATTTCTAGATGTTCTTTTGTCTATAATCCTGAGTGGAAACTTTTCCTTAGTTTTACCAAATCTTGTCACTGCTCAAATCGATTTATTAGTTTTTCCTCATTATTTTCTGTCATTCCGAGTTCAGTGTCTTCAGACATTTCCTCATTTTCTTCTGAAGGTTCCTGCTAGGCTTATTTTGTCTGTTGGCATTTTGAGAAGGAAAATGTAATCGTCATGCTGACTGAATGTCAACTAATGCTGTGATTAAAAAGTAGCTTACAATAAAACTCTTCTTTGATGGACTGTTTTTTACTTCACATTCGCTAAGCTGAAAAGGACAACCAGGAAGTAGAAGGAATTGGGGGACATCTTTGTCTAAAATCAAGAATTAAATTAGTTAATTCAAGTTAAATGAGTTAATTCAAGTTGATTTCTTAAGTCCAGCCACCTTGAGACTTCGTAGTGAAAACCTTTACCCAGACTTTTCCAGCAAAGTTAGTGCATCCCCAGAGCAGCACAGAATAGTTTGAGGCATGCAGGTTTTGTATATTTCACAACTGAATGTATAACAATGAGTTGAAAAGCCTGATTAACGGGGGGAATCCATTAGGTTTAAAATTAATCTGGACATGAGCAGCCTGGTCCAGTATCAAAGGTGGCCCTGCTTTGAATGGAGGAGGACTTTGCAAGAAAACTGCCTGCAATCCCCTTACAACTTAAATTGTTCTCTGAGTCAACCAGGAGCCTAGAGAGGTCCATTCATCTTAAAGGACTTAAGATTGCTTGCCTTATTTTAGGCTTTTGGTTTAGAATTGAGAGACAGTGCCTAGTAGAGGTCTACAATGTAGATATGTGAGCAAAAATGTTGAGCTGCACAGATTGTTTTGCTGATGACATAACTTTGGTATTGCAGAGCCAGATTTACAGTACCCTCCCACCCTCTGGGAGCCCACAACAAGAGCAAAGCAAAAACAAGCTATTGTATCTGCAAATAAAGTATTTGAGTACTGTTGTGCACTTCTCCCCATTAACTCTCTAAGCAAAACTGCCTGGAAACAGCAAGCAATTGCACTTATTGCCTGCTTCCTCCCACCTCTCTTCATGTGCATCATTCAGCATTTAAAAAAAAAGCTACCCTTTCTCCTAACTCCCCTTTGTAATCAAGGTAATGCATAATAAATACTTACATTTACATAACAGAATGGCTTGGCCTATCTGCAAATGAGAGCATATAAATCCCCTCTTAGGAAAGGATGCAAAAATTGGGACAGCAGCTTTATCCATAATTCAGCAAAAAAAAACCCCACAACAGAAATGCAAAGAAAAGATTGCAGAACTAAAAAAAAAAAACATTTCATTAACTTTTAAGAAGACTACTGCATGGGTGGCAAGTAAGGTGTATGTACACATGCAGAAAACAGCAGAGCTTGGAACTAATGTTCATTCCTCAATTTTGTTGTTTGATCTTCAAAACAAATATAACTCTACTTTTGTGTCTATTATATTAAGCTATAATGAAACAATAGGAAGGCTATAGGCAATAATCTAACTGGTTACTTAGATCAACTGATTTTATCCACCAAGTTTACGAGCACCACAAACTGCAAAAGCAAAATCTCAAAAAAAAGTAAAGGATATCTATTTTTGTAGATGACAATTCCTTGCTTATTACATCAACACTTTTCACTTGGCTCAATAAAATTATTTGCAATATCTTTGTATTTTTAAAAAGCACCGGATGCAAGGCTTAACCTGTGTTTTCAAATGGCAGAGACAGCTCCCAGAATCATAAAGGCAATCAAGCTCAAATCATGTCAGGTTTTGATCTCTCATAATATTGCTCTGTCTGCTCTCTTATTTTAGAGAATTTAGGTTATTTTGTGGTGTTACTGCCTCCGCTTTAGTTTAGTGAAGCCAAACACCTATGGAGGGTTTGTGATAAGAGACTTGAATTTGGGATTGCAGGTAGTGTCAAAGCCCGCTGAACTGCTTGTGCTGTTTGGCAGGGCATTTTACCACCACAGGCCACAGAAATTCAAAGTGGACTTGACTCTCTATGGTGGAATGGCTGAAACGCATTTCATGGGGTTTGGCAGAACAGTTTAGCAGCATTCCCTTTGAGAAAGACTTGTTTCACCTACATGGGACAGGAAGCTTCTGAGGAGGAGCATATGTGAGTGTAGAGGAGGGAGTGTGTGTATGTGGACAGACAGGTGGCTGCAAATGAACGAGCTGAAGTGTCTTTTGCAAGCATCCTGCACCGTGTCAGGACCATACTGGTGGGCAAAGAGAGCAACGAGTCCTTCATTTATCATCATTAGTGAAAGTTTCTCTGGCATTTAAAGGTTACTGGGCATCTTAGTAGACCCTAGTTACTAGAGAAACACAAACTCTCTAGTGCCAGAAGCACAACAGAGAGCAAACTTTTGGTTGCACCTTTTGCAGTGGAGAAGCCAGGGTCGCACAGCCTGCTCTCTCCATCTTTGCAGACTCGAGCAGGGCCAGCCACAAGGGAACTCTAGAAGGAAACTACAAACACTGAGCAAAACCTAAAGTACAGATCAGCAGCTGAGAACTGCTTTGTCTTCATGGCAGGAAGTCATCATGGAGGGAAACAAACTCTGTAGTGGTAACTCCCAGGAAGTCTCAGTTCTGATGCAGTTTCTGAACTGCAGTTTCAGAAACCTCTGACCATATTGTACGAGGTCGGACTGAAGCATTTGTAACATGATATTGCAAGGACAGAAAGTTCTCCAGTCTCAGAGGGGTGCTGTATGGATAACATTCACTAATGCTGGTGAAAGATGCTTGGATACTACAGGGAGCGGTGTCACGGAAATGCCTAAAAACTGAATTCATATTTGCATGTTCTAATTGTGCCTTTGGGTTCTCTAAAATTGACTTGTTTTTAGTTTTACAGAAATACTTTTAGAATTGAGAGTGAGAAGTAGTGTCTGGAAGCAGCATCCTAATTAAAAAAAACAACCCAAAATCTGAAGACTCTTGCACAGGAGAGAGGGCAAAGGAAGTTTGGGAGCCTCATCTTTTCCCAGCCTGGCCTTCTAACCATGGATTATTCTGCAGGACAGCATTTTGTTCTGTACTCAGCAGGCCAACAGTGCTGAAAGAGACAGAAGTAGTAGCTAGCCACACTTTGCCAAAGTTGCCCTGGGATTAAGGTCAATTATCTATCAACAGATTTCTGTAGAGAAAAGGCCCCATTTTTCAGTGTGTTCCTATAATTTGAAGGTAAATCTGAGAACTGGGGAAATGTATATTTCACCTGAGAGATACCAGTGCGTTTTCATTTCTTTCAGACAATCTTTCAGCATCAGCATCAGATTCTTTCTTAGGATAAAGGTGTCTTTATGCAAAGCAGTGTGCCTAATAGCTATTCTCAACTACTTAAACAAGTCAATTTTGTAATAAGGACTGTAGGTGTCAAGCCAGAGCACTGTTTGGAACTACAGTACAGGGATCCTAGATTTTAAATGAAATGTTACCTCATGCATCATTTTCTATCATACTTCTAGAATTCCAGTTTGTTTATCTCAAAATAAATATTGCTTTCTGTAATTTGTACACATGCTAAAGCTGCTGGTTTCTTTTTTTAATGAATGTTTTGCTTTGCTTAAACATGTGGGATTTCTTTAAACAAAAATGAAGGTTAAAACTTTGTACATTTTTAAAATGACTGCTAAGGTCAGAAGTAAAAAAGTATATGTTGCATTAAAACTGAGTGCTGTTTATGTATTTAACATAGATGTACGTTTTTGCATTGTTAAAAAGAATGATCCATGCTTTCTTTGAGGGGGATCTGTGCTCCAATATTGTCCAATAGCTTTCATATTCTAATTACTTTAATTAAAGTTCTAACAGTTTGCATATGATTCATGATTCTGATTTCTTCTCTTTTATTAATTCTGATAATCTGACATGGTCTAAAATGCTCTTCTCATTTGGAACAAGCAAAATATACCTCCTGGTGAGAAATAAATCCAACACTCAAATTGTTTTTGAATTATGAGCATGATGCTGCCAACTGCAAGGTCTTAACTTGAAGTTAATGAAATCCAAAGGTATCCATAAAATGATGCAAGACAAACTCTTTATTTCTACAAAGCCTCCAAGTATTGTTGATATGGAAATACCATGGTCAGAATACGTTTTATATACCAAATCAAATGTTTTTATCATTACTGTTAAACAGACCATATTTAAAAGGAGAGAATTATTTTCATCAGGCTGAGGCAAACTCAAGTGTCAGGAGAAGATTCATCCATCTGGCAAGTCACCAAAGCTGTTCTTATGAAGCTGCAAAAGCATTCTTAATCAAAAATGTTTTTTTATTTTGAACACATTCCTTAAGTAGTCCCAAATGACCAAATGTGAGCCGCCCAGAGCCAGTGAGAAGACTGGCTTTTAGTGTTTTGACACTTGAGCAGCCACTGGTTTTAAAACAGACTTGGACAGGTCCCATGGTGATACTTTGCTCATACTTTGCTAAAGACCCCTCGGGATCCTGGTGCCTCAGCTCTCCTTACGCTGGCCCACAGCAGAGAGATGCAGCCTTAGGGCTTCCTGCACCTTGCCAGCCCTTTGGTTCCTGCCTGTTTCTTCTTGTCTCCTCCCTGTGGGGCTCCATGACCCTCCTCATGCTCCTGGCATCTGCAGGGCTGGGAACAACAGCTCTGTTTCTCCTGGACCTTGGTGCAGGGCTGTCCAGGGGACATCCAGAGAGCCCTGAACTGGCTCTTGCCATGCCCAGCTCCCCCGTACCACTCTCCAGTCATGGCTGCAGAGAGGACTGGCTTATGTCTAGCTCCTGTCTGAGACCAGGAGGGCTGAGCAGAGCAGAGAACACAATCAGGGTATCTACACCAGCAAATGCTCCATCTTTGCCCCCCTCACAGGCAGACACTCGCTGGCTGCTGGCACGGCTGTCCCACACACAGAGGGGTCCCTGACCTTCCTGAGCTCTCCCTGCCCAGAGGCCATGCTAAAAAATAAATAGGAAAAAAAGGGAGCTTGGATAGGACTCAGAAAAAGGTACTGCCCTTGTGCCTGCTGGTTCTCTGACCCACTCATGAGGCCAGGCCAAGGGAGCCAGCATCCCATGGCTTGGAAGGCCAGAGCATGTTTGGAAGCAGGTTTGGAATTACTGCCACACTGATTCACTTTGAGCTGACTGAGCAAGGCCAAACAGCACAGAGTCACATCATGGTCAGTCTGACACTTCTCAAACTAAGCTTTCTCTTTCAGGGACTTTGTAGGCTTTATTTCACTCTTCTTAAGAAAGAAAGGGCCTGATCTGAAGCAGATAAAAAGTAAGACATGCAGTGTGAGGGCAAATAGCATTATTGCTTCACATTTTTAGCTTGTAGTCTTGAAAGCCTCCTCTCCCTCACACCCATGAGCAGTTCCTCCTCTGACCTCCATCAGTAATGATGGCAATTAGCTCTTCCATCAATGATGTGTATTGAAATACAATACATTTTATTCCCCCAAAGGGCTTGCACAGACCTCAGACGAGAAAGTGCATAACTCCAGATAGAAACCCTCTCCCTTGTGGATATTTCTGCACAGCATTTATTCTTGTGTCCAAAAATCTGTGACAGAGTGGCAGAATGCAGCTCTGCTGGACATCTACAGCATCTGTGCTGATGGGGGAAGACCTATTCTGTGCCCAGGAAAAGAAGGGCTTCTTATCACAGGCAGGTGGAAAAGTACTGACACTAACAGAGGTATAGCACTAAGGGAGCAGAAGCCTCACCACTGCCTGTAAATGACACTTGTGAATGAGGATGTGTTGGATGACCACAGCAAAAGCTCTCCCAGTTCCTGCGACATGCATGGAAACCCTCAGGGAGGAAAACCAAAGCCTGAGTGCTGATCCAGGAGAAAGTCAAGCAGCAATTATTAACTCTCTATACTGGCTATTCTGCAGCTGTGAAAAATGGGCCTCCTTCCTCTAGGTGACATAAAAACTGTGTCTCATGAGCAGACAAACATTTTCCCAGCAGCTGGAACCAGTGCTGCCAAAGTTACAGCCAAAATAGATTGCTCTGTGCTGAGCCCACCTACCATATGCAGGTAGTTAATTCCCAGATCCTTCAGTGAAGCATTTCTTTTAAGATCCAGGGATTTTGGTGCCAAGCCCCACAATAACAGTGCAACAGGACACCTCCCCAATTGCAGGTCTTACACGTTCCCTCCTAGCTCCTCAAAGGAAATTTCACATCATTGTTTCCTCTGAATTTTCCATGCTGTTGTTTTACATATTTTTGGGAAGGAAGACACACCAGAATGAGTATCCATGGGATGGGGTGTTGGGGGATTGTATTAATACCCAGGCCTTTTGTACATGTGCCTTACAAACCAGGTGATTGTTAACATTATCACAGATTTGCTTTAAACATCCCTAAGCACTGTTCCAATCCATTTTTCCTTTTCCTTTTCTTTTTTTTAAATAATGTTTCCAGCTACCTGCTACCTTTTAGAAGGCACTATTTTGTGTAACTAAAAGAGGTTTTATGTTTGCAACATGTGTTTGATGAGACAAAATCCAGAACATCTGAGTGAAGGGAGCTCTAAAGAGGGCTCATCAGTAAATGAACACCGTGGAATCACTTGGTTGTCTAAAAGCAATGTTTATATTAGATACTAAAAGCGAGTACACAGGAGTTATGTGCCATCCCCTGTGGTAATATCTGCAGGTGGCCAGTGATGCTCTGAGTGGGTGTTTGCTGGGGAGGATCTTAGGGGGCTTGAATGGAAGAGAAGAGTCTGAGGCTCACAAAAGGAGACAGCTTCTCTTGCCACTGTGCAAGTGCTATTTAAACAAGGGAAATAAACTATTAACTCCCTGAAATTTTAGTGGGTTTCTTGCTGTTTTAGTTGTAAACCCTTCCTTTTCTCTGTTTTCAACCCTATTAACCAAGCAGCTCGAAAGTGACCCCTGAGAAGAAATTCTATTGATTGCTCTGTCTCCCTTTTGAATATAAATTCAAAAGACATGCTCAGGTGAGAGAACAGAAACTGCTCTAAACTGCTGCTTGCTTCCTGAAAGGAACACAATCCTCCAAAATGCAAGTGCACTCATGATGCAGTTTGCTGGCACAGAAGCTGAAGTTTGGCAGCAAGAGATGAACCTGCCTAGGAGGGGCAAGAAGCAGGGGGTCACCCAAGCTCTTACTGTCAGCTCTGCAGAACCACTCCCTGAGCAAAACAGACTGGTCTTCTTCGTATAAAACAAAGAGGAAAATGTTATGCAATACTGAAAACAAATATTCAAAGTAGAGGGCCTGGAAAGAGTTTGAGTGAAATGGACACATTTTGCAGGCTTATGGTCCATCCTGTACATCCTCCTTGCTCAATGTAATTTATTATTTCTCTTACCCTTTATATAAAACCAAAAAAATTCTTATGATGCAGAAAACATTCAGAAACAGCAATGACAACAGTAATAGTTCAGCAAGTGGTCCGCCTCTAAATATATAGCCTTTCAATTTTACAATGAGTATGTCTTTCAGCTAGAGATAATTTTCATCATCTTATTAAAAGCAGTACAGGCAATAATATTCTGTTTTTCAGGATACCTTAAATCTTTGTAAGTATCTCAACTACAACTGTTCTTTTCCCCACTATAGTAAGGACAGTAAAAATAAAATATGCTTTGTGTGCCTTCAACTGCAGTTGGAAACCAACAGGTTTATACATTTAAAACTTACTTGATTTACTCTTGGACAATGTGAGAATCCAACCTCACCATTTCTTATCATACATTATTTTAGACACTATGAAACCTCATGTTTGTGAAACAGGAATAAGTTACCCCAGAAGAACTGCTCAGGATTCACTGTTACAGAATGATTCTGCCTGTGAAGTCTCACATGCCTCAATTCATCATCTGAAGGTTTGGATGAACACATTAACAAAACCAGATAGCAGCCAAAGAGAGGGCTTGCCACAAATTTCATCTCCTACTAGAAGATTTTTATTCAAGGTGTAAAACAGATGAACTACTTGATATTCAAAAAGCTAAAAATGTAAAGGCATGAAAAATCTCAAGTTTCTTACCACTTATTTCACAGTGCTCCACATGTCTTCAAAATGTCTTTCACCTACTTACGCACTAAGAACTTCAACTAATATATCCTGTCATGCAAGTCTCTAAAGATAAGGCTGATGCTGCTAAACCATTTTGAGATCACTGGATCACAAGGCAGAGCATTTTGGCCACACCGTATTTCCTCAGCATGGTCGGTATTTGTGCATCATCACCGCACTCTGCACTTGCAGAGAATGGGAGAGCCACAGTGAAGTGACAAGCCAGCAGAAGCCCTGGCTGTGTCAGGAAGGAAAGCAAGGAAGGGCTCTGGCTGCCACCAGCTGGGCTATTGTTTCCAGCTGGTGTGGGACCCTGGCTGGCCCTGGGCTGTCCCCTGGCCTGCAGGGACACCTGGTGACAGACCTGGAAGGGGAGTGGGCTCGCCTTAAGAGGGGGATGGACCCGGGTGAGGGGCTTCTGGGCTCCTCTGCTAAACCACTCCGAGCCAGAAGTGAACATATCCAGCGAATGGTCTGTGAAATGCCGTAAGACTGTTTCAGAGGGATGGTACTTGTTTCATAAGTATTGTAGCCTTGTTTTATTGTTTTTAGTTTCTTTTTATATTTTTTTAAATCCAAGCTGTATGGTGCACAACCAGATGTAACAAGGGCAGTGTCTGAATTCTATCCAATCCCAGCAAGCCACAAGCAGTTGCAGAAGTATCTGATTCTAGAAAGGAAAGAGAGATGGGGGGGGGAGCAAAGTACCCACCATGTTGAGCCTACATAAAAACATAATTTCAATAAAATGAGGGAATGGGTTTTTTAAAATTAAAATACTGTTTTTTTCAGACTGAAAGCCTGACACTGAAGAGCACATGCAGAGGCCACCTACTACAGCCCCTGTAGCAGCTGATGGCTGCAGCAGCCCATAGGAAATGTATCCAGTCAATGACCTTGTGGGCAGGTGTCTAAAACCACCACTCCCAGCCACCACAAGTCCAAAAAGGGGCAAATAGGGCAAACTATGCCCTAGAGGAGATAGCTGGTGATCACAGTGTGCCCCTCCTTCCTTAGCATGCAAAAGTATCCTCCCAAGAGCCCTGATAAACCAGTTTTCAGTCAGTAGTGACCGACCAGTTCTTCAAAGGCTCAGTACATTTCAGGGTGGCTTTTTTCCCATCCCAATGACTTACACAGGAGTTGTGAATAGAAGTAAGAGAATTTCATCAGCACCCAAGGAAAAATGAGTGCTCTGGGGGAAAGGTGACTAGAGAGACACCTTCTTTGGGAGGCTCCTACCATGTTGAATTTCTCTGTTTCACTTTCAGCTCTGTGGAATTAGTAACATTTCTTTTCTGAGAGCCTGAAGTTCTCCTCAAGAAATAAATAAATGGACATATTCTTTGAATGTCTCTGGCTTGGAGCACATTAGTCGATGTCATAGCACAAATATTTATTGCAGTCAGCTTCAGAACATGGCTCCTATCATCTTCCAGCATTAAGCAAAAAAGAGAGCATTCACGAAGTACATTTGGCCATCTTCAGACATTCTTGGTCCTGTCCTGCCAGTTAGCATAGCAAGGAAACAAATGGCAATTATGTCCAGAAGAAAACAAGATCCAGGAGCTGCACAACTAACACTATTTATATACCAGGGACACGAGATCACAAGCTGAGCCCTGCATGCGATACAAGATGCAAGAGCTCCCTCTCCCCACTTCCTCCGACATCTACATGGCTCTCTAAGCACATCTGCCAGCTGGGTGAGACAGAAGCTCCCAGATTGCTCTCCAGCCTCCTTCACTGCTTCTGGATGAGAGGGCTGTTGCTGTCACACAAAAATACACTTGGCCAAGAGCTGGCCAAGCTTTGGTTCAGCTGTCAGAATAAAGGCACAGTCCTGAACCAAATACTGCAGGTGTTGGTGAGCTCCCACAGGACACTATCAGGCTTCTCTGAGTTGCACCCAGGTTGCTTGGACAGATTGCCTGCTGCAGCACAAGGCATCCTTTATAACTTACTAGGAAACATAATAAAGGCAAAATACAAGCTTTGTGTAGACAACACAAGTTTTTAGTGAAAAACACAGCATGTGACTTAAGCACCTTGTGCCCAGGCCCACCTTTCCAGGTCAAGATACAAACCAATTATGTGAATTGTTTCCAGCATTAATGGTTAAAAAAAAAAAAAAAAAAAAAAAAAAGAAAAAAAGTCTCTGCTTTAGAGGTTTTTGTCATACATTCGGAACTACTGCTCTACAAAGGGGTGTTAAGTCTCAAGAATATATCACAATTAGTTAATTTCAGTTAATAAAATCGTAACTACAACTTTTCTATCAGAGTTAAAAGTTGCAAAAGTTAATTTATTTTTTCTCCTCTTCAGCTTTTCTTGGATAACAGCAATTCAGAGAATTACAGTAATTTCACGAATACAAGCCGCACCAATTTGACTAAGATTTTGCTCCTAAACCGGAAATGCGGCTAATAATCAGGAGCGGCTAATACAACCTCAGAAGTGCCTGCCAGAGTGCTGAGCCGAGCAGCTGCAAAGTCGGCGTTTTGCGATTGTTACAAATCGCTACTCTGTTGCACCGCGGGTGGAGCCTGGCTCCCTGTAGGCAGCACGGGGGGCGGGGAGAGAGGCGGGAGAGCTCTCTTTCCTCCTCTGCCACAGCCCAGGGGAGAGACGGGGGGGGCCCGGCACCGCCATTGCCGTGGCCCGGGGAGGAGAGGGGGGACCCGGGCTGCCCCTACCGCGGCCCGGGGAGGCGGGGGGAAGCCCGCGCCGCCATTGCTGCGGCCCGGGGATGGGGGGGGAAGCCCACGCCGCCATTGCTGCGGCCCGGGGAGGAGGGGGGAGACCCGGGCCGCCATTGCCGCGGCCCGGGGAGGGGGGAGGAAGCCGGCGCCGCCATTGCTGCGGCCCGGGGAGGGGGGAGGAAGCCGGCGCCGCCATTGCTGCGGCCCGGGGAGCCGACGGGAGCCCCGCGCAGCCATTGCCGTGGCCCGGGGAGGGGGGGGGAAGCGCGCGCCGCCATTGCTGTGGCCTGGGGAGGGGGGGGAAGCGCGCGCAGCCATTGCCGCGGCTCGGGGAGCCGACGGGGTGCTTTGTCCCCGCCCGCCGCCACCGCGGCAGGAGCGGGGAAACTCCGTCCCTGCCCGCCGCCGGCGCCACGGGCGCGGGAAAGCTCCGTCCCCGCCCGCCGCCGCTGCCGTAGGAGCAGGGGAAGCTCCGTCCCTGCCTGCCACCGCAGGGCAGCGCCGACCCGGGGTGACCGAGCCCAGTGGCAGTGCCGGCCGGCCCCGAGCGGCAGCACCGGGCTGGGCCACCTGGCCCCGTCAGCGGCCCCTAGCGGGCCGAGCCTGCACAGCCTTAGCTCAGCCAGTAAACCCCGCCCTCCCGCGGTTCTGTTACTAATTGCACACAGGTCCTTGCTGCGAATGACAGAGCGGCTTATATTCGGGTGCGGCTTATCTATGGACAAAAACCGAAATATTTGCCAACACCCAGAGATGCGGCTTATAATCAGTGCGGCTTGTATTCGTGAATTTACTGTACTTGGTTTTGCTGCCCTTGTGCAAGGAGTTAATAATTACTTATTTTACATAGGTTACTTTATTTCACAGCTTTCATGAACAAACTAACTTACTTCAACGTGGATTTCAAAAATCAAAACATTAAAAATATAAAGCATAGGCCATAAAGCAAGAAACAAAGTGCTGCCAATAAATTCATTAAGTTTATTTTTATTCCCTTGTAGCTTCCAGAAGTAACCAATGAATTGATTTAGAAGGCAATGAAAACATGACAAATGTAACACTGAGTACATAAGCCTCATTAATGTGTTTAAAACATTTTAGAACATTGTGAATACACCATTTCATTGTGTATATCACCTTTCACAATAATAGTTAACAAATTAATTTCAACTAGAACAGAAGCACACCACTTTCTCCAGAATATTCAAATGAGAATTTTTTATAACCTTACCTCATTTAAATACAAAGGCCTTCTAACTGACCCATGTATGAACAGCATTTCAGTTAAATCAGCTTTCACTCTCTTGTTCCAGAAGTCATCTGTAGGACACACTTCTACTTGAACCTAAAAGCTGAACGCTTGATTATTTAATTATTTTTTAAAGATCTGTCAGCACTTCCAACATCTGATACATTCTGTACTCTTTCAGTTTTAAAGCATAATGAATAACTAAGCAGGAACAGAACTTCTGATATCTCCACTCTTGGGAGGAGTAAGCTGCACCAGAAGTTTATTTCCATCTGCTGCACTCCCTGGACAAATTAAAATTGTCATGTTCTCCAGAGCAGCTGCCAGAGAGGATTAACACTACAGGAGCAATAACATGAAGAGATATGGAAGTTAACAGGCATGTGGCTATCTCCTACCATGTCATAATTTAAGTGGGAATTCTGTGTAGTCTTTGACTTTGTGACAGACTATAAAACAACTTTTATAGTCCCTTATCACATTTGCCACATTCCTCTCCGTGGGTTGAAAGGGGAAGAGAAGCTCATTTTCAGTGTAACAGATAGCTGTCTTCTAAATAAGAGACACTTATATAGGAAAAAACAACCCAAAGCATTAGAAAACCTTAAGTAACATCTCTCTTATAGCATAAACCATGGCAGGCATTAAATTCCAACTGCAAAAGTATTGCATTACTTCCCATGACTCAATTTTGTCTAAATGGCTTCTAAGCACTATTACAAACATCTGCCAAGACACTGCCACCTTACTTTCCCAGAAATTTCAATTGTCATTATTTTGGGGAGGAAAAAGTTAGCTCATGTCTTACCATAAAGCCTCACTAAAAGAAAAAAATTGAATAAATCCATAGTTTTGGCACTTTTATTCGTCAAAAAAAACTGCAGAAGCTTCCTTTTTTTTAAATGGAAAACAAAGCCATGCTTGCCAAATAGTACCTATTTGATACTTTATTTCAGATGTCAACTTCCAAAACACTGATTTCAAGTTGTTGATTTAATCACATGGATTTTGTCATTGTCCTATTTCAAAACAGCATGGGAAACCTCTATAAGTAACATGGGTTTGTCTGCCAAAAATTACTTGTTCACAGCATTGTCTCTTGGCACATTCTGACTGGAATATTGTAATGTCTGTCATCTTCAGTTATGAGAGTCACCACAGGCCAGTCCTCCTCTGGGTCATTGGGGTAAAGTGTGATGAACTCATCAGTGCTGTACTTATAGAGTCGGTACACTTGGATGGTATACTGAAGAGCATAAGCAAGAAGAAACATTTCCACCTGCATTGGAAAAAACAAGTATTTATGTCAAATTCAACAAACATTCTACAAGATTTTCCTCATAAAAGTATTAAACTAATACCCATCAAATGTAATTTTTTAAAGACAAAAATTATGAAGCGAGAAGTCCTATACATGAGTATCTCTCATTCAGTGTCTCCATGCATTTAAAGTCTTCAAATCACAATGCCATAGTAAAATAACCCTAAAGAAAATCTGCTTTACACAGAGTGTCCTACTGCCTCAAGCAGGCAGGAAAGACATTCCCTTGTTTCAGTGCTCATCCTGCTAAGTCACTTAATACCAGACAAGAGCACATTTCAGGCAATGATCCTTTCACTCTTACAGGGTACTTTGAACTTTCCAGCCAAATAAAAAGTAAATGGAAAGCCCTTACAAAGCCTGTTGACAGGAGAAGGAATTCAGAAAAAGAAGCTGTAAAAAGCATCTACTTTGTTTACTACAGTGACAAGCATATCCTGTTCTAAATAACAATTTAGAAAGAATCTTACTGAAATAAACAAATACAGTCAGCACAGAAAACTGGCAGCATAACTTCTTGACTAAACTGAGCACTAAAAGTCACCAATGAATCATCTATTTTCACAGAGACAGTTATCTATACTGCAATTGTCAGATTTTAAGATAAGAAACAAAACCAAAACATAATACTTTCATGTTTCTAGTAGCTACAATTAAGTTGAGAACTTAATTGCAGTGTGCTGCTTGTAATGAATTCAATTGATTTTTTTTTAATCAGTCTATTCAGCTCATGAACTACTCCCGATTTTGGTTTGAGGCTTTTTTGTAATATGTGTGCCATTTATGCAATGTATAAAACAGTAACTTTCATTAGCTTATCAGAAATCACCTGGTCTTTATAATGGTCTTTATAATTTGAGCGTTAGCTTTTACCATGGTATTTTTAAAAAAGCTAACAACTAAGATCAATACAAGTGTTCTGCTAATAGCAACCCCTATTTCCAAAGAATGCTATCCACCAGCCACCAGAGAAAACCTGGCGTTTCAGAGGAGGACCTTTAGAGACTCACTATAAGCAAGCAGTTCTAACACATTCTTCCCAAAAGAAGACCAGATGCTTCAGTCAGCCCAATATAAGCTGGGAAATTTCTTAAACCACTTGAAACTAAAAACTCCAAAACAGGAAAATAACACTTTAAGAACAACCTCTCCTTACTTGTTCAAGGCCTCCACTGTGACCAATATGATTTAAGTGATTCTGCATTAACTGACAAGGGTTGTTGGATGTATCCCGTGCAAACAAGAGCCAGGAGAAGACAGGCACTCTTCTTCCACTTTTATCAGCATTGTATAATTCAATGGCAGTGTTAAGCATCAAAAATTTCAACGCTTCATAGAGACAATACTCCTCCTCTTCATTCTTAAACAATTTATCACAAGCTTCTTGTTTCTCAAGGGGACCCTTTATTTCACTTATATTCTTCCACTAAAAAAAACAAACAAACAAACAAACCATCACACACAACACAAGTCAACAGCCACTAACCTGCAAGAGCTGCAAAAAGCAACTTGTGAGTTATCAGATACTCAGCACAGGTACTCAGAATTTAACTTATGAAGGGCTTTGTGCCTTTTTAAAAACAATCAAGAATATTTTCACAACTGTACCCCAACCAAGGTCAGGTTGACTTAGTCTGATTTTGCTTAAATTGATCCATAAGCAAAGCAAAAGGAAGGATGCTAGAAATTGCTGCAAGGTGGCACAATAAATATTGTTCTGGGACAATATGCATTAAGGTTTTTGTTTCCTGCAACATAAAGCCTACATACTTCATGTTCTTTACATTTCTGTTACTCAAAATGTATTTTATTCCAACCCTCCAACTGCTGAATGCAGTATTCCAAATACTCTTAAAAGTCTTCATAAAAAGAGAATTTACATTCACAGTAAGACAGGAACAACTGAAGAGTTTTTAAATAAGTTCCAGAGCTCCAAGAGGAAGAAAGCATGGGGCTAGGTGATACAGTACAAACACTTATGGGCACAATCATGTTCCTATGACCTAAAATAAATGTATAAAAGTGGAACAAAAACTACTCCTTTGAAATTCCTTCAATGTTGTTGTGGTTTTCTTTACTTAACCTTGTCCATATAGAAACAAGATTTGTCCACAGTATACATCATGCCTTCAAATAAATACAAGAAATAATAAAGACAAAAAAGCTACTCTGTTACATTAATTTCTTAATTGAAATCTGTCTAATTAATCTAATCTGTTTTCTGCAGAGCTGTTTGCAAATTAATTCCAGCATCAGGTCATTGCAAGTAGTGAAAAACCAGACACCTCTGACATATCTGAACAGTCATTCTTTACTTGATTTTTTTGCAGTATACATACAGAAAAGGGACCTTCATTACTGAAAGCATCCTTATGCTAAATTCTCCACATTCAAAAATCTTTGTCACTTTTCTTATTTGCAGGTGACCAAAGAATATGCAAATACTTTTCCAACCTTTTTCCTTAGAAGTATTAAATACTCTTTTATTTCATCACTTATTTCTCCCATCCTCTTGCCAAGTTTCTGTCTGAGCTGCCACTGTTTGATCCAGTCATACTTGCTCAGCAAGTTTTCAGGAAGCTGGAAGTTAAGAGAAGAAAAAGGCAACTTAAGTTAAAAGTCTGGAAAGGAAAAGCCACCAACCTGCATATTTTATTTCTTTAAACATTTTGCACCTTAAAACAATGCCCTCATATATCCTTCTGAACAGATATGATAGTAAGATAACCATAACCAAACACAACTGGCTATTTATAATATTTATTGGGTAACAGTCAGAATACTGGTCTAGTTCTATTTCCAGATCTAACAAACACATAAGCAGAGGAAAAAATAATCACCAAGTTACTCATGCCATCTTTTTTGTTTGTTGTTTCATTTTGTTTTGAGGTTTCTTTTTTTTTAAATTAAAACACTTCCCAACAGCAGATAGATGACAGTGACTGTTTGAAAGTGTTCCTGAACCAACAGAAGAGAAAATTACATCCATCAGAACATCACGAAGTCTTGGTGGACTGCAAACTACCTTGTCCAGAACACACAAACTTTCTTCCTTTTCAAGGAGCACAATTCAAATGCTCTAGAACAGGTTTTTTATTAAAGAAGAAAACAACTTGGGAATTCACTGATGCATCAGACCATGCCTTAGCCTCAGAACTGTCTCCTTTACTGCTCGTGTGCTACACCTGTTCAGTTCAGAGCTTTCACACCTCCCTCGAAGGACATCCTGGCAGTTTCAGGTCCAGTTTTGTACCCTCAACTATGAACCCATCTTACTGCTAGAACTGGAAGAGCAACTTGTGTCTCACAATGGAGTAAATATTTGGCTAGAGCAGCACTTACACCATCAGCCACCATCAGTTCGTTTTCAGTTTATTAGGACTCCAAACTAGTAATGGGTTCTCTTTAGCGGCAACCAAGTATGTGTGAGAGAGGCACAGATCTTCTCCCACTCCTGCCTGGCATCCTGTGCACACAGAACTAAATAATAAATTATATGCCAGTAATTTCTGCAACTACAAATGTGAATGTAATCACTATTTTAAATTAAAAACAAGAAAAACACCAAAAAAACCTGTTATATTTGTACTGCCAGCTGTCACCATGCACATTTCTCTTACGTGCCTTCTGCTTTGATGCGTAACAATTTATCATTTCAGGTTGTTTTGTAGGTGTACACACTTTTTAAAAATGTTAATTATCATATGACATTTTCCTGTATGAATCAGTAGCAAAAAAAAAAAAGGCTGAACATAATCAAATACTTCAAAGTACATAATTTTAAAAATGTTTGCATTCTCTTTAAAGGATCATTGGGAAACTATGTTCTTTAGTCTGATAATGTGGAAATGGTTGAGAGCTGAAAGAATGTGTTTTTTACAAAAAGGAAACCATTTTGCAATGTACTTGCTGTAAAACACCTCAGAGAACTATATTCATCAGTAATTACAAAAACACAATCACAAGATGTTTACTTAAAAATGACAGTGGCCAAAATGAGAAATTTTCAGATGCCCCCTAAAGTGATGCAAAATGGTAGTAAAGGCAGTGTGATTCTACTTGGACTGCTACCCTACACATAGAGTCTGCCCCAGACATTCACCATCTACATTCCCAGCAGCATCCTGATAATTGGAGCCTTAATCTCAAGTGGCTCACTTTTGTACAAGCTTCTTACAGGTTTTTTCCATGTTCATCAATACCATCAAATGGACTTTGATGACACAAGAAAATTTCTGGAATATTCTTTTTCTACTTGTAGGGGAATACCTTGCTTTTCTCATACATCAGTGCCTCACATGAACTGTTCCTTGCGTCATGTTGGAGTTGATCTTACACTTATTTTAAGCAACATTTAAGACACACATTCTGCAAAGCCTACAGCATCCAATTTATTATTCCACTTTCTAGAGAAACCATATATGGCACACAAGAATAGATATTATAATTTTGAAAAGTTGAGGGTTTCTTAAATGTTAAAATGAATGGTCTGTATTTTTTGTCACTGTCAGCTGTCTTGTGGAAAATCTCTTACTGCCTCACTATATGCAGTAAGAAGAAACCAAGAGAGCAAGATTAAGACTGATAAGTGACATTCCAGTAAGAACTACAGTAGCATATAGATCCATTATAAACTGGAAACCAAGGGCACATGAATTCAATTCCAGGTTGAAAGAATCACTGTGCACAAACAACAACCTTGAATACTACAGCTTCTCAGTTCAGGGGATACTGACAAGTGAGCATATACATTACGTAACAGAGAAATGAGATCATAAAATTATCAAATAGGTTAGACCCAATATTACTCTACTGTCAGAAAATCAATTTGACACATACCATAGTAAAATCCTCACTCTGCAGCCACGTTGGTAACTGGGTAGCTTGGCTTAATGCCTGGAAAAGAGTTGCTCTGAAAGCACAATAGTTATCACCTCGTATTCTCCTTATAGATGCAAATTTCTGAGCAACTGCTTCATATCCCTAGAAAAATATAAAATCCAAAGAACGTTAAATCATTAATAAAGCATTTTAAGGTCATACACTGGTAACATAAGAAATATTGGAATATTTTCATCCAAGTACTAATGCTATTTAAAAAAAAAAAAAACAAACAAGCCACTACCTCTTTTGGAAGTTCAAATGCTTTTAGGTCACACATTATGCTCTGAAAAATAACATTTAGTTTTGGTGAAAAACAGACAAGAAACTGAAGAAATCTAACAGATAACTGTTTGAGGTATTTGTTTGGTGACAGAACATCATTGAAATATGGGTAACTAACTCACCTAAATTTCCACAAAATATCCAACATACACACACAAGACTACACATCATGCTTAAAAGAAATTTCAGCACTAGTTGATGCTACTTACCCAATACATGTCACATGTAGTTTGTTTCTGCCTCAGGGCAAGTCTGTGCTTACACTGAAATATCTTGACACTTGCCTCCGCACATTTGTTCCCTCCCTGCTGTTCCCATACTAACAGTTGTAGCAGAAGCTACAATGTTGAAATGCAGCTTCTGCAGCTCAGATAGCCTGGCAAAGGCCAATACCCTGTGTTGTCTCTATTTCTCACAGTAATCTCTTGAGGGAGGCATGGGGAGTTTTTGACTTTTGTAATGTATGTTTACTTACACATATTACTAAATTTCTCAAGCAACAAAACAACTTTGTTTTATTTTCTACCATTCTAGGTAAAGATTAATATAAAAAAATAGTGGTTAAAAATCTGGTTAAAAATCTCAGGAAAAATTTTTAACAGCCATGCCATTTACCACTTCCAGTTACCTGCCTGCCACCCAAAAATTTGGTAACAGTCCACAAAATTAGCATTTTATGTCCATAAACAAAATATAAAACTTAAATTGAAAACAACAACAGAGGACAGTATTAATCAAACCCCTAAATTATCAGCAAGAAACTTCACCAAAAACACATTTGAAATAAACACGAAGAAAAGTATCTGCCAGTTGTAAACAACTCGTAAGACCTTACAGTGCAAACACTGCTACTGCATTTCCTATCTTAAAAGACTGACTGCATAGGAAATCACATAGCAAACAAAAACAAAGAGCCTAACAATATTAAACCAAAATAGTACTGCTACCTTTCTCATCCTTTTTGCTGCTGGTGTATTTCCTCTCCATTCCTTTCTGCAATACTCCATAATGTCCATTTCAGGTGAAACACTCAGTTTATATTCTGTCAAAACAGAACATGCAACATTATAAAGAAAACAGAAGAAGACAGAAAGCACATCAAATTTCTAAATACTTTCTAAATACTTTTAAATAACTTCAGTGCCAAATGAAACTGGCAGCAGAACCTGTAGCTACTAAGTAATTATTGCTGTGGGAGGGGATAAAATCAGTTTGTTCTGAAAACTACCTGTGAAGAAAAGTTATGATGTAGTTCAACAAGATAGGGAACACTCTGCTCCTCTCTTCTGCAAAAATTAATTGGCAAAGAGGAGAAATTAGTAAAGTACTTCATTTTCTTAGCAAGCAGAAAAATATTTGACAGCTGTTTCTCTTCTTCATACAGCAGTCAGACTACAAGGCAGAAAGATGACAGATCTTTCTGATAAGTCAGTAACAATAATAGAAAGAATAGATACAGTTTTGCCTTGGAATCCCAACAGCCTTCATCCCACAGAATTCACGTTCAGTTGTAACGTAACTACAGAAACACAGGGAATGATATATTAAGAGCAACTAATTTTACAGAGAATTGATCTTTTTATGAATCAAAGTGTACAGTGTATGCAGTCATATGTCACTGCTATTGAACACACACATCTGTGCACAAAAGTCTCTGGAAGAGAGAGTGTCAGGACATCACACATCAGTGCTAGAGTGAGTTGCAATACTGAAACTTCACACAAACTTGCAAAATTTGAAACTTCACACAAGTTTGATTGTACCTGATGAGTTTGTTTCACAAAGTAGTATTTTCTCTCTCTCTATTTCTTCTTCATCACGATACATGTCCTCCTCGCTGCAATAAAAATCAACACATACCTCATGTAACAGCACAAATCCTACTCTCTTTCTCTACCTCTTCTCCTTTTCACAACTCAGGAAAGTATTTAAGTCTCTCTCCCTTTTTTTTTTTAAACTCAATTTGCTTTCCATCTTATCCATTTTCATAGAAACAACATTAGCTCTCAAAAATAGAGAAAAGTTTAGAAAACCCTCTCAGCTGCTCCCATCTAGTATCTGTCACTAGGTTGGTAATAAATCATTGCCTGAATTTATCTTCTGTGGTTGAATGGATGCTACAGTCCCACTCATATTTTTACATTTTGCAATATAAATTTGCAAAAGAAACAAGCCAACATGTCTATTTGCTGCACATATAAATAATGCACCCTAAGCATGCAGCAAGAATAGGACTTTTTATCTACACAATACTGGGACTGACCACCCTGCCTTGTGCTGAGCAGAATGCATGACAAAATACATTGAAAAGTGGCCAACTACCTGCATTTAGTTTCAATGTTACTAAATCAAAGGAGAATTTCCACCATGACCCAAACTGCAGCTTACAGGCTACCTGAAATGCAGATAAACATTTCTTCCTCAAGTAATGCGGGCTTTTTGGCCAAGGCACATTGTCAAGTACCTGCATCTGAGCACATATACACAATTCTGAAGTCAAGTTATGACCATGAGAGAAGAAATTATACCCTACAAGAATAGTGCACTGACCAGCATCTGAAGTTTGGATGGGAACATTAGTGCTGAAAATGGAGATCCATACAATGTTCAAAAAACTGACTGCAAATTGCATATTCCATTACTGAGAGGCATTTGTCATATAATTCCATCTAGCAAACAAACTTCTAAAAATAATCACAGCTTCACAATTAAAATACTTAAAAAACATGTATCACCAGCCATATTAGTATCATTAGGCACAGCACTAAAAGAAGTTTACATTGAAAGTCTGTTTTTCAAAGAAAATACTTAAGCAGAAAAAGGCTGCAAGGTTATTATTTACTACCCACTACTATTAGTAGCTTCTAGTCGACTCCTCACAAACACCCCAAATCCAAACCATAGTCTGCCTCCAAAAGACTAGGAAGAAATTAAGGCACATCTTACACCACTAAGAAAGGACAAGCAATTAGGAAGACTGTGAGAAAGAGTTCAATGTAGCCAGATGGTAATTGGATTACTTTCATTAAACTCAAAAGGACAAACTATTAAATGATGGCTCTATATTTCTTTTTCTTTATATCCAAACCAGCTTACTCAAACTGTCTGCATATATTTCCCTTGAGAACAAAAACTTTCCAGTGTAAAGAGTAATGCAGGTTAATACCAGGAAACTCATCTACTGGGCTGTCATATAAAATTAGTTTAGTTTTTACTGAAATGCTCAAGTAGCTGCACGAAATCTCATTTTTAATAACACTAAATAATTATTAATTAAAGAGAAATAATAGATATAGTAGGTATCAAACACAGTACTATCTGGTGAGAAGAAACATCATAGAAATATTTGTTTCAAGTCCATATTTGTGTTACGCTATGACACTGGACAAAGCCTAATTTCTCAGCACAGTTTAAAGTCCATTAAGGTTCATGAAGACTTTAAAAGAATACTTAATAAACTTGAAAACACTATGGAAAAAAACATACAGCTTGGTATCTGACAGCAGCAATCTCTAGCTTATCTTCGGTATAAACCAAGTATCTAAAATATAAAGCAACAATCTCCCCTAGGGAGCATGAAGAAACCTGCTGTTACAAGGGATCCCCACAGGGAGAGAAATTGTGTCAGGGCAGGGAAATTGCTCCTTTGTGAAACAGCCTTGAATAAATTCAGCATAAGATGCAGAAAGAGAAGAAGTGCTCAGCTGACTAAGTCAGTTAGATTGCTCAAGAAAGAGGAAGTTTGGTGTAAAGGAAGCAGGGTTGTGTCCCTTCTGCAGATATTATTAAACCACCTTATTTCTGGGAGTAGACAAAACAGAAGCAGCCACAGACTGAGAACATGACAGATTAACATCCAGAGTAAACAAGGTACTGCAATTCAAGAGAGTTGTTTTGAAAGTAGGCAAGAGGTGCAATCCATCTGCACAGGCACTCTCATTCCAGAGATGAGAGTGCGTCCTAACACTGTGGTAGCACAGCAATTGTTGAGCAAATCTGTGGAAACAATGTGGAAACTAAAGCCTTTCCCCATTAATGTTCAGATAAATATTTGACTAATATAGTTAAAATAAAGTAAGAATAGGAAAGAATTATTAAATGAAAACATGCATGCACCAAAAAAAATGCAAGTTGCATGTAAATACTTACACCGTTGAACTGATGGGATTTAATTAATGAGATTTTCCTGAACCAAACATACCAAGGAAAAAAAATCATAAATTTACCTTCATGAACTGAAAGTACCCTTTCTTTCTATAGGAAAACTGTTAATATATTTTAAAAAATAAATCCTTACCTCTCCTCAGATGACTCCACTGCTGAACGATTACTAGACACAGGTAAGTATAGTTCACAGTTTCTAGATGCATCCTGATCCATCACAGGAGATTTAATCATATCTGTCTTCTCAGGTCTCCCACTACTTCTGTATACACAGTCTTGTCTTATTTCTGATGCAGTTTGTTCTTTCAGGTCTGCAGCTGCATTTGGTGAGCCAAGTTCCTCAGAAGCAACACCAGCTTCATTTTTATGCTTCATCAGCTGTGTGGGAACACTCTCTCTTTTCTCTTCTGCACCTGCAGAAAGGCTGTTTGGTTCTGTCATCCACCCTTGAAGATTATCCTGGCTTTGAAGAATGAAAAAATATATGAAGAGTTTCTCTCCCAGAACAAAAGCACATGTTGCAGGAAAATTACAATATTTTAAGAGCTACATTATATTTTGAGAATTCAGAGGGTATATATAAATTATTCAAAACCAGGAAGAAAATCCAGAACAGTTTGGTAAAATAAGACAGCATCCAAGATATTTTCTAAGTCACTTCCCTGACCATCATTTCTTACCAAGGCTAAGCTCTGCCAGCTCCTCAAACATAACCTGCACAAGAATTAGTATGCTGATTAAACGTCTGCTATCCTTGGGGTGCATTATCATCTAAAACCTCAAGGATTAATACAAATTCTAAAGAAACCAATTTCAGTCCTTCAAGAAAACAGTTTTTACAAACTCACCTAGCGCTCTGTGAAACATCCACTGCACCAGGATCATTGCTTAGTGCAAGAATTTCAAATCTGATCAAGGTATCAAGACAGCATGTCTACAATCCATTCTAGTAAGTTCTCCAAAGGTTTAGGATGTGTCCATATAGCAATTTTTCAGGGATATTTATCTTAAATTGACACATAATCCAGCCCAGAAGTTATGGGTTGCTTGGCAGTTGTCACATTAGACAATTAGTGACTACCTAGGTTACCTCAGAGCTCACAGACTTAATATCCACTCTATCAAAACTTATAATTGCACAACACATCTCTGTGTGACAGCCTCCCACCTGCAACATATCCTTGCTTACAAACGTTACAGCCCTTTGGCACCCGCACCCTGACATGTACCAAGCTGTCCCACAGTACAGAGCTCAGGACTAGAGCTCACAGAACCGCAGAGTGGCCTGGGCTAGAAGGGGCTTTAAAAGTCACCTAGTACCAATCCCCTGCTGTGGGCACAGACACCTTCCACTACACAAGACTGCTCAGAGCCCCATCCACTCTGGCCTTCTTCCCAGGATGGAGCACTCACAACTTCTCCGGCAACCGTGTTCCAGTGCCTCACCACTCCCACAGTAAAGAATTTCTTCCTAATATCTAATCCAAACCTACTCTCTTTTCAGCTGGAATCACTCCCCTTTGTCCTGTCACTACCTGCCCTTGTTAAAAGTTCCTCTCAATTTTTCTCGTAGTCTCCCTTCAGGTACTGGAATGCCAAAGTCAGATCACTCCAAACCTCTCTATTCGCCAATCTGAACAGCCCCAACTCTCTCAGCATTTCCTCATACGAGGAAATCCCCCCTAATCAACTTCGCGGCCCAACTTGTAACTCGTTCCAACAGCTCACTGTCCTTCCTATGCTGGGGCCCCCAGAGCTGGATGCAGCAGGGCAGGTGGGCTCTCACCAGAGCAGAGCAGAGCAGAGGGGCAGAATCCCCTCCCCAGACACCGCTGTCCACGCTGCTTCTGACGCGGACTCGCACTCCACGTCCCGATTTCTCCCGTCCCGGCTACTCGGGGAAGGCCAGCCCAAGCTTGGCGCAGCGCAGGGCCACCTGCCGAGGGAGGCCTCACCTTTCCGCCGCGCTCGGGCCCGCCCGGCTCCGCTCCGCGCTGCCCCGCGAACCCGGCACGCCCCGCCGAGCCCCGGCGCCCGCGCTGGGCCCGAGGGGAGGCCGCGGAGCTCGGCCCGGCCGTCGCCGCTCGCCGCTCATGCCGGCGGGGCCCCGGGCACGGCCGGCAGTGCCAGCCCCCTTCCCGGCCCCGGCACTGCCCGAGTGCCCGCCCGCCTCCTGTGCGGCTCCGCAGCCGCTTCCGCCTCGGCCCGGCGGAAAGGGCGGCCCCGCTCGGCCCCTCGGTCCGCGGCGGGCGGGACGCGGCGTCCACAGCGCGGGGAATGAAAGCGCCCCACTCCGAGGTGGGAGGCAACAGTAAATTCTCCTAAACAGAGGAGAGGATGGGAATAATAGCTGCTTTCCGCCTGCCTGACATTGCATTCTTAGAGCACTTCCTTTTAAACGCAAAGTCTGTGTGTGTGTGTGTTTGGAGCTCTCACGGAGCTTGTTAGAGGGTGGAAGTCTCTCTTCTGGCCGCAAAGAAATACATCACCACATTCCGATACACCTTTACGAAACTCCAGGCACACGAAGACGAGAAGCCTTTAAAAATCATATGCTACTGAAACATAGCTATTGTTAAAAAAACAACCAAAACCAAAACCAAACAAAACCACGCCCCCACAATAACAACAACAACAACAACAAAAACCTCACCCGAAACAAACAACAAAACCACAACAGCAACAATAAACCCCCTAAAACTCAGAACAGTGGAATCTGTACCGTGATAGAAAAGTCCACTGTAGTTTGGGTGTTTGGGGGTGTCTTCACATTGAAATTGGGCCTGAAAATGAAGAAGTCTTCTTTGTGAAATGTCCCTCATATGAATATATTTTCCCTGACAAGGGATGCTGAAACTGGAAGCAAATAACTACTACAAATACACTTTTCAGCAAAGGAATTTAGAGTATTGGGAGAACATTTTAAAGGTGGAGGTCTGGTAGTAAAACCTCTAAAAGGTTAAAATGGCAATGATAAACAATTTGCAACATTATGAAACTTAATGTAAAACTGATTGACATTTTTGTAAACAAGCTTTTTCTGTTTCTTTTATCCTTGAGACGTGTAGAAGTATCATGAATATTTGAAGAAAAGTGGGAAAAATACCTGCATTACCTTAGATCTCTTTTAATCACTGTTCTTCATGTGGATCAAATTCATGTCAGATTGCTCTTGACAATGACACCTTCTTTAAAAAATACCTCTTTGTTTGAACAACTGTTTGACTGACTGTTCTGTCACAATATGCATTCTTGTTTCCCACTGGCCATTCCGGAATTACTCACTATCAAACAACTAGCCCACTTGAAACACACCTACCCATTTCCCATGTTCCCATCATTTAAATAATTCAGATTTAGTAGCATTTAAGAGCCACTACAGTTGCCTCCTTTTTAAGATTAGGTATTTTGTTTGTTATTTACCCACCTTTGCTACTCTTTCAGCAACTTCAAGGCAGAGATGTTTTGGCTGATCATTTTATTACCCTTCAGAGAACTGCAGAGCAGAATAGGTGAAGCAGCAACCTAGATCTGTTTCATCATTATGAGCACAATGGAGTGTTGCAAAATGACCCTGCAAAATAGTTGAACTGTACCTGAGTTATGAAATGAAATTTCAAATGCTGTGTGTGTTCTATCTGGAAATGTTTCTTTGTAACAGAAAGTTCCTGAACAGCAAATTGTATTTCCTTTCTCAAGAAGTATTAGATGAAAACCATGCCACGATGTCCTATTTCAGGCTGCACTACCGTAGTGCTTGCCTTGTGAACTTGAGAGAATGGGTGCAGTCTCTGTCATTTGGTATTTAGCTGCTTACAAGTGAGGCTTATTTGAATCAAAAGATTAAATTGTTTTTTTCTGTATATCACAAAAATTACCAACACTAAACACTCAAAGAAGCTATTTTCCTGATGAAACTTTGTGTTTGCATTAACTAAAATAAAGTATCCTAAATGTCATCACCTGAAGAAGTAAATTTGACAGAAAAGTATGCTCTCTCCACCCAATGCTTTGCCCTCAAGAAAAACTGGAAAAAAATTAATAAGCTTCAAATTGGATATATGCCGTAGTTGAATTGAGAAATGTTATTCAAGGGACCATTCATCGGTTTTGCCTTTATGTAAACTACTTCTAAAAATAAGGTTTCTCTCTGCCTCTTGTAAACAATACACTGCAAGAATATTTGACATTTATTTTCTCAGCAAGGGGTATTTGTGTGTATAGTGTTGATATGTAGTAGATATGCCACATATATGATATCTGGAAATACTGAATAAGTTCCATGACACATTTCACAAGATCAAGTGTGGCAAAAGACTTGTATATTAGTCATTGCCTTCCAGGTTGCAGAAATTCCATTAATAGTTTTAGCTTGTGAACTAAAACCAGTCTTAGGGATTGAAGGCAGTAGGTGTTTAAGAACATGCAAAAACAATAAAAATTTTAACACTGAAGGAAAAGAAATGGGGATAATGAAAGTGCACTGTTTATACAGATATTTCTACAATAATGCAGGTTAAACAAAGCAAAGAATCTTTTTTGTGTTAAAAGTACAAACCAGCAGAAAAGACTTTTGTCTTTTGACTTTTGACTTAGCATAAAGTCTTGAAACTTGCTTTCTAAAGACTGTGGAAGTGATGAACACTTCTTTTTTTGAGATTATTTTTAAGCAAACAGACCCCTCAAAATAAACAGACACCTTCATGATTTGTATACTCAGTTTTCATATTCTAATAGGTATACTTATTTTAAAAAAGAGCTTCATTTTCTCAAATTTCTGAACAACAGGTTTACCGAAACTATACAATGCATTAGATAAAACTGCTATGCAGTGCTTACGTTTTTTTACACACAGCTGCTTCTAGTCTTTTGCATGGATGATGGAGAATGTTAGTCATATTTACTTTTATTTAGAGTTTGGCCCCTACATGATCAATCCTGTCCATTGATAATGCTGTACAGTAATTTCAGGACCATACGGCACACCAGACTATAAGGCGCACCTCTGGGAGTCGGCAAAATTCGCAACTTTGTAGATCATATAAGACGCACTGGACTATAGGGCGCACTTTTTTTTTGCCACGAAGATCCATGCCGCGCGCAACAAAGTAAGGAATTAGTAACGGAAACCTGCGATCGTGGAGTTTACTGGCAGGTGCTCAATTTGTAAACATTTTTCACAGATTGGCATAGGCTTTCAAAGGCAGCCCCAGGCGCCCTCCTTGTGCAGAGGGCCCTGGCACTCCCGCTCGCCCCCAGTGCCGGCAGGCGTGGCTCAATGCAGCTGTGGGGCCGCCTCCCCCTTGCGGCTCCATTCTGCCACGGTGCTGTTCCCTCTCGCAGCTCCGTGGAGCCGCCGTGCCGTTCCCTCGCTTGGCTTGGCGCTCCTGCCGTGCCGTTCCCAATTGCGGCTCTGTTGTACCTCCATGATGTTCCCCCTCGTGGCTCTGTGGAGCGGGCCTGCCGCCTGTCCCTCGCTCGGCTCGGCGTTCCTGCCGTGCCTTTCCCCCTTGCGGCTCCATTCTGCCGCCATGCTGTTCCCCCTCACAGCTCTGCAGAGCCGCCCTGCCGCCCGTCCTTCGCTTGGTTCGGCGGTGCAGCCGCCCTGCCACCCGTCCCTCTCTCGGCTCGGCGTTCCTGCTGTGCCTTTCCCCCTTGCGGCTCCGTTCTGCCGCCATGCTGTTCCTCCTCCCAGCTCTGCAGAGCCGTCCTGCCGCCAATCCCTCCCTCGGCTCGGCGGCACCGCCGCCCTGCTGCCCATCCCTCACTCGGCTTAGCGGCACCGCCATTTCTCGCCGCTTTCCCGCGGCCGCAGGGGCTGCACCGCCACCACTTTCCCACGGCCGGCGGCGCTTCACTCCCCCCGTGCCCGGCAGCACTTCGCTCCCCCCATGGCCAGCGGCACTTGGCAACTCTTCGCTCCCCCTGTGGCCGGCGGCGCCCGGCGGCTCTTCACTCCCCCTGCAGCCAGTGGTGCCCGGTGGCACTTCGCGCCCCCCGTGGCTGGCGGTGCCCAGCGGCTCTTCACTCCCCCTGCGGCCGGCGGTGCCCGCCGGCAATTTACTGGGTGGCCTCTCATTCCCCCCGCGCCGGGGCCAGGGCCGGCGCTGGCTCTCTCCCTCCTCACGCAGCTCCTGCCGGCTGTGGCCGCCCGCTCCCGCCCCCACTCGTGACTCGGCACTCCCGCGGCACCACCCCCCCACTGCGGCTCACACTTCCAGGGTGGCAAATGTCGCAACTTTGTACATCATATAAGGCACACTGGACTATAAGGCGCACTTCCGGGTTCAGGGGAAAATTTTAGTCAAAAGGGTGCGCCTTATAGTCTTGAAATTACTGTACTTTCCAATAGAGCCAGTTGCCCTCTTCAAAGTCTTCAGGGCAGAGGTAGAATCTTGCTTTTCATTATTAGTAAATAATAAATGTGTGTGAACAAGTAAGAAAAATATTGAAATAACAGATCATAAGAAGATTGTCCACAAGATTCTGTTGAATTTCTGAATTTAGTTTGAGAGAACAATGTTGACTTATTCATAATAAGTCACAGTATATTAAAATGAAGCAAGACAGACATCTCTATTCAGAATAAAATGGAGTAGCTGTTTGCGTCTCATGAAGACATAAACATCCTCATGCTATGAAGATATTAACATCCTCTGCTACTCTTTAAGATTTTTTTTTTTAGAATGGGGCTTAAGAAGAATTAAGACATAATAATCCCTATATACTTTTATTATTTCAAAAACACCTAAAACTTGTGTTTTCAAACTTTTATCTTCAAAGTAGGCAGTGAACTAAGTATCACTAAAGTGTACAGTAAAAACCACAAGCCATGCTTGTTGTCCTGTATGTGATCTATTAGTAGCTTGGATTATTTCATTTTGAAGTCTAATTCCTCTGTTGTCATAATTTCCAGTGGTGTATCTGGATAGCTCCTCTACCTATGGGAGAGGTGACATTCAGCCTCCTAGCTGAGAATAAAATTGAGATTTCAGTTCTCAAGCCCAAGGTATGGAGATCAACACCACAATCATGTAAATCTGAATGAAGATCAGCAAGCACTAGTTCTAGTCTAATGCAATTCTGTTCTATAAGAATAACTCATAGTTTTGCGAGAACTCTGCGTTGCTGATCCCACCTGGAATAGGTTAGGCAGTTCACTTCCTACTGTAAGTTCCCTATATCCTTCACTAAGTGTAAGGTATAACCACTAAGCTAACTAACAAAGTTCATGAAAATACACAACAAAGACATTCAATGCATTTAGGGATCATATTTTGTAAGTCTGAAGTATTTCTGTACATGGTACTTTTGGGTAAAGGACACTAGCAACTCAGATTTTTATACAAAAATAACCCATCAAACACCATTAATATTTTTTTTAACCTTATTTAATGCATCTTAGTGCTTGCCAGCAGTTCTTATCTTCTTTGCTGAGCTAATTACATTGCCTTACTTGAAAATTGCTCCACATTTTTCAGAATTATGATTAGAAACCCTTGGGTGATCAGTTCTTGTGACTATAGGGAAATCTGTTCAGAAGAAAAACAGATGGGAAAAACCCACCAATAAGAGCTAAATGGGCAATACAATATCCATTCTATACTTGTGTCATTATGTATTATCCATGAGTATTTTCTCTCCTTTAGCATCCCTGCATTTGGTAGAGGTTTTGGACATGTATTCCTAAGAACATACATCTCCCTGGTACATAAAAACAGGTATATAGAGATGCTGCTTTCCACTTTTACAGTTTCCAGTTTTATATGTCCCTAGAATGAGCTCTAAATTGGCATGCTGCTGTCCATCAAACAGAAAGGTGTTTCTATCACCCTCTGTTCCTTTTTTAAATGACTGAGAAAAATATGTAGGTTTTGGCTTTGATGCAGTGAGTGGGATTTTTTCAGTCCCTCAAACAGAAAATGGAGAATGTGTGAGTCATATCAGCATAAAATATACAGCACTGCTAAAAATTATGGCTGTTGGCAAATTAAAAACTTGATATTATCTTTTCACATGCACCAGTCTGAACAATTAAAGTTACAAGCTTTCACAAAAAGAAGAAACAAAGGCACATTTAAAAACCAGTTTCACTTCTTCTTTTTAAGAAGTTGTTTGCATGTTTGAAAAAATATTGTTAAAATGGGTAAATTGCCTATGAATTGATAAAAATATTTATTAAAAGGAGTTACAGTATGATGTAGCTATTTTTTTTATTATTAAACTAGGAGAACCTTGTGTGCTCTAATTGGAAAATAATTCCAAAAAGGTTTCTTTTAGAGTTCTCTCAGTAAGCCAACATTTTCAACAATTATTATGTCAGAGGAAGCCACCAGTATATCCTGACTGTTGCCCAGAACAAGGAGAACAAGGACACCCTTAGTGGTTCATTCAATTAACTAAATCTAAATCTAAATCTAAATCTAAATCTAAATACATTTTATATATTTTATGCCCTTTTTTTCTTTCCAGTTTCTGCATTAAAAAAGAAAAAAAATGAAGAAGAATAAAGAAAAAAAATACAGGATATATTATATCCAGAGGCCAAATAGTGATACTAATGCAAAATTCTAGCAGGCTTTATGAGACAGAAACTTAGAAACATACAAATGCAGGTTGGTTCATCTTCCCCACCCATAGTATCATGCACGTATTTCCTTTTTTATTGAATATTAATTTTTCTTTAAGTTTAAAAAGAAAGTTTAGAATTAGAATTACTGCTCCATTTTTTACATTAAATCTGCCAAAGATGAAAGATGAACTTTGTAAGAAGCAAACCAACCACATGGCCTGACTGGTGAAGAGATTGAGGTGAAGTCAAGTAGTGAGTTGTCACATTTTGCCCAGGGACTCTGACATGTCTGCATCCATCACATTTGCCAGGTCATGTGATAAAAGCTCATCTGCCCACTCACCAAGAAGCATGGAGACACCACTCTCATCAGTAATACAGATGGAAAGCCTGATTGAAAATCTATTGACAGGTGTCTTTTACAGTCAGATGTACTTTGTGAGGTAGTGTGCCATTAAGATCGAGACACGAAGAAAAGCAAGCATTATGTTTGGGTTACTGAACTAATGAAACATTCCAAAGAACATCTCAGAGTACAACAACACCAGGATAAAATTGTATTTTTAACATCAAAAATCAAGAAGCTGAGAATTTTTATTATAGTGCTCAAATTTATTTGTTCATGCAACTGTTTTCTAAAAGAGAATAGAACTGGTATTTTGCGCTAATAAGTCAACAGATCTGCCTCAAGATCTTTTTCAGTTCAGTGATCAAGTGAACTCAATCCACTCACTTGGAACAAATCCGTCTCAGCTGATGTTCATAAGTCTACCTAATGAACAAGCCTTTGGAGTTGCTTGGATGTGGCTGCCTTTGCACATACCTGCTTGGAACAAGGAATGTGTTTATGCCTGCTGTGCAGCTACTCTCCAGCTGGCCAGCTTCTCAGACTCCCACTTGTTGATAGTAGCTCCTGCCTTTGGTCCTTGTTTCCTGACAAGAAGCAGATCTCCATTTCCAGTTTGATCTTGCACCAGCCTTCCTCAACAGGCAAGGCCAGGCTACTGAAGCTCTCATCCATTATCCCTCTGCCAGCTGTGGCACTTGAATTGGTTTTGGGGATGGTATGAGCTGCTGCCTTCTCAGAGTGTAGCTGGCAAAATGCACTGGCTTCCACCAAGAAGGACACCTTCAGCCTCAGCCACAGCATAAACTCTTTACCGTGGTACTGTTCTTAAACCTTCTCAATACATGCAGAAAATTTTCAGTTAAAAAACCCCCAATCAATAGTAAGATTGAACTGATCCATAAGATATATTGAAGTAGAATAGAGCAGAGAGATTCTTAAAGCAGAGATCCTTTGGAGGGCTGTATCACTAGGATTTAGTCTTGCCAGCAGCTTACTTCCTTAAAAAAATTTAAAAATAAAGTACATATAGCTCACCTTAGTGAGTAGGAAAAGTAGCATAACAGTACTGGAAACACTATGGGCTTACCCAATTCTGATCCACTTAGTGGATCATAATGGCCTGCTTGATTTTGGAGCTACTGTGATGGGAAAAGTTCTTAAGGCGTCTCTTTCTGAAGGGGATGTCTATCTAAGAAGTAAATCTTCTGGAAACTCAACACAGTAGAAGAAAAGATACTATATTTATGTTTTACTTTTCTGCAGCTCTTCATCCTGTACTGAGGAAGGGGGTAAATTATTCTTACTATTGTCTTTAGGGGAAATTTTCCTCCAGATCTGTCATCAAACTGCCAAAGGATCAAGCGTAAAGGCAAAGATAGCCCAGGAAATACCTTCAGGACCTTTAGATAAAGAATAATGTTGTGCTCCAGGGGATCCAGGTAGTGTCTGAATAAAGATTTTATTTACAAATACAATTTGCTCTGGGCAGTGAAACTCACTTGTTCCTAATTTGACATTTTCTGCAGGCCTTATCATTCTCCACATAAAACTAAAATGTTCCACAATTCTATCTCAAACATTAATGCCTCTTCTGGGTTTTTTTTACAGTTACAAGTTTCTGGGCTTATCATACTCCTCTAAAAGATAATGAGCATATACATTTACTTAGCAAATTGTTACTGTACATCCACTGTACTGTTCCATCTCTGACTTTAGGTTCAGAAGTTGCTGTGCACTTTTATGGGTAGAATATAGGCAGGTAGCAAGCCCACACAATAAGGAAATGAAACAGGTTTAATTTAAAAGCTGTTGGGTTATTGGGATGAGCTGCATCAAACAAAATAAATTATGTCCAAATAATAAAAAGTAATAATAAAATTATTATGGTTCCACAGGTACTTTTCCAGGAGGTCTTCACTTTGGGTGTTTGTACATCGTGTGTGGACAATTTCTTAAGACAAAATCCTCATTGCTACATGCAGCTGATATTTCTAGAACCTTCTGAAACAAATGTCCAAAGCCTGTTCAGATAGAATAACTTTATGAAAGGAAGAAGCTTCAGGATGTTTCTGCCATTTGTTTACTGTCATCATCTGCAAACATTTGGAGCTGCCAGACTCAGATGCTCTTATCTAATCATCTGTTCTTAGGTCTCAACCCACCTGCCTCTTGCTGAATCCCAGCTCACAACATGGAGTTTGGTCTGGTCACAGCGCTACCCTCACCTCACAGCTACAGTGTTCAGTACTGACAAATTGCTCTGTGGAACAAGGTTCCATTGCAGGGTCTTGTAGAAAAACTTGGAGAATTTTTTGATCTCTATACTGAGAAGCTTTTCCAATTTAAAGATTTTTATTACTTTCTTAAATCTTCCAGGTAAGGAGTGTACTTGTAACTTGAGAATGATTCACCAGACTGAGCCTGAACAGTGTAGCTGTCCAGGAGTCTGCAGTATTTAAAATGTAGGAAATGCAAAGACATAAAAAAAAATGCAGGTAATTCTGTAACATTGGAGCAAATCCTTTCCATCTGTCATCATGGAACATTTTTTATGCCTAGGGTGAGTGGTAATAGTAAGAGTAATAGTGGAGTTGTGTTTCTATTTGCCTTTGGGAAAACTAGTCATCTGTTTTGGCAACAAGTAACTGACCTGTTGTTGTTTTTTGCATTATTCTTCTGATCTTTATTGGTTTTGGATTCTTTTGCTGTGGTTTTGGGGATATTTGTGTGTGTGTGTGTGTGTGTGTGTGTGTGTGTGTGTGTGTGTGTGTTTGGTTTTGATGTTATTTTTTTTCCCTCTGGATTCTTCATTTGTCTCTGAATTTTCACATATTTATTTTTTCACTACCAATGTCAGATAACTTTTATATCTAAGGCTTAAGTGTATTGGAATCAATCAATCATAAAAACTTAGATCCAAACCTAATCTGTGATCTCCTTTTGCAGATCATAGAATAAGCTAAACAACATTTATAATCCTGATTTGTGCTATCACATCAAGGACATGCAAATGTGGTTTTCATTAGCTGACCTTAATTTAGCCAGTCCAAGTTTCTGCAGATATTTACATGGAAAGTCCTATGGTAACACCAATCATCTGGAGATACATACCAAACACACCAAATACATAAGGTGGCCACATATGTGCTGCTGTCAGGCCTAAGAACAGCCATAGTCCACGATGGTTTGTAGCCAGACATGCGCAGAGAAGTGGCCAAAGGCTTAGGGGTATCCTAAAATACTGTCAGTTTTTGGTGCTCCCCTACCCATCTTACTGGCTGACAACATTGCCAGTGAAATCTGTCTGCATCTCAGACCAACCTTGCACTTAGGGATAGATTTTGCCTTGGGCTGTGGAAAATGCTCATTTACATTTCAGCTAAAACCTGGGACTTTTGAGAATAAACAGATAGATCTCGTTGCAGTTGTTGGGTGTAGAGATAGAGGAATGCCAAGCAGAAATTGAGTTTTTTTATAATTTTCTCTTTACAGAGTGCTCTTGCAAGACTAATGTAAATGCTAAGCCCTGTGCTAATATTTGTAGTACAAGGAGGAACTGATAATCACATTATGGGAGAAATTAGAAGACTGAAGATGAAGCTTAAATGAGTGAGTGGTATCTGTTCAGTTTACCCAGGAAAAAGTTAAGGGTGATTTGATCATGTTCTGTTAGGAAAATCAATACATGCTGTCTGGCCTTTTAGTCAAACAGAAAAAGGTGTATCAGGATTCAGTAACAGGTAGAAGTAGCCAGACAGCTGAAATATGCTTTTAAAATGCTTTTAAAAGTATAGATATAGAGAATACAGTAGTTTCACGAATACAAGCCGCACGGATTATAAGCCGCACCCCCGGTGCCTCGACAATGTTGCTGTCTTTGTCAATAGATAAGCCGCACCCCGAATATTAGCCGCACTTTCGTTCGTAGCGAGAATCCGTGCGCAGCTTTCACAAATTGGCCAATTAGTAACAGGATCGCGGCATAGCGGGCTTTACTGGCTCGGGGCGGGGCCAGGAAGGCTCGGCCCGCTCATGGTTGCCGACGGGGCCGGGTGGCCCAGCTCAGCGCCACGGCTCGGCGGGGCTGGCCGGGTGGTACTGCCGCCGCCGCCGGGCTCGCTGGCCCCCCTCTCCCGTCAGCACCGCCCCACTGCCGCGTTCGCTAGCCCCGCCGCCGGGCTCGCCGGCCGCGGCGCGCCGCGTTCCCTAGCCCCGCCGCCGGGCTCGCCGGCCGCGGCGCGCCGCGTTCCCTAGCCCCGCCGCCGGGCTCGCCGGCCGCGCCGCGTTCGCTAGCCCCGCCGCCGGGCTGCCGCCGCCGCCGCCGGGCTCGCCGGCCATCCCCTCCCGTCTGCACCGCCGCCGCGTTTCCTCGCCCTGGCCGGCACTGCAGGCCCCCGCACCGCCGGGCTCCCCCACGCTGCTGGCCCCGATTCTGCTGGGCTTCCCCCGCTGCCAGGCAGCCCCACCCGCCGGCCTTCCTGCTTCTGCCATGCTCCCCTGCACTGCTAGCCCCAGTTCTCCCGGGCTCCCCCGCCCTGCTGGCCCGGGCTCTGCCTCCCCCCTGCCCCGCCCTGCTGGCTCAGGCTCTGCCGCCCGCCCCCCACACTGCTGGCCCCGCCTCTGCCAGGCTTTCCCACCTCTGCCGGGGCCGACCGGGCTCCAGCTTGGCTTGGGGCTGCCGCGGGCTCTCACTTCCGTGTTGGCAGCTTTTAGAATTTTGTTAATGTATTAGCCGCCCCGGAATATTGGCCGCACTTCCGGGTTTCCACCAAAATTTTGGTCAAATTGGTGCGGCTTGTATTCGTGAAATTACTGTACCCTAAAAGTTTCCCCCTCAGTTTCTGCAAAAACTGTTAGAGAAAAAAAAAAATTAAAGGGTCAACTCTATATTCTTGACTGAAATTAGAAGTGCAGGAGAAGGGATTCCACTCAAAGGCTGCAGGCTTCAATGCTTGGCAAGAAACTGGGAATTTCTAATTGCTGGCAGCATTTCAGAGGAAACATTTGCTTTGTTACTAAATTACATGCATCTAGGGCACTAAAATTATCATCCCTATAATTCCTTTTTATTTAACAGCTTCAAAAATATAGCTGTCATGAAACCACTCTGTTAATATCCATGCATTTTCTATTAATAGTTCACATTTGTGACTCACAAAGGTACAGTCAACATACTGATATTAATTTATGTAATAAATTCTTAATCAAAACCAGTATTTTATGCACTTAATTGTACTGGAATTTTTTTCAGGTTTGTGTCTTTTTTTTTTAAAGGACAGTAAGATAAATAGGCTTTGTGTGGCTTTCCACACAAATGATGTTCTCTTTTTATTTAAATCATATATCTTACTTCTTTCCCCTCTTCTTTCATTTCCAAAGTGCTGAGCTCTGAGCAGCTATAACTCAAACAGCCCCAATTTGATCCTAAACGTCTCATACTTACCCTGTGCAGTACACTCTGGAGCTCTAGGTGAGTTACACTTGCTGGACCGAACGTTACAACTATCTTTTCTGATTAGCATTGCTGAGAATTGCATTTATTAAGCCACTCTTACAGTCTGAAAAAATGTCTTTCATCCCTTTTACAGATATGCTTCTAGTAACATTTCTACAGTTTGAACTATCACGCCCTTTTTTCTTCCCGCCTTTGAGTAATTCAATGTAATTTAAAAAAATCTCTATGTAGAAAGGCAAGACCTCTGAAGTGCCCAAAACAGAATTAAAATCTTGTTTAGTTTGCATGGGTTCTTGAAAAATCCAAACCAACATGATCTGCTCACATCTTTTGTCCAACACTCATGGATGCCTTGGGCTACTTAACTGGATAGAGCACCCATGGTGGCTACTAAACTGTTTTGCTTGTGTTCCCATGACTTTGGTAGAAGCCCAAAGGAATGTCTCAGTTTCAGATATCTCTACCTGCAGCTTTCCTGAGTTACGCTTTCTTGATCCTCTTCCTGGTTTTGCCCCCATCCTGCTGGTGTGGGAGAGTGAGTGAGTGAGTGAGTGAGTGAGTGAGTGAGTGAGTGAGTGAGTGAGTGAGTGAACCTGCACGGGAACTTGCCTGTTGGCTGGGGGCAACCCACCACTGCAGGCAAGTGTGACAATCAAAGAGTTTCCAGGAGAACAGAGCTTATTGAACTGCATTTTCTGATGCTTGGAAGCCATCTAAAAGATAGCTAAAAAAATCCTTCATAACTAAATGCTGTATTTGTCATCTGAAACTCAAAAGATAATAATTTTCAGTAGTTTTAAGATCACAGAATCACAGAATGGTTTGAAATGCACAAGTTTATTTAACTCAATTGCCTCCCAATTTTAATAAAGCATTGAACTATGGCCAAAAGCCTCACTAAGAGAAGATGTTTTTATTAATTGGCCTCTCAAGGCATTTAAGCTCAGAATTATACCAAACTGGTGTATATCAGAAGATGAAAGCATCTGGGACCCATTCTATTTCTTTCATGCTTTTCATTTTTCCCTCCCAGCAGCACTGTTCAGCACACACAGCTTCCAGCAATGCTCCAGCCAGCCTCCTCACTCACTGGCCATGGCTGACACAGAGCTGACTCCAAGCTCTGTGGTTCATCAAGAAAGATGCAAGTCAGCCAAGCTCCAGGGAGAGAAATTTTCTATATTTATGTCCTTTCCTCCTAGGTACATCACCACATTCCTAGGTACATGTAGGTCTCTTTGGATATTGTCTGACAAATCTTTCAAAAATTCTCTGCAATTCTCCCTGCTCCATTCCTGGCCAAAATCAGGGTGGTACTAACACCATAAGGGGTGCTGCGAACACAAAGAAATGTCATTTAGTAAGGCAGAACCACCCCTAGAGCCCAGAGACTATGCCAGGCTCCTCCACAAAATAATGTCAAGGAACCATCACATAGTTATATCCTGCCCTATCACAAAACCAGGACCAAAATTAAAGTTTCTCTTGTACCAGGGAAGCCTTCAAGCATGCTGAAACCCTCACAAAAGAGGGTGAGACCATGTCTTCTGTGGCACCAAAATTCTAGCTTTACCTTTTCTTCAAAATCAGGAGTTTGTCATAAAAATGAAGCTTCCAGAAAACATTTGAGCTCTAAAGGCAGTAACATAAAAGGATCAGAGGTGGGACTGCTGCAATATTGATGAAATGTAAAGAAACAGTGAAATCCAAATCCCAGGGGAAAAAGAAAGTGTAGGTTTTGACTGGACAAATCTTTGTTCTGGACAACTGAACTATTTCAAAATCATATATATGCCTTAAATTGGTACTTTACAGAAGTTTAAAACTGCATTTGAAAACTGTGTCCTAGACATTGAACTCCACACCCTAAGCCTAAACAGGTGAAGTTAGTAGCAACAAAAAAACTACAGTAATTTCACGATTACAAGCTGCACCGGATTATAAGCCGCACTGTTGTTCACAGTGAGGACCCGCGTGCAACAAAGTAACGAATTAGTAACTGAATCGCAGGATCGCGGGGTTTAGTGGCTCGGCTCGGGGCTGCCAATGGAGCCAGGTGGCCCAGCTCGGTGCTGCCGCTCAGCGGGGCCACTCGGGGCCAGCCGCCGCTTCCGCCACCGCTGGGCTCACTTGCCCCGGCCCAGCGCTGCCCTGCAGTGCCAGTGAGAGCCTGCTGGCACCCACTGTGGCAGGCGGAGACGGAGCCCGCTGGCACTCATGGCGGCAGGTGGGGACAGAGCCCCCTGCCTGCCCCCTGGGCTGCAGGGCCGGCAGGAGGGAGTCCCCACCTCCCCCCGGCGCTGCCCATGGCAGGGAGCCTGCCTCCACCCACCGCGCAACAGAGAAACCAATTTGTAACAATCGCGCAATCACGGATTTTACTGGCAGGTGCTCAACTCGGCACCTCGGCTCATGCTGCCGGGTTGGGAAATTTCAGAACTTTTTTCATTTATTGGCCGCTCCTGAGTGCAAGCCGCATTTCTGGGTTGGGATCAAAATTTTAGTCAAAATGGTGCAGCTTATAATTGGGAAATTACTGTACATTGAGCAATTTTTAATTAGCTTCAACTTAGTAGCCAACTAGAGAAGAAGTAATTTCAGTGTTAGAGCTGAAGAATGAAGACTGACAGTATTTATTTTGGAGTTTAAATGAAATATTGAATGTGGCTCATATATTTTTGAGATGCAGTTTTATAAAAAGATGACATTCAAACCAGAAGGCTTTTTACTCCAATAAAAGGCACACTTTGCTTCAGCTGCTCTGTTAAATTCAACACACATTTTCAAGTTTGGGGGAAAATCCAAACCCAGCACCGAGGCTTCAGTATGGTTTCTTCTTGGTAAAAAATAGTAAAAAATAAACACATCCTGACTTTAGCTGCCTACAATATTGGTTTTAAAAATATTCATAATGACTGTGAACTTCTGGATTTGAACAGAAAATCTGTCTGTCACTGACTGGAAAATATCCTGCAGCACCTGTCACTTACACAGGTACTAGTCTGCCTCAGATGCACTTTACTGAGGATGATTTTCTTTTCTATGCATTTTTCTTCTATATACACATCCCCACGCATGTATGTATATACATGTATTTACCTGTATGTTAACAGATATTTATTTTTTGCTTTATACCTATGTAAAACATATTATCAGAGAACCTGGTTAAAACTCAGTGCAGCCCCAAACCTGTTTCAGTGTTTCTTACTACTCTCTCTGCATTTATCTCCAAGACTTGTGATTATCCTCACCTGAAGCTCCTGTTTTCACCTCCCATTTCTGTTCCTGGCATCTGCCACCTGATAAGCCAGCAGATCTGTTTCTGTATGTTCTTTCTGGATTCTTGGGACAACATTAATCTCACCTAACTTCAAATATCTATGGCAGAGAGATTTATATTGATCACTGCCAGCTCTCTACAGTCAGTGAAGAGAACCAGTCCCTTCTAGAGACCCATCCCTCTGGCTGTCCATGTGCCATTGCCTTCCACTGACAAGGCAGAGAGCCCTGGCTCAGGTGACCTGATTCAGATGCAAACATCCAAACTGGCGAGGTAAATTCCACTGTCTGTTTTAGATTTTTATTAATTCCCCACTATTAATATGCTCAAGATCACAAAAATGTACTTTTTCACAATTTATCACTTTCAGCTGTAATGCTTTTGTATTCCTAAACACAAATAATATGCAAATCATTAAAAAGCCCACTACAAAAATACATACTTTTAATGTTATGTCTGTTTGTACCAAAACACAAATAAAATACAGACAAATTTATTGATAACTGCAAATGTTACTGTTGATGCAAAATACATAACAATACTCTACACTTAGGTATTATAACTTTTCTCCATGCAGAGCAGAACCAAATCTACAATAAGAAAATTATTTCATTCAGTGAAAAAAACTTTCTTTTAATAAATAAAAGCACTTGCTATGCAGGTTTCGATGAGATGAAATTATTACAGCTATGAAGTCTTCTTAATTAAAATCTACAAATCATTCAATAAAACTGAACTCAAACTTTTAGGAAACAAACCAGCTACAATATAGAACTCAGGTGTTTGTATTTATAAATATATATACATATAAACACATACACACACAAATAAAAGAAGCATTAAGGGATAAAATAGCTTTCCTTTACACAAAGGAACTGAGCACTCTCCACCAACTCCAAGTATTACCATGAAGATACCTCATGCAACTGCTTTAGCTCCTGCAGGCCCTGTTCCCATTTTTGCTACTGGCTTGGATTTTATCCTGCAGTTTAAAAAAGCAAACCTGCCTGTCCCCATACCTCTATGATAAGGAAAGGAGAGGCTTTGTTTCTTCAGTACAACCATTAGCCTGTGGCATTGTAAGCTTTTCACAAATATTTTGCAAGATCTATTATTTCTTGAAGTTAAAGTCTCTCACTTTGAAATAATCAAAACACATTGATCCTTTTAGAAAACAGAAGTGAGAAAAATGTTCCATGTAGGAAGGTAAATCACATTTACTTGTCCTGGACAGACTTCTTCAAACACAGAGATGTAAATTAAAGACAGCAATTTTAGGCAAGGAGATTGATACCTAATCAGAGGATGAAACATGTATGCAACACAGCTGAATACACATAATGCACAGAAAATTAATATTGTCTAAAAAATGCAGTGTTTCGGCCTGTATTCCATGCACAGCTTTCTTAGATGAATTGCAAAGGAAGTCTTGGCATGTAATGTTGAAATCAGCCCTTAAAGAATTTACAAGTTGACCAAAGCCACACACAACACCGTTGCATGTGATCTATTAACGCTGCCCTTCTTACCTTGGAGAAAGCTATGTGCTTTCCTCACTTCCACAGGAGATCTTCCATTCATCTGACACAGTATTCTTGTGTGTTGATTGTTTCCCCCTGTGTAACGGTTCTTCATCTTCAGGGATCACCACTGTGTGCAGACAGCACAATTTGCCATGTTTGAAGTTAAGTACAGCCTGCAGCTGCTTGCTCTGCTCATCCCAGAAGAGAGGTGTTCCAGCAACAAGGGAAACCAAGTGGATTTGAAGCAGCCATGCAGAGGCCCCAGTTTGTATCCTCCCATCCCAAGTCAATGCAAGTTAAATAGCATGCAATATAAACTGTGGGAGCCCAGGATTTCCATCCTCTGTGATTCATCCTTCCTAGCTAGAGACAGGAGTAGGAAAAGGCAGTCATTGCTTTAGGCACTTAACTCATTCCATGGATGTCAGAGTTAAAACCTTAGGCTAGCAATGGAAAACCCAGTATAACCTTTGTCTTCCTTATCAGGCAGTCCAATTATTTTTGTCTGAAAACCCTAAAATGTCACATTTTTCCCCCAGATAGTATAGCAATATATTTTATGGTTTTTATGGCTGACTGATGGTGAACTGAGCTGCAATGGGAAAGCAAAATGTTTACACAATAAACCCATAAATCATTTTGTAATCATAAATGAGCAGCCTCAGGATTTTACTGCTGATGATTAGAAACCTAATTCACTGGAATTGGTCACTCACTGTACTATACAAAGGAAAAAAAAAGTCACTGGTGCTTCACGTTCTGAAAAGGGGGATGTGATAGTAGCGGTCATCCTCAGTCAGGAGAGAAATCTCATTCCATTCCCTTCGGTATTCATTTGGATAGGTTACTTGAAATTCCTCAGTATTAAACCTATGCAGTCTGTAAACTCTTATCTTTACTTCAAGTAAGTATCCAAGAAGAAACAGTTCAACCTAAAAATGAAAGAAATCTGTAAGATATTTATTTCTAGCCTTTGAAAACTAAACTGAAGATAATCCAAGTTAAGGCCAGTTAACTGCAGATCAGTAGACAAGGAATAAAAGGGGCCCTTTTGCAAGTGGAGTAAGAACATTAAAAGTTTGAGGACATTCCCAACAGCCCTTCCACTTCTTTTGCATGTAAAGAGAAACAGTCCTGCACCTGACACCATACATAACCTGTTCTCAAGCCAGCTCACACAGTTGATTTGGAAGCAAGAAATGACTAGCTGTTACCAAGATCAATACACACAGAAAAAATGTGAAGTCCGCCACCTGGTGATCACTTGCTACATATAGCAAACGTAACAGTGAAAGGAAAAAGTTTCTTGGTACTTCACATATATGAAACTGGAGAACTGGAATCTTTCATTGATATTTCTTGAAATGGATTGATTGCTTAATCAGGAAAAATAGATTTCAGAAAAGTTCATATCCTTGGGCATAGCCAGACAGAACTTGTCCAGTTATAATCAAACTGCTCCTGCATCTGACTACATCCCATAACAATTGACTTGATAACTGAAATTGATTATAAAAAACAATTTCAGCCATTGGAAAGTGAAATCATTTGCAGAGTGGCAGTGTGGACTTTAGAGGTCATTACTTATTCTTAATAGACATTAGATCTCATGAGAACCAAGGGTGGGAAGAAATGAGAGTGATGCTACAGGGTTTAGCATAGTGGAACAGATAGGAAAATCAAAACAACTGGTCAAAACAGCATCATCTAAAACTATTTTACATACCAAAGTTATTATTGTTCTAAACTATGTCTTATTGATAGCCTGTAGCATTTATTTTTGGTTCACTCTTACTACAGCTTTTTTTCCTGGAAGATAAATGCCTCAGTCCACTTCCCCATATCTCAAAGAAAAAAAAATGGGCCTGCTATCATGGATGATGTATGATATAATCACCTAATCACTACAAAGATGGAATAAGTTTTGTGATTTGTTTTTCATCTACATCCTTACCTGGTCTAGGCAAATAGAGTCACCTATGGAGTTCAGATGATTCATCATGAAACTCAGAGGGTCAGATGAAGAGTCACGAGCAAAGAGAAGGCTAAAAAGGTTGTGTACGGGTTCATCCCTGCTCTTTATCTGCTCATAGGCTTCGACAACTTCATAGAGCATGATGAATTTTATGGCCTCATACAGTTTGTATTCCTTACTTTCATCAGAAAACAGTGTATTACACATACTTCCCCTTTCTTCATGATCTCTCGTAGCACTTATTTCAGCCCACTGGAAAGGACACAGAAGAGTATTATTAAAATTATTAAGAATTCTATTTAACATGAAAGATTGCAAAACAGAAACAGAAACCTGGTCTAAGTGTAAAGCAGCTATTAATTGAAAGAACCCAGGCACAACAGCATTTGCAGGCAGCAGCCCCCAGTCTGATCAAGGCCAATGGTTTGACGTACAAGGCCAAGTGCTGGGTCCTGCACCTGGGTGACAACAATCCCAGGAACTGCTACAGGCTGGGAGCAGAGTGGCTGGAAAGTGGAAAAGTGGGATGCTGGTCAACAGCAGTTGAACATGAGCTAGCATGTGCCCAGATTGCCAAGAAGCCCAATGGCATCCTGACCTGTACCAGAAATAGTGTGGCCAACAGGACCAGGGCAGTGATTGTTCCTCTGTACTTAGCACTGGTGAGGTCACACCTCAAATCCTGTATTCAGTTTTTGTCCCTCATTATGAGAAGGACATTGAGGGGCCAGAGTGTGTCCAGAGAAGGGCAGTGGAACTGGTGAAGGATCCAGAGCACAAGTCTGATGAGGGGCAGTAGAAGAAGCTGGGGTTGTTTAGCCTGGAGAAAACAAGGCTGAAGGGGAAATCCTATCACACTCTACAACTACCTAAAAGAAGGGTGTAGCCGGGTGGGGGGACTGGTCTTCTTGCTCAACTAACATGTCATAGAACAAGACGAAAAGGCCTGAAGTTTTGCCAGGGGGAATTTAGATTGGATACTAGGAGAAAATTCTTCATCAAAAGTGTTGTCAAGCATTGGAACAGGCAGTCCAGGGAAGTGGTTGAGTCACTGTCCCTGGAGATAATGAAAAGCGTAAATGTAGCACTTGTGGACACGGTTTAGTGCTGGGCTGAACTTGATGATCTTAAAGGTCTTTTCCAAACTAAATAATTCTATGACGATGGAGCTGGGAAAGGCAGTAAAGAACCCTGTTAGTATAAACAGGCAAAAATTCATCTTGCTGGCTTAACACCATCTTTATTTTTTAAAAAAATGAAGTTGGGAGCTATACCTCATGGCCAGTAGTGACATAATGCATCACAGACTTGCTTTGAAACAATTTGTTAATTGTAAGGATTTATTCATTCTTTTAACTTGAAACTTTTTTTCTTTAAAATGCAGATTAAATGCTTCATGCTATAACATTAGCTAAAAGAACTACAAGCTAAAAATGAAAGCCAACACTAGCAAATGCAAGGAGCAACCAGAACAAAATGAGAACTGCACATAACTACCAGGCCCATCTCAAGAAGGTGCAGCTGTCACTTTGGGACAGCAGGGGTGCAGGCAAGGGACCAAATAATCTATTTTAATTCCCTCTTTTTCTTTCTAATACTTTGTTTCTAGAGCTTAAATTAGTCTGTTTGGGTTGTTTGCTTTTTTTAAATTAACGATTACTATCATTGCAGCTGCACAGAAAACCCAGAGGAGCTCAAGAAAGGTGCAAGGTCTTGACAGACCAACTCTTTTCTTTCAGAAGGCTTTGGGGCTACTAAATCTCCCCAAGTTTTAAATACGTAAGTAAGAATTATAGCCCTGGGTTGGGAATGATGGCAATCTGGCAATGCTGAGCAGAGGGGGCAGTGAGGCTGACAGGTCTTTGCAATCAAGTGCAAGCTTACAGAGAGAAATTGTAGCAAAAAATGGATAATTAAAACATTTAATGGAGATAGAAGCAAAGAAAATACCATAGTTTTAGAAGAAAATGCACTGTTTACTTGCTCCTTTCCAGCTGGGGAGGGAATCCAGAAGCATCTCAAACAGAATGTTTAATTTTAATCTAAATAATGAGATACTGCAGGAGCCAATTGATGGCAAGGACTAGCTGTGGGGATGGTGGCTTCCTTGACTTGCAGGGGACTCCTGAGTAGTTGGCTTAGTGGATCACCAAAAGCTGGATTCCCCTGCAGGAGAGGTGATGGCCTTCCCAGGAACTCAGCAGTCTGAAGGGAGGGAGGGAGGCTTACTGCCCCACAAATACGTAACAAGACGCAGTTTCTTAACTCAGCCTGAGCCCATTTCTCCACGTTTTTATTCCTTCCAACCATTTCCTAGATACTCACATTTGTCTTTAACGCCTCCATACATTTGCGCAACTTCCCAAAGGTATTGGGACCTGTGTATCTTTCTGGCCCAAAACTGTATTGCTGAATCCAGTTACAACCTTGAGAATACAAAAGCTTTTCAGGGAGCTGGGAAAAAAACAAAAGGTAAACTAATCATAACCATAACAAGAAGCAGAGTATAAGGTTATATAAACTTGTCTATGTACAATTTATGATGTGATTCTATCAGCTGTTTGTACAGTTCAAACAACAAAGTAAATGGACCTCACAATTCAAATGCTATGAAGAAGGATCCACTTAACTGCCAAGTCCTCAGGAAACTTTTAAAACAGGGCCAGCCAAAAAAAAAAGATGAAAATATGCTCTCAGTAAAATATATAACCCACACTCTGGAAAAGCTGGATACTTCCAAATTCAGTGAGGTATTTAGGATTACAGACACACTCCAGTCTGCACATGCTTCTCTACAGACAGAAGCTATAGATCCCACCTCCCTGCCACTATCTCCTGCTGTAGCCCCTGGAGCCCAGGGCAGGATTCCTGCTGCTCCAGCAACACACCAGCTCCCAAGTGAGCCACTGAACTTTGCATGGATGTGGATGGGGAGGATGCAAATAACCTGTTATATTAAGGGAGTGACAACTAGCAGGATGGCAGTAACATTCATCCATCAACTTTATTGGTTTTTTGGGGTTTTTTTTTACACTATTTAGACTCATGTTCACATTGGTATATTTAGATCAGGAACAGTTTTTTAATTAAATGTAGTCCAATGGGTTTGAAAATTTCTCTTTGAATTCTTGTAAGTGCTCTCCACTTTGACAGCCAACATAACACTTTTCATACTGAACAAAGTTTCCTTCTGGTGTGCATGAATAGCTAAAATGCATTCATTGAGAAAATTAATTTTACCTTCAATATATCTCTTTCCTTCATCCATGAAGGAAAATGAATGCCTTGGCTGAATATCTGAAAAAGCACCGCTCTTACTACACTATAGTTGTCTCTCCTGACTGGTCTCAGGTATTTGATATGACAGCTCCTAAACAATTCTTCATATGCCTAGAAAGAGACCACAAAAAATTAGCAACAAAAATATTAAATCTGGGAAAAAAACCATGTTGTTTGAAGTTCAGTTCCAAACTACTCATAAGAGGGAGCTAGGGGAACAAGAGAGTATATTTTTAAGATTTATATACACAGAAATGCTAAATACCATGTTTTTGTAAACACTTTAGAGTGGCGCTGCCCTTTAACAGTGATTCTGCATTCCTTCCAAACCCAGCAACTCGTTCCAGTCTCTGCACTATTGCTACTGTAAACATTCACTTGGTCAACCAAATTAGAGCAGATCAGCACAGATTTCTGTGCTGTAACAGCATTAACTTTAACCGCTTTACAATTTGCACTGACATGTGAGATGCGGCAGCAAAAGGGCAGGAATGAGTATCTGGAGAAAACTCTTTTTGGCAAAAACATCTCCTTACATTGACCTGAATCCATCGTGCAACACTGACCTGAGGCAGAGCAGATCTGGCAGCTCTTGGCCCTTGGTCCAGCTACATACTCTGCATTACCACTGGCTGCCATCTGACCCTTGGTGAGACAATTCTGAACAATAAACTGGCAGAGAATTAGGGAGAAGACTCTACAGTCCCACAGGCTCCCCCATCACTTCCAATTTGCTTCCTGAAGGGGGCAGCAGGATGGTCTCAATTCCTCATCCTGCGTTTATCTTGGTTACTCCCTCACCCGATCTCACCACTTCTCAGCTGCTCTCTGTTGCCTTACTATATCAGCCGAGATAGTAAGCCTATTAAACTCCTGCTGCTGAGGGATTTTCCTGCTGCTTCAGCACTCCTGAGGACATCAGAGAAGGCTCTTTCTGGATGACCTGTTTTATCAGCTCACCATCTAGGTGGGCCACATTCAAAAGAGGATGAGAGCCAGCACAGAAGAGGGAGAGGGACTGCTTAGCTAGGACAAGGCAAAAAAGAGGGAGAGACAAGACAAACAAGGGATTGTTCATTTTGGGGTCAGCAAGCATGTTACACTGGATCTCACAAAACCTCATCCTAAAATGTGCTCCTTCCCATTCTACCTGATGCAACCAGACATCCACTGACTGCTCCATATACAGGAGTCACCTTTCCAGGTCTGGTAATCCAGAAAGCTCCTAGATTTTCTGAAAAGTTTTTTGCCCAGTATGGGCTTGCAAATTTATTAGACATTTTGCTATCTTTCGTTACTTGCTCCTCCAAATAGTTTTTGGCCTTGTGTGCTGTTCTGTGAACTTCTGACACTGCTGTGTTCCTGCATTTAACACAGCCAAACCAAATCTTTTCCCTGTTCATCACCTGAATGCAATTCCAGCTTTTTGAAAACCATCTTATTTTTTTCTACAACCCCCTTATGCTACTGGTCTATCATCACTAGATTCTTTCTACCCTTTAAGTCCTTCTTGGTTTGCATTTGCTTTGAGATTCCAATAGCATGACCTAAAGCCAATGCACGTCAAATACACTGGTGCAGTTGAACTGCCTGTCTTGCCAGCAGCATCCTGTGCAGGGGAAGACACCAGCACAGAAACACCCGGGCAGGGGTTCAGAGCTGGAGCAGAGGGACTGTGCCCAAAAGCATGGGATGGCCGCCATCCAGCACCCCAGCTCCCTGCCTGCTGGGCAGCACTCAAGCTGGCACAGGTTAGATGCCAGCTCCTGCCCTGCCTGCTGGCAGCAGCAGCTGGTGATGCTGGAGAGGGGAAGGCTGCCAAGTATGAACCTTCAGAGCCTGGAAGAGAGATGGATGTGGTGCTTTCTTCTGGAATAAGAGTTTTTACCTTGAATCAAAGGCTGGCCAAGTGACATCACTTAAGATCAAATTATTGGGCTTTAGCACTGGCGATGGTTTTTCCTGTTAAGGTCGCTGGTGCTAGAAGAGGGAATTCAGAATACATATACAAGACTAAAACCTGATCTACATTTTGACCTGCACTGCTGCCCTCATGCTGTCCCTTTTGCTTTTCATTTGACTATCCAGTGTAGCAGGCTTTGATAGCTGCTGCAGCTACTTGCACTGAGAGTGCTATTCCTTTCCCAGGTTCTGGTTCTCCCCTGTCCTCAAGCAGAGATTAAATTTTAACTCTTACCTCCCTCATCTGTTTGGCCTGCTTTGTTTCTCCTTTCCATTCTCTTGCACTATAACCAAGCAGATCAACTTCTGGCAGCACACTGAGATTCCCTAAATTGAGATCAATTCACAGATTAGTTACTTTCTGCTGTTCTGCACCTAAAGGGAAAGTTTCAAGGGTGATTAATGAATGTGGAGTGACACAAAAAGCTTACTTATGAGTTGCCTCTGAAGGTAGTTGCTCCACCTGAAATACAAATGATAGGACAGGTGTCAATGAGGAGGTTTTGAAGGTCAGTATTTACTGAAATAAGCAACAGTGTGGAAGATTAAAGTCTGCTTGATAAAAACCTACCGTTTCAGCAGCTGTGCTAAAAAGCCATATAGCCTTCTACAATACCAAAACAGAGCAGTGAGGAAGGACATGCTTAACATTAGCTGCACTTTCACTTTTTGCCACATGAGACACAGGGATTCCTTGCTGGCTGTTTTCCAGGACCACACCTCATGCCTTCCTAAAATAGGGATCAAAAGAGAGATGGAAAAATCTTATCACTATTTTGAAGTACTTTTTCCTGTTTGTTTTCTTACAAAAAGTAAGATCATCCAAACATGATACCACTTCAAATGAAAGACGAAACATGACATGAAAAAGATTAATATATTTTACTTATTACACATAATTTATATACTTAGTTTTTCAACTTTCTAGGGGCTTGGGTGCACATAGTTCACATTTTCATGCTTTCCTGCACACAGTTAAAGCTACATGTGCAGTTACAATGGAATCATGGGAAGACTGGTATCAAACACACTGTTCAATAACAAAAAAAAAAAAAAGCCAAATTATTATTTTTTTTAACTTCAGGATGTGCTGATCTAGAGACCTGTACTGTCATTATTTTGTCTCTAAGTAAATGGTTTTAAAGACCAGGGATTTGTAGGACTTACTTGTAGGCAACAAATGGGCCATATAAGGCAATATTAGCTGACTAAGCATCATATGACTGCCTGGGGAATTAAAGGAATGTTCCTGCCTCAATTTCGGTAAGTTTAGGGTCAATTTAAAACTCCAGAGAAAGATCCTCTCCAGGGATTTGGTAGAAAGCTTAGGAGATCATCACAGATCATCACTGTCCTTCACAGACATAAGCAAGGATTCTGTCACTCCCCTGGCATTACAGACAAGGTTAGGGAATGTTATGGTTGTCTATTGTTGCTAAGATGACCTGCAAGTGAGAGAGCGCCTGGAAACTGAACAGTTGAAAAGGGCAGTATCTGAAATTTGTCCTCTGGAAGAAATTTTAATATAAGAAATTCCCAGCGTTCATGATGAACATCTGCTCTATTAACTTATTTATTGATTTAGTACAAAACCTTAAAAGAACTCAAGTTTTATGAAGCCATCCACAGAGAAAGCTGACAAGATCCTTCTCCAGGGAGTCTACAGAGGGGATTATTCATTCCACATAGTTTTATATCAGCTGAACTTCTGCCCCTCCTGGCTTTAACAGGAAATTTAAGAGGGGCTTAATTTTTCCAAGTAAATTAAACCACGCACTGGGGACAACAATCCAGTCAAAGAGTTACATATCAGTTCCGACCTTAGCAACAAGATAAACAGTGATGCGCTCATTTTTATGAGCACTGTTGCATATATACAGAGCACTGTGGATACTTGGCCTTTCCCAATATTCTGTTGTTTGAAGAAGTTTTATTACAAGATGTTGTATGCAAGTCATCTAGTGAGACCCAGACCTTGTCTCTCCTGTGAGTTAAAGACAGGTTAAGAGCTGTAAGTGAAAAGGTGTCAGTAAATTTTAAGTAACCAAAGGTGGGGTCGGGCTGCTAGTTCTGACTCTCCAGAAAATGTTTATTATTGATGCAAGTAACAGACAACAAAACATCAGCTGTAAGGTCTGGAAATGGAAAACTTCATAGTAAAACCAGACACTCCCACTTGTATCTCACACGCACATAAAAACACACTCCCACTTCCTCCTGAAGGACACTGTTAGGCACATTCTCAATAAGCACGCAAACTTCTACCTAGAGAAATAACAATCCCAGCAGAATCAAGCAATTGCATTATTTTCTCTCTTCTTTTTAGGATAAAGGCATCAGCATTGAAAAAAACCTCAGTGGACTGTGAATAACTGAACCTTCTGTCCACTAGAATGGAACCTGGTGGCTCACAGATGTTCAGCCCATGGAGCAGTGGGTGTTCTGGATTTACATTGTTGTATGCAAACCAATGATCATTAAAATTAACACCAATTTAAATATACAGTATCAAAGGTAAGTTGCAGCAGACTTTCATTTCATTACTTAAAATGGCATGGTCCACTCCCATATTTGATTTTGAACAAACAGGCTCTATGAAAAAAATCATCTGTTAAAATTGCATACTTTGCATTATGGAGTATCAAGAAATACATATGAATGCAAAATTTCTTCCCATACCCCTTTTACAGGCAGAAAGATGAGAGCTCCACATCAGTTTTTAAACTGAATCAAGCAATCTTTCAAAAAAGTTTTTGATGGTAATAATACTGAAAAAACCTGAGGCTACTGGAGTTAACAAACTCTCTTTCAATGCATATGGTTAACAGGTGCTTGAGCAACTGATCCTCAAGGAGTGCTGGGAAGCACAGGTTTATTAATTTCCATCAGAAACACAAATCAGTGTCAGAGAACATGAGATAACCAGAGTGCTCAACCATTTTAATTTAATATGGGAGAATTATAAATGGGTATTTCCCTAGCAGAAAGCCAAATACGTGATGGAAAAACCTGCAAACCAGTGATTTTGAGTATTTTTGCTACACTTGTCTTGCAGCATACCTTGAACTTCATGAACTTTCCCTCCTGTCATAGGAAAGCTGCTGTTCAAACAGCACTTTGTGATTCAGCTAATACTTTCAGCGCCTATGTCACACTTTGAAATTGATTACATTTTTTTATTCAGGTAAATGACATTTAGAAGAAGCAGTTGAATCACAAAGCGCTGCTGGTAAAAATACATCATGAGCATAAATTAAAGAAGGCAGCAGCTTAAAATAGATCTCACCACCCCCTTCCTGCACCTTCAAAATTCTTCAGAAACCAATGAGTAATTAAATTAATAACACGTTAGTGGGGAGAGTAAAATAAACCCACACATTTTTAAACCAAATCCATTCCCTGGGATATGGGCACAATTCATACTGCTCCTCAGAAGGTAGTGACAGGAGCACTTGGTGCTGTGACCAGCTGCTGGGCTCCCATCTTCTTCAAGAGTGACTGCAAGCATCAGCATGACAGGAGGCCTGACTCTTCTGCCATGCAGAAATTTGGAAGAACAGAAGCTGAACAGTGCTGCAGTAGGAGCTGATAGCAGTGTTTATCTTACAGAGCAAGTAGTATACCATGTTTTCTTTTCATGCCACATCAGCTTCCTGCTAGTGCCAGCCCACAAGCTTTTACGCCCTGCAAAGTCAGCAGGAGAGACACACAGAAGAAAAAAAAACAGCAAAAAAGGCCAGAAAAAAAGGTAAGTAAGAGACATCTGCAACATCTGTTTCATTCTCAAGTAACTCATGAAGAATCTCTAAAGGATTTGCTTCACATCTGACTCCCTCACAACTTTTTTGGAGGCTGCCACCCTAAATACAAATCATTGAATAAATACCAAATGTCAGAGCTCAGCTTGGGAACTAGCATTTTATGCATTACTGAATATTCCAGCATGTCTGATGGCACCATCACTCTTTACTGTTTTTCTTCACACCATTAACAAGGCCATCAGAAAGGTAACAGAACATCTTCCCAAATTAACACCTGACAGAATGATTTCTTTTCAGGCCATTCCTCTTCACTGCCTTTTTTTGGTATAGAAAGCAGGACATAGCACTTGTTACCATAAAGTGGCTAGGTTTCATACTCCCATCACACAAAATTAAGTTCCTAGTTCCCAAAAAGCAGGTATACCCTCATCATTCAAAGAGGGAGGCAGAATGTGGGACTCCTCTGTTGCAGCCCTTATGCTGTCCCACCTGTATCACTCTTTCTCCCTCCTCTGTTGGATGCACAGCTAGGAAAGGAGACCCCTCAAATGAGACGTACAAAGCTTGGCATGGAGGTCCAAGCCTGCCTGTGTTCAAGGTGTGCACACAGAGTTCTCTTCACGTTGTTGCACATTGCTATTTTCGAGATTGCACACCATCAGCACCAAGGTATGCTATAGAAAAGGCTAAGTCCCTGTTTTAAGGGAAAACAAACTTACCCTGACAGAGCAGGCACAAGCATGATGCACGTGTGTACACAGACCTCAACTGAATAAGCCAAGAGGGAGACACAGAAAAATTATTAATTACACAATTCAATACCTACAAAAGATTACATCCCATCAGAGTTTAGAAGAGAGAAATATGCCTTTTTAAGTGATGCCAAGAGATCACATATTCTTTGATTTTCCAGTTTATTATCAGCACTGCACCAATAAAAAATACTGAGAACAGATCAAACACATAACCAAGACATGTGAGAAGCACTGTTTAATTCAACAACTATTTCATTACAAACCCCTTTCTTTACAGAGTAAAGCAATGCCAACTTGTTAAGCAACATTCGCCTGTTATAACAAACAGGAGAGATGAGGATCTCTCCTTGGTATAGTAAAAAAATAATTTACAGACAAAGATGGTAATTGCCAGTGACTTATCAAAAGTTCAGCCATCTCTGCTGATACCCCCTAATAAAAAAAAAAGAAAAAAAACAACAACAAAAAACAAATGAGAACCCCAGCCCCAAACTATAAGCAGAATCACACAATTACCTAGAAAACGGAATAGTTTTGGTAACACTAAGGCTCATCAGTTGCAACAAAGTTTTTATTTACACAACTCTTCTGCACAGACCTGTCCCTATTGCCCTCTTAGCTCCCTCAGACTTTTTTTCAGAAAAATACAGAGAATATAGAGCTGGCAGCCTTCCTCAGACTCCCTGATCACCAGCAGGAACTGCTGGTGTTACTATTTCTATGCAGTTGTGACACATACTTATTTGTACTGTGCAGCAACAACCATGTGTTCTTACCTACTGGGTGATTAGCCAAAATACACCCTACTAGAATATTACCTTTACAAAACCAATTTCAGCTACACAATCAAGATATTAATGCACGCCTTAGCCTGCACATACCACTTTCTCTCTACAAATGCCTACAAGAACAAAAGGAAAGTTCAGTTCTTCATTTCCTGTACAATTCAGCTTCCTTTTTAAGGCACAGGGTGCTTCATCCAAGACCTTCAGATAAATAATGCTTAGCCCCACTTCCATTTAAGTAAGAAAAAACATGACAGAAGCCTTCTGAGAATTTACAGTCCAGAGCACTGGATGAGCAACACATGAAAAACATTTCATGCCATTAAAAAAACATGAATCTCTCTAAAACTCTTATTCTGAATTTTTAAAAATGAAAACATTAAATAACCTCCTTTTAAAGAAGGAGTCTCTGAAATCTCTGCTACTGTTTTTTTCTTAATGTGGAAAAAAAATCTGTTCCCATTCAGAATTGCTATTTAATGCCTGCACACTTCAAGCAGAACTTATGTAAACGCACTAAATCTATTATTTGAAAGAAGCCCACTCTAAGAGTTCTTATTCTGCCTGCTGCAAAGTTGCATGTTGAATCATCCCTAATGTCACTCATGTTGGTTTACAATTCTCAAAATGCTTTTCTTTTTTTTTTTTTTTTACATGCTGAATCCAAACTGACAGAATAAAGGAAATTCTTTCCTCCTGAACATCTGAAGTGTAGCTGACAAGTATAAATACCTTGGGTTTTTTATGTTAATATGCCTAGATAACAGAAATCTGGTTAGGGAGAAAAAAGAAGTCGTACTTAGCAATAACAGTAATTTCCTTCCTCCTGATTTTTAAATCTTGTTTGCTAGACAGCACAGGACTTGCACCAACCACCCCAGCCTCCAAGGATGCACAATCATTAGGTGCTCAGGAGGCTGGGGATACCACAGGCAGCATCCCTCCTGGTCTCTCCAAGCAGAGGTCCAGTGGCAGCTGCCCCACTCCTGGGGTTCCCCAGTTCAGGAACAGCCCCTTACTCTGCCTGGATGCTTTGTAAGTGTACAACACAGGACAGTCCAAGGAATTTTAAGCTACCTGTTGATAAAAAGGGATCCCAACTGACATCCAAGAAAACAGCAGGATCAAGTAGACCATGACAAACAAAAAAAAATCAACTCTTCTGAGCTTGTTTACCGTCCAAGGAGAAAGCCAGCCCCGTCTCACCAAACTATATCAATGTTGCTCATCATCCCATTTCTGTACAGGGTCTGACTGATGCACCCCACTCAGATTTTCTGTCTTGTCTTCAGAGCATGGTCCTCTCCTGACTGTACCTGATTCTGTGTGTAGACGGTGCAGAGCTGTGCATTTTTCACGTGGATTAGTAGTTACATATAATTTATGATTAATAATCACAAATGATTCATATCTCCAGATGGAGGACCAGAGCACAAAGCCTGTGCTTCCTCAGTAGGTGTGTGCAGAGGTTATTCAGCAGTGTTATTTGTTTGCTAGGGAGTTTTACTTGTGTCCTTCCCTCTTCTCAAGACAGATCAGAAGCACAAAGCAAGGCCAAAGAAAGCAAAGTATCAAAGCCATCACTCTGAATGCAAATGGCATAAATTGGTCTTGCATCTCTTCCCCTCTGCCTCTCAGCGTCCAGTGTGATGAAAGACAAACCTTCAGCTTTATTCTGCAGAGCTCATGGTATTTGTATGGAAGCAGTAGGAGTGTTTAAACTCAGCTCTCTCTTCATGATTTTAAGGGCAGCACTTTCAAACTGGTATATTTTAATTAGTTCAAGCACACAGGAATTCCCTGCCTTTTAGTGAGAGTGCATTACCAGACACTTCTGGCCTAAAATATTACATTAAAAAAAAAACATACTGAAAGGTAAAATTGACTGCATCAAGATAGCAACTGAAAATTAAGTTATTGCTCAGTGTAATACCAAAGTCATAGCTAACAAAAACATTTCATAAAAATGTGATTCAAGAGCTCAGAATATTCTCTGCGAGAGCTTTCTACCTGCAAAAGCACATTAGTAGTAGTAGTAGAATTATGCATAATAATATCACTGTCATCACTAATGCACAGTTGGTATTTTTACAGACATTTGGATGCAAGAGAAGTTTCAAGCAAAGCACTCCAGACATCAGTTGCAGGGATCAAGAGATCACAGCTCCCTGACACTTCTGCATTTACACAAACTGCCTCAAAACTCGACAGTTACGTGGCAAGGACTAAATAAAATACAAATCATGCACTCCTGTAAAATATAGTGAAGTGTGACCTTGCATATTGAGCTCTTTTTTAGGGGTTGGCACTTGGCAGAGGCACAACTTACTTTGACTTGTAAAGTAAGAAAATTATCCAGGGTACTGGATAGTTTCTGACATGCAACCCAGTAGTATAATTTAAGTTCTTCATTTATATGAAACCCCATATTTTTAAGGCCTTGGCTTTTGGCAAGAACATCACAGCTGAAATACATGTGCAGGGAATGACCCAAAATGAAACCAGAATTGAAGGACAATAAACATATCTCCAAGCTGCTCACAAACAAGCTCCTGGTATGGTGCTGTTGTATAGATAAACCTGAAGTATATATTTAAGTTGAAAAAGACTGATTTTGCACAAACTTGGCAATTAAAACCTTGCTGACCATTCAAGGGAGGCGATTCTGCCCTCTGCTGTCACGAGACCCCCACCTGCAGTACTGCATCCAGCTCTGGGACCCCCAGCATAAGATGGATGTGGACCTAATGGTGCAACATTTGGGGATGAAGCACCTCTCTCTTAAGAGAACAGACTAAAAGAGCTGAGGCTGTTCAGCCTGGAAGGCTCCTAGAAGACCTTATAGCACCTTCCAGTACCTAAGGGTACAAGAAAGATGGAGAGAGAGTTTTTACAAAGGGATTTAGTGACATAATAAGGACTGATGGCTTTAGATTGAAAGAGGGCAGGCTTAGGCTAGATATTAGGCAGAAATTCTTCACTGTGAGGCTGGTGAGGCACTGGGACAGGTTGCCCCAAGAAGCTATGGATGTCCCATCCCTGAAAGTGTTGAAGGCCAGGTTGGATGGGGTTCTGAGCAACCTGGTATAGTGAAAGGTGTCCCTGTGCATGGCAGGGGTTGAAACCAGATGGTCTGTAAGGTCCCTTCCAACCCAAACCATTCTGTGGTTTCTCTGGTGGCAGTTGAAGGTCCTTCAGGCTGAAAGTCCAAGCACCTTGCCTTGATGCTGCTTTGCTGCACAGATACAAGTGCAGACTTGATGATGGTCAAAGCCTCATGGACACCAGGTCACATCAAGGCACTAGTTTGATGCTAAGGTACACATTTCCCACTTTCATAGATTTATTTATCCAACATGATTACCTCACCCTGCCCTAAACACTTCAAATATGTGGAAAACCTCAGCAACATATTATGTATGGACAAGGCACCTGAGACAGGGTCCTGCTGAAGACCATGAGTAGAACTAGCGAAAGGACCAGAGACAGCATATCCAACCACATCTTGCCACACCTTTAACCTTCCACCATCACAGAAATATGGTTAAAGTAAGACAACACGTCTTCTGCTCAGTCTACAGCACTCTCCTCAGAAAAATGTTTGTTGAAAGAAAAGTGTGGGCAGTAAAAGTTGCCTTGCTCAACACATCCCTCTGCACAGTTATGTAGTAGCATCTGCCATCGCTGGTGACATGGGGACAGGAGCTAGAGACACACTTCCTCTCCTGGCAGGAGCTTCCAGCATGTGACCCATAGGCTACAGAGAAATACCAAGCATTTGGGTCTGGATTTTGAGGATGCCAAAAATGTATAGTGTGTAGAGCAGTGAAAAAATGGGAAGAAGCTACAAGCACAGCGTAAGGTTGAAAAGAAAGCAAAAGATGCTGATTTAAAAATTTCTCAGAAAATTAATGAAGAAAGCTGTAGAAGTTTTGAAGTATTTTACGATGTTTGCCTTCACTGTACTGTCAAGAAATGGACAGTAAACCCTTTATTTCCCTTTTGTCCTCATTTATGCTGGGACACAGATTTTATGGGTTTTTTAATGCTTTTGTCTTATCAGGCAACAGATAGTCCAACCATGAGATAAAAATCAAACTCTTCATCAAACCAAATTTTGTAATATACAAACTAATCTCTTACACCTCAGAACTGGTACAAGATCCCTAGCAACAAACTCCCCTCTTAAAACTGCCAGTGATTGCTTTTACATTGCTGCAGCTGAAGAAGTGGAACTTTTGTTTTCTATCATGAAACTGACTTTTCCACTAATAAGTAGCTGTTTCTCTGTCTTTCTTACAGGTACAGCATTGTTGTCTGATCCAGGGCACTGCAGCCATGCACTGAGGAACTGGCATCTGCTATGCTGGGAATGCAATGGAACACATGGGCAAAGTTCCCTGCTGCTGCTGCATGCTGGCACCAAGCCAGCTGCATCACCCCAGGAGTGTGGAAAGGATGTCCTGTGTTCACCAGGCCTTCCCAAATTCCATCAAAGCAGAAAACAGATCCTGAAGTGATTCAGGGCCAGATGTCAGACAGCAACTCAGAGTAGTGTTTCACTTTAAAGAGTACTATAACTCTTTTAGAAGTCAGACTGCCATAAAAATGCCATTAGAATATGACTTAGGCAGCCCAAAGGTAATTAAAAAAAAATTATAATTTCACAGCCTAAAACAAGAGGAGATTAAGAAGCTCCTTAAGGTAAACCTTACATCATTCTAATCACACCCAAATTTAGTTATTCAAGTGTAATGAAAGCAATATAATTATATTGCCTTTTGACTCCAGAGCATTGGTTATTCCCTGTGTTTTTAAAACAACTAAATTATAACCAAATCATCTCCCCTAGGACAGTTTGGCACCGTGACTCCTACAGTACAGCTGTGTGGAGTCAGGAGGTTCAGCAGAGGTATTTCTGAAATCTCAAACTCATTTGCCTGGGTAGTCACACAAATCAAACATTTTCAAACATTAATCTCAAGAAAAACAGCATACATTTTTGAGAAACCCTTTAATGTTTATTGTCTGATCCATGGTAGCTAAGATGTGAAGATTCAACTGGAAACTGTACCTAAGAAATAAGGTGGACAGAAAGTCTTGATGCTGAATGGGAAACTAATACCATCTAGGCAGGCAACATGTTCCAAACAGTTAAACAGAGTGAAAAAAACCCTCACATCCAAAAATAGAAAAAAATCTCAGAACTACAAAAATTTATTTTAAAAAATCCAAATACAGATACTTATCCATAAAAGCACATAAGATTTAAATGCTGACCAGCATTTTCATGCTGTTTCTTCCCCTCAAAATCAATTCTAAAACCTGGTAGTGTTTTATAAAGATAGGAAAATGGCATCTTTTCCTCCTACCATAAGGAGACCCCCCCCTCAGTTTCTAATAAAATTATTTGTCTGCTAGCAAAGAAATTCTTGAAGAAGCACACTTCAGTGACTATAAAGAAGCTTTCTTAGCCTGTCATTTCTTCCTGTTTCACATATTTTGCCTCTTTGTTTCACCACTTGCTGCAACTGGAGCGGCCAGAGGACGGAAGTGGGAATAACGGTACTTACACATATTAGCAATGGAGCAGGTAGCACCGTGCTAGCTTAAACTCACTCGCTAAATACCACAGAAATCTGGTGCTTTCTCTACTGCAAAAATGAAAGTATAAGCTGCATACAATTTGTACAGTTCCTCCAAAGAGAAAACAAGCTGGTTTAATAAGAAAGGGAGTGCAAAATGAGAGCTGGATGAGTAACCATCAAAGCAGAAACGCATCACAGAATGTACAGTAGAAAAGCAAGCTGGTAGGGCACCGTATCCTCAGCCTAAAAGAACACTTCTCAGTGACATAAAGAGATCACAGGATCATTTAGGTTGAAAAAGGCCTTTAGAGTCAAGTTTAAGTGTTAACCCAGCACTACCAAGCCCACCACTACCCATGTCCCCAAATGCCACATCTACATGTCTAATAAATATCTCCAGGGATGGTGACTCAACCACTTCCCTGGGCAGCCGTTCTGATGCCTGAACGCCATTTCAGAGAATAAGTTTTTCCTGATTTCTAATCTAAATCTCTCCCGGAATGACTTGTTACTTGGGAGAGCAGGCTGACTCCCACCTGGCTACTACTTCCTTTAGGGAGTTGTATAGAACAAAAACGTTATTCCTGACCCTCCTTTTCTCCAGGCTACACAACCCCAGTTCCCTCCACTGCCCCCATGGGACTTGTGTTCCAGACCCTGCACCAGCTCTGCTGCCCTGCTCTGGACACGCTCCAGCCCCTCGATGTCTTCACTGCAGAGAGGGACCCAGAGCTGCACACAGGATTTGAGGTGTGCCCTCAGCAGTGCTGAGCACAGCTGGACAGTCACTGCCCTGCTCCTGCTGGCCACACTATTGCTGACACAGCCCAGGATGCCCTCGGCCTTCGTGGCCACCTGGGCACAGCTGGCTCATGTTCAGCCACGCCTGACACCGAGGACCACCTGCAGCCGGCCCTTCCTGGGTCCTCCTGAGTCGCACCTGCCTTTGTGAGCCCCTTTTTCCTAAACCTTCACCTTTCTGACGGGAATACAAGCCAGTCTGCAACACGTCAATTCAGACTGCACACAGTAAGGAAAAAAATAAACAAAAAACCCCCACAACAACAAAAAAACCCCACAAACAACAACAACCAAAAAAAAAAAAAACCCCAAAACAAAACACAATTACCGCCCCCGAAACAAAGAGACAAAGAGCCAAGCCCGGCGGAACACCCGAGCTGTGTCACAGGCGCTCCCAGGCAGGTGGGCGCTGACCCCGCGCTCCACTCGCTCTGCCCCTCACGGGCACAGCCGGGCGGTCCCGCCGGGACGGACTCTCCCGGGAGCAGCTCTCCGGGAATCGCCACTTCCGCAAAACAGCCCCCAAAGAGTCAAGAGGCAAACGAAAGGGGGAAAAATGAAGAAACAGCAAATAAAGCCAAACCCTCGCCGCGACTTGAGGGACCGTGCGAGACCGCCCCAGCCCCGCCGCGCCTCACCCGCTCCTCACGGCGCTCGCCCGCTGCGCCTCGCCGGGATCCAGCCCGGCTACAAAGGCACCGCCCGGGGCGGGGATCCCGCGGGGCCGCCCCGCTCCCGGGAACCGGGGAGGAGGGATAACCCCTGCCGCCGGCTCCCGGCCTGCCTGCCAGCGCAGTTCTCCATTTCCCCAGCAACCCCTGCTGCTCCTCCGCCTGTGAGATACAGTGTGTGCCTGGGTGTCACACTGCGCTGCTTTACATTGTATGGCAGCATGGAATCGTGCAATGGTTTGGCCTGGAAGGGGCCTTAAAGATCATCTACTTCCAACCCTCTGCCATGGGCAGGGACACTTTCCACTGGACCAGGTTGCTAAAAATCCCATCCAGCCTGGCACTGAACTGTTCCAGAGATGGGGATGCCTGAAACACTTCTAGGGATTCCCGTTCCCTGAATGGAGACCAAGACCATCATCATCAGTTTGAAATATTGTGTTTACATTTAATGGCTATAACTTTGAAGCTATTGGCTGGTTTTTGTTTTTTTCCCCTATCATTAAATGTTGATTTCCTCACCAATTCACTCTTTAACAAGACAGTGTGCATTCATCCAAAAAGAAATTCCCCTTTGCCAAGTACTTTTGCTTATAATAGACTTTTATGTGTCATTTCTCCCAGAGGTATGTAGAGAATTTGCATAGACTGATGTACTTTCTTTTCTGGTTACACATTAAAAAACAGTTTTCTTCCATCTTGTTAAGGACTTTACAGGAAAAACAGAAAGGAATTGTGATGGTCCTAACCCAGGCTTACATCTTTTACAGAGTTACAAGCAGTTTGCCCCAGTACAGAGCCAAGACAAACTTACACAGTCTTTTGTTATTGGATTTTGTTTCGGTTTGATTGTTGTGGTTTTTTTTTTTTTTTTTCCTAAAATATCACAAGATACTAAAATGGTTGAAGACCAAGACCTCTCATGAAACAGTGAAGTGTCACTTGGCATGAATATCAGATTGTTTCTTCCTCCATCTCAGTAAATCTGGGCAAGGACTAAAATAGGAAAATACTGGTGGGCCAAGCCTTTACTTAGGTGCACTCACAGAAACCCATAGACATAATTATCCAAGTAAAAGAAAATCTGGGCTTAAAACCCAGCTAAAAATAGCAAAAGTAAATAGTTGACTTAAGAGGCCTAAAGCTGTCAGTTGTGTAAGCAGCACTGTGTGCTGCTCCATCAAAAAATCCATTTGGAAAAAAAATAATTCCTAAGTGCCACCTCTATGCCTCTCCACAGCATTGGTTACCTGGTGCTTTCTGTCTGGACTCACAGATTGTGTTTAATGTAGCTGTGTCTCAGGGGCTGCAGCTGAGAGAGATGTTGTCAGGATATAACTCACGTGTCATCCACCTGCAAAGGCTCAAAGGTGGCTGGAATTCATTTATTTTATTTCCACATCTTGTCTGCAGTTATCATGCACTTCAGCTTCCCTTTCCAACTTTTTCCTTGCCTTGGCCAGACCGGTGTTGGCAGCAGCAGATGGTTTAGCATTGTAGCTAAATCCAGGTTTTCATTTTTCTGCCTTCTCTTAACCTGTGTTAAGATCTTCAGATTTAATTGGTAATTTCTTTGTGCAGGCAGGCTTGAAAGTGAATGTTTATCTGGCTGCTGACTCATCAGAGGAGAGAGATGAAATGTATAGTACAAATGCTCCAGATCAACCCCTGTATCAGTGAGTCCTTCCCACTTCATGATTCTCTGCTCTCTCCTCTCTGCATTTATTGAGCACTTCAGTGCAATGTGAAGCATGGCCTTGAGCCTCTATGCGTGGGAATAAGCCTGGGACAATCAATCAATTAATCAATCAATTAGTGATTACTTACCTCTTGAGAGAATTTTAAGCTAATACTGTCCATAGTGCCTTTTCTTTCTCCTTAAGCTGTTTCCTGAGTCACAAAGAGCTGTCTAGGATCTTTTTCCATTTGCAGGCTTTGGCAGGAAAATGTAGCAAGATGAGACAGCCTCTACCTGCCTTCGTCCTTGGTATTGGATGCATGCACCACTGTAAGACTGAGCCAGGTAACACACAACCCTCCTGCATTATTGGACTGCTCTGTGTGTGCTGCTCCTGTTAGCTGAATGCAGGTTAGGATAATCGTGGAGAGAGCAAGCAAGATCCAGGTCTGAGCTGGGATCAACAGCAGAAATGGAAATAGCAGCTAACTAGGAATAGCAGTTTCTTTCACAGACTCTGCAGAATTGGAAACACGCTACTACAAAAGTTCAGAAAGCTTCAGAAAATGCCAACTTTCTCCAAAGTATTTTAGAGAAACATAGAACGTTAAGGGCTGGAAGGGACCTTGAAAATCATGGAGTCCCACTTCCCCTGCCAGGGATGGGGCTTCCACAGCCATGCTGGGCAGCCTGTTCCAGCGTCTCACCACCCTCACAGTAAAGAATGTATTCCTAATGTCTAACTTAAATTTCCCCTCTTTCAATTTGAGCTCCTTGTCCTATCACTGTAGTTCCTGACAAAGGGCCTGTCTCCAGCTTCCCTGTAGGCTCCCTTGAGATACTGGAAGGTTGCTATGAGGTCTGCACACAATCTCCTCTTCTCCATGTTGAACAACCCCATCTCTCAGTCTGTCTTCCTGGAGGTGCTCCAGTGCTCTTATAAACTTCATGGTCCTTCTCTGGACCTGCTCCAACAGAACAATGTAGGGAGACAGAGAAGGCCTTACACAGCCCATGCATTCAATAGGTTTCAGCAGAAATAATACATTCTCTGCTTTGCCTCTGAGTAGGCAGCAGCTCTGCAGGGACAAGGGGACAGCTCCAGGGATCTCAGACTGGAAGCAGCCTAAATTGGATTCTCTTCCTCCAGACTTCCTGGTCGTGGCATTTTGCATATATTTCTGATACTCAAACAAGGCTATGTGCTGATGGCAAAGTTCTACTGCTTAGGGATATTTATGACATTTTCTTTCTTTAGGGGAGTAATATGAACTTTCCCACAACATGAACCTCCAGGTTCTTCTGGAGGTCATGGCATTTCCAAACTGCTGCCATGACTGTGACTACCTCCCTCTGCTTGTATCCACGTGAGAGTGCTCAACAATTACAGCAAAAGCTTATACTGATTTAAACCCACAAATCAGCAGCCAAAGCAACTGCTGTGCTCATCTGCAGGTGAGCAGCAGGATTATGATCATGGCACAAAGAAAGTAAACAATTCCAAACGAGTGCTGAGACAAAGGCAACACCATCCAACCCAGTAAAAGTAGGAAGCCTAGGTGCAGAACTAGTGACAGCTTCTTCCTTCAGTTTTTCAAGCCCATTTTTAACAGTCAAGAACCATTTCCTTGTTTATCGTAACTTATTACTACTGTCAAGGTCAGGTAGTCTGACGCATAGGTAAAAGTAGTACACATGCAGCTGTAATCAGCAGCACAGGTTTTATCTGTAGCCGATCACCAGCTTGTTGACATGCCAAAATTTATAGCACAGCAGTATGAACTTACCGGCACTTCTTTCTGAGCTAATTCTGCTTCGCTTTCCTTGTTCAGTGAAGTGGTCTCTGTTCTTGCTGGCCTTTCTGTCATGTTGCCTCTGCATCTCCCCTCCAGAGTATCACCCCCAGTAAGATTTCTCTTCCCTGACTGCTTTTTTTCTGGGGTTAGAGAATGAGTCTCTACAGACTCAGCTTGTCTTCACAGATCAACAAGCTATGAAAGGATCTGACTTCCTGTTTCATTTCCGTTGAAGTTTTCAGAGTCACACAGGCTGTCTATGCTTCTCCATATCCAAGCCACAAGAAAAAATTCAGCATAACTCAGCTATTTATAAAGGTCACATTGCTATCTCCCTCTGCATCTCCCAAGTTGTTGGAGGGATGGAGATGGCAGGGTGTTTCTCAGACTGTAATGCAGCACGCATACATGGTCTCTGTCTCAGTGGTAGTGCACAGAGTCATCTTCTCCTTTTCAGCTCCAATGTCACGTTCAATTGCTAAGCTCTTAACGTTACTTATCATGCAATCAATGTGCCTCCTGTAGAAACAGTCGGACCGTGAAGAGGAAACAGGTGGTCCACACAAACATCCCATGGTTATGGATCATGCTATGTAAAAGCAAAGTTTACACAGATATGGTTAAATCACTTCATAGATACGGGAGGTTTAACTGGGGTAAGCAAAGTGTTCTTTGAGACAGTCTTTCCTTTTCCCTCCTCGCTCATTGTTTTAAGTTAAATGAAGAAAGTGGTTTACTACAGTCTAAGAATATTAATTCCTTCTTAATTATGCTATTGGAAGATATATCACGATACTACAGCTTACAAGTTCGCTAAATCTAGTCTCCCACTCTGAAAATACCCACAAGTTCTGGTTTCAGAGGGTGAAGCAGCCACTTGCCCTTGCCTCCCAGAGATTCCTACCATGTTAACAATTGTTTCACATTTCACATGCATTAAAAAAACCCCAGTACAATTACTGACTCACATTTTCCCTTTCACTAGAATGTCAGCTTCCCTTTCTAACCCTTTATTACAGTATTTTTGTCAATTTAGTTCTAAAATGCTATTTTTCAATAATCACCTAGCATCAGGAGCATTTATTTTAAAAAGAATTAAAAATTGAAAGGTGATATTTGGGATATAAGTGTTACTTATATTACATTATTCTTTTTGTTTGTTGGCACCTCAGGAGCTGAAGCTGAAATCTGCTCTCCCTGCTCCAATCCAAGCCTTAGGTCCCATGACTTCAGGGCTGCTAATACTTCTTATTTCACTATTTACTGTAGAGGAAGGAGGAGAGGAACAACAAAGAATTTTCTTTCCTGAAGTGTTTACTTGCTACCTTTGAATGCTCTCATACTATTCATGCTACATGCCAGTGAGAATCCAAAGGCAGGAAGTGAACTAAAAAACAGTGTTTAAATGTGTATACACACACACACACACACACACACACACACACACGTTTATATGTATGTAGGTGTATTTTTGTCTGTGTTCTGTTCCCATTAGCAGAACAAGATAGTTCTGAGAGCAGAAAAACTATGGACTGGCTACAGGACCAGTGCATCTCCAGGGGAAGATCTGGGAAGAAAATCAGTAGGATGGAAGAAAGAAACACTGCACATACCTTCTTTTGCTTTCCTTGCTCAGCACTGGGTGTTTGGTACATTTTTTTTGTTTGTTTACTTTGTTTCATTTTTGGATTTTTTTTTTTTTTTTTTTTGTAAAGCAAATAAAGGAAGCTGTCTCTTTTAAACTTTACAGTGAAAATTAACTTTCTTTTCTGCACTGAATTCTGCACTTTAGTCACCTTAAATTCCTCTCTTGTACTTCTTACTTTATTTTGGTTGGGTAGTTTGGTTTGCTCTGGCCATAAACAGTTTTGGATATTTAACACTTCCTACTCTTCATCTCTTCTTGCAATTTCCACATTCTTTTGCCCATATACTATAATTCTCAACCAAGCATAGCAATTTCACCTGGATAACTTTTTAATATCTCCTTAGGCTTTATGCAAGTAGGAAAAGTGTGGATTACCTCCATTTCCTTCAGTGCTGGGGCATAAATATTTGCCCAAGATCTGAATTTCTTCCATACCCCAGAGAGCATCTTTAGGGCATGGTGAGAATGCTGGGACATCTGAACCTTCTATGTGGGAGGGAATTTGAGGGAGTTTCGGAAAGTGATGCTGTCTTTGCTCCGACAGGTTTAGGTGACAGACCAAGAAAGGCTCCAGAAGGGAGAAGAGGAAAAACCAGGACCTTCTGCCCCCCTTCCTTGCAGGAAAGCCCCAGCTGAGCTTTGGAACTGGACTAAGTTACAAGAAATACAGGATTCATTCCCCATATAGACCATGAATCTTATTTTTAGATTAGAAACTATGAGATCTAGGCAAGGTTGTGGGGAAAAGAGAAAGACAAACCTTAGAGAGATGATGAGTTTGGTATGCTGGAGGCACCTGGGCTGACAGAATCCACAAACTAAGAATAGCTGTGTTTTACTAAATAGTTGGTGTTTGTTTGCCTGGCTGCCTATTTGCACTCTTTATCACATTCACAAGCTGACAAGGAAATTTCCTTTGTCCACCCCCACACTTGTGCGGCAGGCGTTATCAGACAGCCTCTCCTACCCGCGCCATTCCCTTGTGTTTCTGTGAGATGCAGCAAATGACCTCTGCACTTGGCTTCACCCCAGCTCAGTGTGGTTGTTCCCTGCTCACCAGTGATAGGAGAGCTCTTGGTTTCCAGCAGCAGCCGGGAAACCCAAGCGTGACGTGGTACAACATCACTCAGTGCTCTGAAAGCTGTAAACACAAGATGGCCGCCTGAGTTTGTCCTGGACTTGCAGGCACTTCCATCTCCATTGCTGAGCCCTAGAGTCAGCTTCTTTCTTTCTTCCTGCTTTCTCTCTTTCTATGGAAGCAGATTAAGGTTACAGAGACAAATATCCCCAACCTCCAGTTGCATGTAGTCACTTTTGTTCTGCTGTAACAGGTTCTGCTGCTACCATCTCATCTGCTACTTGGGAAAAAAAAAATCACCTTTTTCAGAACAATTATTCTTATTGCTGACAACTTTCTGCTGCATCTCGATAGGTGGGGGCAAGGAGAGGTACTGTCCTAGGCAGGTGCTCAGTTCGTTACTGAGCAGTTCAACAGGTACCCTTTTCTTTCTGAAGACTAAGGGGAACAGCATCAGTACAATCTACTTTTTGGATTTTGGAAGCATGAAATGCACTGTGAGTGCAGAATTGCCTCCTAGTGCCTGGGCTTGAGCACAGAAAATCAACTTCCTGGAGAAGAAAAATCCCTATTACAAAATCTGTGATGGACACTGCTTTTTAACAATTCTTTTAAAATCAAATACTTTGTACTTGAAATAAGAGTCCATATTAGGACCTATTTTTATTTAGAAATCAAATGCAAAGGCTCAGCTGTTTCTCCTTCATGCTGAAAGATGTTAATGCCAGAAGAAACAACATACAGCCTATTTATAGGCACTTTCCTTTCCTTTTTTTTTTTCTTTCTTGTTTTTTGTTTTAAGTGTCAATCCCTGGCTTTGCAACAGTGACTAAATATTTATGTTTCATTGCCAAAAGTGCATAGCAGCAAACCAAAGCTAGCATTTTAAGGCTTGTGTGCTATGGGTGACTCACTGGGACTAAAGATGTGAGCATCCCCTTCCCTGGGGTTCTCCTCTGAAGCAGGAGGAGCAGCTGCTTTCTGCCACCCCCTAAGAACCACAGCAGTCACCAGCGATGGCTCATTGTGTACTGGAACAGCAAAACAGGGTCAGTGAGGGGAAGAAAGGAGCTCATTCTTTTCAGAGGAAGGAGTCACTCCAACCAAAAAACATCAAATGCCAACAGTGAAAAGAACAAACTTTCTTCAGATGGAAACTTAGTAACAAACAGGAAAATAAAATACCCATAAAAACCGTGTAAAAACTAAGGGAAAGCAGTAGCCTGTAAACGTAGGAACAACAATGGAAAAGTCATGGAGAGACAAGGGCTTGAGTATATGCATGCCCTTCTTCATAAAGCATAAAGCCTTGATCTAAATGTCTTTTAGATTAACAGAAACAGCAACAAAAGATGTTCCTTTCTGAAAGACAGTTCGTGCAGCTGGTTGCTTATTCAGAATTGCAGAGATAAACATCCTGGTTCTATTTGCCATTTTCTTTCCCCCCATCCCCCAACAATCTCCATCCATGCTGAGAGCTGAAATTAAGATATGTACTTCTTAATTTATCAGAAAAACAACCTGCTGCTAAACTAATACAGACTGTACTTAACTGTGTATTTCACAACACAGAAGGAAGGTTGACATCCATTTCTTTTAATTAGGACATGGGACAGGAATTTAGAGGATGACCATCTATTTTTGCAGTTGCCAGAATCTTATGTATCTTCAGCAAATCCTTTTACCACCTGTTAAAAATGGGGAAGGGAACTAAAAAGCTTTCTCCATCTGTAAAGTGAAGCTTGATGATTAAAATTGAGAGCTGCTGAAAATACCATGGTGATGGAGACTCTTCAGCTGAATATCCAGCCCCCGCTGTGATAACAAGCAGCACTCTCATCTCCCTCTGCAGTCAGTGACAATAAAGACAGAATTCTACTTGCAAGGGATGTCAGTACCTTTCTGACAAAGGATTAAATGATTTCTCTTGCTGTGATTTTTTTATGGATCTTACCTTTTTGACATTTTGCTATTTAGACAGCAAGTTAAGGATTAGGATTTCTACTTTTCTGGAAAATAAATGGCATATATTTTCTTTAAAAAATACCTTGTGTTGAGAATGTAAGAATGAAATTTCCTGGCTGTTCCCATATGGCTTTTTCTCAAATATATATGAACATGCAAATTTTCTTGGACCCACCTTCCACCACAGAAATTTTGTCTCAGTGAAGTTTGCCTTTAGATGTTTATAGGATTTCTGTAGACCCCAGGGCTGTGCAGGAATTGCTCCCTTATCACGTCAGGCATGCAGAGATCCCAGATGCCACCCATGGGTGTGCACTAAGCAGACAGCACAGCATAGTTCAGGAGGTCTGATCCATGCTTGGCAAGTTGGGCTCCAAACATGATCCATACGGGAAGTTACTGCTTCATTTCAGCTTCTTGCATCCATTTACACAAAGAAGGTGGGGATTTTGAGTAGTTCAGGAGAACAAAGAAAAGGTCTTTCTCCTATCATTAGGAGAACTGTGTCTTGGATTCTGCTTTCAATTCCTCAAAATTACTTCTAGATTTAATCATCTCCTATGAACAATCTGGATTTACATTACAGCAGAGAAATGCTACTTTCTGTGGCAATTCAGGATGACAGTTTGAAGACTCTTGAAGCTGCCAGTAAATTTTTATAGGGAGTTTTACATTTAAAAGGATCATTAACTATACAATCCCATAATTAGATCCTTATGTTACAGGTTTTGTTTGAAAGCTCAAATGGTGTCTACGTATGTTAATAAACTTATTTTAGCACTGAGAGCACAAATGTGTGACAAATTGCCTTGGAGGAGAAATGAAAGGGAGACCATCTAAACTTTCATTTTTGTGAGGGAAGGAATCTGACATGTTGGGGGCACAGCAGGAAACCAATGAGGAACAGAATGTGCAGCCATCACTGCTGTTAAATATAGATCCCGAGTTCTGAGGCAGTGCAGAGCCTTGCTCTTGGGGTCTCTTCAGCTAACAGGTGTCTCATGTCCTCAAAACACCTCATATTCAGGACAAAAATTCAATCAGATAAGGGTATTCTGCCTTTTTCATCATGTTCTGTAAGTAGTTCCAGAAGGTGCTGGAGCACTTTTCTGCAGGTGCTACAAGCATAATGTTGCTGGATTCTTTATTTCTTTCTTTCTTTCTTTTTTTTTTTTCTTCTTCTTCTTCTTCTTTTTTAAAAAGTTTTCTATTAGGTCTAATTAACTCTGAAATGGCTCCATTCTGCCACCAATTGTGTATTACAAGTGAAAAACAACCCCCAAGCAGATGATTCTTTGTGTTTTGCTCCATTTATTTTTTTCCAAGTGAGCGTAGGAACAGTCCTTCCTCCACTGACCTTCAGGTATTACTCTAACACAGAATGTAATAGCATGAGTCAAATAGTGTGACTACAGCAGCATCATGGTAAGGTAAATACCATATAGTTGTACTTCCTTCCTCTGGCAATATCTCCAGGAGACAGACTTCATAAAGAGCTACACCCAGTAGTAAAATAATTTATGCTGAATAAACAAATACTGAGAGATGTTATAAAGTCCAACATGGAGCTCAGCCAGAGCTGAGCCACTGCTTTTAAGTGGCAATATGTCAGCTGCAAATGAGCAATGTGAGAGAAGCTGAGACATTTGTATAGCCAAACTAGTAGGAGCCTAAAATGCCGAAGTTAAGGCTGCAGATGGTAGCAGGTTTTGCAAACTGAACATACTGGGTCTCCAGGGATGGACCTATAGCTTTTGAGAGCTTTCCCCACTTCTTCCCCTCCCCATGCCTAAATATAACATCAGATTTGTCCCATTTAGGGAATAAACCAAAATATTTTTTAAAAGCAGCCTAAGTCTGGCTGAGGGAATGCAAGTACGTGCAAGACGGATGCCATACCTTGTATTTTCCTCATCAGAACCAAAGATGGGGCTTCACTGTGCAGTGCAAGCAAAAATCTCTGCTACCACCCTCCCTCCACTGCCTGACTGCTGTGATAGATTTGCTCTGCCAAGCACCACTGTCACAAACAGCTAAAGCAGTTTTGACTCTTTACATAGGAGTTCCATGGTGTGGGTCAGCTGTCTTGCTGGGAACAGGAAGCTGAGGTGTGCCCATCACAGTGGCAGATTAAGGATGTAACTCTTCAAAGGAGCCCAGGACATACAGAGTGCATCAAAACACTGCAAGGCAACAATGTTGGTACATAAAAATTTTTATAGATAACTTAGATGCTTGATCTCTTATATATATCTGCATAAAATTTTCCCAGCAACACTGTTTTACACCTGAGCTATTTGTTTCTAGGACAGGGTACTTCGGGCATCAAGCTGTGTCCCCCTGTGTCCCTCTGGGCCATACACCCCACCTGTCTGCTGGAGTTTCACCACCTTAACTGTGGGTAACAAGTCAGCAGAAAAGCAGGAATTTCCACAGAGCTCTCATGATTTGCCATTTGTACCTCTTCATTTTCCCCCTTACACAAGCATTTCTACAACCCCTCTGCCAAAAGCAGCTCAAAAAAACATTTTTAACTGTCCCATAATTGGCAAAGAGCCCTTTCACCTTCCCTCTCAAATAGTGCTGGATTTAGGAAATTGGTAAGTATGGACAGAAGGGAAGACGCTGGAGAAATACAAGACAGCTTTGGAGAGCAGCTTCAGCAGAGCTCCCTAGAGTGGTACAAAGTTCTGGGAATTGTGTTCTCCAGCAAAAAGATCAGAACAGCAGCTCCTGCTAATGGTAACATCTTTCAGAGTCACATTTTTTCTACAATGGAATAACATAATTTTCACTTCCAGTGGCAGGAGAAATGCAGAAATGTACAGAGAAAAAAACCCCCAAATTTCTTGTCTTGTTGACAAGAAATAGCTGTAAAAAGGCAGGACGGCAGATGCTCCATGACAGCACTACAGTATAAAAGTACAGCTACTTTGTTGAGGAAGACTTCCAATATTTACACAGAGATGTATTCTTCATCTCATGCCCTTTTATCCAACGGGAAAGCTTTTCTTTTGCACTTCTAAAATACAGCAGAATGGGAGGCTCAAGTAACATGGTAGAAGTTGGTGTTTTCCTGACTTGGTCAAAAAGTCAGCATTTGACACCAAGCAAATTTAACCATGGAAAATAAAACTCTGCCTTACACAGGAAAGTAATACCAAGGCTCTGAAAAACTTTACAACTTTGGTTGCAGCTTCCACACTTTTTTTTTTTTTTAAATCACAGTGGTTACTTGCTAATATAGGGACTGATGTGGGGTAAAAATTATAAACTAGACAACTGAGATTATTAGAAGAAAATACTCAAGTTATTTGGGAATAGATTTGTAAAGCAGATAAAGAGCTTGTGTGGAGCACTTGAGTACAGAAACAGCTGACATTTGAACTAATGGAAAAGAACGCTACCATTGCCTCATAATTTTTTTTTCAAACCAGCAAATGAAGTTTAGGCCTTGTAAAATGTTACTCCTCTCAACCATTGCAACTGACTAACAGAAAGAAGTATGTTTCTTGATTATTTGTCAAGCCAAACATTACCAACTCAAGAGGAAGATTCAACTCTGATCAAGTACTTACATTACTCACCTAACCAGGCAGGACTGGAAAAGTGACAGCATGCAAACAGAAACAGATGCTGGCTTTCAGAAACAAATGCCATCCTTACTCAGGCATAAATCCTTCGGAGGATGAAAGGGTATCATAGTCTTATCAGCCACATACTGCCTATCCCAAAACATTCTTACTCAAATATAGTATCTCTATTAAATTCCAAATAAAGATATTTTCCTCTCTCCGAACTTTGTCTCTTCAGTCTCTTTGGGATAGTATCTTCCAAGCCAAGCACTAGATACTTCTAGGGAAATGCTTTTAACTTGCATAGTGAGATGTTTTAAGGGGATGCCATCAATTTTCAGTAAACTAGACCTGTTAGCTTATCAGAAATGTCTGGAAATACTTTTTAGAGTAAAAATATTGATTACTATTTTGCATATTTGAATAGGTTTCCAAGCCAATTCTCTTCTTTCCTATGTCCAGGGCTTACCATCCTCTTCAGCATTTCTCCCACCCTGCTCCAAAGATGTTGAAAGTTGTCTGCAATGTATTGCTCATGTATGAATTGCTCATCACTGCTGGATGGTAGTGTACTCTATAAAGCCAGTGGTGACCTAGTAAAAAATAACTTACAGCCAGTACAATGCAGTAGCAACTAGCACTCTGTCAGTGGAGAGAAAAAGACAGTAGGTAAATTAGATATTTGATGTCAAATTCCATATCAAAAAGCAGACAATGTGCAGGCAACTATGCCATGTTTTCTGTAGGTGCACCATTCTTCACTTGGTCATATTCCAAGGCAGTGGCAGGGATCAGATGCGCAGTGTTGTCCATGCCTACTCCTACTCCTAGTGTCATCCTAGAAAGATGTGCACTCACCTCCTTTCTGTGTTTTCTTGCTGTCTTTCAGTTCTTTCTCAATTTCCATCTGTCTTGGCCTTCTTGAGCACTTTCTGAATTACCAAATACTGTGAATTGGAGGTAGCACTCTTGGCTTCTCCAAGAGATCATGCAGAAGAAGGTCATGCTGTTCCCATGTCTTGCTGTTATCACAACTAACTCAGATTGTGGAAAAGTTTTTAATTTCTTTCCCATGAAACACCACATAATTCAACACAGACCCTAAGAAATGAGGATTTCTTTGTGCTTATAAATAACCACCTATGCCTCTCTTCATCACTGCTATATAACTACTTACAGAGAAAGCAAAGGAAGGGAAAATAACATTCTATGCATGACATTAGTTTGCAACTCCTGAAATTCAGAAAAAAGAACCACCAAGAATTATATGGGCAGTCTACCATCTTGAATAAATGGATACACTTTTCCATATGTATACACATCTTTAAAATCTTTGCAGCGTGCATGCACCCCACTGCACCTGCCACCCTTTCTTACAGCACATCATTATCCACGTGTGCCAAATTATTTTGGCACTGTGGCCATTATATCCTTTCTTATCTCATGTACAGTGATATGTCAGAAGGAGGATAGCTGAAGAAACAGGCACAGATAGAGAACGTGTCTCAAAGTGTGTGAGTGAATGGCCAGTTTTCTTGTCTCCTCTGGGTAGTCCCATACCTGCCCCACACTGCATCATGAGTCCAGGCAACACTAAACATTCCTTTTCCATGTGTGAATCAGCCAGCACTGCCCACTAGCATCTAAAACTCCCAACAACAGCAACACAACCAAAATCAGAACACACCAATGGCTACATTAACTGCACTAATTGGGACTAGCACAGATTCCCAGATTTGAGTATTCCTGGCAAGCAAAGAGTCTGGAACCCTTCAAGGCCCAAGAGAACACACCATCACCAAAGAAGGAAGCACTCTTTCACCGTCAGTCTTGAGAGATGGCAAATTAAATGACATCATTCTGCAAATACTCAGTGGATCTTGGCATCGCTGAAGGGAAAGTCTGAGAGCTTGAAGAACCATCCATCTCAAGGGATCACATGGTCATCAGAGACACACAGGGAAGACATGTAAAAACAGACAAGATACGTGATGTAAATTGACCAGAAGTGATTAGACAGATTCCCAGTGGTACAACAAGGCAAGCATTCAGCTACTGCCAGCTCTTCCTCAGCCTTGGAAGTAACCCTTGGGATTGCAAGCCCTCACGGAGACTGAGTTCAAGGTGAGCCAAGTGAATTCCTGATGCTGCCAGTGGAGTCTTCCGGAAGCTTATTGGGGAATTTCTGCAAGTAGCATTTGTAAATACTCCTGTTATGTGAGTTCACTGGAGAAACAAGCCTCCTGCTTGAGACCCAAATGAACACTTTTGTTGATTTGAGGCACTAGTGTCCCTAAAATCAGTGTTTGACATTTAATGTGGAAGGGGCAGAGTTTCAGACTAATCAAGCCCAAGGCAGGTGACATTTTCCTCTCTCAGGACAAGAAAACTGGCAAGAAAATTACTATTCATGGGGGATGTACTGAAGGGGGAATTCAATATTTACACATATGGTCATGGACTCTAAATGAACTACTGAAGCTCAATTTGGCAACATGATCTCAGGATTTATTATTCTACAAAGTATCAGCTCAAACACTTGGAATTTTTAGAAAAGGAATAGAGAACAAAATGCCATTTTCCAGCTGTGTCAGTTAAGATGCATCTGTATAATAAATACTGTATGAGGTTTGCCTCCCCCCATCATAGAAAATATACAACTTGGAACTAGAGAAAGTTCAGAGAAGGGCAATTAAGATGAGAAACAGCTTCCCTGTGAGGAATAAACAGACTGCTACTCTTCATCTTGGCAAACAGATGACCAAATGAAAAGTAAGTAGAGCTTTAATGATGAGCATTAAAAGCTTCAGAGATACCAAAGGAAGATGTCAGTGGATTCTTGGCACAATATATACTCATAACCTGTTGCTACTCAAAGTTGTGGCTATCACTGGTTAACTGCTATTCTAAACCAACAATAATGAATTAAGTAAATCTCAATGGAATTTTCTTCCATGAGATACAAAGTCATAATTTTGTAGGAAGACCATTGAGTATGACAGACCAGAATACACTGGAGTGGTAATGGACAAAATGTCTTTTGGAAGCTGAAAATTTAGCCTGAAGTGTTCCTCTGGTGTTAAGATTTCATCTTTTCTACAGCTATTTGTCCTCTTTGGATAGAAAATATTTTCCTTCAGAAAATGTGCACCTTGAAACCAATATATTACCACAGGCATAATGATGGAATCTGAAGCTTCATCAGTAGCAACTGATGCAGTCTCAAGCACCTCATCCTCACATTTCCTTGAACAACAAAGAAGTCCCTCCAGCAGTCAAGAAAATGCACATTAAGATAAAAACTCGTTAAAAAGGCAGCATTCAGATTACTGCTCATGAAGATCACACGTTGAAAGGATCTTTTCAGTAGAGAGCTCAAATAATCTATGTATTAAACCTCAATGTATCTCTAGCCTGTTTCATCCTTTTAACTTACAACCAGTGAAGAAAACTGGAAGCTCATGCTCTCCTCTCATACCAGGGTTGGTTGATAATGGCTTTTTAATTGGAAGGCACAGATTGGCTGGTGGGAGTTTATGATTAGCAGGTCTGGGGCTGGGTCTCCTGACATTACTGAGGGGAGAGCAAACTGCTTTACTCCATGTCCCCAGATGCCCCTCCAGCTCCACTGCTCCAAAGACTTCTGGATAGGGCTAAGGGCAGTGACTTAGAGGAGATGAGAAGCGTTCCTGTTTTGAGGACAACATAATGAAAGAAATATATTTTCCTGTTCCTACACTTCAGGCTCCTAGTCCCTGTGGCAGGTCAGGGAAATTCCTGTGCTGATGCTCACTGTTACAGCATAGCACTGAGGACCATTGAGTGCAGTTACCTGGGAAATGCTGAGGTGACCACCAGGCATGTGAAGCAGGGTGTTGGGTATCTGCTTGCCAGGAAGGAGAGAGAACAGAGAGATCATCATGCTCCTGCATTTTAATGCACACAGAAAGAGCCTTTTCTCTTTTGACAGCGTGAGGTGATATGAACGTGAGAAAAATACTGGAAGCAGAAACTACAGAAAACCTGTCTATTACTTTCAAACATTACCTTCATCAAGATTTAATTTTAGGAAAGAAAGAAATTCAGAAGTTGTTTGCCTGAGGGATAAAGCAGTGGTTCTGACAGAAGCACCACAATACCTAGAGCTCGTTTAAACAAATACAGAAACTTGGTCTTCCTTGATTCTACCTACCTCCACATGTACCTGAATGCCTATAGCAGAGACATTAGTAACACCTCCACACTGAGTCTATTCATACATGGAAAAGGTATATCAATTTCTGACTGGAGCTGACACGCTAACACTCCCTAGCACATTGATACACTGCTGCATGCAGCAAAGATCTTCGCCAACTCAGAGATTCCACTACCCACGGCTGGCATTTTAGTATATTCCTGTCTTCATTTCTCTTAAGATCTTGGGGAACCATGGAGTTTAACCTCAAAGCAGCCCATCCTTGGTAACATTAATTTCTTATTCACCAGCCCACCATTAAAATGGAGTCCTACACTGTGGTGGGGTTTTAATGCTTCCTGGCTATGTCATGCAGTAAGTTACATGCAAGGAACATTCCATTGTTTTCAGGCATCTCCTACTACCAATCAGGTTTGCACAGTTACTGAAATGCTTTCAAGAAGACAGATGCTTTTGCTGTGTCATTCTGGGGGATCTCTGTTGTGCCCAGACCTGACCATGCTTTTGGATTTGGAGTACTGATAAAAATAAATTCTTTTTTCTTGTATTCATCAACACATTAATAGTCCCATCTGGCAATGACTTACAGTCAACAGGAGCATAGGCAGGTATGTGTTAGTCTCTGCCCATTAGGAAGACAATTTAGGTTACTTCCCTGATCATGGAAATGTTGTCTAGCCAGGTTTATCTAGCACAATGGCCTTCAAATTAATCAGTGTTCATTATATGTGCAATGAAGAATGGGGCTCCCAAACTCAACCCAAAGTAGTACTATCTCAACAAAGTAGTACAAACTCAAAGTACTATCTTATGCACCGACTTTGAAGTATGACAACCTCTTCTCTTCCTGAACTATCAGTAAGAAGTGATTGGGTACGTTATCAAGAAGAAACACTTGAGTCTCTCTTGAATCTCCCTGGCTATCCTTCCCCCTTTCAGCTGTGACACTGACTGACATTGACATTCCCTATGCTCTACAATGTTCCCACATCAGGGCCTGACACCAGCTGTTCTGACCCATCAGCCTGCTGTGCTGCTTTGTGGTGTGCGGGACAGTCAACAACAACTGCGCCCAGCTGAGCCCAAGTGGCATTTGCAGCCTCAACTACACAATCTGGTGAAACAAAAGGACCTTATATTATCTCTTCAAAGTATTTCAATAGATTTACAAGTAGAAGATCTGAAGCTCAAGATCATCATTCAAGCTTTGTGCAGCTGGAAGCTCTTGCACCAAACTGCAAGTTTTTGTGCAAAACTCCACTCTGTTGAAATATGTTGCCTGTCCCAAGTAAGGGGCTCATGGAGACGACCAGAAAGAGCACACTCCTGTTTACATGTGAACCAAAGAATCCATCTTTGCTACTTGAAACGCCTACAAGCACATTATTTGTCTGTAAAGCACTTTGGTAACTTAACTCTAACTTAGTACATCTTCAGGCAAGAACCATTCCACAGAGCATGTGGCCATTTACTTCCCTGTCATGAAAAAAGCTCCCAGTGGCTCATCGTTGTGAACAGGTCCTTCCTGAATATCTCTGTCTTTCTATATGTAAATGTCTCTCTCAGTTGTCTCTCCCAATAGTGGAAAAGAGCAGGGAAAGAAATAATCCTGTATACAATGCAGTAACAAACATAAACACTCTGTATTGTTCCCTGACCTTTCACTTAATTTTGAATTATAAACAGCTGCTGATAGCAGAAAAGGGAGGAAGATAAATACACGTAATAAGAAACTTTGCTGCTTTATGAGTTTAGTTGCAAATCCCAAATCTTGATGTTTGAAAGTAACTTTTTCTTCATAATGAATCTGGAATGCCTAAAAGTTGTGGGAAATCTGTTCCCCGGCTTAATTCTAAACTGAAATATTATCCTCTGGTCTTTAACTGGGAACATCTGGTAGAAAACGCTACTGGTAAAAATTTACTAGCTAATAAAGACCATGATACATTTCCACAGTTAGACAGTTACGCATGTTTTATATAAAAGCATTCATGACACTACAAAGCACTCAACACTTAGAGCAAAGGCAAATATTATTTTGTAAGGCATGAAGGAAAGATACATCATTGCAATTTAAAATGAATTTTATGGCAATAAAGTAACATACTTTTTTAAAAAAATACAGAGCCAAATTAAAATATAGCCAAACCTAAACTGCCAACTCCTTAAAGCAAGAAATCAGACATTTATGTCAAATATGTTTAATTTTTTTCAAAATAACTGATGGCAAAATAAAATATTTACATCATGTCATACCGTGTAAACATGTAACGTCACTGTACAAAGAAATATACATGCAAAATAAAGCAAAAAATTTAACTAAAACAATAAAGGAAAATAATACACAAACATAATGATATGAGGTTGGTACGAATACACATCCAGTTTCAAAGTCAGTTGTTTTCTTTTAAAAAGTTTCTGTACAACTTTACAAAAAAGGCAAAAAAAAAAAAAAAGGCAAAAAAAAAAAAAAAAAGAATAAATAGGATACAGTGGAAGCCACAAAGCTCAAAACTAACCCAAGCTAGGTTATGGCTTAACACCCATATATCTAACTCCTGTGGGATGTCGGGTTGGTTTCCTTAAACATGGCATTTCACACAAACATAGATGTTCACAACACACCCACGTGAACTCAGTGATGCACAGAAAACCATCTCTGTCTTTTTAAATATCTCACGCTAATATTACTTCAACCTTAAAAACAATTACTAAGACAATTACATTACAAGTCCAATTATCCTCATCTGACTGCTACTTTCTGAATGTATTCTTCACCAAAGACCACAAGATTAATTTGTTCACTTCACAGAAAGAAGTAAAAAACAGATTTGAAAATTCTAAAAAGAAGTTAAGTGTTGAGACTGATTTGGGGAAAGTCAGACTTTGGCATTTCAAATATAATAATAAATTTTAAAAAGTGTCACTCTACTTCTTAACCAGTTTGACATTTGGGATAGGAATCTCTCTCTCTCTCTTCCATTTTTTTCTTTTTAACAATCCTTAAAGTTGACTAGTCTTGACTAAATTCTATACTAATCCTCATCTTAAACTAATAATGACAGTGTGGTACAACACACCCGCCCAAGCCCACCCAGAACCCCCAATCACACAAACAAAACCATAAAGCTCGCCGTACTAAGTATGTGCTTTTTCTATATATTTATTACAGTTACAACAGAGGTCCTCATAAATAGTTGCATAAAATGTTAAAGCCACAACATTGCACATGATATGAAAGAAAACAAAATCCCAAATGAGTGCATTTACAGTATTTCATCCTGCTGTATACTGCTTGACAATTGGGTCAGCAAGCTGGGCACCAACCCAAAATTCTTTTCTAGGGGGACAGTGAGTACTGACCCAAACTGAAGACCCGCACAGTGGTATACCACCATTTAGGAAGGAGGGGGGAAGAAAAGGATAAGAGGAGGGGGAAAAAAATTACAGACCGAAGGCAGGTAACAGTCTATATACAAGTAAGGCCTACATTTTATCAGAGCAAAACAATTCATTCTATTTGTATGCAAAATCTTTTGAGGTTGGATGCACTTAAAAGCAGAGTCTGATCTCAGTGCACTGCTACGTGAGATACATACAGGCGAGGCAACTGGAAAGCTCTAGGACCAAGTGAAAACCAGATGTTATAAATGGAGGCTGTACCAATGGGCAGCCATTTTTGTGAGTCTTCTCCAGGCATGATCTGATTTTTGTTTAACACCAGTGCTTTAAACATAGGCATTTCTTCCTTGAATAAATCTTGAAAACGGTAGCTAAGTTCACTTGCAAAATTCAACTCTTGTTTAAAAAAACTATTTTTTTTTGCAGAAACCTGAATAAAATACTGTTGCTGTATCGCTTGTGACTGCTTTTTGCAGAGTACAGTGCTATTGTCCTCCACCCCCGTGAAGTCTGCATCTCCAGTCCCCCACGCCGCCCTGCGCGGGTCCCTGTGGAATGCATTTGCACACGAACATTCACTAGCAGCTGGTTGGCTTGGGGTTTGCTTTCCTCAAAATTCAAGTCAACAGCTGATTGGCAGAAGGAGTCTATCTCCAGTCTGATTGATTGGCAGGAGGAGTCCATCTCCAGTCTGATTGATTGGCAGGTGAAAGAGAATGAGAGAGAACTTCAAGCAAGGTCAAACTCTTGGCAAGAGCCTGCTCTGTAAGAAGTTTTTAATGCTACGGATGGGTCGAACATCATTCTGGTGTTTTCGCCGCTCAATGAACGAAGTCAGTCTGGATATATCAATGCTGTCAGCACTTTTGCTATTCCCCAGCTGCAGCCATTGCTCCTGGAGGGCCAGTGCAGCCGAGGGACGCTTAGCTGGGTCATCCTGAAGTAGGAAGCATACAAAATCTTTGGCCTTCTGGCTAACTCCTTTGAAGTAGTCATCTGGGAAACTAAAGTCTAAGCGGCAAATATTCAGGCAAGTTTCCTCTACACTTTCATCCAGGAAAGGAGAGACGCCACTAAGAAGGACATAAGTGAGCACTCCAATGCTCCAAACATCTGAAGTGAGTGAAACAGGATTTCCAAGAATAATTTCAGGAGCTGCAAACTCTGGGTTTCCAAGTAACTGGTGGATATAATACGTGGTATTGAGCTGGACTGCATCTCCAAAGTCAGCCAGTTTTATTGTTGGCTTAGTGGAACTCTGATCCACCAAAATATTTTCAGGCTAGAAAACATAAAAGCAAACGTTAAAATACCTTTTTTCAAGTCAGTATAACACACATTTAATGCTCCAACTTAATTCCTTCCCAGACAGTGTGGTCAGCTCTAGAACACAAACAGCTAGCACTCTGTAAGGATCACTGCAGAAGGCCAGCTCTGCAAAGCTCTGGGGCAGTCTTAACAAGGCTTTCCCAGATCAACCAGCAGGTGGGTTCTTGCCTATTGCAACATACAATGAATGTGCTTTAGCTTCTGGCACTATGTTTTTTGCAGGAAATATAGTTCTGCCAGTTAATACTTCAGCTGTTTGTGACAGCAGCTTTACAAAGCTTCACATGAACTGTGTTTCGAAACTTAAGCTTAAGGAACAGCAATTACACATAGAGGGTAAATAAAGCAACTGCTCCATTTGTTTTACAACAGAAACAACAAAACCCTTGCATTTAAAGACTGGAAGACTTTGTAGATATTTGCATGATGTTTTCAACAGAATCCAGTTTTATTCGGCAATTCTTTCATTTCTGTACAGATGGAAGACAAGCCCTGTTAGGGAGACTATGGCAGCAGAAGATCCTGTTGGATGCACAGACTTCAAGAGAACTGCCCCATTATTGGTAAGCTGAAAGTGGAATTATTTCGACAGTTTTATTTCTAAAGCTACGGTTGCTGTAGCTGTAATCTCTGTAAAGTAAGAGCAACTTACTAGTTTTTAATTAGTTCATCTGTATGTGAGACCAGAAAAAGTACTGGTGAACACTAGAAAAAATTTAATGGTATGAAGACCCAAAACTGGTTCTTGAGAAACAAAAGTACATGGAGGGAAGAAACTTAGGCCTTTTGCTTTTTCTCACCATGACTCCATTTGGCTAAAGAGACCCTGCCTACAAAATTACTTGTCAATGCTGAAATTATTATTCATATACAGGTGAAAAAAAAGTGTAAAGAATAAGTTTTTAATTAATATTTACATTAAGACCTTCTCACATTGGTTTTTTTTTACTAGAATGCATCAAACCCTTGTGGCTCAAGTAACACCCAAAGGGAAGAACAAAGGCCCAAAGAGGCACCATTCTTGTAGATATCACAGTCCTCATACTGCAAAGATGAGAAATATTTTTGCAGCAAAAGAGGAAAAGCAGTCTCTTTCACTATAAACTCTATGCTTCTTGCAAAAGAAATGCATCTCTACTGCGATAAATGAATAAATAAATAAATAATCAAGCAAAATTTCCTGTTAGCAATTATTTCCAGCACAAAGAGCCACCCAGGGCAAGTGAGCTATAAGAAGAAAGCATAGGGAATTGAGAGTTTCTGCTTTGCTGGCTGTGAATGATCTAAAGCATTTGGGAATGAAGCCCCAAGCCATAAGCTTCATGAGTCTCAAAGCATTTCACAGTTGTATGTTCCCAGTTGCAAGTTTTCTAGGAGAGGGAGATTTTTATGCCTGGAATGATGCACACTGCCCAGAATCCCATTTACACCTCACCTTTAGGTCCAAATGTACTATTCTGCAGTTATGAAGATACTGCACAGCTTCCAGAATCTCTCCCAGGTAGAGTCTGATCTTCCCTTCTGTGAGGTTTCCCCATCGCACGACGTAGTCTAGAAGGCGACCCTGGTCGGCCCTGTTAGAATTACAAGGGTTGTATTTTGGATTAATCCATGCATCAGAACTAAGAAAAAACATAAGAGGCTACAGACTGCAGCAGTAACTGTAGCCTGCAGAGCTTACAAGACAGAGGACTAGGGTATGATGGGGAGATTTCACATCAAGCTAGAGCCCACAACATTCCTAATTCACTTTTGCAGCCATTTGATACAAAAATACTGTTGAACCCTAAGGCTAAGACAATCATCCACATGTCAATTTAATACCTCTATCTGTTCCCTTCTAAGTATTAAACTCAACATTTTAGTAACAGCATTAGACAACTGCAGTATTTTACTTAGGTGCTTTCAAATTGCTATGGAATTTTAGAACTCCTTATTCATAAACTACCATAAATGCCCCAGAAAGTCAGTTGGAAAATTGCATTTTACAAATAATTTAGAGTCCACACACATTTCTAACACTAGTATGTAGTTGGTGGAGGTCTCAAAGGTGTCGAGAAGGCCAATGAGCTGGGGATGCTGGAGATTCTGCATGACTCCAAGTTCATGGGTAACCTGGTCTCGCTTCATCAACTTCTTGTTCACAAACTTAGTGGCTACTGCTCGCTTGGTTCCCTTCTGGTCACACTTCTTAACGACAGAAAATCTGCCCCTGGAACACAACAATGAAAGGGAAGAATTAACCAAGAGATGAAAAAAGGACATACTTTTACTTGAGAGATACTCCAAGAGATCTAATTTTAGATCTCTAGTAAGTTACCCTTATAGAGAAGATTCTGGGCATAAGACTTTTCAGTGCATGCATCAACTACAAATTAGAAACTTGACAGAGGTCTGTTATATCATACTTGCAGACAACCTGTCAGAGTAATAAGCAGCTTTCAAAGGTCATCATTAAGTTGGACAACTGTATATCCTACATGACTTATTTTGCCCATTTTCAGACATCTGTCTATAGTTTTCATTCCCTTAATAAGAAGGTTTAGGAGAACTTCACTACAGAAGCTGTGTCAGTCACCATGAGGCAATTTATTTTTTATTTAAAAAATAAATCCCTTTATCTATGATACCACTTCAGCCTAATTGCATTCTGTTTATGCAGTGCCATCTAGTGCTGGTAAAATTTTAGCTTCCTCACTTCTATTAAATCCAACAAAATTCTGGCCTTTTAGGCTCATACATTAAGTATTTATCAAGGAGAATTTAATTTTTGAAAGAGAAGTCAGTATTTTGACACAGACAGCTTTGGAGATCAGCATACAGAACGCACCTGCCAAGCTCAGCCACTTCACTATAGTGGGAATCAAAGTTGTCTTTCCAGATTACCATGATCCCATCACTTCCAGGACCTAAACAAACAAACAAAAAAGAGAAGGGCAGTATGTCCATGATTTAATATACTCAAATCCCATGACTTTGAGGGCAATCACCCCATCTTATTAATCCCCATATGACACACAGGGTGGAAGCAGGACAAATTGGATTATACACCAAGGCAGCCCAGCCAATGCACTAGAACAAATTCTATAGTGGAAACTGTCTGTACAGGAATGTGTAACCTTAGCAAGCTGAGAGAAACAGTAAAAAGAAAAGATCTTATATTATTACATCTCATAATCCTTAATACACCTGCCACTGGGAAAAAAAGTTGCCTGGTAGTGTAGCAACTATCTTAGAGAGCATCTCTTATTTTTCAGGAAACACCTGTATAAAGACCAAAATTTCCCTTTCAGTCTCTTTTATATATTGCCACACACTCATCCAAGGGCTTAGCTACTGTCTGTCTTGTGTCAGTGAGCAGGAAGTGCCTGAAATATTCACCACCTCAATATGTTGTCAGTAAGGCCCTTATGTGGCTACCAATAGGTGGAGCTCAAAGTGGCACTACTGAATATAAAACCCCCAAAATTTCTGATGAGATGTGGGAGGGACACATCTTTCACAGTCTAGTTTAAAATTCCAGGAAAACAGCAAAGCTTTTTGAAAAAAAGGGAAGAAAGACTCTATTTTGAAGAGGTTTGAGGCAACTGTAGAAGTCCCCATATCAGCTGAGACACTTCATGTCTTGGGGTTTTTTATGTGAGTCAATTTAAGACAGAGCTATTGTGCTAAAACCTATGAATTAATTCTCACCAGTGGAAAATATATGGGCTTCACAATAGACTAAAGGACCCAGATGGCATAAATTGTTATGAACTGCTGTGTAAGAAAATCTGTGATCCTGTTGTCTATATTTTCCCTATTTCTAAAAATGGAGAATTATGAACACTTTGGAGAATAATAAGTGAATGTACAAACACACACCAAAACTTATCACTATGTCATCACACACATCAAGTAGAAATATTTTTTGCCCTTTGCTGTCTGCCCCCAGAACACAGGCATTTTTCCATCTTTGCATGTTTCCTTTTCATTCCTCACATTCAGGTTGCCTTGCTTTAACTGTAGATCAATGATGCAAAGACAAGAACTAGTTGTACGTTCTCCTAAACATTGTGGCTTGACAATTCAAGCAAAGGAGAAAGTGAAAAAAAACAAATTACAAAGTAATGCTACTCTTTTCTTATCTGTACACTTTAGAAATTATGTTAGCATCATAACATTAATTGAGACTAAACTAGGAATGCTGATGATAAAATGATTTTATCAGTGTGTTTAAGCTAGTACTGGCAAAGTGAATGCATGTTGACAGTACCGTGGAATGTGTGTACAGACCTCTAATCAGTTACATTCTAAAACCGTATCTATTCCTGCTAAAACAGGCAATACATTACAGATAAAAAGGTTTGTTATCGATACTCCTTTAACAAAGGGGTGCCCAGGAGCTGAGCTTTTCTTTTTACTGTTCTATGGGTACCAGGCACTTCAACTGCAAGTAGGCTTTAGAAGAAGGCAGGGACAGGCCTACCTAAAACTCGTAGACTGGCGGAGGATGAAACCGAACCCATGTCGTTTGCAGCTATGCACGTGTAGATACCATCGTCTTCCGCGGTGACGCCAACGATCTTCAGCGATGCCTCTCCCAGGTCGCTGCGAGACACAACAGCACCCGTTAACTTTACAGTAACTTCACAGACCTCAAGCTATGAAACCCTGACAGAATTAGGTTGACACTGTTTATACTTCTTATTCTCCAGCCCTTATCTCGCTCTGGGTGAACATTACTAACCCTGCTCTACCAGAAGTGTTCACCAGAATCTGAGCACTTTGTGTATCTTGGAAAGTAATACAGATAAATAGAAAAACATCCTGACTGACACTGTCTCACCATGTCTTAGGCTCTACTATTGGAAAAATCAAGTGCTTCCCCTGTTTCTTCCTGCTTCCTTTACCAACTTCAGGTTTTCAGAAGCCATATTGAGACAAAAATCCATCCTTGTTCTTTCTGAAAGGTTTGTTTCGATCCATGATTCCCAGGAAGTGTCAGTTGATCAGTCATTTAGTCATTTATGCTTTCAGAACACTCACCCCTTGTAAGAGAGGGCTTGCCCTTCAACACAAAAGGCACACTTCACCACAACTCTGGAGACCTCAGAATCTGGGAGAATGAGGAAGGAAGGAAACTAGAAAGGACTTAAGTTTACTCTCTGCTCCAGGGCAGTGACAGCATTAAGCTAGGTAATACAAGAGCAAAAAGATTCTGCAGGATCTTCCTTAATCTTTCTCACTGTTCAACCATCCTTTTTGTTTGATGGTTTGTCTTCAAATGTCTGCTTAAATTTTCCTCTGTGCAATAAATTTCTAGTACTCTTTTGACTATCTGCCGTGGACATGAATAACAGGCAATTTAATTCGCAAGTCTCTTACAAATGTCAATACTTGGCAAGTTCTCCCTGCACTCCCTGACCTCTAGGCTCAAACCAATCCTAATATTGTGTTGTTTTTTCACAATAATGCATATTTTCAAGATCTTCTATAATACTTACTGCTTTCCTTTTGGATTAATCTCAGCTGCTACAAGTAATTTTACTGACCCAAAACCTACTTGCAATGGTCTTCACCACACAATTTCAGGGGGAAAAAAGAAGGCAAAAAAAAGAAGGTTGTTTCAGGAACATAGGAAGATGACACCCTCCCCCAGCTCAAAGAACATTTCAGGATTATTTCTAAAAGTATGTTAGCCACAGCCAACATGATTTACTGGATATAATTCTGTAATTTACTGGACGTAATTCTGTAATTCTAAATTCTCATTACAGAATTCACTATTTTTATTAATAGTGAATTAAACCTAGCAAATTTAACTCTTACATATCTCACAACAGCCCTGGATGCAGTAGTAAAGCTGCCGCACTGCCTTTGTCTTCCCATTAAAAAGAAACAAAAAACCCAATGATAAGAAAAAGTAGGAGCAGCGGGAAGTAAAGAACAGTGCAACATGCCATCAAGTTTTGACAAAAGAGCCATTCATTCTGAATTAAGTAATTCATAAATACGACGTTTCTTCACACTGAAGTTACTCATTAAATTACATTTTCTGTATGTAAAAGATGCTTTTTCAGAAAAAAAGTTCTTTTTTAACGTGCAGCTTCGTGTTTCAAAATAGCATTTTCTCCTGAAAAAATTCTCATGGTGTTTGAGTTACAAGTTATTCTGTAATGTTCTATCATAGCAAAGCTAAAACCAGACAAAAGTGTTCATATCCATTCTTAACAATGAAGAGTGATGTCACATCAGCAGGAATCAGAGGATTCTTTGCAAAACACTGTAGTGTGATCTGAAAGCCACTAATGGAAATAAGGGACTGGCAGGATCTGTCACAGTACTGGCATGTCATGACACATTGGTCTGTTTCAAGGACCAGGTCAGTGTGACAGAACCACAATGACTTCTGCAATAGCTAATCAGAAAGAGCAGATTAATTTTATTCTGTTTTTAAAAATCAACTGATTATAACATTTTGCTACCCTAGCCACATACAGAAGTTACACAACATTTCTGGAAAATCTCAGTGACATATTTCTGTCTGAGAGCAACCCTATCCTTGTGCCTCAAAGCCAAAGGCTGTCCTGCACCAGGCGTGCAAATTAAAAATGTAACAGCTTCAGCAGCTCCTGTTGCACATGACACAAATTACCTGTATGAAATGCTGTGATGACCGTCATTGCTCAGTGTATTATGATCAGGACCTTTCCAAGTAACTGAAGCCTTGGGGCGACCACAGACTTTACACCTAAGCACGATGGTCTCTCCTGTCTCACATGTTACCTCACTCAATGGAATTATAAACTCTGGGGGAACTGGAAAAAGAGAATTAATGGCATTAGGTAAACAGAAGCAAATACATTTAATTTCTATTCCTTGCACCGTTTCCTATTAGACAGAGTAGTACTTTCGATTCCCAAGGTGTATATATCCCTGCCCTTGGAGCACATCCATGGTTAGGCCCCTTGCTGGTGCTCTACAGAGCTAGTGAACTTTTCTCTACATGAACTCGGACACAACACTACTGCTGTGCCACAGATAACCCTGAACGTCTACCATGATGAACCAAACACACAGTTTATGGTAAGTGAGCAAAGGCTACACTGAAAAGTATTTAAGGATGTGCTCAGCTAGGCCTTCTTTATATCCAGCCAAGCTGGTAAAAGAGAACACAAAACACTTAATCCATTGAAGCACCGTAGTGCTTTCCCTTTTCCACAGGTGACACTCAAAAACTTTTTTCCATCTAAAACCCCAGCTTGGCTCTGACCCCAATGGGCCACTATCTTTGTCCGGATCTGCCTCTGCTCTGAAGAGGTCCTGAATGTTCCCTAGGATGCAAGATTGAAAATAAAGCTGCTCCAACTCATTGCCTTGTTACTTTGCAAATTCAACAAGGCCCCACTTTCACACAGAACACATCATATGGTCCGTGTGTTTTATGTTGTTTTGGACTTGTGAACAAAAAAGCATTTCTTGCATCTTAAAAAAGAATGTATTAAATGGATGTATTTTATTCTACCTTATCTAAAAAGAGCCTATATATATTTTTGTAGAAAGCACTCAGTTCTTGACGTATTTAATATCAAGCAAATAATGTTTTAATCAAATTTATTGACTGAAATTAAATGCTAAAAATTAAAGCAACTTACCATCATAAATGTAATTGGGGTTGAGAAGCTGGAAAAGAGAAATTAAAGAATTAATGTCCTGATAATCTTATAATAACTTAAAGAATGGTAGAAAACCATGCACAGAGATAGATCAAAGTCAGTTGTACCCACAAAATCCAAGAAACAGCTGAATACCACAATTTCTGCACCACTCTATTCTTTTTCCATTATCTTTTTTTCTGTATGATGCTTTCAGGTTTGAAGGTTATAACTTCCTGGTTTCACATTTGGAAAAAATGTACACTGAAGTCACTGCTGTCTTTGATACCTTCCTGTGAAGTTCTGACAGAAGCTACTTTTTAAAGAAATCCCAACCCAACTTCTTTTGGAAACTACATCTTCAAACACTTACTTTTACAGAAACCTTGTTGGCAAGTCCTTCTCGAGATTTGCGATAACCATTTTCTAGCTTGCCTTCCCTTTTGCCGTCTTTATCTTTTTTCTCAGATTTCTTCCTTAATCGGAGTGCTGTGTGCCAAGACGTTGACTTCCTGAACACAAAACATGAAACTCAGATCAATTCTTTTCAATTCCCTGTTAAGCCTTATACTATCTAGTTTCATGTGGCATTGGAAAAATATGTCAAAATGTTATTTCTACGAATTACAGTATAGTAAAATGAAATACATTAAGTATTCCATAAGGGATGTCAACCTTGACTAAAACTATGAACCAGTTAGTAATGTAGTCTGAAGTTCAGTATTCCTTGGAATCATTGCTTGAATGGTAAAGTTTCTATATGGAAATGCAAACTGAGCAACAACCAGTGTGAAGTTCATACCAAATGCAGCCTTACAAAAGCTCTACACAAAATTCAAACTTTGGACTTTGACACAATTTCTTCCATTGCAGATATTAGAGAGTTATTCCTAGCATACAGTCATTTTCAATAGTTTTGTGGATTAAAGCAGATACCTAGGAACCCTGAAATCTTGCTATATTTGAACAAACATTCCCTGTTTCCCTAGACAAAGATGTCTAGACTGGTAATGCATTCTATTAAATAAACAAGTTAAACCAAATTATTTCTGCTCTGAGATAAGGCATTCATTTCCCAGAAGATTAAGCTATTGCAACTTTTTAATAAAGAATATATGCTTCTGGGATCTTTCTTACAAGCTTGTATTTTGACATTTGCTAAGAGACGTCTCCAGTACTCATTCTGGTTGTTGTTCATTTATTTCTCCGTGATCACATCAACTTTTGGCCTTAAAGATTCCAAGCCTTCTCTAAATTGGAAGCTTCCTTCCTTCCGCCCCCTTCCACACACACCCAGGCACTCACTTGATGGTTCCATCAGGGTTGTCAATGATGATTGCACTGGTATGCCCCAAGACATAGCCGGGAATCCAGCCCTCGGCTGCGGGGCATTGATCAGTGGCGGCTCTGAACACCAAAAACATGTTCTGTTGGTTGCTGGCTAGAATCTGCACGACCTCTCCTTGGTAGACATTTATCTCATCCTCCTTCACTGCCGTGTAATCGTGTGTCACCAGCATGGTGGAGATATTGCTACTGCTGCTACTTTCACTCTGCAAGCATCAGTCAGAAGCAGAGAGAGCAGGGGCAAAAAAAAAGAGATCAAGTTTAAAACTCATGAAGAAGAAACAATGTTCTTGGCCTGCTACATTACCTACCTAATCCACTTGGTTTAAACTGTAGGCAAAGAAAAAAGCAATGTTTTCTCTTTTAAAGCTGCCTCTGTGTGTTTATCTTGTGCATTAGTCTGATATTTGAACATCTTCATGAACTAGTGCTGAACAAGTTTATTCCCAATACAGTTACTCAATACCATTTCCTTTAACTAGGAGTCAGTTTATTCATAAATCTCAACTCATCTTCCTTTCAAGCTCAGACACCTTGACGTCTTCATCAGGCATCAAAACTACAGTACAAGCATGTAAGACAGTTTTTCACAGTCTTACAGGTTCAGTTTCAAAATCATAGTCATTAGCTCATTATCACTGGAAACTCCAACAACAGAAAAATACTTGTAGTCCTTCCTAGCACTACCTGTCAGATCTCAGATACTGGCCTTCTGCACACAAAACATGACAAGCTACAAAAGAACAAAATAGGGCTTTGACAGCATCTCTTAAAACCACAAGACTTATCTCTGGTTGCATCTGTATGATCAGGTTTATTCCTTTAAATGCAGAGGATGAAGTAAATTACTGAAATAAGAAATTATTAATTTGACGGTCAAAATAGACCCACTGAACTGTAAGGATCCCTTTTAATTGATTAGTGACTAAGATAGCTGGGTGTTGTTACCTGTTTATTATACACTTTCAACTACTGTTCATGATTTTGTCATTTCCCCAGCAAGCATTTGTGGAAAGTTAATTATGGCTGAGAAGGTGTACATTCAAAATCATATTATTTTTAGAACAAAAAGCCTTCTTCTGACCATGAACCTATTGGAAATTATTATTTTTTAAAAGTAAGACTTACTTTACCCATTTGCAGCTATTCCTTACATGAGGTTTAATAAATGGAAGTGTGAAAACTATTATCAGATTACACAACCTACTCCTTTAGTAACTTTTTCTTGAAATAAGTTAAAAACAAGGTAACTGGCCTATTAATGATGTGGCACGAAGAATGTGTGCTTGTCTTTTGTCTCTGTTCTTACTTCAAACTGTTTCAGGTCACCCAGTGCCAGTGAGGGCTCACTATGGCTCAGCAGAAGCTGAGTTGAAGGAGGAAATGAGTACCCATGTCCTGAATACTCCTACTGCTTATAGAGTAGAACCACATTAGTACCACTCATGAGCTAGCAGCCACTGGAAAACTTGGCACACAGTATTAGAACAACATCATTTTTTTTCTCAGAACTGTCAAATATTTCTCAAATATTGAGGAGATGCAGCAGGGATCAGCGGACAGCATGGTGCACTGGGAGCCCTGAACACTGTGTTCTCTTGCAATCTGCTAAAAGCCTTGAAAAAGTCACTCCATCCCTCTGTGCCTGTGCTTCCCTGAGGACTCTGGTTGAGAAACCAAGACATTTGGAATGGAACAGTCTCAGATTACTAATTCATAGCATGTTTAATACCCTGATGCTTGGAGTGCCAGTGACTATATTTTATTCTAGCTGGACTGTTATATTCAAATGAGTGACTCAAATCTTCTTTTTGCCATATTAGAATGATGAAGCATATGCTACCTCAGTGAGAAAGCTGCCATTGTGGATTGTAACTCTACTAAAGGATATTTACATTAATTTCAGATGCTGTATTTCCACTGGGAGAACTCATATTTTCTAGTTTTGAGGATTGCCTGCATGGCCTTTTGCATTACTAAGTTCTTTCTATGATTCAGGCAAACTGGGAACAGCTGAACTAAAGAAATTAAATCTCATTTTCAGTAATTATTTAAATTAGGATGACAACTTGCCTAGACAACTTCTTTTACCTAGATGAAAAACTATTCAGAAAAAGCACTTTTGTTGATTCTTCCTTTTAAGACTTAGAAGAGAAGATGAAGGGAAATTGCACTATCAACCTAAACCTCAAACCTTGCCCCACACACTATGACTGAACATAGTGTTTCTTAGCATGCAGCAGAATTTGTGTAACTGCAAGACTGACCTTTCTATAACATAACATTTCTTTCTGACATTTAAGTCTTGAAGGATCATAATAAACTCTGAATATTTCTTATGTTCAACAAGGACAGTTAAATCTGTTAAATAAACAACTGTCTGGTAACTACTAAGTGACAAATGTTCTCCAGAATGTGTTTATACCAGAATTCATTCTCACCATGGAAAGATAGCCTTTCCTTTTGCCTTCCAAGGAAGTAATTATTCTTGCACAGTAATGTTTTCTTACTCAAAGTACTTCTGGTCATCACTGACCTCAACTATGGGATTAGAGGAGGATCTACAAACAAAATATAAAAAATTCCTCCCATATTTTTAACTAACTCCTTTTTCTTCTTAGAAGTAATTTTTACTGTAAGTAATTGACCATAGCCATATGTGCATGTGAGTACACATACACAAATGGTTAAACTAAAATAAACCTTCACAACCCATTTTCTTCAACTTATTCAATGTAGTGTGAAGTCCTGCTGATTGGTCTAGAAATGAGGTGGAAATGAGGACTTATGGCCCACCTCAATTACCAAATAAAAGTTATATAGCTGTGAACATAAAGCTGTGAAGCAGAAGGCATGCATTCCAACACTACATTTTACTGTGAGATAAAAACAAGCAATGGCGTCTTTGCTGAGATAGTATCAAAATCCAAATGTTTTGAAAACTCAGTGCCATCCCATCTTTCCCTTTCTCTTTTTTCAATGCAACAACCTGAGTTAGTATTATGCAAGTACTACCATCTTGATTCACATACTATGCAATAAATGCAAAATACTCAAATTTGCCCAGATTTTGCATTACATCACATCGCATTTTGCTAGACTGAAGATAAACACAAGACAGAGCTAAACCAAATAAAAAGCTGAAGGAAGACCAGGATAAAAATACAAAACATGCAAAGCATAATTTTTTTCCTCTGAAGCTATTATAAAAGTAAGTGTAAGAACTAAGAAGTCAAGACAGCTTTGTGTGTTAAACAGTTCTATAAAGAAACACATGCATTTAAAAAAGGTCCAGCAAGTTAGGTGATTTGCAAAACTGGTATTGCATATAATTTGTGAGAGAGTAGAAAAACAAACATTCATGAACACAATGCTTAGTGAGAGAAAAATCAAATATGAGTTTAAAAAGAAAGGCACCATAACCTGCCTACCACATCCATGGCAAATGCCACAACATTTTTGCTTTCTATTTGCACATGCCCCGTGATTGCTGTGTTGCCTTCCTGGTGGATGTTACTAGAGATAACGTAGATTCTGTTGATAGGCCGGATTTCTGCACAAACACACCAAGTGCACACTAAGAGGCTGAATCTCCAGAAAACTGAAACCAGTTCTTCTTACAAAGGAGAAAAGACAAGTGGAGCGGGTAATCGTTTTGGTTGTAGTAGAAGTAGGATTATTGTTGCTAGGTTTTGTTGGCCTATTTTTAGTGGATTGAAGAAAGCTTCCTTGATCAAATACAGGATTTAAAAAGAGAGTGATGTACAACAACTAAGGCTGAAAGGAGGAGGTGGGGGGGGAAATTATTAAAATATAAAAATCAAGCAGCCCAGGGAACGTAGATGTCTCCACGAAGTTAAAACTCAACAGGACAATGGTGGCAAATTTGTGCGTGAAAGGGAAAAAAGCCCCAAGACAATCTGCAAAATCCTGAAGTCAGATTTAAGTGCTGGTGCAATGCATACCCCAAGGTGCTCTGGCTGCCACGCTTCAGCATGTTAATTATGTGCCTTCAAATTAGAGACGAAGAAAAGCAAGGACAGCAAGTTAGTAGGTATCAGCCCAGTGATCTATATTTTCAGCAGAGGCAGAAATCGCATCTAATGTTAGCTGTTGCTTTTGTGTCTGTATACATAGCCATGTTTGCATGTATACACACACAGGAAGACACTCTTGGTTTTTAAATGCGCAGAAGGTACCGGAACAGTTGATTATTTCAGAGCAGTACAGCACCGGAGAGCCAGAAGTTAGTACGGAGAATGATGGCAACGCACAGAAAAGGAGCATGGAAGGTTTTAGAAGAGCTCGCAGGACAGAGGTGCTCCGCTCTTACCCCATTACTCTGGGTGGAGTGAACTGACTGCTCGCTGGTCGAGGAGCATGTGCTCATGCGGTCTGTGTCCTTGCTGTGTGAAGAGTGGCGGTGGACCTGCCGCTGGAGGGAGTCATTGTCCCCAGGGAAAGTGAAGGAGCCAGGGCGGCTGGCAGGGGATGCTGGGATGGAGCTCCAAAAGGAGCCCTTCTGCAGGGGGCTGCTGGGTGGAAAGGTTTCCTTGCCAAAGGGAGAAGGGAAAGTCGTGGACAGAGGAGAGTTCATTGGAGAGATGGCTCCTGGCCTTGGCTTCTCAAGCGTCAGTGATCCTATGCTGTTTCTTGTTCGGCTGTCCTCTGAGATTCCACGTGAGTCTTTCTGGGCTCCATCAGCTGAGCCAGAAATGCTTCCTGCTGTCTTCCTGGGACTTTCAATAACTTTCATCTTGGGAATCTGTTCGGCTTCTCTCTGAGGACCATCCGGCTCTGCACTGGGAGGGTGCCTGTCTGGTTGGCTCAGGCTAGTTTCTAAGGTGGTGTTGTGTGGCAGGGAGTGATTGTGAATGGACATACCTGACATCTTGTCTGCCTCTGCTTGGGCCGAGGCTGCAGAGGAGACCAGGACTGGGGAATGGTGTCTGACAGGCTGGGGGATCCGGGATGGTCGGCTACGGCTGGAGCTGGGGATGCCACTACAGCTGCCGGGGCCGCCACTGTTACCGCTGCTGCTCCCGCCGCCGCCTCCACCACTGCTGTGGTTCCTCTGGTACTCGATCGGGGACGTCAAGGCTGCAGTGGGGGTGAGGGGGGTGATCAGGGGAAAGGGGGCAGGAAAGGGAACAGGAACAGTTTAGAACAGACATGTCTACTGGCAAAAAGGGGAGTGCTGCTCAAATCAATTTCCTTAGCAGTGGAAGATGCCACACAGAATTAAAGTCACTTTCTTGTATCTAGCTTCATGCTGTATCTACCTATATTAAAGATTAAAAATCTGAAACTAAGAAGAAATGTTTTCCTCTAGAATCACAGTTGTCAGTCAGCAGCCCAGTTGGGAAAAAAACAGATGTGACTCCACATTCTTGGTTTGTTGTTACATGTTGTGAGCTGTACTCATTATAACTGTAAAAAAATCTAGGTTGGGACAATAATCAAAATATACAAAAATAGAATAAGAGTCTTCTAGGTGTCACAGTGGACAACACCATCTTCTACTTCTCTCCTGCAGAATCTGAATTTTGTTGTCACAGTAAGATGTGACAACAATGGCCACCAAAATAATAGAGGCAAAATATATTCTGAATAGATACTTAAAATTCCACTTGGGTTTAGCCTTTAAAGGCTTGCAGTTCCTTAAAAGGGGTACACAAGCTCTCAACGGATGGCACCTATCTTGATTCACTCCTACAAAACATTTGGAAAATTTCACCAAGAGAACACCATGTAAACTCAGACTACCACTCTTATAATAAATGCAAGCATCTGTTCTGAAGCAGAAATGCGGCACATATCCCCCAACTGTTCTGTATTAGCTCAGGAAAAAGGCAACTTGCAAAACATTTCAAAGCCAAGAAAAAAGAGATGAGAGAAAAGTCATCCAATTACAAACTTCCAGTAAAAGAAAATAATATACCATTTAAAAAGTTGCGCTGGTTTTCCAAAATTTGGTTGATTTCATGGATCCATAACTGGCGGACTCCCGGACTGGCAGAATGCAAAATGAAGGTCTCCGTGACATCGCCCGTTCTTGATGTTAGTGCAAATTTACATGGATCGCTGTCCACATTTTCCTCCAGGGAAAGGCAACTCACCTTCATGAAAAAAAACCCAACATATTTTATGGGAACCTTAAAAATCTCTCTCTTAGGAGTTTAGAGTCAGATTTTCAAATGATAACCACTCATTCCTTTAGTAAAATAGTACCATGAAATGAAGTTACTTAATTCCAGTAAACTAAGAATTAGTGTACAGTTTACTGACACACTCTGCCTATTACCAGTTTTTTATCAGTTATTTTCAGGAAAAACTTGAAGTGGGGAAACACTTTTTTTGTTTGAGGAAGAGCTGACAGGTCTATGAAGACTGCACTACTTAGAAATGTTATCTACATATTTGGGTATCAGAAGGGATACAAACCGAGTTATTATCTCTAATTGCAATGACTTTGCAATGTGGTGTACATACAGCACAGAGCTGAAAACTAAACTTTGTGAATACTTGTTTAGCACTTTGTGCCACAACACCTGTTTTGATATGCTTCAATATGCTTCATGCAGGAAGCATCAGAGTACTGGGATCCAAAGATCTCCACTTAACATCAGAGTGAGGACAAATTTGCTAGGAAGTAATTTCAGGAAATGACTGACACCTCATTGTGCTCTGCGATTGCACATTTAGATGTCACTAGTGACCGCCCACAGAATGAGAAACTGTTACCTTAGCAGAGTTTGTGCAGGGGACACAAAAGACACACACGCAACAGTTACCTTGATACTGTTTTTAAACAAGAATCCGGGCATGGAGAAACCTTTCTTTTTGTCTAGCAGCTCACTGAAAATGACAATCTGCTCAAACAGGAAGACCCGTCTCTCCTTGCAGCGCGGCAGAAGTCCTGCATCCTGGTCTGTAACCAAGAATGTGTCCTGGAGCAGGAGCTTACCCTGGGCTACAATTTTACCCTAACACAGAGGCAAGGAAAAAAACCACATTTAATGAGGTTCTTTGTTTCTTTCCCCAATCAACCTTTTTGAGCACATGTTCATGACAAATAGCTTTGTCTATTTCCCACCTTCCAACTGTCATTGACCATTATATACTCACTTCTCCTCCTATTCAAAAGATATTATTGTGCTCTTTCTCCAAAAAAAACAAACATCAAAAAGAAAAACAAACAACCAAAAAAAACCCCCAAACAACCAAAAAAACCCAACCCCAAAACCAAAACACAGACCAAACCCCTAAAATCCACTTCACCCTTTTCAATTCATACTGCACTTTGAGGCTTGGAACACTAAGGCTTTAATTTCTCTATTTTGAATCACTTCAATAGTTATTCATATATTCTTCCAGGGTACTGAGTAGGAGCAGAATTCAAGTTCATGTCTGAATCACAGAATATAAAGAGCTTTGCAGGTAAAACATGACTGTGGCCTGGCTCATGCATCCTGCTTGAGTAGCCAATTTCCACTTCTTCTAGACTTAGCAAAACAAGGAGGGCTACAGTTGCCTCAAGAACATGATAGACCTTAGTGACTCCTCCTTTGTCTACACTACTGAAGTCAGGTCTGCTCACCTGCTGATAACTGATTATTTCACTATTTTGCAAGCTTTTAGCCAACAAGGGAACTGTAGTAAGACTGGCCCTTTCTTGATTCTGCAGAAAGGCTTTCCTAGTGTGACTGACACAGAAGGTAATGTTTCCTAGGAAAACGCCCTTGGCAGGACTAAGACTTGATTTTTCATCTACTGCTTTTTCCACCAGCTAACCAGATATTGAGGAAGGACTGCACACATTTCTCCCCACAATGTTAACGATTAATTTCTGGAGAACCTGACAAAATCTCTAAGCAAAGCTCCAGCCAACTTACATCAAATCCTTGCAGGCGGCCAACATTCATCATGTCATTACACCGTTTTGGTACTATACACATGACCTCTACAGCTTTCTGTTCAAGACAAATAAAAAGTCAAAGCTTTATTTTCCAAATGAGTTAGCAGTATAAAGTTTTGTTTCATTTGATATGGTTGCTTTAGAACAGAAATGCAAGAAGTAAACACTTATAATCACTTTCTCAGGAAGGTCAGAAAAAGTGACTCTGCCAAAACAAGAGTAGTTCAGAGTTACAAGAATTCATATCACTAAGAGAAAATGTCGCAAGTACCTCTAGTTCTGTTGTGTCAAGATTAGCTTTTTTAGAATACTTGAGGAAGTCCTGAAAAAGAAAAAAAATCAAGCAATATTTCTTTTTTCATTAATCATCAACGAGAAATCTTAGAAAATCTGAATTTTATATCCTCTGTCAGAATATGACAGAATGCAGAAGACAACCATTTGGATTTAGCTCACAGAAAAACACATGCTAAGCAATGACCTCTGTACTACACAGGGCTGCTCTTCAGCAAACACTTATGTCACATTAAAATGATTGGAGGTGTAGCTGAAGTTGTCGTAAGTCCCAACAATTTGTATCACGTTTACATCTGAAAACAGTTGGGAGTTCCTTCTCCTATTCCTGTGACACTGGTACAAATTTTAAACATTTCCATGACCTAAACATTTGGTCTTTAAGTGTTAATAGAAAAAACAAATTTCTGCCCAAGCCATCTACTGCAATTTTTATAACTATCTGAATGTTAGAAAATAATCATATGGCATTGCTTACAAATCTGGGTTCTGTTAGGGAAAGGGGCACCAAAACATCATTAATTAAAAAAGAAAATCTACCTGTTAACACATCTATAACATATCTATTAACACAACTCATTCATCTCAACACCACTTTACCTTTAGTAGTAGCTGGTATTTCATAATTCTCTGCACAGGTTTTATTAGTAAGTCTGTGAGCTGAAGTCTGTGGCCCAGGCGTTGCTTTAGATCCTGAGAGTTGTAAAAAAAACCCCATTTTTGTTTGTTCATTTAGAAAGACCTTTGTTTTGTTGAGTTAGAAACACAGGATACATATCAGTATATGGAGATTTATCAACAGGATTTATCAATATTAATTGTTTTCACACCAGAAACTGGCAAAAGTCAGAAAAGACTCTAATCTTCAGTCAGCAAAAGCTGGAGTCCTTTCCCTGATCACCCTTGCTCCCAAGGTATGCCCTTCTGCAAGCATCTTTCATCTCTTTTTTGACAAGGCTTCAGAGTAAAATGTAATTTTTCAGTCACAGGCTGTATCCTGCCTATTTTCAACAGTGATCTCTGCTTGTCCAGAATTGCTATTCTGCATAAAATGCACTGGTAACTGTCTGGGCTAAGGCTACTGAGGATAAGACTCTACTGAATAGTTAATATCTTATACCTAACCTTTAGTTTTCATCCTTAGGAGTCTGTATCAGGTTTGAGAAATCAGAACAGAAATGGCAAGAAATTGTAATTTAAAACATTAACAACAACAATATATGCTGCTTTTTTTTTTTCTGGTTTGAACAAGAGATTTGATAAGCCTTCACCTCACATATTCTCTCTCAAGAACTTACCTCAAAAAATGTATCAATGTATTCTGAGACAATGTGCTCAGACTTTGGTTTGTTTTGGCAGTAAACTATGTACATGTGCAACCTTCTCTCCTAGAGGAACAAAAACACAAAATGATACATCATTAGCAAGAAAAACACATGCTAGACTGAAATGGAGTATTGTTTTAAGATGTACAGCAGTACCGGTGTATGAACTTAAAAAGGAAAAGAAGCAGGTACATATGCAAAAATTACAGATCTGAAAACACATTTATTTGGGAGCATTCTTATGATTTTAGAAAGGCAACACAAGTGAAAAAACATTCCACAGCTATAAATCCTCCTGAACAAGAGGTGTTCAGAGATGATAGCTCAGCGGGTCCCACAATAAAGTTAAGCATGAAAATGGTTATATTTTGCTTTTACCAAGAGTCATAGAAGGTTCAACAAGATGACCCCACAGTGATCCCTTCCAACCTTAACCATTCTGTGATTCTGTAATTAAGCCTTTGAAATATAACATTTTTATTCTATTTTAACAATCTGATTATTATTAAAAATTCTTAGAATAATTTATATACCTCCTCCTGTTTACACGTACAGAACAGTTATGAGAAAACTTGCATGTCTTTTATTTACTACTGGTTGTCCTACTGGAGTTTGAGTGGGGTGTAGGTAATGAAGCCTGGAAATTGAGGCACTAGCATTTTTTAACTCTGATTCTTTATCTTTTGCATATTCTTTCAACAGAACCAGAAAATGAGAGCGGAAATAACTTCTGCCTTTAAAGATTTATTCTTGATTACTGACATTTCTGGTTAAGAAGTACAGACATACCTACTCCAAAATCTTTCCTATCACTTTGTTAGGATTTGTTTGCTGTTAGAGGCTTTGCTACCCAGAGACTTAGAGAGTACTGGCCAGTGAAGATAAATGGTAAGAAAGAAATGAAAAAATAAGATGGAGATTGGAAAGGACACAGGACACAGATAAGAACAGGAACTGAATCATTGTGTTCTAGCCGATAGGGTTTGGTTGGAGGATGCTGTAATAGCATCACAGCTTGCTTTTCCATCTGGAGTGGTAAAGGTGCCTTTCTAAGAGAATTCAATTACAAATATCAGGAGAAAGTAAAACAGCAATCAGAAACAGAGAGAGCTACTTCCTTCAGGTTTCCCACTATGCCAGCAACAAATTCTCAGAAAGGGAAAGGATACAGAACTACAACACACTGAGTCTCTTTCCTATTTTTATTTCTCATATTCCATGCTATTGCATGGCTACCTGGGATTAGAAGGCAGGTGTCAATATGAAATGACAATTCCCTTGCACTGAGGTGTAACTGAATAGAGAAATGGGGCCCACATTCATGTTCCCTCTCCACAGAAAGGTACTGGGGACAAAGATTATAGCATTTACTTCTCCTTTTTATAACCTCTTAAAAGCTATTTCTCCACCTCTTACAGGTGAAGAGCAGCACTTTCTTAACTGTGTTGTACTTAATAGTCAAACATGTTGGTCAGTAGCAGCAATAGAGTTTGCAAAAAAAGACATTTGCACTTACATGTTTAACAAACAGGGATCCCAGCTTTTCTGGATCTTCAAGGCACTTCTCCAACTCTCCTAAAAAGAAGCTGAACATAAACCGAATAAACACTTCTTTTTTTCTGACAGCACACACTATAGCAACAGGCAATTGCAAGGCAAAGTGGTTTTACTGCAAGGCAAGAGACTTTTGTGTCCCCTCTCAGCAGCATTGGATATTAATGTATGTCCAAACTGGAAATGGTAACAGTGTAATATTTCAAAATAGCTTTTTGAAAGGACATGCTGAATCCATGCCAAGATTAAAAAATCCTGATATTCACTAATAATATTATTAAATTTTATATATATTGATTGAAAGCTTTCCCCTTCCTAGTCTGAATGCTTGAGATGCTAATATTGCCAAGCTAGCCACCCCTAACAAATTCATTAGACTATATTGTTAGAGAGAAAGCAATGTACAAAGTTCTGTCAGTATTAGAGATCCTCAGTTGAAGTACTTGCTATACATATACATACATATATATATACACACACACACATCCTTCTTTAAAGCAAATCTTCACACCAACATTTGTAAGTTATAGTTACATTTTCTACAACTCAAAGCACAAAACCAACTGTATTTCCCTTGTATCTGAATATCTGAGGAAATAATTCCTAAAGTCAGTCTAATATTTTTTAGGTACAATACGTACTCTCTGTGCCAGTCATAAATCTGGTGAATGTTTCCAAATACAATCTTGTCTTTGCCTTTCATATCATCAGGTACACCATCTTCTTTCATAAGTGCCATATAACCCTGCAAGAATCCAAGTGAATTCACTGTGAACATTCTGACTTTTAAAAAAGCGACTTTTCTTTTAATATCCCTTTTTCCCAGAAGATATCCAATGGCAACAACTTGCTTGGGACACAAAGTCAAACTAGAAAACTGTTCTGTAACACAGCATAACATAAAGCACAAACACAGTGCTGGAAAAATGAATTCACTATGTCTAATTTAGCCCGCGTGAACAGGCTCAAAGCATGAAGGAAACTTCCACAGGCCTTCTCCTTACTACCTGAAGGAGCTGCAATGCCTTGCTCAGCTGTTCCTGAGTAAATGTCAGAGCCACTGAAGTGGCTTCTGTGCCACTTTACTCTGTGTCTCTTATTTCACTCACACTAACCCAACATCAAAGTGCACTGAGGAGGAAACTGCCCATGGGATTGCACTCCATGGACTACTGCTTGCAGTACGAGCAAATCAAACACAAAAAAAATAAAAATCAATTCTCTTAGCAAGCATTCTTGCTGCAATAAAGTTCCTCTTATATCTTCCCATAGTTCCATCTTAGTTTTGGTGTATACACAGCTGTTTCACTGAGCAATTCTACCATATAGTTAGATTGGGAGTGTTTTTAAATTTTGTACTATTCGTGCCACTCTATTCCTTCTTTTTTGCCCCAATAGTTCTATTCCTAAATAGCCAGGTTTGGTTTTGGTTTGCCAAGCATATGTTTTGATGTTCATCATTTTCACCAGAAATTAAGTTGTTATTTAAAAACATATATGTATTCACAGACTCCTACCACAATGCTGATCTTTCTTTCCCTGCCTGCCTCCAAAACAGAGATTAAGAATTAAACTTTATTAGGCTAAAATTCACTGTCATGCTCATTCTTTCTACTCTTCCAAATGCATTTTGTTGGTAGCTGAAGACTGAGGTACAATCCTTTTTTTTTTTTTTTTTTTTTTCAATTTAGATGTGCTAAATAAAGCTACTATTCTATTAGGACTTCAGGCCAGGGGTAGTGATTTTAAAAAAAAGGCAAAGAACTACACTCCTCAAAGAAACAACAAGATGTACAGTAATTTCACAACCATAAGGCGCACCGGACTATAAGGCGCACCTCTGGGAGTTGGCAAATTTTGCAACTTTGTACATTATGTAAGGCACACCAGACTATAGGGTGCATTTTTTTTTTGCAGCGAGGATCCGCCCCCAGCTCCCCCTGCGCAGTTGCTGGCCGAGGCCCCGCCTCAATCCGGTAGCCATGGGCCCCTGGGCCCGCCTGCACCCAGCAGCCACGGCTCCACCAGCCCCCGGACTCGCCTGTACCCAGCAGCCGCGGCGCCGTGGGCCCCTGGACTCGCCTCCACCCAGCTCCCGCGGCCCTGCCGGCTCCCCCCACAGCTCGTGGCTCACACTTCCGAGTTGGCAAATTTCCGAACTTTTGCCCATATATAAGGCGCATCAGACTATAAGGCGCACTTCCGGGTTCGGGCCAAAATTTTAGTCTAAAGGGTGCGCCTTATAGTCGTGAAATTACTGTACACAGTAACAGGAAAAAAGGAATAAAATCTGATGTAGTATCTTAATACATTAAAAGCTTACAGGAGAGAAAACCCAGAATGTAAACTTGCACATTTTTAGTCTCTTCCTTCATTTCATTTTGAAAAACATAGCTCAAGCTGCATAGTTGGTTAGTAACACATTTTTAAAAAAAGAAGAAATCAAGAGAATTAAAAATATCATACCTCAACTACATAGCCCAGATCTCGCACATAATCTCGCTCTGTCTCCACTAATTCCTGTAAGACATAGCTACAGTGGAAGGAAAAAGGTAAACAAATATCAAAAAATGAAACAGATTTTTCAAGAGGATTAATGGCATACAACTTTTTCAACATTTGCAGTCACATATGTTTGATAGACAGAAGTGAAATGGAAGAATTGGTTCTTAGCAAGATACTGCTTTGACTTCGAAACTGGTCAAGGCTTGCTTCTGTTTATCTAAAGTCAGATGTTTTCTTAAACGTGACATTAAACATTTAACTATTGTTTAAAATACAACGTTATTATGTCTCTGGTCTGGAGACTCTTAGCTATACTGACGGTTATTTCTACACACAAGTTTAAAAAATTTGAAACCAAGCATGTTTTTATTCTACCATGGTAACAGTTTACTGCTACATAGAGAAATTAAGCATGGGTTGGAATAGAATGAGGGGAATGAACATTTTTTTCAAGCCTAATAGACTTTGGACATTTAAAGATCAGCATCTTCCCTTTAAATAAATGACAGTGATATGCAGCAGAAGTCAAAGACTGGAGTGACTAGAACTAAAATCAGAGATTGAATGCCACAGAGAAATGTGACCACATGCTTGACATCTAATACAAGTCCTCCCACTTTCAGACTAACAGCTTCTGCTGCCAGTTCAAAAATAAGCATTGTAGAAAAAAAAGAAAAAGAAAAATTGTAAAAAAAACTGGTCTTACTGTCGTCTTTTTAAGGAGCTGGATTTCCTTTCCTCCATCTCATCTATGGGTGATGAGGAGGATAGAAGGGAGTTATCTGAAGGGTTGAAGGATGGACTGCTGCTGTCACCTTGATCTACCAACAAGGAACTTGGACGGTCCTCGAGAGCCTGAAAAGCAATTCAAGACAGTCAGTAACAATGATATACTTCTTCAATTATATATTTCTTTATTCACAAGACACTTTACAAGCCACTGTAGATGGCAATCTATGGGAGATCAATTCCTTTCATGTATCTTGGCAAAGCAAGTCACAAGCCTCCAGGAAACCAGGCAACAACATGACTTTCAATGATAACTGAGCCTTTGAAGCACACTAGAGAAGCACATTTGAGATGAGAGTCTTCCCTTCAAAGGAAAACAAAGGAGCTGAACTGGTTTGAGCAGCAATGGCTAAAAGTTGGACTCTCCTGTTCAAGATGCAAGTACTTCTATGGTGGGAGCGACACAAATGTGTCTTCATGGTCAGAGATGAAATTTTATTTGTCATATTTGAATTCTGGCATATACAAGTTGCTTTCAACAATAAATAGGACATCTTTAAAGAAGATTTTTATGGTGTTACATTTTTAGCTCAAGAGAAGTGGCATTCTCTGTCCGATGTTTTGGTTATCTTAGTAACTAGCCAAAATAGCGTCTCACTGAAAAAAAGAATGACTTCTATATTGCCATTGTTGTTTCTGAGCTTGTTCAGATCCCAGAAAGAGTCCCTGTATCCTCTTCCAGATACACTATCTACCTTGCGTGGACTCTACAAGCTTCTGTTGATATTAAAGATGAAGAAACAATAGGAGGAAATAATATGATAATCTTCTATGAGGTATCCATTGGCTTTCTTTAATTCAAGCCCATAACCTTGGATCAAGCTACAGCTATGTATCACATTTTCCCTGCATGTGATACAGCCTTATTACAAGACCCATTTACTTCACCAGGGTGGGGTTCAGCTATAATCTTTTTTCTTTCCCTGCGAAAAGTAAAAACCAATAATGATATGACTAGCCCAAAACCCAAGGGAAGCTGAACCTTGGCTAAAACTGTGAAATGAGAACATCTCCCCAAAGGGCTAATGCATGGATCATTAAGTTATATCCACTGCTAGGCAGTCGGAAAGACATGGACTACCAAACTTTCCATTTACAAAAGAATTTTCTCACAGATTACTTTGTATTCACCCTTCTGGTGTAAGAGAAGTAAAAATCAAAGTTAATACCCAAGAGAGGTACAGCAATTATTTTATGCAATAATGTAATTTTCTCTGAATGAGAGATAAGAAAAAAAAATTCTAGTTCTGAAAGTCAAAGCTGCTTCAATTTAGAATGAACCAGGAAATTACCAAGCTCTGATAGCATGGGCTGCCATGTTGCAATTCTTTGCAGTTTTCACAAAGGCACTTCCTATTGAGCCCAAGATGGGCTATGCTGCAAAAGTTGTATCTAAAGGTTTTGAGAAAATCTAGAATTCCTGAGGGACCTCTTGAGAGCATATAGTCCAATCTCAAATGGGGTCAGATGGAGAAGCTTTTCTCAGACTGGGTCAAGCTGGATTTTGATTTCAAAGGGCCTTCCTGGAATTATGCATATAATAAGAATCTTCAGAAACGTGAAAACTTTAAAACATGTCAATGACAATCTTCAGAAACATGGGAAATTTAAAACATAGAAACTCAAAAAAACTGACACAAATTCCTCCTACTTAATTTGTTAGCAAGGATGGAGGCACTAACATGCAAAAACAATCTCTTCACTCTTTTACTTATTTCATCATTATTATGTTGCCTAAAGAGCAACTAGATAACATGAATATTTCTGCTATTAGTGTTACCTGCTTTACTAATCTTGTAAGATTTGCAATAAATTTAGTTTCAGGGATTCTTCTCATTCTGGTCTATTAGTCTAAGATCCTGGGTCTTTGCATGCATTCTACTAATTGGACATTTTTTTCTGACTAACATACTTAATATGTTAGTAGGCCATACTTAATAAATTTTTTACCATCTCCTCTCTTCCTTTTATTTATTGCTTTTTGCTCCTCTACCTATTCAGTAAATGCTTTTACAAAAGAGTGTGTACAAAATGACCCCATACATCAACCCAGAAAGTGACTTTTGAAATAAGACAGTAAATTTTAGGAGTAGGTGTAAAACATGTAGGTTTTCTTTGAACAGCAAGCTGGGACTTGAAGACACAACCTCTTTAGACACATGCACCTGCTGCTGGTCAGTCTCACCATTTTACTTTTGACGAGCTCTTCAATTGCACTGACGAGTTCTGCAGCACTGGGTGTCTCGGAGCTTGTCGGTCGCACCAAGAGTCGAGAAGATGTCTGTGCAATGACACAAAGGAAGGAGAATCCCAGAGTTAGCCCAGCACTTGCTCAAGGATTAAGAAACTTCCTTCACTTCTCTGTCAGACAATGGTACCCAACAGGTACTGTCAATGTCATGTAACACTAAGATCATCCCTTCCAACTCGAGTGGCTGGAGTTGGAAGTTTCAAGTAAACCCCATAGAAGTTAAATGCTGGGATAAAAATTCCTGTTCCTACATGCAATAGAACTCGAGGAAATATCATTGCTGACAATTCCTGGCAAATAGCTATGAAAATTGCCTGAGTTGACCCAATGGACAACAGTTTGTTAACCTATTTTATTGCTGCTTAAACAAAGCAATAACTGCAGAACACTAAGAGAAATCAAGAAGACTTGAAACAAATGAGGAAGCATTATTAAGAAAATATACACCAATAACTCAGGGGCATTTACTTTTCTAAAAGAGCTGGAGTATATTGCCCAGATTCAGATGGGAAATTGAGCTCACCATTTCTCGTGCCATCCATTTTTCCCAATGGTATGTGTTGAGCACAGATGATCTCTGGCCTCATAAGCTATAAAATGCCAGTTTATAGATACAACTGAAGGTAAAAGGTGTTCACAGTAAAGGATTCTGGGAGAAGGCCATTAAATTCAGCCTCAGTAATTTGCAAACAGAGTTGTTTGCATATTACATTTATCATTTAGTAACTAGAAAGTGGAAACAGGGTGTAATATGAACTGTACTTCATATTACAAACAGCACAGTGAACATCAGGCAGCACAGGGCAAGCTGTCCTGCAAACCTTTCCAACAAAGCGGACAAAACACTAGCACGAAAGTCAACACAAGAGGTTCTGCTCAAATCAAGCATGGGTGTAACAAGACTCCCCACAAGTAAACACAGAAAGAATATACAGATTTTAGGTAGTTTGCCTTGTATTTGCCTTATTTGGAAAGGAAAACAGGGGCTGGGTAAGCAAAGGAAATAACAGATAACTTTAAACGGAAAGATATGGGAACTGAGCCAAAGCAGAGACAGAACACAAGTCAACATAATGCTGCATCAGAGTTTACAAAAAGAGAAAACAAAAAGCGAAAATAATTAGTTTCATATTAACACAACTGATCTTGAAACTTTTAATACTGTTTATCCAAAAATTAAATGCAAACAACTTGTAAACTGCCACCAAATGCAAATCCATGACATGTGCAATGATTCTGCCGAATGAGAGAACGCATATAGTGTGCAGATGAGCTCTTTGGGGACAAAATGGTTGTGCTATTTAGTGCTATTAGACACATTAGCATGGCCTAGCACATGATGTTTGCATGCACACCAAAAACTGACCAATCCCACAAGTTGGCTTATCTTTTAGGCAATTTACATGTTCCTGACATCCAAATGTTGACCAGGTTTTCCACAGCTGTGCCTGTATGTGAGTTTCCACTTTGGATGAAGAGCTCAGCTTAGTCTTAAAAAACACTGTCAGTGTTGAAATCAGGTTCTGGTTATGGTCTCTTTTATTGCTCTGTTGGGGTATGTGGGATGTGAGGTAAAACTGAGGTAGAACTGTGATTTCCAATGCCTGTGGTTATATCACATATAATCTGAAAAAGAAGGAGCTGCATAGATAAAACTCTGCTGACTTTCCTGCTTATATACTCTAGGAGCAGAATACATCCGTTGCTCAGAAAAGAAGGGAAGGCTGGAGGGAGCAACTGAGCTCACAGAGGTACGAGATGCTGCAAGAGGCCCACAGCAGGCTGGGAAGGGAAGGAGAAACCCAGCAAACATGGAGTTTCCATCACTGAGAAAGAGCTCTGGAGAGGAAGAAATGCTTGCAGGGAGGCAGAGATGAACGCCAAGTCTCTGAGGTCACAGAAAGGAGGAGACATTCCTTGGGATCCGGAGTAGCTGAGCATCCCAAGAAACCACCCAGCAGGGCAGGAATGTGAAGGACTCCACCCAGAACACAGACAACTGGGAACTTGTTTGCAAGCCTTTTATTAATCAGTAACTCTGTCAATAGAGCCAACTACCTTCTCCTGGGTAAAACTTTGCTCTGGCTTCTCACTTCTGCATTCCAATAAAGCATTCACTTTAGGTGCTAGAAACTGGGGGTGCATGGACTTCAGGGAGGCACACACAACCTCCCAGGATTCCCCATGAGGGGACCTTTTGCCTCCCACCATGAAGGATAAACATTGCATAGTAACAACACATTGCAGAAGAATCACTATTTTCATGCTGTGAAAAAATATGGTATAATAATAACTTCACCAAGTTTTAACTTCTCTGAAGCCTCGTCTAAATGTAGTTTCAGCTACTTTAAAAACAGTCCCAACACGTTTTTACTGAAGTGGATGCATGTTAACCTTTTAAGAAGCTGTGCTGATTTTTCTTCACAGAGGCTGGTATGGGACAGCATTTTGCATTTGTGCTTAAAAAAGTGGTATTGATGTAGAGATGTCTTTATTATTACTGAGCAGGACTTACACAGAGCCAAGGCCTTTAACACTTTTTTGTACTGCCCTGCTGGTGAGGAAGTTGGGGTGCTTTGGAGGCTGGGAGGAGACACAGCCAGGACAGGTGACCCCAACTGACCAAAGGGATATTCCAGACTATGTGACATCATGCTCAGTGTGTGAAGTGGAGGAAATAAGGAGGAAGGGGGGATATTTGGAGTGATGGCATTTATCTTCCCAAGTCACTGTTAAACTTGATGGGGGGCCCTGCTCTCCTGGAGATAGCTGAACACCTTTCCACCCATAGGAAGCAGTGAATTAATTCTTTGTTTTGCTTTGCTTGTGTGCATGGTTTTTGCTTAATCTCAATCCACATGTTTTCTATCTTTTACTTGACCCATTCTCTCCCTGATCCCACTGGTGGGGGAGTAAACAAGCAGCTGGGTGGTACTTGGTGGCTGGCTGGGTTTAAACCACAACAGCAGTGAAATAAAATTTACTGGAAATGGAAATCTACTTAAAGAGTCTTTCTCTACTGTGGTATGAGTCTGACTTTGCACCAGAAATACACAAGTAAGCAGACACTAGTTTACAAGCATATCCCTTCATGTTAGTGTTCTTGCTATGTAAAGAACTCTGTAACGAAATTATTTTCTCTGTGGAAAACTTTTTATACTTGCATATCAACTGTTCTCTGTCACTGAAGGAACATGAAAATATGGCAGCTCATCACCAAGAGCTTAGACATATCTTCACCAACATTATTTTCATCTTATTTCTAAATCTGAGATTATTCTAGCAAAAAACCATTATCTCAGCTCTGAAGGCTGGCCTATTTTTGCTTGTTTTGTTTCAGGAATATTTCCCAATTTATTAACTCTTCAACTCGTATGTTACACTTTGTCAATTCACAAAACATGTAGGAATTGAATACACACAGAGTATAAGAAACAGCCATTGTGATCCTACAAATGACAGCTTCAGGCATGAGTGAGATTCCCACTGAAAAGCAGTGTTTTTAAAAGAAAAAAAAAAGAAAAAAAAAAAAAGATCCACTAAAGTTATGAATAACATCTGTACCACAGAGAACAGAGAGCAAGCAATCACAAAATTCACTAACAATATTCAGTGCTGCAGATTACAAAGATTAAAATTTTTAAGGAGCAAAATGGCAAGAAAGCAATAATGTGCAATTTTGCTGAACAAGTCCAGATTATTTCCATTTTAAACCCCTTCATTTTCAGACTTGATACTTGTCCCTTAAATGTCTGATCCAGGTTCAAAATTGAAATAAACTCTCTCAATGTATCAAGATTGTAACATTAAAAAAACCAGATCTTATGCAAGTAAGATTTTCTTCATGTAGTTCCTACCTACATCCACTGGTACCACCAGTGTAAAATTTTCCCCTTCAATTTTAATGTGCCTTTGCTTGTGAAAAACAGATGGATTATGTGCTGGTTTTGGCCGGGACAGAGTTAAATGTCTTCACAGTAGCTGGTATGGGGCCATGTTTTAGATTTGTGCCGGAAGCAGTGTTGATAAGTCAGGGGTGTTTTAGTTATTGCTGAGCAGAGCTCACACAGTACCAAGGCCTTTTTTGTTTCTCACCCCACCCCACCAGCGATGAGAATGAAAGGGCACAAAGAGCTGGGAGTGGACCCAGTCAGGACAGTTGATCCCAACTGACCACGGGGATATTCTAGACCATATGGCATCATCCTCAGCATACAAAGCTGGGGGGAAGAAAAAGGAAAGGGGGGACATTTGGAACAATGGTGTTTATCTTCCCAGGTCATTGCTACACCTGATGAAGCCCTGCTCTCCTGGGGATGGCTGAACACCTGCCTGCCTATGGGAAGTGGTGAATTAACTCCTTCTTTTACTTTGCTTGTGTGCATGGCTTTTTCTTAACCTATTAAACTGTCTTTATTTTGACCCAAGAGTTTTTTCACTCTTTCCCTTCTGATTCTCACAGGCAGAAGTGGAACACTGACTTTGTGGGGCTTAGCTGCTGGCTGGAATTAAACCATGACAATTATTACCCTTATTTGGTAATTCCTTTCTCTTAGACATCCTCCCTCCTTTCCCCCCATCCCCCCAAAAAATGCCCAACAAAAAACAAGAACAACAAAAGGTATGATTATAAAACAATTAGACTCTAATCACTAAATATGGCATCAGCCAAAGCAATGTAAGTCATCCCGTGAGCACACAAAGCAGCCCATTTCCACATTTGAAGTGCTAGCAGAAAAATTTCTACACTTGTGCTTTGAAAAAAGAGAAGGATTTAATTTATACTCTTTTCATAGAACACCCTTTTAAAGTTGTCTAGAGGGCAAAAGTGATTACTTCTGTCTACCATGAAGCTACATTTTCGAGACCTTTGGAAGCAGAAGAAAAATCTGAGCAAAGAGAGGTTCTCTCATCATGTGAAGCCTCCCCCACATCCTGCTCCTACCTTGTCATCCTGTGAGTCTGGCTGGAGAAGGCTGTGTTGCTGAATTGCCATGGGAGGAGGAAGTGGCACAGCATCTGCTCCCTCTTCGCCTTCCTCCTCTCCGCAGCTCTGCATGCCTGAAGAGGATGACTTGGAGAGAGTGCCACTGCTCAGCCCCTCGTTCCGACCTCTCTGTAAATAACACCAAAATGTCCAAGCTCTGTAATCTCAACAGCATGAAGCTTGTTATCACATGCTCGTTTTAAGTCTATTCTGTAGTTTCAGAACAAGGCAAGATGCCAAAGACAGTTTTCAATGTCTGGTAAAAGCAAAAGAATTCAAATACTAAGAAAAAGACATTCAGCTGAAATTTACTACAGGAAAGTGTTATCGAAGCCATGCTTGCTTTCCAAGTTCAATTCTGTAAAGAGAAATCTTTATCTCTCTGAAATATGTATCTTGCTCTGTATAACAGCAAGACTTCTAGAGAACATAAAAAACCCCTATTACAGTAGTATGAAGTATTTAGTCAATTATCCTTTCTGTACCCCACAAGGAACTCTGATTTCAAGTACCCAAAGTTTAATGTACTGATCTCACAGGATAATTAATCTACCTTTACAGGAAGACAGCATAGATGGTTATCGTTTTTTCCTTAAGGCAGTGGTCTTAAAGCTTTCCCTTCACTCACAGAGCTGCAGAATAGCAAATACTGCCAAAATGATGTTACAACTGCACACAAGAGGGTCTCTTTCTACAGCCTGACATTCAAGGTCAGAGGCCAGTATTCATTCCTAACCAACATCTCTCAATTCATCATGCTGCCAAGTCTTTGGTCTTTGCTTTCCCTACATTTACTGTGGAACTTCACTAGTGCTCCAAGCGTGTAGAAAAATATGTTGGGAGGAAGAAAATAAAAAAGCATCAGTAAATAAAAAATTGGACAACTGAGACTGCTTTTCTGTATGGTAAGTACCAAAACCAATAGTAAGAGTCAATCTAATAAAAGGGAATAACATGCACCCAGCTGTGTCCTTGGAAGCAGTAACAAGACATTCATTTCAGCCTGAACCATAGGTTTGTAACCAAGAATTTGGCTCTTGTCTGCACCTATCTGGAAGCCAGTTTTGTTCATACATGAGACTTTGAGGAGGCACATGTTTGTGGGAAGAAGGGAAGCCCTCAGTAGATGTCCCTGGTGGTAAAATTTGGAACAGTTCACAATTTCCTTCTCTCCAATGAAAACTGTGCATATTATTTAAGTGGTAACTGGCCTGCATTGAAGAGCCGGTAATTTTTCTGTACTCTAACTTATGCAAGGTGCAATTAGAGCTTTAAGCAGTTAAGCAGCTTTCCCTACACTTTCCCTGATCCATCAACAAGAAAAGCAAAGGAAATGCAAAATGACCTGATTATTCCCAGACCCTGAAGCACCTTTACTCATAAAGCCACTTCCCTAATTAGCATAAGAGAGTAAAGCCAAAGGACTTTTTATTCTCCCATTTCTGTTTTTAAATGACAGGTGCTTCACTAACACTCTTAAGGGCACAGACTGTGCCTGGTGCAGGACTAACGCAGAGCACAGAGGTCAAGGATGAGCACAGGGCACACTTTGCTCCACTGATGGACAGTCAGGGGAGGAGACAACCTTCACCTGACAACATTTAGTTCCTTGAAAAACATACACACGAATCTCAGGAAGCTGCCTTGAGCACTTACCTCTTCAACGGTTTCATCTTGTGGGGTCGCTGCACTGTCGTCGGAGTCCTTCTGAGAGCCTGCATCGGCACTTTTGCGGACCTCTCTGCTTTTCTTGTGCTTGTGGGCCAGTTTTTTGACGTGCCCGTCTGCTTTGCCACTGCTCAGGCGCCTCACAGGACTGGTGAGCCACTTCCTCAAGGTGTTGCCAGGGCGCTTGGGGCCTGGGGAGCTTTGAGCACCGATCATGTGGGGTTGAAGTGACGTTACGGAAGCGGGAGGACTGGCGTCATTGCTGGATACCGAAAGGGAGTCTGGAAAAAAGAACAAGGGGAGCACTTTAAAGCTGAAGCACTTCCAAGTGAGAAACAAGGCAAATGGATATATGTAATAATGGATATGGAACTGAATTTATGGACAAATCAGTGCGATTTTTTGGATGGAACCTGGCCTTCAATGACAGTGCAGCGCTCATGCTGCATGTGGCCTTCCACGCATAAGCACCACTGATGTGTTCAGAACAGTCAAGCCTCATTAAGTTGTTCCTGCCTCAACTATAATTCCTTCTTCCCATTGCTGATACTTATTTGATAGTGAATTATACTTTCCATATGTCATGTAACTTTATGGAAGCATATGCTTGTTTTATCTTTTAATGTTTACTGCTTTGAGCAAAGACATGAAGGGGAACAATAATTGCCTCATTGAGATAAGCAACTCATTTCTCATACAGCAAATTTAATTACAAATGCTCCAATTACTTTTGTTATTTGTATATTTCCTCTACACTTGACTCAGAGGGAAGAGAAACCAGAAGTCAGTTAAATGTGTCTTTTGCTTAAATTTTCTCTGAGTTTTGGCTTTGTTTGGCTTGTTTCTTAAAAAGGCACAAAGCAATGTTTAAAAGCCCACTTGCTGAAATCTCAGGATCAGCAGTAATTCTCAGCATGACATGCTTGAAGTTCTGTAATCAAACAAAGGATACGCTTTTCTCAAGCCATAGTTAAATGTGCATGAGGCCAAAACCACTTTCCCACCAAGATTCCTGTCACTTGACCAGGACTGTATGCTTATGATGAACACCCACTGGTTAGCTATTGTGAGACTAGATTTCCCCCCCACACCCAGCAATTCTCTTTCCCTAAAAATACACTTTTTTTTCCCTTTTTTTTTGGGGGGGGGGTGGGGTTGGGTGTTAAGTGGGGGCCTGGAAACATTATTGTAACACCACTCCTAAAAACACTGTCTACCACTAGTGTATTAGCAAGACTATCCTAGGTTGTTAGATATGGGGTTTTTTTCCCCCTGTGTATGCACTTTGGCAGACAGATAGTTTACATAAGGATGACATAAATAATGTTTTGTTTAATGTTTCTACCGCTGGGAGTTAAATGCAGTGCTTGTGCTCCTTGAAGCCTGACACAGATGTTCAGGTCACCTCTAGGAGCTTTTCCCAAAAGGTGTATTGCCAGTCTGACCAGAGATAGTTTGAATTTTGGGGAATAATATGGTCACATTGATGTAAGAATACACTTCATCATAAACATCCAAATGCTTGGATCCACACACAAACATGTGAGGCTGTTCGATTTCCACAGAGCACTAAGTGTAAATGATGGTTTGGAATGGAGATGGGAAAAGAGACGTAAAATGTGGCTATAAAAAGTTAGGACTTTTTATTTTTTTCTTCATGTTCAAGCTGTTTCACAAAGGGCACCCTTTCCTTGGAATCCAAAATGTGATCTATCATGCTGTTTATAAAAATGTTTCTCTGTTCCAATAAAACCCATGGCATGTCATCATTAAGATACACCAGCTCTGATGCCAAGAACATTTGTAGCTTATACTTTATGAACACATACATAATAATTGCTGTTAACCACCACTTTCATCATGTTTCCACAAAGCTGAAGATAGACAAAATTTATAAAGCGTATTTTCAGTCTAACAGGCTAGCTGCTAACTCTTTAAATGAATTCACATCTGCAGAATTATCTTCCAGCAACAGCTGTAGCTGTTGTGCACATAGGTAAGGAGAGTTCACATGGTGTTATTAACCTGGCTTCAAGGCGTTAAGTAATGGGTATTAGCAAAAAATCAGATGCAGAGCAACACTAGTTGTCTTTGTCTTCAAATCTTGGGAGAGCAATGCTAGGAACTTCTACATTATTTTCTTGCTGAAGTGGAAAGCATAAGGAAGAAATTAATTATCTATAACAATGGTTTTAAACTTGCAATCTGAGTATCCCTCAAGGCACTGGGATTAGTACTTAAGGGTTCTCAGCATATATGCAAGAAAAGCAAGCCTACTAGCCATCAGCATTCACATCATGACAGATTTTTACTTTATAAAAAAAACTCTAATCTGCTTATTAAAAAAATTCCAAACAAAACTTGCGACCATCTGCAAGCTCTCCACAGGAATCCAAACAATCTCCTATTAAACCTCTGTAAGAATTTAGTTTGACTGTTCTTTCACCAAAGTTACCTTTACCTTTACTGTGTCATGCATTTAAATTATTATCAGATGCCTTGTTTCAGAAACCACAGCAAACATCAGCTGATGGGTTTTTCAATAAATAACCTTTTACTACTCTGCTAGCAGCCTACAGAAGATGAGACAACAGTGATGGTGTTCTTGTAAGTTTCTTAAAGCACAAACTAAATGCCTTGTTTCCAAAACTCCCAAGCTTGAAGATGTTATAACTACTCAGCCAGATTTTTCTTTCATTTGTATATAGTTTTCCTCTCAATAACAGTTCATACAAGGTTCCTTCCACGCAAATAAAACAGAAAACATTCACTCGTTTACATAAGAATAAAAGGTTAAGCCCTCACAGAAGTTCACCATGTACTGTTTTATACTTTTATATCTGCTGCATTTCTTTCCTTTGCAATTACTCCTTTCTAACAAAAAGACAGCTTGGTGGTGCACTAACTGATTGCATACTATTGACTTTTATATAAACATATCTATTCCTAAGCATATAACATGCCTGCAGTTAATAAACCCCTTCTTTTTATAAAGTGTGTTCCATCTCCTCAGATTTTCACACATCCTTTTGGCAAGCTACACTTAGCAACTACCGAATTTCTTGTAAAACCAAGCAGTACAGGACAGAGGCCCTGAAACTGTGGAAGGCAAGTATTTTTGTCTGACTGTATTTCTGTTGTACCACTCCTAACTTTTAACCTGAGTCAGCTAAAAGTTTGTGGGCAGGAGGAGGGAAAAGAGCACAGAGAAATACGTACACTGCTGAAGCAGAGAGGATCTAAGAGACAAAACAATGCAAGCCAGACATGTTCCACAGCACATACTTCAGCCATATCCGCCCACACAACATTAGTTTTCATTTGGTGTGCAGCATGTAACTGCTTCTTATCTTCCCTTCTGCATGATGTAATACGAAATCCTTACTGAAGTATTATTAGGGCTTCAGAGAATCACAAAAGTGGACATCATGTAAGTAGTACACTGAAATGATAGCATTGTTCCACTTTGTTCTTTAAAGCTTGAAATCACTCAGAGAGAAGTCAAATCACAAAGATTGGGGACCTTTGGAGATCAGCTAGACCATGCCCACTGCAGGGTGGTACAGGGTTGCATCCAGGCAGGTTTTAAGGATCTCCTGAGAAGGAAACTCCACAAATGTTCAGGGCACTGCTGCAGGGCTCTGCCAGCCTCACAGTAAAGTAGTTCTTCCTCATATTCAGATGGACCTTTTTATGTTTCAGTTTGTGCCCAGTGCCCCCTGTCCTGTCACTGGATACTGAAAAGAGCCTGGCCCCATCTTCCTGAAACCCATCCTTAAGATACTTCTATGCATTAATAACACCCCTTTTTAAAATAAATAAAAATACTTCATTGTTATAAAAGCATGAGCCTAAAGATCAAATTTTATTAAACAGGGCATTAAAATTAGAGATTTTAAATCACCAGTGTTAATCTGAAAAGAATACCAGCCCACTAGGTCTCTTCAGAGATTAGATCTGACTTTTTGCCTCTTCTTAAATTAGTAGAAAACATCTCTAAATCCTCATAGCTGAGTTAATAGTCACTAGAAATATTCCATGTTGGTGTTTTCCCAGTGAGACCCTTTACCATCTATTTTCCCATCCCATCCCAGACAACAGGCATCCAGATTTTCCACTTACTTACTCCCATCTGTTTTTCAGGACCCCAGTAACAATACTAAAGCACAGTCATGTACAAAACCTGGGTGCCCGTGTTCACATATTTATGTAGAGGCATTGCCAGATCGAGGCATTAGGGAATATAAATACCCAATACAAGCATTTTCTACAGCACAGAAAGACCTTTCACCTTCACTGCAAGAAGAGCCCCATGGCAGTGTGTCATTTCTCCCTGTCCCATCACTATATATGACTTCTATCTATACAGTTAGGGACACAGACTTAGTTTGATTGATTACCATGCTTGGGATTGTTTACACTAAATCAGCTTTGTTTCCTTTAAGACTATATAGAAAATTGTTTTTCTAGTGTTGCTCAAGAATGCTTTATTACCAAGACATGCTAAGAAGAAAAAAGGAGTATTCAAAATTGAACTGAGAACAACATGGGATTTTAAAACCAAAACAGATGGAAGAAATTTGGGGTATGCTAACCCCAAATGTGTTTCAAGTACAATAAACTTTCTAGTGAGACTCAGACTCCCTTTTAGAAAAAGATAAATGAAACAGATGGACATCTTGGAGAGAAGAAAAAAACCAACACACATAGCAGTCACACACAGCATCACCAATCCAACAAGAAACCATCTATTTTAATAAAACCACTACTTGTTCAAGTAGAGAAAAGTTTTGCAATTCAATAAAGTACTTTAAAAATACCTAACGGATGGGCTTTGTTTTATAATTCATAGCTACAATAAGAAAAGAAGGCATTTAACTACCATTTTCCTGAAAGTAAAAACCACATATGTTGCTCTGGTAGTGAGGTCAGAGGGTTCACTCAGAGTCCATAAATATATTTTTGAAGCTAAAGGGCAGGCAGCATGGGCTCTGACCCCCTCAAACCAGAAGATAAAGTTACCTCCAACAAACAGGGACATTTTTGAAATGGGAAGGGAAATGGGAATTCTCATTCTAGTCCCAGCTTTCTTAACACTAGAAACATGCACATCTGTGATTAATAAACCGCTTTTTTCCCTAAAAAATAAATCAGCCATGTTAAGTTAGTTGATGACTTGAAAGACTCTGCTTCATTTTAACTATTTCCATATTGCTGGTTTTTGAGTTTTACTGCAAGGGGTTACAGAACCCCTGACTCACCTAGGGAGTCAAACTAAATCTGCTTGATGCTCTGCACCTCTAAACACAAAATGCTCCAAAATAAAAAATAAGAACATTTCGCAGTCTCCGGATTGTGAAACAGCAATGGGGCAAAGACTGAAAAATGGAGCAAAGTAAACTTAGTAACCCTGACTGGCATGGCATTCTGCCACTGCAGATCTGCCATCCACCATGGACTTCAGGGAACAAAAACTCAACCAACCAACAAAAGAAACCCAGAAAACTCATCAGGAGAAATCAAACAGCTGATCAATAAGATCTGTTGCAGGTACATTTTGAGTGTCTGGGGACAAGGGCTGTTTGTTGGTACAAAACACAGTGAGCACAAATCTTTGGTGATGCACTTGAAGGTTTAATATGCAAGGTGGAATTGACAAGCATCTAATGACAAAAGTTCATAAAAGTCTGCCTGCATACACAGTCATCACTTGTTATTAGATGAGATGATGAAGAAGGTGTGAAACAGAAAAGAGTGCAAGGATTATTTTAGTCATGGACATGCATGCAGTTTCTGCCTGGGAACTGATTTTGATGTAAGAGGTTACCAGTCTGCCACATATAAGATCATTCAGATAATTTTGTATGTGTCAGGAATTCTATTTCTCTCCTGCTGGATATCCTCTTAAAAATATTCTTGCTGCCTATTTTTTGCAAACCAGTACTGGAATGTACATCAAAAGGCATTAGATGTGTTTCAACTTTAAAAAAGCCCTCATAACAGCAGTTACACCATTTAAAGACAATGCAGCTTAAGCATTATCAGGCCTGCAAATGGGGCACCATGCCCTTTGGAAAGCACGAATTTCACTTGTGAGGTAGAGCAACATAACTTCCATAAAACTAGTTTCTTTAAAAAAAAAGTTTCAAAAATCAGAAAATGCAGAAAGCTAGTACTCAATACATGGAAGAAAATCCCTCAATCATATTTGCGTCTGGAGTGGAACAAACAGAGCCTTCATCTCTGGTCAGCATACCTTTCCGGTAATTTGTTTCAAGTTATGCACTATGCCGAAATACCAGTTAGTAATCTTTTCAGTATGTGAATAGACAAAGAGTTCAACTCCTTAGCACATCTTCCCTGATCGATAAATTATCTATATTAAATTTGAATGATACAGGCACTGGTCCAGACCACTTAGATTTACAGGTATGCAGGAATTAAGTCTTCCATGTCATCAAAAGCTGATTATCTTAACATCAGGTAGACTGGAATTCTAAGCGTGAGGCTAGACTGTCTTCAGCTTCCCTCCATGAGATACTAACTGCCCAAAAGCAATTAAAAAAACCTCCAATCCTGCCCCTCTGACTGTCATGTTAATGACTTCCAAAGGACTTTCTAATATTGAGAAAAGTCATTCAACAGACATATTTGCACCTGCACTAGTAGAAGGAGTGAAGAAAACCTCTGAGTAAGAGCAAAAAGAATACACTGTTCATTTGAATTAAAAAATTAGTGGCATATGCCTGAAAGGTTTAACACACTTACTGTTGTAATTTTTTTCTTAATATTTTCTCCTGCCTTCCTACCCCATAAATTTAAGAACAAGTTTTTGTAAACCAAGGTTTTCCAAGGTTTTACATTTAAGTTTTTAACTAGTTTCACATGCATTAAAGAGTGTACACAGAGAGAGCTGAAAATACAACTGCTATCTGTGAGCTAAATACTATCAAAATTCAGATGGGAAAAACGTCTCCTCTTAGGACTGCTGGACAACTTTGCATCCACACTTGTGTTGTTGGTTTTTGGGGTTTTTAAGCAGGAAGGAGGCATGATAGTATGCCAGAAAAAAACATTCCCAGGTTAACAAAAGTAGTTATGTTTGTGCTGCCTGGAATTCAGACTACAGGGAAATAAAACCTCAAATCTAAATTTTGTATACTGCTACAAGCACAAGGCAGCACTACAGAAAGGGAGAGTGGACTTTGTGGGGGATTTAATTCTTCACAGTAAGCTGTTATTCTCTCCTATTTCTGAAGAGAAATACATTTTGTGTCACAAGTAGGAAGTATTCAGACTTCAACTGCTGAAATTTAGTTTCACAGTTTGTGAAAGCCACAAGTTTTTAATAGATTAAATCTCAGTTTCCTTCTATGCAGCTTATATTTGAATAGGCAGTGTCTGGCTTTCAACTGTATTCTTTTGGCCACCTGTTTGTTCAGATTTAAAGACGGCAACATCCATGTGTCTGGTAGGACTCACCAAGGACAGATTTTTGCAATTTTGCAGTGTTTCTCAGTCAAGTTCTCACTCTATGTCAGTGTACTGAGCCATCTTCTTAACAGACCAAAGCAAGTAGCCTGATTATTTTAATATGATTGTCTCCCAATGGAAGGAATGGTGCATTTCCCCATACAACTAACTGCACAGGCACTTCCATGCTTTTATGTAAGAGCTAATGAACAGAAACGTGTTCTAATTTTCAGGCACTTATGCACAACCTCCAGAAAGTTCCCTCAGGCCAACTGGGGCCATCATCCAGTTCCTTATCTCTTGCACTTCACCTGTGCCTCCCCTTATAGGATATCATTTTACATCAGAGTGAAAGGGCACAGAAGATTACTTGCTCTGCAGATCTACAATAGGCAAGGTTTTCAGCAACAGATTTAGGTTATATACTAACAACTCCCTCATAGGGGCTGAAACATACCATGAAATGTAATAAAATTAAGGTGACACCCTTCTTTCATTGAATGGTTGAGAAAGTTCTTCAGAGTAAATAGTGAAAGAAAACCAGGGAAATACTGCTTTTCTATATTAACAAGCAGGTTTCCCCACAGTACCAAAGTATTTTCCCTATTTTGCTTTAAATACCGTAGCTCGTAAGATAAAAATTATCAAAGTTTCACAAAAACTCTGCTACATAACTCTTTTTCAAAGGATAGGCATTTTTGAGCTTTACTACAGAGACACAAATACTTTAAACAGTCTGTATATGCTATTTGAGCTAGATGCCTAGCATCAGGTATATACCCAACTGTTACAGGATGACCAAAGGAGAAGATCCAATGAAGGCAAGGCCCAACTACTCCTCCCTCCAGAAGAATGGATGCAGCAGGAATGGCTGCAGGCACAAGGCTGCTGCCTCCTCAGGAGAAGAGGAGCTGTGTACAGCTGCTTTCGCCTGCTCCCAGCACTGCTGCTGGAGAGCTGAAGATCCCAGCACAGGAAGCTGTGGAGGGCACAAGACAGTGGGAAAAAGTGGGAGCTGGCAGCACTCGCTCCATGGCACAGCACTCCCTGCCTTTGACAAAACCAATCAGCCACCCACTGCGGAGAAATGGCATCTGAGGCAAAGAACGGAAAAGAAGGAAGCAGAAACTTTGGTCCTGGGCCTCATAGGCAGCGCTGGTCCTTAAGACACTAGAGAGAGTTTAGCTGACTGCTGACAGCCCATTGGCCTCGTGCTTGCCACATGCAGCCCGCCTCCCAAGAGCCATGCCAAGGGATGCCAGGAGCAAAGATGTAGCTCTGCTCGTGGCAGAGAGCTGTATGCCACACTACAAATGGGAACCACTCCTGACAAGATTAGTAATGAACAGATCAGATTTTAATTGGAGCAACTGCACAATTAATTCTGCTCATCTGTTACTGAGCTGTAGGGGTTTTATCATCTGCTACTCTAATTTTTGCTGTAAATTTTCACTCAGAAATGGATAAAAATAAACTCCAGTCCTAGAAATGCAGCACAGCAGCTCATCTGATATGCTTTGTGCATCAGTCCAGAAGAGGAAGATTATGAACAGACATGAAACAAAAATGTCCATATCAATGCAGATAACAGAACAGCCAAGCAAAAGGAGATGGAAAAAGATGCATTCAGCAAGCCCTCAGCTCTGCTGAAAGCAGAGAAAGCTGTGAAGGAAGGGAGGGAGAGAAGCAGTTCTGTAGAAACTGCAGAGGAAGAATCATGACCTCAGATGTTATTTAAAGCAATACATGCCATGCTTCCCTTGCAAAAGTTCAGCAATGCAGGGCATCCCAATGGAAGGAATTTATCCAATGCAGATTTTAAAACAGCCCCAATACATCAAGAAAAATGTTGTATAGTGCTAAGATATTGCAAAAGCAAGTTTCAGCAAGTCTGATCTCCAAAGGAAATAGCGAGACACAATTCTGCTGTACTATTGAAATTGAGAATGTACACACAGATAGGGAGGAAATTAGCTTCCACCACTTTATGTAATCAATATAAACAAGTCCCACAATTATGATGGCAAAAACTAATTCCACACAAAATTTGCATAAATGCTGAGCCAAAAGTATTTTTTCCTTTTGTCCAGAAGTATGAAAAAACTGGAGCAAGTATAACCTCTGTCACATATTTACAAATGTGTGATCTCTAGAAAATGAAAATAGATGCATTTTATTCTCTCTCAAAATGCCTTAAAAAATTCCAACACATGAGAAAACCTCCAAAAATTCTCTCGTATAACTGACAGAATGTATGAAGAGTCAATAAACACTTAAAAACACAATGGGTAGATACTATTAAAAACTGCTAAGCACACCTTCAAGTGTACTAGTTAATTTATAAAGAGATGGTACACAATGTTAGGATTAAGTTACAAAAACAAACGAACCTAAAGAAATAATGTCTTTATCCAATTTCATTTGTTTTAAACCCCTAAGTTATTAGATACTCATACTAAAAAAACCTTGTTTCTTGTTCACTTACTGCAGTTACACATTAACCTAAATACACACAGTAATCCAACAGCAATTTTAACAGTCTTTTTTTCTTTCCCCCCCATCCTCTTGATTCAAAGCAGAAGAGTTCATTAGAACAACTAGCAATTATTTGGAGCCACAGCTTTAGCAACAGCTGTACAAACACAAGTTAGGAACTCTGCCATAAACTCAATAATAATAATAATATACTCATACTGTTTAGCTTTGGGGCTATTACAGTAACTTCGGTCATTTTCTCTTTCCAAATGTTATATTGTTGTAGCCCTCAAAAATATATATTAATAAAGTAATTTAGGGAATTGGGAGTGAAGATGGTATGGATAAAAATGAGTCCTCTAAAATTCCTATAGATAAAAAAATTATGTTTCCTCCTTATGCAATTAATTATATTAGTGATAGAGATTAATTTTACAATTATGTTTGTTGCTTACCCTATTAATTGATATTAGTGATAGAAATTCATTGTACAAACATTACTTTGCATTGTAAAATGTTGACCTTTGTGGCACACACACTGTCTGGAGCCCTTGTGGCCATGCCACTGCTTTCAGCCTCCCCGCTATGTAACAAGATGACTGCAGGTGATGACAGACTACTTCCTCCCAGTGCAATCCCACCTCAATAACTACATTACCAAGAGCAGACTTAGATTACAGTGATTAGAAACTGAACTGGTTTTATATTTTTTGTCTTCAGGTGGGAATGTAACCTGAGCAATCCAATGAGAGCACACGTGATTTTAATTAAGGTCACTCACACTGGAAATAAATACAAGGGGTATTTTTAACAGACTCACTGTCAAGGTTGACTAGCAGAGAGCTATTGAAAGTCATAATGCCTATCTGCTGCAAAGATGCCTTTTCAGGATGAAGTACTTGAAGGGCTTAGGAAGGGGGAAGATACTGCTCCCCAAATTCACCAGTTTTGAATATAAACTGAGTTAAAAGGGGAAAGATAACTCCTTGGTATAGAGTATTTTAAAACTATAAATTAATGGGAGATGTAACATTTTATCTCTGTGTGCAATTCAAATACACTGAATACTGAAAACAAAATCATTGCCATGTTTACAGTCTCTTCAGGAATAACATACGTACTGCTGAATTTTCTTTGGCATGATCAAGTCCATACCATGCACACACAAAAAGCTACATTTTGTAATGCAACTTTTCCATTGTTTTTGTTTCCTTGAATTTTCCCAATAAAGCCTCAAGAGGAAGGTGATGCTGTGAACTGCCTTGTTCACCAAGTCATCTAAATTCCAATTCCTCACATCATTCCCCAGCTCCCATCCATCTAATATTACCTAAGTGGCCACAAGAAAATGATGCAATAAGATAATGGGAGAGCTGTCCAAAACTGATTTGGATGTAAGAAACAAAAGGGGGGAAAAAGGTTAAAAAAAAATTAAACTTATTTTGAAAGGTATTACTTGCTTTAATTAGACATAAAGCAGAGGAAGGGTAGGAAAGCTGTCATAATTTCTACAAAACAATAATTACTGCTTTTTTAAAATTATAGACTCAACTGTAAACCTAAATTTAGGGGCAAATAAGTTATCTGGTGGAAACAAAGAAATTTAATTAGCATCTATTAATTTTTCTATTGAAAGAAACATTTCTTCTTTTCATCAAGTCCCCAGCATTTCCTACAGTGCCTCTAGACAGCTGATCTCTATGAAAGTGTTCTTAGGGCAAACTACTCCACATAATCTGTCAATTGGGTGGTGTCTTTTTGTAACCACTCACTCAGGAAGATTGACTGGAGGTGTCCAGCCCCATGTTCAAACGCAAGGAAACAAAAAAATAGGTTAAGTGGTTTAGCAAGCATAGTCAACTGTTCTCTATGAGGAAAACCAACCTTCACAGGGGACGATAGTTAATGTTGCTGATGTTGCCTTCTCAAAGCAGGATAGAATATACTTATATCACCTAAATTCTGTTCCTGTCATTACCTTCCCTAAAGTAGAGTCAGCACAAGCCTATATGAGGAAATTCAATGGATTGTTACAGCCGCTTGCAGCTCGGCGAAAAGCAGATTATGAACATATCGTTCATTACTAGTCTTGCAATGAGCACCTAGAGGAAACTTTCATTATGTAAGATGATAGCCATTCTTATGCTGCTGCTTCACTGAAGTAATTAGTTTGAAAAACAGCTGTAACACAGCAAGAGGGAAATTCACTTGAAATATAAGTTTCTGCTTTGCTCAGTTTAAGCCCATCAATTCAATACAGACTTTTGATCATGATACAAAACCATATGCATCAGCTGCTTAGATACAGGTATTCCCTGAGACAGCTGACAAGGAGGTAAAGACACACATTTCTGGTATGAAATCAAACTCCACCTTTCATTCCAAAGTTTTATTAATATTTCTTCTGTTCTCTCTCTAGGAAATTTGAAATCTCTTGGTATTGAATGCTCATTGTTCCATCATATTTTTGAAGAAAATTTTAGAAATTCTTCACTAAGTATTTTGAATATGCTTCAGTAGCAATACAAAGGAATATAGACATCTTAGCAAAATCAAAAAATGTTTATATAGAAACACTTTCTTCTTAATTCAAAAACAGAGTTGCAAGTCCTTTTTACATGAAGATTGTATCATAAACCCAACTACAGTTCCTTCAGGAAGGGATACATTTTCCTTTTAAATCTTTTTTAAAAAATTAATACTCAGAACAGAGTAGCTGTTTTGAGAATGAGCTGAGCCTAAAAGAACCATTTTAAATTACTCTGTTTTCATGCAGTACTTACACAAAGTCTGAGTGGAAAGTGCTGCATTGGAGGCAGCAGACTTGTAAGAATTAGAGGCAGAAGGCTGTCTGGGGTTAACTCCATACACACCTCTGATCCACACTAGTCTTGGCTTATTTCACAAAGCAGGTAACCCACCTGAGAGCTACAAGAAATGTCCTTTCCAACAGACTGAAAAGTCCAGTCCAGTTGAAAAGTCCAGTCCAATATATCCAAATTAAAGGAAGAAAAAAGTCAGGAGTAGTTAAGACAAAAATGTGGATAGATGTGGATCTTATCCACTCAAAGCAAAAAAACTGAGTCTCAAATCTTTAAGTTCACAACTAGGGATGGCAATTATGAAAGGACATCAGTATTTTTCTTGCATAAACTCCTGTATCTCATAACATTTTGCTGTTGTTGTTATTGTTTTTGTTGTTTGTGGTTTTTAAGGGCGGGTCTTGGGGTGTGGGAGGAGGGAACGGTGTAGCATTTTCTGCAGGATCTACTCCCAGGTGTGGCTGGCTGTGTGGCTGCTAGTGTTGATGCATGAGGATCACATGTGCAAACACAGGGTAAATAAACTAGCAGTACCTGACATGTAGATAATTTTTTACTAACCATGAAAACAGCACCTCCAGCTAACTCTCTGGCAAGTCCTGCAGCCTAATGATTCAGAACAGCCAAGAACAAGTGAGCAAGGACACAGAGGTCAGGAAAGCAGCACCTTTGCATGTGTAACTTTATAGCTGCTACATGAGCTCAGTTTAAGGAGGATTTTTGTTGCATGCTCTTTGTGGAGATAGAAAGGCACACACAGCACATACTTAACAGCTTCCATCTGTATTCTAAAAGAATAGACTTTCAAAGTGTATATGTGAATCTGTGCCAAGAATTACACCAACCCTTTAGTAATAACTGGACTCTCCCACTGCATCCTCTGAGTTCAGTCCTCAGAGATTCTTATCCTCTCTTGGACACCATTTGCTAACAATTACTTTATAGTAAAAGCATCCTGTTTTATGGATGAATTATTTCTGAGGCTTGATATATCATAAAATGGTATGAAAGATGAAAAAAGAAAGATAGTTACACTCACATACATTCTTTTAAGCAATCTACTGTACATATAATAAATGTGTTTCTTCAAAGCTAATTCTCTATTCTTTCTCTATTCATACAACCACCTTTCCTCCTTCGAAACCCAGCTCCCAGATGGTTAATAACTTCAGGATAAATTTGAGGGTTGTACATTTATTCCCTGGATTTTATCCATGAGATTTGCCTCTCAAATTTCCCAAGTGAAATATAGAATCACATGATCCACTTAGGGACTAAAACACATACACGCTATTGTTTCTTCCAGCTCATAAGGTAACTGAAAAAATATGTTATTTTCAATATTCAGTTCCAGACTGAAATGCTCTCTTCAGCTAGATAACCATAAACAACTTCAGTATTTATCTTGTCTCTCTTGTCTCATATGCAAAGTATTTTTAAGTTACAGAAATGGGTGGAATTACCATGAGAATTGGTTTCCTCCTACCAACACCACTGCTTTCTCCAACTGATGTCAGATAAAGGCAAAAATACAATACTTACATATTAGTTTTAGTAGTTTCTTGCCAATTCATTACTCAAAGCCCTATTTTCTTTCTCCCTATATGTGAATGAGTTTTTCTTCCTTCAGGCTTGATACATAAGTGGGGCAAAACCTCAGATCATTTAATTAAGCAGGAATCCATAATTATTAACTGTACATGTATTCTAACATTTTAATGAGAAATGTACCAAACTTTGTAATTCCTTAAAAAAATCTTTAAGCAATGTCAACATCTTCTAGAAATAAAATCATGAACTAGAGTACATTCTGAATATTAAGCCTGAATCCCACATTACCAGTTTTAAGTTTTCAGTGGCCAGTGATAATACAGATACAATTTTTTACTTGTTCCAGTTCAAGAGATGGCATAGCTGCAGTTATGCTGGGGTATGCAAGTAAGCTTTGTTCCCCTATTATGAAAGGCTATTGAGCCTCCTTTAAGGCATGGTCTGTGTGCATGGACATCTGTTTTTAAGACATTGAAAGGGAACAATGAAGAATGTTTGTGAAACCATGTATGTTTGCCAAGCAAGAATTCATATGTGTTTATGATCGTAATTTATGGTCATAATGGAAAGCATCTCACTGATAGGAACTGATTACACCCAGCACTTTACAAAATGTGTTTTGTCAAAATTATTTGGAAGTAAACTAACCACTGCAGCACCAAGAGTTTAAAAGTGAAGCAAAGGAGCTACAGCCAAGACAGGAGAATGCAAAGCAAAATGAAGGGGAGAAGACTGCTGCTGTGCCATGAACAGACCTCCGGCAGACTAGGTAATCACAGCTCTGGGTGAGCCCTTGCTCTAAAATATTTTGCTGCAGAACATTCTGCCTATCAACTACTATTTATAATTGACTCCTTTCACTCCCACTTTCCTGCAAGAAGTACTGTAAACCTGTACTTGTTTACTTCTAAAAACTGGAATAGTTGCTGTTTAAGGAAGCGATTGTGCAGCACTTGGGGGCTACAGAGCAGCCTTCTGAGAACACAGCTCTATTGCTGGATCAGAAATGACAGCCTGCTAACATTAACTCCCACTGCCTGGAATTCCAACACCCTGTTACCCTTTGAGAAACTACTGAGAGGTACAACCATCCCGACACTAAACCCTATCTTCAGAGGTCTCTGATTAGATTAATTCCCATTACACCCTTGATTTCATGTTTGCAAGCCTTCTACCACCCTCATTCTTCTCATCCATCTGTAACTGCAGTTTGGATATTATCAGATAACACAGATTACAACTTGCCTTTTGCTGCTTTTTTTGACTATATGCACACAGCACACAGCAACAGGTACGTAAGAAGACATCCCAACAGGTGCATCAGCTCCAGACACTAAAGATTAGCACTGTTTTGTCTTGGAGATATTTCCAACATTTTAATTTGTATCATACAAACTTGTTCAGCACTAACAGAGCAAATACCAAACACAAATATTGTTCCCTGTTAACAATTACAAAGGAGGAATGGGAGAAAATCCAACAAGAATGAGATTAACATGAATATCCTTACCTTTACCTCTGTGCTCCTCCAGTCGAGACTGAAAGAGCATGGTTTACCTCCATATTACATTTCAGAATCAGTGCTGCCTCTAAATAAATTTCACAGACCAATTTATTTCTCAACTGCCCTTCGTTTCCAAGCTCTATTTCCCCAAAAGCATTACTTCTCAACAACAATTTAGCAGAAGTGACACATACTGAATAATCTATGATTTCTTTGGTTTAGCAGCAACATTCTAAGAAATTTTCTGCTAATTTCTTAAAATACTACCATTAATATCATTTCAGCGAGTAAGAATTATCATTTCTCATTTCCCTAGTTCAACCAAAAAAAACCCATAAAGTAGCACATGCCTCTTACAAGCTTTTTCTGAAAGAGCTTACTGTACAGCATCTCAGTAGTTTACAGAGAATATTGATTCCATAACTGGTCCCTTTCCCATATAGGTCCTTTCTGTAATACTCTGCATTTTCTGGCTGGAGTCAGATCAGAAGGAGGGGAGAGTAGAGAAAGAGAGAGAAGGAGGAGAAAAAAAAAAAAAATCCTACTAAACTCCCGTGATTTCCCAAACAAACAAACAACCTGCCTCCCCCTTCCCATTGTATCTGTATTGCGCATATTTGTACCTAAATCCAGGATCCAGTATTTGCAGCCACTCGGCTGCCCGTTGCCACAGCAGGTAGGATTTACTGAGTGAAGAGATCCCAGAGTGTCAATCTGTTTAATCCTGTTCGGCATGGTGAGGGCTCAGCTGCTCCGCTACCCACAGCTTCCAAATAACCTACTCGCCTGCAGCCCGGGATGCGTTACAGCTTCTGCTGAAGGTGTTCACCCAGATAATGTTACAGGCAATGCCATCAGAATGAGGAAGTCGCTGTTATCCTCTCAGGCTGGTTTAGATCCCTGCCTGCTGTCGGAGCAGCTCCTCTCTCCTAGGGATGCTCTCCTCTGACTCACTGAACACAGTTCCAGCCTTTAAATTCACATGTGGGAATAGCCAGATGCAGCAGATTACACTCTACCGTAACTACCCTAATTGAGGCTCAGGGTGATCTTAAAAAATACAGCAAACCAGCAGTTTTTCCTCTCAGGTTTCAGAAAAGATGCAATCTAGTACCCCTACAAAGCTCTGTAGTAACCAGAATGCACAAAATGAACCTTTTACATCACTTTTTATTTTATATCGCATCATTAGTTTTTAATGCTTTCGCTAAAGGCATAAATAGAAAAAAAGATGGACATTTTCCGGTCAGCTAAACCATGCACTGCTTTCCCTGGAACTTCCAATTTTCCTTGACAAACAACAGATTCTGTCCTCACCTTCACCTTCTCTTGAGCCTTGTTTGTGACAATCAATCAATCGACCAACCAAACACCAAAATACTAGAAAAACCACACCATTTGGTAAATTAAGATCTTGCCTTGTTTAAACTACATAGCAGATCTGTTTCACCTCTGAGCTCATACTCTGCAAGATATATTTCTAGTTCATTAAGCTGTCTTCCTGTTCAGTAAACTGAGACTGCATGTATTTTAGGTTTTGTACATGCCATTTTTCACCTAGCACCCCACAAAAGCATTTGTCTATAAATATTAATTTACGTTTTTAGTTTGTTTTTTTTTTTTTTGCTATGCAAACCTAGAGAAGATGTTTGGTTTCTTCCTCTGAACACATTATCAGCTAATTTTAAAGGAGTTACATAAAGCTACATTCACTGGATAGATAAACAGCCGAAGCAAGAATTTAGTTTCTCTAAAAACAGAAAGGAAATGATTTCTAATATTATATGATCATTGGAAAAAAAAAAAAAGCCCAACAACAAGATTGAACAAACAATGCTAAATAGTACACAAACATGGAGAGAGGGTAAGAAGACAATAAAGCAGCGAAGTGATTGCCAATGACACAAGCACAAACAAATGCATGTAATGCAAGGATAAATAGGAATTTTATGTGGAACTGAGAGTCTGTAGGGTCCCAGAGTCAAAGTAAGCTTACCACTAGCATGTACACAAGTTGGGTACACACACCTTATTCTGTCTGCAGTGCTGGAGAGTTGTGGTCACCCTCCACCTGAGAACAATCTTTTTACTTTCTAGGAACAGCAGATCTAAATTCTGAAACAGTTTTTCCTTCATAGACTCCTGTACTGAAACCACTAATTCTCATTCTTGATCAATTTTCTTTTGACCCAAAACAACTTTCAAATGACACAGAATTCCTAAGGTTGGGGGCATTGTGAGAGGGCAAGGCAAGGAAGAGGAAAAAAAACCCCTGTCTTTCTCCAGCATAAGTGATTTTTTTGGTTTACCACCTACAGTGAGACTTCCACTAGGGCTAGTTTACTCATCCTGAAATTGCAGGACATCTGAAAATCATTCTAGTTTCTACTTGAATAAAAAAAATAAATTAAACAGTCCCTTTCTTTTACACTGCAACCGTTCCCATGCACATCGAGCATACTCAAGAATATCCAGCCGTTCTTGTGGTAAAAGCCTCACACCTTTAACCAACATCTAGCTAGATAGGTTATCAATACAGCTTTGACATAGTGATTTCCATATATAAGAAAACTCCTGACCAAAAGAGAGCAAAATTTATACATAAAACTGTTTTTAGGTTGGTTTTGTTTTGTTTTTTAACTGCATGAATATTGCCCTTATAAAACCAGTAATATATGCAGGAAGATATTATAAATGCTCTGGGAACCACATCATTTGCAGCTTGCTACTGCAAAAAGTTCTTCCGTTCCTACTGAAAGCAAACACTGTTATTTTTAGGTTTTGCTTTGGCCCCTTCTCTTTTCAGAGAAAAATCTGACAAACAAATCAAGGTACTGAAGGAGAGAGAATGGCTGCATAGACTGTCTCAGAGTTGTATTTCACAGATTACATGGTTAAGAAGAAAATATCATGGATACACAGTTGTCTTGGATGACCCAGTTTTTTTAAAATGCAGTTGCTTCACAGCAACACTGGCGTGGAGACAACAGACCTCACATGAATGTGGTGCAAAGCCACTGGGCACATCAGGTAAGAATTTGGTTGAAAAATATTTCAATACCTATACTGAAACAATAGCTACAACTTCCTTATGGCCCAAGGCAGAGAGCTCAGACTTAAAAATCCTCCTGAGTGTAAGCAAAAGGCAGATGATTTCTATATACAAACCCAACATTTCTTAATTTAACAGGGAGGGACCATTATGCAGTAACACTGTCACATCAGATCACACTTGAAACATCTCAAGATGTACCACAAGTCTCAGTTCCTGAGACAGGGACCTGTATCAATACATGTAATTTTATACCCAAATAAGCAACCTATTAATGTCTTTTCATGGTTTACTTCAGGCTCCACCAAAAAGCTCTCTTTGTCCTTTAGCTCAATCCGCTTTTCTGTATTCCAGTGCCATATCCTGCATTAGCTACCCCCGTCTGCTTGACAGCTCTTCCTGCAACCCCTTTCATCAGCAGTTTTTTGTAGGAACTCATCCTTGGTAATAAAAAACCAGTCAGGTAATCTTAGTTCTGCAGGCAGGAGTATGTCTGCATGGAAAACATCTTTAGGAAAAAGCCCAGCTGGTTACAGAGCACAAGCTCAGTGCAGAAGAGTTCCGACTGCATGGGGTGTTGCACAGCAGCAGTGAGCTGCCCCTGCTACATTTGCTGTTTAGTATTTGAGACCACATGCTATCAGGAAAACAAACTTTGATGAAATTAGTAATGAAAAAGCTCATCTATTGATGCATGCCAGTTGACAAAAGTCAAAATAGTCGTGACTTTTTTTTTTTAAGTAAAATTGTTTCATTTTTTGCCTTACCTGCATAAAGCTGAAATGAGCTTTCTTGATTATACACTTGATATAATATCCTTTAAAAAAAGCCAATAGTTATCTTCATTTCTGAAAGAAAAGTAGGCCCTTAGTAATTTAAGATATTTCTCAGTTTCTTAGAACAGGGATAAAATAAATGTCCAGGTGAAAAAATTGTCTATTTCACGGAGATTATAAAATTCCCCCCAAAAGACCCCACTCATTTTAAAGACAGAATTTTGTAAGAAACACTGCATCCCAGTGATTAAACAAAGAAACAAAAAAGAAAAAAAATGCAGCTAGAAAAGCACTCACTGCACATCCCAAGAAGATCAGGTAGCACATACTTTGTGTGTTAGACACAAATGAAGCATCAGATGCCTGTATCTATTACTACAGTAAAGGAATGGGATCGACTTTCTGCAATTAATCTCAGGAATCACTGGTGGACACTGTCAGCCCCCCAGAACCATTTTAAGGCATTAACATTTTGTCAGCTCACCCCAGCACAGATGTAACAGCTCACCAGTCTCTGCCATTGACAGTCAACAAATTAGTCCATTACAGCTTCAGCTTCTCACTAGTACCAGCTCTTAACTGCAGCATCTGCACCCACCATTTGCCACTGTATTAACTTCCTTATGGAAGTGCTACCTCATGTCAGGCTTCTATTAATAGTCTTGCATGTAAGAATGGAAGCATTCATTCCTTCTTCCATTTAACAGAACAACTGGAGTTAAGCTGACTGCATTTCTCATACTCCTAAGATATTTGGATGGTAATAGAAATATATAATAGAATTATATTAAAACAAAGATAAACTTAAGCATTCCAACTTAATCTTTGTAAGGCCCCACTACATTTTGCATCATCTTGGTGAAAACAAGTAGAACAATAGAGGGAAGCTAATAAAATGCAGAAATTTCAAATTTAAATACCTATTCTGAGTTGCCTAAGAGCAAGAAGCTGAAGAGCCAACCTTTCTTCCTTAATATCTGTCTTGGCAGGGTGAGGAGGTGTCTGTGTTTGAAAGATTACAGCATGAGAAAACACAGCTTCAATATTGTTCTCAAGCAAAACTAAATCTGTCTTCTCCAGAATCTTGTCCCTCATATTCCTGACATGCCATTTTAAAAAGTAATTAATAGATTTTGGAATCAGTACTATAAAGTTATTTAAAAAATTCTTGTTCATCTTAAGAGGGGAGACACTTATATAAGATAACTGAAATTAATAGAAGTGAATTCTTTATTCAGTTCTGCTAGCATCTAAATGCCACAATTTCAAAACAATTTTTGAAGTAATCTATGAGACAAATGCTTCCATGATTTAGTATTGCACAGCTCTTATAATTTTGAGTCACATTTCTGCATATGGGAAAGAAGATTCAGACTCCTAAAACTGTGCTAGACTAAAGATCACCCAGACCTAGGAACCAAAGTTAGACATAAATCCATAGCTATTAAAATTTTTGAACTAAATAACATCACACAAATCAATAGGAATTTTATTTACAATATGCATTTTGCATTTAAAAAAAAAAAAATCGGCAGACTTTCCATACAAATCCTATATTTGGCAGCTTAGGCACCCTGCCCCATACCAGAATAATCTAACACAATGAAGAAATTGTAGACAGCAAAATCACATCAATAAATAAATCTGAGGTAGAATCTTCAAAGGTGAGCTCCCACACTACCATAAAAATTCTGAAAGGAGCCTAACTTTGCCTTTTCCTCAGTGTACAATGTGCGCACAGTTTAACTGCTTGGGCTACAGCTGCACCACTAGGATCTGGCATCTTTAGCCCCACACACAAAGATCATCCTGTTCCCAAAAAACAGCCTCGCTGCTCCTCAGTCTCTCAGATAAATAACCCTGCCAGTCTGCAAGGAATGGAATCATTACAACAGCGGCTCTTTGGACTTAAAATTCAGAATGTTGTTTCCTGTTCTTTACTACCCCTGCTGCCAGCTGCCAGAGATACTTCAAACTCAATCAATCAGAAATTGTATTGCACAATGAATTGTGTGAACATCCTTAATTTGAGATTTCCAAGAGCTCCCTTCAAAATACTGGTGTTTTTCAACAACAAAAAACTCAAACCAAAAAACCTGCAACCAACAGCCACCTCCAACAAAACACACTGGTTATCTCATCAGCTGGCAAACCTGGAAAAAGTGTTTTCTGACTGAGGGGTAAAGAGATATTTTTGTCTGGGTGATTTATAGCCTTCCATTCTACATCTTGGGTAAAGCTTTGTCAAGAGCAACTGATATCAAGACACTGAAGTACTCCGGCTTTAATTAAAAATATTGGGAAATGAATCATGTATCCAACTATTCAGTCACCCAGGCTAGGATCTAAACAAGCCCTTCCTGTCTCCAGCTTTGCAGAACATGCCCTAGCTGTTGCTCATGCCTACAGTAAGAAAGAATATCAAAAAGCACATGATACAGTAAATTCTCTCCCATCTTAATCATTTGGCTATTATTTGCTTGAATTTTTAACTCTATTCTATGCTGTAGCCAAGGGATTGGAGCCTATTATACCACTCCCAAGAATGAAGAAGCCTTTCAAAGAAATAGTGAGAAGTTCAGTGTCCCTGATCTTCTGTTTATCTGGAAAAGCTTTGGGAAAATTCTGACTCCTAAATGCAGTCACCACTGCAGCATGCCAAACCAGCTTGAAGGATCCCAGCCACTGTCAGCAAAACCACAACAAACCAGCTTTAGATAATTCAAACAAAATCTTTTGGATGAGTGTAAGGAATTTTGTTTCACATACATTCAGTACTTAGCAAGGGGTGGGAGGGGAGAAGGAATAGGCCATGTGTCCTCTGTACTTTGGAGAAAACACAAAAAGTGTTCCAAGAAAGAAATATTTTTTGTCCTAATGAGACATATTGAAGAAACACCCAGTTTTTAATATTAATTTTATTATACAAGTCACCCTTCATCATTCATTTTTTTTCTTTATTTCCACAAGGGGAAACAGCCTTTTGGTGTGAAAAAAATATCTGGTCAAAACAAGGTTTAATTTTCCAAACCAGTTTTAGTTGCACATACAGGAGGTTTGGATTCTTTTTAGCATACATTTCTTAGGTAATGATCTTAACCAAAAATGCATGCAGTCAAAGACAAAAGAATATATTCATCAGAAGTGCTCAGAACACTTAATTACTCTTGACTTCAAATTAATTTCTTTTAAGTCACTTAAAAGGAGAATGAACAGGTCAAACCAGATCATTAAAAACACGAAACAACAAAAGCAAAGCTTTTAAAATGGGACACGTACTCCCTGTAAGAAGTTCTGATGCTTAAGTTCCATACAAATCGATCTGCTGCTTGGTATTATTGACCAAAGCACTTTTCTTATTCTACTTGTGCTAAGTTCAAATTGCAAAAATACTATTTGGTTAGTTACAAAGGTTTTTTTTTTCACTGCTATCTCTCCTCCTTTCGCCTCTGCTCAGTTCTGCTTACCACAGGTCCCTGTAACAGATTGGGTTAAATTGCATGGCCCTCCTAGGTGTGGCAGATGGAGCCCAGCCACAATCCCAACACCCTGCTGCTTCAGAAAGCAGGAAAGACACATAGACTCTGAAAGCACCTGAGTGGATTTCAAATAGAAGCATCTAACAAAATAACCCTAACATATTTTCACAGCTTCCTTTAGTATATTAAAAGATATTTGAGCAAAATAAAGCAACCTCCTCAATTCCTCTACACTGCATCTAACAGAGGAGCAAAACTAGAAATGGGCATTTTCTCTCTTGCTCTAAGCCTGGATTTCAGATACACTGTTTGTCTAAATTATAAACACAGATTTGTTACTGAATATGTGTAAATACATTTGGAGGCTAGCTTTACCATAGACACAATAGAAAGGAGGAGCAAAAAATTCCTCAGGACTGGGGCTTATTATTATACTTTGCCTATCAGATGATAAAATCAGAAACACGTGAAATTGTATACTGTCAAACAATTCCACAAATGTGAGAGTTTCTCCATTGTAATTAACAAGTTTTTTATATCTACTCTGCATTATAAATTCAGCATAATTTAGTCCTTAAAAAGGTAAGACATTTCTGATTGGGTTATGCAGAATGTGTTTTACACCCATTTGAAACAAAATCAGCTCTGAACTAAAGAAATTAATGTGATCACACTGTTGACAAAATTGAAAAGGATAAGCTTCCTACAAATGACATCATCACCTCTAGTAGAATTCTGAAGATGCAGTTATGAAATAGCCACTCTAAATCTGTATTTTAGATAACTTCAATAAGTTACTACACTCAGTTAAGACAGCAATGCTCCTTTAGGACAGCAACTAAAATTCAGGTGCCAGAAAATTGTTTTAATTGACACAAAATTTTTCCACATTCTCTTTTTGCAGTTATTTCGTTTTTTACAAAGCATACTATCATGGTAGAAGTCTTAGATTGCTAATAATGTTAACGATAACAGAGTAAAGCTTTGTTATTCCACAAACAGCAAAACAAAGTCAAATGCTGCTACGTTTAATTTACTCCAGTTCTGAGGACTGTAACTTCACAGTCTAGTGAAGGTGATGTGAATGGGCACTAGATCCCACTGCCTGGGCTTTTACTTAAGCAAGCAACCAGGACACAAAGAGAACAAACGGATCCCACAGCTCCAGGGTACCACCTGCTGTAAACACCAGCTCTTTAGATGTTACTCTGAGACTGTAAACAGAAGTCTGAGCCAGTGCTTTCCATGACTCTGGCTTGACTATATGTAGTCCTGACACATCTTTAGGATGAAACAATAAACATATCTAAGTCTGTTCTAGTCTATCAACCAGCATTTAAAGTACATATATTTTGTTACTCCTGAAACAATGAGAGAAGTCAGCATAAAATGCACTAGAACTGGCCAACAATTAAGTCAGGCCATGACAAATAAACGCTCTAAAACAGACTGGCTACTGATATAAAAATGTTAACATCTGTGGTTAACAATTTGATGGTTTTCACCAGTCCAGTTTTTCCTGTTTAATATCTAGTCAACCAGTCCCTGCTTGTCATGATGGAGACCAGGGTTCAATTCACCAACAGGGAGGTGATTCTTCCTTCAAGGGACATGGTTTGTGGTGCACTTGGCAGTGCTGGGTTAACAGGTAGGCTTGATGATCTTAAACCTTAGCAGCTTTCCTTCCTTCAGCATATCTGTAGGTTCTTACATGCAGCTAGATTTCCCTGGACTCCGTGTTTACAGCATCTCCATATCACTGACACTTTGAAGCTTATATTAAAAAATGAACATACACCTAATTAGGTTATTACCACCCCCAGCACAGTGCAACAAGCACAACTAGAGTTTTTCACAAGGAGATATACTTTTTTTGACTCATTCCCATTTCTTAAGTGGCATAAACATATTTGGGGGCAAAAATCTTCAGCATTTCTGATAGCCCCAAAGGCACTAAGAGGAGTCCATGACTCCAGGAAATACTTAGAACATAGCAAGTCCCTGCTAGCAATTCTAACATTTAGCATAAGATCACAGGACAACTCAAGTTCCAAATGGCCTCAAAAACCCATGTAGTCCAATCTTCTGCTCAAAAGGATGGGTCAGTTATGAGATTAGACCAGCACACTTTGGGTGCTGTCCTGTCTGCTCTTCAAAACCTGACATACTTTTAAGCTCTTCTTGTAAGAGGGACTCTTTCTGCTGCACTGTAAATTGTTAACAAACAGTAGAGGTTGGCCACAGCTGGCTTACAACCACAGGGAAAAACTACAAGATTTTGGTAATTGAGGATAATTGGATATCGTGTTTACCTAAGATGACTTTTACTATTTATGCCTGCATGTCAGTTATGCAAATGTCTTCTGTTGCTATAGGGGTTAGCCATTATATATGCATCCTAGAAAATCAAGACTGCAAATTTCTGAAAAGCATTATCAGTATGTTTTCCTGGGATCTTTAAATGTTTTTATTAACTTACACAACAGCCTCTTTTACACAGTTTGCTCTAAGAATTCCACTGCTTTTTTGCTTCCATGTTGGACAATAATGAATTTATGTTCAATAATTATTTCATAGAGAGGAAAATGTCTTACTATATGTACTCAACTCAAAACTAGGAGAAAACACAAGCATGTCCTGAATTGTAACTGTACCTATGTCAGTGAATATGCACTCAAAATAGAAGTGAAAGATTGCATAATAATGACATCAATTTAAGAGATGTCAAGGGCATCTGTAAAAAAGCTTCTGATAGTTATGTTAAAAGTGATGCAACATTTCTAGTTTAGCATGCTATTTTACTATTTGCAGGAAAAGTGAAATAAAGTCAATGGAACACATTCAGCAGCCTCCTCACAAAAACAGAATTGGAGGAAGTCAGTGGAACCCTAAATCCTGCTGGTTCCACCTGCAGGCAGTGATGATGACAGATGATGTAATCTAATATGAGGATGTCCCAAAAGGTGCACAAGCTCATCAGCTCTAGACTGCTCCTTAAAAAAAAGAAGCAGCAAGCAAAATATGGGTAACAAAGGCATCCTCACAAGGTAATTCTCAACACCTCAGCAATTTTTGAAAAGTTTGTTACAACGGAAAAGGGACAAGTTAAGGAAAGCAAACACTTTAGGATGGTTTTCTTCAATTGCAAGACAGAAACAACATTTGCAGGACACAATTTGAGTTTGTACTCTGTTTAACATTGGTTAGAAAAAGAAACTGCTGTCAAAGAAAGGCTAATTGCAAGTAAAGTAACAACTCTCCTGGGAAACCTAAAGCCATCAGAATTGCTGGTTTATATCCACCTTCAACCTCCCAAAGATCAGCTGTGCAAATACATCTGTTCTAAATAGATACTTTTTATGCACCGATTTCCTTTCCAACTACAATATATAAGAGAAATATATTTGGCAGCTGTCTGGGACCAAAAGTAGATTCAGGCCAGTATTATAAAAATTTCTTTTTCTCGGCCGTAATACTGAGTTCCCAAACAGGGCAAAATCCTTTCATTAGCTGTGTATGAAAACTCCAGGGACGAATTAACCACATACTTATGCTCACAAATAGAGTCAGCATGGGAAATACTGACATATCTCACAAGTCTTCCGGGGCTGCATTATGATAAAAGAATAATGCAGGAGTTAAAGGCGCGTTTATGCAGAAATCAATCCTATGATGTTTCAGAGCACATGTGAACTTGACTTAGAGAGAACTCGTCTAGAAATTCAAATTGTGAGATTCACTGAACCTCCTTGTCTAGTTTAACATTGCACAACACCAAGGAAGCAATTCATAGAGACTTTACTATTTATCAAGGCTCAATTAAAATTTGGCTCTGACTATCTGACACAGTTTGGCTATAAAACTCAATGCATTTGATTATTATCTAATGGACCACAGCCAATTACTGACATTTTATTTAAGTTTACTTATGCTCAGATGATGTTTTTAACTGCAAACTCAACTAAAACCACAAGGTAGGAAAGTCAGGACAGAGAATTCTTGTTTTACTTTATCCTGCAGCTACTTTATTTACCTGGATTAAGGCATGAGAACATGCTTGAAAAATCACACACATACAACCTAAATTCAAACCATCCTTCCCACTATTAGACTACCAGTGCTTTTGGGAAATGAAATGACTAAATGAAACTATGATTTATTACACTTTCAAAACAAATGGTAATTGTGAAGTTGAACTTCAGCTATTAAAATGCATTCATCTGTTAAAATTCAAGTCTGGTTGATAAATAAGTTGAACTGACACTGCAGCACAACCTTTACAATATTTTTCTTAATTAAAGTATGTGTAGTGTCAAATTTGACTGACTGCTCAGCTTTGCCTCCTCATGGGCTCCTTGAAATGCTTTCTTTCAGCTGACTATCTGGATGGGCAGCCTGTTTTTGGAAGTTGTTTGGAGGTAGTTGATTCATCAAGAAACAGAATTTTTAGATTAAGGTTTGGTGTCTTGTACAACCCCAACATATTTCTCTATATCACTTTCTGCATGCAGTCACATCCGTGTAGCAGCAGCAGCAGATCCCTGTTGGTTTGGTGCCCTGGAAACTACAGTCTCCACCTTCTGCCACCTGGCCCCAAGGCAGCAGAGCAAAGCACGTACCCCACCAGCTCATTGTCAGGAGTTACTTTCCCCTCTGGCCTGGGCTGTAACTCATTTCCTGCAGCTGCAAACGCTGTCAGGCAGTCTCACAGGCAGGGCTTTGGCTGGGAGCCACGGGTGGGGATCCTTTTTCCTTACACATGGCCTATGCTTCACTTGCTTGCAGTCTCAAAACAGTAAATCCTCCCCTTCTTCAGCCTCCCTCTGCTCCTAAGCAAACAATTGCTGCTGCCCAAGTCATCCTTCTTTTCTTCCACTACAAGCAGGGAGTCCTTCTTCAATTCAAACTAGATGCCCATTTTGCTGGATCAAATTTTCCTGCTGATACAGAACTTCCTGTATTGAACAGTATTTAGACTCAACATGAAACACTCCCTTTTCCAAGCATAGTTTTCAAAGCTCTCAATTCAACACTGGACTTTTAGCTTTACCCTCTCCCTTTCCCCTTTCATTGAAAACTGGTATTCTGAACAGAATCCAGTTGTGTGACAGCAAGTTTACTTAATTTAACAAATTCAAAACTGTTTTAGCCCAGTCTGTGGCCTCAGCTACAAAATCTCTGTTCTTGGGAAATTTCTCTAGGTCACCCATACAATTTTTGTCTTCCTCAATTCTTGAACAGAAGGTCCCTATAGCAATTCAAGAAGAGCTCTGACACCTGCCCTATATCAGTCCTTCCCATCTTGCAGGTATAGAAAGCAGCTTACAATACAGCTTACAATTTGAACAAGTTTGTCAACCTTTGCAAAGCCATTTGATTTGCCTTATTATGTTAAGGTTCTTTGAGAGAGCAGATTTCTGTGCTTATGGCTGCAGTCAGTTTATGGCTGAGTATCCTCAGAGTAAAATCAAAAGCCAGTATTCAGTATGTCAGTGGTGTGTGGTTTGGTACCATGTTACTAAGACATCACCTACATCTCAGATTTGACAAACCTATTCAAACCTCTGGATTATGTGATGGTACAAAACAGGCAAACACTGTACCTTCAGGTAAACAAAAGACTTCTGTGGCCAAGTTTTGAAACAACAGTAACACGAACTGGCAGTTAGACATGGTCCCCCTCCAAAATCTGGTAACTTAGAGGAGACATAAATGCAAGCCTCATTAGAAAAGGCTTGTTGCAGACCTTGTATGTCTCCGAGCAATAGCTCCTACAGAACAGATATGATGGACTATCACAAATTTTTCAGAACTACTCGCAGATTTGGAAAAGAACAGTAAGCCTGTGATTTAAATAGGCAAGACATTCACAAATAGTTTTAAATAGCTGCCAATTTTTCTGAGCTTGCATGTTAATTTTCACTACATCGAATCCTGTCCCCTCCCCTTTACCCAAAGCTCTGTGGCAGTGTAAATGCCCTGCAGAGAAAAGAAAGAGGACTTCACTTATAAAATAGGATTTACAATAGAATGAAAAGTAACCCATGTTAAAAAAGAGAGAATCAAATAAAACAACAGGAACAATATTTCTCCCCCACACCCAAAAACATGTGGGAAATCATTGAAAAAAAAAGTTGCCTTATGCATTACTTGTGAAAAACATGTTCTTGCAGAGCTAGTGATTTTTTTCCTTGTGGAGTACACCAACTGTTATTCAGTCTCTTCACTACACACTTGTTTCTCTTTTCCCCCTATTATAAAAGGGATTTTGATTTTTAAAAAAATGTTTTTATTTAATGTGTGAACTGCACCTCAAATTGATTAATTGACCCAAATAACTTGCAAAAATAGATTTGCTATCCAGCTGAGCAAGTGAGAGGTCAGGAATCCGCAATCAACTATCCCCCAAGCTACTATTCATCTAGTGAACGTTTTCTCTGCGCAATGCTTTCCTCACATTCTTAACAAAATGTTTATGGCCTTAACCACCATAAAATTTTAGAGATTGACGATACTGTAAATGTCTATTTTTTTAATCCATTCATACTGATTAGATGCTTTAGATAATACACATTCTTAGAGAAGAAGTAATACCTAAACTTGTAGACAATTGATGAGGGCCATTTTTGAGGCTGTCTTTTAACATGAGAATAAAACAACATTACCTTTCATGGTTGACAGATAGTGTGTGGACAGACAAGCAATGACCAAGGTCAACTGTTAGAACTAAACGTCACTGAATGTATTTTCAGCTTTAATAATTGTGCATGTTTTCCTACTTTGGATAAAATTTGAGATTATTTAAGGCATTAAGTATCACCCAACATTTCTGCACTCAGTGATGAAATGGGGTTTGACACACCATAAGAACTAGCTGTCAATGATAAGAGGTTTGCCATTTCAAAACTTTGAAGCTCATTTCACCTCTGGTATGCTGTGGCTTTCCTTTTTCTTTTTTTTTTTCCTTTCCTATTGTTAAGTGGTGCTACTGATAAACATTGTTGAAAAGATCAAAACTGTAGGGTCTGTATATACTGAAAGGAGTGCAAAACTCTTCAGCAAGCCATCTGTATAGGCTAAGCACTCTCCATTCAAGTAGCCAACCCCACAACTTCTGATGATCACCTCCTTCTTTCCCCTGCAATACACAAACCCTCTCTTACCCTCACCCTCTCCCAAGAGCTTGTCATATCAGATGTGCAAAAATTTGAGACTCATGTCTTAGTCCATGAACTGTATAGAATTACTCAGACTTGAGCCTCACATCGGTGTGTATTTTCAGACCTCAAAATCCTAAGCTGCTGAATCTCTCAAAAACTCTTAAAGTTTTACGGAATTATTGTCAAAAAAGGAAAAGAAAATCTGTATTGTAAAGAATGAAAGTATGTAATTAAGTACTAGAAATCTAGGAAGTACATGAAAAGTTATCCACCCAAGAACATGGACTGACTTAAAATTATGTAAGTCACTTGTTCTTTGTTAAAGGATTTGGGTTTTTTTTTAGGAATTTATACCTCAATCAATACCCACAATGAACAATTTTGCGAAGCTAATCTAATTGTTTTTCCATTCTTCTGATTAGCATATTCCCTGATGCTTTATTTAATCAAATGCAGTACTTGAGAATGAATAATTGATTTGTGGGATTGTCTGAAGTACTTTTCACTATGGGGGGAAAAATAAAATCAAAGCACTCCACTGGTTTTGCTTAATTTTTATAATGCCTCAGTGAAATGAACACTATTATCCTATTTCAATAGAAAGATGAGATTGGACCAAAGTGAAACAAATCCAGTAGTTTCAAGTGCCTTGTCTACTGTTATTTTCTCCCTCTCCAGACTACTTAACATTATATAACAGCTTGCATGTTCAAGACAGTTCACACTCACTTCAGCAGGGGAAACTTTACAAATTAAACATCCATCTCCTAAAGCCTGACACCCAGCAATGTGGGAATAAACAATTAGCAGCTGCTTCTTATCAGATGGGATCAGGGTGGCATACCATAACATCCCGAAGGAAGCCTGTGGCAGGGACAGAAGGCACTTCTGAGGCTGCATTCAACCCTGCAAATTACACTCATTCTAGCAGTGGCTTTCTCTTCTTCTTCAGTGTCCGTGATTAATATAATTAATTAATGCTCTTTACTTCAAAGCACCATGTTTGACAAAGTAAAGTATCCTTGAAATGCTCTGCCCCATTTTCCCTAAACAAATTCTAAAGGAAAAAAAAAAGCAATACAGGTCATGTCCACTGGTTTGATTAATAAAAGTAACTTCTCAAACACAAAATCAGCTCTATATATATCATATACATATATATATGTACCAGTACAATCTGTCTCTCCCAGTAAAATTCTCTGCATTCAAAGGTGAAGTCCCTAAGCTTGAAAGGAAATTGGATTTATCAGTTCTGTGAGTGTTGTTAAAAAAAAAAAAAATCCAGATTTCACTCCCTAGTCCAAGAAGTAAAGTTTGAGTGTTACTCAACTAGATTTTACAATTTTATCATCAGAACATCTGCAAGCTTTCACTATCCAAAATTTTTAGGACACAAAATGACAAAAGACTACTACAACTATACAGCTCAATCCTTCAAACTCCACGCCCCACCCCCCAAATCACTCTGCAGTCAGGAAGTTCTTGCTGTGCCTGCCCCTAATGTAAGAAACACACTCACCCCTGTTTTAGTCAGGCATATTTATACAGTGTCTTAAAAAAAAGGAGAAAAATTGTAATAGGAGGAATGGACTGAATAATTTAAAAAATTGTGGTTACATTTATGAAAAACTTTCCAAAAACAGAATTCTGTGTTTTGGAAGACAAATTTTCCCCAACATCACTTGTCTGCTAATCTTATTACCTGCAATAACAAACTCTTTGAAATGCATCTTTTCCCACAGCATGTGATGACATGCCTTCTAATGAACTGTTTTTCTGTTTTTTCACTTCTTTTTTTTTATAAGTTCACAGCCTGCAAACTCAAGTAGTTGCAAATGAGGCAACCAAGCATTTTCTCTAATAACAATCTACTCTTTGAGCCTGAGTAGTTTAGAGAGTAGTTTACAGAGTTAAAAGATTACAGCACACTAAAACCTTAAAACCTTTAAAAAAATCATCAAATTTTTCTTGCCCCCTTCAGGGGAATACTCTTTCATGCACCTGAAAAAAACCAAAGCAAGATTTCAGAGATGCTCTGGGAAAAGTTCAGTTAAGCAAAATACGGAAGTCCATATGAAAAATTGCTATGCCAGGGCATATGGATGAGTGTATTTACCTTTTCCATCTCTGAACCTTCATGACTTCTTACTGCAGGGTTTCTCAAGAACTATTGATAATCCATGCTGGAAATTTTCTTCCCACTTTCAGCACTTCTCCTGTATAGATCTTCCTATCTCTGCAGCTTGATCTAATATGATATATTACTCTTCACCAAGATACAATTTGCTTAAACCTCTTCCCTATCTTGAGCCACATTTTCCCTTAATGCTGAGAACTGCCAACTGCTTATTCTTGGAAGAGACAGTGTGGTTGCTGGAGACACAGCAGTGCAGGAGCACCAAAGCTGCCCTATGCACAGTACTCTCCATTACCCAAAACTCATGCTGTTGCTGATGTCTAGACTCTGTGCCCATCATTCCTTACCTTTGTGGTTAAAAATGCCCTCCATCTCCATGCTGCTGCGAGAGTGGGCGATGCAGAGGGACCCACAGGGGACCAGGCCTTCCGCAGCTGGGGACCGATCTGTGGTTCGCACCAGGCACCAGTCGGGCTTGTCATGGGGCCTCTCCAGCACCTCCACTGTCTGCCCACGGCGGATTGTCAGCTCGTTGCTGTTGCAGGCGGTGAAGTCGTGGATCACCACCGTCAGCTCGCACCCACCAGACAACTGTGGGGGGAGAAAACAAGGAGAAGCCAGATGAATGCTCGTTATCAAACCATCCGTCACGCACCGGTACCTATTTAGGACTCCTGGCAGGATTTGTACTTTGGATGAGATAGCAGGCTTCTGGGATTTTCCATGTCAAGAAGAGAGCATTTCAAAATCAGGCAGTTCTGGCGTTTTAGAACAGATTTCTAACTCTGCTTGTCTCTGCCTATTGTTCAAAGCGCACTGGTTGTGACAGTGCTGGGCGGAGGATTTAAGCAGCTTTTCTTGCTAGACTGCTCCTTATCCCAAAAGCTGAAGTAGCAGTTGCTTCTGAATATATTTTATATGTGATAATTAGCAATAAAAAGGTCAGATATTACTAAATACAGTCACTTGTGAGCTTTGTTATCTTTCAAATTCAAGAGAGAAAGAGGTAGTTTTTTCAAATGAACTTATTGCCTTATTCCCACCCTACACACAGTTTACACACACAGGTCACAAAAACATCCCGGACACATATACACAATTGTAAAAGTCAGCATAATGTTCTTCACTAAACATTCCCAAATACTTATTTGTTTAATAGAAAATTCACGTAGGCTTACAACTTTCACATTTTTGTTGGTTTCCCCAAATAAAACTGCACAAACTAGAATTAAAAGCATGCAAGCTTAGGGTTTTCCTCCCCCTCTTCAAAACGCTTCATTAGAATAACTTTGCCTAAGCTTTAGTTTCCTCTCTTTGATTGTTTCATCTGCTTTGATGTGAAATGAAAATTATTATCAGAACTTTGCAAAGTTCCCAAGATTGCTCAGTGCCAAAGCACCCATCCAACTTAAGCAGCAGTCCTAGAATTCCTTCTTCCTTACGGCAACAGCATTCCAGGCTACTTCAGTTCTTCATGTGTGAGCATCTCTATGGCTCTGTCTGCTTTGGTGCAAGATTCATACCAGATCTCAGCAGGTATTCAACTTATGTGAATTCAGTACTTTTGAACCCAGCCAGTAAATTCCTTCAGCTCAGTGAGGTAATCTTGCAATGCTCCACACTGACAAAGGAGGATCAATACCCTGTGAGAGTTCCAGCTGTATCCTGTCTAGAATCAAGTGCCACACCAACACATGGCACAGATACTGCCATTGCTTTTGAATGTTTCATGGCTGCCAGCTACATCCCATGAGCTTCAGAAATAGGAAATAAGAGACTGCATTGTTTCTTATTTATTAGTTTTCATTACAAGCCTGGAATGGAAACACTGGACAGAAACTTTTCTAGGAAAATGCTGTTTGTTATCAAGCAAGGATTTCAGAGCAAATGAAGAAACCAGCAAAATCCCAGTATGAATCCAAGTACAATTCCAACCTTCTCTTCCTCAAGTCTGCAACAAATGACAGAACATAACTCCTAGCAGATGGGCTGCAGTAACTCCAGAACTTTCTCATGGCATCTGCCTGCTAATCTCACTGGCTAGCATTGCTTGTGTGTGCTTACAAAGGAGAAGTTTTCTTGAGGGAATGCTGGGGCCAAGAAGGGCAGAACAATCTCATACATCTAGTGTTTAAGGAACATAAATCAGGTTGTACCTGTTTAGATATAGGCTAAGAATTAATCACATTGCTTCTACCCAGTCTCTTTGGACAGCCCCAATACACAAATTACAGGGGGGGTACATCTTCAAAACATGATACCTCCTCCCTCATTGAAATGTTTCCTGTTCCCTTACACTCCCTTTTTTTAGTCCATGCAAAGCTATGCAAAGGGGAAAAAGTAAAAAGCTTTCCCTTTTTTTCTGGTATTGATTTATGTTACAGCCTTTGTCAGACCAACTCTGAAACAACTGAAACCATCTGTATGCCTGATGGGGACTAACAAAAAAGCTGATGAAGTATGACTTCACAAGGTGTCCAGGCCAGATCAAATTTTTCTCAGGAGTCCATACCCCATCCAGTGCAAGCACAGTAACAAGCTGACACTGTCCAGAAACTGCAAGTTGTCCTTATATTTCCTCCTAAAAATATATACCTACAGGAGCATATCTTTGGTGCTTTGTTTGCTTTCCTGACCCTTCACTTCCTACAAATAGAGATTAAGGTGCATTTTTTGTGAGTGGTGCAATGGCCACATGTTTTGGTAATATGTTCTTTCTTCTCTTTCCCCATATAAAACAAAAAACCTAGGATCTCAGATTCTAAGTATTTTATATAATATTAAGCTAAAGAAAAAGCAAATAAAGGCTGACAGTGACCATGTCAGACGGCCAAAGTACACAAAATTCCTAGTTTTTCAGGCAATGTGGTAATCAGATATCTTAGCTGGCTGGTATCCCACTGAAATTCAATATTCATTCACACTTCAGTAGAGTATGTAAGACACTTCTTGCTCAGGGTTCTTAGATCCACACCATCCTCAAACATGCACCTATGCTGTTACATGCAAGTTAGTGTTGAACTCTTCCACTACTGCTGAGACACCAAAACCAATGATTTCTGTACCCAGCACACACATATGGCACTTTGGAGAGCTGAGCAAAAAAGCATTTACCCATGTTCCCTTCCTTTGAGCTAACTTTCCTTCTTTCTGTCTACTACAGTAGTTGTTAGGAAACACATCTTTCCTCTGTTTTGTTGCTTGATTTCTCTCTGTAACACACTTTTTGAAAGCAGTTTCATCTTTCACACTGATTAAATGCAGTTGGACAGCAGGGAGTGTCTGTGATTAAGCGTGTTGCTCAACAGCTGTTGTTGGACAGCTTTGGCAAGGCTCTCCAGGCTAGCTGGAGGGAAGAGTGAGAGGCACAGCAGAAACTGGAAGACTGACTTGCATTGAAGGGAAAAGAGTTACAAACCATCAAAATCCAAATTTAGGCTGAACAAAGCCTTTATATACTTTATCCATCCGTCTCAAGAAACCTTTTACGTAAACTGAATTAATCATGCATGATAAAAATAAATGATGCTATGTCTGAAACATGGAAACTGGAGAGACAGATGAGATGAGAAACAAAAGCCAGACAGAAAAAGAACTGCAGATTAAAAAAGGCATAAGGTTTAATTAAACAGCTTATCATGGGATACAGTGTCTTGCAGTTGCTGAAATTATTGTTAATCATCTGCGTTCACCTCTCTGGGGCCTTTTAGTCACTGTCGCTTGGAGAGAGAGAGAAAAAAATCAAACTATACAAACACGTGAACACTTGCTGGCTGAGTACATTCTTAGCATAGGTTTGCTGAAGTGAGAGACACTACACTAAGTCCATCTGCCACCACGACCTGCAAACATGACTGACCAGATATTCAAGAGCCTTTACATCAGGCCATCCTCTCAGGACTTCAAATGAAATTCAGTTTTCCATGGTAATTTTACATTAAGAAGAAAGGAAAGCAAAGAGAAGCTAACAAGATTTCTCAATTATTTCAAACATGAAAATCTTTAATCCCCTTTTAAAATGGAAACAAGTGTACTTTGGGAGGAAAAAAATGGGACAGCAAACAAGTTCTACCTCAAATAAAGAGCATTTTGGTTTGACCAGGTAGCTGCCCAGACTCGGTTTCCGACTCTGAAAAGAGGTGTGTACTCAGAGCCATGTCTGCTTTTTTACTAACATTTTTTCCTACTGATTGGAGCCTTTTCTCTTCTGGAGACTCAGCTGGCAGAACTAAATACTTGGTTGTCTCCTGCTGCTTCTGTCCTTTTTCTGTTTTTCAAAGAACTACACACAAGCTTAAAGAAGCATGAAAATTAAATACAACTTCACATAGACAGCAATACAAAGTGTTACCAGCTGGGCACAGAAGACAATTTCTTAAAAATAAAATACTGCTCTACTGAGCACCCACAGCAACTAGCATGATTCCTACTATTTAAGAGAGCAATCTATGACAGCTCTTCTAAAAAACTCTCATGTTCTCAGATACTAAAATACTAGTTTGGATTATTTAATGTTTCTACCAGATCACTGAATAGGACCATGAAAAAAAAACCTATCCGACTTACATTGTTTCCTTCAGCCTCCCTATTTAATATCCTATGCACTAGATCAAGTTCAAAAGACAATGTTAAACATCAGATGAGGCTCATGAAAGGCTAAATGAAAGGTCAAAGAATCTCTTTTATCCCTTAGCCACCTACAATGCTGGCTACACATCTACAGAATGTGAATAGGAGGAATGCTGTAAAAGGTGAAGGGTGAAATATTTACTGAGAAGGGTACAATAAGAGCACTCATGCAGAAAACTGAGATGCTTTGATGGACTAGAAATCTCTCTCTCAAAAATTCTATATTTCACTCTGGATTCCATTATACCTTCCAATGCTCCAGCATGGACCAGTGCTATCAATGCAAATATGTAGCATGTCTTGCAATATGAAGATACACCCCACGACAACAAAAAAAGGCCAGAAAGGGATATTAAACTACATAGTCCACTTCATTCCCTTCCTCTAGAGCACGATCAACCACATCTGTGTCAATCCTTAACGTTTACCTGAACTGTTCTCAAAGAATTCCAGTTATGGAGATGGCCCAGCCTTCACAATTACTCTGCTCTAGAGTTTCACATTTTCATACCCATAAAAAGTATTATTGCAATCTTTTTTTTAAAATAAGTCCTTTGATTTCATTCCATCCACTTAAAATATAAGTAAAAAACTGTTCAGTAACTCTGTGTGGTAGCCTTTTTCCCCACTTGAAGATCTTAAGTTCTTCCTCCTGACTTTTTTTCCCTTTAGACTTGTGAGCCCCAGTTCTTTACCTTGCCCTGTAAATTTAGTATTTCTACCAATGGGCCACTAATTTTTCCAAAATTCTGTACTCAAAACTCGACACATTATCTAATGTAATCTTACAAGTTCTGAGTAAAGAATGGGAACTTTGTATCTTCAACATCCCATTTCTACAAGCCAATATATTGCTGCCGTCCATCACACAGCTAAATAATAAACAATTTGTGAGCCTCTGTAGCTTCTCAATCATCCTCTCAAAAACTGGTCAAGATTCTCACTGTTTTCATTAGTATTTAACTATTTCCACCTATTTGCATAAGCTCAAATGTGTTCCTATTAAATTGCACAGCATTTTGCCAGTTAATTTCTCCCATTGCCAAGTGTAGATTCTGAATTCTAATTCTGCCTTCCAACACTGTTTTCAGATGACATGAAGCTGGGAAGGATGTCAATGTCAGTTTTATAAACATATGGTCTATTGCATCATCTCAGTCATTACTGAAAAGCAGCACTGGAACAGTGGAATCAACAATCAAAAGTGAAAATTCCAGCCTAAAAAGCAAGGGTGGAGAAGAAAAGAGCTAATCATAAAGTTATTCTCTGTTGTTATGGCAATTCCAATTATGTCAGAAAACAGGATGCAAGGAAAGAAGTTCATCTGGACAACATCCAACCACTTAGTATGAAGGTTAAGGATTTTCAGCTCTTTCAAAGTGTATCTCTGAGGTGAGAAAGAGTATTGACATTTGGATAAAGGACTCCATTCTTGATATACTCCCTGTATAACAGTTTAGCACTTCTAACCAAAACATTTATTTTAAAAGAATGATCTGTCTGAACACATAATTGGAGGAAGCAAAAGAATTGTTTTACTTGGCTGTTGATTAATATGACATGTTTGATATTTTTTGTCTTTTCATAACCTCAATAACAGACACATGTGAACAGAAAAATGTTCAGCAAGAGCTTAGTAAATAATATAGCACTAAACACTTCTACTACTTAATTATTACTGGTATTATTTGCTTGGTATTTTTAATGTTTCTTGATTTGGAATCCAATCTCAGTTAGATATATGCTCCAAATTTGACCAAGGAGTTCCACAGCTTCCTATGGCAAACCACATCAACAGTACTTTAAATCTGTACAACTGTTTTACTCCATTTCTGTACGACATTCACATACATCTCAAGCTTCTAGGCTAAGATTTTAAACCCCAAGTCAACTGCAGCTTATGAGTTTTCAACATCCAAAGTGAGAGATTACTTCAGACTTGGCAATGGTGTTAAGAAACCCTGCAGATTTCACTGGCCATTTTCCTGTTACTGTTCCTTAATAATTTTTATTTTGTATTTCTAAACTGATTAAAGATTTTCTCAATGTATTTAGCAAACCAAAACATACAATAGGAACATTAAAACAAAGCTACACTGCTAATTCACACACCTTTTAGAAGTGCACAATAGCAAATCCCTTCCTTGGACATAAAATAAAATACATAGCATCAGTAACTTCCAGAGAGTCATCAGCTTGTTTTTATTGGCAAAAAAAAGTCTAACAAAAATTTTATATGCAAATGCAAGATTTCAAAAATACTTTAAAAACAACACTACAGTCACTAATCACATTTTAAATCTATCAGGAAAATACTGAAAAGTGCTCTTAATTTCTCCTCCTTTTCATTCCTCCTTCTTATAACTCCTGTTGAACAGGTTGTTGGTAAGACTCCTCCTCAGGTCAGACTGGAAAACAATCCTGAGGGCATTCTACTTGGCCACCTTTCTCACATGATACATGAAATATTACTGTGAAGGGCAGTCGTTCTAGTGAACAGTGCATCACAAACAAGCACAGAAGGGCGATGGCTCTGCATGAGAGGGATGGACTGCATGACCTCCAATCTGCATGCACACAGCCTGATATCTCAGCCAACAACCAGGGAAATCACAGAGAGCATGTCTTGCTTCTGAGTGTCACCTAAAGGCTTCTGAGGTTACCTAACTCTTCTCTAAGAACCGTTTGCTAGCATACAAAACTCAGTGTTTTCAAATCCCTAAATGGTTAAGAATGCTAAGAATAAGACAGCAAAACAAAAGTAATCAAAAGAGTTCTTCTTCCTCTAACCAACTGTTTTTCTCACAGGTATCTTTAGAAGAATCTACTACCAAAACTACAGACCAACCTCAGTACAAATGCACAAAGTCAAAACATAGGCTCTTTCTGACAAACACAAGAGCAACCTAAGCACATAGCATCTCCCTCCTCATGTCTGCTTCTCTACGTGGAAAAATCAAACTACAGAGTCTGAGTGTTATGTGAAAACAGAGGAAACTCACTGAGTTCAGGTGATGATGGGAATGGTCTAAGCAATATTCTGAAAACCTATTCACTTAGCTACCCTGAAAAATATTGGTTATCTATCTGCATAGTTTGAATGGCTCATCGGAAGAATTTTACACAAGCAGGTAATAGACCAGAAATCCCTCACCAAACTTGAAAGGAATTTGCTGGACATCTTCAGTGTTTCAATTCCTTCTTCTGTTTAATAAACTTTATTATCCATCTCTACCTCCCACCAGGGTCCTAACACTTCTCACTTGCCAAAAATCTTGTTTCAATTCCAAGTAACAGACACATTTCAGAAAACCTTTTATTCTTGTGACACTTATCTTTTTTCCACCTAGGGAAAACTCTGGCTGTATGTCCTTATGGTATAACCCAGCCAGAATCTATAGGCAGAGATGGAGGAAACACCAGCACTAGTACGAAATTACAGTTTTGTGGGTTACTTCTGGATGATTCCATCAGCTTTCATGAAGAAAGTGAACACCTACTCTCTAACCCACAAACACTGGAGAGTACTTTTCCTTTACAACAGTAAGTCTGTGGCAATCACCAGCCTCAAACCAACATGAAAAGCAGATGGTGTGCTTTCAGGAAGGCTGAGATGAACATCAAGAAAAATTTTATGCATCACTATCAAATTTTATGGAAAATAAAACTTTCATTTTAAACTGGGTCAAATCTTTGAGCAAACTGCAGAACAGAGGGGACCAAAATAGTTTTAAATTGGTACAAACAATCTCTTCATGACCTATTAGATTCAAACAATCACTCCTGCTCTCCCATGGTATCAAGGTATTTTCTCTATTGCAGACAGCTGTTTTAAAGAGACTGAGTATTTCCACGCCTCTTCTCTGAAGGTATTAAGGACTAATCTTGGGTGCTAATTCACACTGAGGGACGAATCATCTCTTCTCAGCTCAGATGAAACTTACCTTATCACTGTCTAGTGTGTTCTGGGAGGTTCGTGAGGCAATTGAAATGGTATCAGGCTGGCTGCTGCCATCTCCCTGACTGTCCAGGTCCTCGCCATCTCTGCAAAGAATTCAGTTTGCATTACAAGAGTAGCACTGTATTTGTAACATGCTAGTTAAAGAAGCGAGACACCCCTAGTGTGGCAACAGACACCAAATTAACTGATGCAAGAATCAAATACTCAGTACTTAATACCCTGCTCTCTGGTGTAAGAGAAGAGATCCACTTGCAAGGTACACATCATGTAGAATTAAGGCAACAACCAGAGAGCCAAAAGTATGGCAACAAACTTACACAGTCACTTAGCCAAAGCTACCAAGGAGAACACTTAGTCACGTATGTCAAGCTTCATAAAAGGAAAACAAGGACCTGAGTAACACATGCAGCATTGCAAAAATCTAAAATGTACAGCTATCCTGTTCTGCAGTTCCAAATACCTTCTGTAATCGCTCATTTACACAAGTCAGGGACTGTTCAGAGCAGAAATATCAACAAATTCAGCACTGCAGGAAACTGTAAATTAATGATAAGGTAAAGGTGTCCAATTCACTGAAAGTCTTTCAAAATTCAACACTACAGAGGAAAGAGCACTGTTGTGTACACAGAGATCTCTGATTATTTGAAATACTACTTACCTTCTTCCTTTCTGTTTTGTTGTTGGTGCAGTTTTGGGAATGTGGATGGGCTCTTTCAATGCTCCTTTCAGATGAATAGTCCTTTCTTGTATCACTTCCCGGATGTGTTTGATCCAGTCCTGTTTATTCTCTATACTGGATGCCTTTGATATGCAAAAGAAACAAAACCCCCACAATGGACCATTATGGCTCAATAAATCCACACATACAGTCAGCTAATAAACACAAAGAGGAACGAAAAAAGAATAACTTTGTGAAAAATTTCTGAAAACTCGAACAGAGAAAAGGAAATTCTAGCTGAGTGTCTTAATTTTGAATTGTCAACACTACTTTACACCTCTCAACATTATTAATATTGGTAATTTGAAAAGCATTTTAACCTTAATTCAGAGTTTATTTTTGTAACTTGATGACTAAAGTCTTGTATGCATCTCATATAAGGCAGGGTGGATTGACTTACTTGGAGAATTCCAGTAATATCACCTTGAATACTGGTATTTTAAACTCACCTTACGTTTTAGATCAATTCTAACATGAAATAATAATAATAATCCACTATTACCAACAAAACAAGTGAACTGTTACTGCAACACATACATTTTGTCAAAACATTTAATGTATTACTCTTCCTACTTTTGGATACATACCTCGAGGCAGAAAGCTAATTTAGGGATTGTATTTTAATTACTGTCTGCAACATATCTATTTTTAAATACTCGAGAAATTACTTGACATCCACCTGCCCATGGTAATCTGATTGCTTAGTCCAATTTAACCCTGCACCTGAAATGCTACCTAATATAAATATTATCGCAGATCTGAAGAAATTATTATATATAATTTCCTAATTATATACTACTTCTCCTAATTGCTGTCTCCTGAAATAACTGGCTTCAAATATATTATAAATATTTAATATATTATAAATATATAATAAGCAGGAATTCTAAAGGGATAAAGAAAATTGTAGGAACAGATGGACAGGTAGGAAAAAGGATTTTGTTTTCTTTTACAAACAAAAACATTTAGGAAAAGAAGCTAAACATGACCTTTTACAAAATCTTTTGTTTAGTTTTCCATGGAATTTACTTCTAATATTAATGACGTAAGGAAGTTCTTGTTTCCAGCCTTCAAAACCAATCAACCAACCAAAGTCCCCAAAATTGTTGAAGAGCTGGATGTCTAAATATCCTATGCACTAAGTAAAGCACAGAACAGAAACACCTTAAAGTGGAGCTCGTAATTAAAACCTCTTATGCTGCTCTGACCTGGGAGGACCATTTCAGGCTGCAAAGCACTGTCTGTGAAACTATGGGAACATTAAAACTGAAAGAAAATCTAGTATGTATTAATGTTACATTTAATTTCCTTATAATCCTTAAGTGCTGCCAGAAAGTTAATGTGAACTTTTGCTATCCTGAAATTCACAAGGAAAAAATTTCAGTATTGACATGTAAATTGGAGGGGCCATTTTTAAGTAACATTACTGAGTATTCACTATGAATATATGTAGAATCACAAACAAGTTTAATAGTAGGTGTATTAACCTATAAATGGGAAGATGAACTTTGTTTCAGCTCAACAGAGCTCCTCAAAATATGCCAAATTACCCATTAGTTGCTCATGGTATTACAAAACATGTTCTTCAGTTGAGAAAGAGCCCCAGGTTACAAACCATAATCACAGAAAACATTGATTTAGCCATTCTTCTAGCTAGGCAAAGAGCACTACTGGCACCTGTAACTTGCCCAGACACAAAATTTATAGGCAATAAATGCACTTTCATCCAAAGGCAAGTAGCTTCAGAAAAACTTGTAGCCCACAGAAAGACAAAAATCTTTTACAGTGTTTGTTTTCTGCATAAAAATATGGGTCATGAAAAACAGCACTGCCAACAAGAAGCAATGACTTGAGTGTGAAAGGTAACACTGATGCCATAATTTCTTTGTGGCACCACCTCCCTATCAAGCCAATTGCTAAAGTCTTCAAGCTTATGGAAGTCCATGGGATCAAATTTCTCCCTACTATGATTTGTGAAAGCAGGTTTGTCTAATACTTTAGTAGGCTACAAAGATTCCCCTCTGCTTTCAGGCCACATCAGTTAGACATATATACAACCACCCCCGCTGCAAACATCAAGAAAATCATCTGTGAGCAGCCGTCACTCTCAAATCAGGAAATTACTCCTTGCTTTCCCAACAAATATCAACATCAACTACAAGACTTGCTGTAGACTAAAAGCACATCTGCTAAAATTACCTTGAGAACAATTTTGTTGTCTGAAGTTGGTGTCCTTCCAACCCACAGAGCAAACTTGCAGGGATCTCCTTCTACATGTTCTGTGACACCCAGTTCAGAAGTCTGGAATTAAGAAAAATTTGTTAGGACCACACAGCATTTTTTTGCTCAGAGGCCACAAAGGCATGCTAATAATCTACAAAATTGAGCACTGCTATTTAAAGAGATTTTCAGAAGCTTAAGTCTAACTCATATGCTAGAGAGAATCCTTTATTCTGGTGGCAGTGGTGAGGTCTCTTCAAAAAAGGAAGAACTGCAATCTTAACAGTTTTTTCTATAAAGTGACATTAAAAAAATAACATTATCTGAATACCGAATTGCTTATTTTAGTTTTTGGACTTGACAGTAAAGGCCTTATAATTCTTAAGAAGATGCTTGGCAAAAAGTATGTTTTGGCTTCTCTCCCTGCTCATTTCCATTGGAGAACACTCACTATTTACAGATTTTTATGCTTTTCTCAGATAAGATAGGTTGAAGAATTCTCTTGATATCTTCTAAAAGTCTGGCTTTTTTTCTGTAAAATGAGCCTTTCCTAGTGTGTTTCCTTCCCTCTGAAACAGATGAAATAATTCAGAAATGCAGTTCTGGAGAATTTTGTGAGATAACTACATGAAGAATCATCCTTTGGGAATGTTCTAATGTCAGACCTTAATAGCTAATTATCATCCAAAATGTTTCCACTTTCTGACTGGAACAACAGCTCACTCATGTGAATTGGTTTCCACTTTAATCAATTCATACAGGCTCTGTTCCAAAAAAATTTAAAAACTAAGAAAAACACCTCAAACTAAAAGAATCATCACTCTCCAACAGCTGCTAAGTATTCTCACATGATTAGAAGCTGTATTTTCCCTCTCATTCACATCATCATTAGTACATACACACTTCAACACATGAGATGCTGGATACCCAATACCTAAGTAAAGGTACTTTTTTTCTTGTCTCACTTGGATGCCAACTTGTTTTTTTGGCTTTTGTTTTGTTTTGTTTTGGTGGGTGAAAGCTTGTTTGATTTTTTTCCTTCTAAAATAATCCCATCCCAACATCTTCCCTTCCACACACAGCTGGCAGTTCTACACCCAATAGGCAGTTGAGCAACAAGGCTCTTTGCAAAGGACACTGGCAATGCCAAAAGTCTGCATGTGGCTCTCCAGGACAGCCTCACAGAACAGAAATCATTGTGGGTTACTGGATGCATGGAAACCACACTGAGGTGAGGAAACTCCCAAACAGCCAGTTACTGGTGACTGGGAGAGTGTTCTGTCAAAGTAACACTCACTTGCCTTTTTTCCCATAGCCCTCCTTAGGCATTTGCTCTTGGACATTTAAACTCTTGCCAAAGGGCTTCATTAAAACACTCTGCCACTTACATATACATATATATCATGCCATTGAGTATCCTGTGCTGGGGAAACCCTGATGGTCATCATGTCAAAAGCAAAGAAAAGGACCTCATTTTTGTAAAGCCACCTTCCAGAAGTCACAGGATAGCCTACAAAAAAGATCTTTATCTCAAATCAACACGCATGTTTTCAACACTTGCCTTTTCTAATGATCAAACTATATAGAGCTGCTATAATAGTAAGCTGCAGTACAAGATGTTTTGCCAGATAGAATATGGCAACAATAAGAGGCCTTGTATTTTAAAAATTAGGTACAATGAGAGTCTTCAAGATTTTCATCAGTTTCTCTAAGACATAAGGCTATTGCTAAATTCCTGCCAGAGGAATTGGCATGACAAATTTTCAGTTCTGTCGCCTCTCCCCATAATCCCTTGGCAGTTATCAATATTCTCCAATACACTTTTATTTTGGGTTCTTAAGAACACCAAAGAAAGGTGTGATCAACACATAGCTGCAGCTGTGTTACCTGCTGGCTATTTAGTATCAGGAAGGAAAGTAAGTGTTGGAAATGATGTGACAGAATATGCAAAAAAAGATAAGGAAAAAAAGAGCAGTTTTTTTACCAATCTGTTTTACCAGTTTGGACATAGAAATGGGAAAAGGGAATGAATGAAGGAAAAGAAACAAGCATGGAGGAAAGACTCAGTAATTATACCATCTAGACTTAGTTATATATCCCAATAGAATCAATACAAGAATAATGTTTTCTAGAGTGCAATTCTGAGAAGGAAAGTGCGATTATAACCCGTACCATTTTGACTAAAATTTCCCTCCCAACCTGGAAATGCGGCTTACACTCAGGAGTGGCCAATATATTGATGAGGTTCAGAAATTTGCCAACCCGCAAGTGCGAGCCCGCACGGCACCAAGCCGAGCCGGAGCCCGCCCAGCCCTGGCGGGGGAAAGGTGGGGCTGATCCGAGCCCGGACGGCCCCAAGTCAAGCCAGTAAACTCCGCGATCCCGCGGTTCTGTTACTAATTGGCAACTTTGTGAAAGTTGCACGCGGATCCTCGCTGAGAACGGAAGTGCGGCTTATAATCCAGTGCGGCTTATTTATGGACAAAGAATGAAACGCTGCCAACACCCGGATGTGCGGCTTACAATGAGGTGCGGCTTGTAATTACTTGTGAAATTACTGTACTTGGTCTAAACTATTTGGTATAAAAGCTAATCTTGCCTTCAATAGATGCAGAGCAAGCCATGAGACAGTGTCTTGCCACTTGGCTACCTAAATTGATGGAGTGTGAATACTGCTCTCACCCAAGTCATCCAACAAGATAGGAAGGTAAGGATGTTAATTCTAGAGTCACATTTTGCAAAGCATACGTGCTAAAGAAAGCATGAATGGAGGTTTTGCATTTTTTTTCTTGGGTTTCTTCGGGTTTTTTTTTTGTTGTTGTTGTTGTTTTTTTAGATGGGAAGAAAAATATTTCCACCTTTTCATCCTTTCAGTAGACAGTAAGTACTATAATTCTATTTGCAGAACTTTATTGTAAGACTACTGTTCTTAACAAACATTCTGGAATGAACTTTTCCAAAACAAAATCCTTCCCCAAGCAGTTGGTGTAGAATATCCATTAAAATAGATCCTTAACAGCAATAGTAAACAAGAAAGATGAAGGCAGCTCAAACTCCTGCCATTCTTCTGCTTTATACAAGTAAGTGTTAAAGAATCTGCAACCAACACACAATTAGGACAAAACCAGTCCAGCCCAATACTGATTTTCATTTGACCTGACACACCAAGACTGACATGTACCCTTCAGAAGTTACTTTGAGCCTATCGTTTTGCCTTAAAAGCAAGACAAAGCACCAAAGTTGCAAGATTCAGTGTATACATTCCAAGGCTGTTCTTTCAGTGCTCTGTAATAGTTGTTCAAGTGTTCAGGCACACTTAAATCACCTGAGCTTAGCTGAAGCCTAATCTAGCCTGTTTTGTAAATATCATCAGCTGTTCTCCCATACTTACAAACAGTTTGCTCTTGTAAATGTACTTGCTCCTTCCGCTTGAGTCCTTTACTTCTTTACTGAAAACCAAGGACATCTCAAAAAGGAAAAGGTGCCTCTCTCTTCCCTTTCGAATCAGAGTTTTTGGGTCCCACACTTGGAAGGATTCTTGAAGGATGAGCTCTCCCTGAGATTCTATGTTTTCATCAAAGCCTAAAAATGAAGTGAAAGATTCACCATGAAAAGTTGGTAATACAAATAACATAACAAGTACTGCTTCTGTTCATTAAACTTTATGATTTTTTCTCCCTGACACAACTTCCAAAAAATGAGATTCCAAGAAAACAATACTAAAAACAAGACTTGATTTTAACACTGCACTATGCTAAATGTAACTGCAGCTCAAATGTATGTCTAAAATTAGACATCCAACTGTTAAGAACTTAACTCTTCTGGCAGTATTTTACCAACAAATGACAAATTTGTCAGCTTCTGGTAACCTCTTCTGTGATGAAAATAATTTCTCTTTTTGAGCTTTCTGCCACTGTAGAAAGTAAGCAACTTGCAAAGACACAGAGCACATCAGGTTCTTCTGAGAGTGGCAAGCTCCCAAATGCCACCTTTTATGGACACACACCTTCTCCACCATGCGGGCAGTGAGCACAGAAATGTGTTCCAACTGAGGATGGAAAAACATGGCAGCTTGGAGCTGATACAATCAGCCTGCTATTAGTCATGCCAGAATTGATCCACAGTAAAGTAATTACCAGCTGGATCACTAGTATTGAGACATAATGAAAAAAAATGAAGATTGAGAATACTAATGATTTTACTTCCATTTTAATGGTACCATGTTCTTCCAGTTTAATACACAGCTTGAGAGTTGGAGGATAACAAAACCATACTCCTCTGAGTATGTATCATGTATTTTAAATAGATACTGCTTGCTAGACCTCATGTTCTGAACAGGGCAACAGTATGGAGAGGATCAGAGGCAAGTTCCGACAGGATGTTCATTCAAAATCCTCCAGAGACATAAAGAGGAAATGTGCTCATTCACTATATTTGTCCAACATGGGATGACTCAACAATGCACACGATTTGTTGTAAAACCAACTTATGGAAAAGATTAGGATATTCTCCAGAGTCACATTCCCAGTGTTAAAAGATTATTACCAAAGCTGGTCAGCCTTTATACTAAGACCACCTCCTGAACAAAAATTTGAAACTGATTCTGTAAACTGATCAACATCCTTACCGTTTAAAATCAAGGAACAGAAGTGATTTGGAGCATTCATACAATCAAGGATCACATGTCAAACCAAGGCAAGTTTTACAGTAACTAGCACAATACTGGAAATTCCACAACAAGATGCATGCTACTACCAGAAGGCAGAGGGGAAGGAAAGGCATATTGACTAGAAGCACCTAAAAGTATTTATTCCGTAACTGTAGGATAAGAGGGCCCTGCTTTTTTCTCAAAAAATGTAAATGCCCAAGAAAAACACTTTTATTACTAAATGTATGATTGCACCATTATAACATGATAACGTGCCAATTGCAAAACAGATTTTGGCAGGAAGCTGTTCTAAGCACATAGATGCATTACATCCAACCTCCACTGTCTGCCATGAACATGATTATGCTGGCTTAAGCTTGGGCTAAATTGGCTTATGCTGACATTTTACTGCCAGAAGATAGATTTCATGTCAACCAGAAGTCTGTTATGGAACAGGCAGCAAACAGATGTGAAAAAGACAAACATCTTGGAGACAATTATTTGATACATAAATCATCAAAATCACCAAAAATACACTTACATGCCTCATACAAATAAGCTAAGGATACTGGTTAGAGAATGCAGCCAAAGCCAGCATATCTGACCTACTGCATTTTGGGTGAGTAGTGGACTATTTAATTGGCCTACATGCTTTTCAAATCTGCAGTGGCACAACTATAGGTCAAGGTGAAAGAATGCTGAAAAAATTAATAAAACTGTACCAGCTGTCTGTAACAATTATTTTCCTGAATAAATTTGCATCTTACATAGCTCTGCCAAAATGGTATGAAAAATACAAACCCAGAGAAAAGAACATGTTCACAAAACAAAGTTAATCTGCAGCACATTGTGAATTGGAAAGGCAGCTCGAATCCTACCTTCCAGCATGCTGAGGTGCATGGCATCATTGGCTCGCTTTGGCACACTAAGCATCACTTCCAGGCCATCCTTAATCTCACCTTTACCTTCTTCACAGCACGTGAGCAGCTCCTGCAATGACAAGCAGAAAAAACAACTCTCTATCACTTATTTTCACACTAGTATGACAGACAACTGAAGAGTAGTTCTAACAACCCAAAAATAATTTTTGACACATACAATCTTTTCGAACTCCTTACTCTGCCAATGACATGACAGTATACTTGTTTCTATCATGATCAGTTCTTCCAAGGAGCAGCCCAAGCTATCAGTTCACCACTTCTAATTTAAACAGGTTTATCTGCTTAGTAAGAAATCTTTAAAAGTCATATTAAGAATAAAACTTTTTTTGATAAGGACAGACAAGTTATCAGATGTTGTGCTACATCAAATCCAGGACAATGCAGCTGCCAAGTCACAAAGATGGGGGAAAGCAGGGCAACACAAAAGGACCCCTCCCACCTTCCATGCTAGTCATTGCTCCACTGCACCAAACACCTGGTCTGTACAACTGCTGATAAAGAGAATTTACACTGTCTTATTCTGTGTATTCCATGAATGAATATTCTGTGTTCACACAGTTAAAAGCAACCTACAGACAAAACTTTCCAATACAATTGAGCATTAACTAATGGATAGAAGTTAGAAAATTAAACATGCTGAAGTGTTGTATTTAGAATTTAGTTCTCTGCCCATTCAACAGCCCACAGATTTAACATAACATCACCTGAACTGATATTCAAATTTCCTCACAGTTTTTAAGCATTTGAACAGTATCAAGATAAAATGTAGGTTACATAACCAAAAGGGCAGATTGTGTTCCTTCTGTTACTCAAAAGGTCCATTTAATTCATTCCCTCAGGTTAAATTCCTTTTTCCCTTTTTAAAGGGAAAGCCATGCGACTTCTACTATTACGATCATTATTTTTATTCAACTGCCAATACCACCGTCACAGCAAAACACCACATGAACACACCTAAATTTTGCATGGCAACTCCAAAGAACAGTGACAGTAGCTAAGTATCTCTCAGAGGCACATAAGAAGAGTGGCTTCAATCCAATGTGGAAAAACAAGCAAAATTTCCAAAACTGTAAAATGTTTCACCTATCGTTTAAGTTTTAGGCTCTTAAACCTATCATGCTATACATCTCTCTCCTATTACAGAAAAAAAAATAAAATAAAAAGAAAAAAAGGACAGTTAACCCAGAAACCCAGCAACCACCAGACAAATCCACTTTACTATGCAGCAAAGACATCTGGCTCTGTGAACAATGGTGAAACCAAACCATCCCACCACTTTCATAATGTAACAGGTTAAAGTATATTAATACTAAAAATAATAATAATTGTTGGAATTAATACCTAAAAATTTCTGAAACAGTACAGCCCACAGTATTTCTATAACTTGACTAAGTTGCAACTCTTTGCAAGTGGAAATTAAATAATAAGCTTCAGTTAAAAATGACAGATCTGTTTCCACCCAATGTGACCTGAAATAGCCTCTAATGTTTTTCAGAAATTTCAAAAGCAATCACACATGGCTGTTCTCAAGTAAAAAGGAGAGACACAGATCAGTTAGAGTGCTTTTGTAGGTTGCTACAACAAAACAAGCATTGCCACCCAACAGAGACCCAGCACAGCCCAAGAACACTGTTGCTCACTTGGGAGGACATCTCTCCACTGAGTAAAAGCTCTAACTACAGGATTCCAAAAGTTGTGCTTATTTTAACAGCTACCATTTACTTGACATTTCCAGGCAACATTACAAATAGCAACTCTTTGTGCAACAGCTCTGCAGGTACAGTCACTATGTGCATTTACTGATACACACACATATTAGGTGTCTCATAGATACGTTATATTACAGTTTTATATATAAACAAATATATTATTATCTATTTTACAGTATTTAATACCATCAGCATGGCTTGCCAAAATGTGGTGTAGAAACCATTACAAAAATGGTTTTATAGACACATATCCATGAATTACTTTTTTACCCTGGAAATGCAAATTATATTTTCTAAGTAAACATCAGTAGACAGGTATCTTTTTTTTGGTTTACAGAAATCTGGACAAAAAGTTGCTTGTTTATGCCTTCTTTCATTTTCAGTTGAAATTTTGCAGCAGTATTTGCAGCTGCCCAGGATGTTGGAGTCTCAGAGAGCAGAGTAGAAAAATCCTCCTGATCTCAGCAAGAGTTTTGCCTTTCTATGACCAGCAGAATCAGATGAAGAACCCTGAATTAATACTGACCTTTAAAAGAAGCTGGTATTTTGTTATCCTTTGGACAGGTTTGATAAGGTAAGAGGAGATAGAGTTGGCCAGTCCATGTCGTTGTTGTATTTCCTACGTGGAAAAAGCAAACGTTTGAGGACTGTGAGCAGCAACATCCAGATGTAAATTGTTTTGAGGGATATGAAATAATATACACTAACTACAAATTCTATTTTAGCATTAAAAAAAACCAAACAAAAAAACTAGGATAACCAGATAGTATAGGCACAATGAACATTATACTGTGCTTCTGCCTGCTCACTTGGTACAAAAAGAAGATTATAACCTTGGAGAGTACCTGTGAAACATTTCAACAAATCTAAGTACAAAGAGCAACAATTAGGGACATAGAAAGTGTGGCAACACCTTTTTTAAAAAACAGTAAGGTCTGTACTTCTTTTGCTACTTGCAAGAGAGGAAAAACCCTCACATTCCAGTGTTCCTAGGAAGAGGCAGAAGTACCAGGAAGGCTGAGGTGGAGGTTCCTCAGCATCCCCTCCTATTTCAGTGCCAAGAGCCACAGATGGCCTCATCCCCCACCAGAGGGAGCACTGAGTAGCAGCTTCTGACTGAACGAAAGAGGTTACCAAGCACTTGAAAAGAAAACAGCCACTTACAAACAGAAAAATGAATGACCTCACGAAGCTAAGGTGGAAACAGAACTATCTGATAGATAAATGGGATTATTAGACTTCAAGTACTAACTGGGGCTGAACTCCACTGATAGGGTCTGCCATTTATCATAGCATTGGATCGATTTCAACCAAGCAATTTCAACCAGCAAGTTATACCCCACAGCCATGTGCCATCTAACAATGGTTAAAATATCAGAAATTCCCAAAGTGGCATACACATGAACACACATCGTATTTTCACATGGACCAGTGGTGTCATCAGTGGAAGCGCTAGAGTTCTCTGTGCACAGAATTAAGTCTTCACATTTCTAATACACTTTAGGTGTATTAGGGGATGGAGAGCTCTGGATGGTGGTAAAACAGATGGATCAAAGGAAGTGGTGGCAAGAATTTATTTCTAATAGTTTTATCAGAGCCCTGCGTTATTTTTTAAAGTTTAAAATTTAGTAAATTTTTCTTGGATTTTTTTTCCTGAAACTTACTTGCTCTTCTACAAACACTGAAAACTTAACAGAGGCTCCAGAGAAAAGCTTTGTCTTACAATGTTTAGAAACCCCATTTCCTCAGTGATTAGACTTTTGAGATTAACCTCTAGGGCTTCAGGGATTTCCTCTACTTCCCTCTACTTGTACAAACAATTCTAAAAAAAATTGTGGTGTCATTACACAGCTAGTGGATCAGCTGAGGAAAAAAAAAACGGAAAAAGAGAGCACTCTAATTGAATTATCTGTCAACCAAAATTCATTCACCGTGGCCAAAATTCCTCCCTAAACCCTCTAACATATCTACATTTTAGTCACCTTTTTATGCAGAATATTACATATATAGACCATGGAGCCATGTGACTGAATAAGCAGGTTCAGCCCTTCTGAATAACAGCAGTGAACTGAATTATCACTACATGCAATTACAGTTTAAAAGTGTTCCAAAAATTTAACCAAGATTTCTGTTTCTATTACCTACAATGCAAACTAAGCACATCAAAACGCTAAGATTTGCAGGATGTGCTTGTGTACGCTGAAGATTCATGTCTTGGTTGTTGTTGCCAGAACCTGCTTCCAGTTCTGAACTTCTCTGGTATTCCACAGTGACTTTTCACATCTGATTTAACAGCACTGTAACACCAACTGAGCAATGGAAGTTAACCACATGAGTAACAGGATTGATTTCCTTAAGCTGACAGCTTAGTAAATGGCAGTATTATTAACAGGAAACTTGCATTTTCTTAACAAATTAGGCACTGAGAAGAACCCCAAATACACAAGTCAGAAAGCCAAGGCATGCTTTTAAGATGGACACGATGTACTTACATCAAAGTATGCTCCTGCATGTTCTAGTATCAGCTGAGTGGAATCTGGCTTATTTTTACAGTAGGTAACATACATCTGGAATTTGTCTGCCTGCAGAACAAAATGCAATTTCACAAAGGTTATCAGAGAGCATCACTCCTATCTCAAAGTTTTTTACACTATTATCAATCAGAGGGCTTATCTTCCCTATCAAGAAACTGAGTTGTACAGAATTATATTTCCACTCAAACTGGCAACGTACAAATATGTATCAGGCAAGTAAGACTGAAAACAACAGCTATGTATATAAAAATAGGTTATTCAAAGCTAAGACAAACCAAAACTCCACACAGGTTTAGGCAACTTGCATATACACTTCAAGAACAGTTAAGGACTGGCATCTGACAGGAGTGCCCTAATTGTTGTTTTCTCAGTTAAAGACACACGTTTTACTTAAACTTGAAGGATGAGATACTTTTACAAATCAAAAAGCAATCTGAGAGGAAGAATTCATCCCATCATGCCTCCTATTCCCCCATTCTACTTCTAAACTTAAGTCTGAGTTCATTACCCAAGTAACGAAGCAATGTCCAACATCTTCTGGTAATTGTTCATATTTTTCCAACTCCTTGAGAAATATACTGTGAGTAGAGAAGAAACAAATAGTACAAAGTATATGAAAAATGTTCATTACAGCAACTTGTTCAGATCTATTGTCTGTGAAAGAAGGCCATTAGTAATACCAAATGTATGAGTTAAGGAAATAAAGGTAATCTGAATAGTAAAAATGTGTAATAAAAGTATTAATATGAAATATAATTCAATAAAAATTCTAATGACAAGATCAGAAATTGAACCAGTGGGCATGCAGTTAATACATAAGAATAAACAAAAATTTAGTCATTGCTGTTGTTCTCTATTAAGAAGGTTTCCTACTGGTTTCAGTTCCAAGAAAAGCGTTCATCAACAAACATTACTTTTTGGATCCTTGAGTTCCCAAGTTAACACAAAGCATACAAAAAACTGCAAAACTGGGGCCTGGAATATGCTAGGGTATATTTTATTACTTCAAAGAGTCATAACCCAACACAAATGTGTACACAACCAGGAAATAACAAAGAAGGAAGATTCAGAGCAAGACTTCTGTATATAGATCCCCCCAGGAACCACTCCATTCAGAAGAAATTGAGTGGACAAGTCTGTTTTATGCTCTGTACTCAAGTAAATGTAATGATGCTGGGGCATCTCCACAGAAGCTATGAAGAGCCAAAGAAGAGCTGGGAGGCCTATTCTTTCCCACTAACAGCTGCATTTGGATCTCAGGAATGAGGGCTCTGAAAGAATGAGAGAGGCCTAATGTTTGTGCTGTTTGTATTTTATTGAGTTCAGTAGTTTTCATCTATTTAGAACAACTGATAAACCTACAACAAAATTTTGATGTATCCAAAATTTTCTTAAATGCTGAAGATGCCTGAGACTTAAAATGCAATTCCTAATGTGTACCTACCTCTCTGCAAAAGCGACAGCTGAAATAATTTAGCAATGCAAGAGGAAAATATTTCAATTTTTTTCATGGGAAAGCATTCATTATTGATATACACAATATTTTCATTAGGAAATCCCTCTGATCATCATTTGGATTTAGCAGTAGTATGGAAATGGAAGATAAGTCACTCACTTATTGTGGAACTCATAAATTCCTGCATGTTTCCAAAGATAATGTGTTCTTTTGTTTACAATACCAGGCGGGATCTCCTCGACTCCACTTGTCATTTCCCATAGATACGGTCTGCCCAGAACAAAAAAGATGTGTGAAAAATGATTATAAACTCTCAACAGATGCAGCCAGGTTATCTGTAAGTATGCATTCCTGGAGAGAAACTAGGCAAAGATCACACAGCAGCATTTATCTTCAATTGTGACAGTGCTGTCTGTGTCAAATATACCTTGTGATTTTGACAGTGAAATACAAGTTCTAAAACTGACAATTTAACATAGTCCCTGAGACTTCATCATTTAAAATGCACAGTGTTCTTGACAACTTCTAATGCTTCAGCGATATTCCTTATCAAGGTCATGTCCTGCAGTCTAGAAGTTCATGCTCTGTGCAACAGCTACCACTGAACATTAGTTGCTTCAGCATAACAATTACTGGGCACTTTTCCATGGAATCTCACTGAATTTCTATTCAAAAAGTCAGCTAGTAGCAAAACATGTGATACAGATAATAAGAGAATTAGCACAAGCTCTCCCCTATTGCTAGCAAAGCAAATAAAGTAAACCCCTCCTTTTTCCCTCCTCTCTCTAAAACAAAAACCCTACACACAATTATGAATTGGGAAAGGAACAAATACTGAAACTCAGTACTAACAAAGGCAAAACATATAGGGTGAATTCTGAAATGGCTGTTTTCAGATGTAATTCTAAGCTTCTTCTTAACAGCAGTAAAATTACTTAATTTGATCCTATGATTCCAATCAATCATGCTCAGCTGTTAAAAACCAGAAAAAAACAGAAAACAACAGATTGAATCCTGCCTTCAAAGATTAGTGAATAAAAGAAAACTCACATCCATGCATTCCCGGAGGTCTCTTACGTAAGCCTTTTCTGTCTGAATTAGCTCAGCCATAATGAACCTTAGGTGACAACAGAAAGAATAATCAGATCTCAGTCTGTTAAACCACTATGAATGCGTAATAACCAGAATACATCTTTCTCCTCATCAGCTTTTGCTTTTCCACTGCAGCAAGAAAAATCTGAGAACTGAAATGTGAAGAGAGACAACAGAGGAAGGAAACCTAAGAGGTAACATCCCTCCATTACTAACCAGGACAAAAATAAATGGGGAAGGACATGGAATTTTTTCTCTAACTTTTCACTGCTACAGTAATTTAACTTTTGTCTTGCTTCCTCCCATTACACATTTATTTCACATTATTTCTAAAAAGGAAAAAAGCATGTTAAAAGAAGTCTAACAGTTTTGAAAGTTTAAGATTCTGTATACTAGAATTATCTGTGAGAACAAGCATGTGAATAAATGGCAATAAGAGATACTGAGTACTATCACTCTCTTTTTACCATTTATATGATTTCTAAGCTGCCAGACAAGCCATGACAGTTGTTTCATTTTCAGGATTGATTTATGCATTCTTATTGACTAAAAATAAATAAATGTATTACTCTTTCCTGCGGGCAGACTTTCGTTTTTCTTCATTAAGCTCATGAGCAGCATCGCGCAGTTTCACCTCTGACCCAGGGACACTGGCTGGGATTATATCCAGCTGCAAGCTTTTGCTCTTTATTAAAAAAGGAAGAATTAATTAAGGAAGGAGACAGGAGAAAAAGGTAGCTAAATCAAATGCAAGTAAAGCTTGTTTGTCTGTCATCACACTCAAATTTCTTCTTACCGATTTATTGGAATCAGAGGAAATACCCAGAGCTTTCTCTAAAGAGGTCCTGTATTTCTCCATGCGCAGGGAAAAGTCTCTGTACCTCTTATCCACTGCTGTGACACATTTTTTAATCTCTGTTGCATGAGCATGCCCTTTTTCACAAAAGCCATCAGCCAGCTGTATCAACAACTTCACTCTCTCTTTGGTTTGCTATGAAAACAGGAAAATATCGAACCGTTACAAGCTCTACCTGTCATGCAGGGGGTCATTTTGCCTTAACTGCTACTAAGTGCAATTAGAGAAGGAACTGAAGAAGCTACCTCCTCCCCTCTCTTCCCAGAACTCCTTTAAACAGATACCTTTTACTAATAAAATAGCACAAGATTAATGTAGGTTTCCTTGAGCTTTATTATTACATGACTAGAAGCAGATTGTTTATTTTTCTTTGAAAAATATACTTCATATCTAACCCAGCGATTAAATTCTGCTAGGCAAGCCTTTCAGCATGGGTACTCCTTTCATCAGTATTTGGCATTTGATGCCAAAGAGGGTACTTTGTTCAATAGCACAGAAGCACTGGTACTGGATCTGGCCCACAGTCTCAAGAATCTACTTCCTTTAGACACTACAGAAATGCTGAGATGGAAGTAAGTTTTATGCTTGTTATATGCTTTTACTCTTTAATGGGTTAAGACAAAATTCTTTAAATTGTTTCTATATTACGCTTTGTTGGCACAGAGTTGTTTGAGACAAACTAACAGAAACAAGTAGTTACCACCAAATCTGTAAGTGTTTTCCCCAATTGACAAGCTGCCTAAGATTATGCACTTTCTTTCATGTAAATCACAAATCATCCACAATGGATGAGTTTATACATCCACCTCTCTCTCTGTCATGAGTGAAGTGTACTGTCAGGGCCCTTCCTAGCAGGGGGTTAAGCAAAATAGTCAATAAAAACTTGACCCTAACATTATTGAAAAATCAAATTTGTCCCTTTCTTAATTCTTTTTGTTTCCTCATCCAAATGTTTGGTCCCTCATCCAAACATTTCTTCTCAGTATAGAATTAGCAAGGGCTAACATATCCTCCCAAGAGGTAACAAAATGCCAAGGGAGTGACAGAAACAACATCCTTTCAAAAAGGCACCAATATCATCTGCAGGCTGACAAAGGAAATAAAGTGATCAAAAGTGATCTCTGTTCTTTCTGGATTTGCCTTTCTCCCTTCCCACATGTCCCGTGAGCATCTCCAAGTCTCTTCTGAGGTGATCCTTCAGACAAATGGACACTTGCTTACTTTCCTGGGCTCTAATTATTTCTCTATGAAGGTTGGCGAGCCAGAGGAAGAAACAGGTGACAGTTTGAACGGGTGGCCAAAAACAAAACAAAGGCAGACAAGGCTAAAAACTCAGGTACTTCAGTCATGCAATGGTTGTCCTGTCCTTTCACGTTGTGAAAACTGGTAAGCCTCAGGAGTGACATCTGCATCTCTGTAAAGGCCTCCAGAGATGCAGAATTACATTCTACTGCCTGACTCAAAAAGGTCTTCAACAGAAGCACAGAATACTTTAATAAAACGAGTTACCTAACAAATAAAGTGTTAATATTTCTACTATTGTCCAATTAATAAGCTGAATAATAATACAGCTTATTCAATTTTATAACCTAAATGAACATTCAGTAACCCATAATCATGAAGGTATGAAAGTGAAAATCAAAGGCCCTGAAAGGTTTGTAGGTATTGAAAACATTTTAAAGCTACCTCACGATGATTTTGTCACGAGAAATCAACAGCACGTAGGGCTCATGGAGCTTCAGTAACAATGAATATCTGCTGGTTATCTTCTGGTTTATTCTATTGTCAGCAGCAATATAGACAGAAAGCCACTGCAAGTAAATAGCTTTTGAATGACACATCCTTGGGGGATTTTTTGATGGGCAGGGGGAATTCAACTGTTTTATTTAGCTTCAAATCTTCCATAATTCAACTTGTATTCAACGTTTATCAACAACCCAGATGAAGGAATAGAATGCACCCTTAGCAAGTGTGTTGACAATACAAAACTGAGGGGACTGGCTGTGCTACCTCAGTGGGACCTTGATAGGATGGAGAGTTGGGCAGAGAAATCTAATGAAGTTCAACAAGCATAAATACAGGGTCCTGCAGCCTGGGGGGAATAACGCCAAGTACCAGCATGGGTTGGGTGCTGATCTACTAGGCTCTGTGGAGAAGAAGCTGGGAGTCTTGGTGGATGAGCATGAGCCTGCAGTGCCCTCATGGCCAGGAGGGCCATGGTATCCTGGGGTACACCAGGAGAGTGTGACCAGCAGGTGGAGGGAGGTGATCCTGACCCTCTACTTGACCCTAACGAGGCCACATCTGGAGTATTGTTTCAATTCTTGTTTTCACAGTTCAGAAAGACAAGGAGCTAATAGAGAGGATCCAGTAGATCGACATAAAGATGGTTTGGGGTCTGAGGCATCTCTCTAATGAGGAGAGGGACTGTGGGAGCTGGGCCTGTTTAGTCCGGAGAAGAGTGAGAGAGGATCTCACCAAAATATAAAATATCTCAAAGGTGGCTGTCAGGAACATGGCGCCAGACTCTTCAGTGATGCCCAGTGACAGGATAAGGACTAACGGCCATGAACTAAAACACAAGAAGTTCCATCTCAACTGAACAAGATCATCTTTGCATTGAGGGAGGCAGAGCACTGACAGGCTGCCCAGGGATGCCATGAAGTCTCCATCTGCAAAGACATTCAAACCCCACCTGGACACATTCCTGTGTAATCTGCTCTTGGGGACCCTGCCGTGGCAGGGTAATTTCACTAACTGATCTCCAGAGGTTCCTTCCAACTCTAAGTATTATGTGATTTTGTGATAATTTAAAAAAATTATTTTACCTTTGCTGTGATCTGAAATTCTTCATGTTCTTTTAACAACTCTTGAGTGTGTTGGATACTGGAACCAGTGGAAGTATGTGTGGATAAATAGAACTCTCCATTGTCATGAATCCATTCCAGGGCCTAAATAAAGCAATAATGAAGGAAAGTAAGAGAAAGGCAGTATTTTTTTACCAGTAGAAACCATCTGTAATCAGTACACACCAAAAAAACACACAGTTTGACCACAGGTGAATTTTATTCTATGTCACTTGTGGCAATCATCCAATACCTCTGCAATATCAAATGGTTCATAACTCTGAAATAATTCATTTAGTCTATGAAGCAATGCTTAGAGAATTAAAAACGATGTATGAATCCAAACACTTCAGGGAAGTCCACTACTGCAGGACTACAGCAGTCCACTATTGAAAGGTTCTAGCTAATTGTGTTCACAGTTTTCATAGTATACTCCCTAGCTGAGGAATAAGGAAAAAAAAATCACTTTTTTAGTGCCACATGGGACAGTTATACTCAGAAATACATATGTTCCAACCTGTAAAAATGTACATAAGATCACAAGCAGGTAGACAAAACTTTCCAAGCATGTAAGATTTAATTATCACTTCATTCTTTTGCTGACATGTATTCCAGCTTCACAAAGTGTGGTCTGTACTCCTAGAAATTAAACTGTAGTGGAGAAGGAACACTGAGATGTGTCCATTAAACCAATTCATGTATGTATAAGTAGAAAAAAACACAAATGAAGAATTGCAAACTAAAATTGTTTCCCTTCCACATCCTGACACTTCATTTGCTCACTATGATGAAAAATGCTGATACATGCAATTATCTATGTTTTACCCACATTACCTGCTGCCTTTTTAAGCACAACTCAGTGGTCATGAGGAATCTCTGCTTCCTGGAAAAAGCAAGAGTCATCTCCAACTGCTGCATAACAGTAAAAATCTAATTGACAATTGCTCGGCAGCTCTCAACAAAGGCTTCCTACAGCAGCAGGCAGAGGGACCCGAGCATAGAAACTTCTCGTTTCTGACAAAGCTAATAGTAGATGTTCAAAGAGTTTTATACAGCTTGCTTAGAACCACCTTATTACTAAATGCATGTGTATCTTCTGTAAATACACAGAACGCTAGAAAAAAATTTAATACCCCAAGAGAAAAAGTAGTAGACTGCAGGTGGGTTCTCACTCTTGCCTTAAAAGGATAAACTGAAATTATGAGCCTTATCCATCCATACTAGCAGGTACAGGAAAAGATTTATCTTGGTGGACTGTAGATATGTACGTCTCACACACATAACCTTACACTGAATCTGAAAAGGCACTGTCTGTATTATAATTCCACCACTGATTTAAGTGCTTCAAAGCTGTGATGAAACAACGTTGATTCCCTAACTTCCACTTCAAATGCTTTTCTTTCTTGGTGCAAAACCTGAAGTGAGTAGAAAGCCTTCAAAATTCAACACCAAATGTGAATGCCAGGATGTCATATTCTTCATCACATACTAGTGCAGGTGCAAGCCTGATAGATAGGGCCTATAGATGGATAGATAGGTCCTATACTTTTAAATGTTGCTGATAGAAACAAGCTGACAACTCTTACACTTCTGTCAAAAAAGCAACATTTCAACCAACCACCTCTATGACACATACTGTCATTCTAATGTCGATCTTTGCAAGTGAAGACTGATGTGGACAGGCACAGCACTGATATAACCAACAACATCTAATACTCACTTTTAACTTTTTAACCTCTGCCTTTTTTAGTGGCATTATTACACCATGCTGGAATGAATGATGAACAAAAAGCTTCCCCTCCCCAAATCACAGAGTGGTTTGGGTTGGAAGAGAACTTAAAGATCATATAGTTCCAATCCCCCTGCCATGAGAATGAAATGTTGTCTTTTCATAACTTGTTGGCAGGTCTCTAGAAGCACAGTATGACAGAAAGTTCAACTTTATCTTAATTCCTACAGTTTAGATCAGCTTTCATTTCACCTGAGGTAACATTACAATAATTGGAGAAATCAGTTCAGGGATCACATAAGCCCTTAACTCCAAAAGAATTTGGGAATCTACCACTGTGCTTGCAAACTACTATGGTATCTTTTCCATCACAAGGGCATCAAGTTCTGAAAGCACTAAGAACAGGTTCTTCCAAATTCCAAAAACACATCTAAATGAAGAGAACATTTTGGCTAATAGCTGTGGAGTCCCATATATGGATTGGTTCGCTTTGCTTTTTGATGACTGAACTGGTGATTGCTGAAAAATGGGATTTACAATGAAAATGCTGACGGATCTTTATCTCCAGTGTTTGACTGTTAGTTAGTAATCTCTACACAAAAACAAGTAGATCATGTGCTTGTCAGAGGTTTATTCAAAAGTGGGGTGGGGAGGTGAGGGTGGGGGGGGCAGGGAAGGGATGGTGGTGTTGTTTTAAAGAAGTATCAGACTTCAAATTCACTCCAAGATACATCTAGCATTAATTTCTTTATGATAGCATGAAAGGCAGACTTGACAATTCTTTCAAGAGAGCAAACCAGACCAATACTATTTAAACTTTTGTCTAAATCAGTTGTCAAAAAGAAATAAAAAATGAGGTTTTTGAGCTCTTTTAAGAGGATCTGACTATACTTTACACTGTGGGCATTGTATCCTTTTCATCAAAGCAGCAACAGACAGCTTCCTTTCTTTGTCTTATAACCAGTGTCAAAACCCCCCCCAAAACAACAAAAACCATCACAGATCAATCTACTTACCACTTCTGCCTTGAACCCCCTACTTATTTTTAAGGCATGTGTTTTCATTAGCGAAGGAGATTTTTTTGTGTGTGTCTGGTAGTTACTTAATAGTTCTTTCCAGACTGATAAACTCAGCAAAATACCAAGAGGTGGATCTATCACACAGGAAACCATGAAAGAACTGAAAAACCAAAGTAATTCAGTTATTACTGTTTAATGAGTTATCCAGCTTGTCAGATTTCTAGAACTGCCAATCAACTTAATTAGATATTTTTCCTCAACATCTGAGAAAAATGCTGCTGCCTGTAATTTCCCCAGACAAATTAGGTGTGTGTGTAAAAGTCAACAAGCATAACGATTTGTCAAACACAAGCTTGCAGAAATTAGATTTGCCAGTACCAGATGAAGCTGGCAGAAGCAAAACATCACCTTTAACTTACAACAGTTACAGACATGTTGCCTCACCGAATTTAGTTGTTCTGTATTAAAGGGAAGGCACAAAAGTCAATTTGCTACTTTTATCCTTCTGATGTTTTAGTCATTTGAAATATTGAAGGCAATGACAAATTTGTTACTGTGAGAAGACACTGTATGTCAACTCTCAATCACACCAAAGAAGATTTTCATATGAAACCCTCACCTGTTTGGCACTTCTTTCAAACACCACATACTGTTGGCATTGATCAAGACGTCTTTTACGCATGGTCCAATAATGCAGCACACGGTTCTCCCTCTGAAAGAGCTCATTCAAGATATCTGAAGAAATTAAAACAGAGCTTATGACAACCAAATTTAAAATATCACACTAAAATCAGTGAAGTACTTTGCATTGTAGAATTTACTATACACTTAATCTTTCTGTTATGTCTTTGCTTTGCTTTTTTCCTAGTATTAGTGAAACACTGTGTTCATTTTTCAGTACTTACAGAAGTGCTGGTTAAAGAAACTAGAGATGCAATTAAAGCTTACTACTGACGTATTTTTTCCTCTCATATATTTGTCACATGGGGACTGCCACTGCTTATAGCAGGATTGAAAATGTAGGCTGATAAAGATGGCATTTGATGGGGTTTCCTCAGAAAGAATTAGCATGCACTAGTAATCACAACATGCTTAACATAATATATTACTTCAAGCAAAAAAAGGGATTTCTTAATATATCAGTCTCCTATAAAGTATTTTAATGATTTAATACAGATGAACAAATTTATAAACTTGGGTCACCACAAGATCAAATGCACCATAAGCAAACATTATATGTACAGAAACCCAAGTAATAAAAATAGGTAATTACTAATTTTGTAATTCCATATTGAAAAAAAAATCAAACCCAATAATATATAAGGGAGTAAGCTTACTTGTTAAATATGAATGTTCACTGAACCCTGACAGAATTTCCAGGTAATCAAATAATTAACTCCACAGTTTGTTATTCCAGAGTATCAGAAAACTCACATCCAAATACCACATGTCTAACCTTTTAAATTCTTCCTGGCAGACCTTGTGCTTACAATATGCACAAGACCTTATCTGAACTCTGTTTCTTTCATGCTTATGGTTTTTCCATCAAACAAGAAATTCTAGCAGTTTCCTGTGAAGCTCACTTTACCCACTGCTGCTTCCAGAGTAGCAGCCCTACTTGACTTTGTAGCTACTGCAAACCCAGAGGGACACTGAGACCCATGGGGACACTCAATGTCTCCACCAGATGATTCTGTTGGAATTGCATAGCGCCAAAAGGGAGGGCCAGCACAAGCAGAAGAGACTACAAAAAGGTTTATTCTTTACACCAACACTTTACTTGCTTTTCTACTTCTACCCAGAGCTGGCTATTTTCAACAATCCATAATTACCAGTTGGACCTTATCAGGTGCTAGGAATCTTAAGGTCTCTGCGTTCTGCTCTCCCACTGTGTAGGTCCACCATGTTTTACATTGCAAAAGCTAACAACTCCAAGAAACAATTTGACAGAGAAGCTCAAATAACAGGAAGCCTGGGGAGAAATGCATCTTTGTCTGCCTTATCAGAGATCTGGGACCAAACACAACCACTTGTCACAACCTCCCTGAGGATTATGAAACCTGTCTGCATCACTGCCAACATCTTCCTGCTTACAAGGACCATATTCCCACTTGCCACAGGGTGCTGAGATCACCCAGAATTTGCTTTTGGTTGGAATGTGGTCACTGTGGCCAAGATTTTATTTTTTGCTGGTCAGGCTCCCCTCAAATATGCCTCAGCTGATCCATCCCTTAGCCAAGCTATGAGCTGATCTGCTGTGAGCCTCCCTTGCTTCTCAGTTTTATTTCTGCCTTATGTCACCTCCACAACACTTGCTCAGAGTATATGCCAGATTTTGGGAGGCAGGGAGGTGGAGTGGGTGGGACACAATTATCATTATACAATGCAACACACCCAACTGGACACACCACACAAAAAGAGACATCTTGATAGTGACGCAAGCAAAGCAGATCTGACAAGAGCAAGCGAGGTGGAATTTAGCAAATTGGAACAGCATTTGTTCTGTCAGGACATGATACAGATGGCAAGGCAGTGAGAGATATTTGGCTGGGCACTGTTAGTATTAGTGCCATTAATTTCTTGGACTGACAGAGGAGAAAAAATATTCTACAAACTACTCTAAGGAAGTTATAGAACATCAATATTTAATACTAAGTTTGGAAAAGCATCTCTGTATCTCAAGCCACCTGAAATACAGTCCCTGTTGCTGTCATTTACTTTGATTCTGACATTTTTTAGGATTGTTCCCTAAACTTTTAGCTTCTTCTCCAGGCTGAGAGAGCTCTCAGCTCTCTCTATGCATCCTGGTCCCTTCTATGAACCTATCTAAAAATATAAGCGCCATTAGACAAGTTCCTGAACTGCTCTCAGTCGCAGCCTGTACAGCAGAGACAGGTAACACAGATGCACACAGACTTAGCAGCCAAAACAAAGATGAAAATACTCTCATTTCTGAGCTTACAGAAATTGTCACCAACTCAATCCACCAGTCACAGCACAGTTTTAGGCCGCAATTCCTTCCTAAATGAGACAGTATCTGGGTACCCTTATCAAAGAAAATATTTATGCAAGTATGCAGGGACATAAGGGCACCTCTCAGAGTTCAATACCACTGTAATTCCTGCTCCTCATGAACATGTTCTTAGTAAAACTTTGCCTAGAATAAGACATCACTTTTCCAGATAACGTAATCTGCATCTGGGAATACGGATCAAGTATGCCATTGAATGAGGCTTTTCAAAAACATTCAGTAATTCTGAAGAAACTCAAGGATTACTCAAGTTTTTAAGGCATTAATTTATAAATTATATATGATTTCAGTCTGCCAGTTTCAAGCATACCTCTGAGTTGTAATGTTCTATTAGAACATCTGTAACCTCTCTTTCACCTTGATTGATAAAAAAGGTGAAAGGAGAACTTGAAGAACAGAATGAACTTTTATATCATTTGGTCAGCTACCACCATACCATTGAGGCCAAACAGGAAGGAGTCCCCACTAGTTCCATCTTAACTCATGTTTAATTCTCAGAAGTATATATTACATGGTTTATGGGAGGAAAGTATTAGAGCAACAGCTTATTTTTTCTACTTGGGGATTTCTGCTGTTTTTTGGTTGCTTTTTAAGCATGTATCACTCATCCAGAATTTTAAATGTACGCAGAACATGCATAACACTATGGTTCTGTAATACGGTTCTGACATCTAATTATTATTCTTAAGGACATTGGTAGACCTCTTTCTATTCTTTCCTCATATGAGTACATTTACTTTTCTCAGAATGATTGTTCCTACACAATTAAAAGTCAATTTTAAAAACTTTTGTCTAATACTCAGTAAGTGTGGTAGCTATAACCTCCTTCTTGATTCTGTTCTGTTTTCTTTGTCTCTTAATGAAAGAAGAGTTAAGTGACAAACGTCAGTTTCAGTTATTGATACTGCTGGCATTTGTGTCGAGATTTTGTTTTGTACGTTCTATAAATGCTGGGGAGAGAGGAAAAACAACCCTTTGTCATAGCTCTAAACACTTAAAGTTTCAACTGCCATAGTCCATTTATTTCCTTAAGAGTGAAAATATGGCCAATATCCTATTTATTTCCAACATGTTCAATACAGGAGGATCTTCAACTTGACTACTGTCAGACTTTGACTTGAGTTACTTGAGTAAATTTCCTGGACAAATTTAACATGAACTGTTTTCCCATTGTAGTTAAAGTAAAGCAGTGAACATATCCTTTTCTAATAAAGGCATCAAATAAATTAGAGCGGAAGTGACCTCTGGAGGCCATCTGTTTCAGTCCCCTCTTCAAAGCAGGATTAACTTCAAAGTTTTTCAGGGGTTTGTTCACCTAAGTTTTAAAAATTCTTCCAGGTACAGATCCTACTGCCTCTCTGGGCTACCTGCTCTAATCCATCTTGGTGTAGCACTTTCTCCCATTCAGAATTTTTCTCGCTGCAGCTTCTTCTCTGGACTTACTGCCATGTTCCTTTTGAGTCTGGCTACATCATATACGTAACTCCCCTTGGGGTAGGTGCAAACAGCATTTAATTAGAAATTAGGCTTCTCAGGTTTTGAGACTGTAGCATGGCCAGAGTGCTCAGTCACAGTTTCAAAATGCATAGAGCAGAATGTGACTGGCAATAAATTATTAAAACGCAGTATTTACTTCTGAATCTCTCTGATCTCTGTTCTGCTACCACACCCATCAGTTGTGCATACCCTATTAATTTTTGCACTTTTGTCCCTCAAAGCCCTGCATGTCTCTCTCTCTCCATTCCCTAGAGTGCTTATTGTACCTTAAAGCTGTACTGCGTATTATTAATGTTAGAAAAAGCCAAGCCTCATGTAGTAGCTCTTCCCAGTCTCATCTCAGCTACTACCTGTTGACACATTCAGTTTAAACATGATGTAAGTTATCCCATACATTATGAAGTTCTTCAACATTAGTTCAAACTATCTGAAGAACTCAAGGGCATCGTACAAGCAATAATCTCGTATCACTCGGGCACTCCCAGGGAAATTATAGAATGTATGACACCAACACACTGAATAAGCTTACACTGATTAGCTCCCATTTGGTTTCAGACCAAACATTATCATGTGAAAATTTACTACCTCATTGTCTCAATAAAAGCAGCATATTTGAGTCTCAAATAGAAAGAAGATTAGGTGTAAGTAGCAGATAAAAGAATTCCAAGCAACTTCATTTGAGTATAGGAGACTTTGAAGACTCTCAGCTCCTTCAAATTTGTTTCCTGTTAAGCCTGACTCTTTCCACTTGGGCAGGCTTCTCTACCCCATCACCACACATACCAAGCACAGGATGGTCACATTCTTGTGAGAATAAAGAACAAGAATCTCCTTACTTTTCACTTGTTGTTCAGGCGCTTTGATGTGTGTCACCATCCCTGGCATATTGACACTGTTTCTGTGCAGGTATTTCAGGAAGACATCAGCATTCCTCCGAGCCAGTGTGCAGGCCTAGAGAGTCAGAGGTACAACTTTATTTGAAGATGCACAAATACACTTGCAGAAGTGATTTAAGATCTTCCTAACCACCTTCTTGTACATTTGTCACCCTCTTCAGTTTTGGAAAGCATCGCATGTTAAATCTTTTCTACAAGTAAGCCAAGCCAACACAACTATTAAAATAGATATTCTGCCAAATAGCAGTTACACCTTATCTGGCAGAGAAAAAAAAATAAAGCAGATAAATGACCCCAAATAAAATGCTATTCCTCTTTTCTGAAGAACCTGAAAAGCAATTACCTGCTCTAGGGCTTTCAGCATGACTCAGAGCTCACAGAGAAGTTTGTGTAGTGTATGTGCCATGTGTCACCTGAAGTTGCTTACTGTGTAAACAGTGCACATGCTTATGTACCCACCTGCATATTCCAAAACATCCATTAGTATTTTAAACAAAAAGTGAACGCTCTGCTGAAGTGAAAGCAAAAGTGCTAAAATAGTAATACCTGCTCTTAAAATATTAAGGCAAGGCCTTGAGAGCTTTCAGTCCTTGCCACTATATTGCAAGCACTCAGCTCAGCTGTTGTGCTCATCTTAACATACATCAAATACTACATATGGGCTGTCTGCCTCATTTTCAACATACAAATTGTAGAAGGCTACTTTAAAAGGTTAGATAAAGGTAGAATGGTTTGATATAGTAATAAAGACACTAAGTAATTTCTCATACCATTTTAAAACAAAGATTAGTAATACATGCTAGCTGCAGAAGGATCTATTAGGCTGTACACTGAGTTCTGTTAATATGTTTTTGAGTGTTGTAATCTGCGTAATGAGAATAAAAAGGTTTTTAACAAAAGTTTTATTCTCCTAGTAGACATTCATGGTGATGCTGGAAAATGTCTTTGATAACGGAGTTAGTTACACTGCTCTGCAAGCACATGCTACACATTTAATTCACATTGATCAATAACCTCCTTCACTAGGACATTAGTTGGGAACAAAAATCTTTCATTTATCTGAAGACTATTACACAAAACCCAACTACTCCCAGATGCCTGTCTAGCAATTTCCTCCTTCCATATTCCTCTGTAGTCCCAGTACATCTGAGAGCTGCTCTGATGCACAAGCAGCAATGGCACTGTGTGACTTTCACTTCTCTTCCAAAGCAGCATCCTTTAAGAATTCTTTAGAGTGACAGTTGCTCAAAGCAGTGACTTTCCAATTCCTCTTCAGTCACACTGGGAGATCTGACATCTACTGAAGTTCAACAGGAAATGTATTTATAAAACTGGCTACAATTTTATGCACTTGGCAGTATTCTCTCAATCACTGTCAGAAGCAGTTAACACACCACTTCCCACATCTTTGCAGTTGGGGACATACCTGTAGTTCGGAACAGGCACTGTTGCTTTCCACACCCATGTCAGCACTGTAAGGGCTGTTTGCCTGCATGCTTTGCAAGACACAGGAGACCACAAAAAATCCCCAACCTTACCTTTAGAAAGGCTTCCTTCTGCTCCAGGTGTTTGCTTATCATAGGAGTAACGTGATCAGTTTCAGAGTTGGGACCCAATTTGTCTGCTCCCCCACACCAATCTTCTTCTCTCTTATATTCTTGCTCCAGGCTTTCCAGCACACTGCACACCTTTCAGGAAAAAAGAGACCCATTTAGTAAGGAAAAAAAATCAAAATTCAGGCCTCAAAAAAAAAAGAAAACCAACCTACCCCTTACATATATCCCCTAGATTCTGACATGTTTTGATTGGAACTTAAGGCAACAAACTTTGGCTGTAGGTTTGCAAGCACTGGTCTGCTTATGTAGAATTGTTCAGAGGCTGTCCCTAAAATTGTTCATTTTTCTCTGCTTCTGTGACTATATAGTTCTGAATGGGCTTAAGCTTTGACTGCAGAGGAAGTAATCTTGCCAACCTCCCTCCAAACTTTTCTGTGGACAAGCAGATTAAGCTGATTTTTATCTGACTCCCACATAAAAACCAGAGCGAGGCACCAAACCAAACCTCATCAACCATTTTTTCAAGTAATGCTTATTTTATGCTGCATTGAGGAATTAACCAAGGCAGACCACAGATGATACAGCATTTCTGTACCTGCTCAGAAGTTTTATAGAAGGCAACAGAGGCATTCACAAGCTTGAGACGGTCCTCCATCTTCAGCATCAGCTGTTGCCAGTGGGAAGCGACCTTCTCTGCACACTCCCGGATCATATCCATATCGTAGTGATTAGCCTGCAGCATTGCCTCTGCCTTCTGCTGAACCTGCAGGGCACTTTGATGTGTTTTCTGACAAGAGGTGAAAAGTCAGGAGTTCAGTGGAGCACCTCAGTTCATTTATTGGGACACCTCAGAGGCTCACATTTCCACTGTGTCAACGACACTTCTATACATGCACAAACATCCATCAACTAAAAATGGCTGTCTGATACTAGTTACTGCGTGACTTCTCTATGCAAATACAAAGGAAATAAATCCTGCAGAGATTTATCATCAAATCAACACTAAACAGCAGTTCTTAACATAGTGTCTAGCATTAAGCCACATGTGATCGATCTATCCAGGCTGCATTACATATTGTTGTAATTATGAATTTCAGTTTGATTTTCTTTCCCTTCACAGTGAGAAAAACGATGACAAAAATGTATCTTATTTTGGCAATATTTACAACTTTAACTTCAGTCTTTGGCACATCAGTAGTAAGCAAAGAAAGGTGCAGGTGTGCAGATCAATAAAAAAGACAACTGTCTATTGACTGCAAGTAAATTTTTTAAATTGGATTTTTCTTTGCAGAGAAATACTTGCCTAAAGCCAAGTAATAAAAAAATATTAAGGGGTTAAATATTATTAAGTATTATTATATCTGAGTAAAGAATGGCCTAGGAAACATAGATTTTTTAAGCTTCCTCATAATTTATTCTTAAACTGACAAATACTTAAAGGTCTCATGATTTTTATACTTGAGAATTACCAAAGCTCTCAAAATGAGGATGCATACAGTGTAAACTGTAATTAAAAAAAAAAAAAATCAAGAGAGGGGAAGCATAAAACTCTACCAAACAGGAAACAAACATTAAAGAGTTACTGCAAGGTAGAGTACTTCTGGTAATAGTCTACCCAAACAATCATAATATTGCTAATATTATCACTAAGTTACTCATTGGTGCAGGTAAATTAATAATATTGCACTTTAATCAGTTTTAAGAACCCTGCCTATTATTTTTTTTGCAGCAATATGACCAACCTGGTAAGTTTAATTTGAAGTCATGGCAGGGGGATTGACACACCGCCGTATACAAGTTTCAGTGAAATCTACTCTCAAATAAAACCGGAAACATTAGAGGATGACCTCATAATACACAAAACTGCCACTTCCTGGTTCATTTAGTCTTCATTTTTTTACATTTATCATTACAGGTTATGATCTAGGAAAGGAATAACTATTTTCAGCAAAATTGCTGTGAACAGCTATCACTTTACAAAGATGCAAAAATGTACTGAGAAGATGTTCACCTGGAACTGCAGCTTCAAAATAAATAAGAACAAAAGCCACCTTCTCAGTAAGTGTTTTCGTCTCTTAGCCATGAGTTCAACAGTTTTTCCTAAACCGAAAATACTGTAGCATGAATCCAAGAACTGTAGAATTGGAGAGCTGTAAATACAAGGCTATGGTCAGCAAAAAGTTGCTTTTACCTCTATTGCATGTTGAAACTGCTCATGCTCCCTCTGTAACTGCTCTGCCTCCTGCAAAGAGCTAGCAGTGATAAGCCCAGCATTCAACATTGACTCTCCATTTCGGATCCAGCCCAAAACCTGTAACAAAACAGAAGACCATGAAACACACAATTCCACTGCCAACCAGCAAAAAAGCACTATTGTAGGGGCAAAAACATTGAGGGTCACATCAGCACTGGAATCAGTAACTAACTAATTTGTTAATTACATACTACATTGAATTCTCTATTGTGTAAGCACAGTGAATGACATTCACTACAATTTCACTGAGCTAACAACTCACAGCTTGCAGTCAACTAGTACATACTTGTGGCTTCAGTTCATACTCTGAAAAAGGTTGTGCTTCTGTTTCTGTCATCTGAAAAGCTGGAACAAGTTACAAGCAACAGTTGCCTAGAAGCCAGTGTCAGGAGTGCAAATTGAGGATATATAGCTCAGTAAAAAGTATGCACATAATTTTGAACAGCAATGTCGAGGGAAATGTGATCATTGAGTGTGCTTCTAACGCCTTAAAGGTTTTCATTTTTCAGAATGTGCCTTCTTTGACATGTCCAGTGAAACTGGAAGAATCCATGGCTGGGCAGAAGCCTGTAAATTTCCTTATCCATAGCAGGAACGTGCAACTTTTTAGATCCCTCCCACAAAAAGACGAAGAAAAAAAGGATGTTTTCCCCATCTTTGCATCAGCTTTGTTTCTCCCTCTCCTCTCTCCCTCATGAACATTATCTGATTCCCTCCTTTAGACTCCTATCTTGTTGACCACAGTCTCTTCAATCTCTCCCATGTGAAGTCAGTCACCTTATTTTTCTAGAACACTGTTCTTTTATCAGCTCTCTCCAGTTGATAACCATAACTCGGTCATAATTTTTCAAATACTGAGTAAAATGGGACATAATTCAGGTTATTTACTGTCATCTGTACAACTCTTCTATGGAACTGCTGCCCAACCAGTAATTACTCCTGTACTTATTCAGCTGATTACTCTTTCCAGTACATCATGCTCTATTAAAACTCATAACCTTCTTAAAGCACAATTCTTCCAAATATCAAGATAATTCAGAACTGTAATCCAGTGTCTTCTGATGAACTCAAACCCTTTTCCCAGCTTCTTCTGCTTTTGACTTCAAATTTAATAGCATAATTTCTAACATGTAGATTTTCTGACTGTGAACATGATACTGCTTTTCCACCCCTCTCAGAAGAGCTGTTACCTTGTCATTAAAAAAAGGCAGTTTATCAATGGAAAGCTATAATTAATTAACCTGTGTTAACCTTTTCTCCTTTTGTCACTGTTCAATTTTAATGATTGCTTCAATAATTTTAATTTACTTGCTTCAATATTTTTCCTGGAAACTGTGTTAAACTAGCTGACCTATAATCCTCCCTTAGCTAGTCCTTTTCCACTTTTGAGAAGCAGATGTTGAGTTTCAGGCCACCATAATCTCATCCAGTCTCCTGATGTTTGGAAACAATAAGCACTAATGTAGATGACATTATTTCAGGCAGTTTTCTAGGAATTCCAGAGTGAATTTCTCTAGACCCAGTTGATTGGAAATTCACCAGTTTTTCTAACTTTTTCCTACTAATTGCTTTCAGACCTTTAACCACTGCTAATAAATATATTAACTACCAAATCTGTTAGCTCTTAACACTAAATATTCTCATCTAGCGATTCACACATGACACTACCAATTAAAGCATTAATGCACTAAGTATCCAGAATGATATGACTATACTTGCAGATTGGAAACATGGGCAAAACCCAACAAAATGACTTATTAAAACACAATTCCTCAAAAACTGAAATGCATATGTGAGTCTACATCCAAAGTACACTCTAATATGTCTGACAGCTTGAAGCAACTGAGGTTTAGTCATCCTGACACAACATCCATTCCCTCGAATCTGCACCACAACCTCACCCTCCGACTTATACTTATACAGACATTGTTGTGCTATTAATGCAATTTTTGCCATTTCTACCTGCACAATTAATAGCTAACAAGTTTTTCCCCACCCTGATAGCATGCATTTGAATTCTCCTATATAAATTCTGGAAGTCTGTAGAAAAGATACTCTACAGTGTAGAAGGGAGGGCATGATAGCACCTGCCAGGTATGTACAGTAATTTCACGATTATAAGCCGCACCATTTTGACTAAAATTTTGGTCCCAACCCAAAGTGCGGCTTATAATCAGGTGCGGCTTATATATGGACAAAGAACAAAAAGTTGCTGTTTTAGTTTGGAGGACAAGTGTCTGCTAAGAAAGGCAGGAACTTCTCTTTGAAATGGAGAATGTAAACCCCCTCTCTCCAAATTATTATAATTTGGAAATCAAGGGGCTTTCACGTAAAAATATGGAAATTAGAAATAACAGTTCTTTTCTAGGGAAATTAAAATAGAAATACAGTACTACAAAGAAACAAACTACAAACCCTGACAAAGTCAGAGTACAACCTGACACCCTGTCAGGCAGGGTGTTGGGAGCAGTCCCATTCAATGATGGCTGCATCCTCCTGCAGTGACAGATGTGATTCAGTTGGAGCAGTGCTCCTGTAGAAGGTGCAGTTTCCCTCCGGAGGTCCAGTGGTGATGTGGAGAAATCCGGTTTTCCACTGGAGTCCAGTGGAGAAAGGGGCTCCCTTAGTGCCCCAAAACCTCTGTTTTTACTTTGGTAAGAAATGTTGGGCTCTTCCCACTGGCTGGAGCAACTTTCAATGGAATGCAGTAATTTTATCAGTCACACAGTGGGACTCAATGGGCCATTAGCAGACAATGACTCGCTGGAGGAAGGATGGGGTGTGAAAAGATAAAGAACAACGCCCTGCCTGGTTTCAATGGATGGCCCATTAGCAGAATATCTGCCATTGAGATAAGGATCACTGTCCCCACCCTCAACAGATGGTGATAGAATAGATACCTTTTATCACACTCTGTATTGTAACATGCGGTTTATAATCAGGTGCGGCTTATATATGGACAAAAAACCAAAAAGTTGCTGAAACTCAGAAGTGCGGCTTATACTCAGTGCGGCTTATAATCGTGAAATTACTGTAACTGGGTGCACATTCTGGTCCTCTGGGGAGAAAACGCTGGGCCAGGTGAGCCTTGCAAGTAAGGGGAAGATGGCTCCAGCTTTGGAAAAACCGCCCCAACTATAAAGGTGAAACCTGCAGATCACAGCCTGGGGGCACACAAAAGGGACCATGAAAGAAACTGGGAGTTCCTAAGTAGCTAAAGCACCTGGGGATTTTTAACACTCAAGGGAGAAAAGCCTGGATAAGCCTCAAGAGCAAGAAAAAGGGCAACTTCTGAGGGAAGCAGATGGGTCCAACAGACTGCAGATAGAAACTATACACGGACAAATAAATTGTCTGCAAGAACACAGAGGCAGATGGGTTGTTTTTTTTTTTGCCTTATGAAAGTTATTCTATGTTCCTTCTCTACCTCAAAAAGTAATTCTTCCAGGTATAGTAACATAACACACATTTTTAGGTTCTTATACATCTAGCCCTCAGAGGATTTTAATGAAGGAGAATGCTTAAGCAACAGCAATTGAAAGCTCCTCTTGACTTGGCATCCCATTATTTACAGCAGTGACAGCTAGAACAGAACATGCCATTTCAAACACAAAGACTTGCCCACCTGCTTGGTGCAGGTCAGGGTGCAAGTGCATAAGCTGGTGAAATTCACAGGAGGAAATCTGCCAGCAGTACTCTCCCCTTCCCTCTGCTCTGACTCAAGGGAAAACATAAGCATTAGGAAATAGTGAGCCTGTTCTCCTTCCAGGGGTGCTGCCTTCAGGGTTTGTTGGCATGTTCATGTTCCCACCACCTCCCTATGTGAGTGGATCACAAACCCCCATCTTTCCACTCAAAGCCTTCACCAGGCTACAAAAGCATCAGCAGAGCATCAGCAAAGGTGTGGAAAAGAGACAGAATTAGGGTCACTTGGAACACTTGAAAGGGTTAGATAGGGAGATCTGCTTGATTTAGGATTAATTTCTTGGACAGATTTTTAACTGTAACTAAACATGATCACAAGACAACCTGCTTCAGTCTGCTATCTTAGCTATGTTTTCATACCCATATGGCACTACATGGAGTGCCAGGATAACCTTCCTGAGTAGTATTTTGGGATAGTCAGAGCTCAAGCACCAAGCTAAAAAATTTGCTAGTGAAAACACAAAGCAGCTCAAGGTACTCTTGAGGGCTGAAGTATCTGTACAACATTGTACATATATGAATACATACTTATATATCCAAAAACATACACCATGATCAGAACAGCAGGAAATATTGCACTGAAAAGGCTTCATGAACATGCTGAAACCAAGTGAATTTGGTATGAAGCTTGGTAGGGATTTTGACCTTAAGCACAGTAAAGCATTCATTCTACAAAGTGAGTATGTGGGAGTGATTGTAGCATTTAGTAATACAACAGCTGTATGTTAGGTGATTAATAAAGAAGGTTTGTCTGGCAAACATGCAGCTGGAGTTCTGGATGAGACAGACATTCTCATAAATATTACTATACCTCCACCTACTCATATGTCCCTGCCCTGTAAAAAAGTGGTCACATTTTCCTTTCCGTGTTTTTTTCCGCACATACAGCTGTCCCTTTTATTTCACGCAGCATTTTCTTCCCCCTATCATCCATGGTTTTTCTACACTGCAATTTTCTATCTGGTTTTGCCCTTTCTGCACCTATTACATATTAAGTTGACAAGCAAATTCTTTGCAGGTTTTCTTTAAACCTCTGTTTGTCTTCCGGCTCTTCTGCTTCCTCCTAGTCCTGAGGCTTGATATACAAAATTTCAATGCCACAAAGCAGAACTGTTACAATAGTTAAGGAAGAAGAAATACTGAATGTTTTTGTCTACTCTCTGTGCTTATTTGATAAAAATTCACTAAGGACCAAGTTTCACTATCTTGTATGGAAGAGAATCTTTGCAAGTTTTTCTCTAAATTCCTGCAGTGTTCCAGTCTAACCTCTACATGACCACAAGCTACATATTTTAATGTATTTTATACAAATGTGTGTGTATGTGTGTGTGTGTGTGAGAAAATACAACAGCAGTAATATTTCTTTGGCAGGAAGAATTTAAATGGAAATACTGTTAGAATTCTTGCTATGGAGACAGTATCCCGTCTACATAATAAATATGCTCGCACCCAGTTCACCAGCAATAAATCTAACAGTAAATTACAGTAATTGAACAGGAAAACCATTGTTCACTGCTTCAGGCAACAAAACACAAGCAAAATAGACTGAAGAGGAGGTTTACCTCTACATTTTACTCTCAAAGCACCTTCTGTGACCTGCTGATCTATAAAGTTTTTCCCACTGCAGAAGAGACTGAAGAAGACCATGCTTCCTTAATCATGCTCAATAAAAATCAAAATAAATCAGATGTGGTTTTCTAAAAAGGCAACTGAAATCACAAAACTAAGAGTTACTAGCCTCAAAGCATTCCAAAGGGCTCAAAAGAAATCCTATGACACAACATTAACATTCATATTGAGTTCCATTCAATTTTCAGGCCTCGGGCTGGACAAGTATTGCAGGTGAATCTGTACAGTAAAATCTGGAAAAGTAATACACGAACCTTCTGTGAGCTACATGTTCATGTGTGATTGTCTAAAAGTTCACACATCTTATGGCATTTAATTCAATATAATATCCCACTTGATAGAGGTGTGTCCTAGAAATACAAAACAGAATATGCTTTTTTCTTCCAAATCCCCGTCTATCAAGAAAAGACAGTTGGCTATGTTGCCAGTACCTATACTTATTATAAGAAAATCTTTTCCAGTACTTTCTTAAGAATTTAAATTTTAGCTTCAGTTTCAGTCAGGGCTAGCAGTGGTTTGAAAAAGTTAGAAATTTCTAATAGAATGATCTACAAATCACATATGAAGTGCAATAGAGGTATTCACCTAAAATCCATTGAAGTTCATCATCTGCCTGCCAAAGTACAGAACATTTGTTTCAAACGCAGGTTTTAAACAGGTGTGTCTTTTTTGTAACATTTAACTTGCATACAAAGCTAGTGGACCAAAGCTAGTGGACCACTCACTCTATTGTAGGAACATGCAACATAAATAACCACTTAGTGTCTCTTTGAAATATTACCAAAGTGCTATGTTCTGTTCTTTTACTGAACACTATTTCAGTATCATGGAAATTAACAAATTTTTTTTCTTACTAACTCATCCCACCCAAACCCACTGAACCACTATAAGGGGATAAGAGTGCTTCAGCTGGCATTATTTCTTTTATTTTTTTCCTTTCTTTTCAGACGTCCACTCTTTTCCTTCACCCTCAAGACAAAATGCAACGGAATACAGAAACTACCCTGATCTGCAACAACTTTATCTCAATCATTACTCAAGTGAAAAGAGGAATCTGCAATTTGCACTTACCAAGATAAGTGCTAAGGCAGACACAGCACAGTTCAGTAGAGTATGCAAAGCCTTGAAATGGAACATCAGGTATTTGATTGATGCCTATACTGCACTGACAACTATTGGAAGACAACTATCTGTTTTTGCATTCCTTTAATTCAAGACCACACAGAAACTTTGCATCTGCTACTATAGAGCAGCCAACCACTGCCTGAAAATACTTTGGGAACCTTCTATTCACCTCTTCTAGTCCTAGCTAGACCCCTTTCATGTTACTTTGCAATTCAGGAGTTGTCATTCAATCTCATTATGGGCCACAGTAATACAAGAGACTATAGCAAACTTCTGTGATGCTGCCAAGCATGTGCAAGATAAAAAACTCTTACCTTTTTTAGTTTCTTGTTTCTTTTTCAAATTTTCACCTACTTCAGTGGCTTTCCCCACATCTCAAATTCACCAAAGGTTTAGGTGTTCGTCAGATAAAGACCTCAAACCTTGCAACTTTAGTGCCAGGAGAAGCAAAATGGTTTTACTCTCCAGGAAACTAAACTATGTTGATATTATGTTATCACTATTTCTAGATGTTTCAAACAACAGACCCAGAAGTATTAGGTCAGTGTGCAGGAACTATGACTAAGCATTGTTGCTCATCATCATACAGATGGTAAAAACATGAGTTTAACATTAGCTCAAATCACTCTACACCTCAAATACTTGAGTTGTATCTACAGAATATCACAATAATTTGGCTTGGAAAAAATCTCTAGCACCATCAAGTTCAACTGTTAACCCAGCACTGCCAAGTCCACCACTAAAGTATGTGTCTGTGTTTCATCTACATGTCTTTTAAATTTCTTCAGGGATAGTGCCTTCATCAATCCTGTCCCAGTGCTTAAAAACCAATTCAGTGAAAAAATTTTTCCTAATATCTAATCTAAATCTCCTCTGGCACAACTTGAGGACTTTCCTTCTTGTCTTATCAGTTTGTACCTGGATAAAGAATACAACTCCTATTCCATACATCCTCCTATCAGGTAGTTGCAGGAGCATTAGGGTCCCCCCTGAAACTCCTTTACTCCAGCCTAAACATCCCCAGCGCTTTCAGCTGTTCTAGACTTGTGCTCTAGATCCACGCAGCAGTACCGACCAGTGATGCAAGCTTAAAAATGCACTTAATGTTAACAGAGGATGAATTTTCTCAGGTGCTCAGAGTCCTCCCCTGCTCCCAACGAAGGACTTTATGCAGCAGGAGGTGTTTCCCCTCGCGTTTTTGGCAGCAGAGATCCCAGCAGGGCGGAGCTGCTGGGGGCGGTGGGGCCGTACCTGCTTGACCTCCGCCTGCAGGTGGCGCAGCTGCACGCACTGCTCCAGGTGCTTGCGGTGCTGCTCCGCCGCCACGTCCAGCTCCTGCTGCTTCTCGTGCAGGAACTCCAGCAGGTCCTGCACGCGAGTGGCCATGTCTACGTCTCTGTCGCACAGCAGCTCCACACCTGCGGTCGGGATGGCTGGTTAGCAATGAAAGCGAAGCTTCCCAACACAAACAACCCATTTCCACTGTTCTACACTTACAGTAATTTCACAAGTATAAGGCGCACTGGAGTATAAGGTGCACTTCCGGGTGTCGGCAAATTTCTGAACTTTGTCCATGTATAAGGTGCTCCGGGGTATAAGGCGTGCTTCCAGGTTCAGACCAAAATTTTAGTCAAAAGGGTGTGCCTTATACTCGTGAAATTACTGTAATTTCAAAGTTCCTTCTCCAAGTTCAACCTAATCCTTGGAGCATTGGACTACACGAGTATTGGGGTTAGCACTCTTAAGAAGTGCTATATGGCTCTTTTAAAAAGTTTTGATACTTGCCCTACATGACCATACACAGTGAAAAATATCAAATGAAGGGGTATAAGGAACAAAAAAGGAAGACATTACTTGAAAGCTGAAAATCTTTGCTTGACTGCATTGATCTGACTACCTCTAAAACTAACATTCCCTTATTTACTCCAGTTTTACTGACTTCCTGAAACCCTTTATTTAAAAACTAAACACCTTCAGGTGTTGCCAACTCTGATGGCATTACATGCCATGGTACCAGTATGTTCTTATGAGCAGCACTGAACGATTTGAGTATAAAGGAGTCCACAGGTCTCCAGTTTGCAGTTAACCAGCATCCCTGTTTTTTTCACATGTCCCATGGGGAGACAACTGGATAATTCTTAGAAAGCCACTGCCCAGAATAGCACAAAGGAGCCATCTTACCAGATGCCTGCACTTCATTGACATACTGCAGCAGATCCTGCCCTTGGTGGATGACATCAAAGGTCAAGTTATTCATGGTCAGGGCTTTGTCTGCATGATGCTGGAGCCTCTGTTCTGCTATTGTAAGATCTTCAGTGTCAAAGTCATTCATCTGCTGAGAGAGCTCATCATTCCAAGACTCAAGGTCTGAAATTATCTGGGGGAAAAAGGAAGGAGACCATGTTGAATTACCCATTACAAGACAGAAAAAAGTTTATTTCCAGTGTTGCACTGATGATTGAGGTAGGGAACTCCTGTTGCTCGATGTTGACATCACTGATCAAATTTGACATGGTTCAGACACAGGCTCTCTTGGCATGGATTTTAAATTTTGGCAAACAATCCAAAAGAACCTCTTTGAGAACTGCTACAATTCTTCAACCAATGCTTGCAAAACTATGGGTAGCCCTGCCTTCCTGAAGGTACTCCATCAATACCTTACTTGTGAAACAGATAAAGTTAACACATCTTTATCCCCACGTTTAAAGGAAAATGTGGATCTGGAACACCTTTTTAAATCTTCAGAGTGCATGAAGTAATAATTCACACATCAACAGCCAGCTTATCTTACAATTATGCCAATCTTGAGCCCTTTTATAAGAATGCCAGTTGTATCCTTCTGTGGGCAGGAAGGATCAGGCCAGACAACTGAGGAGCACTTACCACAAAAGGCTGGGTACTCAGTGAATCCAGCAAAACCAAAATGCATACTTTATTACTGAAATGTCAGAACTAAATTTGCTTGCTGATACTTTTCAGCTACACTTCAGTTTTCACATTTTAATCCTGGATTTTATTCTTTGCCATAGGATGTCCAAAGAAAGGTAGTTTAAAAGTTTTGTTTTTTTAACACACATCACAACAGTAAGTTCTCCTTGTTTGTCCACACAAGTGTATTTTTCAAATCATACTGCAAAACCTATCTGAAATGTAAAATATCCCTTTTAATTAGGATACAAAACTGGTTTTAAAGCTAACACACAGTGCTTAAAATTCTCATTATCAAAGTGGGTTGAGCTCATATGGCACAGATTCGATGCATCAGTTATTTCAAAAAAGTCTACCACACTTCTCCCTCAAGCTAATAATCAATTTTTTCCCAGAATTTTTAGCACAGTTTTGGCACCAATTATTGCAGTTCATTGGGAAAGCAAAATTATGGATATTAAGAAAAAAGTATGGCTTAGTTCCAGTGTTCTACAATTTCAGGAGTAGGACAAGCTTATGTGAATAGTGCTAAATGAGAGGAAAGTACCTATTTATGCAGCAAGACACAAACAAAAAGAGGACCTGACTTAAACAGCATTAGCAATCAAGTACCTAAGTGCCTAAATATTTAACCAGTCATTTCTTGTCACCAAAATTAAAATGCCACTACCCCTTTTCAAGTGGCTGTAACAGCTCCAAAGTTAGTGAGACAGTTAAATTACAAGATACATTCCAGGAAAATAGGTCTTCTAGAAAAAAAAACAGAATTGGAGAGATAGAAAGGTTAAATTTGTATAAAAGGTTAAAATTGTATAGAACTTCTGTAGTTTGCTACAATCTCTCATGAAAGCTTTTTTTCTATTCTGCTCACATGATGCCATAAAAAAATGGACACATCAAGCAATTAATATTAAAATTGTGGCACCAGTGAGTGAGCTACTTCCTGTTTTAAAGGTGTTCTGCAAAAAATTCTACTTGATTCACTAAGTATTCGAGTTTTACAGTATGTTGTGATGGGAGATACTGAGCAATTAAGGTAGCTTTCTGCAATCCCTAAACCTGCTCAGCTACCCCTGCTGAAGTGAAAACAAGAGAAACTCAAGTTGTCAGGGGTAACACTGAAAATAGAAAAGCTGATGACTGAAGTATTCAGGAAGATAGACAGGACAAGGTTTTTAGTCATAGACTGAAGCTCCTTTCATCTTCCATGTGCTCTAAACATCACACAGTCTATTTAGGCATTATGAGTGGTTTTCCCTCTAAACACACCAACAGGCTTCACCTTCCATAAAACCCTTAACAAGTTCCCTTCATATCCTTTTTATGTGGTCCATGCCCAATACCCAATCACCTTCCTCTGCTGGTTTTCCTAACAGCCCAGCCAGAGAAATTGCTTACTTTCAGCTACCTCCCTTTTCTGCTCTTGTGCATCTCAGCTCTGCTCTTCCCAGCTTCTCTCTGAAACTGTGTTCATTTATTATTAAAAGCAATAGAGGTCATCTAATGTCCATTTCTTCATCCATTGCACTATAGAAATTCTACGAAAACAGATTTACCATCTTATTTTCATCCAGGTCAGTTAACAACATTCAAAAGTTACCCTGAAGAAATATCTGCAGATGGACTTTATCAAACAGAAATCTGAGCATTAAAAAGGTTGCAAAATTCCATCATCGAAATACTATCTTTCGCCATTTTTCTAAACACCATTAGACAAAGGATTAAGATTCAACACAGCACATTTATGACACTGTTTTAAAACGAAAGCCAGTCAGAACAGATGCCAAACATTATCTCTTTTACTAGGAATTTAAGTGGGAATAAAGTAAAAAAACCAGTAAGCTCACAATATGACACTGATGTGGCTGTGTCAGTATTGTTATAATAATGACATAGATTGTAGTCACTAGCTCCTAAGATTCTCTTTACTTGATAGGAAAAACAAGCAGTTTCAAGGGGTCATAACTGTGTGTCCAGCCAAGAGGTTTCATTTACAGTGCCTTCAAAGAAAAGCCACAAACAGCCAGTAAAAATTATAGCTTTTCCAATGCTATTTCATACAATCAACCCCATGCTTAAGATCATGGCACACATGCTGTTTAAAAGCAGTTTGAAACACTGTGAACAAGACCAATACATTTCCTTTCCCCTTCAAAAGATCAGGATGCCCATGATTCAAATAAATAATGCCAGCATGTTTTCACTCTGAATCAAAAGGTAAGTAGTCAATGACCATCACAGAGAAGTTTCCTAACAAGGGCAGTAATTCTCATATTTTCCCAGTAGTGATTATGTGGTGCAAGGTGGTCTGTTTCAGCCCTTGCACCCACTGTGCACATCTGAAGGCAGAGTTAATGCAGAAAGAGCATTCACTAAGCCCCCTCTGCCCACACTTTTCAGTGCTTCCCCTAAAGTTCTGCTTTACAGACAGCACTTTCAAAGCAAGTAGGCTCCCATTTTGCTTGTAAAGTTTTGTCAAGACAATCAGCATTAAACAAACAGAACAAATGACTAATAGAAATCTAATGTAACTGAATCACAAATTCATACTGCTCTCAGGAAATGGACAACTCAGCACAAACAGGCTAACAATTTACCATAGCATGTTCCAAGAAGTTCCTAGTGCAGATTCTGAGCTGCCTCACATTGCTACATTCTATTAAATGTAAAGCTAACACTGACAGGAAACAAGGCAGGGCATAATACAGAAGGGATGCAGACTCTTTCATACTGAGTGGGAAAGAAATAAAGAACCACAAGTGTCTTCTCAGAAGTGTCTGCTACTCATGGTACCAAGTGATTACCAAGACCCAGTAAATATTACATTCTGAGGAGGAAAAGAATAAAAAGGGGAAAAAAAAGGGAAAACGGGAAAGGGAGAAGAGTTAGGTCTCTGTGATACCCCAGCATTTTGCATCCTCATCTTTTCAGCAGTGTGATTTAACAGGCATCTTGTAAGTACAGTCCAAAAATAGAGTTGAGATAAAGCTGTGAGCTGAAAAGTGTGTGGTATGCCCTGTGTAGAGCCCTGGCATAGGCCTCAAGGCAAGTTACAGACAGACAAAAATACTCAGACACAGATGAGACAAACACATTTCAGACTGTGTAGCTTGCCACCAGTGTTACCATCCCACTGGCTGGGTTCACACACACCTTTCTTATGTTCCTAATCACACTAGCAAGGGAATCTTCATCTACATTATTTTGCTTATTCTTGCCTTTAGTTAATACAGGCATTTACAAAGGAGTGCTTCCAACTCAGATCACAATGGCACTAAAAGCATGCTGAGGATAGAGAAGGTCAAGGCTATATGCCAAGAGCAAGGGGCAAAATAGAGACAGTACTGCAGTTACATCAATTTCGGAAGAGCAGGAGTATCTGGAAAGTTGTAGCATATAAGAAAGAATTTTATCAGCAAATGATACAGGAAGAGTAAGGAGAAGTAGAGAATTAACCCTGCCTGCAAATCTCACCACTGTCCCCAGAAGAACAGCTGCATGGTTTTAACCCTGTAGTGCTAGGGAAGCCCCTTCTCCCATTTTAGTCCGTGTAATTTTGCAAGCAGTAAGAGAAGCTAGAAATACTACTTGCCTTTGAGAATAGCTGTCCTCACAGGATGCTCCCCTGAATGAACTACTCCTACAGCCAAGTCTTAATTGACTGGACCAGTCACACAAAATCCTGGAGGAAGGAGAAGGTCAAAACAAGGTCTGCAAATTCCTAGCTGGCATCTGGCTCCTCCTCATTATCAAGTTACTTCAGCTAAGCTTCTGCTTTCAAACAACTGACCTGGAACTAGTCCCCACATTTTCCTCCTGGAAGTTTCCAAACAGATGTCTGCCTCCAGGGAGAGGGAAAAGAGAAGCGTGCTTTGCTGAGGAAGCAGAGAAGACGTGGTACAGAAGCAGCAAAACAACCAGCGTTTTGCTGAAGTCACTCTGCAGCCAGGGCCATTTTCTTCCCTGAAGGACTCTCCATCAATCTAAAATAAGCATGATTTCTACTTCCAAGGCATATAGAGAAATTATATCAACTCTTTCCACAAGGTAACTGGTACTTTGCTTTATTTGCCATACTGTTGTATATAGCAAAACGTAAAGCATGCCAAGTGTCAGGCTTAGAGAAAGTAAGACCTGTCAAGTGTGTGCAATTTTGGCCACTATATTATAAAAAATACACTAATCTATTAGAGAGAATCCTAAGGAGGGCCACAAAGAAGGTGAAGGGTTTGGAGAAGAGCCATACGAGGAGCAGCTAGGTCAGTCGGTCTATTTAGCTCGGAGAAGAGGAGACTGAGGGGAAACTTCATTGCAGTTACAGCCTCCTCATGAGGGGAAGCTCGAGGGCAGGTACCAACATCTTCACTCCTGCAAGCAGTGACCAGACTTGAGGAAAACACAAGAAGCAGAGCAAGAGGAGGTTTAAGTTGTATAGCAGGAAAAGGTTCTTCTCCCAGAGAGTGGCTGGGCACTGGAACTGCCTCCCCAGGGAAGTGGTCACAGCACTAAGGCTGAAGCGTTTGGGAAACACTCCCAGGCATATGTTTTGATTCTTGGCATGTCTTGTGCAGGGTAGGAGTTGGGCTTGATCTTTGTGGGTCCCTTCCAACTCAGTATATTCTGTTCTATGATTCTACAGAGTTAGGGTTTGCAGATTTCTCATGCAAAGTCCTATGGGCATCACCAAGTAGCAGTACCAGAAGTACTCCAACCTATATAGATACTGTCCTGAACTGAAGGACTAGAACACATCTGCAAAGCAGGGCTCCTGCAACCAGTCTTTTGCTGCTGTTGGCTTATGTAACCTACAACAGAGAGTAATCAACTTAATAGTGAACTTCACTCAAACCTTTATCCTAATTCTTCCATTAATTTTCTTGGTATGCACTACCCCACACAGCTGCCATTCCTTCAAACAAAGTGTTCTGAGACTATCTCACAGACATCAAGCACTGTTGATCACACCTGCAAAGATTGTATGCATATGTGAGACAGCTACTCTCACATGATCAAAGAAGAAAAGCTAGTCTCACATAATCAGAGTAGGAAACTCTCTGCAGACCAGTGTGAATCGCAAAATTAAAAAAAACCCCTCTTCTTAGTCTTCCTTTACACCAGAATTGTTATTGCTGTAGAGCAAAAACACTCTCACTTCCTCTGTGGGTAAGGATCAAGGAACTGTGTCTGCCTACTTCTGCACTGCCCCTAATAGTGTGCCTAGCTAAACCAGACTTCAGCCATGACACCAAATCCTGATTTTCAAAAGGGGGGAAAAACATCCAAACCGAAACATTAAAAACCTGAGACGCTATCACTAAAAACCTGAGAAGCTTTCTGCTGACTGCCTCTTCTACCCTAACATTCATAACCAACAGTTGCAGCTTTTACTATATACAAGCAAAGGGGTAAAATTATCACTCTAACGCCTGGTTTTCAGAATTTCAAGGTAAGTCATTATACATTCAAATAGGATAATTTACCAATGAATAACCCTGAACCTTATAAGGCACCAACTTGTTTCAGTTACTGTGTACAGCACTAGTAGTTTAATGAAGTCATATGAACTTAGCTGAAGTTTATTAATGCAACTCTGCTAACCTAAGCTCCCTGTGGAGTTTCATGTCTGTGACATGTTCCTGAACACGAACAGAAACTTCTCAACTGATAAGCCGTAACTCCCCTTGGAGAAGCTTAAAACCTCTTGAAGTTTTGCATGGGTGCAGCACTACAACTGCTATTGAATTATTTTCAGAGGTGGAAAAGAATTTTATTTTCAAAAAATGTCAGCCCATAGAACATTCCCAGTGATTAAGATAGATACCATTTGCAACTGCCAGCTGAAAAAAAGACTGCTGATTTGGAACAGGAAGAGAAGAGGGCTGTTGTGACTACAAAGCATCAGTTTAAAGGATTTGTACAAAACCATCCTATTCATATTAACTGCAGGCATATGGTTATATCAATGTAGATTGATAATCAAACTAATCTTAGCAGATGAAGTAACTGATGCATTATGATTTTACCTAACATTTGCTTAAAGATGCACTGAGAGCCAATCAAAAAGCTCAGCTCTGCTGAGCACTGAGCTCTTCTGTCACTTTCACATACAGGACAAAAGCCTTAGTTCAGGTAAGAATTAAGTCTATCAGTCATTTGAGCTACATGTCAATGCAACTACTACACAATCTCAGCATAAACATTTCTGCACAAGAGAAGTGCATGCAGTGTAAGTCTGAAAGCAAATACTCACATCTATTGCATCTCTTTCAAATATGCGGAGCTGCAGAAACAGCTCAAGTTTGATCTTGCGTTCTTGAAAAAGCTCCTCCATCTGAGATTGGGCCTCATCCAGCTGCTGCAGGACTGTCTCAATGTGGTTGATCGAGCTGTTATGGGGGGTCTTGTTACTGGAAATGGCAGAATCCCTATGCAAAGTAGAGAGAAGGGTGGGGGAAGAAAAAAGAACATTATTGAAAAAAAAAACCCCATACAATTTGAGTACTATACATGACCACAAGATATAAGCCTGCTTCAGATAAGGTTGGTGCAAACCATATTGCATGAAACCTAAGTCTGTACATATTTGTAAATAGAAAGTCAAAGTATGCTCTAGTACTTGAAAAAAAACCATTAGGAAGGTAATTACTTTCTTTTTTTTTCCTCAACTCGACATATAAAGACATTCTATTTACAGGAGGATAAAATTTAAAACCAGAGACAAATGCTTTCACTGTGAAAAGGAAGTAGCATATGGTAACTATTTACTTTACTGAATCTTCCTGGAAAGGAAAGAAAAATCAAAAAAAGTTAATTTTTAAAAATTATTTAATCTTTTACCTAAGTGTAAAATCTGCTAATTCAGATTTGTTAATCTCCTGCAGCAAAGGAGACACATACCAGAGCAGCTGGGAACCAAATTCATTTATTCAGATCATTTTTTACTGAAATGGACCGCAAACTTGGCTTTTACTACAATGAAGTTACTTGTCAGTCTGCAAAACAAATTCAAGTGTGTCTTTATAAAGAGGCTGCTGCTCAGAACTCAAAATTCTGTGGAGCTCTGCATATCAGACTACAAAAACACATTAATTGCTTCTATCAGAAAGGTAGCTTATGTCAACAAAATCTCCTTCTTGTGGCAGCAGTGTTTATAAGCTGAGCTTCCTGTAAACAGAGGTTTAGAGACCATAAGTACAGCATGAAAGATCACTGTAGTCCTAATATTTACAAGTTTTATTTATAGGTCATATCTTGTACTCATCATCTCTACCCTCAAAATAGAAAGAACCTCACTGAACATCAGATGAACACCAGGAGAGATTTAATAAAAATCTGTTTTACCTTAGTTGCTGTATGAGATCTTCTCCTTCTTTTATGACATTGACGGTAACCTGCAGAGTGGTTTGTTGTTGTTGACCAAAACGTTTAATCAGGTCTTGGACAGCCTCCACAGACTCAGCATAGACATCATCAAGCAGCTCTTTCTGTAGCTCTTCAAGCCACGTCCACAGCTAAAGGAAAAAGGAAAGAGCAAGAAACATAAGCCTGAGGATCAGGCAGTCAACTATTCCAAATCCATTTCCCTGGACAAGAGAAAACAGACTGAGGTGGCAGGAAGAAAGAGGATTTGTTTTTCTTCATACAAAAATCTCATCCTCCTATTAATGAAAACAAGCCTTGTTTCAAAAAAGGTTTTGGTTCTTGAAAATACCAGGAAAGCTTTATCCGTGTTGCTAAGTCACCCTTTCTTCCCCATTTTCCTTCTACAGAACTGAGCGTATCTGATTGAGCAGCACAGAGTTCATAGTGAGAATCCCATCTGCAGCTCTGCGCGAGAGTCCCTGGGAGAGAAATGCTATGGTAACACTCTCTGAGAGAAGGGAGGAAGGAAGGAAGGAAGGAAGGGAGATGTATTGTAGCCACCATTAAATTTGCACTGCCAGGCTGACACTGCACACAGACAACATAATACTTTTCAGTGGCTTTCAAAAAAAGGAAAAAGAAAGGACATTTCAGAAAACATAATACAGAGACAAATCAGATGGGAGAAGTTACTGTTCTATCATGATGGTGTTTGCCCTCCTGATTTCAGTTTTGCACTATTACAACAAAAATCACCATAAGCAATTCTATCAGTTAATTTGACATTCTTCCACCCTGCTTCACATGTCCACATATCCCTGCTCAAAAATGCCTACGCACCACAGTTTACACAAAAATCCCTAGGTACACACTGGGCAGGTATCACTGCTGGTCACGTGAAGAACCCTACAGTGTTCTTTTCCACAATTTCATGATGGAAGCTGTTGCATCCTAAGCTGTGAGTGAAAGTCATTCATCAGCAAACCGTCTATTGTGGAACTGAAAAAAAGCAGCAGGAGCATGGCTGTGTCCTGCAACACTCCCATGAGTAGCACCAACATCACACTGAAACAGCTGCTCTCACAGGAAGCATTCAAACCCGGTCCCTCCTGTCTATTTTACCATCCCATCCCGAATGCTCCTATTCCAAGAACAAAAGTGTGGTTTTTATCCCAAAAGAGCAACTCTGATCCAGTCAAAAGTATCCGATCAAAGGTTGGATTTTGACGACATTTTAATCTCTGCCTTTGAAAATTTTAGACGTTTTGAACCTAATTAAAATGTTAACATTGTTAAAATACGTAACTATGCAATCAAAACTGGTTTAATTTCAAAAGAGAGAAACTTGAATGTTTTCTTTATTTCTTTGCTAAACATTTTCAACAGAAATAGCCCTTTCATGCTGCTGTTTGTATATGTATGTTCTGGTCATAAAAGTTTCCTAACTAGTACATTAAAATAGAAAACTTAGTGAACGATTCCAGGTCTTGATTAATTAGTTAATTTAAAACTTTGTTTTAAAATCAAATGCCAGTTTTGGTATCTCACAGCTTTACATGCCTCCTGCAGGTTTTGAGTAAACCAAGCTATAGGCTAAGTTTTCATGACTGGGATGAATTAATGAGATTTAACCAGACTCTTTTCTACAATCTACTACCCCGTCCTCCCCAAACCAGAACTGTGTGTTCATACACAGTGTTTTTCTGACTACTCATATGCTTCAAAGACAATGCTTGTCACAAACCTGAATGCAACTTCACAGTTGTAAACACCACAACACAGTAGTCTTTTTTATTAAAAGGACCACAAATCAATAGAACTTAACAAGTGGGTCAGAAGCACTCGTCAACATTCATTCCAGCATAACCCAATGCAGCATCCAAATTTTCTTTTTTTTCCAAATGCGTACTTCGGAATGCAACTTTAACTGGGAAACAAATGAACCTTAAGAGCAAGAAGCCTGAAAATACAACCTGAAAATTTTACTCAGTGCCCAGGGGTCATGTATTTATTCTTTTCCTAGCTTGTGAAGTTTATGCCTGAGCCATAAAAACAGGATATCGAGTCCGAGACCTTCCAAATGAGCTGGTGTGTACACATAACCAGTACAGCTTGCAACTGTGTAGATACAGGCATTTGAGAGCAACACTTTGATGTTTTCTGCAACTGCTTTATGCTGGCTGGAAGACATGGTTAGCTCTACATGTTTACATACACTCCATGCTTACTGCGTTGCCTACAAAAGGCCAAATTTACACACATTTACTCCAGAGGAACTGGGATTGAATAATTTAGAGTCTCTCAGATTGTATCAACGTTTACCCCCTGAGTGCCTTAGAAGTACCTGTACTGCAGCTCAAGACAAGCCTGAGAGCCACTTCAATTTTTAACAACATGCCTTCTGTAGCTGCGTTGTGCCAGACCTCTACAAGGAATACACCTCACCTCTTCATTTCTTAACTCTTCACATACACTTCAGCCACTTCTATAACTGGATGGAGATCACGCAAAAGCAACAGAACCTACAACCACAGAGTTCACCTTGGATGCTGGAGACCAAGCCAACAGAGGGCATGCAGACCTTTCTCTCTGCACAGCCAGCTCAAGGTAACACCACCTGCCTCGAGCAGAAGGACATGGGCACCAGCACAGTCAAGTGTGACGCTGACTGGCTTAGTGCCTGGTCAGCGTGGCATCACTATAAACATGGTACATAGCCCCAAGGTACCAAAGGGCTCAAAAATGCACTGTGTTTGCCTAGTCCACAAGCTGAATTGCCCACTGCTTAGGAAACAAAAACATCTTATGAAAAGTGCAGAAAGAGAAGGAGAGTAATTAGTATGCAATACTTGCCTAGCTGTGATTTATACACTGCTGAAAGTGGAACAATTTAAGCCATTTCTGAAGTGACAAACAGCTCTGAAACAGTTGCATAGCAGAAGTTACCCTAATACATTGCGAAAAAAACTTTTAACATTTTTCCACCAAGTAAGTTTCTCACAAAAATCTTCCCCTCAAAATAATCTACGTGTTTATATACAAAAGTTATGATAAAACCACCACAGATGAATAAAACTGTCAAGTTATTAAAGCTGCATAGAAATTCATGCAATGTACTGGGAGAAGCTTAATTCTGAATGTGTGGCAGTAGCCAGCTGGCTTCACTGCAGCTTTCAAACCAGAATGAACCCTGGATATACTGGAAATTACATAAATTACCTTGTTTTCAGATACAAAATTAAGGTTGAAGACTGTACAAAGTTGCACAGCAAAGCCAAAAGAAAGCAAATCCTTTACAGCAGGGGGTGAACAGAGACTAGAGCTTACCCACACATGTTCAGCAGTGCAGAATTACAGATTTTACAGTGCAATGACTTTCTGAAGTAACACATTATTCCATAAAAAAGAGCTAGGCAATAAAAATCCAGTGGGGAAAAAATCACAAACTCATCATTAAAAAACTATTAACTTTCTCTCGGTGTGAATTTTTGAGCAAGTTCCGAGCAACTTCCAGTCATGTTTTTTCCTATTCTTTGTAAGAAAAGTAGCATGAAGATCCCTAAACAAACCATCAAGTCCTCTGATCTCAGTAGGAACTTTATCCAGTGGCAAGACAGCTCTAACATACAGTGAGAAAAACTGCATACAAAAACTCGATCCAGTCACAGAAGGAGGTTCTACTCTTTTCATCTTCTCTTTGCATCTTATCAGAATTAAAATTAGAGAGGGAAATAAAATTCTGAATCCCTGACAGGCAAATGTTTCACTCAGCAGATTTTTTTTCTTGATCTAAATATAGCACAGACTAAGAAACATCTGCCTGAATGAGCGTGCATCCTGTACTACCTCTTTCCTAAGTTCTTGGGAGCATGCCATTAGTCACTGAGATAGTATTATTTCAATTGTCTGCAACATCCTGGAAGTTTCAGTGTTTCCATCATGGGCCTCCATCCATTTAAGTCCCATTTCTGCAATCTCCTGAAAGACTGCAGTTAAATAAGTACCTACGGTATTTTGCTGAATATTAACAAAGAACAACTGTTTTTGAGTAAATACTTCACCCAAGAGTGCAGAGTTATTTTATTAAGGTAAAATATCCATCACACTCTTTCACAAGTTATTTTTTCATTTTTATAATAATGGTTTTTGGATATGCAAAAATCCAAAAGTCTGCCTGTTCAGTAGGCTCAGGCAAAGAAAGCCACGCGGTTTCTGCGTGTAAAAATGGCAAATTCCTCTTTCTGCCCCTGTCCCCCAGCATAGTGTTGCAGTATGTGCATTACTGCAGGCACAGCTGTTGAAGGACCTACTATTTGTACAGGGCCAAATGTTGCAATGTATGTATAGACACAGAAAGGGGCAAGCGCGGGTATGTCTGCCTGTAAGCTTTGGCTTTGAGGTTATGCAGTGCACAGAAGATGCATGTTTTGAAAACAAAAATCTTAAGATGCTAAACACCCTGGGGTTTGTCTTCCAGGGCTTTTCAGTGGCATTTAACATGTTAAATGCCTGCATTTTTTTATTAGATATCATTAGCTTTAAAAGTTTCAAATACTCCTATCTATCCTATGGTTATAAAGGAATTAATTTCTGATTCACCCTTGCAGCAAAAACAGGTTTGCCACATGTTACTAAAATTACATCAACTACTACTACCCTGTTAACATTTGCCCTATTTCTTAACTGAACAAGAGAAAAATGTCTATACATAGCTCAATAGAACATAAAGGCCTACTTCTGCCTCACTTTTCTCAAGCGCTTAGTGCTATTTCAGTAACACTGGGACTTAAATTTCATCCTTTTTTCCAAGCAAAGAGGCTACCAGTACTGCAAAATTCATGAGAGAAGAAAGGTTGTGCTGGGAAACTGAATTCCAATCCTACCAGCAGTAAGCCACTACACACTTGAGGGTGGAGCTGCTGAGAGTGTTTCTCATTTCAGATTTAAAACTGTCCTCCACAACTCTCACCAGGTGAGCAGCATATCAAAATCCTGACCGGAGTGCATTTCATATCTTTTACCAGACCTGTGACACTGACCACTGCTGTGCTATAATGACACAATGCTAGATGCACAAGTCAAATGGATAGAGCCTTTACACTTAGATGGAGGCATCCAGAAGATGCTCTGCTGCTGGAAACAGAAGCAAATTGCTGGAAACATGCAAATTTAACCAGTATACCATCAGCACAGAAAGATCAAATGCCCATGAGGGACATGCAACCAAAGGAGTAGGGCTGTCATCTCAGGGTCTACCTTGAGACAAAATGAATGCAAGGCCATGATATACACACTGTCCCATATTGGGCAATGCAGAGAAAAGTGTATTTCCAGCAGTGAGTTGTGAGACAAAGCACAACTATTACAAACAAGCTTTTTTTTGAATCAAATGCACAAGCCTCATGGGTAGATGTGAATGAATGGGCAGTGTTGTGGCCAAAGCAAGGCCTCCTCTGCCCTCTCATGCACTGGCACCCTCAAAATAATGCCACCTTCCTTCCAGAGCCTGCACAGACTAGTGCTTCATTACTTTAGTAATGATGGCTTTGTATCTGCAAAACTAGCCAATTCTATTTCCCTTCTCTTTGTTTCAACCTCAGTCTATTCTGGAGCAAAGTTTAGTTTGAGTAAGATGAAAAAAGTAGAGTCATTTCTTCTAGTAACACCATTAAGCATACTGTGTATAAATAAAAAGTGCTCTGAGCTATTTTATAATCAACCTGTCATATAACACAAAAGGTTATATGCAAAAAGCCAACAGGCTCTTAAGAGATCATTTTCTTCCACACACAGTCAGCTTGATCTGCATTCCCACACTCGACTCCAGTTAGGAAAATATCTGTTGTTCTGCTCTGGCACTACAACAAACACCTGGCTTGGACAGGATTTCAGTCATCTCACTCACAGAGGCTGAGGGAGCCATTTTGGAGAGAGTGTGTGCACACGTGTGTATGTCTGTGTATGGAAGAATTTGAACTCACACCAAAATGCTGTTCATCTCTAGTCTGCGACACACTTCACAGCAAAGACTATTAAAGACTCCTGCTCCTGTGTTCTGCACACAATCTTTTATGATAACTGCTTATTTGTTACTGTTATCTTTAAGTGTTATATTTTACCTGTGCAATATTTTTCTCGCTTCATCCTTGCCATATTATTAAATATCCAAATGAACAAAAGCCCTTAGAGTTCCAATTGTCTTGCAGTGGTCTGTTTCAGATGTTCAGTTTTATCTTATCCATCCTCAGGCCAGGAATCTGTCAAGACACAGTACTTCCAATGCAAAGGTCCTGACAGGGACAATTATGATCCCCAAGACTTTTAAAGCTTGCCAGTGCACAGCTTAAGTTCAGTACGTCACTTCACTGAAGAGTCCGGCTTATGGACTGAAATTTCTCACTGTATGCATGAGAGCTAAAAATTGGTATTCACAACCTTACAATTCTAAAGCTAACAATAATAATTATTATTATTAATAATAATAGTAATAGTAGCATGTAATCACAATTTACAACTAGCAAGCAACTGATTTTCTCAGATCACCACTGTGCAAAATAAGTGACACCATTACAGAACACTGTATTTCTATCACTTCCTAATAAATCCTTCTTTTCCCCAGTGAAAAATGTTGTCTACTGAGGTTAGTGTATGAGGAGTCTGAGAACTTATGTGTTGTTTTTTTGATATTTGTAGGCCACAGGGAGCTCTACCAGCTTGTAACTACCTCAGTACAAAACTTCTGGAAATGCTAAAGACAGGCAGTATTTCCATGTGAATCATCACAGGTTGCTGCACACTCAGCACACATCTGCTCTGTGCATAAGGACAGCAAAAGTCTGTTACTTTCAGGAAGAACTTTTTTGTGGCAAGCACACTGTTGAAAGCAGAAACTGTGCAGATTTACTCAGCATGAACAGAGTGAGAGTACTGTGCAGTCACTGAAGAGCTGCTGTTTCCTAGGGAAGCTGAGAAAGGTTGCACGCAAATTCTGCACCAGGTATAAAGGTTATGTAAATCTACAGGGGAGAAGTGATACTGGAATACTCTCATCCGAATGAGAAGCATTCATTCAACATGATGAATTTCCAGGGGAAAAGAATAAAACATACTGAAACATCCTACTTCAAAGAAATCAAGGGATTGGAAGGATACTGGAGTCAGCTTTTAAAGTCTCAAACAGCCAACAACTCAGGCAAACAGCTTTTCTAAGCTCTGCAGTTCCCTCCAAACTGTCACACACAAACAGGAGTTTAACTCTTCATGTCTATTTTTTTTACCAGGAAAACAGACAAATGAAGATACTAGAGATAGAATTTGCCCCCAATACTTCAAGGGCAGACTGCATTCTTGGTGTTTTGTTTTGTTTGGGCTTTTTTGTGTTTTAGGGGTTGACTGGTTGGTGGGTTGGGCTTTTTGGTGTTGTTTTTTTGATGTCTTTATTTCTTTATTTAACAACTAAGACACCTTTTGCTGGTTCAACAACTAACCTATTATCCTACTGCTTGAACTCTTCACTCGCTAAGTGTGCACATTAATTTCTTCACAATACAGCAGAAAGGTTATATTGCTTACAGGTATGCACTAATTTATTCAGCGACTTCCCACATCCTGCAGAAGAAACACAATTCTCCTGCCAATAAGCACGGTTAGGGCATTTTTATCTTCCATCTGCTTTGTGATGCCTTCTCAGCACTCCATACGCATGTTTGATAACAAACAACATGCTCTTGAAAATAGATCAGAATACAGAAAGCACAGGAGAGCTTTAAGCTTGCTGTTTCTTTGCACCTGAACCAAGTACTAGTCTACTAAATATGAACCACTCGCCTCACTCTCTCATCTGCATTTTTAAAGTAGATTGCCAACATATAAAAATACATCTGTCCTTACACAAATGAGTACAGTAATTTCACGAATACAAGCCGCACCAATTTGACCAAAATTTTGGTGGAAACCCGGAAGTGTGGCTAATATTCCGGGGCGGCTAATCTATTAACAAAATTCTAAAAGCTGCCAACACGGAAGTGAGAGCCCGCGGCAGCCCCAAGCCAAGCTGGAGCCCGGCCGGCCCCGGCTGAGGTGGGAAAGCCTGGCAGAGGCGGGGCCAGCAGTGTGGGGGCGGGCGGCAGAGCCTGAGCCAGCAGGGCGGGGCAGGGGGGGCGGCAGAGCCCGGGCCAGCAGGGCGGGGGAGCCCGGGAGAACTGGGGCTAGCAGTGCAGGGGAGCATGGCAGAAGCAGGAAGGCCGGCGGGTGGGGCTGCCTGGCAGCGGGGGAAGCCCAGCAGAATCGGGGCCAGCAGCGTGGGGGAGCCCGGCGGTGCGGGGGCCTGCAGTGCCGGCCAGGGCGAGGAAACGCGGCGGCGGTGCAGACGGGAGGGGGCGGCCAGCGAGCCTGGCAGGGGCGGCAGCGGCTGGCCCGCCGGCAGGGCGAGTACGTGAACGCAGCAGCGAGGCGGCCGGCATGCCTGCCAGTGGCGGCGGCGGCAGGCCGCCGGCAGGGCTAGGGAACGCGGCGCGGCGCGGCCGCCGAGCCGGGTGGCGGCGGCGGCAGCCCGCCGGCAGGGCTAGGGAACGCGGCGCGGCCAGCGAGCCGGGCGGCGGCGGCGGCAGGCCGCCGGCAGGGCTAGGGAACGCGGCGCGGCCAGCGAGCCGGGCGGCGGCAGGCCGCCGACAGGGCTAGGGAACGCGGCGGCGGCCAGCGAGCCGGGCGGCGGCAGGCCGCTGGCAGGGCTAGGGAACGCGGCGCGGCCAGCGAGCCGGGCGGCGGCGGCGGCAGGCCGCCGGCAGGGCTAGGGAACGCGGCGCGGCCAGCGAGCCGGGTGGCGGCAGGCCGCCGGCAGGGCTAGGGAACGCGGCGGCGGCCAGCGAGCCGGGCGGCGGCAGGCCGCCGGCAGGGCTAGGGAACGCGGCAGCGGGGCGGTGCTGACGGGAGAGGGGGGCCAGCGAGCCTGGCGGCGGCGGCAGCACCACCCGGCCAGCCCCGCCGAGCCGTGGCGCTGAGCTGGGCTACCCGGCCCCGTCGGCAACCATGAGCGGGCCGAGCCTTCCTGGCCCCGCCCCGAGCCAGTAAAGCCCGCTATGCCGCGATCCTGTTACTAATTGGCCAATTTGTGAAAGCTGCGCACGGATTCTCGCGACGAACGAAAGTGCGGCTAATATTCAGGGTGCGGCTTATCTATTGACAAAGACAGCAACATTGTCGAGGCACCGGAAGTGCGGCTTATAATCCGTGCGGCTTGTATTCGTGAAACTACTGTATTTTAAATTTTTTCCATGCATTGCTAGGTATAAAGGTCGTTCACATCACAAAACCAAAAAAAAAAATCCACATCAGCCACTACAATACTTTTCCTCCAAAGTCTGGACTGCAAAGAGACTTCCATAGTAACAGCCGTATGTGCTTACAGACTCAAAATAATAGCCATGTTCCCAAAGAAATAAATCAAAATACAGAATATCTACTTTTTTTCTTTTCAATAAAACATTATTATCTAGGGGAGCAGTGGCAATATGCCAGCACATCTGGATCAGCCTCTCAGAATTATTCAACAGTGACTCACATATCAGTCTGCTTTCAGTGTTTTTTTCATTTTTGAAAGCAAATCTTTTTACACTCTTGGTCTTTCACCACTACAAACAACTGTATTTTATTTGAATACCATTCCAGCTGTTGCTCTTGATGCTAAGAAAAACAGGTAATGAAGAAATATACATGAAAAAAAAGAACACATTTCAGCTCCTGACTGCTCCTGTGCTTCATAACAGATAAGGACTGCTACTATTCGCTTGAGAAAGTGAAACAAAAAAGCTGCCCCCTAAGAACAGTTTATGAAACAGCATTTATATTTTGTTTGAACAAGCAGAGTCCTGTGAGAGTATTGGCAAGGAACCATCTAGCAGAAAACTGATGGGGGAGCTATGTACTCATATCTAAAGCTAAAAAGTAATTCAGTTCTGGCCTCCTTCAAAGACCAACTGCCTTGTGCTTTTCTTTCAAGTGCAAAGCAGATGTTTTACATACAAAAAACTCCCACTCTTATCCTTTAGGAGGTTTTGCTGAAGAAGCTACTTTTAATACTGAAACAGACCATTTCGCAATGTATGATGAAGGGAAGGAAAATGCACTGGACATGCTGTGATCCAGAAGTTTTTCAGACTTTCAGTGAGTTGGAAAAGTGAGGAGATTTAACGTGGGCTCAAAACAGAAACCAAAACTCCTTACTGAAGTCCTTATTCTTGCTGTAGCCTGTTCCACCTTCTCCCATGAACTTATAAATTCATGTTCTGTGTTTTGAATTGGAGCAAAATGCTAATCTTACTGAAAATTAAATGTGGGTTAATTTTCTTTTTCCTGTGACCTTGGAAGAATACTAAAAATTACAAACATGCTGCAAACCATTGTCATTATCCAAGAAAATTTGTAGGTTGCAAAGAACTGTCAATATAGCAGATAAAAATACAATGTGCAAAACAGAGAAATAAACACAGTCTCTCTGGGCAACAAGGTTGCCTTAAGTAGCCTTGTGCTTCTGCCATACATTTTGGTCTCCTGAATCATGTCAGTCTAAACACGGGTCTGGTAATTAAGACAACAGGAGAGCAGGATCAATAAAAAAACAAAAGTGCACAGTATCTCTCTCCACAATGCTGACTTTTAGCTGTACCAGTTCCCTGATCTGACCCTTCTCCCTACCCTGGGACTGAACAAGGATGTGTACTTGTGCAACAAAGGAGATGAAAGTTGCTTCTGAAAGCAAAAAAAAATCGAACTCAACCCAAATTTTAAAAATCCCTAAACAGAACCACCACGCTACCACAGCCCACAATCCATAGTGAATTACAAACCAAAACTCATCATACAACAGGGGTTTTCGTGGTGTCCTATGGTAAAGTTCTAACAATGAAAGTAACACTGGATAAGAGCGGGTTTAGGGCTTGAAGTTATCACCACAATTAGCGGAAGTTTTACCTCTTTAACGTGAGTGTGAAATGACACAGACATGTCCAGTAGGATCTTGCGCTGCTCCACACGCCTGACAAAATCCTGTATCCTGTCTTCGAGCTGATGTGCAGCTTGATAAATTTCCTCCGGGTCACACTCCCCAGTCTGAGCAAGCTGTTCTGCTGCTTCTAGGAGCTTATCTGCATTCGTATATGTGTTCTGGAGAGAAAGAAGTTAGTTTCACAGAATTAAAAGAAAGAAAAGTAAGTCAGTACATTTTAAAGCCACTCCAGTAATAAAAACAAAATTACAGAAAGGCCCTTGAAATGTAACTGTCTTTCTTCTTTTCTTAAAGGTAGAACAATATAATTTCACTAAAGATTTTGTTATATACCTATAATTTTTTTCACTTAACAGTGAATAAATTAATTCCTTATTTATGTCTATTCAAATGTCTCCTTAACAAAAAATTTTAAATTAGCATTTTAAATACACATCTAGAGTACAGGTCAGCCTAAATGACTAATCTCCTTGCAAACTGGCCCACTTCAACACTGGAAAAATCACTGGAGTCAGGGGCAGAAGATTTTTCAAATGTGTACTACTAGAGTTAAAGAAATTCTAACTGCTTGTAGAGACATGTAACATCAAGTCCACACATTCAGCAGGATGGTGGAAAGTGACCAAGTACAGAAAGAGAACATTTCTCTCCATCCTTACAGAAGTCAGGCATCCAAAATTCATGCATCAAGTGTATCATCATTTGGGAAAAGGAGCAGCATAAGAAGATTTAGAAGTAAATTACAACAGAGTGTTCTAGAGGAATAACGTCCCAATACATCCTAGGACTAACAAATGCAGATCAGAAGTACTATAAGGGACTTCAGTCTAAGCAGAAAACAATGGAAGAAGGCTGGTCTCTGATGTGCTAGGAGTGCTATGGTGCAGAGAAGGGACAGGTGTTTAACAACTTAAAGCTCTGCCTTTGCAGCCTGCCTCAGTATCTTCCCCGTTAATTCAAAACAGGACTGAGTCCAAACTTTTGTTGTACTTTGGGTGTTCGTTTTGAGCCTAGTCTTGGGTTTTCATGTTTTAGAATAGTTCTCAAAACTCTCATTAAGGAAGGTTAGAAGGATATTAACCGCTGAAGAAAAAAACTGAAGCCAAATCTAGACTAAAGAAGTTTCACTCATGTCACACCATCAGGTCTTCTCATAGGTTTGCATCACAGACTGAAAAAAGAAGAAAGCATTCTTGACAATATAAACTACACCTTTTTCTTCTCCTTTCTGCCCTTCCATGTTCTCCCAACCTCAATTACAGTAATTTCATGATTATAAGCCACACTGAGTATAAGCCGCACTTCCGGGTGCCAGCAACTTTTCATTCTTTGTCCATACATAAGCCGCACCTGATTATAAGCTGCACATTACCATACAGAGTGTGATAAAAGGTATCTATTCTATCACCATCTCTTGAGGGTGGGGGCAGTGATCCTTATCTTAATGGCAGATATTCTGCTAATGGGCCGTCCATTGAAACCAGGAGGGGCATTGTTCTTTATCTTTTCACAACCCATCCTTCCTCCAGCAAGCCATTTTCTGCTAAGGGCCCATTGAGTCCCACTGTGTGACTGATAAAATTACTTCATCCCATTGGAAGTTGCTCCAGCCAGTGGGAAGAGCCCAACATTTCTTACCAAGATAAAAACAGAGGTTTTTGGACAGTAAGGTATTCCCTTTCTCCACTGGACTCCAAAGGAAAACCGGATTTCTCCACATCACCACTGGACCTCTGGAGGGAAACTGCACCTTCTACAGGAGCACTGCACCAACTGAATCACATCTGTCACTGCAGGAGGATGCAGCCACCATTTAATGGGACTGCTGCCAACACCCTGCCTGACGGGGTGTCAGGTTGTACTCTGACTTTGTCAGGGTTTGGAGTTTGTTTCTTTGTAGTACTGTATTTCTATTTCAATTTCCCTAGAAAAGAACTGTTATTCCTAATTCCCATATCTTTGCCTGAAAGCCCCTTGATTTCAAAATTATAATAATTTGGAGGGAGGGGGTTTACATTCTCCATTTCAAAGAGAAATTCCTGCCTTTCTCAGCAGATACCTGTCCTCCAAACTAAAACAGCAACTTCTTGTTCTTTTTCTGTATATAAGCCGCACCTGATTATAAGCTGCACTTTGAGTTCAGACCAAAATTTTTGTCAAAATGGTGCGGCTTATAATCGTGAAATTACTGTACATCAGGTAGAAACAATCCTTGCAAAGCTAAATTAAGCCTATGCAAATGTGCTTTTCTTTGCCATAAATATAGTTTCACACTTCTAATTAACATTATAATAACCACAAAAATTAAATCCAAGTCCAGCCCTAAAACTGAACCAAAGGGCAGGAAATTAGAGCTCTCCCCCAGGGTATCAGGTAAATTACCAGACAAGCCCAGGAGAGATTACATGACTCAGTGAAGCTTTCACATATTTGGGGGCAGTTCCCCCTTAATTTATTATGATCTATTTATGGAAGGAATTAAATCCATGCTGTTCCTCGACTTTGACTATGTAACTCTCAGCCTTTCCTTAACTTTCAGCTTTTTAGTTGCACGGAGAGATAGAGAACTCCTCCCTGGTTTCCCTGGGAAAACCTGCAGATACAAACACGAGCTTATCCTATTCAATGGGGAGCAGGCTACTCCATGCCCCAGACCACTGGCCCTGAACACACTCTGAGCTGTGCTTGGGTGTTCTGCCTGCCATGGCTGCAGCTCACATGTGTTCAGGGGGCAAGGCCAAAGAGCCTCAAGGCACTCCTCAAACAACAACTACTTCATCAGTCCAGAGCACCACACCCAGCTGCAGATGGCTGAAACAGAAGTTTCCCATTTTAATGAAAACTTTATCTCACATGTGAAGCATTGTTTACGAATTCCAGAAGTATCTTCTGCTTTACACAGGCCCAGGCACATCTGACTTCTCTGTCTGTAACGGGGATGGTGAACTGCTTGTATTTAGAAAAGATCACAGCCTGGATGCTGCTTCAAAAGCGGCAGCAATTCTCAAACCTAGCACCAGCCCATGCCTTATTGCTCAAATTTCACTTCCAAGTAGAGCTGAAATACCATATAAACTGCCCTTTGGATAAAAATCATATCAATTACATGTTCAGTACTAACTACTGTTTTTCCCAGCCCTCTGTTCACTTCTAAACAATGCTTGGAGGGAAAAAAGCAGTCATGTGAAGATTTTGAAAATGCTCATCCTGAGGGGCAGCCTCCAGCTGAAAGTTAGGAAAAAAGAGCAAGAGCTCCTCCTTGATGGTGCTTATGCCAATTTCCTAAATTGAAGGAAAGGAATGGAGCCTTCAGGGTGACAAACTTCCTCAGTGTATCTTCACTAGCATACTCTCACGAGGTCCCAGGGGAAAAGAAGTGCTGCTAAGAACTTCAAGACTACCTGTAGTCCATCCTTCTGTGCCCCAAGGAGCAAGTCTTTAACAGGCATTCTTCTCCAAAATGATGAAGAATTCTCCATAATGGAATTTACCACCTTCCCCAACAACAAATTCCATAATTTTTCCCATCTTTCTGTTAAATAATGTTTTCTAAATAATATTCACAAAGAACAAACACCATAATTTTCAAAAGCATATGAGGTGACACATCACAGAAAACCCAAAGATTAAATTTCAGATACCAGTGCAGAAATTACTATTACAGACAATAAATACAGAAACTGAAGTGAGTGGAGGTATGGACTTCACTTCAAACATTCTGGAGTTTATTGTAGTCTGGAAAGGAAAGAAAGACACATGGATGTCCAGAGACCAGCAGAGGCATACAAATCATTAAACGTATAGAAAATAAGATAGATTACTCATTAAGTACAGTGGACACTATAACATTTAAGCATCAGACAATACGCTTAAAATGAAAAAGCACTTTTCATCTAAGGAGCAATTAAATTGCCTAACTCATTGGCACAAGGTCTGGCATACATTCTAAGATCATAAAGGGGTTCAAAAACCAGCCTAATTAAAGAAAGAAAAGTCCATCAGTGACGATTAAATACTGGTTCGGAAGAATCCTTCAGTTCCAACATCAAACAGGCTTAGATAACTGGTAGGGCAAAGGTTAAATAGACTACTGTTAAAAAGCAGACACAGATCACATTTGAAGCATGAAAAGCGGACTTAGAATTTCAGACAAAAATGTATGGAGAAGTACAACTACAATATTGACTTGTATCCTGTGCTTGTAAGTTGAAAATTTATGCCCATAAGTGAATCAATTATGTCAAAATTTGGACACTTGAAGGTTTAACTGAACAGTCTCATGGACACAAAGATGAACATGGGCAGAAGGACAAAAAAGAAAGAAAGAGATTTAAGGGTAAGTAGAAATTGAACTGGACAGGCTTTACATGAAAAGAGCAACACAATTTTATAACAGTGGGTTCAAGTCAAAGTGTGCAATGTGTAGCATGAATTTGTAATCATAATTTAGGGAGGATTATTAGCTGAGTTTTGACTATCTAGCTTTTGTAGTGGTAATAAAAAGTGTTAAATGAAGAGAAACAAACCTTCAATTCACATGAATTTAAAAGTAACTAATTTGTGAGACCACAGTCCATTGACTGGAACATCTATTCTATTTGACACACAACTTATTTTAACATCTCTTTGATTGCTGTTCAGGAAATGGCACCTCATTCACGTTAAAAAAAGAATGTGGGAAAAAGCAGAAAGGAGGAAAAAAGAAAAATAATTTTCACTCCCTTCAAAATCAGGAGTTAGCCTTTGACCAGGAACATGACAACATTACTGTTGGCTCCCTGGATTGCCCAGAACATTGCCATGCCAGTGACACTTCATTTAACATTACAAACAAAACCAAAATCACAACAAAAAGAGCAACAACGACAACAACAGAGACAAAAGCCCAAAATACAAAAAACAAAACTAAGACCTGGACCAACCAGAAATGTTGGCAGAAAATAAGTCAGCCAAAAGTTACTGATGCTTTAACTTGGACTGCAGATCGCTGTTTTATACTTGAACACAATCTTCCTTGTAACAACAACAATAGGAATGCCCTTTGGGCTGCTTATATGCAGTTTTACAGCAAGTAAAAAGAACAGCTCAGAGGGTGTGCCTCTCTTGGCAATAACTCACTACACATTCAAGAGTTAGAGATGAAAAAAATACCTATTAGATCATTTTGTCCATCCTTCTGTCAGTGGAGGATAGTCCCCTGTAGTATATTTAAGTTCTTCGACCAATCTAAATTTTCAGTATCTCCAAAAATAGAACTTCCACCCATTCCCCGAAGAGATTATTTCAAACTCCAGTAACATTCTGTTTTAGGACGTTTTTAGTAAGCATTTGCTTTACAATTTTCTGCTTTAAAGTATAATGGAAAGTAAGAAGATTTTTTTTTAATATCCCAGTAACATTTCTATGTACTTCATCCCCTTTTGGCTACTCAAACATTTTCTTCTTCTTCACCCAAATAGTACAGTATTAAGTATGAGATCATTCAGACTTTGTTAAGTATCTTACAGAAATAGACTCCTGCTTATCTGACCCAGAAAAATAAGTATTTCCACATGGAAAATATTATTTTTTACTAAAAATGAAATAATAGACATGCACGTAGAAAATCTAGCATGTATATATACAAAAGTAACACCACCTACTCTTTTTGAAAATTATACAGGAAATCAATATTGAGGAAGTTTTCTGATGCTCTTTCAAGACCGCAGCCACTGGAGTACTCTAAGATTGTATTTACAATAAAATTTTATCAAGAGCCTAATCTTCCACTAAACAGGCAAACTGTAAACAACACTTCTGATGCGTTCCCCATAGTAGGTGTCACTGCTGAACTCCTGCATATAACACCACAATTATCTAATAACCTTGTCTTCTGTCTGACTGAAGCACCCCTACAATCAATCTCACCTTTGGAGATTTTTTTGATTAATCTTAGAGATGTTTTCTCTTGCCCTTCATTAAGACTGGACAGACAGTGCATGCTACTAATGAGGAGGATTCTAGCCTTCAGCTTCCTTCAGGGTTTTTCTTCACCTCACATCCCCTTTTAGAGGCTAAAAGCTATACCAGCTAGTTCTTAACTTCCCTTCATTCTTTTGTATCTCTATTTGTTTTGATTTTTTTCCCAGAAAAATGTGTTCTGAAGTAGTATCATCACTAAAAGTTAACCTAAGGGTGATTCAGAAGAGGAGAGCATATACAAACTCAGTTGTATTTAAAGAAAAAAACTCAAGCCAGATTGACCTGTTTGCTGGCTCACCTGGTTTCTTAAGAGTCCCCCTTCCTCTCCATGACACTGCAGTAAGAATATCAGAGCTCCCTAAGCCTAAAGTCAGAAAGCAGGACTTTCAATTCATCTCCATCCTCTCTTACAGATAGCATGAAAATTTAAATCCTAGAATCCCATGGAACTAAGCTATTTTGAAAGGAGAGCTTCTGTAAATCAATATTTGAAAGCATGCTTTTAAAATAATAATACTAAAAAAAAAAAAAGGTAAAAATAAAATAATGCCAGAGCAGTTCTGTTGTACTTTAAGACCCACACCCTCTTGGACTGTGGAAGTTTGTATTTTTCTTCTCTAAGCTGGAGCATAAAGGAGAAACAAAATAAAATCTTGCAACAGAAACAAAATATTCCCTTCCTGGAACTGAATGTTTTGTAGTGGAACTCCCTCTGCACAACCCTTAAGTGCAAAAGCAGGAATTTTTCATTTATTTCCATGACAAGTACAGTCCTTTATGTGACTGCTTTTACCTGCGCAACCTCTTCGAAGTCTTCATGACGTTTCTGCAAAGCTCTGGCCCGATGCAGGGATTTTCCCACTCCAGTGTGTTTGCTAAGAAAAGCTTCTCCATGGTTTTCAATCCAATCCAACACCTGTGGTACAGAAGAGAGACACACAGAAACCCTGAGTGGCCATATTGAATGTTACAACAAAAAGACAATTATTCAAGCAATTCAGAAGCTGTAAAGGCACTGCTTAAAAAGAACTGAACTGTTTTGTATTAAAACACAGTGTTGCCATTGAAGGACATTAATTACATCTCAATCAACTTTTCTCAAGGCAATAATTAACTCAAACTAGCAAAATAGTATGATTCAAGATTATATCTCCATTTTGAAGCCTACCAAGGACAACCCCAGTTCTCCACATTCATCAGTTTGACAGTAATCTGATCCAAGTGGCGAGACCCCTTGTGAGGGGCTCTCTAAACTGTTTACACCTTCAGCTGACATTTTTTTGCAAGGTAACAGTAATGAAGACTGCACATTGCTGGTGTATAACACAGTGAAGTTCTTTAGATGAGAACTCGCTTCGCCTTCTACATATTATTAAATCACAAAGTAAGATTCAGTAGTAACTAACTTCAGTTAACTTCAATTAACACAAGAAAAAATAGTTCAAATCATTATGAGATAAATGCCTGTATTCAGAGCATATGAAAGAATATGCTCCAGTTCTTAAGAAGCATCCATCCCCTCAAAACATCAGACATAATTGTTTACTGTAAATTTTATAGCTGAAAAAGTGGTGAACAAAAGACATTTTAAGGACTGTAATGCTTCTACCACAATGACTGGGCTGACAGCTTTATAAATAGTAAAAACTGTACATGTAATTAGTTCCTGTCAGTTAACACAAAAAGATTCCTGCACACATACCAAATTTCTGATGGGTGAATGAACAAAAACATCTAACCTCCCTTCAAATTAATACTTCCTAGCCATAACTCAATCCATTAATTAAGCATGCATATGGTATTCAGTTTTTTGGAAGATAGTCAAAAGGTTCAAAAATGGCATTCAAATTCAAAACAACAGCGCATAAGCAATTTTCTTAAATCAGATAACCATATCTTACACAGTACTGTGCCACTTCTTATCTACTAGTGTCCTTTACTCTGATTCCTAAAGTAGGGTGAGGTTTTCTCCCCAGTCTTCTTATACTGAAAGTAAAACTGAGTATAACTAAAGAGAAAGAATTTTTTTTTCTTCCAGACAGATTTGAGAACCATTCCTGCAACACCACTCATGACCACATTCAATACACATGTAATCCCACACTTTATTCCCATGAAAAACAACCATGCTTTCTTTAGCAGAAGAAGGAAAACATGGTTTTCTCATTTATCTTGACCATGCAAATATTATTCTGTTTGCACACTCTCTCCTACTGGACATCTTGAAAATAACAAAAAATTCCCTAATACCATAAAATACAGCCACTTCAAATCACCAACACTTCATTACATCACTGTACTTTACTTATGCAATATTTGTTTCCCTAGGAACTATTGCAAAAGAATATTACTGTATTTTAGGTCAATGCAAGTTTTTGTTTTCTTCCTTCAAGGTAAAGTATTGATCAGAAAAAGAAGAGTGAGGAGCTAAACATGGTCTCGGTTCTTATTACCAATATTTTTGACTAGTTTCACGACACTACTTTTTCCATTATAAAACGAGCTGAAAAGAGATGTGTTACGATGAAATAATTAGAGTAGACTCTGGAGATTACTAACAGCTACAAGTTTTAACAAATGAAATCAACATCAAAACCAGTCCCAAAAAGCATGGGATGAAAAGCAGAAAGCAGCCCATGGAGAAATGATTTTTGCTCCAAATAATGCTGAGTATCTTCTCAGGGGAAGAAATTGTCATAGAAATCCAGTACATAGATCATGACATAAACCACTCAACCAGAGAAACATTACTACCTCTAAGTGAAATCAGTATGAATACAAGTCTCATTAGTCTTCAGCCTTCATACCTTAATTCTTAACAAAACCTTGGAAGCACGCTTGGGAATTTTATAGCATGTAGAGCCAGAGTCAAGTTAGGGTCTTCCCATCAGCAAGTACTCTGCATACCACTTCAATCAAAGGGCAATGCCATTAGTTGGCACTGATATTAGCCTTTTAGAAACTTACACATTTTCTTCCTCTTCCTGGGAGAAGTAGAGTAACGGAAATCATCATACTGAGCCACTAAGGACTCTTCTACCAATACTGAAAGTAAATGGAATTCAGTCTGGTACTTAGGTAATACACAGGAGTCTAAGAGGTTCAATACTTTTCAGAGAAAGGGTGAATAGTACCATCCTCCACTGCAGCAAGTTGTTTTAATGATGCAATTAAGTTCTACTGCAGTCTCAGCAAAACCATCCTTATGCCCAACACAGGATTTAGAAAAAGGTTTACTTTTCTAGCTCCCAAAAGAATACATGACAGAAGAAACCACTATGGAAAGACAGATTCATTTCAACAAAATCATTGCACATGACTATAAAATATGTGGTATATCCTGCATGCAGAAGTAAATCTTTTCAACATGATTCAACATGTTCATTTTCACCAGTCTTTCCCACACCATTATCTATTCTTCACCCCCCACCCTTTTACCTACTTGGCATAAACTCACTTTTCTGATCTCCACTTACTTGCTGTTGACATAGCATTCAGAAGGCAAAGATGGAAATCTCTGCATTTCTGATCTTCGAGTAGTTAAAATGTGGAAATACTCTCTCAAAAAAAAGAACCATTTTACACTGGAACCGCCTTCAAAAGCCACATGGGACTCACACAGTGAAATCATATTGATGCTAGCAAGTAGCAAGCAGCAAGCATTCATGGCCCGCCCTTCTTTAGTCAAGCCTGAAACTGGTGACTTTAACCTGTCCTGAGGCAGACAGATCAAGAAGCAGCACATTTATCCAACATGGACAGAGAAGACACCCACTATTATAATCAAATAAATGCATTTTGGGGGGAAGAAAAAAGCCCAAGCCAAACCAAATCAAAACACACCCCTCCCCCCGAAAAAACAACAACAAAAACAACTAATCCCCCTCATCCCTCAAAAAAAAACCCCTCAAAACATCTCCTACCACCATGTTTTATGAATTTCTGGCTTGCAAGCTACCAGGAGAGTTTTTCAGGCACCAAAGAAACACTACAAGAAACATAATCTTTATGCTCAATTTTGATCTTTCATGTCCCAGAACAGTAGAAGTCCATGTTGCTGTTCCAAGTCTGCTTTATTGCTTCATATCAGAATCAGTCAGGTCCTTTCCTTAGGTGAAAGGTTGACTATTACCTACTTGGTAAGCTTAGTAGCTCCTTAACATAAAATCATACTTTTCCTAGCATGGTTTATATTAGAAGGGCCACACAGAAAATTGAGTGCCAGTGCAAAGACTTTTTTTTAAAAAATTAAAATAAAACCCTTTGTTTAGATGTTAATATACAAACTAACCAGGAACTAGATCTCCCAGCATGTTTCTGCCACCTAAAGTCAAACTCAGAATTCAATTCAGTTTAAGACTGTCATATGTTTTCACATTACAAATTTTCTGTAATTCACTTCTTATCTACTATTTTCATTATTTCATGTGCTACTTTCCTTACTACTTGCTTCAAAAGAACACCAGATGATTTTAGTGTGCTCAGATATCACCACAATGTTTTTGTTGGTTTGGAAATCTCCACAAGAACATGTAAGAAGGAAGAAAAAACCCAATGAACTTTCTACAGTGGAAGTAACACAAAGGGAAGTACCAGCTCAACACGGCCAATTCCCTCCTCCAACTCAGCTCTGTCACTCACTTAACACTTCCATGAATTGACTTATTTCATTAATCCAGCAGAGGGAGGAGAAAATCACAGCCTCATGCTGAAGGACAGTTATGGATTCACTTACAATGCACTTGGATGCTTGCCACTATGGGCAAACTAACTACAAACAGTGGAACAGAGTCACACTTAGCTTATTCTGAAATGAAAAAAAACCCCACCACATTTAACTTTACTGACAATAATTAAAAGATGTTTTCATGTTAGCTTCTCAATCAATCTTAATTGATTTTTTTAACATTTGAACAGAGAGAATGTGCAAACAAGAACCAAAGTATTTTAGAAAGAAAGTTGCTTTGGAGTTCTATGTAAACCATTCCAGAACTGTCTCAGATATAAATTTAACTAATATCTCAAACCAGAGTAACTTCATGCACTGAATGGTGTTAATGATTATTCAAATGAAAAACTAACATTTCTCAGATAAATTAGGATGATCTGCTGATCTGTTTTGCTTTTGTTCTGCAAGAAAAAAAGAATCTTTTTATTAGAGATCATTTTTTTTCCCAGATAAATTTTCAAAGCTGAGGGAGCTACAATCTCTAAGACATCTGCTGTGGCTATTAGATTAATCTATCTGGTATGGATGGTTATTGTCCTACAGATTGACCTGCACTGAAATCCTAGTATGAAAAGTTGTATAATGAAAGGGAACAGTGACCAAATTTCACACTATGATTCATAATGCAATGCCAAAAATACTCAGTATCTGTAAAGTTAAGTTAAAGCAACATAAGGAGCTATGCTTCCACATGCAACATTTTAGTAATTAACAGTAATTTCACGACTATAAGGCGTACCCTTTTGACTAAAATTTTGATCAAAACCTGTAAGTGCACCTTCTAATCAGGTGCGCCTTATAGTCGTGAAATTACTGTAACAGTCATTACAGAGATAAACCAAAGGACAATCTCCGACAGTGGTAAGTACTGGATACTAATGGCAGGACTTAGGAAGATTGCAAGCAAGGACTGCACCTCTATACAGATATAGCTTGAAATTTCATATGATTGATAAAGATGTGCATCAGCACAAAAGGTTGCAGCTTCAAACTGTCAAGAGGATCTCTTGCTACCTTAATTCAATGTCTCTCTTGCAAAGCATATAAAGAAACCACAGGCATAAACAGGATGAAAGAAATTTCTCCAGTAGGTAAGGCACGTACTGAATAATAAGTCAATATGGATCAACATTCTCAAGACAACTGAAAACTTCTGGTGTACTCACAATCAACATTCATGATTTGGATAGCACATTCCTGATACTGGGAGTTATAAAAGTATGTAAAGCTGTCCACTTTGTTGTTTTCAAATCTGTGACTACTTCATCTTAAATGTAACAGCTCCAAAGGCTGATGAGTCCAACACAGAGAAGGAAAATCTAGCATCTCGCTGAATAACCTGGTGGTGACTGCACAATGACTTGAGTCTAATGATGAGTTATTTGCCAACTTCAAAGAACAAAGCAGTCTGAGAGCTAACTCCTCTACACTGAGAGCCATGATTTAGGACAGAGCAGAAAACGAAAATTTCCCGCAAGCATTTTATGGCTCCCAAGATATTAAAGGCAAAGAGTAGGAGCAGTATAGTAAGACTCTCTGCAGCATTTAATGATCACCTTCCCCCAGGAAATAAACTGCCTAAAGCCTGGCCTACACGCCCGAAACTTGAATTATGCACCTGGCAAATTACCCCAAGAGTCCCCTTGGCCTAGATTGCCTAAATAGGTCCTACTTAAACTGAATTTAACCTAGAGGAGAAAGTTCCACCATCCATCTACTTGTTAGCATCAGTGTACTGAGAGGACCTACGTTTTTCCCTGAGAATCAAACCACTATGTCAATTTTAGTTTCTGAAGATTCCTTACAATGCCTTTTCAGTTTAAGAGGTGATTAATCTGTGGGCTGCACCTCATCATAGAATCAGAGCATATTCTGAGTTGGCCCGTCATTGACAGCTCATGCAAGTACCAGCACTGGATCCTCCTTACTAGCCACTACTTATGCTGTAATCTTCCTGGAGAGCCTCAAGCACTTAGGCAATGGCATAATGAATGGAGTCTCTGGTTCTCTGTGCCCTTGCAGACCATTCATAATATTCCCTCTGCTTTCTTTTACTTTTTTGTCAGCTAATAATCTTCATGCCTTTCTACATCCTTTGTCACATCTCAGCATTGACAATCTGGATAACAGCCTGTCTTTCGATGTATGCTTCTTTTCAGATAAAAAATTAGGTAATAAAGTTTAAAGATTTTACATAATTTACTGCGTAAGTATTTAAGTTATTTTCTTTAATTACATTAAGAGATAGTGACCAGATGCCAGAGAAAGTTCAGTTATCAAGATTGCTCAGTCTCCCTACCATCTGCCTAAATCACCTTTTTCAGCTACTGTAAATGATGAAAATCAGTTACAGTAGTTTCACGAATACAAGCCGCACGGATTATAAGCCGCACCCCCGGTGCCTCGACAATGTTGCTGTCTTTGTCAATAGATAAGCCGCACCCCGAATATTAGCCGCACTTTCGTTCGTCGCGAGAATCCGTGCGCAGTTTTCACAAATTGGCCAATTAGTAACAGGATCGCGGCATAGCGGGCTTTACTGGCTCGGGGCGGGGCCAGGAAGGCTCGGCCCGCTCATGGTTGCCGACGGGGCCGGGTGGCCCAGCTCAGCGCCACGGCTCGGCGGGGCTGGCCGGGTGGTGCTGCCGCCGCCGGGCTCGCTGGCCCCCCTCTCCCGTCAGCACCGCCCCGCTGCCGCGTTCGCTCGCCCGGCTGGCAGGGCTGCCGCCGCCGGGCTCGCCGCCCGCCCCGCTGCCGCTTTCGCTCGCCCCGCTGCCGCTTTCGCTCGCCCTGCGCCGCGCCTCGCGAGCGCCGCGCCCGCCCCGCGGCGCTTTCGCGAGCGGCGGCGGCTCGCGGCGGCGGCTCGCGGCGGCGCTTTCGCGAGCGGCGGCGGCTCGCGGCGGCGCTTTCGCGAGCGCCGCTTTCGCTCGCCCCGCCGGCAGGGCTGCCGCCGCCGCCACCAGGCTCGCCGGCCGCCCCCTCCCGTCTGCACCGCCGCCGCGTTTCCTCGCCCTGGCCGGCACTGCAGGCCCCCGCACCGCCGGGCTCCCCCACGCTGCTGGCCCCGATTCTGCTGGGCTTCCCCCGCTGCCAGGCAGCCCCACCCGCCGGCCTTCCTGCTTCTGCCATGCTCCCCTGCACTGCTAGCCCCAGTTCTCCCGGGCTCCCCCGCCCTGCTGGCTCAGGCTCTGCCGCCCTCCCTGCCCCGCCCTGCTGGCTCAGGCTCTGCCGCCCGCCCCCCACACTGCTGGCCCCGCCTCTGCCAGGCTTTCCCACCTCTGCCGGGGCCGGCCGGGCTCCAGCTTGGCTTGGGGCTGCCGCGGGCTCTCACTTCCGTGTTGGCAGCTTTTAGAATTTTGTTAATAGATTAGCCGCCCCGGAATATTAGCCGCACTTCCGGGTTTCCACCAAAATTTTGGTCAAATTGGTGCGGCTTGTATTCGTGAAATTACTGTACTTCACTCCCAACTGCTCACATCCACTATCTTCTTGAAACAGAAAAGTACAAGAAATTTAGCTTAAAGTGCAACTAATACTGAAGAAAAAATATTAGTTTAATCAGAGCTATGGTCATCTATCTTAAAATCCCATTCAGAAATTATTTGTGAACACTTATACACTGAAATGAAAGAACACAATCAGCAAATATTGGCCATTTTTACTTTTTTTATGAAGATGAGCTCTTAAAGGATAAATTACTACTGTCTCTGTTAATTGCAGTCCAAAGCCAACATTTTATGCTTATTAAAAATCCATCAACCAAGGACTTCTATGTTGTTTTACTTTAAAAAGGCAAAGTTATGTCAGAGATGCTAATGCCTGTATTTAACTACTAACTTTTATGGATGTTGTCATAATAATAATAAAACAGCAGCTAATAACAATTAATTCAAGAACAGTGTTATCATCAGAAAGTAATCTCATCTGTAATTTTTGTAATTCCTTATCATACTACTTTCAGGTTATAAAGAAACACTATTAAGTCAACTGAGTATCACTGAGGATTTAAAACAAAAAATTTTACAGAGTAACACTATTAATTTTTTGCATGTTACTACAAGACCTCTTTTTGACACTTCAAATCCAGAATTTTACCTAGAATGTCAATGTCTGCTTCCAGCACAAACTCAGAATAGCTGTCCATATTAAAAATCTTTTTCATTATTTATGAATTAAAGTAAATAAATTAATTTAAAATCAGAAAAAAATTAAGAGCTAACTTTCAAATATAATTGTTATCCATAATAGCCAACACCCAGTTCTGATAATACACAGAACTTGGTATCATTCAGTCAATCCATGCAGCTATTCACTTGCTGTACAAAAGAACACAGATCTTAGCAGTCAAAACTTACCTGTCAGTGCAGTCAGGTTGACGGAATACAGAGACATTTAGACAAAGTGAAATAAAACCTACCTGTTGAACATCCTGTTGAAAAACGCAGAGCTGAAGCCGCTGGTGCAAGCGGACCTTTCGATGCTGCCAGATATTTTCCAGTTGGCGCTGGTGATGCAATACTTCATGGATGACATCCAGGACATGATGAACTGCTTTGGAGTAGTTGGCAGATGCGGTGAGGGAATCAGAACTCCCAGGAGTCAAAGGTCTCTGAAGTTTGTCAAGGAGTGACTTCCCATCTTGGCTCACCTGACCAACAGAAAGGACAAAGAATTACACGTCTTGCCTTATTGGGCTACTACATTTACCCCACCCCTTCTCCCAGTTTTAAATGTCTTCAAGAACCCAGGGAGCAATGACGAAGACTTGTTTTACTGCAGGAATGATTACGTACATGCAGTTGTTATAGGAAAAAAAATTATATTCTCTTTCTATTTAAAATAATTTTAATAAGTAGCACTCTTCTAAATAACAGCTTTCTATTTTTTCATTACTTTAAGAATGACTTTCCTTCAAAGGGTTGGGATTTTTTGAATTTTTTGTTGTTGTTGTGGTTTGGTTTTTTAAAACCAGTCAAATTAACTTTGAAGAAATATTCTTTGTTGGGAAAGATGAATGAGGAAAACCTTATAAATATGATTGCCTAGCAAAAGATTCTGAGAATACAGAAACCATAAGGGAAATTGAAATGAAAGCCATCTTTGAAATACCAAACCTTAGTTACTAAATAACTAGAAGACAATAAGATAGTCGGCCGAAAATAATCTCCCCTTGATAAAACAATGCCTTCTGCAAGAGTGCAGGTCCAAAGATCAAAGAAAACCCTGCTAGCTTAGCAGAAAGAGTCCAAAAAGTAGTTTAAAGTGTAATACAGTATAGTAATGTAATAATTCTTATAAACTGTATGTAAATACTATAAAATTTGTATCTTGTATTAAATTAGTTAGTAAAAATTAAAATATTCAATATAAAAAAATTTATTGTATTGTAATGAGAACTTCGCTCTCTTACTCTTACCCTCTTAGCTCTTACCTTTTACCTCGTACTTCCCTTTCTTACCACCCTCTTACCCCTTGCTCTATTACTCTTTACTTTCTTACTGCCCTGCTCCGAGCTGCAACTGGCAGCTCCAAGCAGGGCCCTTTCACCCACACCTTTTTACAATAAACCACAAGTTCCAAAACCTAACTTTAAAAATCTCTCTGTTTGTCCCGACTGTCCAGCCCGCCACCCATAGCCTCCTACAGTCTCCTACAATTCCTCAACTCTTTCCCTAGTCAACAAAACACCTAAAATTAAGCATTTGTCCAGAATTATCCTTCCAAAATAATCACTGTCTTCACTTGCTGTTAAAGGTAAACAGGGAGATTACTTTCTGTAAGTTAATATTAATTTGACAAATAGATTTAAACCAACAGATATAAAACTTTGTATGTGATTCAATCTGACATGATTTACAACTTCTGAATTATTACTGTTACTGGTAAGCCAAGGAAAAACTGCTGTTATGGCAAACTTAATTTTGATTAAGTCACTTTAAACCCTTTCCATGTAGCACAGAAAGGTGCTGTCTTCCAAAATGTGTTTAACTACTGATACTGACAGGAAACATTTGTCATTTCTAACTGTTGTCTTCTCTGATTTAAACCACAGAAGAAATAGTCAGATTTACCTTGCATGCTAATTAAAAAGCAATAATCCTCTCTTATCTGGTCACGATCAAGATTTACTGTTAAAAGCACTTTTCATTAGCATTTACTCTGTCACTTTTAGCATGAAGCTTAGAGAACTGTTACAATTCAGTATCATTCAGCTACCTGTAAGGAACTTTTCTAACAGCTCATCTACATCTGAAACCACAAGACCTGAGTACAAACACCAGCCTGTATCCATCAAATCAACACCATGTCAGAAACAGCAAATTTGCCAAGGCCTTCCCCCAGTGGCTATTTTCAACAACTTTTTTACTAAGTCTAGGCACATTTTGAATTTGTTATTCAGTAGTCAAACACATCCAAATGAAAATTATTTTCTAATAATTAGGTTACAAGGGAGTTTATTTCTCAGTTGCAGTTCAAGTTCTTGCATTTTAGCAATGAGTATCAGCACAGAGAATGATGCTCACTTCTGAAAGTAGCTCCAGTAAAGTCAGGTCAGCAGAAAAAATGCATAGTCCATAGCCCAATTACAGTGATATCTTTTTTCTTTTCTGTATCCAAAAGAATTATTAGTAAGTCCTTAAAATATTTCAAGATAATGGACTTCAATTATCCATTCAGAGTCCATAAAATCTAGGTGAAAAAAACTAATTGTGACAGTTCCTTGATCCAATTAGTTTATTAGCTTTATAAACAAATGACTGTGCAGAGATTTTCCTTTTGAGTTCATACACTAAAATTTTCTTCCTTCCTAGTGCATGATTGCCTTAAGATTTCAGTGAGATGTATAACTTTATTTATATATATAACTTCACTTAAGGCAAATCTTGTCAGATTTTCAGGAATACCAGTTGTCTCATCTTCTAAGCTAGTAAGTTGCTTTACTAGTAATATACAGTAATTATCCTCAGTAAAATCAGGCTGTCTAGTCTTAAAAGCATTTAATTTCTTAAAATTACTGTCTTCTACTTTGTAACCAAGCCGTGTTGCCAAGACATTGCAATCTAAAATGAATGACAGTGTTGTGATTCCTATACTGTTGCTCTCTCTCTTCCCCCACTGTTCATTCATCACAAAATGAAAGGAGTTCCGTACTGTAATAGAAATGAAGTCATACATCTAATAATGATGAGCAATAGTGCTGTAATATCTTGACACAGAAAGATGCCTCCATCAATCTTCAAAAAGGAATGCATGTTTGAAAAATGCAAAATAAATCCTTCTGCCCAGAGGAAGAACAGAAGTTGTAAAAAAGCATACAGTTATTATTTCTGCACCAATTCTGGTTGCTAAAGACCAACTGATTTTTTACCAGATGGGGAAAAGTAATGACTAGAAATCAGAAGAAAGGCACTTAGTGCTCCTTCTTTCCTTTGAGCAGTACCTGTGAAGATTTTGTTAAAATATCTAGCTATCCCAAAATCAAAAGCTACAGCTTTGAACTCCTAAATAAATTTTCAAGGTATGTCCCAAAGCAATCCTATAATCTACTGGTCTAATTTATTTTCTTTATGCATCACCAGCAAGCAAATGTTATTTAACATGCTAATCCACAGTACTTATTTACACTTAACAGTAGGCTCATCCAGTCACACCCCTGAAAAAAAAAAACCAACCAAAAACAAACAAACAAAAAAAACCCAAAAAACCAAAAAAACCAAAAAACTCCCACCCAACACAAATCAAACAGAACCAAGAAGAAAAAGATGCCACTATTTCAACCTCAGCCCTTTATAATCATTATTCTAGAGAAATCTTACCTTCCTCCTCCTTGCTGTACTCATGAAGCATACACCCCAGACTGCCTCTCCACATAAATCTCTTACAAACATGCTATGTTTTCTGTCTCTTCCAATGATGGAAGTTTATAATGAAGACAAGAAACCTTACCACAAAGCATGCTTTCAAGAATGAGTTAAAACAGTTACATGTAAGTAAAACTGCAAGTGTTATCAGGTGTGATAATGGCATTAGATCAGTTGACATAGAGGGTGGCATAGGGCAAGAATAGGGATATAAATGTGTATTTTACACAAAAGAACAAGAATTTGTGAACCCTGGACATCTGACTGATGGTCACAAAGTTTATGCAGGCCCTATGGTGGCAGGCACTCAAAAAACCCAGTTTTGCTATACTAACAATAGGACGGATCATAAGCACCAATCGTACCCTCCTTTACTGCTAAATGAAATGTGACCAGACTTAGGATTAAGCTTCCTGTAATAAAGCTGGCTCATCAGAAAGTAGTTTTAACTTTAATGTAGTGTATAAATCACAACCATTAATTCAAACCAACATGACCTCCTTTTAAAGACAGGTGCAAGCTGTGGCCTAAGCTATCCTGCGTCCACTGATCATTTTTACCATGATTTAACCAAACATGGAATTTGTGAGTAGAAAAACTACTACATTTAATCCAGAAGAATATCAGCCTAATAGAAAAGTAAAAACAGTTTTACCTAATAATGAGAGCAACCCTGACAGAAGAAAGAAGGGCAAGTAAAGCAGGAAATGCAGAAAATACCTGTTAGCTAGTAATAGTGAATACCAATTTATTTTCAGCTAAGTAAAACACAACAGAAAACTCAAAATTTGAGGAAAACAAAAAAAGGTAGTTGAGTCATCACTTTCTGGACCACCTTCAGAATAAGCTTTTGCAAATACAACTACTAGAAATAGTGACAAATATAATGATTCCAGTGTGTGCTGAGTCCAGGATTAGAGCACAGGATATGCTAATCTTACAAAGGCTGACTACATAGGCATCTTAGTTCATTTAAGTGCTTTTGAGGTTGATGAAACTAAGTGCATTACCTTCTGGCTTCTCAAGTGACATCCTTTAATAGTTAAGTCTTTTTTGTGAGGCAATTTCAGAGATGGATTTTCAAAACACACTTAGAGAAATCCATGCCAACAGAATACCTTTCCAAAGAATGCCCAGCTAACTTCCCTTCAAGTAAATGTTTAAACAATAGTATCCCACTGCTATTAAAAGGTAGTAATATGCAAATGCAAATTAAAATATACTTAGTACTTTAGTGCTCCAAGGGTTGTTTGTACCACACATGGTTAAATCTCACCTTTCAATTTCTTACCGAAGGTTACAGGGAAGACTTTAACACTTCACTTTTGAACAATAATAGCAAAATCCAGTATATAAAATTTAAAAAGAAACTCAGCACTTGAGTTTCCAGCTAACTCCCAATGCAACAAGTGATATTGATGTGATTTTATCTAAGGAAACAAAAAAGACACTGACCTCAGAGTAAGCCAAGGTAATGTGCTCATATATCCCTTGATGATGATGGATAGCATCTTCTAAATCTTGCAGTTCTGAGGGAAGCTCCACCTCACCACAAGCTTTACACCATGAGTCCACATTGCTCATGTACTGCAAAAGAAAAGAAACATTTGGCTTTGATTTTGGGTTCTACCATTAATACACACATGATGGTAATACACAAAAGGACGTTCATCTGTGTGACAGACACTGAAAAGACTTCTTTTAAGCAAAAAGTCTTTACAGTACTTCTCTCTGAAAGAACCAGAAATTTGTATCAGAATAGAAAGAAATATGAAAGTCTGACTATACTTTAGGTGCTTTTAGGTATCTGAAACTCCTTGAGCTGTTTGGAGACAGGCAGGCTTAGATGTATGTTGGCAGTATTCAGAACCAATTTAACTGTTGCCAATATTGATGCTTCAAGTTTACTCTTGCTCCTTTTCTTGACTTTGCAGCTAAGAAAAAGTTTCCTTCATCTTGCACCCACCATTTCAGAAACATGAAAGCCAGTTAAGGTCTTGTTTACACAAGAAAGTAAAACATGCTTCCAGCTTTCAAGTCCAGACCCTTGGTTTTCACCTATCAGCTCCCTGTGCAGATGGTCATGGTATCATGAGGTTTATCACCTCACCTCTTTTTAATCTTCAGAGAAAACCATGTTACAGTAAATTCACGAATACAAGCCGCACGGAGTATAAGCCGCATCTCTGGGTGTTGGCAAATACTTTGTTTTTTGTCCATAAATAAGTTGCACCTGAATATAAGCCGATCTGTCATTCGTAGTGAGGACCCGCATGCAACAAAGTTGCCAAATACTAACAGAACGGCGGCAGGGCGGGGTTTACTGGCTCAGCTAAGGCTGTGCAGGCTCGGTCTGCTAGGGGCTGCTGACGGGGCCAGGTAGCCCAGCCCGGTGCTGCCCTTGGTGGGGCCACTGGGGGCCAGCTGCCGCTGCCACTGGGATCGGTCACCACGGCCCAGCACTACCTTGTGGTGGCAGGCAGGGACGGAGCCCCCCCACGCTTCCGCGGCGGCGGGCGGGGACGGAGCCCCCCGCTGCCTCTCCGAGCCGCGGCAGGGGCGGCCCGGATCCCCCGCCGCCTCCCAGAGCCGCGGCAATGGCGGCGCGGGGCCCCCCTGTCTCTCCCCCGGGCTGTGGTACAGGAGGGAAGGAGGGACTCTCCCGCCTCTCTCCCCGCCCCCCGTGCTGCCTGCAGGCAACCATGCTCCACCCACGGTGCAACAGAGTAGCAATTTGTAACAATCGCAAAATGCCGACTTTGCAGCAGCTCGGCTCGGCACTCTGGTTGGCACTTCTGAGGTTGTAAATGTCAGAAAATTATTCACATATTAGCCGCTCCTGAGTATTAGCCGCATTTCCGGTTTAGGAGCAAAATCTTAGTCAAATTGGTGCGGCTTGTATTCGTGAAATTACTGTACTTTGCACAAGCATGCAAATAATAACTGGTGAACCATTCACTGAAACACTCCATAGTTGTCTTTTCCTGGAAAGAGGTTATCAAGGAAGTAAAGCAGTGTCAGGGCACAGCAAATTCACACCTCAGTCCCCAAAGAACTAACTTCTACATGCATAGAAGCACTAAATCCATTTGGCAAGCTACTACAACAGCAAGCATGTAAGGGATTTACAACTTGAGCAGAGGTCTCTTAGGACTAGCACTGAACTTTGAGCACACAGCTATGTCAGCATAGCAGCTCGAGTCAAGCCTTTCAGGGGAAATTGAGGATACTGCAACAGAAATCTCTTCTGCAAACAATTTAAGTTATCTCTGAAGTTTAAGCTGTCTTGACAAACAAGAAACTGCCATCACAGCTATATGCATAGCAGAAGTTCTGCCAACTTCCTTTTTTACAGCTAGGGGGCATAAATTTTATACCCCTTTTATGCTAGAAAGGGAAAGAGGAAAAGCAATCTGGTTTTTTAGGAGTTTTCATAGTTGTTAAACCTAGTACAGTCAAGCATATGTGAGTTGTGCAAAGTAAATTTTCTCTATTCATGTCAAGTCCAAGACTCAAAAGTCATGAGACCAAGCCATTTATTTCATTGTACATATCTTAATTCTTGGAGCACATGTAGTCTTTTGAGGAAAAAGGAATTAATAGATCACTTCTGATACTCTTCTATTGTTTGATAGCTGGGGAGAAGGGTGGTGAAGTACTTCGCTCTAAAATACTTATTTAATTCTCATTAAGGGCCACTTTAAAATGTCCCTGATGTTAGGCACTGGACATTAACAGAATCTCCATGTGCATCAGAGAGCAGGCACTGATAGCTGGTGCAGTCTTCACTGTGCCTGACAGTAGGCAGTGACACTTATCTGTCACTTGCAAGACAACACATACATTCAAGAAGGGTGACTTTTTTCTTGGGTTGCTTACTTTTTAATTTTTTATGTAGGTCAAGCGTCACCAGTCTCTAAAGGGGTCACTCCTCCCATTCCAAACCCTCTTTCCTTGAACTTGCTCTCCACTGTTAATGAAACAGCTAATATATCACAGACAGGTATCTTACAGATCAACTAGGGCAATCCATCACAACTAATCATAAAATGAAAACTGCAGAAGGAGCAATTAAAAGTAAATTAATCCCAGCAGATGCTGCACTATTTTCTCTCATTTTTATCCTTCCTCCTGTTTACAGTTATATTTAGTGGTAAAGAAGGTAACGCTGACCCTTACTAAAGTTGTCCAGCACACAATCACACGACATTTAATCCCTTGACTTCTGATTCATTTCTTATTTCATTTTTGTTATGAAAAATGACAGCATTTGAGTCAAGGTATAACTGTTCACATTTCACATCTCTCCTACATGTATGGCTAAAAGTGCTTCAATGCAAACCCAAATGACACAAGTAATTAGAAAAGCATCAATATTGACAAGGTACTGAATTGTGTCTATCAAAAGCTTCAAATGACTGCTGACTTTTCCAGCAGAAAACAAATCTTTCACCTAATTTTTATGTAGGTTTTCTGTAAAACCTACTAAAAGGACTTATTATAGTGGCATCATTTTATATAATTTGCCTTAGTCTGTCTAAGGACATTAAATCAATGCCACTGCTAACACAATGAAAAGCAGTGAGTATTTGCATCTTAATGCATACTCATTTCTAATGTCTAGATATTTATCAAGTTAAATATCCATGTAGTAGAAATCAGGGGAAAAAAAAGTCTTAAAATCAACTGTACTGCCTCTCTCTGTTTCCGAAATTTTCAGCTCCCAAATGCTTCCTTGATTCATTCCAAATTAAAGTTGTATCAGACATGAGACCTTTCCTTGGATATAATTTAGTAAGGCAAAAATGAAAGAAAAGTATCTACATACAGCACATCAGCCATACCCATCCAAGAACCTCTGCTCTCCAAACACACCAGGGACGCACAGAGTAGACAGTCTGCAAGATCAGCGGGTGACTCAACTGTGCACACACAGCAGCTCCTTCAGAACTGAACTCCCTTGAGGCCAAAACATGCTTTTGCCATTAAGATTATTAACTTGGGGATATTTATTCCTATTTCCCCTACATATACCTCTTCTCTGGCAGTTACACATGGTTAATGACTTAATTAAAATAATTGGTATAGGCCTAAAGCTAAAATGTTTTTTTAGTATTGGAGGAATCTCCTATGGAATACTAAGTAAACATCTCCCACCACGATTTCAGATTCAGAAGGCAGTTAATTAACTTCTCAACTTTCAGGTCAGTTCAACTTATGTATTCTAGAAAAATTATTATGAGTTAAATCTTGACATGTGAGGACTGATGGGAATTGAGTGGTGAGAACAGTAGAACAAGTGGCAGCTTCTAATGTAGGAAAGGCATTACATCGATACTTGAAAACTTTATATACTTAAGCATTTCAGTCCACTTCATTTTGATTCATATAGCTAATTTGGTTGTTTTCTCTTGCACTGATGTGGGCAAAGTGTTTTGTGGAGAATTTAAGCCCAGTGGGCTAACTGAAGACAGCAAAGTACTGAAATTGGCAGAAATATTCTGGCTTTCTTGTCAATCTTTTCAATCACTTTCTTGCACTTTTGTCCACAGCAAAAGCAAACTGCTCAACTCCCCATTCCAGAACATAAACTTTTGTTGTTGTTGTCCCCATTCACTAACCTGTTCAACTTTTTGATGGAAGATGGAGGACATGTCCAGTAACGTGCTCCGTTCATCCAAGGCTGCAGCAAATGCCTTCCATTCCTGTTCCAGCTGACTGGCAATCTGTTTGATTTGCTGTGAAGCGTAATGGCCAGACTCGATCAGGCGGTTTGCTACTGACATGATGCGGCTTATGTTTACACACACATTCTGTGGAGAAGGAGGAGGGAAAAATTAGTGTAAGTTAGCACACCAGTTTAATACAGAAGTATATTCCTAAAAAAATCTACTTTATTATAGTACTGGTCAATAGTCTGATTTTATTTGGCAAGTTTATGAATGCCAAACTTTGGAATCTAGGTGTATTATGTAGCAGTCTATCCATAATTGACATGTGAGAATGATGACTTGAAATAATCAGTCTAAAACTCATGGTAACAATCAACTTAAGCCAATTTATACTACATGAAGACACATTATTACAATAAAGAGGAAGAAGTAACCATATTTTACAACAACCTCAATAAAAATGTTTACAGACATTCAAGTAAAGCAGACATTCAGACACACACAGTATAGGCAAATTGAAGTATCAATATTAATCTCTTGATCTATCCACAGTATGCAAGTATGCAACATCTGTCAAACTTTACATCAACTTCTGAAATTAACTTCTAAAGAAACAAAATAAATAACTCTGAGCTACAAGAAGTTTAACAGTTTTACATTTTATTTTCTTGCCACTATACTGCCTCAGAGCTAGCAGTGAAAATTAGACAAATATAGTCAAAGATCAGAAATATTTTCTGGCATACTGGCGTTAGTCACTGATGGCTCTTAGTCAGTCTAATTTTCAATCAAGAGTTTCTGATTCCTGTGAAGTAAAACAAGAACAACTTTGCCACAAAAACTTTCTGAGTAACTCTTTCAGAGCTACATGCATATAATATGGAGTTGACACTTCCTTCAATTGGGCAGACTCCTATACATGTAAAATGAAGTTCTTAGAATGACAGGATTGTTGAGGTTGGAGATTACCTAGTCCAACCACAAGACATTGAGCAAATCAGGTGGAACTATGACCTGCTGGCATCCAGCCATTGCCCAGAGCTTGACACTGACTGGTTGGAGCAAGCGTTGCAGCTCCTCCAGGTTTCACTGTCCAGACTCATCTGAGTGGCAATTAGGACGTGTCCCTATTGATTGTAAACTGTATGCATGTATGCAAGCAGGAGCATACCTGACACAGCCTACAGCTCCAGCTGGTCCACTCAAACTGAGCACAGCAGTGTCATGTTTTTCCTTTCTGCACAATATTACCTCATACTTTTTTAGGTTATCCCACACATCTATGTTCTGCTTTTTAAGCACTGCCACACAACTGGCAGAGTAGAAATCTGCTATTTCCAACTAATTTCAAAAGACTGAAAAGCATTTCGGTCTATTAAGAGTATATGTAGCACAAATCCAAGACTGCTAAATGAATACAGAAAGCCCTTAGACAGTCTTTATAGTTGTGAGAAGATACAAGTGCCAAAAGAGAAAAGACTAAAGTCTTTAGCAGACTGCCATTTGAACTCTTTCTGTAACATAATGTGGTGGTTTGTATAAATTTCGTGAAATAGCTCCCTATCAGGACCTGGGCAGCCTCCTTTGGACCTGACAAGGACCAATGGGTGTCTGATTTTTTAATACTGACACATCGTTACACCAATGAGAAAGCTTAGGCACCTCCGTGAAACACACACATCCTGGATGGAATGCAGGCAAGCAACACACTGATGTTTCTGCCTGGGCACCTGCTAAGCTCCTGGTCCAGCTCAGCACAGTTGCCAAAACGACTCTGTATCACAAAACAGCTCCTGGCTGTGGCCCGAAGAGATCACATGGCCATCTGCAGGCCTGGCCAAGATATGAACTCTTTCACTGTCCAGAATAAAACTTACAGATGCTTTGTTCTCTCTCCTGAGAGAAAGAAAAGGATCAAGATGAAGATATGCACAGAAAGAGCATAAAAACACTGAGGTCAGAGAAAAGGAAGAAGGTCCCAGACACAAAGGATTGATGGAGATGCCTCACTCTTGGACTGAAATTTCTCTTTTTTAAGCTGTGGAGAAGAGACTCTTGTTTCCCTGTAACTCAGAGACATGCATTATGGGGTGGATGAAATGTTCTAACTGTATATGTTAGCAGAGGCTTTGGCGTTAGAGTACGCAGATGCTGAAGTAGCTCTGATCCCATGAGAAGTTTAAATAGAAAGAAGACCTCTGCTGCCTCCCAGGGAAGACAAGAAGAAAGACCTCTGTTTTCAAAGATGAAATGAGCTTTTGTTTGAACTGTTAATCACACTTTAATCCTTAAAGTGTGCCCCATAAATTGACATGGTCCTCAGTAATGGTTGTGGGAAAACCATTAGTTGAGGAAAGGATTTTTACACAGTGATTAGATTTCCATTCTCCCGGGCAGCTGATTGACTGTGACATTAAGAAAACTGCTTCTTGTGGAAAAAATCTCCATAGACTGAAGAGAAGTCTCCTCTCCCAAGTAAAATGGTGAAAGACTATTTTTAGAGATGGTAAATTAACTGATAGGTTTCTGTACATTGTCAGTGTGAAAGAAAAGAAGTTGTGGGGAGGGAGGAGAAGTGTTCTGAAAGTTTTATTCTGATTCTTATGACTTTTGTTTTATAGCTTCTGGTAATAAAGATTTTTCTTTGTACCCTTTAAAGTTTGAGCCTGTTTTGCCTTTCTCCTAATCTTATCTCGCAGCAGGAAACGAGTAAATAATTCTAGTGGGTGCACTGATGCTTTGGCCAATGCTAAATCCGCAACATAAATTGGTGTGTTGGCTGGGAAATCTCAAATTGGCGAACCAAAACCACTACACGAAATTGGTGTTTCTGCCTGGTTGAGCCGAAACCGTGACACATAATAAAGCGATGTTGGAAATTCTGGAAAGCAGTTAAAAATGAAGGACATGGCACTATAAACATGAGGTAAAATAAATTAAAACTGAGCCTTGGTTAACATGTATTTATTTTCCCATGGCAATCAGGCTTCACATGTCTGAAAGAATACAGCCTGTAGCAATATGAATTAAAATGCTGACAGTTGAACACTTTCCAAGCTACATACACCACATTTCTTTCCTCAAAAAAAAAACAAAAAAAAGCAACCACCAAGAAACAGCTTATCATAATCTAAGCCTTTTACCTCAATACGTGATATAGCTACCAAAGTTTTAAGTGTCAGTATTTTAGAATGCAATGACCCAAATGAGATAGATTTTATTCAGGAAGAAAAGAATCTCTAATAGCAACTCACTACAATTAGACTGTCTTTAATTGACCCTTGAAGGTCAACAAATTCTTTCAATTTCCTACAAGGACAGGCAATTCCAGTGTCATTATTATAAGACAACTGCATATTTTGCATTCTGCTTGAGAGATGAGAAACACTGCTACAAGTGGCTCATTTACCAGAGACTGATATCTTATTCATTGCATGCATTTACAACCTGGTTTTAGTAAAGGAAGTAACAGCTAGGAGGTAATAACTGATAAAATCTTATTTAGTGACCTCATTTACACCACGTGAATCTGCAAAAAGCACCTGCGGCTTCTAAATGTGTATCAACTGTCTCAAAGGTGAAAGGGTAATGTGATATTGCATTTCATTCATTGTGTTACAAACATGACTATTGTAACAAGACTTAAAAGGCAACAATTCAAGTCACTGCATTACAGTGTGTTTAGCAAGGACACTAATGCTAAATGTTCTTATTAGCATGATTGTCTTCTCTCAAAATGTTCTTTAACCAGAAGCTGAAAGGACACCTCACAGTATCTGGAAAGCTCCTCATTGCAGTTTTTTCCTCTACAGAGAGTATACAAATAAAAAAAGTTATTCCTCAGCAAAGCAATACAGATTAGTAGCCTAACTGCACTGTGTCATTTTTTGGTGCATGCCTGAAAGGCAAATACATGGGGAAAATGCAGGTGACAACCTACCAGCTAATTGAACTTCTATCACACTCACACAAAATAAAGCTGGCACATGACCAGAAGGTTCCATTTCCTGATTTTTCCCAGACCCATTTGGAAAAGGTTTATTTAGCTCCAAGATTTCCAACAGTAGTTATCTGACACAGAGACGATTATGCATTCAGTTTTAAATGCCATCAAATTCAGTGACATGGTCCATAAGCATCATAAGCGGCATCTCTGTATAGACTGTAGTGAACTCACTCAATTTTACTGTGATAGAATCAATTTAGCAATGGAATTTTCAAATCATCTGCCACCTCACACACAAATGACAACCAAAACATGGTGCAGTATTAATGTACGAATTAACACCTGCTTTAATGATTTACATGTTCTCTAACATTTCTTCTAGTCTCGTTTTTGAAGCAACAGTAAAACTGAAAGTTTGGGAATACAAACTTCAATGATGAGGGCTGCAGGACAACTAAAGGTAAAACCTGGTCTATTCCCTTGAAAAAATATAAACTTGGAAACATCCAAGCTGCAATTAAGGAAAGTGTTTCATGTGCTCTTCAACTACAAGGACCCTCTAAATATTCTCAGGTAACCATTTAACCGCTGCTATCAGCACTGGAACATGTGCAGTACAATTTCACTCCAACTTTCTCCAAATATCTGATCTCTTTCCTTTTCACAGTGGAGACCTGAGGAATCTTATTTCAAGACTGTACATCCAACACCAACATTACCTTCTTTCCTCTTTTACTTTTTTATTTACTTAATCATAGTAAATGCCCATGCCTTCAAACTCTCTCTACGGTCACATCACTTTCATGTATATGTTTCCCATTACAACACTAAATATTTGCTCTAAATTGGACCTAGTTCTCTAGTAGGAGCAACTGAATAAGAGCATTTTCTTTACAAATCTGAAGTTCAGCCACCCCAATAAGTACCAAGAGTGAAATAGGACTTGTTTCTTTTCAGTAAACCACTGTCCATTCCTTTAGTTTGCGATTCATTGACAGGAACGTACTTGTTGCTGTATTAACACCTCAGTAACTGACTGCTTTTTAAAATCTCTTTGCTTCTTCCCTCTTAAGGATTGCACATTTAGCTGCTCTATTTAGTCTTGCTGACTTTGGAGTGCTCCTCAGAAGCTGAAAATAGCCTGAACTCATTTTACCTTTTCAGTCTATTCTCAGGCTGGTGGCATCCAGACATTTTGTCTAAGCATTAACTGCTCTGGCACCGTAAAGATTCTCTTAGGGATGTACACCTGTGATCTTCCTCTCATTTGCCCAAATCCTGACAACCAAGGGCAGTCTAGAATTCACATGGTGCTTAAGTCTGTCTCAAGAGACCAATCTGTATGGTTACAAAAACACATATTTAAAGTAAAAAGAATCTCAGAGGTGAAATATATCAGTGGTACAAAGGAGGAGGAAAAAAATTACACTAGCTCTAAGCTAAGGTGATTTTTACCTTACCTGACTTTATTCATGTTTTCATTTGTACTAGTCCCTGTGGTTGGATTTAAGCAAGACATCTTTTTAACTTTTAACTCTGCAAACCTAGGGATATTCAAAGGTTGTGCTCATACTTTTATTTTAACATCCCAAAGCTCTCACCAGTGCTCATCTCTGACACTCTCTTTTTTGGATAGCATTCAGGATTTGATTACTACCTTGACAAAATGGTTTAGTGTATGCAAACAGCCTGTTCTGAGAACATTAATCAACTTAGCAATACGCCTACAAATGAAATAGGACTTTTTGGATTACAGTTAATAAATGTAACTTCTACTCATGGTCCTATCAACACTGAGACAAGAAGCAGTCATAGCACATCCTTTAAGAGTAGCATGTGTCAGCTTTCTCCAAACAAAGTTTCATTTTGCCTGCATCACTCTTCAAGCATTTTAACCCTCCCTAGTGCAAGGAGAGGGAGGCACAGTTAAACTGTAATGAAAGCAAGGCCATCTGATCTAGCAAAAAGAGCAGAAAACGTTCAAGCAAACAACATCCTCCTCCTCACCCATATTTCACATGACTTTTTGTCTTCGTTGTGTCTCAGCAGATGTAGAGAAAATGGCAGGAAAAAGAGTGGACAAACACATAATCAGTCTTTCCCACTCTTACATGCAAGACAGACTAATTGTATAATCATGGGTATTTTATTCTAGCAGTTTAAAAATTCAATGCATAATTTTTGTACTTGTAACTCCTATGATGTCTTATTTGAAAGTTTCTCCCTTAAAAGGTACTAAAAACTTGTTTTGAGAAGTGAAGCATTGGTTTAGTCACCCAAATTGGAATGTCAAGCTGAAACTGAGTATTGCTTAAATAAATCTCAGGACTTGACAACAGCAATTTACTGTTGCTGAAAGCAGGCCTTTAAAATTGTACTGAAATCCATCCTCAGCTTCAGAGAGCAGAATCACTGAGATTTTGTTCTTCCCTACAGTTATGGAACATGAGAACTACTTGCCCTATAAAGAGACAGTTTTGACTTTTATCAGTGCACAGCTTCTCAAATTCAGTGACAGGAAGTCACTGAATTTGGCTGCATCTGTGAGCCAGCCTTCAGTCAGTAGCTCTTCTAGCCACATCAACCTCTGTGTTAATCCATGGTAACCAAACATATATTCTCTTTAATACACAGCACTACATCTATCCAGCTTTTCTCTGGGACAGATTTATTGCAGTGAGAACCAGTCTGTGTATTAAGCTTAAGACTTGCATGAACGAATTCCTGTTACCTTGAAGTGCAACTATATGAATACACAAGATTCCTAGATATAATCTGCTAAACTGGTGAAAGTAAAGTTAAATCTCTTCCTCGGATGTATTCTTTACCTTTTTGCTTCATAACATTTGGTTTACACTTCCATTTTGTGTCCTTATTGAAAACCAACATTCTAAAAATGGCCCAAAGCCATTAGAACTAAATTTTTTAAAAGTCCAGCAAATCCTCTTTGTCCTTGATGTAACTAACTCTTGTTCATGACAGGAAATAAGTAGTTTTCACAATGGTTTACGTCCAGGTGGCTTGCTTCAGACTAGAAGACCAGATCAAAATTTTGGCATCTCACCCAAAGGCCGTCACTCTTTCTCAGCCAAATTTGGTATAAGCAGCTGCAGAAGTTGCCCTCCGCCTCTTGGAAACAAACTTCTGCTTGGGAAGGAAAGGGACATAAGAGATCCAGCTATTGACAGAGGGTAGCACCTGCTGTAGAGGCGAGCATGTGCCCTGCAACAACCACAATGTGTTGGGAAAAGCAGCTGCAACATCAATTATCAGAGTTAAGCTATGAGCCAAGTGCAAGGGGTTGCATTTAGCTGCTTGCGGAGCATTTATCCTTTGAACAGTTCTTCCCTACCTCGAGTGAGCCTAAAGAAAATTGACTAGAAAGCAAGATCTATTAAGGGCCAATTAGGGCCACAATGAAAAGCCTTCAGAATGTCCTGCAATAAATAAAGCTTATACATAGTTGTCTTTCTCCCTTCCTCTATTCCATTCAAATGAATCACTACACGTGGCTGTAGATACGCTAAACGTTGAATTTCACTTCTGGTGTTAGAATACGCACACAAGAGACCTTAAATCCACTTTGATTACTGAAGAGTAACACTGACAGGAAGAGCGAACAAACAGCAGTTTGTTAAACACAGAGCATATGTGCGGAGTGGTCAGGGAGAAGCCCAACATACTTGCAGGAGTTAAGACTGCCCAACATTTTTCCAGTTGAAGGCTAATGAAAAATAAGGCCTGCCAAAATTCAATCAGTTCACGTCATTTTTTATGTCACATTCAGTTTAATCTTTGCCCCTAATCTGTATGAAACGCTTTTGTCATCTAACCAAATAAAACCCAGATAATCTGAATGCTGCTTAAATCAAAACCAATCATACAGAATTTACATTTTCCTATTCCATGGCAGAGAAGCCCTTCTGAGGGGGACTGTGCTACAGAAAAAAAAAAATTTACTTTGGTTTTACCCTTCTGAATGTTCGGATAGCTTAATTGGCCCCAAATTTTAGATGTTCCTTGAAAGCTTTAAGAAAACATTTTGCAGGCTGAGAAAAAGTCCCCTGTAATTAATGTATTTGACAACTAAAGGCAAAGGAGAGATTAACAGGAAAAGACTAATGGCAAACACAGAGCAGGAAGGATTATGCTGCATCGCTCAAGTGCTTCCTACTGTTGGTAGCATCTGAACAGTCTATAAGAATGAAAAAAAATTTAAAAAGTCATTGAATTTGAAGAAAAGAACACAATAGAGACTAATACGAGGACAGGCTTACAGAAGAATTTACTTTTAGAATGCAACCCCAAGAACTGCCTGGAAGGCCACTCAGAAGTACAGTAATTTCACGACCATAAGGCACACCGGACTATAACGCCCAACTTTTTTTTTGCCGCGAAGATCCGTGACATACGCGCAACAAAGTAACGAATTAGTTACGGAATCCCGTGATCGTGGATTTTACTGGCAGGTGCTCAATTTGCAAACATTTTTCACAGACTGGCGTAGCCTTTAAACGCAGTCCCAAGCGTCCTCCCCATGCGCAGGGCTCGGCACTCCCGCCCGCCCCCGGCTGGTGAGGCGGGGCTCGGGGTGGCCGCGGTTCACACCTCGGGGTTGCTGCGGTTCACGGTGGCTCAGGGTCGCCATGGCTCGCGGCGGTTTGGGGCTGTGCAGGCTCGGATCGGCCCCGCTGCCCCCCCGCCAGTGCTGTACAGGTTCGGATTGGCCCTGCCGGCCCCTCCGCTGGGGCCATGCGGGTTCGGCTTGGGGCCACCTGCGGCTCGGGGTGGCGCAGGGCCGCCCGCTCCCTCTCTCCCCGTGCGGCTCCTGCTGGCCGGGGGCCGCCCAGTCCCGCCTACCCTGCGTGGCTCCTGCCAGCCGCAGCCGCCCCCCTTCAGGCTCAGCGCTCCCGTTGCACCATTCCCCCTCGTGGTTCGGCTCATGGCTTGCACTTCTGGGTTGGCAAATTTCGCAACTTTGTACATTATATAAGGCACACCAGACTATAAGGCGCACTTCCGGGTTTGGACCAAAATTTTAGTCAAAACGGTGAGCCTTATAGTCGTGAAATTGCTCTACTAAGTTCCAAAAGTCACCTCATGTCAATGACACCTACTGTGTCATCCTGTGTTTTTTTCTGCTCCACTTCATATGCAGAGCAGTGAAGAACAACAACAAGGTGCTCCATAAGGCAGCAATTCCCCATGCCACAAACCAAACCTAATGGTCAAAACCATTTATGATGTTACATAACTGAATTACGAAGCTCATCAGCATTTGACTTTTTCTTTTCAGAAAGTTCATATTGATATTAATTTTTTTTAAACCATTGGAAACAACTGAGTTGCAAAAGACAAAAATGTGCCTGCTCTGATCCTGTCTTCTACTGTCTTACCTCCAGCTACACCATTCACAAGAGGTGCCTTACCAGTCCTTCAATTACTTCTGCAAGACACATAACCTAGGTAAGTTATTTTGCCACTTTCCTGTTCTACAGGAAAACCCTCTTGCAAGAGTTGATTCTTTCAACTATACTTTTATTCAATTCCCATCCTTGGATGGCCAAGAATATTAATTTGTAACAAGACTGATAGTGTTCTTCCTTCATTGATCCAACAAACAGGAACTGGATTTAGGCCCAGACTCCCAAGGTTATTTAAACACCTTCAATGTGTTATGGACCTAAAATGTACTTCAGAATTTTGTCCCCATGTTCAAACAGCAATTAATGAAACTGAAAGTAAATAGCTTTCACTCATCGCCAGTGAAAATCCAATTTTTTTTACAGCCTACTGATATTTGACCAAAAAAATTGTTTTGGTTCCATTTTGCTGTGCTGAAAATGAGAAGAGTCTTCTTAAAACTACAGAAAATTATTATACCAGGCTCAGTTACTTCTCAGAACTTTTTGTCTGAGTTGAAATCTATTCAGAAGATCCTAAGAGCTATTTCTTTCAGAATGGAGAGCTAAAATCTCTATTACACATGATTCTCTGAAATTTTCTACAAGACCCAAGGTAGTATTCAAAGACACATCCCAGGTTCTAGAAGTTTGGACACTTATATTTGAGACATGCTGAGGTTGTTTTGAACACTGCCACTTGTCAAAACAATTTTGTTGCTTTATCAGTAACAGTATCTCTGTACCTGACCACCTTTTATTTTCTTCCATCGTGTCTTATAACTTCACTGCTCAAACACAAATTTGCACTACTTGTAAAGAAGGAATGATCTGTCAATGTCCTTACAAATTCTACCTTAACACAGAACAAACAGCCAGCACATCTGTGTTGTCTGTGCAGGGAGACCTGTTCTTACCATACAATTCATGGCAAAGTGATTGTGCTGTGTCTGAAGTTCCATCGCATGGGGGTGACTGGTTCCAATCTCTGTATAGCTGTTCAGAAACAGACCTTTGTTGTGTGTGATCCAGTCAAACATCTACATGAAAATATTAAGGAAAGAAGAAAGTTCAATAATTTGTTATGGCAGAAATCATAGACAAGTAATGTAAGATACCTATGAACACAGAATACAGAGTCTAAGGCTGTGAAAATTAACACTGATGCTCCTTCCATTTTAAGTTACTGTACATTTTAACCCAAACATTGCTGAAACCTGTCTTTTTGGATCAAGCAGCTGAGGTTGTTACTGTTATCTTTACTATAGGTGTTTATCTCAACCAGCTACAGTAATGTCATAATCACAAACTTCATTATTACAAAGAAGTCATAGTAAACAAACAGACTTGGAGCACAGCCCTGAGTTGCCAAGCTTATACATTCTCTAGTGTCAGCACTTGTTGACATCAGCAGCTTAGCAGTCTAGAACGAAAATGGCAACTCATGGAAATTAAACATAAATTATTTCATGCTGATCAAATACTTCAGCAGTAAGTTCAACATTTTTAGTTCAGAAGTTTACAGGAGATTTGAAAAAAGTATTCTATTTCTAGATGAATTATTAAAAGTATACGAGAGCACAGTTACCTTCTTCCAGGAAAAGTTAAGAATAATCTTTAAATATGCTTGGTTTTAAAAAGAAAAAAAAATAATATTCTAACAAATTTTAGGAGAGACCTTATATGACAATGGCTATCAATGAAGGCACACAGGTATGTTAACAGCGGCACTGGAAGACAAAGTTTTCAAAGACCAAGCAACACAGTAAACAAGCTGTTTAACACCCCACCTGCTCACAATGGTCTTGAAATCTTTGCTATATCTCAGCATGAGAGACATACCTGCTCTCTGGGTAAGCTGAAATAGATTGTCCGGGAAAAATGGTAGCAGTAAGCAATAAGTATTCATTTAAAGATCTTTCAAAATATGCTGGTTAACAGAACAAATTATCAAGTCCACTATTTGTCCCAAGTCCATGACAAACTAAATTACAAGCAGACCACAATATGGTAAGAACTGTAAGTCAAACTTCTGAAGTTTAGATAACTGAGACAGCTGATCACATACTCCTAAAATTTTAAGCTTCTTATCTAGAACTCAGTGAAAATGTGTTAGAACATTATTCAAAACAGACACTGGTACTGCTCGTGACCATCCTTCTCTGAATTCTTTTTGAATTTGTTGCCTTCAGGCATTTAAAGGGCAATTCCAATCAGATTCCCTCCCACGTTGTCCCTGTTTTGCCTTCTCTTCTCCTGAACCAGTCCAAATTTCTTGCACTGAATTGAGCAAATCCTCCAAAAGGAACATGTTTATTTCTCTCCATGCAATACCCTTTTTCTTTCCAACAAAGATCCTGTCCTTTCCCACATTTCAGTAAAATACAGATTATACACCGATTAAAAAGTCATGAGTTGTGAAATCTAATCTGACACAAGCAGTAAAAATATAGGCTGCAAGTAGATTAAGGCAAGAGTCTTAACCTGAAAGTGAGTTGGGATACTACACAAACCTTACTTTTTCATCTTTTTTTACTGGCTAATGAGAGGAAAACAGTCCTAGGTATGGTAGCTGCTGTCAACCTCATTTTGAGGTGCCTAATATTTCCCTTTTGAAAGAAAGATGTGTTAATTTAATATTAGACTTATTCCTGGAATTAGAAATGTAGAAAACACTGACAGGAGCTTATGCAACCACATGGCAGGACAGAGGTCAATCCCATAGGCTCAAGTATTTAACAAGAAGTTTCTTAAAGACCAAGTTATGTAAGCAATTTGATAAAATATGAGAAAATTAACAAAATATATTTTGATGATGCTCATATGGTACTGAAAGATATGCTATAATGCAGAATAATTAACGCTGCAATGAAGTGGCTGCAAGATTGATAAAATGCATTTGGGTCTGAAAGAGCAACACTAGAAGAACAGCTTGCATTATTTTCTGAAAAATTTTAGAAATAGATAATCATTTTATCTTTTTTCCAACTCTCTACATGTCCCAACTATTTTCAGTTACATCCATCCAGTAAGCATTTGCTTTAAATGGTACTTAAAAAAAAATATATATATTTTTTAACACAGTAGAAAACATTACAGTAGTGTAAAGAAAGTCTCTGAGCTGAAATGATGAAGGTAAGGGAAAGAACAGGTAAAGAACACAAATGATGAAGCAGGAAGAAGTATTATATATTTGTTCTGCTTTTACTCTTCCCCATGTAACAGCTGCTGGAGAGCAGAATACTGGTTTAACGTGGACCGTTGGTCTCATGCAGTTAAGGCCATATTATGTAAAATACTTTAAGAAATCTGAGTACTTCAAGCTCTGACAAAAAACATACCTACTACTTGACTGCATAGTCTAGCTACTACTACTCCCAGAGAAAATCTCCACACCCTTCTTTAAAGCTATTTGTTCCATGGTAACAAGTCAATAATAAGTGATTGCAAAACCATTCTACATGAAAATAGACCTTATTTGAGTTTATCTAAAAGCTATCTGCTTGCCATACTTCCGCTTCAAATTCTATGACAATCCAGGGCTTTCTCATTTGAAGGGACTGGTTAGCCCAAAACATTCTCAAATCACTGAGGTCCCTGTTAATGACATATGCACTGTCAGAAGAGATACATCAATTTTTTGCCTGGGACTTCAAACCCTGCATCAATGAAGCAGTTCCCCATGTCAGCCTCTTCAGACTTTGTTGACTGCCTGTCACTCACTTCCCAAAGATCACTCAAAAGAAGACCAATGTAGTCTGTAATCATCTGTATTTATAAAGCATACAGCATTCTTCTTTACCGGATGAATGCAAAAGCATCTGTCTGGAACAAATGCTTAACAAAATAAGCGCTTTGAAGTCATTAGCAGTTAATATTTTCTTTGGTAAGAGCTTCCTGTGTTCCTTACAGCTTAGAACTACTATGCCATGCCCTTTACTCAGAAGAGCCTGAGTGCCTCTCAATCAAGAAGTCCCTTACTTCTCATTAAAAGGATAGTGATTAACTGCAAAGACAAAAATTACTGTTTTCAGTTACCCTTGGTAATTCTTTCAAGTCCAAGAAGTATCAGCCATTTACAGTCTCCTTGCTCAATCCTTACCTTTTCGGCATCCTGCTCAAACAGCCTGAGCTGAAAGCATTGGTCCAATTTCAATTTCCGCACATGCCACATCTGATGCAGATGCTGCCGTGTTGAATGCAGCCTGTCCAGCATGGTGGACACTTTGGGTAAAAGGTTCTGTAAGTCAGCATTCCCTGACCCAGAGTTCTTTTTGGGAAAGCTATCACTGCTCTGTATCCGCTGGAGCAGCTTTTGTCCTTCCACATCAAGGTCCTCGATAGGGGCCTTAATGACTTTCTTTTTTAATTGTGAATGCTCCTCTATCATATTGCGAGCACCTTCCAGGTCCTGAGGCATTTCCTTTTTTGACAATATATCTTGTAGTTCCTCCAGTCTGGACAGCATATGGGTTGCATTGCTAATGTAGTCCTCAAAGGCAACTCTGATTTCTATCCACTCCTCATGGTTGTACTCCAAACAGCCATCGAATTCTGGGGTAAGCTGAGAAGGATCAACTACTTTGGTAAGGCCTTCCAGAGACACCATATTTGTCTAAAAATTAAAATGGAAAGAAAAAAATGCTGTTACTGAAATGAATTTGAAGTTTCCTTTCAAGTTTTTGTTTTTCTCTTTTTAAGAGTTTATAATTCTGCTCATGAAGTCCACATGACAACTTTTCTCACACATTTCAAGTATCAATTCTGATCAGCAGAAGACAGAGCAGGTATTTTCCTACATTTCTTTCTTACCTCACAACATTTAAGAACAAAACAGCAACTACTCTTTTGATTACTGTTTTGATTAAGTTTTGACTTTGTGTATTGCAAAGCAGCAAGAGGATAACAGCAAGGTTCAATCAGCTGATTTCCTCTGGATTCTGGAGATATCACAATTACCATAATGCAGACTAAGGCAACAAAGAGACAAAATCCAAGTTTTTATCATTAGGGAGAAGAACCTAATTCAATCTTTCTTGAGCTTGCAAAAAGAATATGAACAACAATTACGTAGCCTAAGTACATGAAGAAAACCACAATCCTTCTAGCACCATTGGCCTAAAGTTCCTCTCCTTTCAGGCAGAATATAATTTATCTGAGAGTTTTCAAGGTGCTGATCATTAGTGAGAACATTTAAAACCACAGAACAAATATAAATTTGTATACCATAGGGAAAATTACCTCAAACTCAAACTTAGAGCTGCCAAAGTTAGTCCTCTGTTTCTGCCAGAAATTGTCTGGCTTGATTATCAGTGCAACATGAATACAACATGGAAAGGATTCCTGTAAAATCTTCAGCAGAGGCTTTATGGAGTCCCATTTTGACCCACGCATATCTACAATGACGGTGAATCCTCGTTTACATACTTCCTCACTGCAGAAAACAGAAGGAAAGGTTATCAAGCGTTTCAAATTCCAACACAGCACTCTACTGCACCACAATGACAAATGATAATGCATTGTCCAGTCTTGTTTTTTCTTCACCTTACACAAACAGTAAATCTACCATTTCCTAAAGCAGCAATTTCTAATTCATTTACAATTGACTCTTCAGAACACACACACACTTACTTGACTGATGATAATATTCATGTCTTCTAATGATTGAGGGGATCCTCTAAAACACAGAAGATGGCAAATCGTTCTTACCTACCAATTTGCAACTTTTTCAAACTGTCTCAGATTTAGAACCATTTTATCTGAGAGTTAGAGTCTGAAGAGGAGACACCCATTTACTGACAATTTCTTTTGTAACAGGATCAATTTGTGAATATTTGTGAATAGTTAAAGGACAACACAGTATTTTATGGTTGTGAAGAAAACCAAATCAATCTGTTTCTACAAAATTTGAACTCAATTTTGCTGTCCAAAAGTTGACAGACCTTACACTCAAATTCTCTGGAAACCCTTCTGAGAATGGAAGATTTCATTTCTTTTCATCAATATCTTCTGTACATTTAGTTCTTGCCACTGATCAAAAGTGACAATCACCACCACCACTAGAAACTCTGATTTTCTTCCAGCAGAATTTGCTACACGACCTTCTAGTATGACCGTAGGAAGGAAAATATTTCAAAACCAATGCATCATAGCCAATAGACTATCAGATAAGACCAAATGTCCATTGTTTGAGTATGAGTCACCTTCAGGGATGTGACTAATTCAAATGCCATTCTAGAGTTCATGTGGTGAGGTTTTTGGAGTGTCCAAGAGGCAGGGAAGCTTCACTGGCATATTTTACTCAGAAATTGGTCACATTGCAGAAAGATGGATTATGACTGATATAAGAGACTTCAAAGAAGTAATCATATGGGTTCCTCATAAGGGGAAGGTTTTTTTAAGTTTGAAAAGTTTAAAGCTAGGGAAAAGAAGAGCGAATAAACATCCCACAACATTTCAAAAATTGAGTTTATCATGATAAATGCTGGCTCTCCTACCTGCCCATAGGAATGCCAGAAATGGCAATGGCAGAAGCAAAATATATTAAAAGTAACTAGCTTAGCATACATGTAGGCTGCAATGCACAATTTTCTGACCATGGTGAAAATGTTTTCTAAAATCCTCATGGGATTCAAGAAAAAAAAAAAAAAATTCCGGCTTAAAGATAGACCCATTACTGAAAGGTCAAATGGCAGTAGGAGTGCTGCTCAGCCCATTCCTATCCTACCAAGCTTAGGATTGCACAGAGAGTGCTTGCCACTAATTCAAAAGGCATGCATCTACTCGGGTGTCCAAAGTGGTCCCTCATCATGTGACACAGTGCGGCTTTGTCCTCCATCATGGTGCCACATCATCTCAAACAAGCTGAATCCCTTTTGGCCAAGGATCACAAGATTTGTTCTAGGGATTGTTCTAAGGTCGTGTGTTGGTAAGCCTGACCTACACTAAAATGGCCCACTCTGTGGTGATGACATAAGCTTAGCCATATTTTAAAATTTTAAAAAACTGTAAAATCAGTAAAATTGCGAATTGCATCAAGTTAAGCTTTTAGATCTCTCACCAAACAAGTGATACCTGTGATTCTTCAGCTACATCAAGTAACAGTACTGCAACAAATAACAGACAGCCCAAAAGTTTGAGGATAATTGTTCCAACTGGGACTTCTAATTAGCTGCAGTTGCATAATCAGTCCCTTAAACATGACTTGTATGAAAACAAGTCTTGCTTTTGATAAAGATCCCTTTATTCTCAAAAGTTTGTCATGCTTAAAGAGTACAAAACATGCACTTTCTTTTTTAGATCTATTGATGTTGAACTAACATGCACCTTTTGCCAGAGGAAGACTGTTTCTTGCCCTGATTATCTTTAAAAAAAATTTTGGACATATTTTGATGCATATTTATCTATTAACTTCTCCAGCAACTTGAAGCTCTAGATGGCTAGAATACATCTCACCAATCAAATCTGAGAGTAAAAATTTCAAGTCTTATTCCTGTTCTCCTTTCTCTAAGTCCCCTGAGTCCCCAGTTAACTTTACAAAAAGGAGGCCATGAACACTCTCAGACAGATGCCTTGAAGGTACTTTCATGAAACCACCTTTCTCAGTCTAAAACTGACATTTGATTGTATTAAGTTCAAAGACTCTCAGTAAATTAGCACATTACACAAACATGGAAGATATTGCACTCAGGGATGCTGTCCAAGGAATTTTTTTCAACTGTAATGACTGCTGCTTGTGGTCATAGACAAACATAGACAAGAACAGTCAGCATTGCTCCAGCCTGCAACAAATGATGGCAGGTTCCAAGATGGACCTAAAGTCAGTCTTAGGATCATTTTTGTCTTCACCTTGGTTACTACAGAAAGTGAAGTTCTATATGAAGGAACAAAATACGTAACTTTTGTTTGAAGTATCTCATATATATATGTATGTATAAATAACTCTCTCTCTCTCTATATATATATATATATGGGAGTACATATATGCACACACACACTGGATTTGACTTTTGCCAATTCCTTTAAATAGCTCACTGCAATTCAGGTTAAACTGCTGATAATGCAATGCTATCAGTACTTTCACAGGTCACTCTAAAGATTTATCTGAGACCTTTACAAGCAATCTCTCATACCCTTCTGGTTATTTCCGTGCTGTATCAGGATACTATGACTTACCTAACACAACAGTGAGGAATCCTGTGCTGACCACACTCCACACAAGGCATATGGTGAATGATGACCAGCATGTTTCTAATTATTGATGTACTGAAAGCCTTTGAGTTGTATTTGCAGTCTTCAACACAGCAACACAAATGTGGCATGGCAGTGCCATTTCCAAGACACAAACTACTTCCAGCTAAAGCACACCAGCCCTTCTGCCAGTGCCCTTCCTTTTACAAGGCAGAGTAATTATTTCTCTTCCAAAAAGCCATTTGAAAATGGCAAATGACAAAACTTGGGATTGATTTGCTCGTATTATTAACTCACTCAGTCTGCTAGCTTGTGGGAGTACTGCAGCATAATCCATTTATTTTGCTATACAGTCTTGGAGGTTAACAGATGATCACTTACCTAGGAATACACGCTAGATATGAAATTAGTCTTCTAAGGTCTTCTTGCCGTATTCTGTCATGATTACTACGAGCTGGAAATGTTAGAATGGGACCTCCACGCTTATCTCTGCCACCTGAAAAATTAAAAATGTTAGAAGACCCCACAGCATAACATAAAATTCTTATTTGCAGAACTAGTCTTCAGCACCTACTATTAAAAAAATTATTTCAACTTGAATGCCAACACTGTCCTTTGGAGACCAACTTGAGACTGGATTTTGGAGTATTGATCAGCATATTGCCACAGTTCCTACAGTCAGAAAGCAAATGCCAAAAAAAATGAAAGTAAGAGTAATCAGATCATTACCCTTACACATTACAGTCACCTTCAAATCTGACTAGTAGCGTGACATCTCCAGCAATGGCACTCTGTTATGTATTTAATTTTTGACATAGAAATTGTACAGATTTAATTTAAATACAGAATTATGCTACTTTGTAGGCAAGCATTTAGATGACATAGCAGCAGAGAGCACAGCTGTGGGAGGTATGCCCAAGTAGACGAGCTCCTCCACTTAGTGACAGAGCTCGGGAAGGATGTGAGTAGGTAGAAGATCATTGTCATAGGAGTCTCAACTCCCTTCTGAAGGGAACAAAGGTCCAGTGTGCCAACTTCTTCAAGAAGCCTGCTGCCTCCCTGGGCCCAAGGTTAGAGATGTGACGAGAAAGCTTCCTACCCTGGTATTACCCTTGGGAAAACCCATGATTACTAACCCATATTTCAGGGAGATAGCAAGAAATTGCAGTAAGAAGCCCAAGGGCAATCAAGAGAGATATGATTAAAGCCTCTCCCTGAAAGCCTTGGGATGACTCGTTGGGGATCAGGAGCACAGGAAGTGCTTTCTCTGTGCTTCCTGTTGCAGGGAGTAATAAGGGAAGAAATGGGAAGAGTCATCGGATCAATACCTGGCTCTGAGCCTGGTGTCACTGGGAGATTTTTGGGTTTTCTGATCATGGGTTGGTTTACATGACATTGAGCCTGCTGGTGACAGACAAGGTACACCTGTCTCAAAGGATGAAAAGGATCTTTGCACAGGAATTACCAGGGCTCACTGAAAGAGCTTTAAACAAGACTTGATAAAGCCATGCTCGCTAGAGATCAGCGTTGGGGCAGCACACCAATGTCTGAGGAATGCTGAACTAGCAAGCTGTGTGCCATCTCACAGGAGGTAGGAACAGAGATCCAGGCAGCGGCCAAGATGTAAGAGATACTGATATGCCAGAAAGCATGGAAGCACCTGAGAATGGTCATAGAGGAATTGGGGCTTCTGCCCCAAAAAAGGTGGTAGGATCAACAGCCCAACTGAAGTGCATCCACACCAATGCATGTGGCATGGACAACAAACAGGAGGAGCTGGAAGCCATTAGGCAGCAGGAAAACTGTGACACAGGTGCCATCATGGAAACATTGTGGGATAATTTCCACTGCTGGGGTGCTGCAATGCATGGCTGCAAAATCTTCAGAAGGGATGGGCAAGGAAGGAGAGTTGGCAAGGTAGCCCTGAATGTTAGGAGTGTTATGATTGTCTAGAGCTTAATGACAGTGCCAAGAAAGTTGACTGTTTATGGGTAAGAATAAAGGAGACGTTTGCAGATGATGCCAGGCTGGGAAGGTGTGGACTGATGGGCTAAGGTCAGTAGTATGAGGTTGAACAAGGCCACGTGCCAGGACCTGCACCTGGGTCACAACAACCCCAGGCAGCGCTACAAGCCGAGGGAGGAGAGGAAATCTGCCCAGTGGAAAAGGACCTGGAGGTGCTTACTGACAACACCTGAACAAGATCCAGAATTATGTGCAGGTGGCCAAGAAGGTCAATGGCATCCTGGCCTGTATCAGCAAGAGTGTGGTCAGCAAAACCAGGGCAGTGACTGTCCAACTGTGCTCAGCACTGGTGAGGGCACACCTCAAATCCTGTGTCCACTTCTGGGCCCAGCCACTACAAGGAGGACACTGAGGTGCTGGAGTATGTTCAGAGGAGTACACTGAAGCTGGTGAAGGGTTTGGAGGACAAGGCTTATGGGGAACCTCTGAGGGAGCTGGGATTGTTTAGCCTGGAGAAAAGGAGGCTTGTGGGACACCTTATTGCTCTTTACAACTCCCTGAAAGGAGGCTGCAGTGGGGTGTTGGTCTCTTCTACACTTCAAGATAAGAGGAAATGACCTTAAGTTGCACCAGGGAATGTTTAGATTGAATATTAGGAAAAAAAATCTTCACCAAAAGACTCATCAAGCATTAGACAACTGGTTGTGAGGAAGTGGTTGAGTCACCACCACCCTGGCACCATTAAAAGATGTGTAGATGTAGCACCTGAGGATATGTTTAGTGGTGGACTTGGCAGTGCCTGGTTAAGGGCCGGACACAATGATCTTAAAGGTCTTTTCCAACCTAAACTATGTTGTAATTCAATGATTAAATTAATTACTAGGAGAATTTAGGTGTATAACATTTCACACTCCATACATAGATTGAGTGGATGGAAACTATTTAAGCATTTAATTTGTATTTTTATCCTGTTCTGATTTGCAGATTCCCAATTGTCAGTTTATAGCTTTTAATTTTGTTAGCCACACAGGAAATTCTACTCAATATAGAAGGCAAAAAATCTGATTTAAGTCGTTCCACTTAAATGCATTTATCTCAGTCATAAAATTGCACAGACTTCCTGTGGTCAAATAGTAAAATATAATTTTACATCCAAACCCTTGCTAGTGACAACAAAATGTTACTATTGCTAAACACCAAATTCAAGCCAGTAGGATGTCTTTATCAGCACATCTATAATAGCACAGACAGATTCTTGCAAGCTAAGTTTCACATATATGTTTTCAACCACAGATGCGTGGACTGTTTTTTCCTGTCCCATGGAAAAGCAGAAAAATACTATCTTCAGTCCAGAATTTATCATTTCAAATCAGCTTCTCATTGTAATTCCATGTTGCTAAACAAAGTTTTTCAAAAATTGCTTAGAAAGGAAGGCCTAGTGAAGATAAAAATAAATATAAAAACAATAAATAAAACTAGTCTCTCAAAAATACATCACTATCCTCTCCAATACAGTCAGTGTGTGTGCTTGCCAAAGACACTAAGCCTGGCTGTCAAAGCCTCTAGAGATTGTCTACACTGGGCATGCTCCCTGTGAGACACCAAATTAAACTCAGAAGAGGCAAAAGCATCTTTCAGTCTCCATCAAGCTACAATGCCAGAAAGCGAAACTTAAAAGGAAATTAATACCCTTATCTTCCATGACCCTCTTAAGTGAGACTTAAGATGAAAAACAGTTGCTTTATTCTAATGGAGAAAGGCAAGTCTTGACCATCCTGTCTCACTTGCCAAGCAGAGAGCTTTGAGGATTTTTACATAGCTAATGAACAGGGAAAAAACAAGACAGAAGCTGTAAGGGAAAGAAATGATAAATGACAAGACAGAGTCTAACAGCCCAGGCCCCCATTGAGCTCCAGAGCCATCACTGGGCTCCAAGGCTACTAGCATAGTTGATAGTCTGCTACAGCCCTTAAAGCTCTCTCCTCATTGCACCACAGGCCACTCACTACCTTCAGATCATAAAAATTTGTTTCAACTGGTAAGTGCTACTGACTCCAGCCCCCCAGAAAAAGTAACTCAATTGCTTAGGGTAGATATTCTTTACAAAGCAGCAGCTAGCAAGTAAAAGCATAAGCTGAATTTTCTTTAGCACTCTCTAAGCATCTTAAGCAAATGCTTTGTTACACGCAGTCATCACAGACCAGTCCTCCAGGCCTTTCCCACACTGCAACTCCTGTATCATGCAGTTTTCCAATATGGCATTTTTATGTCATTCTGGACGCTACTTCAGTTGGCTACAGCTCCACGTATGTCACAGAAGAAGATTTCTGATAAATCATATCCTGAAACTTTTGTACATCAGGGATAAACTCTGTTGTACAAACTGCAGGCCAGATGAGTAATAAATTATTACAGCCTTGATTTTAGATGAAAAGAAGTTCACTATCCAGTCTTAAACCAGGTGGCAACATTGCAAATAATTTTTTAAAAGTCCCTAAGACTTGGGGTTTTTTGTCAGCTCTAATGACAGCTTTCTTAGGCCTTTTACAATAACTAATTCTTATTTCCTTTGTTCCTGATACTCCTGTGTCATACACAAACGGGAAAGTTAAAAGCAACAATGCATGAGGCATCAATGGGAATTTCCTGTCTTGCAATAGTCTATCCAACTCAACCCCCTATTAATCTTTGTTTAACAAAAACATATTATGCTACTACTGCTTTCATCAGTAAGACTTCCATTTTAATCTATTTCCTTTGACACACTGCCCCACCCCACTATCGAGATATTCTGTTTATGCCAAAGTGTGTCACAAAAACCTCTATCCAATCAACTCATGTGAGCCACCTAATGTGCATCCTTTCATTCAGTGCGCATAACCAACAGCAGACCATTCTCAATGGTCTCCAAGTGGCACAAAAACAAGCTGAGTAGTGCAGCTTTTTAAAGAAACACTTCTTTACCTAGTTATAAAGTACTCTGGTAAAGAAAACTGAACAATTGGCTTTTATGGCAAGACAAGTTACCAAGGGCTATTTCCTTACATGAAACCAAGATAAGTGCATCTTGTAAGAAAATGCTCTCCTTGCTTAAGTATGTTTAGAGATATGGGAGTATTTGCACTTGGACAGGTTTCAGTTTAAACTTAACACAAAAAAATGCATCCAAGACTCTATTTATACTTCATAGAAAAGCCTAGAGATGTAACTCTTTCAGGTGGTAAGGTATCCAATACTCAAGCAATTTACTTCTAAGGTGAAAAGCTGTTCAGTAAACCGTAGTCTTCCTTATCTTTGTGTTCCCAGGTATAAAGCTCGACAGTTCTAGCTGCACAGTGGTTAAGTCCCAGTGGTGGTGGTACATTTTTGGGGGAAGGAGGAGAACACAATGAAGAGCTTTGTTGTAGGCTGTTGTACTTAAGGGTTTCTTAATTCATTTGCACTACCAATGTATCTCATCCCATTTCAGTTTCACTTGCAATGGAAATGTGAGACTATGGATTTTACAGATCAGTTCCAGTCAGTCTTTTTGCCCACAGCTGTTTGCTCCGTTCTTCCATCAGGAGTTGCTACCTTTATGCAGGGAAGTTGGCAACCATTTATTTCTGCCAACACCTCCTCTGTTCTGGTTCACAATTTATCACCTTCCCTTAAATTTATCTTCATCTTTCATTTGGCCCATTTCACTTTCACTGAATTAATGCCCTTCAGAATGCCATCTGCTCACAAGTTAACATTAGAAAAACCCATCATTTTTCAGGTCCCTTCTAAGGGGTCTAAACTAAGTACTGGACAACCTGAAAATTCAGAGGTTTTGGAGTGAAATTGACTTAATTTTTGTTTCAATGGCCGTAAGAAAAAGTAAAAAAGAGTAATGAGGGATTGAAATATCGTGCTTAACCCCTTTTCTCTCTTCTTTCCCTCTAAAAATGAAGTTTTAAGCAATCCTTCACTAGCACTACAATTCCCAAGTTACCACACTACCAGGAAAACTGGTCTTACTCTCTTAATCACTACAGTTTTTAAAAAAAAAACACCCAAAAAAAGGAAAGTAAACAAAAAACTTCACCCACATATCTTTTTGCTTTGCACCTTTACTCTGCAGAGTAGACAGGATGAAGTACTGTGTACTACATGCTGTACTTGCAAGCATCAGCATCCACACACAGCAAATCTCTTTAAGAGTACAATTACAGGAATAATTTTATGTGTTTTAAGATTTAGAGACAAGAGCTTTAGTTTTGAAATTCTTGCCAAATTATCCAAAAAAACGCTTTCAAATATGAGACTGTCCTCTAAAGCATTTGACACTAAGATTATGGCTGAGAGAATGATGGTGCTAAATCCCAAGAGAAAGTCACAGCAAAATGCAATTTACAGAAATAAGCATCTCAACCCATCATTCCATCAAGTAAAGTTACTTATGAAGTTATAGACTATGTCATAATACTAACTCATATAAACCCCACTTTTAAATCCTTCTGCTATTCCTTGTTCAGAAACCAACCAAATTCAATGTGTATGCTGGAACTACCTAAAATTACATGCTAAGTCAATTCACCAAGAAAATATTAAGTATGCTTCAAAAGACAGGCAACTGCAGTTCACTTCTAAAACAGACATCTTTCTCCAGAATATGCTGCAGATGGGCCAACAATAGGCAGCTCTGTAAAATTCCCCATCAGAAGAACCAGAATTAAGGAAAGGAATATGTCTTTAGTAAAGCAGGTTCTAAGTTGCTGTAAATAATGACGTGCACACCAGGGGGAACGCAGGATTTAACATGACCAAGACAACAACTAGCAGTGCTCCACATTGAGGAAAACAAGTATTTCCTCTTTTTTATTATGCCTGTCAAAATGCTTATGTCAAGTTTAGGATATCCAGCAGGAATCAGTGCGGTTCCAGCACTCCATGAATTTTGTAGTGATATTTAAAGTATTCAAAATACCACTTTATATGCTACTAACAACACAGTTGAGAATTCTGCAAGAGAAAATAACTGTACCTGAAAGGTATGCAACTTTTTCCTTTAAAATTGGCAATACTTCCATAGCCTTCATTTCATCATTTTTGCGAAACCCTGAAAAAAAGAAAAAGATAAGATAATTAGTCAAAAATACAGACAAGTCCAGCTTCTAGATTTATCAAATATACTGAAAAACATTTACCTTTGGAATACATTCTCAATGTTATGTTACAAGAATTAAGATAACCTAACAATAAAAGTCTGCAAAAAAATAAACTAAATTTTAAAAATATATTAATGGACAAGTAATCACTCGGACCAGCTTAACACAAATAGCATAGCCTGTTAGCCAGCCTTTGTAGAAAACAAGATACCAGAATCAGTCTTTTTCATCAGTTAATAAAAATTATCATATGGATCCCAAGGCTTTTATGCATTCCAAATCTCACTTTTTTTTTTTTTTTTCTTTTTCCAGCAGGGATGAAGAGTATCAAGCTATAAGGAGTAGGTATGCTTAGAACAATTACTGGTGAAAAAAATAAATCCCAACCCAAAAACCCCACCCAAAACCCCACAACAACAAAGACAAACAAACAAAAACACCCAACAAAAAACCCCACCAAAAAAAACCACAACCCACCCAAAAAACACAAAAAGACCCACCAAAAATCCCCAACGTTATTTACATGCAACCTTTCTTAAATCACTTCTGTAAGCAGAATTTTTTTCTGCTGCCTGATAGAACCAGCATTTTTACAACCGAGAGGACATTTTATTACAGTAGCTGTACATACATGGAGTATGAAACAGTGCCCAAGGTGAGTGATTACAGTCAATGTTGCAAAGCAGCACATCACCAGCTTTTTCCTCCCTCTCTGCTTCCTATTTCTACAACTCTAATTCTGCGGCCAAATTCTAAAGTTCTTCCTTCTTTGCAAAGGAAGACTTAGGAAGCATTTTTTTTACCCTATATTTCACCTGTAAAATACAGATTTGGTCATGTTTAGGCCAATTTTGTTCATCTTAGAAGAAGAACTAGGTGACACATCTTCAGCTAACTTATCTGAACAACCCTTCCTGGTCTGTTTGGATTCATGTGTTGTTTAAAATAATCTGAAGAAAGTACCTCTGCTGGGGTAAGTGGGAAGTGCATTGCTTCTCTATAACTACTGAAGCACAAAAGTGCTGTTAAGACTTCCTCCTCAGCAATATCCAGATGCTTCACATCCTTTGGCCTCAGGGTCTGAGCTTAAATGAAAAAGCTGTTTGTTTCTAAACTAAAACTTGAAGGCCTCAAAATAGTGCCATCAAGGAACATAAGACCTATACTTATATGTAAAATACATCACAGGCTTTCCACTCCAGCAGTACCAGCACTTCTGTGCCAGTACAGTGTAGTTATGGGCACTACTCTTCAGAACAGACCCAGAGTGCACCAAGCACAACACCCAAGGGACAAAGATGGTCAGGTGTTTGCATGTCATCATCTATGCATCTGTTTCGCCTGAAGAACTGCAGGAAGATGTGGTGGTAGTCCTCAGACCACATAAAGCCTACTGGTGACAAAAGGTTGCTAGAATTACAGCTAGAGGTTTGCTAGATGGTAGGAAATTTTGTAAAGTAAAGAACAATGAACAGCACATAGGATTGCCTGTGGATGACTACGGCCTATCCATGACTGGGGATTTTTAAAATGTGTTCAGACAAATGTCTGTCAGCAATGGGTCCCTCAAGTTCACCATAACTGAAGTGTTCAACAAGGCATTTGTCTCAGCCCTCACAGAATGCAAACAAAAGAAAACAAAACAAATCAACTTCCAGCCAGATGGAAGTTCCCTGGCTAGTTCTTTGTTTTTCCATGAACACCACAGACCAAAAACACCACAGACCCAAATTCAGTACACATTCTCAGAATGGGCTAGACCAGGAAAACTGGTTCCTTGGGTAACCACATAGCATGGAGGGTTTCTACATGATGGACAGTATTTTGCAACTACACAGCAACTCCAGACTGGCGAAGCAGTGCAGGGTTTACTTTCATGTTTGCACTTAGGCTCTCAAGAATCTAAGACACAGTCAAAGGAACCTCATGCATTATTACACCTCCAGAGAACTGACTATGGGTTATCAGCCTTTTACTGAAACTGCCCACGGTTTTTGTTCCTACTGCATTTCTGTTTGTTATGGACTCAAACGCTAAACAACTTTAAGAAAAAGCTTGGGCTTAAATAATCACCTAAAAAGACAGTAAATACCCCTTTCCCACCTTGAAATATTATTTGGACTGCTAAGGCATACAGGTACACTTCCAGGGTTAATTTTTTTTTAATGTGCTTTGAGCTACCCACCATAAGTTTAATGCCAATTTAGCATGCTCAGCTTTCATATCACGCATGGCGATTCCTTTTCTTTACAGTAAATTCAGAGGTAGAAAACACTTCTCCTCACCCTAAAAAGCATGCAGAAACTAGTGCCGTACTTTGCTGTCTCTCTTAGCTCAAAATTACCCAAGACACTGATGTTACCGCAATTGCTTGCTCAGATTTCTAAGCCCTTAAACTACTTCACCTCGGATGATGATGCGCAGTAGCTGCACGTTTTACTTTGCCTGTGGCATGTAAGAAGTGAGAAACATTTAGCTAACATTTCTCTGACTATTAAGGGGCCGCTCAAGGTAAACACCCTAGCAAATACGTTAGTGCTTGGCTCATGTTCTGCATCTGCATATCCTTAAGGCTGACTGCCTTGGATTATCATATTCCTGCTGCTCTAAACAGTCTATTTTTATTCCAGTTCTGCAGTGTTGAAGCTTAACTGAGGAGACTGTGGGGATTACAACAGATGAAAGAATGCAGGGGAGCAAAGAGGGAGAATATGGCAGGAAAGCATAATTTTTATCTCCAACGAAGCAAAAATAAAACAAAAACCATCAATATAAGCAGGTCTTAAGAGCTTGGGGTGGGTCCTCCCTCCCCTTTTGAAGTCTCTTCTCAACAAAACATATGTGGATGTGAGGATTTGAGGATTTAATTTAAAAAAAAATTAAAAGGCATTTACCACACTCAAATGAAATGCCATAAATATCTGCACCAATCTCTCTCTCCCTCCACAGCTCAGCATCCTCCGCGCCAGCCGGCTGCATCACATGTTCCTGGGGGTGATGTCATCCCTGCCGGGCCGGCCGGCTGCAGCTCCCGCCGCCGCGGTGCCGCCGCAGTGCCCGCAGCTCCCGCCCCGCGCGGCCAGCCCCGCTTCCCAGGGCCATTCCCGCCCCGCACGGCCATTCCCGATCCCCACGGTGATCCCCGCTCTGCACGGCCAGCCCCGATCCCCAGAGCCATCCCCAGGGCGATCCTCGCTCCCCACGGCAGGCGCGGGATTCCAGCAGGTATCGTTCCCACGGCACACGCTTCTCCTCTTAAAGCACAGTATGCACCTATGGCACATATTTATGCTGCTCCGCCTAAATAAAAAAGTACTCTGATTTTAAAAGTGTTGTTTTCAATATTAAATCCTACATCTTTTAAAGACCATTTCAGTCAAACTGGAAAACCATCCTTCATATTTCCAATAACTATTAAAGGAATACTCATTTTACAGTTTTGCATTTTTAACAGGTAGTATATGCCCTTCTGTTGCAATATACACCATACACGTGCTTTTCTCTAACTACCAACAAAGAGGGAACAAGCTCAAATTATGCTAATTAATATTTAACTTCAGTATATTCAGTGGAATAGCTAACACACGATTATGTAGTCCATTTCAATATAGGATGTTCCCCCCCAGCCCTCATATAGAATTACACAGTTACACAATCCCTTGAGTTATACAGAAAACCTCATCAGCCTTTTCAGAAAACAGCTATTTAAATGCTGTATCACACAACTCAAGATCTTTAAAACTAAACTTTAAATCAAGAAACAGTCATCTAAACACTTTATACATTGGAAAATTAAGAAGTCTTTCCCACAAAACACACTTTTCTCTTTGCCCCCACAACTTCAGAGCCTGAAGACACCATCAACTAGCCAAATTTAGCAGACTTGTCTATATTAACCCTTTTTCTCATGCTGTATGAAGCTGAGATATTTTGCCGCAATATATAATTTTATCCAAGTTAGAAGACCCATGAAAAGACAGCATTTTGGGATAGAGGTATCACCCTAGGAGGTGTCAGAGAGCCGTTTATTTGAACAGCCAGGGCAGCCGGTTTCTCATTTGGACTGCAAGTGTTCCCAAATCCCATGGAGACAACCTGACTGCAGAGCTGCCCGTCCATGTGCCCTGGAGGACAGAGTAACCCTGTGGAACACAGCCCGCTTTCGCCTGGAAACCACAGCATTCCGGGAACTCTGCTGCTCCCCAAATACCCAGCTCCCAAACTTCCCAGAGGTACAAAAAGACATCACTAAAGCCACCTTTAGAGTGACAGGAAATGGGTACTCAGTGTGGCAATTCACACCACCCAGACAAATGCTGGTTTAGTCTAATGCCGTGGCTTCCTTCACAGGCAGGAAACCAGGTGACTGTGCTAATCATCTTGCACTGCCAAGATCAGTAACTAGTCAGCAGAACAATTAAGGGGAGCAGATAACATTACCTTAAACACATCATTTAAGGTAACAACTTGATTACACAACCGTGATACAAGCCAAGGTTGGAAACAGCTTCTCCAAGAAGCATTGCTAACCCAAGAACATTGGGGTATTTACTTCAGAGGTAGCTTCAGTGATGTGCATAGTTCAGTTATGGCAACAAACATAAAATATGGGAACAGAAATTAGGACAATAAAAAAGACTCAGAAACTGAGGCTAAGAGCAGCATCTCTTAGCCAAGACGTTGACTAAACACTCATCCATTGCTGTCATACACAACTGACTTGAAATTTTTCTGAAACACAGCTGAAGAAAAACACAAATGCCAAAAGCGAATGTCCTCATCCTAAAAACTCACACTCTTACACAACTGCTTTTCACCTTGCAAATAAAAACAATACCTTTGAACAATCACAAACAAAAAAAAAGCCAGACTCAACCCAGATTACTTTGATGCTTTAGGCTCTCTTTGGACTTCAGAATGACTCCCTGTTGTGTCAGCAACAGAAAGCAAGTGCCCCATCTGCCAGGTTGCTCATTCTAGCACCCGACTTCAACCCCCACCTCCTCTTTGACAGAAATCCCATGCTGTATTGAAGAAACATCTTTCAGTGAATTATCTTCCAACAGAGTACTCTATTCACTTCAATGGAACTAATCCAACAAACTTTAGCTCAAAAATCCACATGCTACGCCAAGTTCTACAGGAAGGAAAAAAGAGAACACACACAGAAATTGCACTCAGAACTGCTAATTACCTATTACTAGGTCACTGATCTAGGAGCGATCTAGGTTAGTCTTACTTGAAAAGAAATATCTGTCAAAAGACAAGAGATAAAACAACTTCCATGGGTGGGAAAGACAGTTTCCCAGCCAAAACACCAGTGTCCTTCATCCAGCCAAGGCAGGTGCAACTGCAAACCATTCTCCACAACTCCTTGCATCCACTGGTCAGTCTCTTTGTGTTAACCCCTATCTTGGACCAGAAAATCTCACAACTGTAGCTAATCAACATTCAAGCAAAAAGAATCCAAGATGTTGATGTCTTTAGCTTTATTCCTATTTCATAGTACGACTTACACCAATGACATGACACTGAAATCTGAGCTATTCTCCCTTTATTTGTACAGCTATCCTAGCTACATGTCAAGACAAATTGCTTCTTAGTTAATCAAGCAAGAAGAGGAAGGAGGGAAAAAAAAGGCACAGAGAAGCTCAAATGTAATTATATTAGTGCATTACAGACTGATAAGGGTTTCATTATTTACCCTTTTTCATTCCCCATATCACAAGATGATGACATCCCAGATTCTAAAGATGGTCTTAAATCCCAGAATCTTTCAGGTTTATTCTAACTTTGTTTATCAGTTAACAACTGCATATGATAAACCTCAGCTGCAAGTTAACTTAGCCACTACCTTCTACATTTTTCAAGTGTCCATAAACAAAGCACAAAGCAGGTTCCTATTCTCCATTTTAATATGGAGAGGCTTTAAAAATCAGTGAGTATATTTCTAAATAAGGTATTATTCAATGTAAAATAATTTTAAACAAGATATGATGAGATTCACAAGCAGTCATTGTGAAAACATTTATGTTCTTATTCTGAAGTTACAACAGAGAAACCAGTATAATTAAGTCAGTAGACCCCTTAGATTCTTATTTTTTCAATTACATTAAGAAAAAATGAAGGCTGACCTCTGTAAGTCTTTGGGTTTATAAATGACATCAAACTAGTGAGGCAAAGGTGAGAAAGAAAAGTGAACTTCCATAAGCAGTAAATGGCAAAAACCCACCAGTAAGCAAGAATATACCCCAAAGGAGTGGCAAAGGCAGGCAAAACGCAACTAAAGTTACTGCATGGATGGGATTACTGATAGCTTTCCTTGATTTTAACTCAAGTATTTGAAGTGCCAATTTCAGTTTTATAGTAGGCTTAACTTCTGGATGCAAGTAGAGGATTCATAGAGCAATCAGAGCTGTCAATTCACCAACTGCACTGTTACTGCTTCCCGTTATAGACATTGCCTACATTCAGTGCTGAGCAGCAATCTCACACCATCTTTCACATTGCAACAAAGCAAGAGAATTCAGGAAAATTATGGAGAATACTGCAATTTTCCTATCTTCTCTCAAGCTCCATGAGCTTGCAGTTAGTGTTCATATCAGGAACACTAACTTTTAAGTAGACCAGTTATGGCATCTTTAAGACTGTAGATCTTTCTTCCTAGAGCTAACAAGGAATTACCAGCAGGTTTTTCTCACGGCATACAGATCACCGGGCAACATCAGTAACCTTGGCATTCATCATTTATTCATTCATTTTTCTCAGTCCAGATTCTACAATCACCAGGGGACTTCCAACAAGGATACAGTTTAGGGGCATACCATCGAACTGGCATGATTTCAGAGTTGTGCCAGCAGCCTTAGTCATGAGCTTAAGCAAAGTATTTGATGTAATCATTTAATGCTAAGATCCTAGTCCTGAATTCAAAGAAATTCCAGGAGTACACCTTTGACTCCCTCCAGCTCTGATCAGGCTCAAGACCCATTCATCAAAAAACATTGTATCTTCAAACTCTCCCTTTAATCACAAAAGCTCGCAGAAATGTCCCTTGTGTTCCCATTTTGTTTCACATTCTATGCACTCTCTATACATGTGTGGGGAACTGCACCACATCTGTACCAAGCTGGTATGCATTGGCAACCAGGACCTCACAGAAGCAGACACAGAAGTTGAGAAATTGCCTTGAAATAAGAAAACAAGATTCATTAGAAGGTTACTAGCTCTAAGTCATTTTCAGGTTTTGGCATATTTGCTAAGTGTTAAGAGATTCTCTCTTACCATGTTCAACAGCTCTCCGCTTTGTCCTGACAGCAGGATGCACCTCCCATCTCTGCGAATTATGGGAGAAGCACAATGTCATGCAGAGAGATGTGGAACAAGAGAAGACTGCTAGTGTAGTTGACAGCAAATACTCAGACAAGATCAACTTCACAGACTGAATAACCTTGCTTTTCTTGGAAGCTGGCACATTCAGCTATTCCTCAGTTAGGAGTAATTACCAGGAAATTAGCCACCTCAGGTGTATATGCAAAACCTGTTGAAGAGTTGTTTTAAGAATCTAAGTTGAAGAAAATTCTTAATGCTAAATCATTGCTAGAAATCTGCAATTTCCTTTCAAGTGTGTAACAAGAACCTCAGAGTTATCCATATTTTGTTGCGAGATCCTTTCCAACCTGAGTTACCCTTTGAGCCTATGAAACATGCAAGAGAGAGTGTAAGTGCCCATTTTTCAACTGCAACTTAAGATGAGATAATCAAAATCTGACTAGTTTTCCTCTTTTAAATCAGAGGAGCTGCGCTCCTAAATTTTTCTGTCCCTTAACAATGTTCAATTTGTTCTTGCTGTCCTGCCGACATTGTTGGAAGTTCATTTGTTTTGGTGCGAACTGCTCATCCATCTCTAAGTGCTGTGATACTTCAATTCACTGCCCTGCTGAGGTAGCAAACCTTTTAATCAGGGTGTCCATCAGTAGCACACAGCTCTCACTGCAGTCCAACGCTTGCCCTGTTCATTGTTGCTGTAGTCACTCATGGCTTAGAGGTCCACACTCTCAGGGCCATCAGGAGGGTACCCAGTCTCCCATAAAAGACTGGTTTAACACACAGTTACTTTGACAACAAGATCTGTAAGCAATCTTACTTGTTTTTCTGTTCAAAACACAGATCAAGTGGAAGGCAGTAGCTTCTAAATTCTGTGCAGCAACAGCTGGAACATAATGTTTTAGATCATGTCCTTTGGCTCTTGTTCCAAACCACCATCTGGAGAAATCTCTCTACACAGTGAAATTGATGAAGACTACAGCAAGGGCAGTAAAAATATGCAACTTAAAACAGCTTGAAAATCATCCTGCATTGTTTTATCCTGAGCAACAATAGGAAGAGCTATTTCCATCAGCCCTGAAATCAATCAAAAACACCGAAAAACAGATTGCATATTCTTCAGTAAAAATACCTTTTTATAGCATAAAGTATTACTTTTGGGCTTTCTATCATTCATAGATCCCAAGATTAGGCATTTATTGGCTATGGTATATTTCCTGTTCTCCACCCTTTTTTCTTCATAAATATGCACACACTTCTACAACATTTTCATCACCTTATGGAAATACATGTGCAAAAATTAGACTTAGTTAAATTCATACTTTGAGACATTAGTACTTAAACAACCTTTATTTTTATTGTTGTTGAATATTCCTCCTCCATTCCCTTCCTTTCTTTGCAGGATATTTCATATCCCTTCTGTGGAAAAACTAGCCATTTGCAACAAGATGTATGCCAAATAACCTGATTTGTGCACAGCTCACAGCTCTCATTCCTTCAAATTCCCATTTTATTAGTTTGCAGCTGTAAGGAGCTTGAGCTCCAAAAGCCTTGAGACACAGGAAATGTAGGATGAATCCCAGCTTCTCTAACACATTACAATGAACATACATGAGATCTATGTGAGTAGGAAGGGGGAGATGCTTTTCTTCATCCTGCATTGCAAAAACAGTCAAGTTCCTATTCAGTCAAATGACAGAGAAAAGGCATTGTCCACAGCTAGTTTTATACCACCCTTAAACTTCAGATGTGTGGCTGTTAGAAGCGTTTAGAAGGGAGCAAATAAACTTTTACATCATAGCATCTCCCTGTTGTCTCTCTGATTTTACTTTAAAAACTGATTAACATATGCTACTCGTTAGAAGGAACCAATTCCTTAAAAAAAAAAAAAAAAAAGAGTAGCAACGAGGAGTCCGCAGGGTAGAATTAAAGCCTGGGTAATTCACTTTTAGTATGTGAGTGGTTGCTAACAGCAACCTGTCTCCCTCCCTGCCTGCCTTTAAGGGAGAGCAAGATTAGCATGGAACGCCAAAAGGGATGTCCAACACACGTCTCGTTTGCTCAAGGATTACCTTGGAAATTGTAGCCCGAATTACTCTGAGCAGGTGTGTGTTCTCACCAGACACGCCGCGTTAATTAAAAAAAAAAAAAAAAAAAAAGGGGGGGGTGTGGGTGTGTGAAGGGGGGGTTTAAGACAATAGAAGGCAGGGAAGGCTCAGAAGCCGTGGGCGCCCCGGGAGGGACGCGGGGCTCCCCTGCTCGCCGCAGCGCAGCGCAGCGCATTACAGCACGCATTACATCACCGCTTTGTGCAGGGCTCAGCCACCGCGCAGCTCGGGGAGCGCTGCCAGAGCTGCATCCCCGCATCCATCCCCCAAACCGCACCGAGGCACAAAAAGAAGCGGTCTGGAGTCACGTCAGCCTTCCTCTCCTCCACTGCCCAAAATCATCCACATCTGATCCCCTTGGGAAATTTCATTACAAAGAAAAAGACCCTTAGCACGTTTGGCTTTATGAACGGATTTCAGACAAGAATAAACAGAAAGGATTTTGCAGGTTGTCACGACTAAGAAAGGGAGATTTCATTCTTCATTTATCGAATTTGTTCTAGCAGATTATCTCCTTCAGATGACAAAGGCAAGCAGCCTGAATCTCATTAGAGCTACATTTAACATAGCTACTGAAGTACACAAATTTAACCTAAATCAAGGCTGGGTTTTCTTCGTGAACTCCAACTTACTCAGCGCCTACGTTACTGCAATGAGAAAAGATTAACATCTTGCCTTCACTTTCTTCCATTTCTGCGAACAGCTACATGTTACTATAAATGCAGCATGTGCACTTTCACGACTCCGGTCAGAAGCACACTCCCAAACTCAGCACCCAAATCCAGCATTTCTCAGCAGCTCACCTATCCTCAAGTCATGAGTAAATAAGCTTCAATCTCATTTTAATTAAAGATATGTAGCATATGCAATACCAGGACAGGCAAGACAAAGCAAGCAGCTCCCAGTGCTGTTTAGGACAGAAATCTATACATATAATGTTCCAAAGACATTCAGATAACTGTTTCTACAGCTTTAATATTCACATGTATCATCAAACAATTGGTATTTATCATAATAATGTTTCTTACAATTAATTGCATTAATATTTCTATAGGAACAACAGTTACTTGAAAGTAGGAGCACTGCATTGTACTTCCAAGTCCACTAATCAAATTCTCCTTCAACTTAAAAAAAAGACTATGTATGAAATATTGCTCATTTTATAGACCAAACTAGTAAAAAGCTATTTAAACTTGACTGCAAGTTACTACTTCCTACTACTTGCTAGCACAACAAATGCAGCCTAATAGCTGTCAGCATTCACTACTGCATGCTCAAATTTTGAACACCACAATTATGGACGCTGATCTGGTTGCTCCCATTGAAATAACAAATATAGTTACTTTTCTGTTAGCACAGACAACAAGTATTCACCCATCAGCTTTACCCTTCAGTCTTCTAGAGCTTGGATGCTATATGCCCAAACTATCCAGCCATTCACCTCCATAACAATACCTGCTAAATACCAATACTAGCATATGTTTTCCATATTATTTTATTTTAATAGAGGGCATTCCTCACATGGGCATGTTCAAGCACCTCTGATCCATGCCTTTAAAGAACATGCTGAGACTTACCAGGCGTTATGCAGTATCCTACAGATACCATGTGATACCATCTGCAAATCAGGATAACAACAATGATTCAACCACTGGAAGTTACAGTATTTAAAATAAGGCCAAAACTGGCCTAATTTAAGCTCAATTACAATGGGTTTGTTGGTCTCTTACTACACTGACTCACTCTACAAAAAATTCGAAATGCATATGATTTCCTGGAAAAGCTCTTTGAGAAACAATAGGAGCTAACATTTTAATTGCATTAAAAAGCAGCAAAGTACTTTGGCATGTATATTAATCCATTACTTCAGAAGTCTACAATCTATTTTAAAAGCACTAGGTAAGATTTTAACAATGCCTCTGCCTTCATGTCCTCAGTTCCTGACATCATTATAGATTCACAAAGTTGTCTCTGAAGATTTTAACTCTAAAACCAGTTAGCAGTCCATAGGTGTACTTCTAAGTGACCTAGCAAGCTTAATTAGACATATTAACTTCTGTAGAGTAGAACAGTAACAAAAGGAGAATTGGATATCTCTTAAGCTGTTTTCATCTTTATCATTTACACACTCAACCCTTCTCATCCCATTAAAACACAAGTTTATGGCATCAGTACAGCAACAGTTGCTGTATTGTTTAGTTTGGCAAATATTTTTATTTTTGCACATTATTAAATAAGAAGCATTCTTTACTAAAGTGCTTTTGGTATAGAGCCACTTTTGTTGTACAGAAGTCATTCTTACTTGCTTTTGAGCTCCAATACCCTGACATGCAATTCGAATTGCCAACTTTCATATCTTTATTTAAAAGAAAAACCCTATGATATTAACTCATATCAGAGGTTTGCTGAGTCTTTTTTTGCCTGGCAGCTATTGTACACTTAAACAGGAAGTAGTATCACATCATTTTTCAGCACAAGCCATTTTGGTATAGACAAATAAGGAATGTATTCGGGACTCAACACAGGGGGAAGTGTACTGATTCCAACATTATGTACAGGAGCACAGTTAGATTTCAAGACCTGGACTGCAACTTCTCCCTAACAGACTCCCCCAAAAGTTTTCATGGCTGATACATCTAACAGCCTCTTTTTCATGCTTCCCTAACTCAGCACAAGTCTATACAACTAGCATCACGTAATACATCTGATATTTAAAAACGTTCTTCCTAAGTCTTTTCTACATGCAGTTCTGATAGACTTTATCCTCACTACCACTGCATCAACCTTGCTCATGCTGCCGACAGGCCAGTTCATTGGCAGTACTTGACTATAAAGGTAATAAAAGTAGATGGAGTATTTTATCTACTATCCAGCTACACGTATCAGGAGGCCTGGTCCAGAAGTTACTGAACAGAACCTGAAGTATGCGTACAGCAGCACAAGATGTCTGGAGACCCTTTCCTCCAGCAGATGCTCTAACTCAGTATATTTCCATTCTCAGGAGAATCAGAAGATTTGGTCCATTACCACACACAACTCAGTTGTATACAACTTTATCCCAATTAGCTTGAGTCATTTCCATTCAAGTACATTTCCAGTGTCAACTGAGTTCTGAATTCTAGTAACTGAGCATCAAGCACAAACTCCATGGCTTCTAACCCTTGAAAGAAGGAGCAGCAAGCAAGCTAGCAGAGTATCTTAGTCAGAACACTCATACTGTCAGCGGCAACAAAAATGCCCTGGTTTTAAAGCAGACTTAAAGTGGTACTATCATCTCAACATAAGCAACTATGAAGTACTTGAGACTTCTAAAAAGCAAAACTTTGAACTACCAGGACTTACTCTGTCACTTATGCTTGAAATAATGATACGCATGATAACATTAAGAACCTAAGTTACAGCACCACAATCCAGCATCTCTACTTGCCTTCTTGATAGCTTTGTTTTGTAAAGGAAGTTCACTTAAGATTCAAAATCAACAAAGCTGAAGTTTATTTGGATTTATGAGAAAATACCTTGAATGAGTCCAAAAGAGTTCTGAAACAGGGCCAAGACCAGAAGCTTAAGTTGCCTACCAAATGTGAGGATTGCTGGCAGATGTGAGATAATCCCATCCTTACACAAGGCCTGCTTTTGACCTCTTTGGGTAATTGAATGCAATTAAAATCACTTTTCAGATGACTGTTCTTACATCTAGATTTTTTTGAACTGTCATCCTTAAGGCGTTTGGCTCAATGACTTTCTATGGGTACAAGCCCCCTGACCTTATAAGACTTTTTTTTTACCTTTCCAATTTAGAGCATACTATTCCACATTAAAAGGCTTGTGATTTAAAAATTTGATTTCTCATGAAGGCTTCCAATTAAATGTGACAGTCAAGTTTATTGTGATTTCCTGGTTTTTGTTGCTGTTGAACTGTTTGAAATGGCTTATGATTCTGAACAATAGTCCTTTATCTCCACTAAATATTTGCTTTGCTATATCCAAATAACTGAATCACTCTTAGATTAGAGTTATAGCAATAAAGAATTGGTACAGAGCCTCTAGATAGGAAGCAAAACTTTCCAGTCTGATTTCACCAGTTCAGCCCAATGTTGTTACCTGGTAGTTTATCAGCACCTGCTAATAGATTACAACTGAATTGAAGGCTTCATTGTACCAGGCATTGTAACTTCTTCTATATCAAACATATTCATGCAATATGATACAGTTAGGGCAGGCAGGAAGTAAATATTGGCAGCTGGTGGACAAAGACTTAGAGGAAAGTTACTTGTCGTTTTCTAATTATTAAGCATTAAGACTTAACCAAAGTGACAACTCAGAAGTCTGCTATGAAAATAAAATATTTTTTTTTTTCTGGTACAGACATCTGTGCAAACAGTTATTGATAGCTCATGAAATGGTTGTGGGGACAAATATATGCACATATGCACTGGCACACACCAAAAGCCAAGGAATGGGCTTTGTCAAGTTCCATGCAAGTGCACTGTCACAAGCACAATTCAGCAAACATTCCCTTTTGGTGGGAGCGCTAGCTTAAGCCATGGTTTTACAATAATTACCAAAAGCAGGTTGGGATTCCTGGTTTGATTAATCTGTACCATGTCAGTAGTCTACTATTACCATGTTAAGTATCTGTAACTCACTTTACATATTACATTGTTCAAAAAAATACAGGCTGAAATACTCATCTTTGTCTTCCTTAAGGGAAGAAGGACTGACAGTTACAGGTCAACATCAGGGCACTCCGTCCGCATGGGTACGTGCACCTCCAACAGGAAGGCACAGGGATATCAACAAAGTGACTGCCTATAATTAACACTCATGCCTATAATATATCACACAGCAAAAGATACCTATAATGTGAACTTTAAAAAAAAGTCCCTTATGCTTAAACTGACAATCAAAAAAACAAGCGAAAATATGACACACTTACTCAACAAATGCCTGGTATCTCTGCACAATGAGGAAGTACAGTAGAACAGCAGTGTATTAGTGAAGAGCTGGTTCTAGTAACTGCCCACTGAGCTAATCCAGTTTGTTCTGAAATTCCAGGCCATTAAACACACAGGTAATTAGTTACATAAACCAACTGCACCCATATATTTCTGTTCAGGGGTAGGACACATTAGCAGCTCAATTGAGTTTAGATTTTAAGGTACTGTGGCACGCCCAGTATGTTACCTATAAAGTTAACTTTATGTCACATGCCAGCTAGAGTCCTCAGCTGGGAAAGATCTTTATTGGCTCTTTGCTTCCAAGAAGAAATGCATATTTCTTTTTAAGGGAAGCACCATGGAAACCCTGAATTGCAATAATATTAACCTACAGCAGACAGGAGCACTTCACAGAAAGTCACTGATCAAATTACAAAAGCCAGAATTACTGCATAACGCCAGTCAGTTACAATGCCATCCTCCGAATTCTTCACTCTCTAGAATAGCAGCTTTAGAGCAAGAAAACAACTGGCTCAAAGATCATCTTTAAACAAATAGTTGTCAGGTGAGCAATGCTATTTTGACACAGGCAGCCATTTGCTTATCTGTGTACATCCTTTATCTCCAGAGTCTTCTTCCTTTACTTAGAAGTGGTATTCGCCCTGAACACATCACAGGCATTCCTTCTTCTTAATGAGTTCAGTATCTGCATTTATGCTCTCTTCAGTGGATGACTAATATTACAAGCACACTATTTTGATTGACACCTAATACCATAGCTGCCATTATCACTTACATCATGCTAAAACATGAAGTGTTACCCACATCTATTTGGAGCGTAAAAGAATACAGAATTGCTTTGACACATTGTCAAGCACTGTCAAGATTCACCCACCATAACTACGTTTTCTGTTTCTCCATTTTGCAAGGTCATCAACTAAGAAGTAGAGATGATTTTACCACATTATAGCTACACACTCAATTTCGTTTTGAGTATTAGACAATAATATGCTAGTACAACACAAAGTTCAAGAAATACTCGACTTACCATTCAGAAGTATCAGTGCACCAGTTTTTTGTTGTGCATTCCATTTATAAGAACACACTGTTCATACCCCCAGACACTGAATGCAACTGTGGCCAACAGAATGGATAAGCTAAACAGTGCTTGGGAACAACAGCAATTTAAACCCTTATGCCTCATCAGGAAAAATGAATCCCTATTTCAAAAGACCCAGATTTGAGTTCAAGACACCAGTAAATTTGATGTAGTTTCCATAAATGCTTGGTTTCTATCTTCTATTTCCAAGACAAAACATTTTTCAATCTTGTTTGAGCAGTCAGATGAAAAAAGGTACAGTACATGTTCCAAATCCAAGTCATCTTTGTCAGTGTGTATCTTCTGCCTGTACAGTTTGCTTGACTGTCAGTTTGCTTAACAGTTGCTCTGCCTGGATTTACTACCAAATAGGCTTTGACAATGATTGCTACTTAATCCTATGTAATACCCAGATGCAACTGTTCCCAGATCAGAAGACAGTTTAAAAACACAGTCTCCTTCCTGGCTCCATACAAGCCTGGAGATGTGTGCTAGAAATCTCATAACTGCAAAATTCAGTGATAGAAAGGACCACTATTGTAAATAACAGCTATTAATCTTTAGTGTATTTATCTGTGGCAAGAAAAAAAAATAATAATAGTTTCCTTACTCCTTATCTAAAATTTCAGTTTAATAAACTGAACTTTCTAATGATTTTACTTTAGGCAATGACACTCCAATAAAACTGAGTAACAGAGTTCACCACCTGAGCGTCTGGACTTAAGCCACCCACCATTAATTCAAACTCAGCAGTCAACCCACTCACACAAGCCTACTATTTCACCTGTAGAATCTGTACACCAGCCGGATGTCCACTAGCAATTCTCAGTTACTACTGCCACCTTTAGAGCTGTCAACTTCAAGAATCTGCAGGGTTTTTGTATTTGAATCAACTGCAAATTTAATCTTATGTTCTGTTTTTATGAATTATATGATCTGGATTTGTTAGTCAAAATACCTCAGTGTACACCAGAACTTACTAGTAAGATCCTGCGTAAGTATTTAACTAAATCTAAAATTATTTCCCTAATCATTCCCTCTCTGCTTATATTTACCTGAAATAGAATCCTTCAATTATCCCTGAACATTCTTACCCCACTTTCTGCAATGCTTATCCTCCTGAAGAAGATACTGCAATGATCTAAAGTCAACACACTGCCTTAGAAAATGAAAACTGAAGTGATATATTTTAAGTTTATCCCGATCTCTAAAATACAAGCAAGTCCTTTTCAAAGAAAAATTCAAAAAATCCTACCAACAGCTCAGTATTCTGTCTAGTTACCACTCTAAGATATAAACCAATAACCTGGACAATTATTAACTGGTTGATAAATTCATCATTTCAACTTAAGACATACCTAAGATTTAGATAACACTCTCCATCAACAATTTAATTAAGAAGAAACTAAGCATTAGTAGGGTGAGCAACAACTCATGTCTACAGCACCAGATGATAAAACGTAAGATGAATTGCAGTGAAGAACAAAATATTCTGTCTGACTTCACCTTAAAGATAATGTTTTATTCTTTCAACATCTCTAATCAAAATTCAACATACCTGAATAATATAACCTATGGATTCAAACTTCTTAAGGCCATCTGGGAGAATGAGGGATTACTGCACTCAGACAAAAGAAACTGGCTCATTTGGGTGGGTTGACAAAGACAAACATGAAAAACAAGGCAAAAATTTCAGTCATTTCCCAAGAGCGACACATGTGCTAGAACAAGAAATCCAGGCCATAACTGAAGCATTTCTGGGCAAACTGATTCAATGTCACTACTCCACTTCTCTACTCCAAGACAGCTCTTGTGAAGTGCCACATCAGACTACAGTTTATGCCCTATTCACAGGCTGCTGTCTTAATGCTTCAGCAAAAGCAGAATTCTGATTTGATTGCTGCATTACCTAAGTTACCCAGTTTACACCACGGAAAAAAGTAATATGCATATTTGCTTTAAATTAAATTGCCACTTCAGTGCTTAAAGAACTCAAAGATATTTAAGATGATGACCTCAAATTAAGACAGTCCTTTCTCTCACACTGTTCTCTGGAATACTACTGTTGTACTGTACAGCATAAGTATTTTGGCAGACAAAGACTCCAGCCTCCTGTCAGCACTGGTCTTCCACAGACTTGTTTAACAACTTATATAGCAGAATTAGGAACAAGCCAGATAATTCCTGCATACATTTGCCAATACTTTGCAAACTCTGCCTTTGGTTTCCAGGAGTTCCAAACAAAGCAGCATGATTTTGTTAAAACAGTTCACAGCAGATTAATTCATTAAAAAAAACTGATATAACTAAGAAAAGCCTTTTTTAAGCAAATCAAGAAAGACAGAATCTCATTCTACCATTTTCCTGCTCATCATGTAGCAGCATGCTTCCTGATGCACATATCAGAAAGTGTGTCACTGGCAGTCAGCTACACAAAGGGGAAAGCATTTGATCTGTGTCACAGACAGCGTGTCAATCCGCAGCACTAACACCTTTCCCAACTAACCTAGGACACAGTCTGTCCTAGCTAAGGGCCACCATAACTCCATATCTGTCTACACAAAAAAAGAAAATTAATAAACCCCTCATTCTTCTTCAGGAAATGAGTACAAAGGAAACCAACAAGGAATCTCTTTCAGCAGTTTCCAGACAGCATGCCTCTGACATGACTCAGGCACTTGAAAGAGTGTTTTACCACGAAACACTGCTCCATACATCAGCAATTACTGAAGTAAGACTATGCCAACTATGTAAGCAATTCAACTTAGAACAGGGTGCCAGAGTTTACTGCTGAACATGAATGCAGTTCACTGTGACAGGCCCGTAAGTATCTATGGAGTACTACAGTTGGCCTTGCCAACATCATGTGGGCAAACTTATCAAAGAAACTATTTTCCGCCAAAGAATTGGAAAGAAAAAAGACAGTCTAATACACGCTACCTAACTCCAATCTAAACACGGATCACAAAGCGAACTCTTTCATTTGCAATGGCAGGCACATTTGGGCCAGTCCTGCAGCTATTCACTTCTACCCAGCAACTGCCTAGCACAGCCTGGGTGCTCCGCTCACGCCACAGGGACAGGGAGGAAGGAGCCCAGCTGTGTCTGCCTGAAACCCGAAGAGACCACCCCCAGCCACTCACTCACCCCTCAGCACACACAGACAAGTCTCCAAGGCACAAACCCACATCCTGTTGCAACAGCCTGCATACCTAGTGAAAGCAGCAGCACACGTGGTGAAGCTATAAACTGACCACTGTCTTCATCTTCTGTATCCTTTCATAGAGTCTCATCCCCATGCTAGCTTTCTATTTTTTTCTTGAAGCATCATTGCAATATTAAATCATCAAGTTAGAATTTACTCCATTTTTCCCAATAAAATTTCTAAATCATTCTTTTTAGTTTGCATAAGCATGTAAGAGAAATTTGGATTTGGAGGTAACAGGTAAGGTTTTTTACTAATCATAGAAACAATTCTCATTCTGCAAATCTTTTTTAAAATATTGAATCTTATTTTAATTTAATTCTCAGTACATTCTTGCTTAAAAACATTAAATGTCAGTGAACATTCAAATTCTTTCTATATCATTTAAGTGAATGGAAGCCTGTGACTTGATGCAAGTAATCAAAAAATTCTCAGGTAACAAGGGCACCCGGAACATTTTAGAACCCTAAAAGCCAAAGCAGCTCCCACTGTTTCTGCATAACATGGATCCTGTCTCCAAACACAGAATGGCTCAGATTGGAAGGAACCTTCAGAGGCTCACTGCTCACAGTCTCCTGCTCAAAGCAGGATCAGCTCTGAGGTCAGACTAGGTTGCCCAGGGTTTAATGCAGCTGAGTCTTGGAAACATCCCAGAGCCATATTCCACAGCCTCGCTGGGTGACTTCTTCCAGAGCTCAATTACCCTTGTAGTGAAAACCGACCATGTATCAGCTCATGACTGCTTCTTGTTCCTCCCACCACATGTATAAAGAACCTGATTTCTCAGTTCCCTCCTTCTCAGTTACAAAGTTACAAAGTTTGCCCAGGAGTCGGCAAAATTCACAACTTTGTAGATCATATAAGGCGCACCAGACTATAGGGCGGGCTTTTTTTTGCAGCGAGGTTCCGCCCCCAGCTCCCCCCACGCAGTTGCTGGCCGAGGCCCTGCCTCCACCCAACAGCCATGGGCCCCCAGGCCCGCCTCCACTCGGCTGCCGCGGCACTGCCGGCTCCCCCCACGGCTTACGGTTCACACCTCCGGGGTGGCAAATGTCGCAACTTTGTACATTATATAAGGCGCACTGGACTATAAGGCGCACTTCTGGGTTCGGACCAAAATTTTAGTCAAAAGGGTGCGCCTTATAGTCGTGACATTACTGTACTCTAGGATTATTCACTCCTGTCAATGCAAACCCAACAGTTTAGCCACTTGCATCCACTTCCCTTTAGTAATCTTCTGTCAAAGGTTAACAGAGAGAATAGCAGCTCTCTGTAATTTCAAACATTCTATCCAAGAAAACTGGCTAATCCTGGAGGTGCGTGTATGAAATGTTGTTTGTGCCCTTTTTACATATTTAAGTATAACAAGCCAGAATCCAACAGATAGAGTCACAGCCTGTTGGAGGAATTGTAGTGAATTTTCAGACAAATAAGGCATTCTACTTGGGAGGCGGAGAAATACAATAAGCATAAGGGATGGTTAGATGAAAAATGCTGTGCTTGCAAACTACAGCCCACAATAAATCATCTTTCCAGGAACACAACTATCTTCCCCGACTGGAAGCAAAGTAAAACAGCTTCTAAAAGGGATTTTGCCAAATAGGTGAAACTACTTTCTTCTTTAAATAAAGACAACTGAAGTCAGGTGATGAACTCAGCATTTGTTTTGGTTTTGACCACAGAGACTTCTAGTATTTCTATATGTAAAAGAGCAATAGTAGTCCAAGAGGAATCAGTTCTGATACTGCCATTCCTAATTAATCACATGGCACTAATCATTGCAGATATCACAGAAAACATAATTTCACAAATGCTTCTGCTTATTATAGCACTTTTAGCTATTATGATTGCAATAGGTTAAGCTGCACTTGATTCAAGTGGTTTCAGATTCCTCTTGCCAACACAGGAGAAAAACTTCAGTCCTCCAAATACTGCAATTCAGTAATCCTTCCATATTGCGGGTGAGCAAATACCCAAACTAACTTCTACCTGGCAGGTCTGACTATCACAGAGAACATTTGGTAGCAGACTTTAGGTTGCAAAACCCTTCAAAACACCACCCAAGAAAAATCACTTATCTCAATTTTTGGAAGTCAGTGAAGTGATACTATTACAGTTCTGAACATTACAAAAATGTAATGTTTTGCATTACGTTTTAATGGTTACCTTTCATTACTGAACTTTTTGTGCCCTCTCAAGAGATCATCTTAGCTTAAAATTTCTTTTAGTATAGTCTTTTAAAGGAAGCTTTTTCCATCATGTGGCATCCCTACAATGCAGTAACGGTAGGCTCTGGCCCAAAGCAAAGGAAGGGAGCTCATCTCCCTTACTCCAGTGGCTGTGTTGTAGGGGTTTTTACACTGCAAACTGCCAGTTAAACAGAAGCAGTCACTGGTATCTGCATTCTGCTTACCTGATTCGACAAACTGATCCATTTCAAGTCTACAGAAGTGCAATGACAAGCCAAGAGATGACATTATCCTCATCTATAATGCTCAGGTGATGAGGAACTAAGCAGTTTAATTGCATTCCTTGACAACTGACAGCTAACTACTGGTCAGCCCTGCACAACAATCCTGCCTGTAAAAAATAGTATCTTTTTTAATGACAAACTTTCAGGTTAGGCACCGCCAACTTCTGCATACTTGAAACCTTTGATTTCAGCAGAAAAAGTTTCCACCATCTAGCTTTCCTCCTCATCCACTTGCAACTAACCTCATTTCATTTCCTTTCCATTAAAATAACAATGATCCACATTAAGAAGGTCAGTCCACCAAGTCAGTCACAAACATTTATTTAATTTATTTTTTAAAAAATCAATTTCATCTGCCATTGAAATGCATCTCTCCCTGCAGAAGTTATATAACTGGAAATATGATTTCTGTCCAGCTAAAATCTTTTCAAACATTACTTTAAAATGTGTTGATAATAACTCATTTTCTAAACCTGGTTTGTCAACTCTAAGACCTTGTTTCCCACATTAAATGTTTTTAGCATCTTGAAGCCTAAGCTTTGGTTAATTCCATTTAGATGTTATACGACTATGTAAATATACACATTATTTGGCCATCACTAATATTTTAATTGGACTGAAACAGCCATTTCATTTCTATCCCATTGAGGTGGCATATATCTAACACTGAAAATCAACATCAGCCACCAGAACATGCTTTAAAGCAATGCTGAAGAATTAAAATATGCCAAGTGATAATGTCAGCACTTTGTTGAATCTCTGCAGTTGAATCTCTCGATGATCTCTCTGCCTTTAAAGCTTCCTTTGTTTAATATTTGCACTATTTTTATTGTAAATTTCAGATCAAATTGCAATGACAGATTGTATCTGGATGTGTTTCAGGGAAATTAGCAAAGGTTTGTTTGTCTGTTTTAAACAGATAACGAGAAACACTAACAGGAATGCTACTTGTTGCAAGAGCAGAGGTGTACTATAATAACAATTTACAAATGGTCCTCTTCCCCACCCTGCACCCAAAAAAACCCCAAACCCTCTTGGCAAAAGGTGCACTTTGTAACAGAGATGAAATTAAACATGAATTTTTGTGTGAAACTCCTCTTCAGAGAAAATCAATTTATGACTAGAGGTAAAAATTACATTATTGAAGTTCTTTAAAGCCCTGAAAAACATAACATGCAGAACACTTAAAATGAACTTTGAGAGACTAATTTTGGAGCATGAAATGCCAACTACAACACACAATCTAACATTCAGCTCTGTGCGCCTTATCAGTATGTATCACTAAAGCTTAACAGTTCTGTGTAGACTTAGAATTGTTAGAACTCTTCCAGTTTTTCAAAGCAAATGTCTCAAACATGCAAAATTATCTGCAAACATACCTAGAAATTTTCCATGACACCTCACCAAATCTCAGGTTAAATTAAAAAAACTTCTAAGATAAAATGCCTTTGGTATCCTCTGCCTTACCAAATATTAGCTCATGTTCAAGACTCAATATTCACAGAGTAAAGATCTGATCTTGGTTTGGGTTTGTTTATTTGTTTGGCTTGGGGGAGCATTGTGAGCTCTACGCAGAGAACAAGAATCTATAATATTTTCCTGTGTTTTTATGGGCAGTAAAACACTCAACTTCCATGTACTCTTGGAATAATTTCCTAACTTTTAAAATGAGATCGCTATTTTTCCAAGTATAAACTCCTTTCTGAACTATCTCCTTTAAGGGACTTTTAAAGTCATCCAGTTGACTTGACAACTATGTAGACTTAATCCACACTCAGCAATTAAATACAAAGTATAGCCTGCAACATAAATGCAGTTATGGTGGTATCATGAGTCAAGACGTCAGTTCAGCCTGTATGTCCAGCTCAGCTCTCAGCTGTGCCAGTTGCACCATTTTATTAAATTATGCATGTACTGTAAGCAAGCCTACAGAGAGCAAATCTTTTTAGACAGGCTAACAGCAATTCAATCAGACTGACATGAGCTGAAAGACGTTTTCATTTCTTTCTGACATGTTAGAGCACCACTCATGCCACTGCATCAATGGAAAAGGTTATCCAGTTAAAATAGGACTTCGCAGTTCTCCAAAATAATTGTCATTTGGTTTTTGTTTAGGCCACACCCAGACTTTGTGGAATCCAAGACTGCTTAAGTCAAACAGAAGTTTGAAAAAGTATTTTAACTCCTGGAAGAGAGAGATCAACTCCATATCCCAGCTTTCACCACTCAACTGAGAGGGTCAGACCGGATCAAAAGCAATCCACGAAGTTATTTCAACATGACCAATTCTTACACAAAGATACATCTGAGTAAAAACAAACTCCAATTCAAAGGGCTCACATGAGAAGCAGGACATAAGGAGAAACCAAACACCTACCAAACATATTCCACCCCACACAGTTTCTATTTTAATTATTAGCAATTTTTTTTTTCCTTGGCTTACCAACCACTGTATTGCAACTGAAAAACTTCTGAAATTTCACTGAGGAAAAAAATAATCATACTATACTATACCTACAGGAATATTAATTTATAAAGGCTGGAAGATTTGTAAAACAAGGGCAATAGTGAATCTGCATTTTCATTCACCTATAGCCAGAACGCACCTTTCAAGGCACTGCTGTAGGTCATCAAGATAACCTACATAAACTCCCAGCTGAACTAAACAGCCAACAATTCCTTTTACAACAATGGATTTCACACAAAATTCTCTGATGTATGCAAAAATGAAAAGGCTTCTGGTCACAGAACAGGACACATTAAAGCCTGTTTGACACCTAAATCCATTAAGACTGAATTTATGGATTGTGAAAGCACACTTATAAACTTAGGATCTTGCACCTCCTGCCTGTATCTATCATTCCTTCTTATACATTCTTACACTCAACTGATAAACTGCATTGGTTTACAAACTTCATTCTAAACTATTCTATTTAAACCCCACTAAGAATTCTGTTTACTAGTAATAGCACATATGGCACACAGAGGAAAAGGGCTCATACCTTTTCTGTTCGTGTGAGAGACCTTAGAGCCTGGAAACATAGCAGTGAGATAGTCCAGAAAACTCCAGTACAAACAGTAAAATTAAAACTAAATACATATAAAATCCCTAGATTTCTACCAGGGAAAGAGATGGGGTTTGGATATTTATCTTCTCTTTGTTCAAAAGTTTGTCTACAACACAAGCCAAAAAGCATAGGAAAAGACTTCATTCTTCCAGAACTGGCCACTTACTGACTTCACAATGTTACTACTGACTACTGCAGAGAGTTCCAACATCTCAATTACCTTCAGCTCTGAGCTTGACTCAACAGCAGCTTTGTCACACATGCACCTATCAGCCAGCAAGACCAGCAGCAAGCTTAAGGTTAATCGTGCAAAAACAAACCCACTGGACACAGTGAAGCCTAATGAGAGACTTCAGTCCTTTCCTGCTCTTATGGTTTTATATGTCTTTTACACTTGAATAGATTCTAAACTGTTAGCATCTTCCACGGCTTTAGTTTAGCTGTATAATAACAGCCAATGCTGTTTAGTTCATCCTATTTCAGTTTAAAGTATTTTTTAGACTTTAAGTTTAGACTTCAAAGATCATAACTTTTTTTATCATGACACAGTCAAACAAAGGTTTGCCAAACTAAGCTACCTAGACATGTAGAGATTTAATCTGCTAAAGCTGGGCTGAAACAAGTAAAACAAGGCCTGCCCTACCAATAGGCCCTGCCATACTATACATATCGAGGAAGCACCCAAACAATTAAGATCTGATTTCCTTGGAAGCCTTCCTTATTAATTGTCAACCCCCTGTGACATCTGACCCTTAAGAGGATGGGACCACCTAAGATTCATAGATGTTTGTGGCTGAAAGGAAGGCCAAAGTCAGAAGACTCACAAAAGCTTTAAAAGTTTTATTAGTAATTACACACTACGCATAGAAACTGGTATGTTAGTCCCTAACTTCCTATATAAGCACATGGCAGTTGGTATTGGATAAAGAGATAGGGTGAAAGGGAAGAGAGATGAATTAGAGGCAGTGAGAGAGGGAGGGAGGGAGGAATGGAGAGAAAAAGGAAGGAAGAAAGAGAAAAAAAGGGATCACCAGTCCCGGCTTCAGTGTTAACCTAGCCAGGATGTCTAGGGTCCTGAGGAGCACGTGTGCACAAACTTCATTCTTTATAGTTAAGTTTTCCCCACCCTGGAGGGGTGCAGATTAGTTAGCATCATCAGTTAGATTCTTCTAGATCTTTCTGGAAAGGGCTTTGGGGATGGTTTTGGGTGGTCCTGATCCCTCCTTACAGTCCACGTCCCCTTCTCAACCTCATTCCTGTACTGTACTGTACTGTGTTGTGCTTACCACCTGAAGCTAGAACAAGGACTTTTGTCCTGGCAAAGTGCTGCCCTATCTCAAGTGGACGTCTTCTCCAACTACACCCTGTTTTTTCTCAACAATCCTTGGTTGGCCCCCCACGGCTATCTGGCTATTGATGGATAGTTGTACTAATACACATTAGATACTTCTCAACTTCTACAGCTGCCTAGAAGAGATACATTTCTACTATTTGTCTCTGAAGAGACAAATTTCTACTACTGCCAGACAATTTAAAGCACTTAAAACATTGGTTCCTGTGGCTTTCACCAAGTTCTCACAGTGATCCTAGATGATTTATGCATTGAGGAAAGCTCAGTTACTCTTAACAGAATCAGAGTGCCCTTCACAGTAACAGGCTCAAACCTAACGTTGACATAAGCTTCCAAACACAACCAGAATTCTGGAAAATTTTATTTAGGCTGATACACATGTGCCACCTGATAAAGAACACCTGAAATTGCCAACCCAGCATATCTTGGTGCAGAAGATAAACACCACATTCCATACACTGGTTCAACTTTTCTTCTTGCTTCCACTTTTCTTCGTGCTTCCCTACCCACGTATTTTGTGTACATGGACCAAATCTTGATATACAGACTACAATTTTTTCAGTTTTACATAACATTGCCTAAGAGTTCAAGAAGTTCAAAGCTAAAACATCAACAATTCCATGAAGACTATTCTCATTTTGAGGAACTTAAAGAGGCCATGAACTGGAGGTATAACAAATGGGTAGGGAAAACAAGAAATACTTAGCCTCTCCTCACCTCTCCCCACACTCCAATTTCCATTGTCTTGAGTAATACATACCTAATTATCAGCAAGAATCATCTTCAGTCTAACCACTATGATTATTATAAAAAACTATTACCAATTTTTCCTTGATATACAGCCTAAGAAGGTTTACTCATTTAAAGTGATGTTTCATCTGGTTTTAACATAAAATGAAATGAGGAAGACATGAAAATATCTTATCAGAGGGAATAAGGCTGTCCCAGCTCTCCTTTTTATTAATAAGAACTAGGGTACAGTTCTGGGTCACGAAGTACAGCACCAAAGTCTTCTCCTCTGCTAACTCTGAATTGAAAACAGGGCTTCACAGCCAAAAGAACTGTCTATGAACCATACACTAGATAGGTCACAAAGCCAAAACTGTGTATTTTTCTCCCATAGCATTCAACAACATGGGAGCTACAAACTGCTTCAGCCCAGAGCACAGGAAACTGAAGAAGGTCAGTACTTGGAGAGGATGCACACCCAGAGCTGCGCACAGTGGTAGTTAGGCTGGGAGAAGCTGGCAGTGGTAGCATTAGTTATGCTTCTGCTTTAATACAAAACACAAAAAATTAAACTGTTTTCCATTTTCATTTCAGCTGGGCAGAAATACAAAATTCGAGCTAAATTTCACAATTTAGCTTAACTGACACTGCTCTACTTTTTTGTTTCATGCAGTGGGCTGAGTGGCTTCCCAGCAATGCCAAGGAGTCCAACCTTCTTGTGTTCAGGAAGATCCAGTCACACTTTCCTAGAAACGGCTTTCATATTACCTTTCATCTGAACCTCTTTAGTATGCTTAGACTGTATTTACAAGTGGGATTTCTCAAGTAAAAGAGAATTTTTTTTTCTTACTTTTCCATACTGTTTGAGTAACAACCTAATTTCAAAAAACCCTGAAATGTATTCGGGGAAAAAAACCAAACAACTTCCTAGAAAAAAAGCCTTTATTTTCTTCTTTAAGAAGAAATAGAGCTTCAGTCTCAGACAACACATGTATTGGAGATACATTGTATAGGGAAAAAAATTCTCTGCTATTACTTGTCTCTGTAGACATATTTTTAACTGATAATACTACTCAGATCTTCCTCTTTGCAGAATGTTGGCAGAATTTCAAAAGTGAGTCAGTCTCTTAAAATACATCTTGCATCACTGTAGGGATACCGTTCAAGAGTCCACTTAAAATTTACATGGAACATTCTTTCTAAAATCTGTTTCCAGAGCAAAGCAAGTAGAAGTGTCACAGCTACTGGGTCTCAAGGAGCTCCTAAGCATCAGCTAAAGAGGTGCAACAATCCAGTCATCAACAGACAATTAAACACGACATTTTGAACATCACAAGTGACTTTTTGGAAACAGTTTTTTGCAAGATGCCTCTTCACAGGGTGCCTGACCAGCCATGTCCCTGCCAATTGCATGTTACATATTACTTCCACTCGTCCTAATGATACTGAACTGTCAGATGTTGGAGTGTTACTTTCCATATCTCAGTCACCATATTCAGCCCACTGACAAACCCGTGTGTTTTGATGCTTGCTTCATCCCTTTAAGTATCTCCACTCATTAGTTACTGAAAAAAAAGACACAATATGCTAACAGAGAAAGTGTAAAACCCCTAATGCCCTTCCAGTATTGAAGGAGCAGAATCGGAACACACTTGAACACCAAGCATGCACAAACAAATTAAAGCCAGTTGTCACTGTTAAAGTTATTGGAGACATAATTTATCAAGGAATCTTATCTAAATGCATCATCTGATAGAATAACGGATTGCATGCTTAGCTGAACTTATTCAGAAGGATCGCACCCCAACAAGCACAGCTTACAAGGCCTTTTACAGCAGGAAGAAATCAGATACCTGCTGTCTGCCCCACTCACTGGTGCTCCAATCCCACAGTCTCTACTCCCCTCAATGCTCAGACAAGCTAAGCTTTCCACACAATTAAACAATTCCGCTTACACTACATAAGCAGAACGAAAGCACCTAAAAGAAGCCGATGTTCTATCTTCAGCTTTTCTATCTACAGAGGAACTAAAAGCATCTGTGGACATTTTGCAGTAGTCAGTCAAGAAATCAGAAATACCTTCTTCATACCACAGATGGTTTTTTTATTCAAGGGCTGCAGCAATGATTAGAGGGGGCATCTCAACTATTACCAAGTCCCAGTAAAGTCATCAACACAGTATGGCATTTTCAGATGTCCAACCTCCTCTACCTAAAAAGAGATTCAACTGAAATACACAGGTATCTTAGAAGCCTGTACAAGGTAAAACCCTTGACTACTCACATAGCACTCCAGCTCTGGAAGTCAAGCTTTCACATAAGCCTCATCATGAGACTTTTCCTCTGCTCAGAGTGAAGATGCAGACTGTGCTGGTGGATCCCCAAGCTGATCCAAAGGGCCCATGTTCCCAGCAGCTCATTCCTGCCCCTACACTGCTCCCACTGTTGTGTCAACAGAAGTATTTGTGCAGCTGCATGATGAAAAGCAGCAGGGAACTGATCCAGCCAAAGAGTAATCTGCTGAAAAGATGGGGATGTGGAGGAAGGTCTTATACTGACTCAGTTTTGTTCAAATCCAGCATGCATAGGAACGAGCATGAGTGGCCAGGAAGCTCAATCTGGCACTGTTTCTGAATTGCAAACTGAATTACAGCCTAAGGTGAAGATCCTTTTTATCCTCTTTCTCAGTAGGCTCTTTCTGCTGAGTGCCAAATCAGCTTTAAGACTTCTTGCCACCCTAAATTAGGAGAGCTGGTTTAGTTGAGGCCACACTCCTGTCTCCTATGCTTACTGAATCCTTCTAACAGCTTTCGTCCCAGTGTCAGAAAAGCAGGCTTTTGGAATGCTTTTCCCGGCAGGTGACTTCAGCTAGAATGCTTAACAATAATCCAAAAACAATGCTTAAAATTCACTCACAGCTCTTCCTGGCAAATGATTGCAAGTATTCAACTTATGATATTTATAGCTTAATTTTTGGAACTATGTAATGCTGGTACAAATATATAATAATTACCAGTCACCAGAAATCTTTATAATTTTTATTTAAGCCATTCATTTCTCAAGTAACATGAAAAATTGCAAAGATTCTTTTTATTCCTGCAAGCATGAAAAAAGTGCTATGACAGATAAGAGTAGATGACCAGAAGCTAGGGAAACTGATCACAGAAACAGTACCTACATGCAGCCCACCCAATAGCTGAGCAGCATACAACTTTAGGACACCACACTTAATACTAGGAAGTATTGGGAAGATTTGTGAATAAGTTTTCAACATGTTGTAAGAAACTTAAAACAACCAAGTGTAAAGAAGAATCTTTCAAGACCTACGGAAAGAGCAGAAAAGGCATAAAATCTAGGGCCACATGCTTTCCCTATTTCTTTGCAGAATTACACCAAGCCTGCACATCACCTTGTGCAATCCTCCTGGAGTGCCTCAGAGCCCTCACACCAGCTTGCCATTAGCAGATGCTTAAAGTCCTTTCACCTACACACATATCTCCTGTGCCATAGTGGGCTACCCAGTGCTGAATGCTTTGTCACACAGAGAGGAAATGGTGCACAGCAGTTGTCCCCCTCAAGATGGAAGGAGAAGGTGATGGGAGAAGAATGCAGCACTGGATGATGGTTCACCTCCATGACCAGTGCAGCCACCTCCTGTTGCTGCAGTCCTGTGCAGCACCAGGAAGACAATCAGCAGCAGCCGGGGCAAGGGCTGCAGGTTATCCATGCTATATCCAGACAAGAGAACAAAGTACTATGGAAGCAGTGGATGTGGAGGCTAAGGCAGATGAAGTACCTGAGGAGATGGAGAAGAGGTCCAGCAAGAAGGGTGCATAGAAACTGAAGGTGTTGGGGTGAGAGCAGACGGCAAATGTTGAATCAGGCCTTGACAGAACTCTTGCTGCTCAGCAATAGCTTGTGTGATGACAGAGAGAGCTAGGTTGTAAAATTGAGTTCGTTTGGGGTATTTCTGATGGTGGTTTGTTTCTGCCACATTTTTCATCTAGCCTTAGGGTCACAAACTAGCACTTTCAGTATTTGACAGGCACTATCATATTTCTCCTGTTTGCCTGTATTTATATGTTACTGTACAAGATAATACTTGATGTCAGACTGGTATTCTTCTGCTTCACGTGTACAATTTCTTATTTCAGAAGGGCTGAGTAGAAACATTTCAGAATATCTTCTTATTTACATCAAAATTAAAATAACTTACACTATAATACTTCTGTGAGAAGACTTCCCTGTCGGAGGACAGGACATATCTTGGTGCAACAGAAAAAATACTTTCAAGTGCAATAATCTGAGTTGCATACTAGGCTTCTTCTACTAATAAAACACACTACTTTCTTCCTCAGACTAAAATAATCTAAATGTAGAAAAAGCTGTCAGTTTTTTAAAATCAACCAATTCTAAAAATACCCTTTGTATAATATATTCAGATTTCCTTTCCATTACAATAAATTACAGTTCTGGTCTTAATTTAATTCACAAATTTCCATTTCAGTTGTGTATTCTAGGAACATAATGTAAAGCCAGAAATTTGAATGACAATGGTTGCTTGTTTGGGGTTTCATTTGCGAGAAATATAAAACTTATCTTGTGCTTCTTTTTGCTGCTGTTTCACCATTCTACAAGGAATGAGACAACCCTATATTACGATTCAACAACTCTCATTTTGTCCTTGCAAGTGTATCTATTTAAACAAAACCCTTCTTTGTAAGAACTTCAGTGTCCTGCCCTGTGCAATGGAAAAAAACAAAACAAAAAATACCACACCACACAAAAAAAGAAACCCAAACCAAAAAAACACCTCGTCATTTGTCACAGTAAAAATCACTATCTTGCTTCAATGATAACACCGAGAACAGAAAGTTTAAAACTAGTCCATACAGCAGGGGATGAGGAAGTTCTCCTACAAACATCTTCAGCTAAAACCCTGCAAGTTCCCTTATAAGAATAGCAATATGAACAGTAATGCATTGAAATGACAAACTGAGACAACTCATTTAAGGAAGTGTGCTTTGAGGAGTCTTTTCTAAGGGTACTCTGCAAATAAACCAAGCAAATCACTGTGTTGTATGCTCCAAATAGTTAAAAGGGTGACAAAAAATTACCTTATCCTAGCAATGAATAGATACATGATAGATGTATCTATATTGCATCTAGAACTGATACATGGCTAACTACTTCTGACAGTTGTCAGTAATCCGAATCATTTAAGAGCGGAAGGCTTCTCAAAACCCCAAAGTATGAAAAGTTCTCTCAATTTCCTGCCAAATCCTTAGCTCCACTTCAACAAGAAAGGCTGCTGGTCAGCCTAAAGCACCTCCAATTAGCCAAACCATCTACATCAGGAAGACAATACACCTGTTTGCTACACACCTTTAAGAGATGAAACCGTTTACCCTTTCCTAAGGATCTGCTACTCTTTGACTAGACTAAATGCTAAAAATTTAAACCATTTTACCCATTTACTAGCAGTTTTTCTGCTCTGTTACAATTTCAACTGCAAGATTAGAAAAGCTGGCTTACTAGTTGCCACTGAGCCATTGAAAACTACTCCCCACACACTGGTTCTGCAGCAGTTTCTAAACCAGTAACAGTCCAGCTGCATTTTTCATTCCAAATACTCCCCTTTAGCTGTTAAAGTGCTCGGTTGGTTTCCAGGTTTAAGGATACAATGCATTAGGAGGCAGAAGATGCTATCTGCAGCCAGAACACCGACAGCTGTGCCTGGACTGTGCCTACTGCTGACATAAGGATTTCAGATGAAGGACTCTATTGTAGCCAAGAAATGCACAGCTTCCCCCCTGCCCTCAACACCAAAGTTAGGCTTCCATTGTCTAACAAAATTCAGTAAACCTGTTGCTGCTGAATACTGCCTTCTCTTAGGATTTCAGGAAAGATTTCACTCAGTTCTAACATGCTGTTTGCCAGTAACTCAGACCTGATGTATCTCTACGTACTGTCACCCAACACAAAACCCAAAGTTCAATGCGACAACACTTTCATGACAAACCATATGCCTCAATTCTACTCAGCCACTTAAATTTGGTATTTTTTCCAAGTAACTTCTTACTTGCACTGTGTCTTCACATTACAAATCACAGCAACTTTAAGACGTAAGACTAAGATTTAAATTTCCTTCCACAGACTAAGTCATTGAGTGTTTTTTGTCTTTTACCTCCCCAACTACAGTAATTTCACGACTATATGTTGCACCCTTTTGACTAAAATTTTGGTCCGAACCCAGAAGTGCACCTTATAGTCCGATGCGCCTTATATAACGTACAAAGTTGCGAAATTTGCCAACCTGGAAGTGCGAGCTGTGAGCCGAGCCGCAAAGTGAGGGCAGCATCATGGGAACGCCGAGCCGCTAGGGGAGGCGGGACCGGGCAGCCGTGGCCGGCAGGAGCTGCGCGGGGTGGGCGGGACTGGGAGGCCCTCGGTCAGCAGGAGCTGTACAGGGAGGGAGGTAGCGGGCAGTCCTGTGCCGCCCCAAGCCGCCCCGAGCCGTGGGTGGCCCCAAGCCGCCCCGAGCCGCGGGCGGTCCCGAGCCGCCGCAAGCCGTGGCAGCCCTGAGCCACCCTTGAACCGCAGCAACCCCAAGGTGAGAGCCGTGGCCACCCCAAGCCACGAGCCGCGGCAGCCCCGAGCCCTGCCTCGCCAGCCGGGGGCAGGCGGGAGTGCTGGGGCCCGCGCACGGGGAGGGTGCCTGAGGTTGCGTTTAAAGGCTACACCAATCTGTGAAAAATGTTTGCAAATTGAGCACCTGCCAGTAAACTCCACGATTGCAAGATTCCATTACTAATTCATTACTTTGTTGCGCGCGGCACGGATCTTCACTGCAAAAAAAAAGTGCTCCTTATAATCCGGTGCGCCTTATATAATGTACAAAGTTGCAAAATTTGCTGACTCCCGGAGGTACGCCTTTTAGTCCGGTGTGCCTTATAGTCATGAAATTACTGTACATGCAATTTCTACCTACAAATGCTTCCCAGCTTGTCACTTGGCCAGAGGTCTCCTCAAAACCTTTCTAGAAAACCTTCACAGGTTTTGATAACAGCAAACAATCTAAAGACAAAGGAAGACAGCTGCCTTACTTATTCTTGCACTAAACACCTTTTGTGCCAACCAGCAGTTTCTAAATAACAGTCATTTACAGCACTGTATATGAGTTACTGGGGATTGCAGGTCAACTGTGTCACAGGTAAGAGAACCAGCTCTGAAACAGCATGATCAAGCTCTGGTGCAGAATGAATGAAATAAACACATCACAGAGATGGTGCTCAGTTATTTCAAGGGCCAGCTTAAATCTAGAAAGAGCCTTTTAAAGTTTTGAAACGCCTATCTGATGACAGCTTACAGACACAGCAGATTCCATTCAAAACCCAGCTTTGCTGTGAACCCTGCAGTCTCAGACTGAGAACCTTGTGGGAAGACACCACAGGCATGGAAACAAAACCATGCTAATCAGTAAGCCTCAGCCTCAACTCTGTTGAGATCTCAGTGAGTTTTCAAAGTGCCACAGTACCCCCTAAGTCTGTGGTTGCTGAGAAATTTTATAAACAAGAACAATTAGAATTCTGCTAGATGTAAAATAGCCACTATGTTGTGTAAGCACGATACTACTCCCACCCAAATCTTAATTTTATAGCAGTTACTTCATCCCCTGCCAAGCCCTTGTAGAGGGTTACTCTGGCATACACTTTAGTTTCATGACCAGACTGCTACATTGGGAAGATGTAGGTGAAAAAAAAAAATTATCAAGGTCAGCATACACTGAATATCATTCATCAAAACTGGCTACTTAATACCATTTGATTCTGCAAGCATTTGACTATGTAATGTAGTAAACCAATGAGCTGATCATGTATTTCACAACATTTTTCCTCCCTTCCTATGAAGCCACTAGCTATGACTACAGCACTCAGCATCTTCAGCTCCAGTGTGTTTCTATCAGATAGAACCTGGGTGTACCATCACTACTCCCAGTACCTTGGGCCATAATACAATTTGCACATGCTTAACAACACTCCACAAGAACCCTCCCAGTCACACCAAATCCCCTTGGAAAGCATTCATAAGTGCTTTGATTATACTACTGACTGCTCTTGAGTGCAGATTACCACCAATACCAGCAACTTGTATTATTTCAAAAGCAGATTTCAATTACGAGCAAGTTTACTACTAGAGAGCTCTAGTTGCTCCCAGCAATAATCTTCAATCTTCTGCTGACACAATCAAAAGCAACATAATTCAGAGGTGGGCAGAAGACTGTCTCATAACAAGGGATGCAGGATCTGTAATATTTAAACCAAAATGCTAGCTATTTAGCTAAAAATAGAAATATAGCACCTTACCAAAAATCTCCTACCTTTTTTCCTGGTTCAAAAAAACTAGCTACCTTCCTTTCCACTGCTTAACACCTAGATACTAACAGTCCAATTATATTCCTATCGCCACTGACAATTTGGATCATTTGTATCCTCACCTCACAGAGACAAGGAAGAGCTTATTAAACAATAAGAACTGATCATTAGTTTAAGTCAGTTAAAATTACAATAAAATTATCAGAAACACTTAAAAGCCTGCAAGGTTCCATTTCTTCTTAAACTCCTGAGAATGTGGATATGTCTCTCCACTGTTCCAGTCAAAACACCTCTCTTCTCCACAGCATTGGCCATGCCTACACATGGAGAATGTTTCTTAACAGTAACATTAACATGAAGCTCTTCCTCAAGTGTCTGAGCAACCAGCAGGTCACCGATGTATCTTACTCTGCATAAGTTGTACTCTGTACAATCTCAAAATTAGGTTTTTAAACCTTAATGAAGACAGGTGATTTTAACTGAGTCAATCTCATTAATATTTTCAAATTCACACTGTCACAAAACTGTACATTTAAGCTACAGATTGAAAATCCAGGCAATATTAAGCAGTATACCTTACACCCATGAGCAGCAAGGAACACATTCATTTGTATGTCTAAATTTCTCTTGCAGAATTTAACCCTCTTCCTCTCCTATTTTTCCCTTACCCATGCCGTTCCACCTCAACAACACTTGACCTATAATTTTCTGAATAACTGAGTAGCTTCTGTGTTTCCTAGAAATTACTGTATTTAAAGCAGAAGAAAAATCACTACCAAGAATGGATCCCGTGCTCTTACTAGACCAAGACAACAGCAGCTTGGCAAGGAGTGCCTGGACATAGATGTGTACTTTCCCAGGGTGATATCGGATGGAAAAGCACTTGTGTGCTTGGAAGCAGAGTATCATTGGGGACCTCCTGCTTCAACATTTCCTTTTATCTGACCACAGAGTTACTACAGAGAAATAAGAGCTACCAAAACATCCCTAATAAGCACTAGTAACTACTCTCTTTGAAGTACCTCATCACCTACTTTCTGTAGCCCATAAAACAGCAGGTGACTGACTCAGCTCAACTTGAGCAGCCTGGCAACCCTGATATTCCCAGTACTTTCGTTTCATAGCTAATATTGTGATCACAGGCTATGACTGAGCAATTGAATGACAATATTAATGAACTGCAGTAACGTGCTTTTTATTTTTTTTTAGTACAGTAATTTCACGACTATAAGGCGCACCCTTTTGACTAAAATTTTCGCCCGAACCCGGAAGTGCGCCTTATAGTCCAGTGCGCCTTATGTATGGGCAAAAGTTCGGAAATTTGCCAACCCGGAAGTGTGAGCTGCGAGCCGCGGTGGGAGCCGGTAGGGCTGCAGCTGCCGGGTGGAAGCGGGGCCGTGGGGCCGCAGCCGTCGGGTGGAGGCGGGGCCATGGGGTCACGGCTGCCAGGTGGAGGTGGGACTGTGGGGTCGCAGCTGCTGGGTGCAGGGGGGCCCATGGCACCCCGGCAGGCATGCCCCGGCCCCGTGGAGGCGGCACAGAGCGGCGCCGGACATAGCCAGGCCCCGGGGAGGCTGCACAGAGCAGCGGCGGGCATAACCCGGCCCCGGGGAGGCTGCACGGAGCAGCAGCGGGCATAGCTCAGCCCCAGGGAGGCTGCATGGAGCGGTGGTGGGCATAGCCTGGCCCCGCCAGGTACAGACGGGCCCAAGGGTCCATGGTTGCCGGGTTGAGGCGGGGCCTCGGCCAGTAACCGTGCGGGGGGAGCTGGGGGTGGATCCTCGCTGCAAAAAAAAAGTGCGCCTTATAGTCTGGTGTGTCTTATATGATCTACAAAGTTGCGAAATTTGCCGACTCCCGTGGGGTGCGCCGTATAGTCCGGTGCGCCTTACGGTCCTGAAATTACTGTATATCATTATTTTTCTCTGCCTGTGAACCATCAAGGGCTACAAATTTGTACTGATTTCCTTATCCTTCCAACAGCTACCCAAAAAGCTGCCAATGTTTGACAAGTCAATGACAGGCATTCCTCACTCTAGTACCATGAAGTCCAAATGGTTCAGATTGAGAAAAGTTGGGGTTTTTTTAAGTAGTCATCAAAAACGTATTACTTATTTTCAGTAAGTATCTTGATTCCTAAATAGAATTTTAGATTTTAAGTCATTTACCATAGAACATCACAAACAGGTACTACTAGTGCAGTAAGTAATCTTCAACTTATTTCAAAAGTACTTAATGTTTTAAGAGAGAAGCACACTGCAGTATCTTCTAAGTGTATCTAAGTGTATGGGTTTTGCCTCAATTTCAAGTGCCCCAAAAGAACAACTCTCTAACAACAGTGAACAGCAATTTTTACCTGCTAACTACTTGCCAGTGAAATCATACAGTGGTTAAATACCAGTTGCTGGGGTTTAATGCTTTTCCCATTACATGTGGAATCACTGAAGATTAATCAACTCTGCAATCCAAAACATCTAGGTGGATGTAAGTAATTTTCATTTCTTCATGGAGTCTGTCTTATAATTTTGTATTTGGAAAAGCAATTGAAACTCACATTTATATTCAATTTACTAAAAAAGTTCTTAGTTACGGATAGTTTGCTTTTATTTATGTTAAGTATATATAAGTTTCTTAGTAGAACACATTTTAGCTAAACTAACAAGAGGAAAAAATTACTAAATTTCTTTTTTTGACTGGGATGCAATTTCTCTCATGTGCTTCTAAGTAATGTTAGTTTTGAATCTTCATGCTTAGGACAATAATTTCATTGTTGTACATAAAAATAAAATTATCTTAAAAGTAACAGTAACTATTTGTAATGTTTGAAACATTGCAGTTATCAAATGCTTAAAAAAATTCATTACAAATTCATTTGAGTTTTTAGTAAGAGCAGTTCTTGTTCCAACTACAACAGCTCTAAGAAATTAACATTTTTGCTACAAATCCAAACCCTAGGGCAAACTTGGGGGATTAAGTCACTTCCATTAAATGAGATCTTATCCACTCAGCAGTGTTATTTGTGTGTTGGCTACAGCACTGCTATTGCCAGACAGACTGCACTAAGCCACTGTGCAATCAATTAATGCAAACAACTGTTACATCCACTGCTAACATCCTAAGCAGTAAGATCAAGGACAAATACTAAAGATGTCCTAATTTTTTCACATCTGGGAACATGAAAAAAGGCAAGTTCATAATTCCAGGACATACAAAACAGTTTTGGGGGCTTTTTTATGGTTTGGAGGTTTTTTGTCTGTTTTTAGTTTTTGTTAGTTTGTTTTTAGTTTTGTTTTTTTTAATGTGACAATGCTACCATGAACTTGTGTCAGAAGATACAAACTAAAATAAACATGACAAAAAAGTATTAGTGCCTGACTTTATTTTAAACTATTAAAGCAAAATTAAAATCCATAGAGCAAATTCAGGGGTCTCAATCTGTAACATGGAACACTAGTAACAGATCTTAAAAATAACACTACTTCCTGATTCAGAGAATGTTTAGGCCTTTACTTGCTAGTAAAAATAAATTCTTATCTAATCATAATTTTTACAAGCTTCTGGTATGCCCATGGGATTTTTGAACTAAAAATTCTGTTACATAATTAAGCGGAATGCATCAAACTCCACAGTTCTGCATCTTCATGCTAGTGAGTTTTGTTCCTCTCCCCCTTTGGGGATCTACATTTTCAATATGCATTTGTTCCTTTCAATTCTCAATTTTAAGGCTGACTACATTTAAAAACTGTGCATTTAGTTCACTTCGGTAAACCATACAACCTCTGGATTTGTTCTGAGACCTCTGCTACGTTCCTCTTCTCCCCTGCCTGAGCAATTCCAAAGTGATGGTTTTTCTTCCTAGCCATGGAGAAATGTCTGTCATAACACATGGAAGACTCACCTTTAAGACACTCCCCAGTACATTTTAAAAAAAGTATAGGTATTATTCTAATTAAATAGCATTCAAACTGGTCTATACACATTGCACTTGACCAATAACAGCCTATTAGTTACTTGACTTCTTTTCACCAATTAGAACTAGCAAATATATCATTACAAAACTGCCTCTTGCCTCTGGAGAACACTCGAGCATGTCAACAAATTACTAATTTCATTGGGTATTTAAAATTTAATATTTACAGTAATTTCACGACCATAAGGCGCACCTCTGGGAGTCGGCAAATTTCTGAAATTTTGCCCATACGTAAGGTGCACCGGTCTATAAGGCGCACATTTTTTTTTGCACCAAGGATCTGCGCCGCACGCAACAAAGTAAAAAAATAGTAACGGCATCCTGTGATCGTGGGGTTTATTGGCAGGTGTTCAATTTGCAAACATTTTTCACAGACTGGCGTAGCCTTTAAACGCAGCCCCAGGCACCCCTCCCTGTGCTGCGGACCTCGGCATTCCCACCCACCCCCGGCACCAGCTGGCGAGGCGCAGCTCGGGGCTGCCGTGGTTCACAGCGGTTTGGGGCAGCTCGGGGCTGCCGCGGTTCGGGGCGGCTCGGGGTTGCCCACAGCTCGGGGCGGTTCAGGGCTGCCAGGGTGCAGCTGCGGCTCGCACTTCTGGGTTGGCTCGGGGTGGCCATGGTTCACAGCTCAGGGCTTCTGTGGCCACCCACTCCCACCCTCCCCACGCAGCTTCTGCCAGTCAGGGTTGCCTGCAGCTGACTGCTCTCACCCACCCTGCGTGGCTCCTGCCGGCCGGGGCTGTCCATGGCCGCCTGCTCCCTCCCTCCCTGCGTGGCTCCTACCGGCCGCAGTCGCCCACTCCCGCCCCCCCTTGTGGCTCAGCACTCCCACAGCGCTGCCTCCCCTCGCGGTTTGGCTCACAGCTCGTGCTTCCAGGTTGGTAAATTTCACTTTGTACATTATATAAGGTGCACCGGACTCTAAGGTGCACTTCTGTGTTCGAACCAAAATTTTAGTCAAAAGGGTGCGCCTTATAGTCATGAAATTACTGTAATTTAAACAAAGCTGCTTAAATTTTCACGAAGTGCAGTTAGGGCAACTAAGAAGTTCAACTAACAGCTAAAGCCTGACTGAGAGGATGTCAGTGTGATGTGAAAATAAAGACATAATCAGTAATTCTGATACTGAAATAACATCCAAAATAACTGTCTATGTCGAACTAGACAAATACTAAATTTTTACTCAACCTTATGCCTGATTAGTTTACAACACTCTTCCTGTGAGAAGGTACATACTTGTTTCTGTTTCTCTGTAATAATAATTTTTTTTTAAAATCACACATACACACCCACCACCCTTCCCTCAATATTTGAAACTGGGGTCTGAGGGTGGTGTGTGGCTCCTCCAAATAAACTAACCTTTATGTATAACTATGACTTTTATAAGCAACTGCTGTACTGCTTTAAAAAGCACCTTCACTCTGGAAGCTCTGGGAACAACTCATTTTAAAGGCACTTTGACAGAATGCTTGCTACTATTTATTATAACTGGAAATTTTGTGCAATATTTTGAGTTATTTGGTATATCTAATTAGCTAAACCCCTTCTTATAAAAACTTCAGCAAAGTGGATTTGAAATAAAATAACACTGTGTTTACCCTTGCTAAATCAAACTCAGCTACAGATATTATTGTAAGCTTGAAGTAAATATTCAAGAAAAACATCCACAACCAATGAATAAATACAACAGTCCCCTTTGTAAGTGTGCTAGTTAATTACACCTAATCTACTTTAAATTCAGGGTTTAAGTGCTTTTTAATTCAAGTGAAAATCTTGTGTTTGGGTAGATACACATTTCAGCAGGAGCACATAGAAGTTTTTCTAGGATTTATTACTAGGAGTAAAATGAAAATCCAACTGGTATTAACACCAAATACTTCCTAGGAAAAGTGGCCTCAGAAGAATGAAGCCACAAACCTGGTAGATACTAATCTAAACTATGCCATGACAAATCTCATTTACAGAACCAGTAGCTTTCCTAATGTGCACAGAAGAAGAGATGGCATTTCCCGTTCTGTAGTTGTGTGCATTCACACTCAAGCTCAATCCAAAAATACTCTTCTGCAAACAGAACAGTAGTTTTGTATTAAGCTTATTTCACGAGGACGACAGTATGATGAAGGATAACAATGGAATCTTTTAAAGTTCTTTGTGAACAAGTATTTAAAAATAGAAATACAATAATTTCACGATTATAAGCCGCACTTGATTATAAGCTGCACTTCCGGGTGTCGGCAACTTTTCGTTCTTTGTCCATATATAAGCCGCACCTGATTATAAGCCACATGTCCAGGTGTCAGCAACTGTCTTGGGTTACAATACAGAGTGTGATAAAAGGTATCTATTCTATCACCATCTCTTGAGGGTGGGGGCAGTGATCCTTATCTCAACGGCAGATACTCTGCTAATGGGCCGTCCATTGAAACCAGGTGGGGCATTGTTCTTTATCTTTTCACAACCCATCCTTCCTCCAGAGAGTCATTTTCTACTAATGGCCCATTGAGTCCCACTCTGTGACTGATAAAATTACTTCATCCCACTGGAAGTTGCTCCAGCCAGGGGAAAGAGCCCAACATTTCTTACCAAGATAAAAACAGAGGTTTTGGGACACTAAGGGAGCCCCTTTCTCCACTGGACTCCAGAGGAAAACTGGATTTCTCCACATCACCACTGGACCTCTGGAGGGAAACTGCACCTTCTGCAGGAGCACTGCTTCAACTAAATCACATCTGTCATTGCAGGAGGATGCAGCTACCATGGAATGGGACTGCTACCAACACCCTGCCTGACAGGGTGTCAGGTTGTACTCTGACTGTGTCAGGGTTTGGAGTTTGTTTCTTTGTAGTACTGTATTTCTATTTTAATTTCCCTAGTAAAGAACTGTTATTCCTAATTCTTATATTTTTGCCTGAAAGCCCCTTGATTTCAAAATTGTAATAATTTGGAGAGAGGGAGTTTACATTCTCCATTTCAAAGAGAGGCTCCTGCCTTTCTTAGCAGACACCTGTCCTCCAAACTAAGACACAAAGCCAGAGTACAACCTGACACCCCATCAGGGTGACACCCGTCAGTCAGGGTGTTGGTCGCAGTCCCATTAAATGGTGGCTACAGTCCTCCTGCAGTGACAGATGTGGTTCAGTTGAAGCCGTGATCTTATAGAAGGGTGCAGTCACGCTCCGAAGGTCCAGAGATGAAATGGAAAAAAAGTCCGGTTTTTCCTCCGAAGTCTAGGGGAAAGAGGGCGACTTGCTGCTCTAGAATTTCAGTTTTTATCTAGGTAGGAAAGGCTGGGCTCTCCCCCCTGGCTGGAGCAACTCCCAATGGGATGAAGTAATTTTATCAGTCACACAGTGAGACTCAATGGGCCATTAGCAGAAAATAACTCTATGGTGGGAAGATGGGGGCTGCAAAGATAAAGAACAATGCCCTACTGGTTTCAATGGATGGTCCATTAGCAGAGTATCTCCCACAAAGATAAGGATCACTGCCCCACCTGGTCACAACAGATAGTGATAGAATAGATACAGTAAATTCACGAATACAAGCCGCACGGAGTATACGCCGCATATCCGGTGTGTTGGCAACATTGATGTCTTTGTCAATAAATAAGCCGCACCTGGAATATTAGCCGCACTTTAGTTCGCCGCGAACTTTCACAAAGTCGTCATTTAGTAACACAATCGCGGGATCGCCGGGGCTTACTGGCTTACTGCCGACCTCGGAAACATTGTTTCCAAGTGAAAAAAGACACACCCTCTATTTACAAGCCGAAAAAGACAGGAACAATAGTGTGGTCATTTTGCGAGCATTCCCAATGGATCCGCGTTGCCTTTAAACAGCCGCTCAGCCACGCGGGCAGGCAGCTGAGCTCCGAGCGGAGCCACATCTCCGTGCTGGCACAGGAGCGGCCGCTCTGGCCCTCGCAGCCCCGTGGCCGAGCGGCCGCTCTGGCCCTCGCAGTCCCGTGGCCGAGCGGCCGCTGCAGCCCTCGCAGCCCCGTGGGGCGAGCAGCCGCTCTAGCCCTCTCCCTGTGAGTCGAGTGGCCGTTCTACCCCTCTCCCTGCGGGCTGAGCGGCTCCCCCAGCCCTCTCCCTGCAAGCCGATCGCCCACTTCATCCCTCTCCCTGCAGGGAGAGAGGCTCCCCCAGCCCTCTCCCTGCGAGCCCAACCAGCCCCGTAGCCGCACAAGACTGAAAACACTTTAAAAAGTACAGAGAAATATCACACACTTTTATCGAACTGCCGAGGTAACTCGCCGAGGTAACTCACCCCGATAACAACCCCCGCCCCTCAGTAACGCCGCCATCCACAGGCAGGCAATAAGCTGTTCTCTGATTGGTTCATCGTCGGAACAACGGGAAACCATGGATTTCAAACTGTTTCGGCTCGGGACTGGACTGGTATGATACTAGGTAAGGGCAGATATCACATTTTTGTTCATAGATTAGCCGCATCCAAATATTAGCCGCACTTCCGGGTTTCCACCAAAATTTTTGTCTAATTACTGCGGCTTGTATTCGTGAAATTATTGTACTTTGATCACATCCTGTATTGTAACCCAAGACAGCAGGGCTGGTGTGATTGTTACTAATCGGTTACTTTGTTGTGCGCAGATGCTCACTGCAAAAAAAATAAAGTGCGCCTTATACTGCGGTGCACCTTATATGTGGACAAAGTTCAGAAATTTGCCAACACCCGGAAGTGAACCTCATACTCTGGTGTGTCTTTCACTTGTGACATTACTGTATTTTCTAATATTACAATCCTGGAATTGCATAGAACCAGTACACTTTGTTAACGGTGAAAAAGACCACTCCACTCTACCAATTTAAATCCACATTACTACTAGTTTACAAGTGTGCTTTCCTTACCAACTTTGTATTGTATAGTTAAAGATGCAGCATTTTCTAAAGCTAGTAACATATACAGCTAAAAAAAGAGACAGAAAACTTTGCCTTGAATTTCAAGTATCTGCAGCTGATCAAGCACTGTCCTTTTATCACAAAATACAAGCAGTATGAATAAAAAAAATCTTAGATTTGGATGAGAACTTTTAAGAGATCTCTTGGCTTCTCTTTTATGTAAGAACAATAGTCTAAAGATTATTAAGCTCAATTAATTGGTATTTTAAGACATCATTAGGCTGCACAAATAACTTTGCAGGACTAAACTGAATATAGGTTGCACTGCCTAGAAAGCTAAAGTAATAGGAGAAGTCTACAAGATTATAGGTGCCTTTGCTTTTCTCTTCCAACTTGCATTTTAAGGACATTTTGAGGAAAATTTATCGCAAACGATATTTATTGATATCAGTACAATTACACCATCATAAACTATTACAAGAATTATACAATTATAAAATAGTGATAATCTGTATTTATCATTATTTATTGTTGTAAGTAACAAGTTCCTCAAATAATAACCAGTTAATTCAACTGTTGCAGAGAAAGCTTTATTTGGCTAAGAAAAAAAATACATACAGCATATGCTCTAATATGATTATAGGATTGTCTCATATAACTCTATTTTCACATCTCTACAGTATAAAGCATTATCTCCAAGTGGAATTTGTGTGTGACATCAGTTCTTGGCTATTCCAGTAAAACAAATTGTGAGCTCTCTTAGAACTGGCTCTAGCTACCCAAAGAATGGCCAGCACAGCTCCATACCACTGTGTGTTGCCATCCTCTGCACCATCCCACATACATGAAGCATATTCCTAATCCTAACCATTAAGGGCTACTGGTTGCATGTGCTTCACAAACAGAGACAACGTTTCCCTAACATAGGTCTGGCATTCAAACTCCAAGGAGTCATCTCAATGGAAGAAAAATTAAATAGAATGGAAAAATCTTGCAAATTGAAATGGACTGCACCAAACTACCACTTTCTTCCACACATAATAATTACTCAAATACATCCACATTATTATTTACATGCACAAATGCCAGTACTCAAAAAAGCTCCCTTCAGTCTCAGCAATGAAATGACCTGTGACACCATTGAGTACAGACAGATTTCACAGTACATCTTTCTGGAGGCTGAGGTCATCCACAACAACTTCAACACTGTACTAGTATCCGAGCTTATATAAAAAATCCACTTCCAAGACCTATTTGAATGCCAATATTAATCACACTGTCACATGCATGTGTCACCAGGCACAGGGGTTCACTCAAATACAAAGAGAAAATTATGACAGCATTGGTCAACACCAAATTAAACAACAGCTGTCTTTGTATGTAAGATTTTTTATTTTTGTCATTACAATGAACGAATAAGCCTATTTAAGAATGAAATAACACATTATAATCCTTTATTTCTACAATTTCCATAATCATCTTGTTAATCGACTCCACCAACAGATGCAACATGTTGCACCTCATTGGGGGGGATTTTCTCCTCTGTGGAGAATTTTTCCCATTATCATGCTAAGGGAGTCTGCCAGGCGGATACCTCAGCTTTTGATTGCTGAAGACAAAGGGATGGGTGGGGACTGTCTCCCTTGCTCAATCCCTGGCGGGGTTTTGGGGGTCAGGGTGGTTGGTCATTTTTGCTCCCTTGGCACTCTTGCTAGTCAAAACACCGAGGAGAGAGGTTTCTCTGCGGATGGACTGGCCTGGCACCCTGCTCTGCTACAGCCTTCTGCCTCGGAGACCACCACTGAGAACCGGGACCTAAACAGTGAGCAGAGTCTTCCTTCACCCTTCTCCCACCTGGGACACGGCCCTGCCGCTGCCGCCTCCACCTCCCTGCTTCCATCTGTTGCTGCCGCGACTGCGAGGGGCCCGCCCCACTCTCCACCAGGACCATGCGGAGGAGAAGAGTGTCTGCGACCGGAAAAAAAGGACTGGGATTGAGTTTTGCTCTGTTTTGTTGCTGATTTTCATAGCTGATGTTGTTCTTGTTTTGCCTTGTAGATATATCAGTAAAGAACTGTTATTCCTAAACCCATACCTTTGCCTGAGAGTCCCTTAATTTCCAAATTATAGTAAACTGGGAGGGAGGGGATTTTCACTCTCCATTTCAGGAAAAAAGCTCCTGCCTTTTTTCTTGGCAGTACCTGTCAGCAAAACCAGGACAACCCCATAAAAGGCATGCTAAACAAAACCATCTATGTAACAGGTATTAGTGAAAGGGATGAGGAGACACACTACCCCTTTGCAAACAAAATCTCATACTCAACTCCCAAAAGTTTCTCAAGGTCAATAATTTAGAACTGAAGTTAACAACTATGAGAGAGAGGATTTGTAGAGACTAGAAACAAAACATCTTACTTCTGAAGATTTAAAAACTATTTCAAGATGATGCTAGACTTGAGACTCGTTGTCCATTATCAGGCAATTCAAGGTCACAAACACTTTCACTTACTTTCATGACAACTGCCCTATGAATACTAAACTTTCCTTACAGAGGGATGTTGTTTAACTCCATATCTAATGCCTAAACTATATTGGCTCTGATGTGGTAGTGGCAGTTGACACACCTCAAGGATGGGCTGCCATCCAGAGGGACCTGGATAAGCTCAAGAAGTGGCCCCATGGGAATCTCATGAGGTTTAACAAGTGCAAGATGCTGCTCCTGGGTTGAAGTAAACCCTGGTATCACAGGTTGGGAATGAAAATATCAGAGCAGCCCTGCCCAGAAGGACTTGGGGTGCTGGTGGATGAGAGGCTGGACATGACCCAGTCACGTGCACTCACAGCCCAGAAACCAAACATCTCCTGGGCTGCATCCAGCAACAGGCAACAGGGAAGGGAGGGGATTCTGCCCCTCTGCTCTGCTCTGGTGAGACCCCACCTGCAGTGCTGCATCCAGCTCTGGGGGCCCCAGCATAGGACGGACAGGGAACTGTTGCAGTGAGACCAGAGGAGGGCCAATAAGATGATCAGAGGGATGATTCTAATCCATCTGCATGACAAGTAGCCAAACAGAGTAAGACTCTTCAGCATGCAAAAGTGTAGGAACAAGAGAAAGGTTTACAAAATCATGACTGACTTGGTCAGGGCAAATTAATTGTTTGCAAACTCTCTCAACACAAGAGAATAAGCTCTCAAAGAAAACTAGAAGGTAGAAGGCTCAAAACAACACAAGGAGGTGGTTAAAGTGATTGTGTACCACTGGATTTTCAAGATATAAAAGAATACACAAGCCTAAGGGAACACTGAACAAGTTGGTAGAAAAGCAAAACTCCACAGGCCACTGAAAATAAAGGAATATCATTCAGCTATGGAAGACCCAGTTGCATGCTGAGGCAAGAGCTGGAGTTGTTCAGCCTTGAGAAAAGGAGACTCAGAGGTGACCTTATCACTCTTTACAACTTCCTGAAAGGTGTTTGTAGTCAGGTGGGGGGTGGTCTCTTTCTCCAGGCAGCAAACAACAGAACAAGAAGACACAGTCTCCAGTTGCGCCAAGGGAAATACAGGTTGGATATTAGGAAAAAGTTTTTCACTGAAAGAATAATAAACTATTGGAATGTATGGCCTCGGAAGCTGTGGAGTCACCATGCCTGGATGTACAGTAATTTCATGACTATAAGGTGCACCCTTTTGACTAAAATTTTGATCCAAACCCGGAAGTACGCCTTAAAATCCAGTGCGCCTTATAATCCAGTGCATCTTATACACGGAGAAAGTTCCGAAAATTGCCAACTCGGAAGTGGGAGCCGCGGCTGCCCCGAGCCGCGGCAACCCCAGCACCGTGGCTCAGGGCGGCCGCAACTCCCACTTCCAAGGTGATTCAAGGTGGCCATGGCTCCTGCGGCACAGGGCTCCCACGGCACTGGGGATGCCGCGGCACGGGGCTCCAGCAGCACCGGGGCTGCTGCGGCTCCAACTTATGGGTTGGCTCAGGGTGGCCGCAGCTCCTGTGGCACAGGGCTCCCACAGTGCCGGGGCTGCCACGGCACGGGGCTCCCATGGCACCGAGACTGCCGCGGCTCCCATTTCTAGGTTGGCTCGGGGTGACCACGGGTCCTGCGGCACAGGGTTCCCGCAGCACCAGGGCGGCACAGGTCTGCCGTGGCGCCAGAGTGGCACGAGGCTCCCCTGGCGCTGCAGGAGCCCCGTGCCGCAGGAGCCATGGTCACCCTGAGCCAACCCAGAAGTGGAAGCCGTGGCTGCCCCGAGTCGCGGCCACCCCGGCGCCACACGAGCCTCGTGGCCACCCCAAGCCAACCTGGAAGTGCGAGTCACGAGCAGGGGAGGGCACCTGGGGTTGTGTTTAAAAGCCACACCAATCTGCGAAAAACGTTTGCAAATTGAGCACCTGCCAGTAAACCCCATGATTCCATTACTAACTCATTACTTTGTTGCCCACAGATCCTCGCTGCAAAAAAAAAAAAAAAAAAAAAAAAAAAAAGTGCGCCTTGCAGTCCAGTGTGCCTTATATATGGACAAAGTTTGGAAATTTGCCGACACCCGAAAGTCCACCTTATAATCTGGTGCGCCTTGTAGTCGTTAAATTACTGTATTTTTAAAAAGACTGGATGTGGCGCTTGGTGCCATGGTTTAGTTGAGGTGTTAGGGCATGGGTTGGACTAGATGATCTTGGAGGTCTCTTCCAACCTCGTCATTCTGTGATTCTGTGAAGAGAGTGGAGAAGCTTCACAGATGTTTATCCCATCCTTGTGGGATGTTTCCTGGAGATTTGGTTTGGTCACTGGCAGAGGTAGAATAGCAGGAGAGAGAAACATTTGGTTTGGCCTGGAGGGACAATAACTCCTCATGTTTCTTTACCTGAAGACATTTCTAAAATATTTACAGACAGGAACTTTGGCTGTAAATAACAAATTTCATAGTTAGCAACCTGTTGCAACACCAGCCAAACATTGTACCATGAAAGAACTAGTATTCTGTGATAACTCATGTCCACACATTTCATTTATCATCTAAAATGAAAGCTGATCAAAAGATTACTTTAGTAATTTTATTATTACCTGGGAAACAGTACTAACAGTATTCTAGTTAGAGGAACAACTGCTCCTCTCATGTGAGTGTTCATAATTAAGATGAAAGCAATGAAAGTAATGTGTGGCCTTTTATGCATATGAACTTGCTAGTCAAATGAACTTGCTAGTCAAATACACAACTGGGGATAAGAGGTACTTTTGAAAGAGACAACATTGAATTCTTGAAAACCTCCAACAGGAATTACACCTGGGAGAGGCAGAATTGAGCCTAAGTCAACATTCCCACAGGAGCTCTGTATATTCCAGCAAAACCTCTTCTGAGACCTCCTGCTTGATATTGACATATATGTCTGCACAATTCAGTAGCTCTGTCACCAAGGGACTCTGCCCTCATACTACTGACTGCAAATGGAGTGGCAGTGTGGGAAAGAGGCTGAATTAGGAGAGGAAAATTACCCCACAACAACTCCAAATATAGCAATTCGACTCTGCAGGGAGTGTTTTCAATCACGCCTGACAATTTTGATTTTACAATTGGTCTATTATCAGAGTCACGCAAATGACTACAAATCCTTACAAGTATCCATTAGAGGAGAGAAAAATGCACCAAAGTTCAGGGCATCAGGACCCATACAAGGAAGTCAAAATATACTGCAGACTGAGGTACCCTTTTCAGGCCACAGATTTCTTTCATTCGGAAGAACACCTTAGAAATAACATTTCACTTTCTCTGAACAAAGGGGTGCAGTAACAGACTGGGTGAGAACCTGTTCTTTTCTGAAGGAGATCCAGGCATGTTTGCCCATACAAGCCACTTGCCTCAAGAGGTCACAGCCAGACTGCCAGTCACAACCTTTCCCTTTCCCTGGGAAGGGAAGAGGTAAAGATGTGCCTGCACTTCTCTGTCACCTCAAATTGCTGTCATACAACATACACAAAGTCCAGGTTGAATTCTACAAATAGCTTTATGAAAGCAGCAGGTCAACCTATAAACGCAGCTAAGGAAAGCAAAGTAAAATTGAAATCCCTCCTAAAAAAAAGATTTGCTCCCTCCCTTCAAACATGTTCCTTAACATCTCTGATTCTGGGTATGCCACTTAGTTTTTATTCCAAAACTCATTGGCAATACTGTCATCTTAAACATAATAAAGATTCTTCTCACAAATGCAATTCAGTGGCACTTACTTATATAAAATTCAAACTAATTTACTAATACAAATATTTATCAAACACTCACTAAGTCACACCATTACTTTATTCTCCCTCTCAAGAAATGAAGCTGTATAACCAGAATTCCTTACAGCTGGCAGGCTATGGTGAAGTCCAGTATGAAACAGATGGCTGCTGGTTGTTGATGTATCAATGTACAAGCACCTAAAGAGTTGCTACAGGACCACGCAAAATTATGTCAACCGTAAGACAAGGTAGCAAGAGACGCACTACACACAAATTTGAAAGATGTAAATGTATTGCCAAGTAGATATTTATTTCTGAGGGGACAGGCAGCCTTATTGACAGTATCAGAGACTTTGACAACTTTTCAAATTCAGTGATAAGTCTTTTTACACCAGAACTAAACATGAAGCCTACACCTGGAGTTTTGAGGGACTGGAGGATTTGTTTAAAATCATCAATTCAAGCCTTAGATATTCAATAAACATTTCTAAAAGAGTTTTTCTACTTCCATGTGGTAATATAAACTAACAACTCATGACAGATTTTAAAATAAAGTGCCTTGCTCATCTGCCAGAGCTCACCATCTCTCCAGACAAGTCTGCAAAAGCAAATGAACTCACTCACAGTAGGTCTTGAGAAATCCAAGTTTTCACCTTAGTCCCCCATCCCTGCTCTTGGGTAATGCAAATACTCTCAGCCACCAAAAGAACAAAAGAATGGAGAGCCTGGGAGTTTAAGTTGGCAGCAGCCCTTAAAGAGACAGAATCTCAACAAATCCCTACTGCTAGCAGTGACCTTCACTAAGCCCTTCAGCACATCTTCATTAAGTACAAGGGCTCCACAGCAGCATTTTTAATCAAAATTGATCAATATTGCCTACAATTTTATATTAAATTCAGATTCCAACATTCTCTCCTGGAGTCATCCTGATGTATTTCTGCCACAGATGCCACTCATAGAGAAGACAAAATGAGTGCTGACACCTCCACCAAAGTGAAACCTTTCAAACCCATAATCCAGTAACATTTGGACCCAGCTGCAATGATGCTGCAATCAAGCAGTTCGAACTTCAGAAAATATTCTTCCAGATAACTCTACTACAGAGATGAAAATTCTGGCAGATAGGCATATATGAAAGCTCTAGCTATCAGAACAAGGCTACCTAAACAGCCTTACACTGATGGGTCTTACAGTAGGTCAATTAGTAGCACTCAAAAATTTATCTACGAATTAAGAGTTTACAATTTATGCTCATTAGAAGAGGCACAGTGAAAGGATAACTTTATCCACTGGACAGTTATACTTCTCCAATCTGTTACAAAATACTTCAACTCCTGATGAGTTCTACAGCAACATTTCAAATTTTTCAAAGCATATGAACCAGTGCTCAATTACTGATGATTTATTTACTGAATCTCTTTCTGAATAAATAACTCTGGAGCAGCTTTTGCCCAAGAAGAATTTCTCCAGCCTATCTGCATCATAGAGTCAGTTCACATGCCTGCTTTCTGACTGTCCTCTTCCTACAGCATTTTATTTGTTTTTTGGCTTTATGCAGCTCCACATTGAAATATCTTGCAGTTTCTAACACAGGAGTAGGACTTGTACAGTTATCATCCCATTCAAACCTGAACCATGTTTTTTCTAGGAGTGAATGTGCACAGGAAGAAAACACCATCCATTTAGCTGGATTTGGCAGAGTGGAACCTCAAATATGTGTCCCTCTCTAGCACATTAGCGATGAACTTGTGCTTTTTGAACACACAGAATTCTTCACAAGTGGACACATAGGTCCCAGTCAAAACTAGGACCTGCATTAGGGTGGTACTGACAGGTAACTAAGTGCCTTGCCACAGGAGAAAACACAAATGCAACAGCTGCTGTGCCACATGTAACACCAGCCCTTCATCTCACACCTGTAAATCAAGCACAGAAATCTCACGAATACAAGCCGCACTGAGTATAAGCCACATCTCTGGGTGTCAGCAACTTTTTGTTCTTTGTCCATACATAAGCCGCACCTGATTATAAGCGGCACGTTACAATACAGAGTGTGATAAAAGGTATCTATTCTATCACCATCTCTTGAGGGTGGGGGCAGTGATCCTTATCTCCATGGGAGATATTCTACTAATGGGTCATCCATTGAAACCAGGTGGGGCATTGTTCTTTATCTTTTCACAACCCATCCTTCCTCCAGAGAGTCATTTTCTGCTAATGGCCCATTGAGTCCCACTCTGTGACTGATAAAATTACTGCATCCCATTGGAAGTTGCTCCAGCCAGGGGAAAGAGCCCAACATTTCTTACCAAGATAAAAACAGAGGTTTTGGGACACTAAGGGAGCCCCTTTCTCCACCGGACTCCAGAGGAAAACTGGATTTCTCCACATCACCACTGGACCTCTGGAGGGAAACTGCACCTTCTGCAGGAGCACTGCTTCAACTAAATCACATCTGTCATTGCAGGAGGATGCAGCTACCATGGAATGGGACTGCTACCAACACCCTGCCTGACAGGGTGTCAGGTTGTACTCTGACTTTGTCAGGGTTTGGAGTTTGTTTCTTTGTAGTACTGTATTTCTATTTTAATTTCCCTAGTAAAGAACTGTTATTCCTAATTCTTATATTTTTGCCTGAAAGCCCCTTGATTTCAAAATTGTAATAATTTGGAGGCAGGGTTTACATTCTCCATTTCAAAGAGAAGCTCCTGCCTTTCTTAGCAGACACCTGTCCTCCAAACTAAAACAGCAACTTTTTGTTCTTTGTCCATATATAAGCCGCACCTGATTATAAGCCACACTTTGGGTTCAGACCAAAATTTTAGTCAAAATGGTGCGGCTTATAATCGTGAAATTACTATAACCATCTCCTCCATTCCTTCAGCCTCTCCCAGTCCTTGCAGCCCAGATATTTGGATAATGAGAAATGTTTCTGAAGCACAATCCACTTTTTTAGATGAAGTAATATTTTTAGAGCGATTATTCCTTTCACACATTTCATTCCTCTGTCACCATTGGGTCTTTGTTACCTCATTAGAGCATTTGCTGAGTTTCAGGACCTAGCTGCTGACCCTCTTTGGTTAAGCCTACACTTGAGCTTGGTGCACAGTGCAACAAAAGAGGGTCAATACAGCAAAATCCTGCTGCAGAAACCTCAATGGCCAAACTACGTATTTTGAATGAAGTTTTACAGGAAGTTTTACTTTTGACTGGCTGTTGTCTGGTTCTATGGACTTAATAACTATTTGTAATTGGTACATGTAATTCCTTTCAATTTCATCTGAAAGGAATTGTATTTGTGTGCCTGAGATGCTTCACATCGAACAAAGAACTGTGAAATGGGACAATCAAGAGATGCACTCCAAAAGAACACTTTGATCTGAACTAAATTACTAATGGGAACAGCCATTAGGAGGCTCTAGACAACTAAACAGATTCTGTAGTTTCAGGCCTATGGAATGAGAGAGGGAGTGCTCTTCTCCTTCTACATTTTGTCCACTGAAGAAATTTTGTTGCCATTAGATCATATCACTGAAATACAAACAATCTGAACATACTTTAAGATCTAGGCATGTACAGGCATTGCATCTATGGTTCTTTTGAGCTATGGAGCAATGCAGTTTGAAGCTTTGTGTTATAATCCAGCTAATGTTAATTGTGGTACCAAAAAGCAGATTTACAGTGGCATAAACTATGGCACCAAGAGTAGTTTTTCACTGGATGACAAAGCCAAGCACTGGAACAAAACAAGTCAACCAGTGACAGGGGGCCCCACTGATTTGGAACAGTGTGAACAGCTCAAGTCTGTCTTGCAGTCCTCCAGTGGACTAAGAAGCCACTGACCTGAATAGCAAACAAAGTAAAACAGTTTTTAAAAGCTTGCCTTTCCACTACAGAATGCAAATCTAAAACAGCAAACAAATCTCATCCATTAAAACAGATTGTTTTGTCTTGTCCCTACTCTACTGCATAGACAGTTTGCGCATGTACTACTTAACCGTGGTTATTTTTGACAAAGGTCACATCAAGATGGCAATCTGAATCACCTAGAGACTTCCTCAAATTGCAGGCAACTGGAAGTTGTTCGTATCTTCCAAAACTGACATCTAGAATATTCTCAACTTCAGAAACAGGCTACACAAATCCGAATTTTCATGCCACAGAAATAGAAAGGAAGCCACAATCTCTCTCATGAGAAAGCCACAATTGAAATAGCTCCCAAGGGAAAACTGTCATCATGAAGGTTATTTTTCCTTCATTTTAATTTTCAATTCCAGTCAGCAACTGCAGGAGAAAATGGACATGTTAGACAAGGCCATTAGAAAACCAGCCTCTTGTTTATGAAAACTTACAGGTCAAGCTACATGCAGTGTTTTTCCTCATACTGAGACAACAGTATTATCTTGTTTTCAATAGCCTTCCAACAGTTTACTTATTCTTTTTGTCCTACACAGGGCTCCAGGCATTTCAGCAGCATGGCAAACTAGCAAACACCTTTAACTAAAATAATCAAGTCTTTCTCACTGCATATAAGCTATTGCCATTTCAATGTAAGCCTTGACAAAAGGTCAACAATGGAATAAGAGGTTTCAGAGAGTCACAGTCGTAAGATGACTTTGTAAAGGAAGGGCCCCTAAGTTATCTATCCCTGTTAATTATCATGTGGGGACAGACATCGATTATCTGTGCAAACACAGAAAAGGACAGTGAAGCTTTTGAAAAGGAGCACTGAGGCAAATAAGCAATTATTGATTCGTGTGTTTGGCAAACATTTTCACCCACTCACGAGAAGGAGAGTTTAAGAGGATTTTCACTACACAGTAATAACAGAGGCAGCGTCTCCAGCTCATAAAAGGGAAGTCAGAACATAAGCCAGATGCAAAACTCCAACAAACACTGATTCACAGCTCCAGTCACACTCAAAGTCATGTATGAAATGAGCAATTCAGCCATCCAATAAGCCAAGAAGGGGAAAGAGAGGGCAATTATGTCTCTGTTCAACAGAGCGCCATTTAAAGTATTCCTTCTGATTCAGCACCAACCCTTGTGATCAGTATTCTTGGCCTACCATCAATGAATTTAATTACACAATTACTGAAAAAAATGCAGCGTTCTCTCTTCCCTGCTTGCCCACAACTAGTCAAATACAAGTCACAGGAATTAGTCAGAAAGAACATATAGAATAGCTACCTCCACTTTTGTTTTTGAAGTTCAAGTCACAGAAATGTACTGACATTAGCTCAAGCATTACTGAAAATTACATGTTACCTTTAATTGAGCAAATGGACCTTAATCTTCTCTATTGATTGATACAATGTGAGGGGCCATGAAGGGCGCACCAAGTTATTTAACACACATCAGTTACTTATTTGAGATTCTGGGATATTTAACTGACAGCTGTATGTTTAGATCCACATCATCTGCATGGTTTTGCCCAGCTGTTGGATCTTCCTCTCCTGTTGAGCATTCAAAGGCAAGTTGAGTTTCAGCTCCTCCTTTGCTCCGCCTTCTTTCACCTCCACACACAGCTAGAACACTTTAGCAGCTCTGCTAACAAGCACACTTGCTGTCCCACAGCCAATGCCTCCTTAACGCCTTAATTTTTCCTACTTGAAACAGTTGCACCAACTAATTAATACAGCTACTGTAGCAGTAAGCACAAAGTTCCTAACATTCAAGCTGACAGAAGTGTACTTTAAAGACAATGTTCTCAAACAGGAAGGAATTCAATACAAAGGAAAGAACAGGGCCTTAGCCACGTTAAACAATACTGCTCTACTGTGGACTGATGCATTAGTGACTGGTTTGGGAACTAGATGCCCTCTTCCCTTTATGCCAGGTTTGGGCTTTGGCCTCCTACATTTGGGAGCTGGTGGAGACTACAAGAAGGTAGCAAGTAAGGAAGTTATGGTTCTCCTCTTTCAACTTGTGCCATCTTCCATAGACAAAATATTGATTTGCTTTTGTTGTTACAAAGTGAAAATGTTAAGCAGGATTCAAGACCCAAATACCTTACTTAACATAATAAGGGTGTGCCTCATTTTCAAAGCTGACCATTCTAGAAGTCTTTTGAAAGAGACACTGTCCTTTCAGATGCCCACATGGCACTACCCATCCCCAAGAGGCAATTAATTTTGGATCCTGACCAATGCCCTGATGTTCCAAGCATATCAGCTATGCATTAAGCAAAGGACTTCATTAAAGGACAGGAATTTAATTGAGTCTATATTCAGGTATGTCTCTGAAAGCTAGAGGGTAAGGCAGAGACATAGTAACTAAAAATGTTTTAAAGAACACATGTATGACCTCTTTCTCAGGAATTCAAGTTGTATAGCCTACATTTAACTCTCTTCAACACACAGGAGCCAGTCAGACCACAGGTTCCCTGTTCTGAGCACAGCAAACTCCATCATACAGCCGCTACTTCAGGAAAAAAATTTCACACCAGCTCTAAAAGGTCAGGGAATAGGAAAATAACTACAGATATCCAGAGACAGAAAAAGTGCAATATTATCAGACAGCAAGCCTCTGTACAACTTAACTAACCATTTCTAGCCTTAGAAACAACTGTAAATTAGAAGTCAGATCAGAACATGTTGACAGGGAGAAGCACTGGGAACAGCAAGGGTGCAAGAGTATTTATTTCCACATCTTCTGTCTAAGCCTAAGAGACTACAGTAATTTCACGAATACAAGCCGCACCAATTTGACCAAAATTTTGGTGGAAACCCGCAAGTGCGGCCAATATTCCGGGGCGGCTAATACATTAACAAAATTCTAAAAGCTGCCAACACGGAAGTGAGAGCCCGCGGCAGCCCCAAGCCAAGCTGGAGCCCGGCCGGCCCCGGCTGAGGTGGGAAAGCCTGGCAGAGGCGGGGCCAGCAGTGTGGGGGGCGGGCGACAGAGCCTGAGCCAGCAGGGCGGGGCAGGGGGGGCGGGGGAGCCCGGGAGAACTGGGGCTAGCAGTGCAGGGGAGCATGGCAGAAGCAGGAAGGCCGGCGGGTGGGGCTGCCTGGCAGCGGGGGAAGCCCAGCAGAATCGGGGCCAGCAGCGTGGGGGAGCCCGGCGGTGCGGGGGCCTGCAGTGCCGGTCAGGGCGAGGAAACGCGGCGGCGGTGCAGACGGGAGGGGGCGGCCGGCGCGCCTGGTGGCGGCGGCAGCAGCCCTGCCGGCGGCGCGAGCGAGAGCGGCGCTCGCGAAAGCGGCGCTCGGCGAGCGAGAGCGGCGCTCGCGAAAGCGGCGCTCGCGAAAGCGGCGCGGCGCGGGGCGGGCGCGGTGCGGGCGCGGCGCGAGCGAAAGCGGCGCGGGGCGGGCGCGGCGCGGGCGCGGCGCGAGCGAGGCGCGGCGCAGGGCGAGCGAACGCGGCGCGAGCGAACGCGGCGCGGGGCGAACGCGGCGCGGGGTGAGGGGCGAGCCCGGCGGCGGCGGCGGCAGCCCTGCCAGCCGGGCGAGCGAACGCGGCAGCGGGGCGGTGCTGACGGGAGAGGGGGGCCAGCGAGCCCGGCGGCGGCGGCAGCACCACCCGGCCAGCCCCGCCGAGCCGTGGCGCTGAGCTGGGCTACCCGGCCCCGTCGGCAACCATGAGCGGACCGAGCCTGCCTGGCCCCGCCCCGAGCCAGTAAAGCCCGCTATGCCGCGATCCTGTTACTAATTGGCCAATTTGTGAAAGCTGCGCACGGATTCTCGCGACGAACGAAAGTGCGGCTAATATTCGGGGTGCGGCTTATCTATTGACAAAGACAGCAACATTGTCGAGGCACCGGGATGCGGCTTATAATCCGTGCGGCTGGTATTCGTGAAACTACTGTACTCTTAAGGACTTCTTTGGTCCTGTTTAGAACTTCGCGTTCTGCAACAAATTACTAACTTCATTCTTCAGTTCCTTCAGCCCAGTCAATTTAGCTGTTTTATTACATCATTTTTAAGTCTACTTTTTTCAATGGTACATAAACACAAACCTCTTTTTACTTGTCCATCCATTCCACTAACCGTTTTTTCCACTTCTACCTTTATCAGATGTCATCATAAAGCCTCCTTTGGCAAGACCAATTTCAAAGAAAAATATAAAATTACCTCATTACTACAGAGGTATCTTTATAAACTTATCCTGTTAATTCAGAACCATTTTCAAGCTGCTGGCCAGTTACCAGTTTCATACATTTGGCTAACAATTTCCTCCATCAGCATGAAATGTCACAGTACCAATTTTATTTTACCTCTAAAACATGGGCCAAAGTATTTCCAGTGGACTCAGAACTCTAACCAAACCAAACACAAAAGCAAGGCACCCATTCTTAAATTAAAGGCAATGAGTGAAGTGTATAGGTTGCGGTTTGCTTATTTCTTACGGCAATATATTCCTTATTTTAGACACTTGAATGCTGTTAACACTAGATAAACTGCACACATAGCAACTACTGAAGTAGATGTCATTTGAAAAAACACTCAGCCATACTCACTTTCTGAGCTAAACTCAAGGCAGCATTTTAAATATCACAGGGAATGACAATTCTAATTGCATACCGCAGAATTAAATCCAAGATTGCTGTCAAAGCAACATTTCAGAATGTGTTAACTTTGAAATTACTGTTAGCCTAGGGAGTAAATTGAAGTTAGCTCTTTCTTAACTCTGCTTCAGTTTTTCAGCTATACGAACTGCCCTTTTTGGAAACATATCGTTACATCAATAATGTCAGCTTTTCCTTCAGCATTCTTTACTAGGAGGGAACAATCCAAATTTAGGTGATTTGGCTGTCTTTTTAAAGGTTTAATAGAAAATTTATGCTTCACATCTCTACCAAGAACAACTTTTGACCACAAAGAAAAAGTACCTAGGAAAAAGTCAACCTGAAATTACTCACAACTTGTTTTCACTCGACAGCATACATTTGCCATTGCAGGAAGTTTTGATTGAGGCTCCTTAAGCAGAGAAAACTGTCAGTAAAATAACCACCATTTCCAAATAGCTTTATTTTCCTATAGCTGTGACATTTCTTTAATTAAAAAGTGTGATTAGTAATCTCATCTGAACACAAGACGATTACCTAGAGATAAAGTTCAGCAAATCTCTTGAGATCAGTACGGCCTTGCACACATATCTTCCGCAGCAGACCTGGCAGATCAGAGGCTACAGCAAGGGGAATAACCATAAACATGTTTATTTGCTGGGGTCCTTGTCGACGTAACACTGTCAGTGATCCTCTGGCATAACTAAGCTGCTCTTTCCACAGAAACGCAAGTAATACAATTCTACTGGGAGTGGCAGGAATTTGAGAAAGAGTATAAGAAAAAAGGTAATTTTAAGGTCAAAATTGTTAACAATGACTTTTTCTTGAGTTGTGTCATCAAGGTTGTACTTTGCATTACAAAATTAAGGAATTATATCCAAGTTCCTTTCCACTTTCTTGGTCTTCTCTTCAGGGAATAAGAAACATTAGACCTATCTAGGGCAGGGACTATTAACAGCTTGTTTCCCTGATTTGAGCACATTATCCCTGTAAAGCAAACATCTGAGCAGTGGTGTACATAACAACACAACCTACCTCTACATTCCTTTCAAGGGTCAGCTCTCTTCCTGACCTCACTGCACTTCCAATCCCCAGTCTTCTGCATCACATATCCATTATCTCCCTTCCATTATTCTGCCTAGGCTTGTCCTTCTTGTGCTGTGCTTTAAAACAAGAAAGGTTTCCTTCTGGCCTTGAAATTGGTACTTGCTTCAGGGAAACAGTACATTTCTGTCAAATGGCCTGTGAAAATTCAGGCTCCCTTGCATCTATTAATCTGCCTGTGTACATTAATAGAACTGTTAGTTCTGTTTCAGTATAAGACCTTCACCACAACAGAAACAGCAGTTTTTGCAGTAGGGAGGTAGTGTGGTGATTTCCAGTATTTCTGTAAGCAAACTGACTCTCTCCCTTCATTCTGTCAGTTACCTTCTTTCTGCATTTTCTTTTTCATCCTTCATTGTCTCAAATATACTCCCGCCTGCCCCCAGCCAGCTATTGCTGCTTTCTCAAAGATTACATCTCAAATCAGTGCCAAACTCGAATATATCTGGGCAGAACCAAGACAAGGACAGCAGAGCTTATTATCCAGAACTGTACTTCAACAAGCTCAGCAATTCACTCAGGTGTCCTGCCTCACTGGTTAGAGACTGCTTGACTGGTCTCCAGAACAAGCAACTATTTTACTTGCTTCTCCCTCCCTTTCCCCCAATATCAACAGTGCAACATAAGCATTGTAACATAAACAGATATTGACTTGAATCCTGGCTTTATGCTCAAATTTTCTGCCAAAGAAATTGATGCCTGGATGAGAAATGCACCACTTAAATAAACTTAATTCAGTCTTGGTTTAAATGTGTCTGGCAATACTGCCCTTACACTGTGCACTGCTCAAAAGCTAACCAACCCCTAACACAGGACTTGGAAAACAATCAATATTGATGTTTCAAATATAACTCCAACATTTTCAGAGGTTTGTCACCTTTGACATCCAACTCCACTAGGGAGATACAGGGTTATTTTGTTTTTGATAATTAGCTCTCTATCAGTCACCTTTCAATAAGGAATACATTTCATTCCATTATGATATTTAACTTGAAATGGAAACAGTTATTTGACATATTCAGTCAATTTCTATTCCACAAAGCAGCAGGGATGCAGCTGGTACACAGCAACATTATAACTCTTTCACATGATGTGAAGAGGTACCCCTTGATCTCCTTTTGGGTCTTTTCTTGGAGGTTACATGACAGTTCAGTTCAGAAAGCTTCTTAATAAAGCAGCAATCTTAGTCCACATAACTGGCAAAATAAAGAGTGCAATAATTTAGGTCACTTATCACTATGAATTTCTAATTAAGACCTTTAGTGTCATATATTCTTCCACAGGTGTTTTGCAGGTAAATCCTAGCCTATTATGCTGTGGAAAGTCTTCCTCACCTGAGAACATACTTTGTCTTTTCAACCATAATTATCTATTGCTTGTGAAAGGAAAAGAGATCATTTGGTTCCTTTTTGCTCCTTGGCATTTGATAATTTTTACACCTTGCTTCATTTAACTTTTATTACCATGGCAGATCTAACATGATGCTCAAGTGACAAAAAATCAATCCCTAAGAAATTGAACATTAGAGTGTATTTGGTCTATTAAAAAAAAAAAAAGTTAGAAAAAAGTAGTAAAGTATCTAATTTGTCCTCAATATACCTATCTAGCAAAGCAGCTTATACATCTTTTTTTAATATTATACCGTGAATTAATGTATTTCTACTCCCGAAATACCTTTGAGGTAATATAGTAACCAGTGCCACCTGATAAAACCAATGCCATCTATTATCATCCACTAAGGCATTTAATGAAAACCTTACCTAAACTCAAAACAATGACTCAATATTGACAGGATCAGGCGTGATTGAAATTGCCCCAAAGAAGATTCAAAAACTAGGTAATGCAGCATTAAGGCCGCCCGTGCAACTCTTATTTGTCAGCGCAGCACACATCGCATTTCTCAAACTCCGCATTCTCAAACTCCACAGGGCTTTTCCACAGGACCCTCTACTTATCCTTGTGTCGATAATGGGCCTCCTGTAGAGATGAACACTGATGCCTCATGATTGAGCTTATTGTCTGCTGGACCTCTGTCTTATTTATTGAAGAAAAGGAACAAAAGAAAGGATCACAAAAGCAGACACAACAATTAAGACAGTGAAAAGCCACTTGGAAAAAGATGCCTATCCCTCCTCTAACATTCATCCCTCCTGTGGTTAAACAAATCTCATTAAACTAGGAAGAAATCTTCAAACCTTGAGATTTTGTATCCCACTTCTCAAGCCAGAACAGGAGCCAGAGTCCAAAGTATTAGCAAAGGAGACAAGAAGCAAAAACACTTCACAAATAAATAAATTAAGGCCTAAAATACTGTTTTGGCTGCTAAAGACCACAAAAACCCCTGCTCTCATTTGCTGCTGTATCAACATGTAACAAAGCTTCAGCACATGCACAGAGGGAATTCAGCTCTGGCAGCGCAGACAATTTACAGACTGCACTTTAGACGTTCTGCCTGAGTATCGAGGTATAGATACCACACCTTGCTTACCACACTCAAACACAGGGTTCTGCCAATTCTTTTCACTGTCCAGAGGACCTGTACTGCATTATGGAGTGCAGCACCTTCTTGCTCTTTGAACCCACTCATGTTGCTTCAGTGGACATGAACTGCAAGTCACATCCTGCTCATGAATTTGCCTACAAGTAGAAACACCACGGGTTGCACAGCCACCCAGTTAACCAAGTGCTCTTGCAAAAGGGTTTTACAGCTTTAACTTTCTAACAGTGGGTTAACACAGTGGAGACAACATGGACAAATCCATTCCAATAGCATATCCTAGAAAAAGATGATCTTTTAAACACAGGTTTTTTTGCTATATAACAAGATCTTCCATAAATAAAAAGTTTAGATTGCCAAATAAAAATTTATTATTGGTATATAACCATGACAGTAAGTAGTCAGGTCCTTTTGCTACAAACTGTTCATTGCTTTAACAGATAAACTGCTGCTTGGAACAAATACTATTTTTAGTAATCAAAGATTCCAAATTTTTTTCAAAACAACCTTGCAAAAACAAACATTCTCAGGCTCCGCTGGAAAACCAAACAAAAACATAAAGCAAATAAGAGCACAACTATTTATACATCTGCCATGCAAATATTTCACAGCAAATTATATATTAAAAAAAAAAGGAAGGTATTGAGTAAAAAAAACAACCCTCAGTTCTTGTGGAACTGATGGGTGGAGAGTTACTGCTTGAATTTAATCTAATCAATGCTATCATTTCTACTCACAATATCCTATTACATTTACTATATTTGCAAATGGTAACATTTGTTTTCTGACAAAGTCAATGCATTAATATATGTATTTCACCTCTCCAATGCAAAGCTTCAGAATTAGGTATAGCATTACAGAAGAAATACCCTTCACAGGCAGTTGGCAAATGCTAAACCACAGGGATTTACCTGCACTGTCCCTGCTGCAACACTGGAAAAGGCCAGTTTTTAGTTAGCAGTATTGCATTAGTTGCCACCAGCTACCCAAAAAACATACACTGTTACTCAGGGAAGAAAGTCTGCTTATCTCTGTTTTCATGGCACTACCACAATCACCTAACAACAGTAATCTACAACACTCTCACATATTAACAGTCTTTCCTATTTTTTTCCCATTACACTCAAACAAGCTTACTTATCTTTACCTCAAAGGAAAGCTGATAGCTTCTAAACTTTGATTTGTGGCAAGGCAGAGAGCAAATGCTTTTGGACAGTCAAACATCCATTCTTAAATGTTCAGGTTATCATGGTTCATTCCTTTCTATGTATAGATATGACAGAGGCAAATTTACAGCTTCTGGAAGTTGGGGGAAAAAAATTACACCCCTTTTCAGCCTCACAGATATTGGTTCCAATTGCTACTGGTTTAAAACTTCTGTTCAGTAGAGTCTGAAGATATCATTTCCACTGAGAAGTTCTTCAAAACAAACAAAAAACCACCAACACAACCCACAATCCACTTTTCCAGGGAGTTAAACTATGCTGTAACAATAACCATCAAGAGAGAACCAGACTTCTCAGTGTTGCCTATTTAAAGCACTGCAAAGCAAACTCACAAAGCTCAACACAAGTTTTCCTCTGAAGCTGTCTACTATAAAGTTGAATGCAAGAAAAAGCAGCGATATACAAAAGGGGTTACACCACTCAGTTATGTAAGTCACAAAGGTTCAAATTTAGATTTATATTTAGTTCGTCAATTCCAACCCAGAGTTCAACTCAGCAAACTGATCTATTTTTAGCTTTTGACTCTTTTGGACATTTCCTTCCTTCATCTGTGTAAATGCGTCAGAGCTTCTAAAATGTTTCCCTTTGGCTAGAGTAGGATGCATCTGATTCCAAGCTTAAAAAAAAAGTTAACACACACACACGCCGAGTGGTTATTGTTGGCTGAATTACACCCTTGTTCTGAGTTAAGCATAGGCAAATTTGACTCCAAACCCCACGCTGTACTAGAAAAGATATTGTTCCTTCTGCACTGATGGGTTAAAGCATGTCATGTCTAAAGTCTACAAGGATCACGAGACAAACCATATTTTATCACCTTCTATAAGCAGGCTTGACTTAGGTCTCCTGCCTTGGTAATTCAATGGACAAACAGCAGAATTTTACCAAAATGGGGACAGAAATTAAGTTCAGTTTTGTAACTTTCTGCTCAGCCACCAGGGCAAGATATTCAATCAACGATTCCTTGCTATTTTTCCAAAGACAGCCTTCTGCTACATGTGGAGAAACCGGAATCTTAGTTTTTATTTATTTAATATAAAGCATTATCAAGCCAATGTCCTGGTTTTGGCCTGGAGGGGACACAATTAGAACATGGAGTACCACTTCACGTCATTTTCTGGGAGCAAGAGGAAGGGCTCATTCCCAAGTCGGGGCAGCGTGGCAGAGGGAGTGGTCAGGGAATGTCGGGGGCTTCCACAAGGGGTGAACAATAACATTTCTTTTCTTGTATTTGTATAATTACTGTCTGCTTTCTTACCTCATTACTGTTCCCAGTAAATTGCTTTTATCTTAACCCATAATCTTTACCCCTTCTGCTTCCAATTCTCCTCTCCATTGCGCCACAGGGAATACAGAAGGGTAGTGAGGGGAACACCAGTCCTAAACCATGACAGCCAATCAACAAGTCATTAGATAAGCCATTATCATCTTTCCATCTGAAAAGGTACGACTGTCCTAATAAATTTTAGTTTGGCTTACCTCTGTTGTCCTTACAGAAGGCCAGCTCACATGATACCCTGTCAGTTAAGCAATGCATAGTATTGATTTCCTCCTTAAACTCCGCCAACTATGGCAAATTGAAGCCTAACAGCTATAAGTGCAGAAAACAACTATTTAAGGCATAGGAAATGTGACTTTAAGATGCGTAAAGACCATAAGCTACTACTGTAGCTGTTCCATTTCCGTTCTTTGAGGACCAACCCTATGCGCAATGTCAACAAAAATTAAGTCAATGACTAACATTAATAAAGTAAATCAATAAAGACAGGGATAAAAGCTTTGACAGTAAAGATTTATTTTAAAAAAATAAAGAACAATGGCTATTCAGTTTCTTTAGCAGATAAATCATATGCTACTTTATTACTCTATAGTAAAAAACAGAAAGAGGCCTCTAAAGATGGGGTTTGGCATCTTCTTAGGTCTGATGTTCAACATACTATGTGCTATCGACTTCTGCACAGAACAGGACAATCCAAGCAATTTTTATTTCAATTCACCTTGATTTGCTGACGGCTTTCTACATCTTTTTTCTGTGCTTTCAGTTGCATATATCTGGAATTCAAGGAATAGGAGAATTACAAAGGGCAAAACCACTTCAACCTTGGCCTAAAGTTTTTAGAAGACAGTGGAATATTTTTATGATCTCAGAAAATGGTATCATCTTTGTACTCAATGCTGCTTAACCCAACATGCCCAGAAGTCAGTGGCATGATAAACAGTTGGAAATTGGAAGAACTTACTACCTTAAGGCCAGCAGAAAATTACATCCAACACTGTGCAGCCAAGACTACACAATGGATATGGTAAAGTCCACTGTGTAGCATAGGAGGTTAGCCATGTAATATTTGGTATTTAAACACTCCACTTAGTATAATTCACTTATTGGGATGCTTCTGATGTATCTTCTCCTAATTACCTAGGACACACTTCAAGAAATGTCACCTGATCTCGTCGCAACATTTAACATCTGTTTGGGCTCTGAAAACAAGCAGTCCCCAAGACTTCAAACACTTCTGCTTCCATTAAATTTCACCAATAACATTTTTTGTTGTTTGATGGTCTCAAAATTATTAACCAGCTATGTGATCATCACAAACCTTAGTGACTAGCCTTTGACTAAATGTCTTGATAAAGTATTTCATACGGCTGAAGGCTTCCACAAAATTACCCAAAAAAATGCAGAAACTTTTTGGATTTTGAATCACTCTTTTATGCAATAAGTGAGGTACAGAATAGAAAAAAACAAGTAGGTATTTACTTGACAGATCCCTGTGAGCCCTATCTTTCTGTAGTATATTTTCCTGTTGATTTTTAGCACTTAGAAAATTTCACTTCACTATAACCCTGGATACTCAGACTCTAATTGCTAAGCAGTCATGTACAAATGTAACCACAAAAATCACTACTGGTTGTTTACACCATCTGCAGACACCTCAGGAATAACTATTACTGCTTATACATGCACTAAGACTACAAGAAAACATAAGCAATTAAGCTCCGGGTAGGCTTCACAGATGACTAGAACGCATACAATAGCCCCTTCAGCACCTGCTACCTAGAATACTTTCTCCAACTTTTTAATAAAGAGATTTGTCACGCAAACTCAAGTTTTTGAAGCCACGTGGAATATTTAGTTTGACAGCGTATACATGCACACATGTATCCTCACGCACATGAGTAAAACAAACCTTCTTGAGTCTCAGACTCCTGTCAGACTGTTACACATGCCAATAATCATCCTGACTCTTGCACAGGTTTGTGGAAACTACCCAAGCCCACTATACTACTACACCTGCAGTACAAAACATAAACAAACCCCTGACATATTTTGGATGCTGAAAGCCTTTAGTCCTGATACTTTCAATCTTGTTTCCTCAGCATCTTGGGTCCTGAGAGACAAAAATAAAAAAAAAATTCTCGTCTCTCTGTAAAGACTGCTTTCTCTTCCCACCATAATTTATAAAACACTAATGCCTATTTCAGTTGTTCAGTAGGGTCCAGATTACAAATCATCATATTCAGAACTACCAGCGAAAGACGTAGTTCAGTACTGCTCAGTAGGAAAACCTGTTACATATTTGCAGTTTTTTTATATAAGCAGTGCTACTGCCACTTACACAAGGCAGTAACACGGGAGATTAAACAAATTTGACTAAATGATTTCAGAAGACTCTACTCAACAGTCTTGAAAAAAAAAATATTTTTTAAACAAATGCACAATTAGGCTATTTCAGATGACTTAGAGCAGCTATTTGGCAGAGAAACCACTGGAACAGGCTTTGTATCTTTTAAGCACAGTCTTGTCACTCAGACTGTTTTGTGAAACTTTGTGGACACAACTCATTTATGACCCTCCTCTTTGTGTACCCATACAACAACCCACTCGAGAGGCTGAAAATCAGATGCTTTAATGTACTGTAGTGTCTACTGCTAAAAGCACTTGAGTTGTTCCCTGTCATTTCAATTCCTCCTCCTCACTACTGGGTAAGTGATCTGTTTTCTCAAAACAGCAGTATCCTTCCTGAAGGAATATGACTCAGCTTTGCAGATCATCAGTATTACTTCACCAGTAGTCTACTTTTCAATTTTACCGCACCAACTTAAACAAAAATCCTTCTCCAAATCAGGCAAATTTCTTCTTGAGAACAACAAATAGATGTAGCCATCTTAGTTATTAAACTAAAATAGCCTGCTATGACCTTCGTGGTTTTTTTTTTTACTTTGTAGCCTTTTTTTTTTTTAAGATTAAATTTGGTTCTTACCAGTATCAAACAGAAAAAATTGCTTCCCCTGTTCTCTTTAAAATTATCACCCATTTTCCTCCAACCACCACTGTGTTTCCAAAATTTCAATGTCTCTTGACTATTTTAACACTTTTGCTGACCATGAACAGCTATTTCAGTCATCTTAACTCCTTCAAGATGCAGACCAAAGATCACTATGCAGTTTCACCCTATTAAACTGACCCAGCAGTCTGCACCTAAGCATTTTTTTTACACTAGAATTATTTTAGCTTTTTCTTTTTAAATGAAAAGGAGTAGAGAAACATGAACATTTTCTCTATAGATTGGGGTAAGGAAAGTCTTTTTGGTTTTTCTTCAGATTTTAATTACCTAGATAGTGATTTTACATGCAAAAGCTTTTGGAAATCATGTGATATTTCTGGTTGAAATTCACACCTGTTTGTGTTAGGTTGCTGTGGGACACATTTAACTGCTGACAAACTACTTTATAAAAAACATTTGCTACCCATCTTCTACACAGTGACCAAGCTCTGCAACTGATGAAAGCCTCTGCTGTACTAAGTCTCTTCCTACTTCTGTCAGCTCCTTTCTGAGCACATCAGCACTTCATGCCAGCTCAAATGTACTCCTTCCAAGAATGGACCTGGCTTTTCTCTAACTCCCATTTACCTTCCACTCCAAATGTGCATTTAGTTTATCAACTGCCAGCTATCACAGATGTTACAAGTAATTCTCTGTCCTCTCTTAGAAATATTCATGACTTCTGCCTCCAACTGTTTCAAACACACCCTAACCTCTAACTTGATCTATCCTTGCTACCCACAGAGAAGCTTGACTGTTTCACACTAAGCCAAATTGCACAACAGCTGCTGCATTTCACACCGAAGCTCTCTATCCTCATCTTCATTGTTCCAGGGAATGTCAATTGAACAATACTACTTCCCAGCCTAACTTCACCATTGTAACTTCATTGTTTCTGCAGTTATTTTTGCTCTGCATATGCTCATCAGAAATTATCAAGCTGTGGCATTTTTCTATGGTGTTTTTCAAAATATCATTTACACACACACACGCACACACACCATCCGGCTTCAACCATCTTATTAAAATGGGTACTTCTGGAATTGGATCAAACCTTCACAAAAGAGCCCACTTCTTCAGCCCAGGTCAACCAGCACTAATGACAGCAATACTGCTGTATCCTTCTCATTTACTAAGGCAACTCAAAGCCAAAAGTAACTGATTCTTGAAAAAGTTTACACAACACTGTAAATTTTTGTTGTGGTTATTTTTTTAATACAGATACTGTCATCACTCTAAGTCACATGAAAGAATGGACAACTTCTTTCATACTTGACGTCCTCTGCATGCTCACCAATGCTTAAAACACACCTCAGCTCAAATAGCCACAGGGCCAAGAACCAGTTCTTGCAGAGGACAGTGGGGAACTGTCATGTGAGCTACTAGCAGTGCTGCCTGGCAAAATTTCACTTTTGGCTTCACTATTAGATGATTTCTGTTAGACACTTGTAAGTACTCTGTAGCTGCTCCACCTGTCACACCAAGCAAGCAACAACCACAGCTCTGACTACCTTCTCTGTAGTTAGCTACTACACATCACCAGGAGAAAGTGCCTTCCTAAGAAGATTCACCTATCTTAACTTTATAGATGGTGTACTCTGCTTCATGGTTTTCAGATGGAAATTCGGCTTGTTGTTCACACTTGATGCCTACCTTGAAAGCTATTTTGCCTGTGATCTAAATGATAGTGTGTTTTTATTAGTAGTATTCTTGGAAAAGCCTGCTGTCTTTAATAAAATGCTTGTCTTTTCTTTACCATGTAATCTTTCCCAACCCTCTCTCTCTCTCTTCCTAGAAGACTTTCTCTACTATGATAGCATTTTTAATGCTGTCTACCACATGCAGTCAACTATCCCAGCCACTATCACACAAAACACTAATATAAAGCAAGCAAGGCAACAGTATATAAAGCAATATAATCAGGAAGAAATAAAACCTAAGTCCTCCTTGTAAACTTGAAATAAAACATTTCTAAATGCTGGTTTTTATCCTTACAGTATTAAGAGACTAAAGTAAACAACAAGATCATTATTTAAGAGAAAAAAAAAAGAAGAAAATCAATCATGTTTTCATGACACTCATTAATACTTCTTCTAAAGTCTCAACTATTCAAGCAACTATCAGCATATCGGCAGACTTAGCTGAACCCAGACTGATCCAAGTCTCAAGTTACTAATACTCGCAGAAGTCTTCAAATGTCCACAACCACAACAAATCTCAGCATTCTGTTTTCCTAAAATACTCACATATTCATTTTGGTACCTAAACACATATATCTCAAACCAAAGTTTAAATTCTCTTATCATTAAGCTTACATCAAGAAGCACAAGCAGGACACACTAAGTGTACAGTATTAGAACTAGGTGCTATTTAAAGCTATTCTGGCTACCAGCCTCTTCTCAAACTTCACCTTGACAGAGGTGGCACACTGAACTCCCTACTTGGAACACCCACTTCCTCCAGACCCACATTCATCTCCCGAGAAAGGACTGCTGTCACCTGTGTAGATTAGGTTTTCCACTTTTTTGTTTTCCCCATATCAAGGGATAAAGTACAATTAACAATTATATTCAGATTTAACCTGGCAAGGTCTGGTCATTATTCACGTTAATGACAAGACTTTCAGGGCCCTTTGTTTTTCAAACACTTTGGGTCCTCCAAAGGGTCCCTTCCCATTGCTCAGATTGCAAATTGTGTTCCTTCTAGGAATGTGCAAGTGTTCACATAAATAATACTAATCTCCTCAACAGCTTTGAAAACTGTATCATTTGTCCATATAGGAATGAAGTTACTGCAGTTTGCAGAGGTCACTTATAAAAAAATTTATCTTACAGAAAATAACTTTCATCTGTGAAGAGTTATCAGTTTGCTGTTTTTTTCCATGAAGACTCATCAGAGTAGCTTATAAAGGCACTCCCTACACTGTTCTAGCCAAGGGTTGACTGAAGTGCTTACAAACCTTTTTCTCTGCCACCTTTCGTATTCACAAATATCTCCACCATCCCAGAAGGGTAACTTCAATTATTAAAATTTAATTAACATGTCTTTTACTTGGATTTTAAAAGTTTTTGTTCTTTATGCCTAAAAGCTAAATTCACGGACTTCAACTAGCAAAAATACTTTGTTTTAGAAAACACTGTTAAAATAACATGACTTAAACTTGACAGCCCTCATTCTTGCATCCTGAAGATGTCAGTTGAGTCCCCTTCCCAAAGTACTGAGGACTCACAGCTGCAAAGACGAAGATTAAACCAACAACCAAACAAAACTTCTGTATGGTTACTGCCCTGTAAGCCATGGCTTGATAGCACTCCCTCAAATTCAACTTTGCTCATGTCAGCTGTTTTCAGACCTTTCAGATACACAGAATTTTAGGTTTAAACTTAGAATACATTTAGAAAAGTTTTATCTTAATAGCTTTTCTCAAAAAATAGATCTTGTATGCTTAACATATGTACTAACACCACTCTACACAGCCACTTAAGACTCTGCACTACTGGGTTTTCATACAGTAAGTCTTTTTCTCATAGCTCTAAGATATTTTACCAGTCCTTGCAAGTCACACCAGTACACTTTTTAGTTTTAAAAAAGGGATGTTTGTCTATATATTTATAGTTCAAAACATATCCTTCTGTCAGTTTACATTGTCATTTCTAATCTCCAACTTATATATAGGACAGAAAGGCACTTCCTACAACCATTGTGTTTTCTTCTTCTTAAAAATGTGATCACTTTGCCTGGCACTCAAGTCTGCTTCTTTTATTATTAATCCTGCCACAAAGATGACAGACCTAACAAGGTACTATTTTCCTTTTAGCTTCAAATAATGAGATTTAGATACCAAATATGTAACAGAAAGCATGCTGCCTCAATTTTTTCCAATTCTAATAAAGGGATTCCTCATTTACATTCAAGACATACAGTCTTTATGTGTTGCTACTACCACCACCTCACTTCCAGTTCAGCTGCTTTCCTCACATTTCAATTGCAACTTTATTTCCCCACCAACTCAAGGCTGAGGTTTTTTTTTTATATTTACATAACCAAAGTGAAAACTGGAAATATGCACATTTCAAGTGATGTGAACCTAGCTGCTGTTCAATAGCCTTACAAAATCTTCTAAATAATGAAAAGCCATTCTTCAGGCTACTTTAATTCTACGTCAAGCTTACTCTTACAAAAGGACAGGAGGGAAGCCAATAACCCCACTTGGCAGCTCAACTGACCAATTTAACCAACCCAAGATTAGAACTGATTGTTTGGCCAAGCTTTTTGTTGTTGCATTTTTTTTTCCTCCTGGAAAACAGCGCAACATTTCTACTCATTTTTTCTTTTAAGTAACAGCTACAGCTTTGCTGATATTCTCTGCAAGTGACAGGAAAAAGGAAGCATTTGTCATTGCAAATTCTATAAAGAGAAAAATATTTTGTCTGCTCCTAGAGCACACCAAACAAAGTTTTTTCCTTGTTCATTGATCGCTGCGCCCATTGTGTTTCACTGAAAAAAAATGTGCCTGTTGTTTCAAACAAAGGGAAGCACCGGCGATCTCTTAATAGACCCTCTCCTTATAGATGAGTGGATCATGTACAGAGGTGGAATTCAAAGAGCTCTTCTCGATGCCAAACACCCACAAGAGATGCCAGAACATTTTCCAATGAATGTTAGTACTCAGGCTGAACCAGATAACCTCCACATGTAAACAGGGAAATGAGAATGCCAATTGTTAAATATGCTCCAAGAGTTTTTTGATAAGCACATCCTTCTACTGCTTTAAGATTTTCAGTTGCTGCAAGGCTGAGCTCAGTGCAACTTCCTTGTTATCAGAAGTTATCAGCATCAGAAGTCATCACTGCACCACTTACGAGCTTACCAGCTGTAGCATCCCTCAACCCACACATAAATGTGGAAGTTGATTATTAATACAGCTGGCAGGGTCTTCTAAAACTGCAAAATTACTACACAAGCACCCATCTGTAACTACACTAGGCAGACTACTGTGTGTAAGCCTACTGTTCTAATCTGTCATTTGGCTTTCATCGGGATTTTTTCCCGGGAACGATAAAGCTCAGTCCTTCTTCCACGACCGAGGAGTTTCTTGACAAGGAGTTTCACACTCAATGGCTGTCATGTGGAGTAGGTTGCCTCTGGAATATCAATCCCTCCAGAGGGGACACAGCCCCCTGTTCGGACCCTCCATCCACGCAAACGCAGCTCCCAGCCCTACCTCAGGGATGCCTGCTATAAATCACAGCTCCTCCTTCATCCTTCGTGAAACCAAACACACTGAGCAGCACCACCGACCGCAAGTAGCACTGATTACACCGTTTCCCACTTCCCTCACGGACTTTCCTTAAAAACCCAATGAACACAGCTTTTACTACTATTATTACTACTGCCATCGTTATTTTTTACACACGAAATCGGCCAACCCCCTCATCTTTCCAGCGGTGAGTCTGCATTTTCCTTGCTCGCCGCTCCTTTTTAGGCATCCAGAACGAGCAAGTGCCCAGCCCAGCCCGGCCGCCCCTCCCGGAGCGATGGCCGGGGGGTGCCCTGGGGGGCTCGGAGCCGCCGGCGGAGCGGACGGAGGGGAGGAGCCGCCGCCGCTCGGGGGAGGACAGCCGGCCCCGGGGGGAGGCTCCGTGCCCGCCGCCGCCCAGGCTGCCGGCAGGGCTCCGTCCCCGGCGGTCCGTGCGGCCCGGGCAGTCCTGCCTTCCCCGCCGCTGTCCCCCGGGGAACAGCGTCTCGGCGGCGGGCGCAGCCGCCCTCCCCGCCCGGTTGCGTGCCGAGAGTAAACACCGAAGGAGAAGGCAGCCTCCATTTTTTTTCATCCCGGCAGCCTGTCAACAGGCTCCCCCCCTTTCCCCTCCCGATCCTCAGCGCCGAGCCCGGCTTTCCAGCCCGGCAGCGCCCGAGAGCCGCTGCTGCCCCGCCTCATCCCCTTAACATGGGCTTCGCTTTTTGTCTGCCTCTTTCGCTTCTCCTTAGAACATCCACTTTCCACGCCGCTTCTTCCATCCCTGCACTGTGCCGCCACCCAGCAGCACAGCACCGGAGGAGCGCTGCCTCTTATAGCGGTGTCATCCTTGCCTGCTCGCCGGCCTCCCCGGGGAGCCCGGCCGGCGCAACCGGCTCCCTGCGGCCCCGCTCACGCTTCCCTCCCTCCGACACCCTGGGTTTTCCGGATCGGAGCGGCTCCTCCACCCGCCTCCCGCCCCGCAACCCCCGGCGGGACATTTTCTGGGGACTCGGGTCCGCCTGGCGCTGAGTGGTGCCGCCCGGCCCCGGTAACGCGCCCGCTACCGGGCCGGCATGGGAGGCAGAACCGCACCTGTCACCGGCGACACCGCCCCGGGGCGGCAGCAGCCCCGCACCCTCCCGGCCTGGCCGCGCCGCCGCCGCCGCCCCCGTTTTCACGCCTCGGTTCTGCCGGCGAGGGTGGCGTCCCGCCCGCGAGTTGCTGTGCCTAAGACCCGCTGTCCCCGGCACGGGACGAGGGGGCTCGGCTCTCTTCCCCACCACCTCCTCGAGGAACGGACGGGCAGTGCCGAGGCAGCCCCGGTGGCGAGAGGCGGGCGAGACTTCCCCGAGGCCACCTGACAAAGCCGGCTGCCCTCGCCTCCTTTCCAGGCTCCAGGGAGAAGACGTCGCTTCCCCAGGGCCACCTTTCGCCTCCACCTCCAGCCGCGGTCTCGCCGCCGGCCCTTCCTCCCTGTTCCCCCAGGACAGGACCGCACTCACCGGATCGGAAGAACGCCGCGATGTCCGCCGAGTCCTTGGCCGCCTCTTCGGCCCCTTCCCCCGCGCCGCTGCCGGCCGTGGTGGCGGCGGAGGTGGCGGTAGCGGCGCTGCTCATGGCTGCTGCTGCTGTTGCGTGTGCCGGCGGCGGTGGCTCCACCGGGCGAGACCCGCCGCCGACCCCGCCGCCCCCTCCGCGGATCCCGGCTTCACCTCCGGGCGGGAGCGGCCGTCAGGGCGGCAGCCGGAGCGGGTGAGAGATGCGGGGCGGCGGCGGGCGGCCGCAGCGAGCGCAGGGACATGAAGGTAATGTGCGGAATGGCAGCTCCGGGAGCGCCCACCCCCCGCAGCCACCTAGGAGGCGGCGTGTGCATGCAGGGAGTCCGGGCGGGCGGGCGGGCGGCAGCCGGAGCGCAGACAATCGCAGGAGGAGGAGGAGAAGGAGGAGGAGGGCGACGACGACGACGGCATGGGAAGGGCCAGCGGTCCGCGCAGCGAGTAGCCGGTGGGCGGAGAAAAAAAGCAACGTTTCCAGCTATTTTTTTCTTTTTTTTTTTTTTCTTTCTTTTTTTTTTTTTTTTTTTTAGAAGGAGCGAGGAGCGATCCGGAGGAGCAGCAGCTGCCCTAGCCACCGCGGTGCCAGTGGCCGCAGCAACCACCGTCCTCCATCTTGACTGGGAGGAGGAGGAGAGAAGAGGAGGGTGGGAAGGGGGAGTCGGGAAAGGAAGCGAGTCCCCGCCCGAGGAACAAGGGCGGTGGAGCCGGGAGTGGGGGGAGCTCGGGAGTCTCCGGCGGCGTCCGGCACCGGTCGGGATGGGGCGGGGCCGGGCGGCGCAGGCCCTGCCGAGCCCGCACCCTCTTGCTGGGCCGGAGCTTCCCGGCGGCTCCCGGAGGCGCGGCCGCCTGTGGGGAGCTGCGTGTTCGGGGTTTATTTTTGCTTGGTTGGGGGTTTTTTTAGGTGCTTCCGGCTGGCTTTCGCCCTACTGCCAGCAGACCAGTGTGCGGAGGTCGGAGTGGAGGTCCAAAAAAAAAAAAAAACCCACAGCAAAATCCAGTCCGCCAGCCCCGGGGGCGGGGGCGAGCGGCGGGAGCGTGGGAAGCGGCGCGTGCCCCGTGCTCCTGCCGGCCGCTCCCCGGGCGCCAGGGCGGCCGAGGGGCCGTGCTCGGGAAGAGACCCCTGCCCGAGGTCGGAAATAGCCTAGCTTAACCTCTACAAGGCACAGGGGAAAGGGATGCCTTTAAAAGGCTTCCGCTTGCATTGCTGTCTGCATTGTGGGTATTTTTACTTATGCCATCACGGGGACGCTTCAAAAGATTTTATGCTGTGGAGCGGTTCAATTAATATCAAATAAGCAAACAGCTCACGACGCGGAGGTTATGATGTGTCACCACCGTCCTGCTCCTCATGTTAAGCAGTGTAAGTTTGCGTCCAGGTGAGGTTGGGGGGGCGGGTCAGAGCAGGAATCATAGCAGTTGGACAGATGGATGAATCTGAGTGACACATCTCAAATGCTTGTGATAGATAGTAAATTGTTAGCATACTTGAAATGCCGAAGTACAGCTTCAGGAATTGAACTCCTGAACCTTTGGTAAGTGTTAAAAGGAAGGTAAGTTCAAGAGAAATGTGGTTTGTAGAATCATAGAATATCCTGAGTTGGAAGTGACTTGCGAGAATCATCCTAGTATCCTGCACAGGACCACCTCTAGAGTCTCACATGTGCCTGAGAGCATTGCCCAAACACTTCTTCAACTCTAGCAGGCTGTGGGCTATAAGCACTTCCCTGGGAAGCCTGTTCCAGTGCCTAGCCAGCTTCTGGGAGAACCTCTTCCTAATGCCCAACCTAAACGTCCCCTGGCACAGCTTCATGTCCTTCTTTCAGGTCCTAAGGGAATATTGACAGGTTCTGTTAGTTTATCAGTCATATGATGAAGAAGTAATCTGCAAGGTTCCCAAGGTTTGTATTGATCTGAAGTTGTATAGCTTGATCAAAAAGCTTTTGTGCCTGCCCTAATTTCTCTTACAGAGAAGAGATTTGTTTGACTGAAAAGATGGTTTTTTTAATGTTTTTATTTCAGACAGCAGGCACAGGAAAGAGTTCCAAATTAGCATCCCACTGGCAGAAGTGGTTGCAACATTAATTTCTTTCTAACTGGCCCCACCTACTTGGCAAAAAACATGAATGGGGCAAATGCTGCTGTTCCTGAGCAAGCAGTGAGTTCACCTAGGGATAAGGATACAATATTGTATATCTGCCCAGAAAACAAACAAACAAAAACAAAAAAACCAAACCAACCAAATAACAACAAAAAACTGCATAAGAATATGAGAAAATTCTGTAAGTGTATGGAAAATGTTAATATAATGAGTAAAGAAAATAATAGGAATCCATCACTCCAGCTTTCAGTGCCTAGAGAGCAAGAAGTGCTTGAGATTACTTATTTTCCAAATTTGAAAAAAGACTTCAATATACTGTGCAACTCTGGAAAAAGCTTTAGAAGGCTTTTCAGTTGTTCAACACACTTGATTTTCCGTTTCCAGCTAGTTGCTCATCCAGCACACTGTACAAAATGTTAGTGGGCGCTAAAAACGCAAGGTTAATCTAAACACTTTTGAAGGCTCTGTGACTCAAGTTTGTCTCTTCCTCTGTCCCCCCATCTGCTGAATTGCAAGAGATGCTGGGTTTGCTTTTTTTCTTAGTACATGGATGCCCTGAGCCATGTCCCCCACTACAGGAGCCTTTTATTATTGTGAAACTAATTGAGAAGAACTAGTTGTAATTTGAGTTCTTCATCAGCAACAAAGGTGGCCCTTATAAAAAATCTTTCAAGAGCCAGAAATGCTCATATCCTTTGCATGATTCATAAGGATTATAGTAATATATAGGGTTCATACTAATGTTCAGAATGCAATATTTACTGAAGGGTAAGTTAAAAGAAAAAGACAAAGATAGGAAAATAACATGATGAAGTTACTTAATACTTTCTAAGAAAACAAGGATTTAATTCACAGTTATGGACCTTAGGTATCAAATACCAGATTTAATATTTTGACATTAGGAAATTAAGTTTCTTAGTCTGATTCTTCTTGGTCATTTTAAGCTTGAAACAAAAACAAGCCAGGTATGAATTGTCTGTATGGAGAATGTCCCATACTGGAAAATTGTGTGTTGCGTGAATTTGAAAGCCTGTCCTTAGGGAATAGTCATATTCTCCTCAACTCCTACATTGCTTATCTCAGTTTTTGTCAGCCTGCAGGTGTTTTTGCACCAATTGCAGTGGTAAATGCAGGAATGGAAAAAATATTCATGGTGTTAAAGATACTTTAGCGGTAATGTGAGCTGTGAAATATCAATAGTGTTAAGGCACAGACTCAAATTAGAGTTTTAGATTCTATACTAGGAGTTTTAAATATTAATGATGTTCAAGTTCTGAGCCTAATTTCTGTATTTTATATATGTATATAAAGCATTTAATTTTATGTAAGCACATTGTTCAAAAAGATTTTTACCCCAATAAAACAAATGCCCCAAGAGAAGTGTTGTTTCATTTGTTTAATTTTATTTTTACTTGTGTTGTCTCTAAGTGTGGTTGAATGGTCACTCCAAAATCAGTATGCCAAACACAAAAAACTTTATTTCTGTCAAAGAGGTGTCTTGTAAGGGAAGAAGCTTTCCCAGAACCTAGCCTTGTGTATCCAGGCTGAGAAGTGTCACATGTCACTTCATGTTTCATCCCTAAAGGAATTTGCAGACTTGATATTTCTTGAATTCCTTCCCCGCAGTATTTGCTGCCCACTTGATCAAGAAAACAAAGAATGAAGATTTCCCCATTTCTATAAGACGTTAATGAAAGAGGGGCAAGCTTGATTTAAAAAAATCACTAGTATTTACAAGCTTTTAGGAGAAGTAAACTAGAAACTAATTAGTCTGGACAAACTAGGAGACAGGAGATGATATTAACCTTATGCCATCAATCAGAGTTATCTTCTTGCTTAAAAGAAAAGAGTAATGGAAAAAAGAGACTTCAATTATAAGCAAAACAAACAAAAATGCATAACTACATAACCCACCCAACAACTAGATTTTTACAATGGCGGTCTCTTCTTGTAGCTGTTTTACAAGCTTTGCTGTTCATGTAAACAAAAACACAGAACATATAAAGGATAGTTTGGAGTCAAGGCTTCCACATGGAAAACACTAAGGGAAAATGCACATGGACTTCAACCCAGCCAACCTCTAAGAACTGTTTCTTGCAACCCTTATTTTTCTGCAGCAGGCTTTTGGGGGACTTGAATCTATAAAACAAGTCCTAAACACAGTAAGTAATAGAGAAGGCCATATCAGGTGCTACTGCGCTTTTAAGATGATAAGGCTTCTTTCAAGTTTGCAGCAGTTAAGGAAGGCAATCAAGAGTTATTAATGTGCACCACCTTGGTGTTGCTATCTGGTTTCTGATCTAAACGGTACTTGTGTTATAGCAACATTCATCAATTTCAAATTATTCTCAGAGCACATGGTGTATCTCTTCTGTCTGTAGACAGGCACTGAGGCATTTTCCAACCATTATCATTATTGTTGCCCTCTTTTCCACAGAAGCATCCAAGTCTTTTTAAAAAGTTGTCTTGAACAGTATTAAGCTTAAGTGCTCCACCTCCTTATCCTATAAAATGAATTTCTAATTTCATTGAATGTCTATTTTTCTGCAAAACTGTTTTGATTTTTTTTTTAGCAGACGAAAATATAGAAATATTTTCTTCCTACTTTCCCTGTTACAAACTGACATGTACAAGCTTGAGAAGTGAGCCCGTGGTAATCTCATGAGTTTTAACAAGTGCAAGTTGCTGCTGGTCAGTATCAACACAGATCAGAGCAGTCCTGCTGAGAAGAACTTAGGGGTGCTAGAGAGGCTGGACATGACCCAGCCATGTGCACTCAAAGCCCAGAAAACAAACATGTCCTGGGCTGCATCCAAAGCAGCGTGGCTAGCAGGGTGAGGGAGGAGATTCTACCACTCTGCTCTGCTCTGCTCTGGTGAGACCCCACCTGCAGTGCTGCATCCAGCTCTAGGGTCCTCAGGAGGACATGAAGTGTGAATCTAGAGGAGGGACACAAAGATTGTTAGAGGACCAGGAGCACCTCTCCTTTGAGAAAAGAATGAGAGAGTTTTGTTTAGCCTGGAAAGGAATAGGTTTCACATAACCTGAGTGGGACCTTCACATACCTGAAAGAAGCCTACAAGAAAGATGGGAAAAGACTTTTATAGGAACACAGAGTGACAGCACAAAGGGGAATGGTTTCAAACTTCAACAAGAATAGATTTAGATTAGATATGAGGAAGGAATACTTTACTGCAAGGATGGTAAGACCCTGGCACAAGTTGCACATGTAAGTTGTGGATACTCCATCTTGGAAGTGTTTATGATCTGTTTGATGGAGCTCTGAGCAACATGGTCTAATGGAAGGTGCTCCTGCCCATAGCAGAGGATTGGAATTTTAAGGTCCCTTTCAACTCAAACCATTCTATGATTCTATGATTCTTATATTTCCTTATAATCTTAAAACAACACTGCCAGCCCTTGCTAGGGCAACATTTCACACTCTGAGCACCTATAAGGAGAAATTTAGTACACCTAAGTCAGAAAAATATAAAGAGACAGTATTTGATGGTAGCTATGAATAAAATTTTACTACTTATGTGGTCATGACTATCAAATCTTAAGCTAAGAATCGAGCAGGTTTTTAATAGCCTACAGACCAAGATGTGTGCTTTTGCATATTGCTTACCAAAAATACTAACCATCCTGATTTTATTTATAACCAAACTGTTTTTTTTTTAAATTCTCACCATTTCAATGATGTGCTATCTCTATAAAAATCCAGCTCCCAGTTCTGCTGTGTGGCATGTACTGACTTGTCAATGTCAAGGACACTTATATGTAGAAATTATACCAGACATCTGATGTTCTGTAGACTATTGGTGGTCTATACGCCATCTGTTCACTAACTTCACCCTAACAAAGCGTTGGTTTTACTGTTTAGGCTTGGGCTCACATAATTCCACATTATTGTGCAATTGATGGTGGCTGAACCACTCAACTGAATCTCAGACAGGTCATCCCATTGCCTCCTTAATCCAGGTCTCCAGAAATACTCATTCTCTCCATCAGGAAGTATGCAAACATGTAAGTGTTAAGTATGCAAACATGCGCTCCCTAATTTCAGATTTTCTATCACTATCATTAACATTGGCAATCATACTGGACTTTCAAAGAGTAATTTCCTTTCTGTCCAAAATTTTCCAGGCAGAAATGAGTGTAGTACTTCAGAGGCTTTCTGAAAGAATTGAACTTAGTATGCCTGGTTGAAAGCAAGGTGCACATGCATTACAACATCACAGCCTAGAAGGAGCAAATCCAGAAATCCTAACAGTAGGACAATGTATGCTAAAGCCTCTGTGGGTAATTCATTCCTCTTTTTTTCAACCAGTTATTCACCAGGTGGCATGACGTCTTATTCTGTTTTTTAAAAACTTTCCTTTAGACATTCTGCAGTGTGCTCCTCACTCCACAACAGATCAAATTGCATATTCTTGATCATTTTACTTTGTCATCCCTGAATTTTTGAAGACCAGGTTTTGATAAGAGTATGATTGAGGTAACTAAAGAAGAGAGATGTGATTTTATTTTCCCTGCGTGAGGAGACTGGCGATAAGAGCTGACTTCATCTTAATTGATGAGTCGTTGAATGTATCTTCTCCATCTTTCTTTAGCTTTAAGCATTTCAGGAAGAAACTCAAGAGAAAAGTTCAGCATTTTCCTCTTATTGCTGAATTTCACCTTCTACTGTCTCCCATGTTAATCCAGTTTGAAGTCTTTGTCAGTGTAAGTTAAATTGGGCTCCAACAATCCAGATCAACTGAAACATTGAAGAGTTGGCATGACTAGTTTCAAAGCAAAAGTTGTAACAAAATTTTTGCTTACACTCCAGGAAGTATAAAGAGCTTAATTTTGTACATATTTCCTTCATAGGCTTCCAGATTCTTGCTTCCCTGGTTTCAACTCCTTAAACTAAGCACTTGAATGATACAGCCTACTCAGTGGCTTGTGCCACATCACATTATTCCTATTGTTCGGAATATACCATACTGACAGAGTGCTCTGCATACAATCCACGTTAAGCCCCAAAACAAAGCTTCTATATCATGTCTGGCATCCTCCATGGATCTGCTTGTTTTTTGCTCCTGTTCAGGAGGGGATGTAATAGAATAAGAGGTTGCCAACAGCAAGGTGGGCCCCTATCACGCTTATGTTTCAACAATTATGCTATCAAAAATACGTGTGTGTATGATTACCATGGGAGAGTATTCAAGCATGAGGATGTTTTATACATTGAAGGTATCAGTGGTACTTTATTTGATCACGATATACAGACAACTTGTGCCAGAACAGTCTCTGCCCTTCGTGCCAAAAAAGCACTAGGATGTCCACAGGGAAAAAAAATATACAGAAAATATGTATCATACGTATCTTTAAACAAAGACCACTGTTTTATATCATCATGATGGAAACTCAGAAAAATGGGTCACCAATTAAGCTAAGCTATTACACCAGTGATTGCCAATAGATCAGCAGACAGCCTTACATTATGTTACTTAATTATACCAAGCATTTGTTTTATGAAAAAACTCTTTACTTAGCATCAAAGCAGTGTTAAGTCCAGTTGACAATCACCCTTCTGCCTTAACAGGAATCATCTGTTAATTGTACTGGCTTGCCTACAATTATTTGTCAAAAGAGTGTTCAAGAATTGGCATAAGACGGCACAAAGAACCATATGTAAATTAGAATGTTTTAATTTATGAGCCTAAACAAAGTGAAAAGTCAACCAAAAGTGAGGTTTAAGACAAATAGCACCATGTTTAAAGACTTATCTCCCAGAAGAGGGGATTTAAATCAGTTCCACTGCTTGTATACTTTCATGCATATAACTTCATCCATATGCTGGTTTAGAGTTGCCCAGTTTGGAAAACATCTTGGATGCCTATGTCTGCATCACTTCTGTCAATCAGTATCTTGTAACAAGATTGAAGGAATTTGAGTAATTAGTTATGCAAAAAACAAACCAGAAATGCATAGTTTCTTTTCGATACACGGAACTGAATGGCAGTTTGAGTAACTTAAAAATGACAATTTAAAAAAATATTTACAAACTTTTGCATCCAGTGCTAGGGAGCTAGCTTTATAGCAATCCATGTAATTCGTAAATTTGTTAGTTTTATATGAGTAATTCTTCATAGGTTGATGATTCCCCAAGAATGTGTTCAATCCTTGCTGACTTTTTACTTTGAAAGAGCAGTATAAGTTTTTTAGCCAGGTGTTATTTACAATTGAACCTTGAGTTTTTCAGGTTCATGTGAGAGTTCACTAAAGAGACACTTCCAAAAGATACAGGATTTTCAGTCAGGATACTGGTAAAGGCTGTTCTGCTGCAGTGGATCTAGACTGCATGAGATCCCAAATGGATCCCCCAGATTTTTGCTTAGAAAGAGCAGATTTGCTCAGAAAAAGGCTTTCCAAATTCCCAAGGTGACTTCTTGAAACCCATGGCATGGTTCCCCCATCACTACCTCCTGCTGCAAGACATGATCTCAGTAATCAAAGCCACATTTTACAAACATGTTTATTTATCTCTAGGTATACACATTTATAATGATTTCTCCTTTACCTTGGTTTAATCAAGGCATTGTCTCCAGTTCAGTCTTTTTATTGTATCCTTGACTTTCTGCAGGTATTTCACTACTGTCTGTGGTCTCTATACATAATATGTGATTTATTCTGATCAGTGAGTCACAGGTTCTGCTTAGAGATGTCAGATTCTAGGTGAGCATTTGTCACTTCTTAGTACCAGTTGTTCAACATTGTCATCCTAGTTGATTATGCTATTATCCAGACAGTACCAGAGGATGTTATTCCTGACATTGCTCAGTCTTAAAATGAATTTTGGGATGGTGCACAATCATGAATTGCCAGCCTTGCCTTCTTCCAGAAGTTGCTGCAATGGGAAAAACTGAACAATGTGGAACAAAGTTTCCTAGTGTTTCCTTTGCTCATGGTCAGGAAGTTGAATTCCTTGCCACGCCTGGGAAGCAGCTTGGCTTTCAGCAGCAGCTGCAGCATTGCTCTGTGGACATAGCGCAGTAAATAAACTGGTTTTATTTTTTTCTATCCTCTTCAATTTTTCAATTGTAAGGCAACTTCTCTTTTATTTCCCTTCATCCTACTTTTCCCACTTTTCCCATCATACTGGTAAGCTAATTGAGCAAAAAGCAACTGTTGCCTACATTTCACTCCATGTGCTTGTTTTCTCCTCTTCTCTATTTAGCAACTGATTTCACAGGCAGTCCTTTTTGTACATTTAATTGAAGAGGCTACTTGGAGTGAAAGCTTTGGGCACAACAGTGGTAAGTTTTTGATATTGACCCTGGAAGATATCCTGCACATACTGTTATTGGCATGTTAACCCCAGCTGGAGCCAGCTGCTTCCTCAGATGTTCAGCCATTGGGAGACCATTCAGGACTCACGGAGTCACTTGGTGTTCCACATTCCCTCCAGGGTCTCAGCTGCTGTTTCTAAACACAGAAATACAGGAGGACTTCGGCTTCCAAGCCTTTCTACTTCGTAGCCCTTTGCCAATACTTGTACACAAGACTGAACACATCATCTGTGCATGCTTTCATTCTGGAATAAAGGACTGTTCAGTTTGTACACGAAGCAAGTTTGCACATCACATGCTCAGCATGGCTTATGTTGTATCCCTACCTCTCAATCCTCACAGAGGAGAAGATAATGTGGGATAGGAGCTGTATTCAGTTGGCAGGAGTCCCAGGAAATGCCTACAAACTTCTGGATCTTAGCATAACTGTTGGACACAAATAATTTTTGCATTTTTCTAAAATTATTCTGCCCCTTTTGTTCCAATTAATAACCCAAAAATAATACTTTTACAGGTAGAAAACTATATCCAGATATTCCAGCTGTCACTGTTATTAGTGTATAGACTTGAAGTTTCACCAGTGGTCTCATTCATGCTGGTCAGAGGTGGGTAATGATTTTTTGACAGTAAATCTCTAGCAATAATGCAGTTGATCAGAACCATGTGGGATGCCATAGAAACCTATTTGAGATCATTTGCTAAACAAATGTTTGAAGGTTGTTTAAGTGCTAAAATTTAAATTATCAATACTTCTTAGTGAAAGATTTCATATTAGGTCTTAGGAGACACTGACTAGAAATTTTGCTTTTCTAATGATGTGCCTAATTTTCTTTCCTATTTACTGGTTTCACCTAACAGAAGTATTTCTCGCATGTCACCCACCAATTCTATTGTCTCAGGTGTTCCCCTAGACTTAAACTATTGTCCAATAGATTTGGAAATTTGCACAACTTTTAAGAAGGTTTTGGTTTGTGATGGCTCCAAGGGTTTTACAGAAAACCCATAGGAACTACAGCAGGTAGCACAGGTCATGTGATCCTAGTCTTTCGAGTATACAGTGAAGAATAGGACCAAATATTGTTCTCTAGCCAAATATGAAATTTTAGTATCTTCATCACACTCTGGAGATTGCATGGCAAACAACCACTTCATTACAAAAGCATCTTTCCCCTGCCTGGATATATTTCAGCTACATGTTGCTTCAAGCTCTCTCTGCTCATTTGCAACATTCTTCCTAAGTTTTGGTGGCTGTGCTGAGCCATGAATGAATACCACTGCTATCCCAACCTGCCCTTACATTTTATTAGGAAAAAAATATTATTTTTGCACTTGCTGAAATTCCTATTGCATTTAGTCAGTTTTTTTGCTTTCCATTTGTGTTGTTGGAAATTTATTATTTTGAATTATTGTCTATTTCTACTGCTGTTTGCCAGGACTAACTTCTAAGCTTCTGTAATAATTAAATGTTAGACCTAACAACAAAGTGGAATTAAAAGCTATTGCTATGTTACAGGAGAGAAGCCAATTCAGTCAGCCATCTTGTAGGTAGAATTAATTTTATTGAAGTTTTGTTTCACAGAGAACTAATAATTTCTGAGTTATCTGCCCTTTTTAGTAGGGTGAATATCAAAAGATAGTGCACAGGTCTGAAAAATCTACCATACCATAAAAATATGTTCTTTCTTATGAATGAAGATAATGTTAGGCTGTAAGATTCTAGGATTGCAAGACCTTTACAAGAAGATCTACTCTGATCCTACATTGACCAGAAAGTGTCACTTGGATACTACAGAAATTTTCACGACTATAAGGCACACCCTTTTGACTAAAATTTTGATTGAAACCTGAAAGTGCGCCTTATAATCAGGTGCACCTTATATATGGACAAAGTTCGGAAATTTGCCAACCCAGAAGTGCAAGCCACGTGCAGAACCATGCAGAGCTGTGAGCTGTGCTGCACCGAGCCGAGCCAAGTGGAGCTGCGCATCAAGCCGCGCAGAGCCGCGAGCTGCATGGAGCCATGCACCGCAAGAGCCGCGCCAGCCGGCGCTGGGGCAGGCGGGAATGCCGGGGCCCGTGGCACAGGGAGGGTGCCTGGGGCTGTGTTTAAAGGCTACGCCGATCCGTGGAAAATATTTGCAAATTGAGCACCTGCCAGTAAACCGTGTGATTGTGTGATTCTGTTACTAATTCATTACTTTGTTGCGTGTGGATCCTCACTGCAAAAAAAAGGTGCACCTTATAGTCCGGTGTGCCTTATATATGGACAAAGTTCGGAAATTTGCCGACACCCGGAAGTGTGCCTTATAATCCGATGTGCCATATAGTCGTGAAATTACTGTAACTAGAACCCAGATGAACTTTTATGATAAAATCACAGTGCAGTGTACTTTAGATACACTACTCATTAATTTATTTATAAGTCAATGGCTTAACTTTTGTCATATGTGATGACTTGCAAGGAAGGAAGCATGTGGCTGTATCCTTTTTAGGTGAAAAAATATATATGTCAAATCATTTCACTCTATACTAACATCTAATATTGTAATTTTTCTCATATCTCAATTTCTGTGCTTCGTCATGGGTTGCATTTTCACTGTGACATCTTGTGCTGTATTTAATAAAAGTAACTGCTATTACATAACTATTCTGTTTTAGAAGTTATATATTACATTTAGAGATGGAAATTCTTATAGTGGCACTTCAAAATATCTGTTGGGCTTTTTTATGGACTTACCCTAATTATAATATCAAAACTAACAAGGAAGCATTAAAAATAATTTGCTATCTCTGTTCATTTGTATAAAAGGAGGTTTTAAAAAGTGCATTCCTTAGGTTTTTTTAGGAAAGTAGGAGCAATCAAGGCTTTGTTCCCTTTATATCAGTTTTTCAGTACTAGCTTTGAGCCATCAGTTCTCTCCAACTGTGATTGTTTTGGCAGGACTAAAATCTAGTTTTCTCTTTTTTCACATGTGATGAAATGAATTAACTCCTTCATCATTCATCCATGAGGCATATCTGTTCATTGTAGTACATTTAGAAACATTGTTTTTTGCATTGATTAATCAGTATTTTTGTTTCTAAATGATGTTCAGAAAATAGTTATATCCCAAATATTAATATTTTCATGTATCTAAGGATATTAATATTTCAGTGCATTTGAGACTAGTATCTTCACATATCATAAGCTTTTTACATTATATTAGACCACATAATAAACTATCTTGGGATAAAAATGAATACTGTAAACATGCAAAGGAGGAAATTTTGCTTTTATTAATATTGACACTTTATGAACAAGGCCAATCAGAGCACTGTGAATAGACAAAACAAAACTACTCCCAAACGTATTGCCAGTGGATGACTGTGGTTGGGGACCATCAGCAAAGATGCAGAGCTGCCTCAGAATGCTGTTGGAAGGCTTTACATAACACAATTACTGAGACAATTTAAGAATTGGATGTGAAAAGAAGTATGGAGAGAGGGTAGTTTGCTATGCTGGGATGAATATGCAACTAACTGATATCCATTTTTTCTACAGAATGAGCAGTTATAAATGACAGAATTGTCTGCTTTTTCTGTGACTGAAGACTTTCATGTGAAATTGTGAGTGGTGTATTTACAATAGAAGGTTTATTTTCTGTTCACCAAACACAAGACATGTGCCTTAAAAAGAAAATGCTGATCTGAAATGTAGTCCTGTCTTGTTTCAGAGTGCAGGAGAGGCCAAATGCTGCACAGAAACAAAATAATAATTTTAGCTATATTGGAAGTTTCATTCTGGCCTCATACTGCTACCATAAACCCTAAACCACAAATATTTCTATCCTTTAATATATATATGCATTGTGACTATTGTGTCTGCATGTGATAAAAGTTAATTGAAAAACAAAGTAGGAAAAGGTGGTATCTTTGATCAGATGAGCTGGTACAACTGGAAAAGCCAGGCAAGGCTTTAGTCGCACACATTCCTCAAACCAGCTGAAGTAGTTTTTTGCTAGCAGCGGTGGTTGGCTTAAAAAGACTTTCTTCTCATTAGAACTTGACTTTCTCTTATGTATGTAGAAAATCATGGCTACAAAAAATTATGCAGTCCATAAGTTCTTTCTTGTGATTGGTTTGAACATACTGCTTTTAAATAGGTTATTTTTTCCCCTTTTGCATTAGAGAAAATTGTAGAGGTATGAGTGCTTATTACTCTCCCCATGCCATTTACCAAAATAAACTTCGACCGTGGTTGCAATTATCATTCTCTGTATATTAAATGGTCTTAAATATTTACATGGATTTTACATGTACAGTATTAAACTGTGGTAAATCTATCTAAAAAGTTCAGGTAACAGAAACACAGTTATTGCCAGTTTAGAATATCCTTATCTTATATTTTTGGTGAACTTTTTTTTAGTTCTGATATGATAATACCAACAAAGTATGAAGCCGTATAAATAAATAAAACAATAAAAAAACCTACAGTAAATTCACGAATACAAGCCGCACTGACTATAAGCCGCATCTCTGGGTGTTGGCAAATATTTCGGTTTTTGTCCATAGATAAGCCGCACACGAATATAAGCCGCTTTGTCGTTCGCAGCGAGGACCCGCGTGCAATTAGTAACAGAACCGCGGCAGGGCGGGGTTTACTGGCTGAGCTAAGGCTGTGCAGGCTCGGCCCGCTAGGGGCCGCTGACGGGGCCAGGTGCTCCAGCACGGTGCTGCAGCTTGGGGCCGGCCGCCGCTGCCCCTGGGCTCGGTCACCCCGGGTCGGCGCTGCCCCGCGGTGGCAGGCAGGGACGGAGCTTCCCCTGCTCCTACGGCAGCGGCGGCGGGCGGGGACGGAGCTTTCCCGCGCTTGTGGCGCCGGCGGCGGGCAGGGACGGAGTTTCCCCGCTCCTGCCGCGGCGGCGGCGGGCAGGGACAAAGCACCCCGTCGGCTCCCCGAGCCGCAGCAATGGCTGCGCGGGGCTCCCGTCGGCTCCCCGAGCCGCAGCAATGGCGGCGCGCGCTTCCCCCCCCTCCCCGGGCCACAGCAATGGCGGCGCGCGCTTCCCCCCCCCTCCCCGGGCCGCGGTAGGGGCGGCCCGGGTCCCCCCTCTCCTCCCCGGACCGCGGCAATGGCGGCGCCGGGCCCCCCCCCGTCTCTCCCCTGGGCTGTGGCAGAGGAGGAAAGAGAGCTCTCCCGCCTCTCTCCCCGCCCCCCGTGCTGCCTACAGGGAGCCAGGCTCCACCCGCAGTGCAACAGAGTAGCGATTTGTAACAATCGCAAAATGCCGACTTTGCAGCTGCTCGGCTCAGCACTCTGGCAGGCACTTCTGAGGTTGTATTAGCCGCTCCTGATTATTAGCCGCATTTCCGGTTTAGGAGCAAAATCTTAGTCAAATTGGTGCGGCTTGTATTCGTGAAATTACTGTAATTTAATTAGAAGTATGGACATAAATCTGTACTTATTTAACATAAAAAGTTTCTAAAAAGGTTGAACAAGTGCGCATTTAGCTCCCAGGGAGTGTGTCCTAAATTGGATGACCTCTGCAGGTACCTTCCAGGCCTGTAATCTTACAGAATGAAATGCATCATTAAAATGTTTAGACCTCCCTGCACATGCATTAGTCTAAGTAACTTATGAATATTTACAATTCACTAGTCTCTCCCTTTCAAATTGCAAAGAAATTGAGTACATAGCGGTGGTCTTAGTATGGAGCCTCTTCTTCTTCAAATCAAGTATGAGTGCAACAGAAGTAGAACAGTAACTCTTGTTGTTTCTCTTTTCCTCATTTTGTCTTTTCTAATTGCCGTTTACTCTGTGACTTGCTTCTTCTCTCCTTTCAAGGTATTTATCTGAGAAATTTTTTGCATGGAATATAATACCGCATGTGCTAATGTCCATTTATACAGTAATTTTTATATCAACATGATTCCTTTTGTAGAATTTTTTTTTCACTTTATACTACATTTCTTGTTAACTACAGTAAAAGGACTTCTTTCAATCTAGAACAATCACGGTTATGGAAAGATTAATGACATTTTATTGGCTGTATATTGATTTAACAGTATCACTATAAAATATAAAGTGACATAACTATTCCTGTAGAAACAGTTAAATACTTCAACAGAGACAGAACCTTTCTCTGTTACAGAACTTTTTGGATCTAGCTTTAGCTTTAGAAAGCTAGTCATACCTTAGAACCAGTATGTGACTGAATGTGTTTTCATTAATGTTAAATAAATGAATATTTCAGTAGGTGTATTTGTCAGCAAAAACAACAACAACAACAACAACAAAAGTATCTAAGTATTTAGATAGCTTATGAGAATCAATTATACCCTCGTAGGAGATCAAAATGAAGATTTGAAGCATCAAGCTTTGGCTATCGGTAAATTCAGAGAGTGTACATTTAGGTGCTGTCAAAGTCTATTTCTAATTTTAATGCTCTTCTAGATCAGTTTCACAGTGAGCTGTGGTGTTTATTTTTCTTTCTTAACTGTCAAGTAACTGGGGAGGAGCTGTTTTCCATCAACTGTACATAAGCTACTAGACCCTCTGCTTAAACCCTAGAAAGGAAGAAACCTTCTAAGCTACATATAAACTTCACGGCCAAAAATCCATCTGTGTGGATTGTGTGTCCACATCCTCTAGCCCATTGCTCTTTGACCTTTTTAAAGTGAAGGATCATGTTTTGTTTTGTCTTGTTTTGTTTTTTTAATCCACAGACAAAGTTATGAAGAAATTATACTGCCTTCACTTACAACAAAATTAAATTAGTTTAAAATTTATACGTCACTTTAATACTCTACTTTTTATCCCATTTTCTTGTCTGATTGTCTGGGAATCCAGGTATAGTATATTCAGATTGTCCAACTCTTTTTTCCTCCAGACTACCTTTTGATGATTTGTGATCCTGAAGAATCTGAAAGCCACTAATCTTCAAGAACTCTTGTCATCTACAGAGAAGAGAGGCTGATAAAGGGTCTATGGGTTTTCCGCTCTTGGGGCACTGAGGGGACAATGGGTTGGGTGCCACCATAACGGCTTCATGGACTTTTAAGTAACCTGCCATATTTGAGAGCAGGCTGCAAAAGGATGTCTAAAGAGGTCCGAAAATAATCTAAGTACCAATAGATACGTAAGGATCTCCCTTTGATGCCTCTTCTTTAGTTCACAAGAGCACCATATAAAGAGTTGGTCTTGTTCACTGATTGCTATCAATATTTGAACATTGCTGAGTTAGCAGCTGCCATAATATGCTCCTTGCTTAGCTTTTAATTATTGATATCTGAATCATAATAGAGATAGATGACTTCTGATAAGGTGTAGATCAAATGGGCACATAAAAATTTGAGGCAGAGGCAATTTCTGCTAGATAGCTAAAGCTGCCAGAGATGGATCTTGCACTTTTAGTTACCTTTTTATTGACACCATTGAGACCTTGCTGCAGAACACATAAATCAGTTCTTTCTTTCATGGCCACAGGAGAACCAGTATTAACATAGGAATTCAGAATGAAGTCTTCCTTACGTTAGTGTAGTGTGGGTGCAATATCACAAAGCAATTAATGGCAACAGGGAAAAGCTCAGAGAGCGTCATTTTGAAATGAAAACAATCTGACAAGCAGGTCCTTATTCCTCTTGTAGCAAAGAACTGCTTTCTCAGCACAGCTACATAGAACACTAACATAAGGGATCCTTCCAGAACTAAAACCTGTCTTCTTTTCACAGTTCCTGTGAAGCACAGCACTGCCCATAGGGAAATAAAATGCAAAACTTGGCAAAACTTGGAAGCTAGTGTCAAACCCTACAAGCATCTTAATTCTGTGGACTTGATCAATTATTAATTTCCCAGCTAGTTCCCATCTTTCTGCAGCTGATCTTCAGGTGGTTTATGAGGCATGGGATACTTTACCTCCATGATGTGGACTAAGCTTTTCTTTTCTACAAGTTTAGGGTTTTTAGGAAGGCTCTGCTATGTGATAGCACTTATGGACAGCTGGAATTCCTGGTAGAGGATGTGGCTGTGTAGATGCTGCTGTGCTTGGACATGAACTTAAAAGAGACTGTAGGAATTATCTATTCTTATCTGGCAAGGGAAAAGGAGAAAGAAAAATGAGCTGCCACCATCCATTCCTCTTTACAGTCCCAGAAAGAGATAGTCTTGCCATTTTTAAAAGTAGACCCTAGTCCTAAGAAACTCTCAGTGCCTTCTAACATGAGAGCCAAAATAGGTAATAACGTAAAGAATTAATAGTAGGATGCTCCCGATGTTGCTCAAGTTTAATGATGGGACCAGAAGTGGTGATCTGAATTGCAGATGGTAGTGGTTCCTTCGTCTCTGATTTGGCTTTGATAGTTCCTTTGATGTAGAAGAACTGTGAGCTTAATTTGCATGATATTACTCCCACTCTTATAAGTCTGCTGATGAGATATCTTTATTAAATTTTTCACTGTTTCAGGATTATTTACATACTTTCTGATTTTATAGTGAAATTCTGCTTTACTACACAGGGAGCCTACTGATGAACATCTGGTACCTTATGAATTTTGATACTTTCAGTAAAGTATTTTAAATTTTGCTCCTGTTACAAATTACTCCACTCCATCAGAAATTACTACAATTCTTAATTGACACGCAATGTCTTTTCAGGAAATGGCAACTGGAGATGATTAAATGAGCAGCAGAATAAAAATTATGAACAAGTTCAATTGATGAGTTTGCCTTTTATTAATGTGAACATATGGGATATTTACAAAACAAAACATGAAAATAAATACATCTGTTTCTAGAAATTCTCCTCTAAGGTGTAATGTTCACTTTTATTCTAACTCCAGTGTTCTTCCTCTCTTTCTTTTATATAACAGAATGTCTTCTAAATATTTTTTTCTTTTTCTGCTGGGCAGACAAGAAGAATAAAGATGTGTTTTGAATGTAAAGTAGAACTAATTTTTGTCCAGAAAATAAATTAAGATATCTGAGATTCAGTTAAGCATGAAATACACAGTTACTATTCTTATTTTCCTTAATTTATAAAGTTATATTAGAATATGACATCATGACATCACTCAGTTGCTTTTCCTCATATCTTCTAGTATTTTGTTCAACTTTGTTTTCAGGAAGCATAGTGAAAAAAATTTTTTAAAAAATCCAGATTTGCAAACAGATGAAAGATTTCTTTTAAAAAATTATTAGTCTTTTAGTCTATTAGAATCAGTTCAGGAGATGAAGTCTACTTTATTGCTCAAGACAAAAAAACAATCCTCGGAGCTGTTCTAATCTGGTTTGCAGAGTTCCCCCAAGCACATCCCTGGGACAGGAGAGGGGGAAGGTGCTGATGCACCCATGACCAAGGTGTAGTTCTGGTTGCATTTTGGAGGCTTTCACTGCAATTCAACTAGCAATGAAAGCATTGCTTGTTCAATATGCAGCCTATTAAAAACACTTTCTATAAGAAAGGGCTTATTTACCTACAGATAAAAACAAGAATTAAAACAAAGATTCTAGAGAACAGCATCAAGGAACTGCAAGGGTTTTTTTAGGAGGAGCGAGAAAGACTACCAAAGACAGTGGGTAGACCCCTCTATAGCCTGCAAATGATTTTTTTTCTACCGTGCAAATGTTGTAACTTTTTATTTCATGGTTTGCCAATTTGCCTTTAAATCAGAGTATCTTCACGCCTGTGGAAGTCCAAGAATGCACTTTACTAATGAGGTTCTTCTTGGCAGCTAGAATGTACTAGACTCACACTGAAACTTTTAAATATCTGAGGATTTTTTTTTTCTTTTTTTAAGTCCATTATAAAAAGCAGTAACTTGAAGTAGAATTTATTGAATAATGCAATGTATTCTAGGAATTACACATGAAGGCTTAAATTAAACATCAAAGAATTACACCACTGGCTTATTCTTAACATGTGTGCTTTGTAATCTGTAGAACACGTTCAGGTAAAGAGAAAAGCAATTTATATGAATCTCTAAATGGTGCAACCATTTAGCCTGTGTGGTTGATTTTGATTGGAAATACATTCTCATTTCCTTCTCCCAATGTAACTATTAATTTATAATTTGAGTGATAATGTGTAGTTTTACATTAACATTTCGAATAATTTTTTCATATCTGCAGTATCTGTATTAGACAGCAGGTTCTCTAACTACCCGTAAGACACTACACTTAATTTAATATACTTTAAAATGCAACACTTTTTATATTGTGCTTTTCCTTCTTTTAAAAGAACACTAAGAATTTGGAAGGGTACATGGAGAGGATCACTTTTTATTTGATGAATTGAGTTTATAATAAAATGGCTCCAAAGACCAAATGAAAAATATCTGAGATGGCAGAAGGCAGGATATTAATGTATCGATATCATCTGGATAATAATACAGAATGTTCCTGAACTTAGAGGTCTTCAGAAACTCTGAGAACAAAAATGACTATGTTTTTCAGGTATCAAAATGTTGTGAAGTACATTTGGATTTTAAAAGGTGTACTTAGAATTAGATGATCTGTGCACACACACACTTGTGACTGCAGTGCCCTGATGAAGCTGCAGAGCATATCCATAACGATCTACTCTCTTCTGATAGAATTTGCTCTACAAGGAATGAGTGGGTCTGGAGTACTCCCATGGTAGCTCCATACCTCACAATGCAGGAGGCAACAAGGCAAAATATGTGTAAACATCTCAGCTGTTCACAGATGCCAGAACGGCCCTTGAGGCATAGGGTAGCTTGTGTTCGTGGCTACATCAATACACCCAATACGGAGGCATAAAGTTACTCTACGTCACCTTTGCCCTTTTCTAACACCTTCAGGCTAAGCACAAGCCCAAATTTGTTGCTGCAACATGTTTGCATTGTGGCTGAGTTCTTTAATACTGAGTGCATTCCAAAAACACTCCTTTTTTCACTATTCTCAAGGGTTAATTCAATAAACAAAACACAATAAAAACTGCTGAAAAGTCTGAAACAGGAAGGAAGCTGACTTACTACTCCTTGGTTTCCCATGCTGCCAGTGTAATAAATTGACATTTTCAACACGGTGGCTGCAGCTGGCTTAGAATTTAACTTTCTTTTGTTATTTTTAAAATTTTTACTATTACTAAGTAATTAATATTTTGTACATCAGTCCTGAAAGCCTGAGAACTTGTAGTGGGAGGAGGAGGGCACCAGAAGATTTCATTGATGATCCACTCATTGTGGGAGGATGCTCCTTTAAAAATGTCATCTTATTGGTTGATCATTGGGAATAGAGGAAAACACCCATCCTCGGAAACATGATAACAAAATTGCCTTTAATGTCTGTAAAGACAGGAATCTGAATTTTTAATTTAAAAGAAAATCTAGTGGATATTTCTAAAACTGGCAATAACACCTTATACCAATTTTTTTGGTGCTTCCCAGTTCCCTCGCTCTACCTGGCACTTAAGCTTGAAGAACTTGTGTCACTTTCCTCACATATCTTAATCATCTTAATATGGCTATGCTTTCCCTTCTTTTTTTTTTTTTTTATGCCATTTTTGCTATGTACTGTTCACTTGGTTTGCTAAACAGCTGAATTTTTTTTAATGTGTGTGTTATACTGAAGTATGTTTTTTCCATAAGCTTATTTCACTCGTCACTCCCCATACTGTGCTAAATATTTGATCACTGACTAAATTTTAATTGAAAAGTAATTCAAGACAACAGCTGAAGTAGCACTTAATTGTTTTTAGATGGCAGACTTTATATTTATGTAGATTTTTCTGGGTGTGGGTATGAATAAAATGCATGACTATGAAGAAAATGACACTGATTGTGCTTCAACTTTCCAGAGCACTGAAAAAATACAGCTTGTACAATGTTTGTCTTCAGGTCTGTACAAACACACAGAACCTGACCTGAGGATGCAAATTCTATAAAGGGGATAATTTTAGACAGCGGTATTTTAACTTCTACTCATGCAATTGCCAAATTGTTCACAGGGCATTTATTCTTGTTCGTTTTTTTTAAGATACAAACTAAATTCACATTCTTTGTACCAAAAGGGCTTGCTCCTTTATTGAGCAGATTTTTATACCATATGTAAGAGCAATATCTTCTTGTTACTCGAGAGTTAGGCCTTTGCTTTACCAAATATTATGTGCCTCTGGGACAGGAAGAAAGCCTGTGCAACAGGTTTCTGCACCCTTGCCGGCATGTTCAGACAAATTAACTTGTCATGACGAGTTGTGCTTGGTCTTCCCTAGGGGAGCTAGAGGGGTGTAGAGTTCCACACCACCACCTCACTTTTTCTCAGTGGATGTCTTTGATTTGTAGCTATTTGAACGGATTCTCTTTATACACGTGATGCTCCCTGTCCAATCTCTGCGCTTGCATAGACCTCATGTAATGTAAGCCTACACCCTTCTCCTTGCAGTAGGTACAGCCAAAACAGAAAGCTGTTTAAATCTCCCTGGCAAAGGCTCTCCTCAGTCTCGCCCACACTGGATGCACATACTTGGTCTCCTGGCCGTCAAACCCATCTGTCAGGATGGCATGGTGCCCATCCTCAGCCTGGTGAGATAGAGCTGCTGCAGCACAGACACAAAGCAAGCATTGGGTTTAGGGCAGGCATTCTATATGGAGTGGCAAATAATGCCTATTATATGGGAAATAACACCTTTGGGCTATTAGCAGCATCATATGTTTATTTAGCCTATGTGTTTTATGTTGATACATGTCGTGGGATATGTGGATACAAATGACATGAGTGAAAATATTTGCACCTGGAAGCATAAAATTAGACTCCTATGTATGGATGTCTGTGTAGAGACATATATATATATATGTGTGTGTGTGTGTGTGTGTATGTGTCATGTTTTTCAAAGAACAGAACACCCTGCAGTCAGTCCCATGTATGAAAACTGACACACACTCACACCTCCTAAAAATCAAACCACTTACAAATATGCACTTGAGAGACATCCAGCATGGTGGGGTTTTTTTAGCAAGAAGCTTTCCTTTAGACTCGTGCTTTTGTTGGTTATTTCTGGTACCATTCTGGATTAGACAAGGCCATATGGAAGTGAGGGTTTGAAGTAACAGGCTCAGTCTCCTGAGTGCAGTCAGCAATGCACCCATGCCTATGGAGGAGCATGGCATTTACTTGCTGTGGAATTGCTTCTGGAGCATCACTTCAGGAGCACACAGGCTGATTCACGCTGTGTTTTTCAAATAATGGACTGTGAGGCCCCAGTAAACTTTCTCTTCAGAGTTTTGTGTACAGCTGCTCTCTGTGCACTCTCAGTGTGAGGTCTTCTGACTTCTTGCTCTGTGGGAGGGTGGGTTAGTGCTTGCTGGAAATGTGGACTCAGTGATGGCAGCGTGCTGGCAGCAGAGCAGCTGGAGGTCTTGCATACATCCATGGAGCCAGACAAAGGTCCCCTTGTGGGAGCACAGCAGCTTCAGAATATACAGTTTGTCATCAGCAATTATTTGGGTGTCATAACTGAAGATCTGCCACAACACCTACAACCCTGAAACACAGCGTGCCATGGTCAATGTTTTTATTATTCATTATTACTCTAGATTCCTTCTGTAAGAATCTGACTAGGTAAAGGGGTCTGTACATCACCATGTATCATGGATGTACAGATTTCCCCAAGAACTATTAAATGTTGGAAAATGTAAAAGAGCAACAGAATAAATGAAAACCCACCCCATATGTCTTTCTTTGTATTCATGGTTAGACCTCATAGAATTGTGTGAATTCCTTATTGTTTTAAAGAGCTCTTTTTGAAACACATAGAGGTCCATTTAATGAACCCTTCAGGGTTCATTAGGGGCTACTTCTGAATAGAGGAGAATGGCAGTTGATCACTGGTACTATTTTAAAAATTTTCTCTTTTCCAACATTCATTTAAAAGAAGAGGTTTATTCATTAATTCAGTTAAATTCAACAGGGGTAGCTACACAGGAGAAGGCACTGAAAGGTCCAATTCACATTAATTTGTCTATTTGTTTACAATCTGTATTGGAATGCAGTACCAAACAGACAAAGTTTTTTTTTTACTCATGAACAAACTCTTTGAATTAAGTACATTTGAAAAGACACATTTAGTTCTGAGACCAGACTAATACAAGTTCTGGTTCTAGTAAAAGACAGGCACAGTCCTTTGTTACAAAAACACTGCTGAATGAAGTTCTTTGTGGGCCTAGTGTGGCAGAAAGTGGAAATATAAAATTCTGTGATTCACATCACAGGAGTATTGAGTTCTCTTTGACATAGTCAGTGGGCTTCTGCTTACAGTTTGCTGTTGGACTGAACTTTTCTGATGGGGCTGACATTAAACAAATGTTAAATCTCTGTGAATTCAGTCAGGGCTGGTGCTTGAATGTTTTGCTGATTCATGCCATGAGAGTGCTATCAATTTGAGGAAATGAACACAGACAATTAAGAAAACAGGGAAGAACAAGCATTCAGCGTAAAACTTCAGTAGATATTGCATTTAACAACATCAACTGAACCTATAGCCAAAGGAATGATAGAAACAGTTAGTATGGTGTTGATTTGGCAGGGTGCAAATTTGGCCATGAATTCAATATACAGTCAAAACCCAGGTAGACTCTGGAGTCCAGTTCATGCCTTTGGGATGAGCTTTAGTGATCTAGAGGACACAAGGGTTTTTGCAAGGCCCAGGCTGTCACAACTGCCATACAAAACGTTTAAACTCCAGCTTGATCCTAGGCAACGTATTTGTGGTCATCCATTTGCTACAGGTCTGGGGCAAAAATATTCATCATCAGCTTAGCTGATGCCAAAACATCCTCATCCTGCCCCCTTAACCATGCAGAATGCCTCTAGAGCATTCCTTTATTCGCCAGGAGTTAGGAATTATTGAAGCCCTTACTGGTTGGGTGATCAAGTGAGTCCTTAACCCAGAAAAAAGAAATTGCAAATTGGCCCGGCTCTATATTTACGGGCATAATTCCATGCATGAACTACCAGAATTACATGGGTTCCTTTTTCTTTTTTCCAAATGCATGATCTACAAAACAACATTTTAACAAAGGAAATTAAATGCATGCCTCTTTTAGACAACATCTGTTGTTTTGACAGATCTCGAATATTATGTATGTATTTATTGTATATATTTTCTATCTATCTACTGTCTGTCTCAGAGTTTTAGTTTTGTATAATTTCATTTTTGCAAACAGAGAATGAGAGTGGTATTTGCTATATGACATATAAAATATGTCATAAAAATATTTGCTACATGATTCTTTGAATGATAAATATCATATTAATCTCATTAATTATGGCCTGAAGTATAGTTACAAACTGATGTGCCTGTTTAAATAAATGAGCACTGCTGTACTTAAATTTTTATTTTCTTTTCATATTATCCTTTGGCCAAGGAAACCTTTCTGAAATAAAAATGTTTATCAAATGTATAGCCCTTTGTTCAGTTTTCCCTCTTTTCTTCAAATTATATTACATGGTATAAGTTATGTGATATGTGTCCATCTAATTTAACAGCTTAAAGAAATAATCAAGATTTCTAAGTTGTGCTTAACCTTGTTAACAATATTCCAAACCCTGTGAAATTACTGTCCCACAGGAATTTTTCTCTGGATGTTAAAATAAAGGTCTTCCTGTATATAAATGAAATATTTGTAGTTGTACAAGGACATAATAATTTCCTAAATATGCAAAATAACCATTTTAGCCTTGCTTAAGGTACAGAAAAGATGGATAAGGAGTGTCTTTGTGCCTGTGTGTCCCCACTGATGTGTTAGCATCTCAATAAAGGGTTGTTCCCATTAAAAATCTGCATTTCTCTTCAGCCCTTCAAAAGACAGAGCCAGATAACTCAGTTATGTCCTTCTGAAAACATCTCACTCTTCCCTTTAAAAGAAATGTCTGTATTTTTGAGCCCTGAATAAATTAAAGCCTTTAATTATTCATACTGTTTTTTTTTAAAATAACACTTTTTTTTAAAGTTTTCCCATATCAGCTGAATACTGACATTCATCACAATCGGGTGTACTTGCTAGTGGGCTGAATGTCATATTTTGTTTAAGCCTTTATAGTGATAGTATTTGTTTTGGGTGGTTTGTCCCCCTTGGCTGTGGTTCAAGTTCCCTCTGTCACCACAGACTTCTCTTCCCTTTTGAGTTCTCTGGGATACCAGCCATCTGGAGCCACACACTGGATGGAGGAAGGAAGGAAGGAAGGAAGGAAGGAATTTTGGAAGGAAGGAATTTTGGAAGGAAGGAATTTTGGAAGGAAGGAAGGAAGGAAGGAAGGAAGGAAGGAAGGAAGGAAGGAAGGAAAGAAGGAATTTTGGAAGGAAGGAATTTTGGAAGGAAGGAAGGAAGGAAGGAATTTTGGAAGGAAGGAAGGAAGGAATTTGGAAGGAAGGAATTTTGGAAGGAATTTTGGAAGGAATTTTGGAAGGAAGGAAGGAAGGAAGGAAGGAAGGAAGGAAGGAAGGAAGGAAGGAAGGAAGGAAGGAAGGAAGGAAGGAAGGAAGGAAGGAAGGAAGGAAAGAAGGAATTTTGGAAGGAAGGAATTTTGGAAGGAAGGAAGGAATTTTGGAAGGAATTTTGGAAGGAAGGAATTTTGGAAGGAAGGAATTTTGGAAGGAAGGAATTTTGGAAGGAAGGAAGGAAGGAAGGAAGGAAGGAAGGAAGGAAGGAAGGAAGGAAGGAAGGAAGGAAGGAAGGAAGGAAGGAAGGAAGGAAAGAAGGAATTTTGGAAGGAAGGAATTTTGGAAGGAAGGAATTTTGGAAGGAAGGAATTTTGGAAGGAAGGAATTTTGGAAGGAAGAAAGGAATTTTGGAAGGAAGAAGGAAGGAAGGAAGGAAGGAAGGAAGGAAGGAAGGAAGGAAGGAAGGAAGGAAGGAAGGAAGGAAGGAAGGAAGGAAGGAAGGAAGGAAGGAAGGAAGGAAGGATGATCTTTATACTTCACATTGCCTTGTCTATGCTGGTGTGGCCCTTGGGAGTAAGCAAGTACAGACATAGACTGTGGGCGCCACTTGTAGATGACAATCTAATAGCATGAATATCTGTGTATCACAAAGTTCAGGACTTTACTTATTGCCTTATCTCTCAAATAGTAATTTTGTGTTTATGCAAAATGATTCTAAATGTAAAATGAGTACACACTTCTAATTCAATATGTTACTGACAACTTACATGAGACAAAAAATATAACTCATAACTTATCCATTCAGAACATAAGTACTCCTAGCCTTTAAATGCTGTCATCTGCACTGCCTTGGTGTCAATTCAGAAGTCATTGTCTTCAAGAAAGCCCAGAAGCATAACCTGAAAATATTATATTTTCTGAGTGTGCACTCCCAAGTCTAGTAGCATTATGAAAAGACAAGAATTAGCCAGCTCGGCCATGCAGAGATTGACACACCTGCTATGTTCTTTGCCACAGGCAAGGCCAAGTTAATTACATGCATGGAAAGGTGAGCTTCTGCTGATATATGAGGGCAGAACACACATGTCTAAACTATCATTAATGCAGGTGTGAAAGAGGCATTTCTTGCTGGCAGAATCTGACCAAATAGATTGAATGCATTCCTCCAGAATTAGCCTTCTCACCTTCCCTACAAATTGTTGACACACTTTGAACTTTAATGAAATAAATGATCAAGAAGAATTTCTATGCAGAGCAACAGGCATGAAGGTTACTGAAAGTCAGCAGAAAGGAGAAAATTTGGCAGAGAAATCACTGTCTTCTCATTTTTATCCTAGCTTGATAATTGGATAAGAAATAAGCCTGGCAAAATATCTGTTCCTTTAGACATTGAGACAACCCTCATGCTGATAAAAAGGCTGATCTAAATTATGACACTGACAGGAATGAATCAAAGAAGTAATGTAAAGTGCAAAACCTGCAATTTATAACTACTAGTAATCTGCAGTGCTATTAAAAAAGGTAATAGCCAGTAGTAGCAGGCAGGGTTAGAAAAGGCAGGGTGAGATTACTACAGTCAGGAAGGGTGGTAGCTGCTATATAAAAGCAGTATATCAAGGAAAAATGCAAACTGGGGTGCTTTCCTCATTTTATGATCTTTAGAGAGACAAATTAAAGAAAAAAAGCTAAAACATGCAGGTTTCTTTGATACAACAAGGACTGTTTCAACTTTGGAGAAAATGTTATGAAGCTGATATATAAGGTATTTTTATGTCCAGCATTTTTACTCTTTGTTGTTATTATTTTAAAAGTATTGTTTGAGCAGCTGTCTCTACAGCATGGCAGATGAGGATACTATCCAGCTTTTTTCTTCAGGAGTGTGGAGTTCCTTGGGATATCCAACTGAAGCTGAGGGAGGTCAGACAACCTCTGACTATCTGCATCAGTCTGAGCTCCTCTCCTCTCCTCTCCTCTCCTCTCCTCTCCTCTCCTCTCCTCTCCTCTCCTCTCCTCTCCTCTCCTCTCCTCTCCTCTCCTCTCCTCTCCTCTCCTCTCCTCTCCTCTCCTCTCCTCTCCTCTCCTCTCCTCTCCTCTCCTCTCCTCTCCTCTCCTCTCCTCTCCTCTCCTCTCCTCTCCTCTCCTCTCCTCTCCTCTCCTCTCCTCTCCTCTCCTCTCCTCTCCTCTCCTCTCCTCTCCTCTCCTCTCCTCTCCTCTCCTCTCCTCTCCTCTCCTCTCCTCTCCTCTCCTCATTTTGAATAGAGCCAAAAAGGACATATTTTGGGGAGGACTCATCTAGAGACACTTATGAACTATTACTTGGATTGTTTTGTGTAGGGGAGTTATTTTGCCTTTCAGTAAATTCACTAAGTACACTACACACATCTAACATACAATCCTGTTATAGACTGACGAGTTACTGAGAGATTTCAGCAGCTTCCAGAACTGCTATGATGACATGTGAATACTGTAAGGAAAGCAAAAGGGAAAAAGATGTGACTTTTTATCATCCTGCCAGTTAGTGTAAACAGGCTGTAAATGGTCTGGCTCAGCATGTAAGCTGCCAGAGATTTCTTTCTTCCTCTCAGTGTATCTCTCCTCTCAGGTGCTTCTGCTGTGTCATAAATGCTGTTATGAATGGCCAGGCATTTTTTCTCACTGTATCACAACACTGTTTTAAATTACAAAGTTGAAATGCATATATGATCACCTGTTCTGTGTTCTGTGTGTTTCTCTTCAGTGATCAGTTGTGACAAATTACAGATTGTCTGATAGAAAACGTAATAGTTAGTGTTTCAGACAATTCTCTTTTTCCTTACCTTATACCCTTAGATCTTCCTAAGGGAATCAGTCTACTGTCAAGACAGGTATCTGGAATCACAGTGATTGGTGAATCAATTTTTGTGGCAACTTTTGTACTTTAAAACAAGTATTGTAAGTAGCCTGGACTTTTCTCTCATTGTGAAGGAATTTCTTTCTGTTTGTGATTTCCTGCCATAAGAGATTTCATGCAGATAATGGTTTTCAAAGAATGTAATTGCTTGCGCAATTTGAGACGATAACTTACTAGTTTTTGTTTCCTGTCCCAGCCAAGAACAATAAGGAAAACTTAACAGAAATCTAGCAAATTTTGGACTGCTTTATCCTTCTGCTCTGTCAAACAAAACTGTGAACATAGTATAACTTATACTGACTCAGTCAAAATAACATTATTAGTCACTGACCTGCTTTTCTTATCTTGCATGTTACATATTCTCAGAACACTTCAGATCACAGGGTGGAGCTTCACGTAGTGATGGGAATTCTAGAACAATGCTTCTGACCACCACTTGGAGTCCTTATGCCAGATATCACACTTCAAGACAGGCTTCTGGTTTACACTATATTTCTGTCAGTCTCAAACACTGGGCTTTTAACTGTATAGTCAATTCATGCATTGTCAGCTTCATGAATACACTATGTATTGGTTTTTTTCATACAGGTTAACCCTAGGTGTTTTTGTATTCAAAGCCTGGGTTGCTGTCAGTCTGATATATTGCTGTTCAGTGAATATGTCTACTCCTGGAAAATCAAAGAGAATTATGAAAAGGAATTGCTCACGTATTTCAGTTCTGCATCAGTGTTTCATGTGAGTTGTTTGTCAATCCTTCAATACTTCATTAATATTCAAGAACATTTATACAATACATTATGGCCTCTAAGCATTTTATATTAAATGTTAATATAATCAAACATCTACACTTTCCCCCCAGGTACTACCCTGTAAATATACTGTCATACTTAGTGGAATATTTAGTTATTATTATAGTAATTTCCTAAAAGTATGCTGGCATTATTAACGTGCATTTGTATTCCAGACATATAAAGAAGATCTTAGTTGGTTAATAATAAGGAATTAATATTAAACTCACCAAGACTCAGTTTTTATTTTCAAAGCTGTCTTAGTCTAGGGAATAACAAATTATTCAAGTAGAAAAACAGAAGTGAGGCTAATAGCAGCAACTATAAGATGAATTGAAGGAACAAAGTAACAGACAAAACAGCAGAGAGAATCACATATTCATGTTTTGTTATGGTTATGTACTTTGTATCAGCAATCCTGTGTACTAGGGGTTGGTGAAATGTACACATTAACAGTAGGGTTTCACATTTACCCAGCTTTCTGTTATAAAATTTTTAGAACTACAAACTGTAAAGAGATTAACACACAATTTTAGCTTTTGAGGCAGCTTTTTTATGCTCTTGTTATAGGAAAAAGTTTTATGAGTGCGAGAATTACTTATCAGCAAGTGCTTTATTTTCAGTGTGTTTACAGTTTGGTGGTATGTAGTATCTATGATGTTTTCTTTGTTGTGGAAATCATGAAAGAGGTGAGGAAGGAAATCTCTCCTTCTCCATTTTTTTTTCTGGTTTTGAGTATTTTATTTCCTTCACAAATTACTTCCTCCTGTTTCTCATAAAGCATTTTCTATAAATATCCTTTCCCACTAGACATGTGGCAGAGAATCATTAGCTCATCAGCTTCTCCTCTCTGCTGGAATTCACAACCTCCTCTCCCCAGGTCATTCCTTCTGTCTCTACACACTTACTAAAGGGAGAAGCTGTGAGGAAAAACTGGGATTTTCCACTCCCTGCATAGTCCTGAAGGAGGCAGAACAACATGTGGAACTACATAACCAGCTGGTAGGAGTTTCTGTTTGAGCCCCAAAATTTTGTACCCAAGGGGAGAAGACAGCAAGAAACTTGAGTGTGGTGTCAACCAGGAGTTTGTCCAAGTCCTAAACAGAATTATTGAGGGGTCTGAAAGTTTGGATTTATGAGACACTCCCAGTGGACCTGGCCTAATTGTAGCCTGGGTTTATACCAATTACCATACCTGCAACAGAGACAGGCATGGTATGCATTCAGCATACTGGGAACTAACAGCTGCCTGCATTCATATTAGGGTTCTTCCCTAGAGGATTATCTCATTCTTCTATTTGAAAAGACCGTAATATGTTATACTCATTATAGGTGAAGAACTTGCTGGTAAGCATAACACAGTGCATGAATCACTGAATACAAAACAAGTTTGCAAACAATATTTTAGAAAAATTTCTCCATTAAACCATTTTTTTTCTAAAACCACAACTTCCTCTTTGAGATCATCCACATTTCCCAAAGAAAACTGTGGAGTTGGAACCTTTTGGCTTTGTGTTGACTCTTACACTGAGGGAATTCAATGGCCCACATTTAAATGATCTGTATGGAGTGAAGCTTTCAGAAGTGTCTCTTCTGCTCACTGACCTGCCTATGGCATTATATTCGGTTTGTGTGCCAGGATTTTGGTAGCCAGGGAGGTCTACCAGGGGTGGCTTCTTTGAGAAGTTGCCACAGACTCCCTCCATATCCAACAGAGCCTATGCCAGGATGGACCTGCCACTGGCCAAGGCTGAGCACACCAGTGGATGGTGGAGGCAACCTCCAGGATAACATATCTAAAAATGGAGAAAAAGTGCTGTAGAGAGAGAAGTGAGAATATGTGAGAGAAACAGCCCTGCAGGCATTCAGATCGGTGCAGAAAGAATGCACCGATCTGAAGGAGGTGCTCTAGGCACAGGAACAGAGATTCCTCTGCAGCCCATGGAAGATCCCACACTAGAGTTAGTGGGTGCCTGAGGAAGGGTGTGACCCCATAAGAAGCCCATGCTGGAACTGGTTCTTAGTGGGACCTGTGGAGAAAGGACCCTGGAGAAAGGAGCTCACACTGGAGCTGGTTTGCTGACAGGGCTTGTGACCCCATGGGGGACCCACACTGGAGCAGCCTCTTCCTGAGGGATTGCACCATATGGAAGGGACCCTAGGCTGGAGCAGTTCCTGAAGAACTGCAGCCCATGGGAAGAACTCACATTGGAGAAGTTCATGAAGGACTGTTTCTTGTGCAAGGAATCCATTCCAGAGCAGTGGAGGAGTGTGAAGAATCCCTGAGGAGAAAGGAACAGCAGAGTCAATGCATGATGAATGACCTCAGCCCCATTTCCTGTCCCCTTGTGCCAATGATGAGAGGAGGCAAAGAAATGAGGAGCAAAGTAAAGCCTGGGAAGAAGGAGGGTAAGTGCTTTTAATTTGGTTTTATTTTTTATTCTTTTATTGGTAACAAATGAATTCCCTCTAGTCAAGTTTGTTTTGCCTGCGATGGTAACTTGTGAGTGATTTCTCCCTGTCATTATCTTGACAAACGAGGCTTTGGTTGATATTTTTCCTCCCCTGTCCAGCTGAGGAGAGGAGTGATATTGTGACTTTGATGGGCACTTGAAGTCCAGCCAATGCCATCTGCACATCATGGTCTCTATGGCTGGCACTCTCTGATGGTGGCTACAGACTCCTGAGGGACCAGTGAGGATGTGGCTCCTGAATCAGGAGCAGAGGAGCATTTCTTAGCAGAAGGGACTTTGTGTCATTGTGGTCAGAAAAAAGGAGCAAAGTACAAACTAGCTTGCATTGCACACCAAAAACATTGCAGGCACTGATGCAGATTAGACTCTATTAATTGTACTATGTGTTAATCCAAAATATGTTAATCCAAATTGTAATTCCCACTCTGCTGAGACAAGAATTGAATTTCAATTCCATAGCTAGACAAGCAAAGATGGGAACTGTTGGAAAAGTTTATGATCACAAACTACACATCACTATTCAGATTAATGCTGCATACTCTGTAGTTTAGTGTCCCACTTCCCTCAATATTACAGAACCTCTCTGGGATAGAAATCTTCAGCAACAGCATCTTGGTGACCTCTATCCTGTTGCACAAGGCAGAAAACTGATTCCTCTTGAGTCTTTTGTAGATTTCCTATGTTTGTGGTGACCAAAAATCACATTAGCCTCTTTCCCAAAGGCTCTGGAAAGCTGGCTGGGGGAGGCAAGCTGCATACCTTCCAGGGCCGTCAGAGGCAGGGCAGCATTCCTCTGCTCCCAGCCCTCACCCATCTGTCCCCCATCAGCTGGAGGATACTAAAATAAATCGGGAGTGGGCTGATTCACAAGCTGTATTACAGAAGGTATGTCCTCCCCAGGAAATGTGTAAACAAATTTTTGCAAGATCTAAAAATATGGACAAAGATGCCTCTGTGGCAAACAATGAACCTTCAAAAGTCTGCAGCACACGTTCTACATTCAGTTGTTAGGCAGTGAAGTTAAATGGCTATACAAAATTAGTTTTAAATAGCCAAAGCTATAGAATCTTCAACCTCAATGTAGCATCTGAATATTAAGTTTTAGTTTAACATCTTGCTCAGTTTTGGTGCGGCCTTGCCTGTGTAATGTATTAGATATTTTAAAAATAAATATTATTTCAAAGCATCCACTTACTCCTACATAGTGTTCTGTTTTGGACTGGCCTTTGCCACTGAAAAAAAAAATCAGGCTTACATCTGTAATATCGTTCAAAGTGGAAGTGCTGCTGGAGATGACTGTATCTGCCCTGAGTTCTGTCTAGTGCTACACACTTGAAAACTTTCTGCTTCAGCAGCAGTAGTCCTCGTCTCTCACTGTACTTGGTCAGTAAAAAGTCAGTAAGAAGCACAGTGTCAGGGCAGTGCTATAACATTTTCATTTGTCTGCACTCTAGTAACAGTACTTCTCCCAGTTCAAGCACACTAACTCATATCCTGTCCAAGATGTCCAAGACCTTCTGATGTTTATGACTCTTTTCCCTTGTGCTGAGTCTCTGCCCAGTTATGTGTCATGAACAGCCCTGCTCCCTTACAGCATATTTCCTCACCCTGGCCAGAGATCTGCATATAAGGAATGAAGTCACTCCCAACCATTACTGGTCTCTGTGGCACACAGCTCTTCATGTTTCTCTAGCCCAATTTCTTATTTTACACTAGTGCTCTCTGCCTTTGTTATCCAAGCTAGTCCTTTGTCTGTGCCATTAATATGTCCTTACAATATTATATTATCTACTTTGTAAAGAGATCTTTAACAAGCTTTTTAAAGGGATTGTAAGGCACAAGGCCTCCAAAAGACCAGGTAAAAAAAAGGGCACAGTTGCTCAGCTATATTTTTCAGCAGTCTGAATTGTCAAAGATGAAATCCTTTCTGTGACTCTCTGTGTATTATCTCTATTTAAAGTCTAACTTTCTGGGGGTTTCTTGAGTTTCACTCTAACTGCTGCTTTGTCCTCTTCTCTTTGTTCTCATATGACCTTCCTTAGCAACAAAGAACTGAGATTTTAATGATGTTTTAGAATTTTTTTTTGCATGGTCACAGCCATGTAAATGCTTAAATAATACTTTTCCTCTGTTAAAATTTGATATATTTCATTTTTTAAAGGTTTCCTTTGACAACTGGAAAGCAATTGCATGCAAAAAATTCTTATGTTATATAACCTTATCCATTCCAGCTACCATTTTTCCCAATTAAAAGGATCTCTACCCCTCATGAACAATACTGTTTGATTTCAGGTCTTCACCTCATTTTTCTCAGCATGGATAATTCTGGATCAGTCCTCCTCTGATGTTCCCATTGCTCCACTGCACCTCCTTTCCTCAGCTGTTTGTACCTTCTTTGCAGAGACCCCATGAGGTGGGACAGGAGAATGTGTTCTCACAGCACTGCTGCGTCTCTAAATTTTTGTGAATGCTTTGCACTCCTACATCACATTTACTAGCCCATACCACCACCAAAGGGCCTGGCAAAAACCAGACACTTGATCTCCTGCCTTCAGAACACTGGATAAGGGTTTTCATTTGTTGCTTTTTTAAAAAGAGGTCAGATTGATAACTAGAGCAACAACTTAGTCTTCTCCTCTCCTCTCCTCTTCTCTCCTCTCCTCTTCTCTCCTCTCCTCTTCTCTTCTCTTCTCTTCTCTTCTCTCTCTTCTCTTCTCTTCTCTTCTCTTCTCTTCTCTTCTCTTCTCTTCTCTTCTCTTCTCTTCTCTTCTCTTCTCTTCTCTTCTCTTCTCTTCTCTTCTCTCTCCTCTCTCTCTCCTCTCCTCTCCTCTCCTCTCCTCTCCTCTCCCCTCCCTCTCCCTCCCCTCCCCCCCCCCCCCCTCCCCTCCCCTCCCCTCCCCTCCCCTCCCCTCCCCTCCCCCTCCCCTCCCCTCCCCTACCCTCCCCTCCCCTCCCTTCCCTCCCTTCCCTTCCCTTCCCTTCCCTTCCCTTCCCTTCCCTTCCCTTCCCTTCCCTTCCCTTCCCTTCCCTTCCCTTCCCTTCCCTTCCTTCCCTTCCCTTCCCTTCCCTTCCCTTCCCTTCCCTTCCCTTCCCTTCCCTTCCCTTCCCTTCCCTTCCCTTCCCTTCCCTTCCCTTCCCTTCCCTTCCCTTCCCTTCCCTTCCCTTCCCTTCCCTTCCCTTCCCTTCCCTTCCCTTCCTTCCCTTCCCTTCCCTTCCCTTCCCTTCCCTTCTCAATTACTGTTTAGACCTCCTGTCTTGGTGTCTAATTTTCTCAATATTGACTTTTTCCCTTCTGAGAAATGAATTTACACCAAATGGAATACATTTTTATAATGCACATTTATATCTATATGGATGTATTATTTAATAATATTAATACCTCTGTAAAGTACTGACTTATAACCAGGTAGAACATAGAGTAGTTTCTGCAGGCCTGCCCCTCTGCTTCCCCTCTGTGATGGACAGGAGAAGCAAGTGAGATCAGGGAATTCCTGGAGCTGTTACAAGTCTGTGCTGGCACACATCTTCCTTGGTTTTGCTTGACAGATTACGTTTTCTGAACCATAATAACATATTGTCTCACATTAGCCTCATAAATTTGTCCTATAAGTCAAAATAAAATACAAAGCAATTCCTCCCAAAATCAAGTGTCACTGTGGCTGCCACAGAGGAAGATTTTATCACAGTTGTATTGCATTTGACAATATTTAACCATGTTTATTACATCATAGATGTTGATAATTACTATGTTCCTCTCCTATGGAGAACCAGAGGTCTTGATTGCTTTGTGATAAAACGCAGTTTAAGTCTTCCTTACCTCGACTCCATGGGCTCCTAACAGCTATAGAGACACTGATCTGAGTGGAGGTGGAGCAGTCAGGACCTTAACAAATTTTTTTATGCTCACAATAGATAGCACAGATAGATTTTCTGTTTAGTTAATAAATTGACATTTGTCAGTGAAGCGATTTAAGTGTCATAACCTAAATGCTTGAATATGTAACATATATTTTTATTGTCTCAATAAGGGTACTTGGGCTGGAGCAGAACACGCCAGAGTTTTGTGATCTGTTAGAATTAGTGAGTCAAAGATTGCTGAAATTACTATGAATTTAAGGCTCCTTAAAGGAAGATTGCTGAACCCTAGAGTCCCATAATTAAATCACCCTGACAGAGAAATTGTAATTTTAAAATTATGTGTTAACTACTAAATAAATAGACAGAGCCTTCTAAGGAAAGGCCTTTGCTCTGGCAAGGTAGTCCTGATTCATCTGCTGGGCCTAATAAAAAATAATAACTTAACAACAAATAATTAAATATGATTCATTGCAGCTGAATACTTCTACTGAAAAAAAAAATAGATTTTGTGGTCATGGTGATACAAAGTAGATTCAAGTGTATAAATTCTGCCAGCTAGGATTAGATGTACTCGAGTGTTTGGGATTATCTCCCCCTCTAGTGGCTGTTTTATGTACAAACATGAAAACTGGGATTATCCAGATATACTATAATTTTTGGAGGGTTCACAGAAGCTTTTAGGTCTGATAGAAGTCAGCAAATTGGACTGTTTATTTTTACTGTGCTGGATTTGAGTGAAAGGGTGTTCGTATCAACCAGAATAAGATCTGAAATTCTTAATTTTTCTTGAAACCTTGACAGTGATTTGGATATCACAGAATCACAGAATAGATTAGGTTGACAAATACCTCTGAGATCATTGAGTCCAACCTTTGAATTAAATATGTCACAGGTTAAACCAAAGAACTAAGAAATTTTGGGTTTGGATATATACAATAATGTATTTCTTTTGTCCCACTGTGATCTTACACTTTTTTATTTAGTGCTGCTCAAAATTTATCTTCAATGCTTTACAATTTCATGGTAGGTGTTGTGGGTTTTATCTGTGCTGAGTGAACAATTATTATTGCTGGTGGTATTCCTGGGGGGAAGCTGAATGGATTTCCATATTGCCAGTGAGACAGTATTGTTACTGGACTCTTTGTTATCATGTCAGAAGTCCTATCTGCTCTCCAAGATCAATTCTTAAAAATATTTTAAACTAAACTGGTTCTAAAACATTATCACTGACTCTGCAGTTATAATAAAGAGCTGCACAAAAACCTCCACTTAGTAGCAGTAAGCAAAACAAAGAACACACTACAAATTTTCAGGAAGGAAATAGGAAAGGGAAATGGAAATGGAAAATGTAATTACACCACTGTATAAATTGTTTGCCTACACCTTGAATATCCTGTGCAGTTACAGTTCTTTCATCTCAAAAAGGATACATAAGAACTAGAAAAAGGAAGAGAAGGGCAGCAGGGTGACCAAAGGGCTAGAATGGCTTCCATGAGGAGGATGGTTGAATTGGCTGGAGAAAGGTTCTTCTGCATGGCAAGGTACATCAGAAGACTACACAAATATGAGTGGCATGGAGAAAAATGGATAGAGATCGAATGTTCTCCATGTTTTTCAAATGCAAATAGGGGACGATAGTGGGAACCAGGTTCAAAACAAATAGTTGAAAGATACTCTTCATGCAACAGGCAGAAAACCTGTGGATCCCTTTCCTGAACAATGCTGTGGATTGAACAATTTTGCATGGGGTTAGTGAGAGGTTAGAGAAGGATCTGGAAGAACTTCCACGGTGATTTCCTAAGCCAACAAAACCTGGTCTTGGCCTATCCCTGTCCCCAGAGAGCTGCCCAATGCCAGGACTGGGGGCTGCCTCAGTGCTCCTTGGCTGGCCTAGCTCCTGGATGAAGCAGCAGGATGGGGTCTGGTTGTCAGGAACTGCCATCACCCACCCACCCACAGGGCCCCCGGTGTCCTGGCTGATGTGTCATGGTGGCACCATAACTATAGGCTCTAAAAATTGCTGAAAGTAAAGATGGTCAGAGCCTGGGAAAACACTGTGCAAAAATATCACGTAAGCTTGATCTCTTCTTTTCTCTCCCAAGGTGTCTTGTGACCACACTTGGAACCGGAATATCAAACTCTGGAAATATTCCCAAAAGCATTCTCCTGAATTTATTTAGACACACAAATAAGAGCATGATATGTGAATAATCCCTTCATTCCATGCTGAATTAGTCAAGTAACAGCTGGAACGTTGTTTTTGCTGTAAGTTAAGTTGAAAATAGAAAACACTTCTATGCTTAAACTATCATATAGCTATTAGCTGTAAAAATGTACTTTAATCTTCAGTTACAGAAACTTGTATTTGTGATTGTTTCAGTGAAATGGCTATTTTTTATGAGTATTGATGTTTTTTAACAATTTGAAATTCAAAAGAAGTTTTTGTACCAATCACTTTAGACAACTGCTCTGGCATACACTTTGCCAATAGTGGAGCTGAGGGAGATGCTGGGGGCAGTAGGTGACTGCTCAGCAGTCCACCTGAAGGAGTTGACTAACTTGGGAATCGTCAGGAGTGAACAGGCTGGTAAAATGAGCTGAGAGGAGCTGATGGAGTGACAGGCAGGCTTGGATAAGTGACTGAGGTGAGTAGTGTCAAATAAACAACTGATGTGATTGAAGTCAAAAGTGACACAAGAGAATTGAGGGACCAAGGTGACTGTAGTGACTCAGGTATGATGCAGACTGAGGCTTTCTGAGACATGTTTGGACATACCTATGTAACCCTCTATACACCAAATGTAAGCACTGACTGCAATTGCTGAGAGAGGGTTACCTAATGGCATGACTATAAGTTCTGACAATCTGAAAATTTTGTTTCTTTGTCATGTTTCAGCATGGATTTAAGACAGGGAAATTGTGCTTAACCAGCTTGACAGGCTGGACATAAACTGAAACACAGGAAATTACACTAAAGCATACAGAAAAATGAATTATCTTGAGAGTGTTTAAGCAGTTGAAAATTAAAAAAAAAATCTGTGGAAAACATTAGTAGAAAACTTCTGCTTTGTGGCTTCTAAGGCCACTGGAAGAGTTTTATGTCCTATTTTGCGTGTCAAATTTTGGCAACAGTTGCAAAAAAAATTGGAAAACAACAAAGAACACAACCTATGAATTCCAAGGGAATGATGAAATAAATAGCTTTTATCTGAAACAATTAGCTTATTTCTAGGAGAGAAAAGATTGACCAAGAAAACATTTCCCACTGTGGGGCAGAGGCTGTGTGGGCTTTAGCTGTCTACTAGAGTTAATCCACAACACATTAAAAACTTTTATTATAAAGACCACTTTTTCTGCCTGGTCTCTGAAGGCTAGATGAGAAAAAAGTGTGCTTTGAACTAATAATTGATATTAGTAAATAATATTAACATTATTTTCCTATTAATATTAAGAGTAAAAAAATTATGAAATGGGCAAATGAGAACTGGCCCATGCCCCTTGGGAGGTTCGTGCATGCTTTGCCTTCCATTCTTTAAAGAACAAGTAGAAAATCCTGTTAGGGGATGATGAGGAATTCTAGGGCTGAGATATGGGGTATCTGCAGGTTTTTTGCAGACCTGTGTATGTATGTTCCCATAAAAGATGAATGAGAGACTCCCTCATCCAGAGTTCAAATTACATCAAAAGGACTAGAAGAGAAACACATTCCAAGGTGAAATACCTATCTCAAGTCTGGGCATTGGGTTTCTTATGCTATTATGCAAAGAATTTCAGGTTTTCTGCTCCTGAATTATCTGCGTTTTACTCCTAGTATTTAGCTTTCACATTCTCAAGGATGTGTCGCCATAGATTGTGGGTGAACAAAAGCTGCTGAAGCCTCAGTGTCAGGTTGTACCTATTCAGCCTGTCCTTCATGTATATTTAATCTTAGCTGCCAGTACTTTCTCAGTACTAATCTTAGTACTTTCGTGATGCATTGTGACCATTGCCTATAGTGCAATTACCACCATGGTTTGTATCCATCTTCCGTCAGAAGCTAAGGAGGAACAGATTTTCCTGCGGACAGATTCGTTATGAGGCACCTTTGAAATTGGATTTATGGATGAATAACCTGCATGTCTAATGGAATGTCATGAAGCTCTCTTTTCACTGGTACCCTCTGGCAGTGAGGAGCGCAGGAAAACCTGATAACCAGGAGTTTCTCTGGTCATTTAAGAGGGCAACCCTCACTGCGTTATCCCATGAGTAGAAAGATGAGCACCTGTAGCATCCGCTGCATTCAATTTCATTGCTCTTTTGTCATGCAGTTAAATAGCGGCGTTTGAAAGCTCGTACCTCTCCTGCCTCCCACAGACGTGCCAGGTGCGAGGGCTGCACAAACGCAAACATTTGGGAGTTCCCGAGACGGAGATGTTAAAGGTGAGGTCGCGTCACGGTGCCTGAAGTATTAATGCTGTACCTGGTACAAGTTTTCAGCTTTTAGGGCGGTAACAAGGTGCCACCCTGGGCTGTCGGAGGGTGCTGTCGCCGGGGGTCCCTGGGCCGGCTGGAGGGCGGCCGCCGGGAGCCGGGAATTCTTTGGCGTCGGTCCCGCTGTGCGTGGAAGCTCCCCGCCAGCCGCAGCCCGTTCCCATGGGAAGCCGGGCCTGACCTCGGGCTGGAAGGGGAAGTTCAAAAAGCGCCCACGGAGGAAGGGGGCGGCAATCCCTCGCCGTGGCAACCACGCCGGGCAATGGAGGCGGCGGCGGGGCAGGCGCAGGGCTTGGGGGCCCGGGCACAGCCCCCGGAGCCGCCGGCCCCCGCGGAGCGCGGTGCGGACACGCTGCAGGTGCGGGAGCGGCGGGGCTGGGGAACAACGCGAGGGGAGCGAGGGAGGGAGCCAGGGAGCCCCGGGACAGGCGACCCGCGGGGTGCGGGCAGTGCCGCGCTCGCAGGCTGTGTGGGAAAGGGAGCGATGGAGCGGCTGCGGCCGTGACTTCTGCTGTGAGGGAGCGGACCCGCCGCCACTGCCCCTTCCTTTGCTCCGGGAGGGGTGAGCTCAGAGCTGGAGGTAACCAGCCGTAGTTTGCCTCCGCGGAGAAGGCACTTCTATCTGGGGTGAAATTCAAGCTTTTACTGCTGATGAACTACGCGTTGCTGTGTCGTGAAGAGGGCAGCTGTTTCTAATGGCTATTACTCGTCTTGTGACAAGACTTCTCCGTGAAAGCATTAAAGGGGTGTGTTACCAGCAGCATGGGGTGCTCTTGAGTCCTCCAAAAAAGAGGAATCGTGCGGGTTCCCATTTCCCGTATCACCTTCGAAGTCTGTTGCTTTCAGCTCCGTTCTGATAGTGACTTTATTACTTTGTTAGCTTTGTTGAGTCGAAACACGCACCAACATTATTTCAAGGATTAACACAGTTAATAAAACTGTTTATTGTAAACTATTTTTCCCCCTTTGTTTTGGCTGAGTCCTCGATGTATCTGCAAGCAGCGAAGTTTCCAGTATGGTCTTTTCATAATTGACGGGAGCTAACTTGATTACCTTTTCCTGGAGGGAGTGTGTTGTTCATAGATACTAGGGATGGTTGGATTCTATATAGATTCCCATAATGTTAAAGCAATACAAATGCCCCTCTTTCTTAAATTTTGCAGTAGTTATCAGGACATGTTTCACATGCGTTTGGGCTGCTATTTCTGTACAATTGCATGCTTAAAAAGTAGGTGTGCTTGTCTTTCACAAGAGTAACTTGTTTACAGGGGGGCTAATCCTACCAAAACTTAAAATATTCAAGCAAAGAGTCAGTTCAGTGCTGTGGTAATATAATCTAGAATACACTAAACTTTCATAAAAAGATATTATTTGGTTTACAAGAATGAAATTTTGGTTTAAAAATGAAATTAATTAGATATTTGATAGGTGAAGCTAGGGATAAAAATGAAACCACTCTTTTTTATTAACATACATTTGACTTAAAATCGTAGTATTACATTGAGAATTTGACGCCTTCTTTTTCCTTTAGCTTTTGTGGATGAGATGAAGTATGCAGAACTTTTTTTAAAAAAAAATGCATAGTTTGATTACATTTATCATTTTACACCTTCATGTGCTAGAAGCTTTTTGTTTTGTGCAACCTGGGAATGAAATCTGTATCAGTAAGCAATGTGTCTTGAACGGGGCTTGATGATGTATCTTTTCAATAACCAAAAATGTCTAAATGTCCTTCTACATTTTAGCAGCCTATATTTTGCAGGGAATGGAGGAAGACAGAGATGAAAAAGAATTTGTTCCACACTTGAGCAATTCATAGTTCAACCACTAAGGACAAAAAAGTAGCTGAGAGTACAGTACTCTTGTGTAGAGTAACTTACTTTAATAGTTATTAATAAACAGACCAATATAATTGTTAACCTTTTAAATTCCACCTTAAATCTTGGGGTGTTCAGGTGCAGTAGCCCATGTGGAAAGGAAGATTGCCTTTCCACTGCCTCCCCAGTGGATATATAGTGGATTTTTAAAATAATAATGGGAAGTATATAACATACATCTCTCGGGTATTGACAGTTTTCCAGGAAAACAGAATTAGGACACTAATAATTGTTCAATGCCAGAAGTGTAAACAGGGAAAAACATTTGGTTTGTCAGTGAAAATACGTGAAAAGATTTAAGACTGTGACAGCCGTTTGGCAATAACATTATTGAAAGAAATAAAATGCTTTTCTTACCGATAAAAGATAAAATTTCAACCTAATTCTATATGCCATGATTTTGGTATTGTCTTGATGGAAAATAGTTCTTTAATTTTATTAGTGTTTCTTTTCTGAAACAATGTGCAGAAGAGGCCATTTGTTCAGTTTCTGCCAAAGGCAGGTTGTCATAAGTCACTGAATTCATGTACAGGTGCTGCAGCTGTTATAACCCAGCAAGTCATTGCTAAGGAAAATCCTCGACTCAGCAACGTACATAAAAATGAACAGGGGCAGGAAGCTACAGGATGTGGATCTTTCTGAGGATGCATGCAAAGTTGCAAGAAGAGATGGTTAAGGTGTGGGAACTGGAAAGTAAAAGTGGATGAAAAGATGGAACTGCTTTTTCAATGTCCAATGGAGAAATAAATTTTCTGGCTTTTGGGCCTGTAATTTTTAAAGCAATGATTGTCCATATTTAATCAGATTTTAAAGCATCCACTTGGTTGTTGGCGGCAGAAGCCACTGAACTCTGGTTCTGAATGTCACAGTGTGCAGCAAATTGCATGAGACAGGCTGTTACTGTAGTGTAAGGTGGCTGAAGTAAGCTTAGCAAAGGCTGATGGCTAACCTGCTGGAGAAAAAGCTGCCTTTTTTTTTCATCACCAGTAGGATACTACCAGAAATTAAAGAATATGCAATAGAGAAAGGAATTGATGCAGTAGCATGAGAACTATGTGTAGAGTTCATGAATTTTCTAGTAGGGCTTTCTAATCAAAGGAAAACAGAAGCCCAATGATGCTGTTTTGTTTGGCATACAGGGATGAATGAGCACTAAATCGATCTGGATTCCATTTGCCAGAATGTATTTGGATAAAACATGACATCACATGTTTAAATGGAGGATTTTTCTTAGGTACAATCGGACTGTGATTGGTTAAAAGAATGTCACAGGTCCTTACTAGTTTCAGTTTTCAATAGCCAAATATTTGAAACTGCTTAATAGACTCAAGGAACTGTGACTGGTAATGAAGGAGAATTTCATCATTACAATTAATATTCAGAAGATTTACAGATAAGGAAGACCTGTCACTTAACCTAGATCACACAATGTGTCATACTCCTAACACATCAAGAATGATAACACTTCATGACAAATAACAATCATGTGCCACAGAAGCAGAAAGAGGTTTAATAGCCAGCAGCTACAGGGCATTGTGTCTAACCGCCTCCAGTCTGAACGTGCAGGGAGACATGTTAAGCTGGGGACACAGCAATGGCACAGCTCTGGTTGCTCAGCAACAATTGCAGCTTTTTACTGTGAGTGTGTTAAGCAGGCAGTAGCAGTTGTGCTTTTTCCAGAAAGGTTTGATTTAGCACCAAGGAGCAAATTCCTCTCTTGACGTGGTTGGGAGACCTAGGCTGATCATGTATAGCCGGAAAGCCCAGGACAACTGCATAACTTTGCATTATTGCCACTTTTGTGGAATTTAATGGGTTTTGGAATTTGTTTGTGTAATGTTGAAATTTGCACTCTATACTTTGTCTATTGCTAAAGTTATGTAAAGGGAAGTGCTTGGTTATTGGCAAATAAATGGTTTTGTTTGTAGGTTTTTGAGTAGACATTTGAAATACCTGAGGGGGGTGTTGGGGTGGGGATCTGAGGTTGAACCACAGGGAAATTGTTAGCATCGAACACCTTCTGCCTTGGTGCAGTGGAACTGCTAATGATAAAAGGCTGCGGGTGGTCCAGTTTAGCTGCACAACAGAAAAGGACATAACACCAGTAGTTTTGGGAAATATCAGTGTGCCTCACGTGTTGTTGTGTTCCTGTGATACCCAGTAGACTGCAGGGTGTCATGGTTTAACCCAGCTGGCGAATAAGGCCTTTATAACAGTTCACCTACTTCTCTCCTTGCATTGGGATGGGGGAGGGAATTAGACTAAAAGTGGACAGACTTGTGGTTTGAGATGAAAACAGTTTAATAAGGAAAATAAAGAAACCTACATGCAAGCAAAGCACACTAAAGAATGCATTCACAACTTCCTACAGGCTCCATTACATGTAATGTGATTTGGGAAGGCAAGCATAATTTCTCTGAATGTACCTCCTTTCTCCTTCTTCCCCTGCTTTATATTCTGAGGATGATGCCATGTAGTCTGGAATACCCCTTATGTCAGCTGTTGTGGCTGTGTTCCCTCCCACATTCTTGGCTCCCCCAGCCTTTTGTTGGTGAGGTAAGAAAGCCTTGGTGCTGAATAAGCACTGCTCAGCAGTGACTGAAACATCCCTGAATTATCAGCACTGTTTCCTGCACAAATCCAAAACATGACTCTGTACCAGTTACTAGGGAGGAATTTCCCTCATCCAAACCCAGCACATAGGGTATTAGGGGAACTGGATTAAAAGTGAGCAAAAAGGCAAAGTGCAGAGAGTGGCACTTGACATTCCTTATATTTTCTAAGATAAAGGAAGGGCAGGCTGAGTTACACAAGACTTCTTGAAGGCTATTGCAGGACAAAAAACTCAACGCTCTTCACTTATTTTGAGTTCAGTTTGCCCTCAACTACCTGTTCTATCTGTACTCAAATCAGATGTCTTTCCTGCTTGGCTGAGGAAACAGAAAGGAGGTGCAGTCTGTGAGGATGTTGGAAGCATTCAGTGCTCTTAGAAAAGCTGAGGACACGGCTAAAGTATCATGACAAAAAAAGAAATATTAGTATGTGATATGAAAGGTATTAGAAACTTCAGATTCTTAGAGCAAGAAAGATCCTTCATGTTGGTGAACTTGGAGTTGTGTCTTCTAATTTGTGTGCCAAATAATATTTTCCTATTCCATTTATGATTCCCATATTGTTGTTGTGACTATGAATGTAATTGTTGTTGCAGCAGGTTGAAGAATGATCTAAATTGAAAATTGACTAACTTAAATGACTTCAAGATGATTATCAGAATACAGAAGAAGCTGGTATATATGGCTCAAGCCTTTACATTTTAGATAATAGTTTACAAAAGAAAATATGCCAGGTTTTTCCACAGCATGGAGCACAGTGTTCCATGAACAGTAAAAATTTAAAGAACAATCAGGTTTTTACAATGGAAAAGTGTTTTATTTAGCAGATAATAGAGGGTGGAGTATTCAAGCTCCAACTGCTAAGGAATTATGAGATCATAACTTGGGTGTGCAACCAGGTGCCAGAATTCTGAGTCAGTAGTTTCAGTAGTTTCTCTTTCCTTACCATTTTATTCCTAAAGATCTATATACCAAAAGCATTTAAAATATCTAGCATGAAGAAAATAACATGCGTTCTGCCTCTCATGAACTTCATGTGGCATGTTTTAAGATGTGAAAATGTAAAATGTGGAAATTGGGATTTCTCAAATCTATTTCTAATGATCTTTAGTTTAATGAAGACATAAAACTTCCCTTCTTCCTGCTCTGAATTATTTTCTTTTCAAAGCTTTTGACCTCATCAAGAAGAATGCTTATTATATGGGTTGAACTGTCTTTTTATATAAATTAGGTCAAAAAGCACAGAACTTCTTTGTATGAATAGTTTATTTTACTCTTGATTCAAGTATATATGTATAAGTAAGAAGATCTTTCTACTAGGATTTATTAGCAGGAGTTTTAGCTGATGGCATTCATTGGCTGTAAAGATGGAAGATTTATTTTTTGAGGGAAAAGTGAAAACCAGCAGAATGGTGGGGGGTAGAGTGAGGATGCTCTCCACCATTGTGGCTAGGTGATGGGTATCTGCTGAGCACCCTCTTAGACTGGTCTATGCCTCCAGTGCAGCATGTGGCAGTGATAAGGATCAGGAATGATACTGGGCTCTGTCTTTTCCTTGGGACTTATCCAAAATCCCTATTATTTCTTCTTATTGGAGTGTGTCAATCAAATGTGATTGTTGCTTACTGATTTTTACATCTATTTGCACATATGGTGCAATAGTAATAGTTATTGAGCATCTCTAGGACTATTTTCTATTTTGTTGTGCATTATGTTTGGTTTTTTCAATGTAAACTAAAATCTTCAAAGACAAAAAGTAAAGAAAGGAGGAAGTGAGGAAGGGTGATCCTTTTGCCAGTGGGAATGGCTTCTTATGAGCATGTCAACAGCACTTTAGGGGTTTGCAGGTGCAGGCCATAGGGAACAACAGCAGAAGAGTATTAGCAGAAAAGAAAAAGAAACCTGCCCATAGTGGCTCTGGAAAACAGCTTGGGTGCAAGACTACAGAACTATAAGCCTTTGGCATTATTGACGTGAAAGCACCTGAAAGTACCATGCCATAAGATGTTTTCAGATTTGTTGGAATTTAAAAGCTGAAGTTCAAATCTACTGAAATACATCAAGGGGGCTGTAAGTGACTGTAAATCAAAATGGTGAGCTTAACCTTCACATATGGTGGGATTATTTTATATCCCTCCCAGATGATATGTACAGGCCTCTGGACAATTATTTAACTGTAGTAAAGAGGGAATTCTTGCTAAAAGCTGAGAAGCAGAGTTTTCAAGAGTATTTGTTTAGCCACATGCAGACAATGCAGTAACATTGGGGAAAAGCTTTTGCAATCTTGCTCTGTTTTCTCAGGGTCACTGTTACAACAGTATTCAATTAAAAGTAATTTTAAATCTTAAGAGAAATGTGAACAAAGGTGTTTGGATATTAACGTCCCCCTGTCCCAGCCTGCTAAATTGCAGTGATGGAATCATGGCTGGAGGAAAAAGGCAGTGGAAATACTAAGTAAAAGAGAAGTCTCAATACAATGGTTTGTTAGGGAAGAGCCTCCAGAGGTCCAGTAAAGGTAGTAATCTAAATATTAGGTTAATGAGTAAATAAAAAGTCTCTAAATGCTTAGAGCATAGAGAAGTGCCTTGTTAGAGGATGACTGGTTTCAGAAAGAATGAAAGACTAACATTTTACTGAGAGGAGAAAAAAGAATTACAGTGCGGAAAAGAAACAAATCTATGGCCTGTGCTTATTACCTTTTTATTTCTCCAGAGAAAAAGAACCAGTGTGAAAGGCAACACTACTACGTTTTCTGGTTGGCAAGCAACATGTTTTTCATGCCATAGCTGCTACTGTTAAAAATTGCCAAGTGGGTGTTTTGTTGTTAGCCAATGATTGGGTAGCATGTATCAAATATACTTAGTTGCTGCAGGTCTGTTTAACTAAATTTTTATTAAACTTAAAATTTAAGGACATGAGTAGGTAAAAGTTGCATTAAATGGAGTCTTGGTGGTCGATAAGTCCAATAGACTGAAAGATAAGTAAGGAATTCTTAAAGACTACTTGGAAGTAAATATTAATTTAAAATGTCATAATCTTACAAAATTCAAACACTTCTCCCCTCACTTTCTACATTTTAAAATCTGTGTGTGGAAGGATTTAATTTCCTTTTGTTGTGCATGTGTTAGTAAATTAGAGGAGGGAGAGAAAACAGGAGGACATTTTACTTTCACTGTTTTCAAACTCAAGACTTGTTGTCTGACCTAGTAAGACAGCTGAACAGATCTCTCTTCCTGAGTTACTGTGGAAGAAGTGCCATGCAACTTCCATTTTTAACTAATGCATCTACCTCTTTTCAAAGATGGTAGGCACACCTCAAACTAAAATTGGTAGGAATGGTCCAAGGGCAGCTGGAGGTTTAAATAACTTCTAAGTGACTTGGAAAAAAACCAACAAGCTTAGCATAGCTACTGAACTGTTTTAATGAATATGTTGTGCAGAACAGAGTGATACAGTACAATGGAAATACTTTTTTTAAAAAAAAATTAAGTCTGTAATGACACATAGTGCACAAATTATTTACATCCTGTTTGCTATATGGTCAAACTTTCATGATTAGACTGTACCTTAAAGTTTTTTCCATCCTAAATGATTCTATAACTTACTCAGTATGAGTACATCATGTCTCAGCTGCAGAGCAGGCTTCTGTCTCTGGAGCATAAGAAGTGCTGTTCTCATGACCTGTAGGTCAGAGGAGTTACTCCTGTGAGCTCAGTGCACCTGTGAATGGAGATTTAAAAAGCTGTAGAGCAGTTTAGTTCAGCTGTGTCTGAACAACTCTGAAAAACTGTAAACAAGTGTGGTGAAAAAGCCTAGATTCAGCACAGCAATCGACCCCCTCAAATGTTAATATTACTAAAAGGGGAAAAAATATTCCATATCTGTTTAGCTACTTCTGTGTGGATCCAGGTGCTCTTTTGGTGCCAGCAACTAAGCTTAAGGTGGTTTTGGTACATGGAACAACTTTCAGGGCCTGAATCAAAGGCCTTGTCTGAAATCCATTGATAGCCAGACAACAATGTGAGCTTTTAATTGAATTTTTTTTTTTTGGCTGCTCCATGGGAAAACAAATTATCCAAGTGGACATTTTGTTATTAGTGCTGTTGGGGATTGGGAGAGTTTTAGAAATTTTTCCCATTATTATTTTAAGCTGGCTGGAGTGGCTCCCCTTCAGCTGTTAAGTGCTCAAGATAAAGGGATGGCTGGGCTGGCCTGATTGCTCGATTGGGGAAGGGGGTTTGAGGGGTGGGGAGTGGATGGTCGAGGGCTGCTTTGTCCTTCCAGCGGGGGGCACTCGCAGCTTGCCGGCCCGAACTTGGGAGAGAGGTTGCTTTTTTCTCCGTGGTGGGACCAGGGCCCTTGCACTCCAACTGCTAAAGCTTCCTGCTTCTGAGAACAGCGCTGAGAACTGGGATGCCCACGATAAGCAGAGTGTTTTCCTCACCCTTCTCCCACCTGGGACGGCACTGCCACCTCGCTCCCCTGCACCTGCAGCAGCTGCCACCAAGAGGCTGCTCTGCCCTGTTCCATCGGGAGTGTGCAGAGGAGGAGAGCATCTGTGACTGGAGAAAGAAACTGAGACTGAGTTTCGTTCTGTTCTGCCACTGTTTTTTTTTTTTTTCCTCATAGCTGATGCTGTTTTTTTTGTCTTGTAGCTATATCAGTAAAGAACTGTTATTCCAAACCCATACCTTTTGCCTGAGAGTTCCTGAATTTCCAAATTATAGTAAACTGGGAGGGAGGGGATTTTCACTATCCATTTTTTGTAAAAAAAACAAACACTCTCGTCTTTCTTCTTTCTGGCAATACTGTCCCTTTAAACCAGGACAAGTGCTAAGCTACCCAGAAACATCCCAGGTACAACCAAGCTTTTAATTATTGATTTACTTATGTGGTTTGCATATCAGAAAAAAAAAATCAGTCATGTGTCTCTAAGGCTTGTGCTGTCGAATCCCTTCCAGCTAAAGTAAATAAAGGGTAGTAGAACAGAAAATACAAACAACTACAGACATCACTGCCTTCACTAGAATGGGTAACAAAACTGCTGGTAGAAAGTAGTTAATATCTGCAAAAGTATTTGCTACCTTAAAAAGTGATAAATGACATAAATAATCAGTTTGCCCAGCTGCCCATGCTGATGTAGAAAAAGTACAAATAATTTTTGACCTTTATAGTGATAATTTCAAAAAAGCTGCATTTTTCACAAATTTCTATTTCATCATCTAATATACATAAAATGGAAATGTTGTTAAAAACTTGTCTCTGGTAGTCTTTTACATATTTTAGACTGTGCATTTGTCTTAGGCTTAATGAAAGAGGGAAATTTTAACTAGTAGTGGTCATGGCCCCTTAAAATTTGGATGATTACTAATTTCTGTATGTTAGTAGTTGCTCACAAAGGTAGAAATAGGCTTCATGCTAGTAATGATCAGTTCAGAGACCATAGTTTTGATGTGAATTTAGGTTTAGATTTGTTACTTTTCAGTTTGCTTACACTGAATTTTCATTTGCCATTCTAACACATCAGTTTCTCAGTTTTGGAAGTTTCTGTAATTCTTTGTGCTCCTCCTTACTGCCTTGAATAACATAGTTTTGTCTGCAGATGTCACTCTTGCAGCTTTTCCTTTTTCACTTGACTGTGGAGATGCCTGCAGTGCTCCACTTATACCTTAAAACTGTTGCTGTAAGATGTAACTATTCATTCTTTTCTATCCTCTCCATTCCAACATTTAATCAAGTCTCTATCTTTGAAGGTCATTTCCTTTATGCTTTTCCTAAAAGCACTTGACAATTGATCTTTTTGAAAGCTTTATTTGCAAATCTATATAATGTAGCTCAATCTTCTTCATACTAATGCTTATTAACCTCTTTAGTGAACCTCTGCAGTTCATGAGTGTTTCACAAAAATCTGAGTTCTCCTTTGGAAATTAAATTATTTGAGCTGCCTCTTAATTATATGCTTTAATATAATGCCTGTTACTTTACCTACCAAGGCTTCCTCATCAGGTATTTCTCATTCAACCATCCCTGAAGGTGTGCATTTATTCTATTAGCCAGTGCCTGGTCCTCTAATACTGATACAGGGTACATGTCTTTTGTCTTTGAGTTCCTTTGCAATTTTTGGGCATATAGCCATCTGAGGCTTTACTTTCCATAAAAAAAAAGTTTTCTTTTTTTGCTTATAAACTCAATCTGACCCTAATATAATGCCTCCTTAATGGGAAGCTTCTGTACAGAGAATTGTACTCTGCAGCAAAAATGTATACAAATTTAGTACTCTTCTATTGCTGTCTTATAGAATGGTTTGGATTGGAAGGGATCTTTAAGAACACCTACTTCCAACCTCCCTACCATGGGCAGTAGACTAGGTAGCTCACAGCCCCATCCAAGCCTGGCCTTGAACACCTCCAGGGATGGGGCATACACAGCATCTCCGGGCAATCTGTTCTGCTGTCTCACCATACTCACAATAAAGTGTGGGAGGATGGATTGTAAGAGAACAGAGACAGTACTGAAGGCAAACTCCCCTGATGAATTACAACTGTACTAATTACCAAAGAGTAGGAACAGCCTTGCCCTTAACAGGTCACAGCTATGTCCCATGAGGATGGGCATTACAAAATAGTGGGTTAGCTGCTGGAGGGGGAATTGGATTCTGCTGGCTGTGCTGTGAGGATAAAGGGTCAGGCAGATGTGCAAGGGACAGGAAAGGTAAGATGGCCTGTGAGGGATGGACTGGGTTAGGCTGTTGTGTAAGGGACAGGAATGAGTTAGTTAGTCATGCAGGAGGTAGAAGGAATAGAGAAGGAGTCCATGTTGTGGGGAGCTGCCCATAGGAAACTCCCAGAGAAAAGGTATGAAGGTTTTTACTACAGGATAACTAACTGCTGGTAGCAGTCGGTTTGAGTCCACCATTGACTGATGCCGTGTGAAGAGCGGCTAACAATAGTAAAGATTTTCTTCCTAATATAAACCTACCCTCTTTGAGTTTGTCTCTATTTCCCCTTATCCTGTCACTAGATGCTCTTATAAAAAGTCACTCTTTTTCTTTCTTGTGAACTCCCTTCAGGTACTGAAAGGCCACCACTAAGTCACTCAAAAGCATTTTCTTTTCCAGGCTGACCAAATGCAATTTTCTCAGCCTTTCACCCTAGAACATGTGCTCCATTCCTCTAATAATCTTGTTGGCCCTCCTCTGGACTAACTCCAACAGGTCCATGTCTTTCCTGGGCTGGTTGCAGCACTGCAGGTGGAGTCTGAGCAGAGGGGCAGAATCCCTTATCTCCCCTGCTGCTCATGCTACTTTGGATGCAGCCCAGGCCACACTTGGCTTTCTAGGCTGGGAGGGCACGTTGCTGGATCATGTCCAGCCTCTCATTCACCAGCACCTCCCAAGTCTTGCAGTGCCATGGTTTTTTGGAAGACATTGTGGGAAGCTTTCTATTATTGTGGTGCACCATGGAAGGGACCTCATTATCAACACTTGGTATTTCTTTTTAGCTATTGTTCAGTCTACTTCACCTTGCCTTAATTGCATCTTTGTCTAAGCTGTCAGGTTTTAATTTATCTAGATTTTTTCCACGTCATTGTTATTCCAGCTTTTTGGAGCATGCCTGCTGGCTTTTGCTTTACTTTTTTGCTATGCTGACTGGCTTATGCTTTTTCTTGAGCTGTTCCATGGTAGAAGCTGTGCAATTGCACTCTATTTTTTGTATGGTGTTCTTAAATAGTTTCCATGTTGTCTGCAAAGATTTAATTCTTTTGACTAGTTATTTCATCTTCCAGCAAATCTGGACCTTGTTTCTTTCCTGGTCTCCAGTTGCATGCTGAGAATTTATCATTCTCTTTAGTCTGTATTTCTAGAGATATTGGAGTATTTGAGCAGTGCTAGGGATACTTTAAGATCCTGAGATAGGATATTTTTACCTTTGATCCTTGTGCTGGCTAAATTGATGGACACAATGTTCACATTATTTGAAATAGGAAAGGTGGTAGAGGTGTGTGGTTTTGTAGTTCCTTAAAATGGAAAATTTATCACTTCCATGATTCCCTGAATGGCAATTTTCTGTCCTCACAATATTGTCTGTTCATTTGCTAAGACCCATGCATCCTGTTTGTCCTGTAAACAGGAGGCTTATTATTTATCTGTTAACTACATAATTGTTTTATCTCTAAATTTTATTTTGTTAGCAGTGGATCAAATAGGCAAGCATAGCTTGGAGAACAAATGTTTTGCCTAAAACAGAGCAGAGAATTACACTAGGACTTCTTACATGGTAGGATAGTTCTTTAAGCAGTACTATCTTTCACATAAAATCCTTGTTGAATAGAAACGTAATGTTATTAAAGGTTAAAGTCTTAGTCATATTTCTTACTTCATCAAGCAAGATGATTTAATTTTCAGTTATGATAGCTTTTCTTTTCCTCTTTTTTGATATCTTTGAGCTGAAGATGTTAGGTGGCTGACAAATTGTACACTTGTTAGATATTTTAAGACAAAACACATTTTTGGGATGACAAGCAATCTGTGTGCCTGCTAGTGCAGGAAATCACTAAATATGTTGAAGTTTTAATTTTTCTCAGCAAAGTAGTTAATCCTTGCCTTCAAGGTAATAAAGCCTCAGTGTTATTTGACTTTGAAAGTAGCTCCTACCTTGTCTGCCTTGAGCTCTAGTTATTTGCATTGTAGTTGTAGCAAGAGAATGCAGGAGAGTAGTTTATGCTTTTCTTTAAGTTCCTCCAGTTATATTCAGTATAGATTTTCATCTATGATCTGTAAGTGCTCATCTCTGTAACGAGTATTTCAATTGCCAAATTTTATAGAGACTATTTTGTGAAAAAAACATGGCAGTCATGTGCACTTTCAGCTTTTAACCACTAGATGGTAGTGAACTGCTATCTACTACTCTTAATTACCCACAGTAAAAGAACACTCACTGCCAAAATTGTGCAATGTAGCACTAAAAAAAAAAAATCATAGGCTATACTGAGTTGGAAGGGATCCATCAGGATGGTCGAATACAACTCCTGATCCTACTCAGAACACCTTAGGAGTTGTCGCACCGTGTGCCTGACAGTGTTGTCCAAACACTTCTTGAACTATGTCAGGCTGTGACCACTGCCCTAGGGAGCCTGTTGCAGGGTTTAGGCACTTTCTGGATGAAAAATGTTTTCCTGATCCAACCTACAGTAATTTCACGAATACAAGCCGCAGCAATTTGACAAAAATTTTGGTGGAAACCCGGAAGTGCGGCTAATAGTCGGGTGCGGCTAATATGTTAATAATTTTCTGACATTTACAACCCCAGACGTGCCAGCCAGAGTGCCGAGCCAAGCACCTGTCAGTAAAAGCCGGCATTTTGCAATTGTTACAGTGTTACCGTGTTGCCCTGGCTCCCTGCAGGCAGCACGGGGGGCGGGGAGAGAGGCGGGAGAGCTCTCTTCTTCCCTCCTCTGCCGCAGCCCAGGGGAGGAGGGGGGGGTGGCGCCATTGCTGCGGCCCGGGGAGGAGAGGTGGGGGGGGGGAAACGGGGAGCGCCGCCATTGCTGCGGCCCGGGGAGGAGAGGGGGGGGCCGCGCCGTCATTGCCACGGCCCGGGGAGCCGACGGGTGGGGGGGGGGGCGCCGCCGTTGCCGTGGCCCGGGGAGCCGACAGGAGCCCTGCGCTGCCATTGCCGCGGCCCGGGGAGGACGGGGGGGGGGGCGCGCCGCCATTGCCGCGTCTCGGGGAGCCGACGGGAGCCCCGCGCAGCCATTGCTGTGGCCCGGGGAGGCGGGTGGAAGCGCGCGCCGCCATTGCCGCGGCCCGGGGGGGGGGCGGGGTGCTTTGTCCGCGCCCACCGCCGGCGCCACGGGCGCGGGAAAGCTCCGTCCCTGCCCGCCGCTGCTGCCGTAGGAGCGGGGGAAGCTCCGTCCCTGCCTGCCACCGCGGGGCAGCGCCGACCCGGGGTGACCGAGCCCAGGGGCAGCGGCGGGCAGCACCGGGCTGGGCCACCTGGCCCCGTCAGCGGCCCCTAGCGGGCCGAGCCTGCACAGCCTTAGCTCAGCCAGTAAACCCCGCCCTCCCGCGGTTCTGTTACTAATTGCACGCGGGTCCTCACTGCGAACGACAGAGCGGCTTATATTCGGGTGCGGCTTATCTATGGACAAAAACCGAAATATTTGCCAACACCCAGAGATGCAACTTATACTTAGTGCGGCTTGTATTCGTGAATTTACTGTAATCTTCCTCTTACCTTCAGGCCATTCCCTTGGGTCCTGTCACTTGTCACCACAGAGAAGAGAGCAGTGGCTGCTGCTTCTCTTCCCATCACGATGTGGGGATGGAACCCTGCAAAACCCCACTAGTGACTGGTCTCCAACCTAATGTTACCCCTATTTACTAATTGTGATACTGGAAAATGATCAAAGTCTTTTGACACTGTGAAATGAACTTTCAGAATTCCTAAAATACTGTGACAACTCAATATTTTAGTTTGAAAAGTGTTTCTCTGACATAGTTTGTATGCTTCATGGTTTTACTCATCTGCACAGTGGTAATTTACCCCCAATCTGACTTAACTCTTTTGCTGGATGCTGAGATGAGCCAAGGCCAGCCAGAGACATGCAACAGACAAATTATTCTTAGAATTCTCAGTTACAATACAAGATTACATATCCTCAATGTATAAATTAAATTATTAAAAATAATTTAACTTCACCATGGATCTAGTACTACTGGGGAGTGCTCCTCATCTGGGGAGGAAATGTATTTATCAAATCATAGGTCTGATGGTGGATCACCAATAAAATAAAGGTAAAAGAGGAGGATTTTTAAAAGTTAGTTAAAATCTGCAAGAATTTTTTCCCCCCCAATTATGAAAATGCTTATATGAATAAAATCTCCTACTGGGATAAAACAGGGGGTCCTTGTTAAGCTCTGCCTCAGCAAGAACTGTTCTGGTCAAAAATCTGAAAAAATCAGTCTGTATAATGTGACCGATTTTGCATAGCCATTAACATTATCCAGTCTAACGCTTTTGTGGATGTAGAGCAGATTCCTAAAGCAGTTTTTTAACAGCAGTTTAAGCCAAAATCAGTTGATTTGTATTAAAGGCTGAACATTATTTGTTTTTTGTGGCTTAGAAGTCAAAGAGGCAGAGATTATGAAAGTTTGGCATATACAGTAATTTCACGACCATAAGGCGCACTGGACTATAAGGCGCACTATTTTTTTGCCGCGAAGATCCGTGCCGTGCGCAGCAAAGTAATGAATTACTAATGGAAACCCACGATCGTGGAGTTTACTGGTAGGGGCTCAATTTGGAAACATTTTTCGCAGATCGGCGTAGGCTTTCAAAGGCAGCCCCAGGCGCCCTCCCCGTGGAGTGGGCCCTGGCACTCCCGCCCGCCCCCGGTGCCGGCTGGCGCAGCTCAATGCAGCCGTAGGGCCGCCTCCCCTTGCGACTCTGTGCTGCCGTGGTGCTGCTCCCCCTCGTGGCTCCGCGGAGCCGCTGTGCCGTTCCCTCGCTCGGCTTGGCCCATGCCTCCTGTCCTTCACTGGGCTTGGCGCCGCTGTCATGCCGCCCGTCCCTCGCTCGGCTCGGTGCTCCTGCCGTGCTGTTCCCGCGCTTGGCTCGGCGCTCTTGCTGTGCCGTTCCCCCTCGCGGCTCCGTTGTGCCGCCATGCTGTTCCCCCTCGTGACTCCACGGAGCAGCCCTGCCACCCACCCCTCGCTAGGCTCGGCAGCGCGGCCACCCTGCCGCCCGTCCCTTGCTTGGCTCGGTGCACCACGGCCCTGCCTGTCCTTATCAGCTGTGGCCCTGCTGGCCGCGGCCCCGCCGGCCTCTATTGGCTGTGGCCCTTTGGCTCAGGCCGCCGCGCACACCAAAGTAACGAAGTAGTAACGCCTTCCTGCCCACGCTGCTCCCTGTGCCTGGGGCCGCCCCCTGCCTTCCTGCCCGCGCTGCTCCCTGTGCCTAGGGCTGCCTGTGGCTGCCCCCCCATCACTACTTGGCGCGCCTGCGGTGCTGCCTCCCCTCAGAGCTCTCACTTCCGGGGTGGCAAATGTCGCAACTTTGTACATCATATCAGGCGCACTGGACTATAAGGCGCACTTTCGGGTTTGGGGAAAAATTTTAGTCAAAAGGGTGCACCTTATAGTCGTGAAATTACTGTAATTGTTGACCAAAAGGCTACTTCTCAGTCTTCTGCGTTGATTGCAGTAATGTTGTGCTAAACTGGCTCTGCCAGACGTCTGACTTTTGACCCCAGGACAGCAGGGACTGATGATGGCAGTTAAGCAGTCTCAACCACTCCATTATTTTGTTTTCTTGTTTTTATAACTTAATGAGATGAAAGATCACAGGAAGTTGGATTCCATAAGCATCAATTATCTTTGAATGACTTTAACCAATATCAGTGTAAAATCTATGCTGTAGATGCAGTCTGCTTCTGGATTCTGAGGATATATTACAGCTGCACAGGAAGTTCCTGTGTAAGCTAATGATTTGTGATTATCTGATATCAACACATATATAGGTTCCCTTCATGGATTAGATTAATTCTTGTTGTGATTGACAGTCATTTAAATTCTAAAAATGTCACATTCCAAGTTACTTAAATGACTATGTGATTTCTGGAGTTTGAAGACTCTTTTAGCAAATGATAAATGAGATGGCTGAGATGCTCTGTTAGGCTTGCCATTCACAAACAAGAAAAGAAATTGAAGATGAGAAGTTGAGAGAAGATTTAACTGTAGAGATCATGAGATTGTGGAGCTTAAAACCCTGAAAAACCTTAGACTTTAGAACATCAGATTTTTGCCTTCTTCAGGGAGTCTTCTTGGTGGGAACCCGTGAAAGATTTCCCTGGTGGGAAACAGGGCTGAAGAAAACTTTGACCTCCAAGTATAACATCACTGGAACACAAGGCCATTCATTGTGCAGAAGGAAGAGGAGCCTTGTAGGAGGCCAGCATGGATGAACACAGAGGGTATGAATTCAAACATGCAGGCTTCCTTAAAATCTTGGGATGAATAGAATCAGGGGTGGGACACCCAGGAAGGGTTACAGACAACACCTGAGTTCACAGAGTGTTAAGAAGCTCATCTGGAGTTCAAACTTATGAGGAGGGAAAAGGGAAATGACAATATTGTTTTTAAGTGCACTGACAGCACAAGAAAATGTCGGCCCACTGCTCAGTGGAACAGGGGACTAAGGAGCAAAGAGCATCAGAAGGCTGAAGTTTTCAGTGACTTTTTAAATCCATTTTTGTGAACTGGCTTTGCCATCTGGCTCTTTTAGACTTTCAAACCTCCTTGTATAGTGAACAGGAATGAGGGATTATCCATGGTAGCCAAAGATTATGTTAGGGAGCACTTAAGCTTATTGATTCTATAAAAATCCATGGGAGCACTGGTAAGATATACCTGAGAGTCCTGGGAGAGGAAACCAATATCATTTTGAGGCCATCTCCCTTTGAAAGGCAATAATGATCTGGGAACGTTCCTGATAACTGGAAAAAGACAAATGTTACACTTGTCACAGAATCAGTTGGGTTGGAAAAAACCTTCAAGATCATCAAGTCCAACCTATGACTGAACACCACTGTGACAACTAGATTATGGCACTGAGTGCTAAGCCCAGTCTTTCTTAAACTCCTCCAGGGACAGTGACTCCATCACCTCCCTGGGCAGCCCCTTCCAATGTCTAGTCACCCTTTCTGTGAATAAATTCTTCCTAATGTCCAACCTAAACCTCCCCTGGTGCAGCTTAAGACATTTTGTCTTTGAAAAGGAGGAAAGGGAGGGTGTTGGGAATGACACACCAATTAGCTGCTTCTGGTAAGACTGTGGGGCAAAGTGTTCTGGAAGCCATTTCAGTGCACATGAAGCACCAAGAAGCTGATTGTGAGCAGCTGTCATAGATTTACCAGTGTCACATTCTCCATGATCAGCCTGATTGCCTTTTGTTGTGAGATTGAAGGCTGGGTAGACAAACAGGAAGCAGCAGTGGTGGTTACTGAGAGAACTCTGCTCATTTAGCCACAAGCAGAAAAGGTTAAGGGAAGGTCTTATTACAGCCTGTAATTGTCTAATAAGAGGGTAGAGAGAGAACGGAACTGAGCCCTTCATTAATGCCTCATTAAGGTGTGTGGTAGTAAGAGCCAACATGCACAAACTGGAATGTGGTAGATTTCAGCTAGATAGGAGCAGTCTTTATGCTGGATGGTGAAGTTATGCTGGGCACAGTTATATAGCCCCAGAGGCTGCAGAATTTCCACCCTTAGAGATATTCAACCTGAAACATCTCTAATTGGACCTGCTCTGAGCAAAAGACTGGTCTAGATGACTTCTGGAGATTTAAAAACAATTTCATAATTTTTGTGATTCTGTAAGTTATTTGCTATGACTATATAGCATTTTTAGGAGAAAGAGCCATCATTTCTAGCTGGCTTTTCAAGAGATTTAAATAAGGGTTTATGTTTTCCTTATTTTTTTAAAAAAGAACTTTTATTGCTGCATGGCAAAGTTAAGCCTGTTGGGCTGAACTTTTTCTTTAGAAATCACATTGTACAAAGACGTATAGAATCATAGAATACAGTAGTTTCACGAATACAAGCCGCACGGATTATAAGCCGCACCCCCGGTGCCTCGACAACGTTGCTGTCTTTGTCAATAGATAAGCCGCACCCCGAATATTAGCCGCACTTTCGTTCGTCGCGAGAATCCGTGCGCAGCTTTCACAAATTGGCCAATTAGTAACAGGATCGCGGCATAGCGGGCTTTACTGGCTCGGGGCGGGGCCAGGAAGGCTCGGCCCGCTCATGGTTGCCGACGGGGCCGGGTGGCCCAGCTCAGCGCCACGGCTCAGCGGGGCTGGCCGGGTGGTGCTGCCGCCGCCGCCGGGCTCGCTGGCCCCCCTCTCCCGTCAGCACCGCCCCGCTGCCGCGTTCGCTCGCCCGGCTGGCAGGGCTGCCGCCGCCGGGCTCGCCGCTCGCCCCGCTGCCGCTTTCGCTCGCCCCGCTGCCGCTTTCGCTCGCCCCGCTGCCGCTTTCGCTCGCCCCGCTACCGCTTTCGCTCGCCCTGCGCCGCGCCTCGCGAGCGCCGCGCCTCGCGAGTGCCGCGCCCGCCCTGCGGCGCTTTCGCTCGCCGAGCGGCGCTTTCGTGACGAGCGGCGGCGCTTTCGCGACGAGCGGCGGTGCTTTCGCTCGCCGAGCGGCGCTTTCGCGACGAGCGGCGGCGCTTTCGCGGCGAGCGGCGGCGCTTTCGCTCGCCGAGCGGCGCTTTCGCGAGCGGCGCTTTCGCTCGCCCCGCCGGCAGGGCTGCCGCCGCCACCAGGCTCGCCGGCCGCCCCCTCCCGTCTGCACCGCCGCCGCGTTTCCTCGCCCTGGCGGCACTGCAGGCCCCCGCACCGCCGGGCTCCCCCACGCTGCTGGCCCCGATTCTGCTGGGCTTCCCCCGCTGCCAGGCAGCCCCACCCGCCGCCTTCCTGGCTTCTGCCATGCTCCCCTGCACTGCTAGCCCAGTTCTCCCGGGCTCCCCCGCCCTGCTGGCTCAGGCTCTGCCGCCCTCCCCTGCCCCGCCCTGCTGGCTCAGGCTCTGCCGCCCGCCCCCACACTGCTGGCCCCGCCTCTGCCAGGCTTTCCCACCTCTGCCGGGGCCGGCCGGGCTCCAGCTTGGCTTGGGCTGCCGCGGGCTCTCACTTCCGTGTTGGCAGCTTTTAGAATTTTGTTAATAGATTAGCCGCCCCGGAATATTAGCCGCACTTCCGGGTTTCCACCAAAATTTTGGTCAAATTGGTGCGGCTTGTATTCGTGAAATTACTGTAGTTTTGATTGGAAGGCACCTCAAAAATCAACTGGTTGCAATCCCTCTGCCATGGGCAGGGATACCTTCCATTAGATGAGAGTGTTTAGAACCCCATCCACCCAGCCTTGAACACATGTAGGATTGGGGCATCCACAGCTTCCCTGGACAACCTGTGTCAGCTCCTCACCACCCTCACAGTGAAGAGCCTGCCATCCTGCAACTTAAGGCCATTCCTCCTTGTCCTATCACTACCGTACTCTTGTGGAAAGTCCCTCCAACCTTCTTTCAGGCCCCCTTTAGGAAATGATAGGTGCAGGAGAGTCTTGTCAGTGCCTGTTCTTGTCCAGGCAGAACAGCTCTGACCCTCTCTGTCCTCACTAGAGAGCTGCTCTGGTCCTATGATCAACTTAGTGGCTCTCCTCTGGACTCCTTCCAACAGAATGTAAATAATTAATTCCTCAGTGGCTTCAATATAGGCATAGGAATTAACTTTATATGTTATATTTAATAGCATGTTTAATTTTAAATGATATCTCTGTAAAGGGTTCAGAGAAATCTGTGGATGTTTACTTTTATCCTAAATGCAGTTTTTCAGTCTTTCTCTTTCAAACATGTATGCACAACTGGATTTGGATACAGCAGATGGGGAAATATAGATAATGCAGGGAAAATGGTTTTTACTCATGTGATTTTTTTTTCAACGCTGAGGTTGTCAAGTGCTTTTAGATGTTACTCATGTTGATATGAGTGGAAGCAGAAATATTTAGGGTCATTTTAAGCCAGAAATAGCTGAGAATGCCTGTTTTCTTGTTGCTAATACTGGATAATTAGATTGTTTTTCTTAACATTTTCAAGAGGACATTGGATTATGTTCAGTCACTGAAGTGGAAAAAAATTAAGGCTCTTTTAGAAAGAAAAAAACCTTACATTTCTTGCTGAAGAAAAACTTCTGTATTAAGCAACCATTCTACAACTGAAAAGTAAGTGTGACTGATTGTACTTGTGTGAAAAAACATGACTTAAACTCAGGAATTTAAAGCCTGTAGGTAAAAGATATTTGAAATTTGCTTGGCTGTTGCTGTATAGTTAAACAGTCACCTGTGACAAGGGAACAAAGATGCCTGTTGACACAAGGATTGCTTCAGAAGGCTAAAGACAAATCGGAGAAGCAGCTACAAAATTGACTTCTGCAAATAGTTATGGTGCCCTTGAGTATGATGAATTGTATCCAACTGTGTTTGTATGTAAACAGTATCACCTTAACAACACTGTGGTTGGTAGCAGTAACTTTCAAGGCCTAATCTATAGGCAGTAAATTCTGGTGGTTAAGAGACCTCTTGTTTCTTTAGTAGTGCAATTTAGTTTTCCAGCAATCTGTATACTGAATTTTAAATACAGAGATAAGGTTAATAAGTGCTGGTTTTTTTTGATCCTTACTCTATTTTCTGGAGTTATTTTGGCATTCCTACTGAAAGGAGAGAAACAAGATCAAACAAAACATTGGGGGGAAGCACAAAATGATGAACGTAGTAGCTTTCCCCATGGTTTAGGGCCTGCTTCTGAAAAACAGTGCTTGATGCTTATATTGAATAGTACAATGTTTAGAGCTGGAAGAAAGCAACTTTGGAAACGGAGTATTGGAAGAGTGATAAAGGTAAGGAAAACGGAATTTTGAGCTAAGATTAGACTAATATATAATTTGAATAAAGGTGTGTATTGGGAGAGGGGTGTGCATAGAATGTGTGTTTTAAAATAGATGTAAGTGGATGATGTTAATTGGACAATTTACTTTGAAAGGCAAATTTACACTGGGAGGTGTTGTATGCACTTGGCTAGTGGTACTTGTATCTTACCTGGATTGTTGTAATGGTTTGGTAATGGTAAAATTTCACAAATGCTATATTAGTACACTAAAGAGTTTGGTGTTAGGCATGGCAACAAGACTGATAACTCTGTTAACTCTGACATGAAGAAAAATAGAAGTAATAGAACATAGAACATACTTCTAAGATGGGAATAAAATTTTGAAGGCAATACTTACCGTTGAGAAACCATAATAGAATATAGAAGTCATTAAGACACTTAGACTCATTAGAAAAAGCCGGTTATTTAAGCAAACTGTTCCTGAGATAATGAAAGGTGATAACGCATGTGCAGAGCTCTGATTATTGACATTAAAGAGATAGCTAAGGGAACTGCTCTAATTCTTTAGGGTTTTTACTTTTTTGGAAAGGGAAAATAGACATTAAAACTTGAAACCTCAGTGCGAATATGTAAAATGGTTTGCAGTTACCTATTGAAAGGAAATTCATGAGCAAGGCTCATATAATATGAAACATCTTATCAAGTTAAAGGAGAGACAAAGGAATTCCATGCTGGTTAAATAAATTTTGGATAAGGCAGTAAATTAGCAATAAAATGTTTTTACTTTTTGACTCTTTCACTGTTGAACTTCCCTGTAAAGTCTTGCTCATCCATAAGACTTTGTTTTCAGCATGTCTAAATTCAGTGATGCACAGTATTCTGACAACAAAATGCATCGTTTGCTGGATAAAGGGTGTTCAGAACAAGTTTTATCTTGTGTACATATGACTTGCATACTAAACAATATTCTTGCTAACTATTCAGGGTGTCTGCATCAACAGTTACTGCTTGTAATGGAGAAGCTGGCAATAGTCAATAGCTGGTTTCTGAGCCTGTTGTTTCAAAAAAAACCCCTGGAATCTGTGGCTTGTGCTCTTTTAATACTGCTGCTTGAATATATGCACTTTTGTAGTAGCTAGGAATCTTTTAAAAATTAATTTAATCTTCAATTATTTCTTGAGAATGATGGTAACATATTTATGGGTTTATATATATGAAAGATTTAGCAATCTCTCCCTTTTCTTGTTTCAGGACAAGATATCTATTGAAATTAGTTTCCTGTGCCAAATTGTTAGTATTTAGGTATTATTTATCCTAAGGTTTTATGTAATATAAAACAAGTTATGTGTTATGACTGGACTAATAATCAGAAAAGGATTTTTCAGTTAGTTTAGCTTTAGACTTTCATCTGTTGTGGGACTGTGTCATATGACCTTTCTTACCTTCATACCCAGGAGTGGTAAAAGAAACCTAAAAGTAACATTGGTCAGGTTACCTCTGTTGTTCGTTACATGAAAAACTGAGATGAAGATGTACCATAAAACACTTGGAAATCCTTCCAGATATTTATGTGAGACAGTGTTAATCTCTTGTAAATACTGTATCCTCCTACATCATGGGACATTAGGAAGAGCTTTTGGTGCATGACCTTGTTCAGAATTGCTGCTGATACTTCTCAGGATTTGCATATTGGTATTACTGCATGTAGCAGCAATTTCTCTTATGTGCATAAAGGATATCATGTGTGTTTCAGCATCCTTCCCTCTTCAAATCTTAGTCTTTCAGTGTTCTATAAAATTCTGAATAACATAGAGCTGCCTATTCCTGGGTAATTTTGTGGTAATGATTCTGTTCAGGCCTATGCACTAAACTCTTATGCCATGACCGCAATACTGATTTGAAGTGAGATGTGAGGGTAGTGAAAAAGGAAGGGAAGAATGAGAGGTAGAAAGCTCAGCATTTTCTTGTAATTCTGAGATTCCTAATCCTCAGTAAAGAATATCTTAAATTCATGCTTTTAATAGTATGCAAATGGAAGCTCAGAATCCAGACTGGAAGACAGTTTCCAGCTTAGCCTCTTAGTGTTTTTAAAAACATAAATTAGACTTGCTATTGAAAGCACTGAAGTTAGGTTTCCTGTACTTTTCTGTGTACAACTTAGTCCTAAAAGTGAGACAGAAGTCTCTTCAAACGACTGCAGCAACTAATGTGCGAGTTTGTGATTGAGCAACACTTCATTTTGGGGGGGGGGGGGGGTGGGGTGGTGAAGTTTGTAGGAATGATAACTCATCAAAATACAGGTACCATTATAGCTTAAATTGTATTGAGTGTTCTTGCATTGCGTTGCAGCAACTATCAGGAAAAAAATGTGTGGAACTTGCGCTAGTCATAGAAATATCCAACATATCAATGCAAGTCCCTTCCAGTGGGGACATGTGATAAATACAAGTCAAAGTCTTAATCTTCATAAAACAGTAGCTTTGCCATTTAGTTAATAGCTTCCTGTTTCTCTAGATATGATTCATTAAGTAATTGAAGTTAATTGCGCTTTTTAAGTTTTGTGATATCCTAATGAATATTCTTATTACTGGACTTAGACATCAAATATTGCTGTATGAACAGCTATGCACAACACATTTGTTATAGTGCTTGAGACACTAGCAGTTAAAAAGAGCTTTAAAAACCAGAAGAAAAATTGGGGTATGATTTCTGAGTTTGAGAAGGTGCTCATGATTTCAGTCTACACAAACAGCAACTTGTAGAAGAAATGGAGGCTATGAACATGTCAAGCACATCTGTATAGGTGGAGCTGGTGACTTAAAAACCAGTGTAAGATGTAGTCCTGTCTAGCAATATAAATGGAGCTCTACATTGGAAACACAAGCAGAGTATGCAAAAGTGGTCTCTCTGTAGTTTAGGTAAAACAAAACACTTCTTGCTGTATTAAATGGAAACTAATTGGTAGAGTATTGGTTGTATTATTATTTTTTTGTTCAAGATGCCTTGTCAGTTATGTTCAAAATACTGGAACAATAGTTTTGAGGATTCTATTGTTATCATCTAATGTGAATGAAGCTGGTTCAGAAGAAATGGTTGCTTTTTGCATGTATAAATAGGAGGAAAATTTCTACTTGTGTTTGAAAACATATAGGAAAAGCCAATCCTGTGATGACACTTCCCTTTCAGGAAAATGGAGACCATGTTAGGATGTAGGAGAGGTAAAATAGCATAAAGTACAGTAATTTCACCAATACAAGCCACACCGTTTTGACTAAAATTTTGCTCCTGCACCAGAAATGCGGCTAACACTCAGGAGCGGCTAATATGTGAATAATTTTCTGACATTTCCAACCCCAGAAGTGCAAACCGAGGTGTCGAGTCGAGCAACCTGCCAGTAAAAACCGGCATTTTGCGATTGTTACAAATTGTTACTCTGTTGCGCTGCGGCTGGAGCTGGCTCCCTGCAGGCAGCACGGGGGGCGGGGAGAGGCGGGACAGCTCCCTCCTTCCCTCCTCTCCCGCAGCCCGGGGGGGGAGACGGGGGGGCCTTGTGCTGCCATCCCTGCGGCCTGGGGGGAAGGCAGGGGGCTCCTTGCTGCCATCCCTGCGGCCCGTGGGGTAAGCAGGGGGCTCCTGCTCCCGCCTGCCATGGCAGGAGCAGACAGGCTCCGTCCCCGCCCACCGCTGCAGGAGTGGGGGGACTCCGTGCTGGCGGGCTCCGTGCCTGCCTGCCATCACAGGGCAGTGCCGGGCCAGGGTGACTGAGTCCAGTGGCAGCGGTGGCTGGCCCCGAGCGGCCCTGCCGAGTGGCCCCACCGAGCTGGGCCACCTGGCCCTGTCGGCAGCCCCGAGCGGGCCGAGCCTGCACGGCCTTAGCCGAGCCAGTAAACCCTGCCGTGCCGCGATTCTGTTACTATTTGGCAACTTTGTTGCACGCGGGTCCTCGCTGCGAACGACAGAGCGGCTTATACTCAGGTGCGGCTTATTTATGGACAAAGAATGAAATGTTTGCCAACGCCCAGAGATGCGGCTTGTAGTCCGTGCGGCTTGTATTCGTGAAATTACTGTACATGTACAAATTAATCTGCTACCGTGTTCTTCAGACGTATCTGTGTAAAGAATAAGATCTGTATGTTTGTCTTTTGTATGGAAAATATTTCAAATGCATTCAGCATTTATGAAGGCAGAGTAGTAGTTACAAGCTTACCAGGTATTTGGAAATTCCTTCAGAAAGTATGAAAGATATTTACATAAGGGTGTAAAGTATATTATGCAGGTCCTTCTGGTTCTGCAAAACTTGTGGATAAATCACTTATGCATACTTTATAAAGTTACTAGTTTTCTCCTAATCACCAGGGAAATAAGGATTGAATTTACCACCAATGAAACATAATTCTAAATTTCTTTTGAAAATGAAATTATATTGAATCTTGTAACCCACAAGCACAATAATACCAGTAACTGTTCCAGAAGGCTATTTTGTCTATAATGTAATGAGGTGTGTTACATACGGGATTTCAATTTAATTAGAAGAGTAGGCTTACTGCTTGAAGAATGGTATAATAGCTATAGTTAAGCACATTTGTAAACACTTGTGTACCTTGAGGCTTGTGGTTTGTTTTACTTCTCATTATATAAAAGAGATAATGTATAAAACCCTGGCTTCCTCCAGCAGCATCTGTCTTTATTAGAGAGTGCTTACAATATTTTCCATGAAAAACAAAGATCAGTCAGAATCCTGTGTTGACTTGATGGTCATACGTGACTAGACTGAAAAGCTGAGACCAAGGACTTAGGGTGTTGAAGGTAACTTGCAGAATAATGGAACTGTACATATAAAATAGTTTTTTTCCTACAAAGCCTTTCAACAAATTATCTTTCTGTACAACATTATTTATGATAGAAATGTTGTGATAAATGTGAAAATAGAACACCAGAAACAAACTGTAAAATTATAACCAAGACTGGTTCTAAAATTTCCATTTGAACGCCATAAAAGCATAAATCGCAAGTGTGGAAGAATGTAATAGCCTTTACTTGTAAAAATAAATTTTAAAACTTTCTTTATTTTTGTCTTCAAATTAGATAGCGAATTTTTCATCATCCACTTTATGTTTTATGACAGCAAAAGCTCAGGGAAGAGAGGGAGGCTAAACGTGCTCGTCTGGATGGCAGGCATTATTACTTACTGGATATCGTTGCCTCTTGTGTGAATCTGGACAAAGCAGAAGTAGAAGATGCTATTCTTGATGGTAACCAGGTAATCTGATGAATTTGAAAGTGAAACTCATAGTATATTTTGCAACTAATTTTACCATTAAACTCTTGGTGAGATAGTTTTCAGACTTCACAGACTTCACACCTGAGATTACGAAGTCTTCTCCTTGAAAAAATATTTTTCAGCATTTTTAATTAATTTGAACAAAAGTGTCTTTAATTCCAGGACCTATTGTAGTTATATTGATTTTTAAATTGATTAGAATTTGTCCTTTCCAGTGGTTATACATAATATGCTAAAACCTGTGATTGTATTTCATAGTGAAACCACAGTGTGAAGTCTTCCAATCCTTGAGTACACAGCACACAGAGGTTCAAGAGTCCTGTCTACAGCAGGTTGCACATTGTTGTTTCTGTAAGGCTGCCAGCAACATTTGTGAGACTACATTAGGTTCTAGTTGAGCAAATTAAAAAATTAAAATAGGTAGAAACTACTTGACAAAATGGAATGGCTCATGTGATGTGACTACATGAGGGCTAATACAAATTCATATATAGAGACATTGAAAAGTATCACTTAAAAAAAACCCTAGGTAGACAGAAGTAGATAGTCTACTTCCTGACATCAAAGTGAAGGTGGATCTATTTAGGTTTTTATGGTTTGTGTTCTCTTTTCATCTGCATGCCTTCAATTTATACATTCCCAATTCAGTGCTAATACTTTGGGAAACTGAAGAAAGTCCAGTGAAAGACCAAGTAACAAAGAGAAGGACACAGGGCACATGAAGTATGAGATGAGGGAGAAGAAGAGGTTGAGTGGTAGTAAAATAGTAGCCTGCAGCTATTTGAAGAGTGGTTCCAAAGATGATAGAGCTGACCTATTTCCGTTTGTGCAGATGATTACTCCAAAGATAAAACCACATCTTGCAAAATGGTCACCAAGAGACCCTTCTTCACCAGGAGGGTAATGCAGCATGGGAATAGGTTACTTCAAGTCAGTTGTGGAATTTCTGTCCTTGAGGCTTTTGAGACTCAGCCTTGGAAAAGCTCTAGATGATCTGAGCTGTCGTTGGTGACACAGGAAGCTGGCCTCAAGACCTCCCAGAGGTCCCTTCCAGCATCTCTTTGACTTCATGAGATAACAAATGAGCAGTGCAGAACAGTCATGCACATTAAAAACCAGAATTTGTTTCAGTCTTTGTACATTCTAGCTCTAAATGGATTTACTATACTGCGTGAGAATAGCTGTCAGATGAGGAAAATATTGGCAGTTTCTCTACTTGTAATAAGAAAAGTGTAATAGCTGTTTTGACCTCATCTTGGAGGACTCAGCCAAGATTTTCTGGAACAGCAGTTCACTAGCTTGGTGTAACCAAGGCTGGTTAATAACAGAAGAAGGATAATTGTGGCTTTCTTCCGGCTTCTGGTGATATTTTAGCCTTTTTTCTGGACCAGAAAGCATAAATGGCCAGAAACCCAGTGTTTCTGAAGATGAAGTTGAATGAGTCTTTGCTGCTAAAGATAGAGATGTAGTTAGGGACTACATAGAAGAGTGACTCAGATCTAGAGAAATAATGGATGAGTGCTGATCAGCATATTAGCATAAAACAACTCAGTTTCTTGCTCAACCTGTATGGCCTGTATATGAGGTTTGTGGACTCCACTATCAATACATCAGCGATGCTTGATGGCAGCCTTGAATTGATGAACTGCGAAATTGTCCTGATGCTTATAAATAAGTAAATAAGCAAAGGCTTCCTCTGTTGCTGTGATATGAATCAAATCAATGGCATATCATGATCTCAACATGATTTTGAACAGATAGAGCGCATTAACAGATTCCTGGCCCCTGGAGGTCTGCGTCATCTGATGTTCTACTATCAAGACGTGGAGGTAATGGATACAGGTAAAGCAACTTATACTCTCCTGCAACGTGTTATAATTGTGCTGAGAAAAAGTGCAAGGAAAAAGAGTTAAATTCTTATAAACTGAGACTTAAAGCAAGTCAGGCTTGGTCATACCAAGGCATTGATCCCTGCTCATGAAATGAAGATTGATGAAGTTACCAAAGGGTATTAATGCACTTCTGCTTATTGCTACTATAAAGCAGCGAAGTACTTCTTTGTGAGTTCAGCAGCTCTTGCCTGTGGGAATTTGTGTGAAAGTCACCTTTTAATTATCAAAAAGTGAGCAGTGACAGATGACCTTCTTTCTCTGCTTCAGTCACACCACCCGTTGGCCCTAGAAGTCATCCATTTCTTGGCACATGACCATCCGTTTAGGTGGTGCTGTTACATGACAAATGCCCTCAAGAGGCCCACATATGGGTAGAAGGGGTGCCACCCCATAAGTCTCTTCTGCACATACTCCTTTACCAAGTGCCCCCTGCGGAGAGACATGGACTTCTGGACACCTGTGATGGTGGAGTCTCTTTGATACTGAGATCACTCACAACACAGTATTTGGTGGTTTTAGAGTTTTTGTTTTCCAGCTCGAGCACCGAAGGAAGGGTCAGAAGCTGTTTTTCTGAGGTTTCCAAGGTTGTTTATTCTTTCTTATCTAAGAAATTTCTTCCCTGACCTGGTGAGGTCTGATCAACAGGTCGGTTTGAGGCACACTGCCTGCCCTCTGGGCAGGTCTTATATTTTATACTACACTTTCCAATACATGACACCTACATTGCACTGTCCAGCTTTCTCCCAAACCAATCCAAAAGTGCCATCCTAACCCAAAAGATGGAAGCCATGAAGAAGGAGAAAGAAAGACATACCACGCCCAAATTCCTCCATCTTGTCTCCAGACCCTTATTCTAAACAATTTTTTAAATTCACTTTTCTACCTAACAATCTAATTTATGCTCTACTTATTTTTTATGATTTGTAATTCTTCATATAAGGATGGTAATTTTTCCCAGGGACTGAAATCAAACCCACAGGGGTCTTGGGCATTGTGCCAAGGCTTCTGAGCCCCCTGCTCAGGTTTCAAAGTGTCCAGGGAAGCCAGGGGAATGTCCTGGATTCCCACAGACACCAAATCAATATGATTATGCAGAAGCAGATTTATTGTTTACATTTAATCCTAATTATACACTCTAAGACTACTGTCCACGTGATCACACATCTTTTGATTGGCACGTCCACTTGTCCACGAGGCCAGCCAAGTATGCCAATTGGTCACCATCCTGGTCTTCGCTGCCCACCTTTATCTTAGGTCTTCTAATCTCGGCATCCTGGTTTTCATTCTCTTCTCTCCTGATTTAGCATACTTTGTGTTTCAGCAACCTTGAAGGGTCTCAAAACAAGTTACATCAAAATCCCCCAAAATTTTTTCCCCCATGCACCTGTTATAAACATTGTTCTAAACTAAGAAATAGGCAAAAACAGCCAAACATGGGAAAGTATAGCAAAGTACAGGGAAAAAGCATCTAAGCAGCAAAATATGGACAACACCAGCTAAATATAGTTTGGCTGGTGCACTCAACCTGAACCATGGCCTGGACTTGTTCAGACATCTCCAAGGCCCAGCTATGTTCAGTATTACTACAGCCCCATGATCCACACTGTGAGGTTATAGACCGCCAGTACTTTTGACGCACCCTTCGTGTTGGGTTGTCTTAAATTATTAAAGCAGCTAATAGTTACTAAAAGGCTGTTTATTGCAAAGTGCATCAGTCTTAAAAGCAAAGTCACAGTCATCAAAGTCTGTGCTAAGTTTTGTTACACTATAGTCCCAAATAGAATCAGGAGCTGTCCCTGGGGCTCCCAGAGAGGGCTGGTGTTGCTGCTGGCAACTCCCATCTTGTTCTCGGGTGTTTAAGATAGTGGCAGAGAAAGCAATAGCTAAATAGGAAGCAATGGCAAAGTGATGGCCAAAAGCAAAGAGTAATGGCATAAAAGCACTAAATCTTCCCAATACATAATCATATATAGGATTTTTCCAACAAGCTAACATGTAAACTTGAACCACTACTTCTTAACCTATTAGAATTCTAATTTCTTAACAGACCAGGATAAATATAAACTACGTATATGATCTATTTTTTTCTATCTGAAAAGTCTAAACAATATTTGCACTGGAGTTCTATTTTGTCTAAGCATGGTCTCCCAATGAACTTCTGGAGCCTCTACTGAAAACTAGCGTGTTTGTTAACCTTCGCTAGAACTTGTTCTTCTACTCTGGTGTCTGGACTTTTTACTTACTAAAAGCACTCCAGCTCACACTAAAATTTTTTTACTGACTTACTGATTTGCTTACTTACTTACACCTAAACTTACGTGTGAATAACTTAATGTACTCCAATCCAGCCAAAGGTTTTAATTCAATCCCTGCACTCTGATCTCTCTCTGAAGAATTCAAAGAGAGACCTGGCTCACTGATTCCAACACCATGCATCAGGGGAAGCCTTCTTCTTCCTTACTCCAGAGGTAACTCAGGACCTGTGTGCCAAGGACATCCTCCTTTTGCCAATGGCTTCTCTCCCAGAGCCTCCAGCACTGCTGCTGTGCAGGAACAAAGGACTTCCAAATGACAAACCAATGTGATTGTGTAGAAGCTGATTTATTATTTACCTTATACCCTACTCATACATTCTAAAACTACTGTCCACGTGATCACACATTTTTTTGATTCGTGCCTCTATCTCCTTCATGTGCTCTGCATGCACCTTGAAGGAAATATGATTGGTTACAGTCCAGTGCTTCACTGTCCACCTTTGTCTTGATTCTTCTAATCTTGGTATTCTGTTTTTCAGCTTCTTCTCTCCCAGTTTAGCACAATTTATGTTTCAGTAGCCTTGATGAATTCTGGACTGTTTGATCAAACAGCAGAAAAAGAGCTAAAAATGGTTAGGCTGGTGCACCTGGTATAAACTGTGGCCTAAGCTATTCCTATACATTGCTACAATTCCCCCTTTTTCTTCTTGCACCAGCCAGACCTTTTTCACTGTGTTTTCTATCAAGTGAATCAACAATTTTAATATGCATGGAACAACACAAGGAAATACAATAATAACTAGTAGTAATAGCAAAACCTCCTTATATTATCTCTCAACCATCCAGTTGTTCCCCATCCTTCAAATCATCATCTAAACCCCAGTCATTCACAGTCAACTTCTTCTTGTTATCTTGCAGTTGTCTGAGCTTCTTTTGAATGGATGCAAAATGGTCAGAGAGGTTCATGCAACACATCCCTTTAAAATCGTCACACCCATGCCCATGTGCCAATAACAAAAAATCTATAGCAGCTCTATTCTGCAGTGTGCTGTGTCTAATATTATCTACATCAGTGAGCATCTGCTTACAGGGTCTCACCGCATGGGAAAGCAAAAGATAATGTCCAGTCTTTTAGAGAAATGTAAATAAATGACCATTGTTTTTAAGTCCAATTAGTTGAGAAGTAGGAGAAAGTCCATTAGCTGAAAGTGTTGATCTTTGACATCACTGAATGTCCATTTTGAGAGCCTGAAACAGGGAATAGCTGAAGAAGATTAGCAGGAGCACAATACCATGATGATGAGGCTTTTGTTGATAAGTTGCTTTTGTAAGTTTCCAGACAGGGCTATGTTTTGGCAGTCCTGTTCAGGTCATAAAAGTGGTTACCTAATTTCTGTTCTGACTGGGCCTCATTTTCTTGGAGGCAATTGATGTCTGGTCAGTTGAACAGATGACTATTTTGAACCTGCTGATAATAAAAACACATGCATATCTTCTCTTTAATGAGTGAATAAATTAGGCTTTGTCATTGTACATTCAATACATTGTACAATCACATTTGTCATTGTGCACCTGATATAAACTATGGCCTAAACTATTTAAGTACATTGCTACACTGCTGTTGGGACTAGCCAGGTGCTCTGTGACTTCTCAGAGGCTGTGACTGGTTGGTGTGAGTTCACCTCACTTGGTTACCCTGGATGTACATGAACAACCCTGTAAACCTGTCTATGTATATCTGTATAAATGTGTTTAAACTTAGGTAAACATATACCTTAGATGAATGTAAAAATATGGATTTATATTTCATGCATTTTCAGTATATATGTCTTTTCTTTAGTACATCTGTATATATCTAAAAGGGATGAAAAGACTATTTTATATGATATGAGCAATTTTAATAGAAGAAAATTTCAATGCACATAGAAATATGGTTAAATGAAAACACAAACCCAGCTACTACTTTAGGAATCTGGTTAGCAAGTTTTAACATGCCTGAAAATGAAGTGGTGAAAGTATAACAAAGAGAGTGTGAGGCAAGAGTCAAAGCCTAGAAATCTTGCCCATACCCACCTCCAAACCAATCAGATCACACTACAGTATAGTAGTATTTTGGTTACCTTTTGGGGTGTGGTGCTAATTGCCAGCTCTATGGAAAGCAGTTGAAAAAAACCACACGAGCAAAACCCAAATGAATTCACAGCCAGGTGTGCATTGGGTGAATAAGCAAAAGTCCCTAGAACATCATACACAGGAGAAAAAAAAAAGTAAAAATAAAAAGGTAGTGATGCAGAAGACAGTAGGGATTGAGTGGGTTGGAGACTGACTTTGTCCACAGCTGTAAGTGTAGTCACTTGTACTCTCAGGCAGTAAAACTTCTGCTGTACATTTTCCCTTTGTAGGTGGAGCAGAGTTTGTAAAAGAATTATCTGTATTGATTGTTTAGGTCTCTGGTTCACAGGCTGTCAAAATAAAAAATATCAGCTGTGGTGGTGGCTACTAATTGGTAAAGCTAAGTGAATTTTTGTGGCATTATGTGCCCTTCTTGGCAAGGGTACTTATTATGGCCACTTCATATGCCAGCTGGTTTTCTGACCCTGATGTGGATCAACCAATGTGAGAGTAGGCCTCCGGTGCTCTCAGGCACCAAACTTCGTTGGGTTATCTTCTAAATGAGCAAAGCAGCTAATAGTTGATGAAAAACTGTTTATTGCCAGGCACATCAGTCTCAAAAGTCACAGTCACAGGACATCAAAGTCCATGCTAAGTTTTGCATAGAGTCCCAATAGAAGCAGAAGCTGCTCTTGTCAAGGTCCTGGGAAGCTGATGTGCTGCGGCAGCTCCTATCTTCTTGGGTTTTGATGGCGGCGAGCAAAGCAAAGCAATAGCAAAATAGAAAAGCAATGGCAAAAAAGCACCAGCTCTCCCCCAGTGCATACTCTTATATATAAGATTTTTTCCAACAAGTTAAGACACAAACTCGGACCACCACTTCTTAACTTATTAGAATTCCATTTCTTAACATATTATAAACTAGGCATACTAGGCATATGATCTATCTTGTTCTATCTGAAAAATGTAAGCAATATTCTACTAGAGCTCTCTTATGTCTAAGCACTGTCTACAACTACACTCCTGGAGCCTCCACTCCGAACATTAGTATGTTTTTCAACTTCACTAGAACTCACACTTCTTACTCTGGCATCTGAACCTTTCATTACTAAAAGTGCTGAGGTCATTCTAAAACTTACTTACTGACTCATTTACTTACACCAAAACTTAAACGTATACCTCACTTTATTGTGAGCGGTTTTAACATACTTCAAAACCATCCAAAGACTTTAATTCAATCCCTGCACTCTGATCTCCTCTCTGAAGAATTCAGGGAGACTCCTGGCTCACTGGCTCCAACAAACCAACACTTCTATTAGGATAGAAGATACTCCCATGAAGGGAGCATGCAATAAATTTTGTGACTGAAAAGGAGACTGTATCTATGAGTTCAGGAAGAAATACTTCAGGGTATTAAGGTGTCATTTAAAAGTTTGAGTTCTTGCAGTGTTTTGAAGATCACTATTAATGTGCATTTTAAAAACTTCTAGCACCCTTTTCAGTAAGAGTATGTATTTTCTAAAGAGACTTCAAGTTATACTACCTACTTCACCCTTACAGATTGTGGGAAAACTCTTTGTGGGTTGACTTTTACTGGTCTTACCTCTGTAATTACTTGTGGCACTTTGACTCTGGCCAGATGCCAGGCACCCACAAAAGCTGCTCACTCACCTTCCCCTGCTACAATTGGACAGATGAGAGAAAGTTTATTCAAGGTTTCATGAATTGAGATAAGGGCTGGGACAAAGCACTCCAAGGCCAAAACGGGATTGACTTAAAGGTAGTAAGTGAATCTATTGCCAACTAAATCAGAGCAGGATAATGGGAAGTAAAATAAGCCCTTAAAAACATCTTTTCTTCCCCCAACCCTCCTTCCCAGAGACAGGGCAGGAAGACAACGGTGTGGGGGTGCTGGTCAGTCTGTTACCCAAGGTTTTCTTTCACTGCCCAGGGAGAGAGAAGTCCTTCCCCTGTGAGGTCCTTCTCATGGGAGACAGTTCTCTGTGAACTTCCCCAACGTGGTTCCAATCTCATGAGTAACTGTACTCTCAGAACTGCTGGAATGTGACACCTCCCACAGGCACACAGTCCTCCCAAAACTGTTGTGATGTGGTTCACTCTTCCAGGGGTGCAGTCCTTCAAGGACAGGCTGCTCCAACCTGGAAGCAGGGCCTCTCTCCACTGGGTCTCCCACTGGATCAGAGCCTCCTCCAGGCATCCAGGCATGAAAAGCTTTTGATGCAAGAATGGCAAAACTAGATTAAATATTTCTTACTGTGCTATGAAGACTCTGAATGCTGCGTACTTTCTGTGAATAGTTCCATGAGGTGCCTCCAGGAAACTGGGACTCGGGCACAAATAATGACTGAACTGTTGGTGTAGAAAACTTTTCTTTGAATAAATAAGCAATGGGTCTTACTTGTTTCTTTGTTTGAATCTGTAGAGTACTTTGGCCTTCCAGGAATAGGAACAAACTCTCCATTGACCAAGAAGAAGAAACTTAAAGTATTTGTGACAGAGGGAAAAGAAGTTGCTTTAACTGGTGTATGCATTTTCTTCATTAGATCTAGTTTTTCTAAACCTGTCACAACTGAGAATATCTACCAAGTAAGTCAGTGACTGCTTATCTCTACATAATCTTGTCTAAAATTTGTTTTTTTTTTTACCATGGGGTATTTGCTCTCAGCATATAATTTGACAGCTCTTGACATGAAGGAATGAGTAAAAGGATTAAATGAAACAGGACAAAAAGGGAGGGGAATAGAAATACAGATATTTTCTTGTGGTGGCAACTTGATGTGTATCAATTATTGATATGAAGAAAGGATGCTAAGGAAGAAAATTTAAGATACTCTGTAATGACAGTAATTAGTCATCACCTAAATACCGAGGTGTTAAGTTAAAAAAACAAAAATTATTTAAGAGCGTATATGTAAACTGTATGTAACTAAGTTTTTACTGGAAAAAGACCCCTTGTATTGTGTCTCTTTCACAGGAGGTAAATTTTAATATGATGGATATAGGTCGAGATGGCTTATTAAAAAGTGTTGAGCAGTTGATTTTAGAAATATTCATTCCAGCCTTACAGTCTATGGACCATGGCTGGGTTGAACCTCAACAAGTTCCCAGTATTAAGCAGGACTTCCTTCATGCCCTTGAAGCATTTGTTAGTGTCCTGTCAGGAACTCAGCAAAGTCTTTTGGAAAAGGTAAGTATGTTCATGTGGTAAATAGAAAGCGAGCTAGTTGTAGAATGTTTTTGGCTCTGGACCTTTTGAATTAACTACTTTTGTAGATTACGCATAAAAAATGTTTTTGTTAAACTGGAGCATAACCCAAAACTTCTGTTTATTGTCATCAGTGACTCATTATACTTTGATCTGTGGTTTTAATAGTTCTGTAGGTGCTTCTGTTCTTGTTTATTCTGGGGCCAGTGCTGTGCAGCTATTAACTTCTTGACTCTCCAATGGCTGTGGTCACTCTTAAATGTTGACTGATTGATGTATGACAAACTGTTGCTTTAACTGGTTGATTTCTACTCAGCTTTTGTGAAGGAAAGACCACGAGAGCACAGCTGCCTGGCTGGTGAATTCTCCAGATTCTAGAGTCCACTTCTGGCTCAAATGAGTTTAATTTAGATTGAGCTGGAAATAGGAAGTGAGATACCCCAAGTAGTGCAACAAGTCAGTCTTTAAAGTTCCTAATTTAGTTGTCATGAACATTCAGCATTTCATATCTTTTAACCTTATGTTTTAGGTCAGCCTGAAGAAATGTGAAATGTATGACCTGCAAACTCTAAGAGGACCTTCAGATTACTTGACGGTTGCAAACAGCATAGAGGCTCTTGAAAAAATGGAAGTCTGCATGAAAGAATGGACCAAACAAATTGAACAGGTGATACATGGGACAAATGTGAAATACGACAACATCTGAATCTTGGGAGATGAGTTTAATCCTGTTGGTGTTACAACTGCCTTTCTAAAAATTTGGATGAGTTCAATCTTTTTATTTTAAAATACTCTTTTTTGTGCTTTTACTTCTCAATGGGAATATTACCAAGAGCTTTTTCCATCTACTAGTTAATATAGGATACACAGTTTGGGAAGCTTAGTCCCCTGTCTTTGATAATTACCTGTTATTAAAGTACAAAAGAGTTAGTGGTTCCTAGTGGATTTAATGAAAATAAAAAGAACACAGTAATTGAGTGAACACTATTCTCAGTGGTCCCATTTATATTTTGAAACATGCTTTGCAGGTTTTTTGCAGAGAATGTAACTGTGTAATGGTGCACTTGGAACAGAAGGAGCAAAATTTCTTCTTTAACTTGGAAATAAAAGGACCAAGCAAAATCAAGGTTCTTATATGAGGTGGGGGCTAAGTTAGGTAGTTTATCAGGCGAGGTTAATACTATGTGTTAAATATAGAATTAATCCATGCTACCTCTGCAGATAAAAAAGACGAGCATCACTCACATTACTGTATGATAAAAGGTTCTTGCAGAAAATGACCAATTGAGAAAAGAAGCAGATGACCTTGGACCACGAGCAGAGCTTGACTATTGGAAAAAGAAATTGTCAAAATTCAACTACCTTATGGAGCAGCTGAAGAGCACAGATGTGAAGGCAGTGCTTGGAGTACTCACTGCTGCTAAATCCAAACTGCTGAAGGTTTTTATTTTAAATTATGACAAATATAAAGACTAGAAATTCTCTTTATACCCTAACTCATTTTACTAATGTATTTAACGATACTGGTGGAGAAAATATTGAAACATCTTTAGCTTTTGTTTTCTTTTTCCTTCTCTATTCCTTAGCCTGAGTAGATAAAGTTTAAATCTAGTTCATTTTTTTGAAAAAGGCTGGGAATCCCCTCAGTCTAAAGACTGATAATGTACTTCATCCACATGGCCCAACAGAAATAAATAATTAAAAATATTTGAGAAGTTGATTATTAAATCAGAATATTGAATTAATGAACTGGATATTTAATGATGCAAAAAAAAGAATCCCCTTATTTTTTAAGCCTTGTTTTTATGTTGTTACAGTGCCTGTCAAAATTGTTTGTGGAATCATAACTTCTTACATTGACATAACAAATTAAAAGTTCCACTGCCAACAGAAAATAAGTAAATAAAAATCTTGTATCATCAAAATAAGATGTGGAATAAATAGTCATATATCCATAATTCATGTATTTTACAGTAGCTTGACTGCACACTACTGCAGAGTGGTCTAAACCAACTGTATGTTCACAGACAAGTTACTGAAACAAGACAAGGACCTCATCGTGAGTGAACAAGTATAATTCTGAAGCAAAAGATCTGTGCTTACAAATGTATTTAGAAGCTAATGACAAACCAAAACATTTTTTTTCTGAAATGCATACTTTTATTTATTTTTTCAACTTTCTGCTCTTAGAAGTGGCGCACATTGGATATTCGCATCACAGACGCAGCAAATGAAGCTAAAGATAATGTGAAGTATCTGTACTCTCTGGAAAAATATTATGACCCATTATACAATAGTGATCCTGTAAGCAGAACTTTTAAATTTTCAACATAAATGTCTTGAGACAAACAACATGAATATATTCTGTAGGATGGGTTTTGAAATGAAACAGAAAATTTTACATATGCACCTCCAGTCTGAGATTTTGTGCAGTTGTGGTAAAAGTGGATTAATGGGAATTTCTGGCTACAAAATAAAGTACTTCTTATTTTTGTACCATAGTATCTGTAAAGCTTTTGCTCTGATGAAGAAACTGCATTCTGTACTGTGGAAGAAAGTGAATTCCCTAAGATGATATAAAAAGAAAAGTAAACCTAATGCTATGCTAAAGACAAAGTTTGATCTTTTGTCTTTGTGTTGGTGGTCAGGTCATAGTTAGACTAACATTTACAGGGAAATTTTCAGCTTCTTGGGTTGGGAAAAGAGAAATAGGATTATGTACATATTAAGACAATTATAAATCATCTTCTCATACTATAGGATGAGAATGCTTAGGATGATGCAAACATAACATGTAATAAACAAACCCAGCCACCCTGAAGTACAGGGCTGGAGGAGTCTCTGTCTCCCATTACAGTAATTTCACGACCATAAGGCGCACCGGACTATAAGGCACACCCCCCGGGAGCTGGCACATTTTGCAACTTTGTAGATCAGATAAGGCACATGGGACTATAAGGCGCACTTTTTTTTTGCAGCGAGGCTCCGCCCCCAGCTCCCCCTGCGCGGTTGCTGGCCGAGGCCCCGCCTCAACCGGCAGCCATTGGCTCCCGGGCCTGCTGTAACCGGCAGGGCCGGGCTATGCCCACCGCCGCTCCATGCAGCATTCCCAGGGCCCCACTGTTCCAGGAGTTCCCTGGTGCTCCGGGTGACCCAATGCCGGCAGGCTTGCCCCGTGCCGCCACTGCCCCGATTCCGGCTGCTTACCCCCTCCCCGCACGGCAGCCACTCTGATTCCTGCGGCTTTCCCCCTCTCCGCGTGGCAGCCGCTCCGATTCCGGCGGCTTTCGCCTCCCTCACGCGGTGACCGCTGTGATTCCGGCGGCTTGCCCCCTCCCCGCGCGGCGGCCGCTCCAATTCTGGCGGCTTTTGCCCCCACTGCGCGGCGGCCACTGTGATTCCGGCGGCTTTCCCCATCCTCGTGCGGGGGGACGCCCTGATACCGGCGGGGCCGCCCCGCGCAGGGGCCATCCCGATGTCGGCGGGGACGCCCTGATGCCAGCAGGCCCGCCCCGTGCGGGGGACCCCCCGATGCCAGCAGGCCCATCCCGCGCGGGGGACGCCCCGATGCCGGCGGGCTCGCACTTCTGGGGTGGCAAATGTCGCAACTTTGTACATCAGATAAGGCGCACCGGACTATAAGGCGCACTTCCGGGTTCGAGGGAAAATTTTAGTCAAAAGGGTGCGCCTTATAGTCGTGAAATTACTGTATGTGCTAAAATAGGTGGAAAATTATTGCTTTTATTAAAACTGGTTTTGCAACTGACTGTTCTTACTAGTCAAAGAAATATGACTGGTGACCATGAAGACTCCAAACTTTGACCTGTCCTAACTTCCTCTCTCTCCTCTGAAGCTTTTCCCAAAACCATATTGCTTCCAAAGAGTGCTCTGGGCAGCCATGTTTATTTGCATTTACTGGGGGATATTAGAACAGTGTATTCTTCCAGTGTTTCCAATCTGCTATTTGAGTTTATCTACTGAAGAGTTATTGGGTTATGATACCCATAAAAACAGAGTACAAGCAAGTGACTATACTTGCTACTGGCATTGTGCAGGGTCTGTTGAACCGGTATGCTTTGTGGTTCCAATGCAGGTTTTCACCAAGGAAATAGGGGGGCCTGCTTTGGAGATGTTTAGTTTTGTCATGGTGTAGCACTTGGATGAAAGCCATAGAGGCATGGAGTGTGAAGCCTTTCCTTTACTGATATTTACCTGTACAATTTTGAGAATGAATTTGTCAACAGAGTGAAATTGTCATTGCCTTGCAAATTCAGATGTAACAAAGAGCAGTCTGCAAAGTCTTTATCTGAACCACGTATGGATGGAAGACAAGACTGCTACAGTTTTGAAATTATACTTTTCTTAAAAGTATTTAGTAAAAGGCATTTCTTGTCTATGCAAAACTTACTGAAGACCAGGATATGGAGGGATAGAGAGGGATATGGAGAATTAAAATGGGTGTGATTGTGTGACCTTGGCTATGCATCAAGCATTCTCTCATTCATGGGATGAGAATATAACATGAAAAGGCTCATGTATTTTTCCATGACAGGACCACAATTTTTATAATCATAGGCAAAATAGACTCAACTTAAGGAAAAATGTCTTTATTGATAGTGAAAATACATTTGGGTAGTGACAAGCAAAATCAGAAATTAAAACCACATCTTTTCACCGCCAGGCTCAGCTTTACCCCTTCAATCCCTCTTTCTCTTCCTTCTCTCTCCAAGTGGTGAAGAGGTTCTCTTTACATGCAAGCTTACATCAGGTTTAGCAACTCAGCATATAAACATACTTTTTTTGTGAAAAAAGGGGTTCTTTTGAAGAGGCCTTTACTTTTACCAAATTTCACTCACTGATCTGAATTCTTCTAGCCAAGACTTTAGTGAAAATTTTTCCCCAAAATTAAATTCCAATGCTTGGGAAATGACATAGGATGGGCAACTCTGCAGGAAAGGCCCAGGTAGACAGGGACAGAACCGTTCTGAAGACAATGTTCATAATTCTCCTGCATTTACTAATTAGATGTTGTGCCAATGTGTGGTAACAGAGGTACTGAGCAGAGTTTGGACTCTGTGTTTCTTTCCAGGTGTCCATGCTGGATGCTATTCCAGGACTCATAAATGCAATTAAAATGATTCAGAGTATCTCTCAGTATTACAACACTTCTGAAAAGATCTCCTCACTGTTTGTGAAGGTTGGTGCTCAGTGGGAAAAGAAATATTCCCGGATTGTTTTCTGTGTTGTTGCTTGAGTGCAAGAGAAAACAGAAAGGAACCAAGCAATTGGAGAGGCAGCACTTCAGTCATTTTAATGCTGCTTTTTGAACATATAAGGAATTGGAAATAGTGATAAACTACTTCAAATTTAGGACTTATTTCATGTAATTTGGAGTTGTAGGAACATTTTCAGACTTAAATTTTACCCTCTGAATGCACACAGAATAACTTTTTGTTGCATGTTTTGCCCATTATGAATGTTTTTTTTGGTAGAACCAAATATGTTAATTCACATTGCCCTTAAATCTCTATGTGTTTTTTGTAAATAAGGAAATGGATTGGAAGGACAACCTCTTCTTTACCATTTGTACTCTCGCGGGCTTTTGAATTTACCTTTGCCTTCAGAAGAGACAAAGTCTTATGACTTTGTAGCCTTCAATGCTATTTCAAGGTTGGTAGAAGATGTGTAGGTTTAGGATGAACATAGTTAATCAACAGCATTTTGGTTATGTCTCATTCTGGAGGCAGGGTGCTGCAAGGAGGACAGTCTATTGATGTGGCTGGTATTTGGTATTGCTATTTGTCAGGCTTTAGGTCAGTGGAGTCAGAAGAATGGGGTCAGACTGAGAGAATGGCAAGACCTGCTTTGTCTTGAAATGCTTTCTTTTCATGAAGTTAAAACTGCTTTTAGGTGACTAATCAGATGATCACAGCGTGTAAATCTTACATTGCCAACAACGGCACAGCCACCATCTGGAATCAACCACAGGAGAGAGTTGTGGAAAAGCTACAAGCAGCTATTAGACTTAAACAGGTAGGTGGGAAGAACACATAGTTTATAAAGTATATTTAAGGGAGCAGGAATATGAAAATTTTTATGTGAGAAAGCACTGTTATGGTGAAGAAAAATGAGTTAACTGAAAAATATCTACTAGAACTGGAATGTTTATGCTAGGCATAATGAGGAGTTTAGTATGTTGTCTGTTGATCTTTTGGAAACAGAATTTTGATGCTTAGTCTATCTTAACTATGCTGAAAGGAGAATTGCTTGGATTTTCATGCCCGATGAAAATTTCATACCTGATACTACCTCTTGGTAGTATCTTCTCACTTGATGTGGAGAGTTATGAAATAGAAATTAAAAGAAGGAGATTTACTGAACTGAATATATTCCAAAGATGTGTGGACAAGCTATACACTTAGAAAGGGTGATTTAGTGAACTGAAAATTCAGTTGGCCTAGACTTGTCAGGAAGATAGCCTTTATTTTTTTGAATACACTTCTGTGATAATTTTAAAATTTTATTTTTCTTTGTTCCTTTTTTCCCCTTAAAGCATAGTATTATAGAATAATTTGGCTTGGAAGAGTCCTCAGCATGTATCTAGTTCAACCTTCAGCTCAAAGCCAATGCAGGGGCAGTTTGAGATCAAACATGGTTTCCCAATCCTTTATCCAGTCCTGTCTTGAAGTTCTCCAAGGATGGAGAGGATTGGACAGCCTCTTTCAGTGTTCAGCTGTCCTTGGGATGAAAGATTCTCTCCTTATATCCAGTCAGAACCTCATCCATTTCAATCTATGCCTTTTGCTTCTTGGCTTCTGTCCATGTGTTACTGTGAAGAAAAGCCTGACTCTCTCTTTGGTAACCTCCCTGTACACATTGGGAGCTTCATACAGGCTTTCTGCATTATTTTTTTTTAATTCCTAAAACATGCTTGCAGGACTACAGCTTTATCCTAATACCTCCTGAAGCAGCAAATCTTGCCTAGTTCTAGCATAAATTAGTGTAAATTTGTATGACATCTTACCATCAGCAATGAACACTAAACTTGTATTTTTCTATAAAGATATATCAAATTGTCCCATTGCTGCATGAAAATATGTTGAAAAATTAGGTATTCATTTGAGTCTTATTGGTTCCAGAAGCTTTCAGAAATTCAACAGATTGAAACTTACAGTTTGAATCACTAATAATGTAGCAAAATCTGGACTCTTTGTGTTGATATCTCCAAGTGGGGTTATTCATATCTAAATGTGATAAAAATAATGAACATTTTATTATAAAGAAAACCACTATTGAAATAAGCTGTTTCAATCAAAACTGTTGACTATGTACTTTGACTCTGGGAAGAATTTAACGAGTTTGGGGTAAGGTTTGGGCCTTGTTACAAATGCGGAATGAAAAGTGGAAGCTGCCATGATGCAGCATTAAAACTTTGGGAAGTGATTTGTTCTTGAAAGTGATTTTTGAACCTTGATTACTCAGTTAAACTGCTTAGCATGCAAACGTTTTCAGTCTCTGGAAAATGACTTTCATTTTAGTTATTCAGTAAACGCATCAAACCCTGCTATGGAATGGAGGGAACAGAATTTCACGCTAGCTAAGGATATGTACAAATACATATATGTGCAGTTCAGTCATTTGATGAAGTGTGTAATCCTGTAATGGCATTGATGGGTTCGTTTTCAGAGGCAAATTCTGTTACTCTCTTTTTAGTGTTCATGATTGTTTATTGATGAAACTTCTATTTGCTAACAGGTTAGGATAATACCTGTCTGTGTAAATTTTGTTCTAGCTAAAGACTGTCTTTTGTTATACGCTTGACATTCTTTTAAATTTTTGTTTTAAGGAGTATCAAAATTGCTTCCACAAGATAAAAGAGAATTTGGAACAAAATCCAGCTGAAAGACAATTTGATTTTAGTGAGATGTATATATTTGGAAAATTTGAAGCCTTTCATGGTCGTCTGGTAAAGATAATAGATGTTTTCAATACTATGAAAACCTACTCAGCTCTACAGGAATCTAAGATAGAGGGATTGGAAGAAATGATCACAAAATATCAGGTACACTTTAGATTTTGTAAATTGTGTCAGTCAATCTTCAACCTTTAAAAGAAAACCATGAAAATTAGGGAAGTGTTTATTGAGCGAAATATTAACTCTTTAATAATTGTACTAAAATTACTGGGCAATAGCAATATAAATATGTGTTTACTGGGGAAATGAACAGACAAGATGAAAGGGGCAGGTGGACATTTGAAAGAAGTATGCTAAAATCAAAGCTGATTGAAAAAATCAACAAAGTGGGGTGACACTGTGAAAGGAGTAATAGGAGCATGGTTTTGTGCTATGATCAGGAGAAAAAATGAGAAGTGCTACATTTCTGTCTCTACAAATATTGGGCTAGCTGTGAGTGGTCCTTTTCTCGTTAGTATTACTGTGCAGCTTTCTTTCCTGATTTTTTTTAAGAGAAGTGTGACTTGAGAAACAAGGAGATCTTCTAAGAATATAAAAGTTACATTCTTTTCCTTCCTTCTCAGATAGGTTTCTTTTCTACAAAATGGACTCTCTCCTGCTTTTACTGATCCTGAGTTAGCTTACTTTTTTGGGTAATTTTATTAGTGCGGTATCATATTTATGGCCCCTGTAAATATTAAAATACTTTAGAAGTATTCAATGTGTGGACTTTGTAGACAGCTTTTTGAGATCACATATGATACAGTGGGTGTACAGGCAAATATGAAATTCTAGTTTGCTTTACTCAGTCCTTTGCCTTTTTGTTATTGTCAGGAGTCAATCAGGCTGCTTTAGTGAAATAACTGTAGTGTCAAATGTGACCATTCCATGGTCCTTCCTGGGTTTGATTTACTCCCTCTGTAGTCTGGGGTTTTGATTCCTTGAATACATCCTTCACAGTAGCCAGTTTTCCTCTTTCTTCTGTTCTATAGCCATCTGAGAGTTAGCCAGGACACAGCTGTCAGGGTAGCTTAGTCCAGGACTCTTCCATGTAGGCAGGACAGGTGTGGACTGCTCTAAATTTTGTTTCCAAGAGCTGCTCTCCAAAGCTGTGCCACCAGGCTTCTCAGCAATCCAGGTTGCTGGTAATTTTCAGGTCATGCAATGAAGGTACTATTTTGGTAGGCTGGAACACAGAGATCTAATTTGTTTGGGGCATTTGTGTTTGAAAAGCTACCTGAGACCATCAGCCCAGGCCGTGAGGCAAACTCTATACAGGTACACCTCACCATCCATTGCAGCACCCAAGTCCTTAAACAAGAGCTTTGTGTGAAACCCAGGTGCTGTAAAGTCAACTGTGTGTTGGGATGAATAACGCTCAGGTAAAATATACTACATGGAAGGTTCTGGATAGGTTGTATAAAGGGCAGAAAATGGATCACACTTTTTTTAAAGTGAGAAAATTGAGGTACTGAAGTATTTGACATGTACCATAGATATAGTTAGTACGTGAGTGATTATATGTCTCTTAAAACATTTTACAATAGGAGTTTACTATTTTACTGTTTTTTATGCTTTAAAACTTAGTCCCTATCTAGGATTTGCTTGTTATTAGAGGAAAAGATGGGAGTTTTATTTACAGCAATGCAATACGCTGAAAATATGCTGTGTTCCATAGTTATTCTGTGGTAAACTACTAGGATGTTGAACAGTAGTTCATCATTAAAAATTCTTTATCTGTGTCTACAGCTCAGGGGAGATGCTGATTAAGATATACTTTCATGTGTGTAGACAAACAGCTGTATAAGAAAAGACAGGAATACTAAGTTGTGGGCTACTGATGTGCGGCATCTTACTGTGCTTTTTGAATAGTCTATTTATATATGGAATCAGTTGTTTAAAGGATGTAGAAAATAATAATGTGAAAATATTTTTCTCTGTTGAACTTTAAGTTTTGAATAGAAATGAACATGTGCATGACAATGTTCAATGAGTAACAAATGTGTTTGACGAAAAGTAAGTCTGAATTTTCAATTCTTATTGACTTAGAAATAAATATTATAAATTAAATTTGAATGGATATTATTACACCAACTAAATTCCTGCAAATATTTCTTTTAAGGGATTTGCTTATATTGCTCAGTAAGTACTGGGAACTATTAGCAAAGGTAAAATGTAAGCATGCACAGTCTGTTGTGCTAAATGTTTTGTCTGGTAAGTCTTTTTCATAGGGCATTTTTTGGTAATAGTTTTCTTTTTCTGTGAAACTGTTTAGAGCATTGTTGACAACATGAAGAATAAGCATTATGATGTCTTGGATCAGCGGAAGACTGATTTTGACCAGGACTATGAAGAGTTTTGCAGAGACATAAATGATCTTCATGTAGGTTTTATGATACAATTAAGAATTTAATTTACTGATGAATCCTTATTATTCTCTCTGAGTTTCCACCAAAAAAATTATGCAAATCTCAAAGTTTGTATTCTGAAATGGAAAAATTATTCTATTTCCACTTTAAAGCTTCCATTATTACCTTTCAGACCAGTTTAATGGAATGGGCCATTGAAGGTCTCCAACAAAAGGATTTTTCATTACTGTGTGCTAACAAGAATAACAAAAATGGGTGATTTCATTGAGTGAATAGGAGTGTAGTACAAATAAGTCAGATAATTAACTTTCCAGTAGTTCTGAAATCACAAGTTGGTGAAAGGAAAGGGTATCTGCAGAAGAAAAAAAAATTAAAATGGATGCTTGTCTTGCTTTGGCTGCCAGGGAGGTAAGCAAGCATTCTTAGCATGGTAAAACATTGGAGGGTACAGAAGCTTTTGTTGGTTGTGCAGCTACAGAGGGAACTTGGAAAGAAAATGCTTTGAAAGTTGACTGTGTTTTGTTTAATTATTGTGGGAAGGAAGAAAGGGAAAAAAATACACACTGAGATCAGTTTCACATAAACAAATTATCTTCTAATATATTGCTGTTAAATCCTGTTGAACAATACCTGGCATATTTGACGTTTGTTCCTTTTGGACTTCTTCAATTTGGAATTATTTATTCTTCTTCAGGATGAATTAAGGAGTTTCATGGACATCACCTTTGAAAGTATTCTGAACACTGAAAGGGCACTGAGTGTGTTGCAGAAATTTGAAAGGTAATATGTGCTATTTAGATTGCTAAAACTCTGCCAGGCAATGGAAATAAGACATTGAGGATGGTGGAATGGGAAGGGGGTAGGGAGCGGGGAGCAGAGCAGGAGGCGTTTTCTTAAATACAAACGAAACCAACTCAACCTCTTTACTCTCAGCTGTTCAACCCTCTTAAGAGTTGTCTTAGTAGCTTGAATGAATAAAAGCCATATTTTTTGTATCAGAAAATGCAAAATATAGGTGGGTTTTGAACTTCATCTTTCAAAATCAGCTTAAGTGGAGGAAAACTTTGTCTGTTGGCATATTTGCCTTAGCTTTGTGCTTGAACAATGACACTAATTTGTTACCACACTGCAGTTAGAAGACAGTAAAATGCTTTTATTAAGAAACAGTGAAATTTGTCTTTATAAAATAATACTGTTGCAAAACAGTCTCACTCTTTATTCTGTCAGTTTTTGTATTACAATCTGTTTAATGGGATAGACAGCTAGTGGTGAATTGGTTACAGTTTGCTGCACATAATTTCAGCCCAGTGTTTGAAAACAGTGACAAAACAGAAAATGTGTAGGCTTACTTGGAAACTTTTATCATCCGGTCTAAATCTTTTTTGCTTGGAATCAGGTTGTGACAGCATTTGTTCAAGCTGAAAACACTGCTGCTAAAGTAGTCATTTTCTAAAGCATGCAAGGGAATCTGGAACAACTGTATTTTTCAACAATGCATTAGAAAGATTTCAGAAATGTTGAAGGAATTTTTTTCATGATTATTATTTTTCTAAGCAGATTGCAAATCCCGAATCTTGGCATTGATGAAAAGTATCAGAAAACATTTCAAAACTATGGCCATGACATAGAAACCGTCTGTAAGATCTACACTAGGTACAAGAGGGACCCTCCACTGGCTCGTAACCTGCCTCCAATAGCTGGCAAGATCTTGTGGGCACGCCACCTATTCCATAGGATCAAGGAGCCCATGGAGACTTTCCAGAGACATCCAGCAGTGTTTCAAACACCAGATGGCAAGAGCATAATCCGCAGTTACAACAGAGTAGCAAAAGTTCTTATGAAATTTGAGGTGATCTACCACAGGGAGTGGCTTCAGCAGGTGAGCCAGTTGATTTTGATCAATATATTCCTTAAAGAAAAAGTTTAAAAATGGTGGAATCCCTGATTAGTAGTCAGGTATGCTTAACTGTAGACTTATGAAGACTCTCAAGTGAGAGATGGAATAAGAAAAGTTATTTTACAAGAAAGTGTTCCTGTTAAAAAAATAGGGCCTGTAGTACCTGTAGCTGAATTAGGAACAACTGAAAGACCTTAATTATTACTTAGAAAGAAAACATATAATGAGTATCCAGTGGTAGGCTTAGCTGCCCCTCTGTCTCTGCCATATTCTTAAAAATGGTGCAAGGTCATCCGTGTGTGGTGGGAGGAGTTTTGTCAGCTGGTTGGCTTAAGGTGAAAGCAGACACAGAAGTTTCCTCTGCTCTGGACAATACGCATTTTATTTTGAGTGATAATCCATGGGTGCACTCTTGTAGATATATATGTAAAAAACATCCAGTCTGAACAGATAATAGCATATTCAGTGCACAAGTGGGCTTTGAACCAGTTGTGGGTTAATCCTAAAGGGCACACAAATGCTCATTCGCTTCCCCCCATGCACCCCCAGTGAGTAGGGAAGAGGAAAGGAAAAGCAAAAGCAAGAAAACTTGTGGGTGAAGATAAGTTGTTTAGTTAGTGAAGAAGTGGAGAAAGAAAGGGAAAAGAAAGTGCTGCAGAGGCAATTCCTCACCATCTCCCAGGGGTCAAACAATGTCTAACCAATTCTGAAGCAGAGGGTGGCTAACCCCTTCAACCCCTGCCTTTCCCTTTTCATTGCTGAACATGATGTTACATGGCAAGGAATATCCCATTGCTTGTTTTGTAACTCTCTTTTGTTATTTCATCACATCTGCCTGGTTTTGTGCCCTCCATCCCGACTCCCAACCCCCAATCCATTCACTGTGTGGGCAGAGTGAGAGCAAGAGAAGGCCTTGATGCTGTGCAAGCACTGTTCACCTGAAGCATTAGTGTGTTATCAACTTTGGTAACAAATCTGATGACACCATTGCTATGAAGAAAATTAAGTGCCGACAGAGAAAATTAACCCAGTCAGAACCAGTACAATGTAATTTCATTTCTTACTGACAATTTTGGGGTGCATGTGAGTGTGGGAAGGGACACTTAACCCTAATGAGGCTGTGCACCATCCCGCACTGCACCCCATGAGCTTGTATCCCAGCCCAGCAGTGACTGCCAATCCCTGGCACACCAGAGGCACTTGTCCACACCCACCTCTGGAGCCCCTAATCCAGTTCCTGAGGGGACAAATGACTGAAAGTCCCACCTGTGGGAAGGGCCCAGGAAGGCTGAAGGGTATTTAAAACTGAATATGAGGCTATCTGATGTCTTGACTATGACTCCTCTTGGAATTTCTATCTGAACCCTGCTAGAACCCAGGAGATGATAGCTATATATGTGGTATTCTATATATTTTTCTGTCTCTCTTTTTCTTTCTTCTTCCAATTGCCTGTTCTTGGAATTTTTTGAGTAACTTAAATTCAAGTAGGCTTAGAGTTTGCGAAGTTGGATGGGCCAAGTTAATACTTTGAGAAGCGTTTTATGTTGACTGAACATTGTACTAAACCTTTTGCCAAAGTTCTATGATTTTCTAAAGTTACCAGTAAAGTCTTTTTTCTTGTTTTGATCTTTTGAGAATATCTGGTCAGTATTTCTTCCATGCATCCAACTCTGAGTTAGCCCTTTTTATGTGTCTTGCTGAACGAGACCTTAGAGGCAGAACACATTGTAGCCTGAATATTCTTCAGAGAACATGGTTTACCTTAAATTCTAAATCTCATTTGACTCATTTTGCCCTCTTGGGTTTTGTACATAGAATCTCTGACTATCTTTATATTCTCAGATTACTTCTGCTGGGGCTGCTTTAAAGCCTTGAAATCTCTGCAAGTTTCTACTATTGCTTTGGCATATTTTTCACTTCCAGTTTCTTTGCTGCCTTGTCAAAGAGCATCTTATAGAAAAATTTACCTCAACCTTGCAGAGCTGAAAAGTAAGGATCAGAATCTCCAGATTACAGTTTTGAAGATAGTGTAACACCTGTCATTGCATTTGCCTGTTGTTTTTGGCACTCAGGCCCAGCTTTTGGAAATCTCTGGTGCTGACAAACATCAGTCTTCTCAAAAATAGTCTTAGACCAGCTCTGGAGCCAGAGGTACCAGCTGCCTTTTCTCCAATCTGAGTACATTAGGTTTTCCTGATCCTTCCTTTTTCACACTTGCACTTGACATGTGGTGTGAAATGTAGTTTAAAGAGTCACCAGATTTGATTGTCTGATACTCTAAATGGGAATTTTTTGTGCCAATTTGGTATAGTAAACCAGGAAAAAGGATTGCAATATTAGGGTACATAGAATATGCTGTATTGTTACTTTGAGCTGAATATGTATTATTGATGATTAATTTGGAGTTGAGTTCAAGTTGGGAATCAAGGACCTGAACAGTAGTGCCTCAGTTGTTTCAATATTAATTATATTTCAGGTACATCATATGCAAATTTGGCACCATTAACCTGCATATGATTGGTCCTGCTTCTAGGCAGTAATGAAAACTGCTATTGTACTTAGAAAGGTCTTTAACTTCAATGCTTATTCTGATAACATAGGAAACTCATATTTATTTTCATGTACTCTGCACAGAGAGCTGGTGCATATCCCTTGTATTTTATGGAATGAATTGTAATGCTTCAGGAAGCCTTCTGTATTTATTTAGAGTTTCTATCTCAGACAAAGCTTCTTTTTTGATTCCAGTACTGAACTGGATACCTGCATCATTCAAAGTATACGGATGGTAGTTTTCACTGCCTTGTCTCATCTATAAAGACTAAGCAGAATGTATGATTCTTGTGGGGCTACATCGACCCCTTTGGCTAGACGATCTAGTGATCAGATATTCTGATGTATACCATGCCTTGATGGAGCAGTCGCGCACATTTGCCTTTCATCTTTTGTAAAATAACTGTAACATCCCAAACCACTCCCCTAAAGTTGTGCCTTCCTTTATGAGATTCTGATTCTAACCTGTACTATAACAGCTTGTCTGTTTTCTCCTGTAGCACTCAAATCACACTTGGCAGCTATATAAAGTTCCTGAGCCCGCTCCAACTTCTTACACATTAGGTGGGAAAAACGGAAGGTGGATTTGAACAAAATTTCAAGTTTGAAGCATACACAAATGCCTTGAAAATACATGAAAAGCATATTCATTTTAACATACATGCACTTATCTACCAGGTATGGCAAAAAAATGTGACTACTGCTCTGTAGCCTCTTCTCGAGGCAAGAAGAGCACACAGGGATGTGGACGTGAGTGCCACAGAACACAAGGTGGAGCTCCTGCTCCACTCCTGAGCAAAAGAAAAACACGGGAGGGGCAGGCGTCCTGTGGGGAGTACAAATGGAACATGAATAGGGCTGTAGCTCCTACCAGTTTTTATTCTTCTGTACAATGTAAATAATGTTAAGCTTAGTGTCACCTTCTGAGATTTCCAAACATTCTTGCTCCTCTTTTTCCCGCTTGTTACTGGATGGTTAACATATTGTAAATCCAGGTTTTTTTTAAAGCAACATATTTAATTATGTATATACATACATATATATACATATATATATATATATATATATATATATATATAATTGCTATAGCAAATAATGTTCAACTTGGACATATTAAAAGAATAAATTACCTGGAAGTGTAGAAGTTACTATAATTATTTGGCAGTGTAAGATTAGTGTCTTCAATGTATCCCTTATTTCCATTGCTATTTTCTGTTACCATAACAATGAAAGAGAAGAAAATATAAACGGGAGAGGAATAAAAATATATTTATATACATACTTATCCTAATATGAAATATTATTATATTATTATATTATTATAATTATAAATTATAAATTATAATATGTATTTTTATATATATAAGCAGGAGAGGAAGACTTGAGAGTGGGAATAATGAGTATGAAGCTCAGAAATGAGTACAGCAAGATTTGCTGTTGAACTTTACAGAAGAAAATCAGCTTCTTTTTTAGGCAGTCAAGCTTTTTTTCTTTTTGAAGACTGATGAGAGTGGATAGAGCATGACGTCTTCATAGACAAAAATTGATTAGATTATTTCTTGAAAAATGCTGTTTAAAATGTCTTGATAGTACATGATATGGCTGAAGAAAGCAGTATACTACACTTTATTTTAGACATTGAAAGGTGATGCAAATTTTCTGTGCTCCATAAAAAAATAAAAGTGTGCTGGAAGATATGAATGGGTCCTGAAACTATGGCCTAGGAATACTCTCAATCTCGATGTAATGTGATGCATGAAATCTGAGGAATGAATAAAGAACAATAAACTTACGTCAACAAAAGGACAACTGGAAAATAAGAATAGTGGCAAAGTTTTTAATGAAGGAAAAATTTACCTGCCTAAGGTGGGATTACTTTTTGGTGTCAACCAAATTATCAGTGTGTGATATGTGTGATATGTGAAGAGGTTATCCAAGAATACTTTAATTCATTAAGGAGGTTTGTGTGCAGCCTTATTGCAGAATACACAATAAGTTCTAAAGAGATGGGGGTTAAGATTTAAGATAGTTGAAGCAAGAAAATCTATGGCTCTGATTTGATTTTGAATTGTGAAATGCAGCTTATAACATCCAAGTCCCAACAGAAAAACATCTGTCAGATAAATAGCAGTTTGGTTGTTAAGCATTTGGGTCCATTACACTTTGTGTTAATAAATTTTTGTTTTGGATTCATATACGGTATCAATATTTGTCACCAGTACCTGATTTTAATATGTGCCAAAGAGGTATTTAAATGCAAACTGAAGTGTTTTGTTGTGGTGGCTTGTCTGATCAGGAATGATGACTTTATTTCCTGCAGGTTGAATTAACTAAAAGAGGACTTCAAGCAACTCTCTTGGTAAAAGCTCCAGAAACAGGAGAATTATTTGTGAATTTTGACCCTCAAATATTAACTTTAATCAGAGAAACAGATTGCATGGCTCACATGTGCCTTGAAATTCCACCATTTGCAAGTGTTATTCAACAGCAGAGGAACTGGTACAAGAAGATTGTCAACAATTTGCATGTGGGTTTGCTCTAGTTATTTTAGGTATTTATGCTGTACATTAAGATGCCTAGGTTCTATTTTCTTATTTGTATGACTGTCTTGAGGCACTTAAAATTTTTTCTTGGCTTTATGTTTTCTGTGAAGTTACTTTGTAGATGCATGGATTTGGGGAACCTCTGCAGAGTCTGAAAGAGATGAGAATGGGGAGGAAAGGAGGCTTACAAAATGTCTAGTACTTGTTTTCTAAATGATAAGCAATTCATCTCTCCTCTAATAATGAAGTCAACATTGGGCAGCATTTGTTTTAAGAGGATATCTGGGGTGGAGGAACAGGTGGTATGCTTTTAAAAAGTGTAAAGCATGCAGCAAATAGCTTTTTTTTTTCCTGGCACTGGTGTTTTACACAGATATCTGTGGAACAGTTTAAAAACAGTAGATGAAACTTCCCTTTCTGTTGTCTTTTAAGTCCTTTAGATAATTTTACCTGCCTATAAGCAGACAGGATTCTCAATGACTCAAGATGGGGATTCAAAAATAGGTGTCCAGAAACCTATAGTTTTAAAGGGCTACTTGATGCTGAAATGAAAACAAACAAACATAAGTCATATAGTCTTTATGTCTTTCAGTTATAGTGTTATTGCCAAACATGTGAAATTAGATCAGTGGGTTAAAGAGGCATTAGAAAGAAAATAGTATAATAAAGTTCTCATAAGGCTGGTCTTATTAGAATTCCTGGAAAGTTCACTTAGATGTATTTTTCTTCTTGGGCATTTTGTCTTCTGTAATTCCCATTTAAGACTGAAATCTCTAAGATTTTTCTGTTATATGGTTTAAGCCCAGTAGGCAACCAAATATCACACAGTTGCTTCTTACACCCCTCCTTGGAATGGGGGAGAGAATCTGAAGGTTAAAATAGGAAACTTGTGAGTTGAGTTAATGGCAATTTAATAGGGAAGGCAAAAACTGCATGCACAAGGAAAAAAAAAATATTCTGATAAAACTAGGCAGTATCACAGCTATTTGGGAAGATAAACACCATAGCTCCTGGTGTCACCCTCCCTCCTTCTCCCAGCTTTCATTTTTAAGCACAAGGTCATAGGTATGAGATCCCGTTAATCAACTGGGGTCCTGGCTACATTCCTTCCCAGTGTCTTGTGTGTCCCCAGTCACAAGCAGAGTAGTGTGAGAAGCAGAAGAGAACTCAGTGCTGTACGAGCACTGTTTAGCAATACTCAGAATATCAGTGTGTTAGTAACACAGTTGTGGTCACAAATCTAAAACGTGGCATCATGTGAACCATTGAGAAAGAAATTAACTCCATCACAGCACCAGTGCAATCAAAGATTGATTTCTGAGTGAAGTATGACTTCACACAGGGCAAAAAATATATATAGAGATATAAAGAGCAACCAAATAGTGAACTTCTGCCAAAAATAATCAAAACCCTTCCCGAGCAATTAATTATAACTTAAGAATGTGAGCAATGTACACGTAGATGAATTTTCTTAGTTTAAGTAATCATAAATACATGTACACGAAGAGGTTCAAATTAGTGTATGTTAACTAATGTTTTCATTCTCTTTTTCAGGTGATGTTGGCAGAATACAAAAGAATTAAACTGAAAATACAACACCCTTTTGAACAACTGATGGCTCCTCGATTAGTAAACGTAGATGATGCTATCCAGCCAGGTCTAATGTTACTGAACTGGACATCCTTGAATATTGAGAAATATATTAATACAGTTTTTTCTAAGCTAAGTAGGTTACTTGCCTCCTTGCATTAACTTCTGGCTGTCTGTTCTATACAAATGCAAGTTATATTATGAGTTTACAGTTCTTTATGTGATTTGCGCTTTATTTATTTGTATATAAAAGATATCAGGATTTTAATCTGTCCTGTTTTTCATGAAACATTTTTTTTATAACACTGCCTTCTTTTTGTTTTGTATGTTCATCACATTTTTACTAATGTATATGTTAGGCAGTTGGTATTACACCAAACATGAAGTACAGTGCTAAAGGCCCAGTATATTCTGAAATTAAAGAATGATAATTACTTTTATAAAGCTCCATGGTTTCAGACTTTTCCTAGTCTTGCTTTTTAGTTTCTGTAATGTACAAAACAACTTCTCAGGGAATAAAACACTGACTCAGTTGACATTGTCATTGCTCAAAAGCATTTCATAATAATTTTTTTTAAACATCAATCTCTAAAACTAATGCACACACATCTTGGACAACAACTTTAGAAAACAGATGAGCTTGTAGTGTTTTCAAAAGATTATCACAAGGTTGTTCTGAGATGTGTTTTTTTCTTGAAGATATCAGATTCCTTTTTCTTCAGCTCAATTAATACAGCAAACATATTTTGTTTCTTGAAATTGCATAAGTAGTTATAGTGGAAATTTTCTTCAGTTGAAATGGCAGATTAAAGTATATTTTGGATGCTAGCCTGACCTTATGCTTAATTTAATTTTGAATAATACAAAAATCAGTGTGTGGATCAGGCACCTTGCTGCTATTTCAGCTTCAGCATTGTGAGCAGATTGCTATTAAACTGAAAATTCTGGTGACTGTTTTCTGTTAGCTATTGTTTGTCCTCTAACACTTGTTTGAAGCGTAAAGATTTTATTTGTTGAGACTTTCTGTTGCTAGTAGGTTCTCCAAGTTGTAACTAGTTCAGGCTATAGAAGATGAAATACTGTTAGCCCTCAAATAAATGTTAATGTCTTCATGTTTGAAATATGTGTTCTTTAAGTTAACCTAATATATATTTGTAATAGATATTATATTTTATATAAAAAACTGTATGATACATGTTTGTACAATAGCTTATATTTATATAAAATAGCTCTCTTTTAGCGTGTAGACAGTGTATGCTAGGTGCATCTGTTATCGTATCTAGGTATGCATCTGTTATGCCAAAATTTAATTATGATTCTTGTGGTGAAGCTTGCCATAAAAGTTTAGATGTTTGAAGTGAATTAGTTAAGGTGCAGAATTCATATACAATTGAATATGATAGCTTGTTGAGGTAAAAATTTGAATGGGACTCTGCAATGGCTATTGATTCAAACTTTTCGACTTGTCTTGAATCTTCTGTTTTCTTCAAAAGCTGGGCTGGAGTTATTGCTTGATCAAGTGAATGACTTGGTTGAATTTCATATTGATGCTGTCCTTCAAGAAATGAATAGAGTGCCACTCTGTGTGTTGCCAGAAGATGAACCACAGAGCTGCGACGAATTTCTTCAAAAGACTCAGGTTAGTAGATAAAAGTTTCATAAAGAAGAGATTGATGACTTTGAGTTTAGATATTTTTCTTTTTTATGAGATAAAAAATTCTGAATTCAGAATTAATGAAGCATGCATGGGGATACACATGGAAATCCCTACTTGCTTGTCTGGGACCTTAAAAAGAAACAAAAGTATGAAATGCAAAGAGATCTGAGCTGAGATGTTCTTTTCTCTTCATTATTATTGTCAAGCCAGATCATGTATGATATTTCTTTTATGCTTTCAAATTTTTTCTTCTATGACAGTATCTTTTTTTTGGTTCATTATTCCTGTTTAAATAAGGGAATTCTCCAGCAGTTACCTGAGGAGAGTAAACTCTGTGGAAAGCATTGTGTAACGAGTATCTCAAACTCTCCCGAGTTGGTAATGGGATGTGGAAAATATATGCAGAAGTACCTGGGTGAAGGTGTTCTGGGAAAACACCTGTCCTTTGCCCCATCAAAATACTTTTGTGTTGATGGTAATTAACTGTAACCACGTAAAATTGTTGGTTAGAAAGCTGATTAGGGTTATAATTAAATTGAATAATTTTGTGAGGCAATAGTAGGGTATTGCATTTTAGGTTATAATATGTTTTCTCCTGAAATAAACTTTGGTCAAATAAAGACTAGAAATTCAAGTAGATAATCCCCATTCATTTTCTCTTGTAGCAATAAAAATTACAAATGAAAGTTTTGATTGTCTTAGTGTATTTAACTCTTTGGCCCTTTCTCTTTTGACTGTTGTAACAACTCACCTTGTTGTTAAATATAGAGTAAAATTTCAGATAATATTATATGGAATGAATGCTGTAAGCCCCAACGTCCATAGTTGTTTTTTTTGATCCTGCTACTACCTTCCTGACTGGGCAGGTACTAAAATGTATATTCACTGAGGTAAAAATATGTGAAAGTGAGCACAAAAACTTCTCTGCGCAGTATGATAACTTGGAAACTGGAACTGCTACATAGCAATTACACACATAGCAGTTACAATGGCCAATTGAATTAAGTTAGCAGAGTAAGTGGCATAAGAGCCCCAGTTATGGGTACAATGACAATAGTAACAGTCTGTAAGCTTACTGTAACTTTTAATTAGAGGGGACTAGAAGTAACTTTTGTCACCTAACAGGTGTCTTTAAGTTTTTAAAGAAATTGCTGGAACAGAAATAATTACCCTGTGGAAAAATCCCAGTGTACTTTGTTTAGTAGTTGCTGTGATACTAAAAATCTCATTTGACTTCTCTCTCAACAGAACCATTAGGAAGGCAAGAGATTATGTCTCAAAATTTGGAAATGGCTGAATATTTCCAGTTATTGATTTTAATTAAACAAAGCTAGTCATGTTTGTTTATGCTGAATGAAATATAAGACAACAAAGTAAAAAATTAAAAGGCCGTTATAGATAACAATTATAGTTAGCTGAAGCATACTTGATTGATTTTATTTTATGTCTAGGAGAAAAAACATGCACAATACTATAATAAATTTCCAAATTTTATTTAATCTCATCCTTTGGTTTCTTCTCTCTCCAACTGATAATTTTTGTGTTTATTTTAATGATAAATACAACTTCTATAGATTTTATCTTCTATTTAGCTGTAAATGGTAAATATGATTGCCTAACAGTCATTAAGGCCCAGCCAATTAATGAAAACTGGCAATGATTAAAAGAAGTGTTGAATCTCCCATGTCTACATTGCAAAGTTATGAAAATTAAGAAACCCTTGCTTTTGGGAGCCTTTTAGTGAAACTAGGCATAATAAACATTGATTCATGATATTAACTAATGAATTAATGTAATTTGAGAAATAAGCCAAAACAATGTTGAAAGACATTTATGATGTCTTGTCAATACCTATTATTTTGGAACAAACCTATTTAAAACTAATGGTGTAATAGATCTGTTTTTTCACAAATCTTAGACCTTGACATTTGTATTAATAAAGACTGCTATGACTGTGAAATTGATATGAGAATTGTGACAATAAGAGCATATTGTTTTGGTTTGCTAAAAGGAGCTCTGTATAAAAGGTTCTCGGACTTTGCACTTAAAAAGCTCACTGGTAGAAGCTGCTGCTAATGATCTGATTAACATGTTACTTGACACTGAGGAACAGGTCAGTGAAGAACATGAGAAGTCAATTGTACCCAGTGGTGAAAAAAGGGACAAAAATACAGGTAAGAAGATTGTATTGTATTGCTTGGTGTTTGTTTCTTTTTCATGCTGATAATTTGTGTTGGGGGTAGTTTAGAAGTACTGAATACTATCTAATGTCTAAAGACTTTTCTTTGAATTTACCTGGATAATGAATAATTTAGCAATAATAATTTATCATCTACAAAGTAGGTCAAAATTATTTATCTAGCTTGGACTTTGAAAGATTTGTATCATAGAACTACTTAGTAGCCTTGGTTTATTGCTGGACTTCCTAGAGAAAGAGAATAAGAAATAATATCTAAATTTTGATGATAATCATGCCAGTTTGTACTGAATAAGAAGGCAGACAGGAATAAAAGACCTGCTACATTGAGGTGCAGATTACAAATGGCTAATTCTGTACTTCCTTTATATTATTTCAGACACCTGTGAAGGTATTACTTTATGGTATTTTCAAGTTCCTTAAGTAAATTTAACGAACTGGATTTATGATGTTTTAGTGACAGAAGAGGAAAGAAGATCAAAAGCCTTGACTTCCTCACAAAATTCCAGTCAGATGTGGGCTGGCCTGTCTCTTACAGCAAAGAGGAAGAGAATGGATTTAGAAAAGCTGGAGGAAGAAGCCAATGAACTGCTTTCTTACTTCAATAATCGTAACATTGATGCCCTTTTGAAAGTAATTCGAAACACTCTGGAGACCATCCGCAAGCGCATTCATGCATCTTCCACCATCAACTTCTTAGGTGGCTGCATTGTAGTACATTGCCCTTTTAGGCTGTATAAATAAAAATGTAAATGTAATATCCCATAACTGTATAAATGAGAGTTGCAAGTGTAAAAGAGGGGAAAACAAAGGGATTTTGGTTAAGCTGTTTTGTTAAGTTAAAATTGTGTATTTCCAAAGGTATTTTTTCTTGTCACAGTAAGGAAGTATCATTACAGTGCTGTTTCTCTTGGGACTCACTGTACTGTTTTGAAGCAATATTATGTTTGGAACTGGACTTGATAGATAAGTTTCTGATACGACCTTGACAACTGGATAAGTTATCACTAAAGTTAAAAGTTATCAATATAAGACCTTGATAACTTGTCAGGATCTGTTTGACCTTGACTTTTACAGAAAACAGTATGAAAAAAATAGAGGTTTCTTTTTTGTCTTACTAATTGCCTTCAGATATTTCCATTCATGGTGATGCAACACTCTTTTGAAGTGTTCTACTGCCGCGTACTTTTAAGAAACAAAAGTAAGGGCAGTTGTCTCTGGTCGCTGTAGTTAATAAGGCATGCAGTACTGTCAGAGTCTAAGGAGGTTCTGTGCCAAATTTAATATGCTGACTGGGAGTACCAGTCAGATAACAAAACTGTCTGCTAAACAGTTTAGCTGCACAGAACACATTGAAGAGGAGCTTCATGGAGAAAAGTAGCTCTGCACTTACTTTTCATTGGTGCTGCTGTAGAGTTTAATAGTACATTTTATAAATTACTCAGGAATTCTTCTTCCCTTTAGAAATTGCACTCAATACGCTACATTAGGATTTATATTTATTGGTTTATATCAAAACAATGCCTAGTTTGATGTCTTGAAAAAAAATATGAACAGCCTTTTTGTTTTGTTTTTATCTTTTATTTAGAAAATCACAGTATGTCTAAACAGAAAAAAGGTGCTCATCCTATAATTAGGACTAACATTAACCTATCTATCCCTAATATCATCATGACACCCTCTTTGGATGAGGTACAGCAGACACTTAATAAAGCTGTAGATTTTATTGTGAAAGTAATGAAAGGAGTTCGACAGTGGAGTAAGGAGAGAATATCCAAGGTTGGTATCTTTAACAGCCTTACTTAGAACTAATGATGCAAAACTGCTGCAAATAAAAAATATGCATTATTCTCTCTTCAGAAGAAAGTGTTAGAGAGAAAAGTTCTGTTGCGGTGTGGGAGCAGAGACAGTGATTCTGATGACGGACTGAAAGACACTGGAAAGAAAAACAGCCATGGTAATGATAAACTCTGACATCACTAAATTTGAATGTTAGGTAAATGTGATTTATACAGACTATATCAGAAGATATTAATTACAAAATGCATCAAAACCAGTAGATTTGATAGATTTGCAACAACCTCATAGACTTAAAATTGCCTTAGAGAAGAAAACTCTTTCTCATTAGAAACCAGGTTTGCCACTTGTACTTCTGTGGATTTGAGTAAAGGGACTTTTTTCTTTTTTTGTTCTTCTTGACGTTTTACTGCTTTGGGTTATAGAATATATATTGGTTAGAATTATAGTCACTTTTGCTACAGAATAATCTTTCATGATTTGACAGTTTGGTTTGTAATTTGGCATGTTGAAATGGCATCGTAGAGCTTGTGCTTTCCATTTAAAAAAGGTAAATTTAACTTTCACAATACCTGATATTGAATAAGAATATCCATGTAAATTACAGTACTGGTTTAGAGAGGATTGTGTAAGAGTTTGAATAGACTAGAATTTCTAAAAGGGTTTTCATTATTCTGTTTTGTAACCAGACATCAAGTTATTGAAGTCATTAGTTCAAGGAAATTTAAGGTGGTGTCTTTGATGGGGTTTTTCTTCTTTGAGATGCTTTAAAATCAAGCCAGGTTAATTGTTCTACATTGTACCTGAGATACTTAAAACATACATTTGGATCTTTTTAGGTTAGCTCTCTTTTATGCACCTAAGAAGTAGGACAGTAATACTTGAACTGGTTAAAAAGTTAAATTGGTCTTTCAAAACTAAGAATTTTGCTTGCAAGTGATGAAATAAAAAGTTATCATAAAGTCAAACTTGTGGGTATTCACTAACTGATGGACTTTTAAAACCTTTATTCCTTTTTGGGAAGTGGTTATGGTCATCTTCTCAGAATTAATACTAATTTGTGTTTCAAATTGTCAATTGTGGGATATTTCAGAAAATAAGAATGCTTCGTGCTGATATATAAGTAAGCAAATGCTGATATATAAATAAATCACATAGATGAAGCATATAAATAAACCTTGTGGAGGGGGGAGAGAAGAGGAAAGATTCTCTTTGAAAGATTGGAGTGGAACTCATTCCAATTTTGACAGGGTATCTAGATGGAGCAATTTTACTAAAATGGAGTTGTTTACAAATTTATGTTGGCCTGCTTGACTTCTTGTTACCTTTAAGAACACCTAACTTTAAAATACATGCTTATTGAAAAAATGTAATTTTGTTTTGTGTATGAGAATGTATTACTCCTAACCAGTATGTCGGTCTAAGCCTGCTTTTTTGTTTGAATCTTCTTTTATAGATAGTGTATCAGATGCAACATCACTCAGTTCATCTGATCCAGTGCAAAGCCAGAGCTACTTCAAGAACGTTTCAGAGAACAAAGAAATTACCAAATTAGTATCTTTACTCAGCAGTGCCATCAATTCTACAAAAGGAGTAAGACAATTGAGATGTTAATTTAATATCACTCTCCAAGAGATATTAACGTATTACTTTTAATATCTTTAGGTAATTAGGGTAGGCACTTAAAGCTGTGATTTAATGTAATAATAAAAGTTTAGGGTGGTGGATGCAAAACATGTGGCTGAACATTTGCAAATATGCTTTAATAGTGTAACATGGATTAAGTGTACTCTGTTCCAAGATTTGAGGTTTTGAATATCGCATAAATTAAAACATCATAAAAAACTCTAAGTAGTTGTATTGTGTGTAGCTAATGCAGCCAGGATGATTTCTGCCGCATTATGGAGAGGTTCTGAAGGTTCTTAGAAGAAAACTGGCTATCAGATTGGCTTTTTTCAAAATGCTACATAGGATTTTTCTTAAAGGATATGCATAACTTCTTTGCATTGTTCTTATTCTATGCACTCTTTAGTAAACTGTATTTCTTTAGGGAGCTCTGCATCAGTTTCTTCTGAGGCTGGTCCAATCTTTTAAGTCTTGCCATGTGCAAATCTTTGGCTCAAGGCCTTGTAACTTCAGTGGTACTAAAGCATAACTACCAGGCTGGTAGTCAATAATGGTGGATAGTTATAATGGAATTTTGATATTTGGTATTTTGTAATATTGTAAACTTTTACCATTAGTCAACTTTAAATGCCTGCATGTGCTGTATTTATCATAAGTCATGATGTGGATTATCTCTCGTAACAGTCATCTCTCATTTACTTGTTTAATTAGATGCAGTAATGATTTAACTTTAACCTTCTCACATTTTTCTGAACTCCCGAGAACCAAAAATATAATTCTCTTGCGCACTGAATTGAGTGTAGAAATTAATGTTTAAAAAACAAGTCTCATAGATTTATTATTTCAGAATGAATTTTTCTTGTTATGTTGGGCCCTGGAGCTCAGGTTTCAGTTTCTAGTGCAAGTAATGGCGGGGAAGGACAAGCATACTCTATCCTAGTTCTAAACTTCCCACTGATTCCAATGATTTTATTGACTGAAGATTCACTTAATTGGCAAATGTTTAAACTAATCTGACAAATTGGAAGTGATTAACATAGAGTTTCTGGCACGATGTGTGATCAGTAATGGAACTTGCTGTAGCATAAATTTACCAGCAACCTTTTGTTTAGTGAGGTGATTCAACCTGCTCCACTATGGAGTTTGTAGTGTACTCTAATGAGCAGCTGCTAAGAAATTATGTTACACTGAGAATCTTTCTTCGAACTTGTAAATGTCTTTCAGGAGATTCTTACAGCTTTGGAGAGTTTTAGTTGTTATCACCATATATGGCAGAGGGACAAGGAGGAAACCATTGATAAATTAATGGTGGGAAACCCATTACTCTCTGAATTTGAATCTGAAATTCTGCATTTCCAAGACCTGGATCTGAAAATCAATTCTGAGCCTGAATATATCTGCGTGGGAGCTATTGCACTGTACACTGGTAGAGTTCAGCTTCTCTCCAGAGACATGTACTTTCTGACTCCAGTAGGAGGAGAGATGTGACAGTTTTGGATGGGTGAACTAGATTAAAATGGAAAGGAGAAAGGGAGTGAGAAGACTGCTGTTTTGGCAGTAGATGCATGCAAACGAAACGCTAACACAAGAATATCTGTGAGGCTCAGCTGGAGTTTACTAACTCACCTGGATACTTCTGCTCACTTATGGGGTGGATGGTAGATGTTTGCCCATCCTTGTGTCACTGATTCCCAGGAGTACATATTTCATGGGAGTAAGATGATAAGTTTATGTTACTTTTCTCCTTGCCTGGATTAATTCAGTGAGACAGCTGGACCCCCTTCTATCTAAAACTTTCACCTATGCAATGATCAAACTTTGTTTCTTCAGCTTTCATAATTAGACTCCTAATTTCCTCCTCACATTATTTTTTTCAAGTTGATTAATTTTTGAAAAGATTTTTGACTTGGATGAGAATATTATCCAGTTCATTAGTGATGTATAGGAAAGAAGTTTATATAATGGTAAATGAACAAGATGAAAAGTATGGAGTCCAGCTTAATCTTTCCAGTAGGTACATCCTAAAAATATCTGATATCTAATCTCTGTTAATTGTTCAATGTTTTTAGATTATCTTTCTAGTAGAAAAGACGATAAAGTTCTTAGAAGGAGGAAAACAGTTGTGAATTGAAAGCAATTTTATGAACCACTTCAAGGTGCCCATGTGATTTCATCATCTCAGTACGTGAAGGGTCAGACTGAAAAACCAGAACTGGCACCAAAGAAAACACATGTAATAAAAAAGATTAAAAGCACATCTTAAAAAATACTATGTCTAATACCTATTTATTGTTCAATATTTTTAGCTGATCTGAAGCTAGCACTGAGATCAGAAACCAAAGCCTGGATGACTTTGCTGGGGTGTCATTGCAATAAGAAGTATAGAACACAGATGGAAGCAATTTTGACTTTTGTAGAGGAAATGGGCAAGAAGTTAAATCGCACCATCACGGACCTGGATGATATCAGAATAGCCATGTCAGCTTTAAAAGAGATCAGAGAACTACAGAGCTCTATTGACTCTCAAATTGGCCCCATCGAGGTAGCTAGTGGGAATGTTGTATGTATTGGTACTGTTTCCAGAGAGCAGTTATTTTCTGGGTTAAAGCTTAACAGTAAACTTTGAAAATGTGTTATTTAATATGTGTTGAATGTTGAGTGACAGGCCTCTTATGTTCCTGTAAACCTTTTTTCTGTGAAATTCTGATTTGGGCAAATGTAAACTTGCTGAGGTGAGAGGTGGTTCAGTAAACAGTGCAGAAATTGAGTGATGTAGGTAAAAGGAAGATGAGAATACGGGTATTTAATGCAAGAAATCTTTCTATACTTTGTGGAAGAAATCTGTGTATGAAAAGGAATGAGAATCCTAATTTTTTTTTTTTTTAGCTAAGCCTAAAGAGGAGTAAAAAGCTAATATTAAGCTGACTATATGAGATTGATTGCTTTTATCAGCTCTATATGTTCATGATTCCTGGCAAGCAGGAGCCTTGAGTCCCTAGGCACAACAAGTGATGCTTCAGGTTTTTGAAAGGGAGGTTGGCATATTTTCCACTTAGTGTTGTAGTAGGCAGATAGTCACGTTTCCATTTTTGAAATTTGGCTACAGTTTGATCAAACTGGAAAGCATAAGTGGAAATGATTCCACTTAATGCAAAAATTTTCAAATGAAATGGTTATGCCACTGGGACATTGATACTCCACTCTGTACTAATTTGTAGAAAGCGAATTTCAGCTGTGTTTTAATGAAAATTCACTAAGGGTTTTCAGTATTTGAACTGTTATATGTTGATCGTGCAAGCAGAAATCAATGCTCTGAGAAAAAAAAAAAAATCAGATGTTTCTTCTAGTTTGGTATTGGTTTGCCGGATTTTGATAATGGCTATGCAAGAACAGAATTTCTTAAAATGTTAGCATACATACATGTTTACAAAGTTAACTGAAGTTACCGTTTTCTGTACCTTGATCCAAATTTCTGGCAGGAATCCTATGCTATGTTGAACAAATATGATCTACTTGTTGCCAAGGAAGAGACAGAGAAGGTGGACACCTTGTACTACACTTGGGAAAAACTGCTAATCCGTGCAAATGAAGTGCAGAATGAGCTCGTTGCTTTGCAGCCCAACTTCAGAGGAGAGCTTATTACTGCTGTGAAGAATTTTACTGAAGACTGTGCACAGTTCTATTCAGATTATGATCAGGCAAGTGTTTCTATTTTATTGTATTAAAAACATTTTTAAGGAACAGTGAGACCATGGAAAGGTTTTGGATTTGGCTAATTAGTGGGATGGGCCTCTACTTTTGAATAGGTTTCTTCTTCTTAAGATGGTGTTTGAGTTTCAGTGCAGAGCAGGATTGGTTGATGTTTTGCATGTGACTGATGTAAGTAATACTGGTAATCAGTTCTTAAAAAATTAAGAATTGAGGTATTTAAGGTTTTTGAAAAACATCTAGTTACCATGAGCAAATGTGAAGACTAGGATTAATGATAAATTATGTTAGAAGAGTTTTCTGATGTTGGTATATGTACGAGTAACTTAAGCTCTCACATTCTTTTTCATTAGAGTATAAATTAATGAAGCGGACATAATCTTGTATCATCTTTTAAGTAATGCTGACTTTTACTCCAAAGTCATCTCAAAAAATAAAGAGCTATGATTTCCTAGCTTTTATAATGCAATGAAAAAATTCTTCATTAAAAATACAATTAGTTGCCTCCTTTGAATTTTTAAAAATCCTTTTTAAAAAACTCCTAGTTCTAGAAGTTTGACTGTCGTCTCTTGGTTCAGTTGTTATCTGATCTGGGCAGGGGATCTGGAGGCTGAAAAAGTGTTTGAGGTTAACATTTAGTGACAATTTTGAAAATGCTGATTAGAAATAAGTTGTGGTTATTCTCACCCTCTAAATTAATGTGTTTTTGTTTGTTTGGTCTTATTTGGTTTTTTTTTGTTTGCTTGTGGGGTTTTTTTGTTTTTTTGGGAGGTATTTTTGTTTATTTGTTTTTTCCCTTTTAGACTGGGCCAATGGTGGTTGGTTTAACACCTCAGGAAGCCAGTGACAAGCTTACTATATTCCAGGTACTGTTAATTCTAAGACTCAACTTAATACATACTACAAGTGAGCTAACACCTAAAGGCTCTGAGAAGGAATCTCAGTGTCGTTGATAGATAGGGTTACTGATTTGGCAAGGTCTGATTTGTCTTAGTGAAAACTAATTTTTCTATGCATTTGCGAGGAATACTGTTTAAATTTAAATTTTTTAGGCGTTAACAGAAAGGCTGCATAGATAATGAGTAATGATTACTAGGTACAGTATCCTGATTAGAGCCTTCCCATAAGTTTAGTGTATTTGGCTATAGGCTATTCTTGTGTTCATTATTGTGTTTATTTTTTTGGTTGAAATCTGTCCTTGTAGCATTATTAATATCTATTCCTGCAATAACAACTTCTAATGCTTTTCCTTTTCCCATACCACTATTCATTTGTCTTCCTACTATGTTGCCTGAGTTATATTGCAATTGACAATTAAATTATGTTTTTCTTTCCTGCTTTAATGGTAGTAATTCTTCCTTCAACAGTCAAAAAAAGGATTTGTACAGCACACTTGGAGAGGTAGAATTTGCTGTATCCACCTTTTTTGCTTTGTGTGTCATGCTTCACCTCTTTCAAGTGCAGTCTTAACATTTATTGTTCTGTCACTGGCTTTCCTGTCAACTTCTAAAAATGTGCCTCCAAGCTAGCTAAAAGTTACTTTTCTTAAGAAAATTGTTGACAAGACTGTTGACAGTGTAAGCTGTTATTATCCCTCTATATCTTTCTATTATTTACTGGATTTTAGTCTAATTCATCTCTAATCATCATTTTGGATCTTAAATATTTACTTTTTTATTAACTTTTAAAATTTGTTTATTATTATTTAGTTATTTTCTTTTTGTTTTTCTTTCTTAGAATCGATGTGATAATCTCTTTCGGAAATACATTACTTGCACAGGTGGAGAAGATCTTTTTGGTTTGCCAGTTACTCAATGTCCTCAGCTGCTTGAAATAAAGAAGCAACTGAATCTGTTGCAGAAACTTTATAATCTATATAACACTGTCATTGACACAATCAGTGGGTACTATGATATTCTTTGGTCGGAATTAGACATTGAAAAAATTAACAGTGAACTTACTGAATTTCAGAACAGGTGAGAAACTACTGCTGTGTTAAAGCTGCCTAAAGTACTTCTTGTATATGATTATGATTGGTTAGCACCAGTCGTCATATATGAGCATGTGTTTATTTATTGAGGCATAAAAAATGTGAATTTAAATTGAAAAATGTATCAATTACCTATGTCATAAACTAAAAAAACCCCACTTAGATTCTAAATGTTGAACACTATTGTTCCTTAGACAGATTCTTGGCATATACTTTAATAATCTTGAAGTATACATTAAAATTGTTATTTATGTTATCCATGAAGGAAAATTTCAAAGTTTCACCTTTTTGCTGTAGTATTGTTGTTCATGAGAGACAGATTTATGCTTGATATCAGAGGCAAGTTAGTAAATTGCTGAATAATTTTTCTACAAAATGGATTATATTGCATGCAATAGAAGCTGAACTTTTCATCAAACCAGGAATAAAAAATTTAAAGAATGAAACCCTGAGGAACAAGGGTTTTGTAAAGGTCAGAGCAGTTCATACCATCAGTTTCACCAAAAGATGAAATCAAGATGTAGAACATTTCAACTGGTTTTGAAGATTGCTTGCAGAGAGTTATTTAAAATTATGAAGCTACACTCCCAAAGGGGAGGCTGTAAATGCCTACCCAGCTATCAGTCATTGAAATAAACTAGAAACAGATTTTCTCACATGGAGAAGCACATACACAAGCTCCAAACTTCAAGTAACCTGAATTTGGAAAGTATGCTGTCAAAACCATATGCTGTGGTTTTAGAGAAAGAGTATTTGAAACTTTTTGAAAAAGCTTGCTTTGTCTCACTGTAGGTGCTGTAAGCTCCCTCGTGCTGTGAAGGAATGGCAGCCTTTTCTTGACCTAAAGAAGACCATAGAGGACTTCAGTGAATGTTGCCTGTTGCTTGAGCACATGTCAAGTAAAGCAATGATGCCTCGGCACTGGAAGCAGATTATGGATCTCACTGAACACAAATTTGATGTGGAGAGTGAAACATTCAAACTCAGGAATATAATGCAAGTTCCACTATTAAGATATAAAGAGGAAATAGAGGTATTGTGAAGGAGGATATGTGGATACATGAAATCAACAATCTGCTTGTATAGTCTGAGTAACAGGAGCAAGAAGGAAATCAAAACATTTCTGTAGCAAGAACAGAGAAATGGACTATCACTTCAGGTTTTTTATAAAATGATGACACAAATATATGGTGGTGTCAACGTTAATTTATACCTTACTTTGAGACATTAAACATATGAAAAGTAATCACTATGTTATTATTTTATTCCCCCCAGAGTTGATTAAATTGCAATGTGGTATACAGATTATTAGCTATGGTGTTTGTATATCTGTAGACCTTTCCACTAAATAGTTGCTCCTGAGCCTAATGTTGCCTAATGTTAAAGGAAATAAGAGCTAGATTTGTGTATCAGGGACTAGAAGGATTAATAGCTGGTTTCAACATCCTGTTTATTTAAAAGGATATCTGCATAAGTGCTGTGAAGGAGAGCGACATTGAGCAGAAGTTAAAACAAGTGATAGCTGAATGGGATAACAAGATGTTTGTCTTTGCCAACTTTAAAACTCGTGGGGAACTTCTTTTAAGAGGTGACAATGTGTCAGAAACAATTGCAACCCTGGAGGACAGCTTGATGATCCTTGGTTCTCTCATGAGTAACAGGTAACAGGAAAGGGAGGGAGGGAATGAGAGACAGATAAAAATATTAGCAAAAGACTTTGATTTAGTGAATGAATGTATTGTAGAAAATAAAGTAAATAAACATCTAGATAAAATCTAAGCGCTTACTTGGCCTTGAACTGTTCATGGGCTAGTTCTTACTGTATCTAGTGTATCCCCTCAGTAATTGAAAACATTTAGATGCAGCACAGATTTCCTGAATAAACAGCTGAAAAGTTTTCATTGAGGAAAGAAAGTGGGGGCATGAGAGAACACTCAAGAAGGAGTTTAGGAGACTTCAGGAACTCTGTGAGTTTACAGCTTTCAAGATGCTGTGTAGTCCCTTTACCTTAGAGGGAAATTGAAGCCTTGCTCTCATCCTCCTTCTGTTGGAGCAGAGCTGTGCTGTGTACACCTTGTGCACACAGCAGCAAGTTGGACCTGGTTGGATTTAGAGCTGCCAACTAGCTGAATTAAGTTTTTATTCTTTCACTTGAAAAAATTTAAGCATAAAAACTAGTCTTCATCCTGTGAGTTATATTTTACTTTTCAAGAGTCTTGTTTTCTTGAAATAAGAAATGCCTCTTTTAAATTTCTTTTTCTATTTTTTTTTAATTGTAGATACAATGCACCATTTAAGACGCAGATTCAGAAATGGGTGCACTATCTCTCCAACACCACAGATATAATTGAGAACTGGCTGACTGTGCAGAACTTGTGGATTTATTTAGAAGCTGTTTTTATTGGTGGTGATATAGCAAGGCAGCTTCCAAAGGTTTCTAAACATGCTGTTTTTCAGTTTACTTATCAACATTTTAGGAATAAAACTAAACTGTGATATCATAATTGATGCAGTAACATAAACTTGATTTCTTTTAGTATTTAACAAAATTGGTCTTGCTAGGAAACTGGGTAAGCAGTGTCAATGGAAGGCATGGTGTGAGAAAGAATAATAAAATTGTGTGATCTGTTTGATCTTTTGATTTCTAGATTGTAAAGCTGATAACTAATATATGCTTAAATATATATTAGTGTGTGTAGTGTGTCTAGTAGTGCCTACCACTAGCATAGTAGTTCCTAGGAATCCTTATCTTAAACTTTCTTGCATGGCTTTTCAAATTAAAAATTAATTTTAGTTTTAGAAGAAAAATCTTCAGATTTGAAGCTTCAATTCAAGTATAATGAGTTTTCTGTCTTTTTCTCTAGAAATATAAGAGAAAGCACATAGCAGGCTTAATAGCAAAGTGTAAAATAAGCTATATTGTGTAAGCAGAAAGAATTGTGTCTAAGATGAAAAATTTCTAGAAGACACTAGTGAGAAGTTTGCTGTTGAGATTACTGGGTGCTGGTTCTGGAAACAGATGCCGTTTCCCTCTTCTCTCTTTCTTTCTCCATTTCTTCCACTCCGCATTCATTGTCATGTTTCAACAGGAAGCAAAGCGTTTCTCTAACATTGATAAATCCTGGGTGAGGATCATGACCCGAGCTCATGAAACACCCAATGTTATTCAGTGCTGTGTTGGAGATGAAATAATGGGACAGTTATTGCCACATTTACTGGAACAACTTGAAATCTGTCAGAAATCGCTCACAGGGTAAGATTACTATGAGACCACATTCTTGGCCAGATGGTTGTGCACTGTATAACTAGGGAAAGAGCAATTGCTCAAGTATTGTCCCATGAAGTTTGAAAAGATCATGCTCTTACTCTACTATGAATTCAGTTCAACTGAGCAAACAGTTAGCAGGATAATGCAAGACCTCCAAAGAAACTTCTACCAACTCATGGATAAGTATTTGATTTGTGGCTAAGGGGTCACTCACTGTCTATCTCTGTTGAAACCAAAGGTTTCAGCCTAGTTTCAATCCAGAAGGCAGTCTAGATTTGTGTGTCCCATTCACACTTTGCATACATCTGGGAGACATTCAGCTTGAGACATAGCAAGTAAAAGATTAACGTAAAAGTATTTTTTTTCAGTTTAGTTTCTTTTCTTTTTGCTGGTGTTTAGATTCTAGCAAATAATAAAGTTTTTCATGAAATGATTTCTGAATTCTGATAATAAAAGTAGATGCTTAACATGAATGTATGAGGGATAAAAATTGTCATTGGTACAGCTAAAAATTGTATAATAAATTGTGAGAAATCCCACTTTTAAAGAGGAAAGGATGTATAAATTAACCCAAATCACTTACCATCTACTCCCTCCTGGCTTCTCTACCAATTTTTAAAAAATGCAGGTATCTGGAGAAAAAACGCCTGCTGTTTCCACGATTCTTCTTCGTGTCAGATCCTGCTCTCTTAGAAATTCTTGGCCAGGCATCCAACTCTCACAATATACAGACACATCTGCTGAACATGTTTGACAACATTAAAACTGTCAGGTTCCATGAAAGGGTACGTACTGCCCACCCCTCAGTGTTACATTCCTTCACCTTAACAATTGTGATACTTGTGATACTAGAGAACTACTTGGTTGCATAAGGCATTCTACTGTTTTACTTTATTCACAACTATTTGATGCTGAGTAGCTTTCTCTATTTAAGACTTGTTTCATATCCTCACTTATGTCACAGTAAAACTTCATGTAGAATAGCCAAACAGAATTTGCACTAGTGCCTAAATTTCAGAAAAACCCACCCTCGTACAAAACTTTTTTCTGTGGCCTTCTTCTCAAATAAGCTTTTGAGTCTTTATGAGCTTACTTATATCTTTGCATTGTCTGTATTTGTATTTTTCCATTCATTTTTTGATTGTAAGAGAAAGTTATCTACGGTCTCTCCTGTTTCTGAGCTGTTCTTACTATTCCTTCAGACACAGTGTTTGAAGAACACTTTTCTTATGCCTTTTACAAGAGCAGATTGTAACATTTTTTTCCTTATGTATACATTTTCTTAGAAACTAATTACCTCCCCATGATTTGAAATTCCTTTGATTGTCTGTGTTCCTTAACTTTTCTTTTTGTGTTATTTTTGATTCTAAGGCTGTAAATTTTGTTTGGTTGTTAACTCACCAGTAAATGGGGGAAGGTTTCCTTTATTGTGATCGTAAAATGGATGTTGTCACAGAATCACAGAATGAGTCAAGTTGGAAGGGACCTCACTGGGTCATCTGGACCAACATCCCTGACCAAACAGGGTCATCCTAGAGCACATGGCACAGGATTGCCATTGAAACTTTACTGAGATTCAGGAATTGTCAATATATTAAGGTTTCTTTCCTTGTTCATGACTGTTTTGTTTAAAGCCTTTCTGCATAGTAAAGTAATGATTTAATAGTCTTTAAATTTCATTGAACAAGTTGATGTAATTAATTTGTTACTTAAACCAGTGTAATCAAGTGATTGCAGGAAAATACAAATTATTGTAAGGATAAATAATGTATCTATAAACACAAGATGTTTTTGCTTTTATTAGATATATGATCGTATATTGTCAATTAGTTCACGAGAGGGTGAGACTGTAGAGCTGATTAGACCTGTAATGGCTGAAGGTAATGTGGAAGTTTGGCTCAGCTCTCTGTTGAAGGAATCCCAGCTATCACTGCATCAAGTTATTCGCCAGGCAGCTATGGACATCCAGGAAACAAGTTTCCAGATTATTGAATTTCTTTCTACTTATCCAGCCCAGGTAATATCACTATTAAATGAATGAATAATTATTCACAGATATGCATCAGGTTTTTTCTTGTTTTGCATATGAAGTCGCAGCCAGTGCTAAATACAAAAATCACATTTAATTTTATTTGAATCATCTCAGTGTTTTAAGTTTCAGCTTCACACAGCTGAAGCCAAAAGAAGGCAACTTACCCTAAAGCTCCTGTTTAAAAAGGATGCTGAATGCAATAAATTAATATAATGAAGTTGACACTATTTCTTTATAAGCTTTATAATTGACTATTGGAAAAAAAGTAGTAAAGTTGTGTGTTTGTTCATATATACAGGATAATGCTATGTATTGCTCAAGGTTTGAAACTGAGAATAATGTTGAGGGAAAATTATTTTTTTAGTAGAAGCTTCTTTTGTGATCAGGAATGTTGTTGAAGATGGGATAAAGGTTCTGTGTATTACTAGAAAAATATTTCAAATTGAAGCACTAATTATTCATTGTTATTATTTATAAATAGTATATTTGTAACATATAGTATTTTTATATATACTGTAAATTATATTGAGCAGTTGTATAAGCAATGCACTGTGGGCAATATCTACAAGACTAAATTACAGGCTTAACTATGCATTTATGAATGCAGTTGGGACACACAAAACATGACCTCTGTATGAATGCATGGAAAGTAATTTTATACAGGTAGTAGGAGAACTATTTCTTTAATTTTTCTGTGTCTGTGGATGTACGTTTTAGGTGAAAGAGAAAAAATTATGAACATATACTTCTGTGTTTCCTAAGGTTGGGTTATTGGGCATCCAAATGATTTGGACAAGAGACTCAGAAGAAGCTCTGACTCTTGCCAAGCAGGATAAAAAAGTTATGTGTAAGACGAACCAGTTTTTCCTGGATCTTCTGAACACGTTAATAGATATGACAACGAAAGATCTGAGTCCATTTGAGCGAGTTAAATATGAGACATTAATCACTATTCATGTGCATCAGAGGGACATTTTTGATGGTCTTGTAAGTACTAAAAAATTAACAATGAATTATTAGGGGTTTTTCCACATGAAACAATGTGAAATGATAAGAAAATATTATGATACCTATTAATTGCTGTCTCATAAAGTAAATATTTAATTTCATGACTGTAATGATTATGTGTCCTGGAATATTATAAAAGTACTGCTGTTGCTTCAACCAAGTCTTAGTTTCCTTTTAACTAATCAGTAGGTTTTCCTCTCCCAAGCAATAGCAGAATTTTGTTATGTTTCATGTTGGTCCACTAAAGTTAATAGTGCCTCTGTTGCATAAAGGGACGTCTTTTTTCCTCACCCATTTTGTTGCAAGTAACTGTCCTTTTTCTGGACTGCATTATGAATTTCTACAAGTAAATAAAATGAATATAGAGTTATAGTACAGGAAAAAGTTTGAAGCTGATTGAAGCTGGTATCCTCTCTGTTCTAGTTTCAATAGAATACCTAATTATTACTTGGGGATTTCTTTATTCACTTTACACCTCATGCTGATGCAGGAGGCTAAAATAAGGAAAATGAAAGCACTTAGCTTAATCAAACTTAAAGCTAGCATACCCTTTTACCTATAGGAAGTCCTAGACCTGATTCTGAAATGGAGCTGTCCAAGAAAAGAATTACTGAGTTTTGGCCCATTAGAAAGGCAGGCATTTATCATTTCATTGTAGAATAATTTGGTTTTAGTTATAATAATTTTATGTAGAGTGTAATTTTTAGATACAAACGGAACGATGTTTTTTAAAAATCCTGTTTTAATATTCAATACAACGACTGTGACTTTTTCTCAGTTCTGTTGAACTCCTTAGATAGTATCAGCACCATGACACTGCCATGAAACATCTTTTTTCCCAATATGCCTATGGTTTCATGCAACTCTCATAGCAGTTTATAAAATCAAATATCACATTATGTACTTCTGACTCATGCAAAACTAGAGTGGTATAAAAGGAATGGCAATTTTAAGGTTAAACTGAAATGAGTCTTATTTGAGGCTTATGGATTGTTTATTTGTATTTAGAATTTTGACACACTTGTCTAAAGACTGAAGTTCCTCTGCCTAAGTATGTGATTGAGCAATAGTACATTAACAGTTTTTGTGGTAAAAATCCAGACGGATTCTCCACTATTCTTACTAGTTGTCCTTTATACCTTTCACTATGTTTGCAGTGCTGCCTTTGAATCTACTACTTAGATGACATAATATAAATGTGGAAGTAAATGTTAACCATGAATGCCACAGCCTTGTCTTCCTTCTCTTCCTAGTGCTGCATGCATATCAAGAGCCCTACGGACTTTGAGTGGCTGAAACAATGTCGATTTTATTTTAATGAAGACTCTGATAAAATGGTGATTAAGATCACTGATGTGAGCTTCACATACCAGAATGAATTCTTGGGCTGTACTGACAGGCTTGTCATAACACCTCTTACAGACAGGTGAGAAAGACTAATTTTATTCCTTTATTCTTTGCTACCAAACCTCAGCTTTTATAACAGCAATTTTGTCGTTCCTGTTGGATGCAACATTGATCTCTGCAGAGTTTATCCTTCACAGTCTTGTCAAAGTCAGTTAATTTCATATGGAATGCTTCAGTATTTTTGTTTCTTTGCTCTATAATATGAATAGTTTCCAACTTATTTTCTGCCCCATACATATTTGCATTGATCCCCCCATACATATGATGTATGTGACCTTCATTCTTACGTATGTGAAGCCAACCCTACCTGAAGATCTGATATATCCAACAGATAAAAATATGTAGAGATACAGGACAAAAGTAGGTGTTTATAGACAAGCTAATGAAAAGACCTAAGAAAAAACAGGCAGGGAAAAAACAAACTAATTCAGCTGCAGTACTTTGGAGATCTTTCATCTAAAAGGATGCTGAAAGAATTTCAATCCTATTAACAGAGATGTACCTGTCTAACTCAAATAGCACAATTAATGCTTCATAACATATCATTGGCTAAATAAGGGATTGTTTGTTTGGTTTTGATTTTTTTTTTCAACTATTCTATACAAAAAATTCTAGAGCTAGTCTTGATATATAATTATTAGCTGGTGTTTTGCTGCATTATGCATAGATGTTTAATTTATAAAAATGGGGTGCACTGTGTGGTCAAATTTTAAAGATGGATGAGAAAGGAAAGGTTAGATGTCTTTCATTATTGTACTCCACAGTATAATGTATTTCAAAACTACTCCAGATAAAATAACTCGCTATCCAAACTAATCAAATTAAGATTAGGCAACATCTCTGTATCTGCTTTTTTTCCTTCTTGTGATCTTTCAGGTTGCTGATAATTGAGGATCATCAGTTCTTTCACTTTAAGTATGATGAAAGGAACCTTAATATTCCCTGCATCAGAGACTGAGTGAAGGGGTTTTGTCCTTACTGATCTAAATTGTAATTAGTGGAATATAATTTCAGCACTTCCCTATTCTCCTTAAATCAGACCCTGTGTAAGTTCCTCTAGCTCTATACAGAAATCCATCTGCTGCAGCCTGATTGATTGTTGCCTTTTAGATGTTACATCACTTTGGCTCAAGCTTTGGGCATGAACATGGGTGGAGCACCTGTGGGACCTGCAGGAACTGGAAAAACTGAAACTGTGAAAGATATGGGACGGTGCCTTGGAAAATACGTAGTGGTCTTCAACTGTTCAGACCAGATGGATTTCCGAGGACTTGGGAGGATCTTCAAAGGTAAGATGTGCACCAAAGGTAAGCTGTTGACCAAATAGTCAATTGTTTTCTGGGTGCACAAAGCACAGTATAACTAGCTGGGCAGAGAAGGGATTGTTCCAATGTACTCAGCTTTGGAGTGGCCTCATCTCGAGTACTCTTTGCAGTTCTGGAGTCAGCAATACAATAGCATATAAAAATACTGGAATATATCCAAATGACAGCAAAAAGGATGGTGAAAGAGCTGGAGGACACGACATAAGAGGAACAGCTGAATATACTATGTTTGTTTTGTTTTGAGAAAGAGCGACTGTGGGTTATCCGTACCCTTATTGCTGTTTATAACTTCCTCACGAGGGAGAGTGGTGATGGAGGTGCTGATCTCTGATGTCTGATAATAGGACATGAAGGAATTGCTTGAGGCTGCATCAAGTGAAATTCAAGCTAGGTATTCACTGAGAGTGTGGACAAGCACTGGAACAAACTCTTCAAGGAAGTCATTGGGGTCTCAAGCCTGTTAGTGTTCAAATAATGCTTAGAAAACGATCGTATTTGTATGGTTTAACTTTTAGATATACCTTTGTGTAGTCAGGAGTTCCACTGTTTGATTTCCATGAGCCCTTTGTAAGACAGTCCTTTATATTCTGAGATTATATGATTTTATGAAATAAGTGAAAGTTTCAGATGATAAGAGGACATCTCTATGAGATAAGGTTGACACATAACCAGCAGATGATTTCAGCCTTTTAATAAATGCAAGTAATTACTATTTTGTTATGGGTATAAAGTACAGTTGCAACACTGTCTTCGAGAAATAGAAATGTCTGAAAACATGACACAATTTATGATAGGATAGATAAAGTCACTTAAAGTAATTTAAAGACAGATAAAATTACTTAAAGTCACAAGAAGATCTGACGCTATGAGGAGAAAATGTTGTGAAATTTATTGCTGAACTGGTAGGACTGGTGCTGAATTTTGACTTCAGTATTTTGTCTCATTCAAATATTGAAAATTCTGTCAGAAGGAAGTGCATGGATAGTGCTACACATGTTAAAAACAGTTGGCAGAGCTCACTAAATTTAGGTGCAGATGACATTTTTTTAGACACCTGAAATTGATACCTGTCAGTCATGGCAGATGTGAATTAGAGCTCAAATGGAGGTTCTTGAATACTGTGTTGTTGCAAGTGACTGTATCTATGATTTTGTTTTACTTTCCCCAAAAAATACAAGGAAGAATGCAGTTCTGACATAGACTGACCTCCAGCTTCTTTATCACTGAATTAAACTGTATTGTTCATTTTAGTATGTGAACGACCTATTGACAATCTGTCACATTTTCATAGAATTCCTGCAGGAATATTTACTGGGGGTAAAGAGAAACAGAAAAACATTCAAGATAGAAGAAAATGAGAAGAAATCAAAGAACATAGTATCCTAGGAAATCTTAAGGTCTTTGGGAATTTGTATATTCTTACTTGAAAAGGAATTAAAATTATTCTCTTTGCTCCTTTCCCAACCCTCAAAAATAAACATTTTTTCCCCTCTTCAAGTAATGTAACCTAATTTTTGGCGTGGAAATTGTGCCAAAAATGGGTTAAAAATGTAATAGTCATATGCTTAGTTGCTTTTCTCTTTGAAGGTCTTGCTCAGTCTGGCTCCTGGGGTTGCTTTGATGAATTCAATCGTATTGATTTACCAGTGCTATCAGTAGCTGCACAGCAAATAGCAATTGTGTTGACATGTAAGAAGAAACGTAAAAAGAGGTTTATTTTTACTGATGGAGACAATGTAGAAATGAACCCAGAATTTGGCATCTTTCTTACTATGGTAAGTATTCAGTAAGTTTCTAATATATCAGTGATGACTGTACAATAAATGAGTCTAATTCTATTAAGTGTACTTGCTGACTCTTACGTCATTCAGTTGTTAGAACTAAGTCACTAATAGTCTGAGAATCTTGAGCATTGCTGGAAAGACAGTTTACAGGGTCTTGTTTCAATAACATCAAGCACATTCAACTAAAAAATGCAGGCAGCACCATAAATACACATTATCTCAATTTCAGATTGCTTCTACATGCCGAATTCTGGCTCCCAAAGTATGTTTGTTTGCTGCAATTACAGAAAAAATACCACAGAGCTATAGATAGGAGTAGGTAGTAAAAATAGGACCTATAAGACAAACTCAGATTTGAAATGCTTAGGTGGAACATTTTTCATATCTCATGGATATAAAAGAGGCAACAATTCTGTAGAGATATGGTGATGAGATAGATAGAGATATGGTGATTGCCATGAAGCTAAGTCTGCAAGGCAATTAATTTTGACATGTGACTTAAAGCCAACTACAGTAATTTCACTATTATAAGCCGCACCATTTTGACTAAAATTCTGGTCCGAACCCGAAGTGCGGCTTATAATCAGGTGCGTCTCATATATGGACAAGGAACAAAAAGTTGCTGTTTTAGTTTGGAGGACAGTTGTCTGCTGAGAAAGGCAGGAGCTTCTCTTTGAAATGGAGAATGTAAACCCCCTCCCTCCAAATTATTAGAATTTTGAAATCAAGGGGCTTTCAGGCAAAGATATGGGAATTAGGAATAACAGTTCTTTACTAGGGAAATTAAAATAGAAATACAGTGCTACAAAGAAACAAACTCCAAACCCTGACAAAGTCAGAGTACAACCTGACATCCTGTCAGGCAGGGTGTTGGTAGCAGTTTGATTAAATGGTGGTTGCAGTCCCCTTGTAGTGACAGATGTGGTTCAGTTGAAGCAGTGGTTCTGTAGAAGGTGCAGTTTCCCTCCGGAGGTCCAGTGGTGATGTGGAGAAATCCAGTTTTCCTCTGGAGTCCAGTGGAGAAAGGGGCCCCCTTAGTGTCCCAAAACCTCTGGTTTTATCTTGGTAAGAAATGTTGAGTTCTTCCCCCTGGCTGGAGCAACTTCCAATGGGATGAAGTAATTTTATCAGTCATACAGTGGGACTCAATGGACCATTAGCAGAAAATGACTCGCTGGAGGAAGGATGGGTTGTGAAAAGATAAAGAACAATACCCCACCTGGTTTCAATGGATGGCTCATTAGCAGAGTATCTCCCGCAGAGATAAGGATCACTGCCCCCACCCTCAACAGATGGTGATAGAATAGATACCTTTTATCACATTCTGTATTGTAATGTGCGGCTTATAATCAGATGCGGCTTATATATGGACAAAGAATGAAAATTTGCCGATACCCGGAAGTGTGGCTTATAATCAGGTGCGGCTTATAATTGTGAAATTAGTGTAATTATTTTTACCTACCAAGATGGCATACTCCTTTGCTGATTCTTCTCTTTGTGCAAGGTACACTCAACTTCAACACCTGTTTTTCCTCTCCAGAATCCAGGATATGCTGGACGGCAAGAACTTCCTGAGAACTTGAAGATCAATTTCCGTTCAGTGGCTATGATGGTTCCTGATCGTCAAATCATAATTCGTGTTAAATTGGCTAGTTGTGGTTTCATTGCTAATGTTGTGTTGGCAAGGAAATTCTTTACACTGTACAAGCTGTGTGAAGAACAACTGTCAAAGCAGGTGATTATATTAATGGGATGCAACCTGATTTAGGAGAAAACTATCTATGGAGTCACAAAATATTCATGTGAGGAATAAGGAAAGGTTCATGTTCGCTAAGTAAGCTAAGAGACAATTGCAGTTTAGGAATGCAACCCTCTGCTGTCCTGGAAGATTACCTCCTGCTGCAGGTTGTTGGTGTGAGGATGGGGCTTTCATTCAGAACACTGCATATTATTAAGATTTAGCTTTAACGGATGGTGATGGCTGAGACAAGTAAAGGCTTTATCGTAGCCTTTGTTGATCTTACGGGGTGGGTTGAGAGGCATTAGGTTTGTGCTACCTGTACTTGTATAGATGTTTCTCTGTTTCCAAGGGCCACAGAGAATTCAAAATAATACTGATAAAGTATTTCTCAATAGTTCTTGGGAACCCTGTCTTGATTCAATGATTTTATGATTACGATTTTTTTCTGTCACACCTTAGATTTTAATAGAAGGTAATGGTAGCAGATTTGGAAAGTGATGTTGCCCATAGTTGTACAGTCTAAGAATAGGTGATGGATGTTTGGAGGCATTTGATACACATGTACCACTTTTCCTACATATCCGTCCATGTCTTAAATAGTAAATAAGAACTGTTTCATCCCTATTAACTTGGGGAAAATTTTCCCAAACTTGACATATCTTCTAGGTGCATTATGATTTTGGCTTGCGGAATATATTGTCTGTTCTGCGTACACTGGGAGCAGCAAAAAGAGCAAATCCCACAGATACTGAATCTACCATCGTCATGCGTGTTCTGAGAGATATGAACCTGTCCAAACTAGTAAGTTCTGAGGGCCTGATAAATAATTTAAACTGCACTGTGGAGCTATGTGATCACTAGAAGATTATATGTGACCTTTACACTGAAGCTATCTTGGAAATGTTTCATTCTCTGGCTGGGATAGAAATAAATTTCTCATAGTACCCTGTGTGGGGCTGAAGAGGGAGTGATCTTTCTGTTGCTTGACTTTCTACATGGGTTTAACCTTGAATTGTTCAGAATTTTTTTTACATATTTTCCCTGCTACCTTTAGAAGTAAGTAACAAAATAGATGTCTTTGCAGTAACTTTGCAGAAACTTTGTGCTCGAGTATTTAACCAGTCTTTTGAAAGAATCTGGTATTCATACTCTTGAGTACCATTTCACCTGTCTAAATAGCTAACAACCCTCTTCAGTTGCTGTGATACATAATTTTTTTTAACCAAATAAAATGGACAATTTTCTAAATGTTATTGCTAGAATCTACTATAAGAAATTCAGTCTGCATGTTACCGGTTTATTTTGACTAATAGAAGCATTACATGAGCTCCTTCTGCTGTGTCCTTCTAATTTTTAGTGCCTAGAGGATTATTATAGATGGTTACTTAAGTTCCCAAGCATTTCTTAATGTCTTCAGGACATAGGCATTGTTCTTTTTAAAGTTGATAAAATAAACAGAACAAGTTTTAATCTGTGTGGATTTTTGTTTTCCCTCATTTTCACTAGATTGATGAGGATGAACCCTTATTTCTGAGTTTAATTGAAGATCTGTTTCCAGATATCCAGCTTGACAAAGCAGGCTATCCTGAACTTGAAGCAGCCATTGACAAACAGGTGATGTTTCTCATGAACTGTGCTGCTCTAGCTTAACTATCATGAGGTGGCATCTAAGAAAATTCTTGTAGTGGAGTCTATCCAGCTGATGATATTATATATTACTATTTTGAGGAAGTTTAAGATTTTCATGTATCTTTGCCATTGGCTTATTATTATTAAGCTTGTACTTCAGGAGGTCACTGAATTGGAATTGTAGTGTTCTGTGGTTTTATTGAGTCATGGTTACTGGGCTCCAGTTTCAAAAATACAGGTATATGAGCTTGCCCGATGTGACCCAGGATTTAATATTTGTCTAAGGTCTTAAGAATTGGAATATGAACTTGAGAAAAGATTTACGTACAATGACATTTCTTGTAATTAATTTCCCATTAGATGTTTGTAACATTTCAGTAGGGCCTACTTAAGAATACGATGTATATTTATATAATAGACATATTATAGATGTATCCAATAGGTAGGTTATAATGAACATAGAGACTGATTTACCTTATTTTTCTGAATACATATTTGAATACCAAATATATCTTCTTTTTCCAACATTTTTTTTTTTAATATACACAAAGCCTTTACAAAGAATGTAGTGATCTGCTGATGATTTATCTATATCTATCTATTTCTGAAGGCATCAAAGTAGATTTTGCCCTCTAAAATAATAGTTATTTGGTTTTCTGTCACTGTCCCTTAGGTGGAGGAATCTGGCCTTGTTTGTCATCCTCCTTGGAAACTGAAAGTTATCCAGCTTTTTGAAACCCAGAGAGTAAGGCATGGATTGATGACACTAGGACCTAGTGGTGCAGGAAAAACTACCTGCATCCACACCTTAATGAAAGCTATGACAGGTATGCTAGTAATTATATTATGAACTGTTACTGAACAGTTTACACTGTAAACTTTAAACCCCATTCTTTATTCTCAGAAAATCTCAATTGCTTCACTGTGAGAATATATTTCTGGAAGAATTAGTTTTTGTGTTGAGATACTTGCTATTCTAGTAGTATCTTTTAAAAGCTTAAAAATGTCTGTCATTCAAAGCCACATGCTTCATGTGCTTTTCTCCATATTATCATACTTTTATCAGAAGTTCTTGTTCCAGATGGATTATGAAAGAGGAATACAGTCTAGGTAGGCAGCTCAGACAAGTGATTAAAGCATCTCCTGGGTTTTGTTGAGGTAATGCTGAAACCTTTTGCTAATCATAAGTATTTAGGTATTTTTTAACACAGTGCACAAGACAGAGTCTTTGCAATATCAAATAACTGGTTTTATAAACATAAATTCCTGATTTAGGCAGTGCAAAGTCTCCAAGGGTATTAATTTTGTGTCCTGGCTGGGGACTTGAAGACTGTGTGTGGTTTTTTTGTCATCTGTGTTTCTAAATAAAAACATTAGTTGAAGAATGTCTGCTTGATCTTATTAAAATAAAAGATCATAGCTTGGGGAGAAAACCATCTCTTTTGAGGTAAGCTTGTGTTGCCCCATTTCAGAAGTTGTTTACGTGATTTTCCAAAAGTGAATAATTTCTGTAAAAAATATTTCATTAAGTCCCGCATGCATGCAATACTGCGCTGTGCTTAAGAAGCACTGTAAGCTCTACATTGCAGTGGAAATGACTGTTCCATTGTAAAAAAAAAAGCTGAAAAACAAAGTTGCATTGCACTGTTTTCCTATCTTTTTGCCAACCCTGAGATGTGAATTACTGCCAAGATAAATCCATGTCACTACTTTTTACAAAGCTGATCTTCTCACACAACATAATGAAATACTGAATTACATGATCTGTCAGGCTTCAATCTTATATGTTAGTGAAATCTGATTGTAATTAAGATATTTTAAAATTTGTAATTTTTCCAGCACTTTCTTTCAACATCTTACTACTGGCTCCTAGTTAAGTTTTAATATTGGATTTTAAAAATATGTCTGGCATAGTAGTTTTTAGGCTGTTGCTAATGAGATAAAAATAAAGGTTATATGATCATGGTATAGCTAGATAGAATTTATCTGTCTAAGAGAATTCACAAGAATATACCAGTTGTATACTTTATCTATTCTAAGATGCATGCAAGTGCACAGAAGGCCAAAATAATCAATCCTCTGTCTGGTGTTTATTAATTGGGTTTTAAAAATATGCATCCAAACCAAATATTTTAAAGCTCTATTGTTTGATAAGCCTTCAAAATACTAGAATACTTGAACTAAACCTAGAATAGATTTCATCTTGATGCTTTTCTCTTTGCGATGAAACTATGAAAAGTGAATTAATATTCAAATGTTTCAGAACTTCATTCTACTTTTTTTTTATGTCTCCAATTAATGAATTTTATATAGCAAGATTTGTATAGCAAGAGAAGTTTTTCAAGTAAATACACATGTTATTATAATTATGGATGCACATTAAAGCATACATTTGGGTATAATGTCAAAGTTCTCTTACTGCTGAAAAGAAATGTTAAATGTAACTGGTGGTCTGCTTTCATAGATTGTGGACAGCCACATCGTGAAATGAGAATGAATCCTAAAGCTATAACTGCTCCACAAATGTTTGGACGCCTTGATGTGGCAACAAATGATTGGACAGATGGAATATTTTCAACGCTCTGGAGAAAAACTTTAAGAGCGAAGAAAGGTATTGTGGTGGTTTGACCTTGTCTCTACTCCAGGTGCTCACCAAATTGTACTACAACTGCTTTTCTCAGCTGGATAGGGGAGAGAAAAGAAATGGATAACAATTCATAGTTGAGATAAGGCAGTTTACTAAAGTGAAAGGAAAAGTTTGCGTGAACCCAAACAAAGAGTAAAATAAAGTTTGCTCTCTACTTCTCATCAGCAAGTGATGTTCAGCCTGTTGCCAGGAAGAAGGGCTTCAGCACACACAGAGATTGCTCCTGAAAGCAAACACTATAAATAAGAGAAACCCCACCCTCCTCCTCTTTTCCTTAACTTTTTTATCTGAGCTGATGTCATATAGTATGGAACATCCCTTTGGCTAGTTTGGGTCATCTGGCCTGGTTGTGTCCCCTCCCAGGATCATGCCCGTCTCCAGCCTCCTGATGTGGGCAATGCTAAGAGACAGCGCTGATGCTGTTCCAGTGCTGCTCAGCAGTACCCAAAACTCTGGTGTGTTACCAGCACCTTTCCAGCCACCAGTGCAGAGCACAGCGCTGGGAGGGCTGCTGTGAGGAAATGAAGTTCAGCTCAACCAGACACAATACAGGCATGATGAGAAAGACTTCCATTCAAAATAAAACAAGATAAAACCCTAAGCTTCAGGACAACTTTATTAAGCACATTAGCAAGCACTTTTTTTCTGACATGGAAGCATTGGGAAATTGCTGGAGGAACTCTGTCCCTTTTACACTCTCTACTCTAAATGCTTTGTGTTCAAACTGTGTAGTGTAACAAATACTACTTCACTGCATTTACTGAATTCTCTCTTTTGTATATTAAGTCCTCATATAGAAGGAAAGTAGAAGATAAAAGTCAGTTGCCTCAGCAGTGGTATCCTATAAAAAACTTTTGGTGCTGTCAGGATTTCTACCTGTTCTCCAGCTGCCATATTAAAAGGAAATAAATCTTATCAGTTGTATCATACCAGCTAGCCCTGCACATACACAGTCCATCTCAAGTGGCACTAAATAATTCTATTTAGGAAGCCAATTTCTGCGTAAAATTATGCTGACATATATTCTTAGACTGCTATATTAACTAAAAGAGTGGCCTTGATGTTTGAGGCTAGATAGCTTTTGCCTTTTTGTCTGAGAATTGGTATTTGATCTTACCATTACACCTTAAAAGAAAAAATAAAAGAAAATCATAACACTTGTTTCACTATTTTCAAAAATTCTTAGTCTTCAGAAATACAGATACTTTTAAAATAGAAAATGCTTTTCAATTTAAATTTGGTAGGCTTGTTTCCAATCTAGAAATGTTACACCCTTGAGAGTGCAACATAGCATTAACTGTTTCTTTTTTACCTTTTCCTTCGAGATGGAAATCTGTGTTAGCACACTCAAATGACTTCCTCGGATTTACTCTGTAAGAGTTCTGTGATATCTCTTTATGAGTCAGACTTCAGACCAACTCATGCTTGAGATGCCTGAACTGTAGCTATAAACCCTCCACATATCAAAAGTTTATGGTCTGTTTCATATCTGCTTGGTTCAATGCTAGCAAAGCTCCAAGCCACCCAGGCCTTCATAATAAGCAGGGACTCTGAAGGCAGCTGGACCATCTCTGGCTGAAGGGCTGTCTCGCAATGCGCGGTGGGGCTGTCTGCTCCCTAAGGGATAGGCAGCCAGAAGCCAAGGTGGAATCTCTTTCCATCCAAGATCTGTGCTCAGTACCCAAATGAGGCAATCAGAACAGACCCAGATCTCACCAGGAAACACAGGCAGGCTTTAAAATACCTTTTTTTTAGTAAATGGAAAACAGTGGAAAAACTTAAAAGGAAGCCAGATCGAGTTTAGGGACAGGAAAAATAACAAGATTCTTCCCCTAATGGACCTCTTTTACATATGACAGCATGCACACTACAGTAAATTCATGAATACAAGCCGCACTGAGTATAAGCCGCATCTCTGGGTGTTGGCAAATATTTCGGTTTTTGTCCATAAATAAGCCGCACCCGAGTATAAGCCGCTCTGTCGTTCGCAGCGAGGACCTGCGTACAACAAAGTTGCCAAATAGTAACAGAACAGCGGCAGGGTGGGGTTTACTGGCTCGGCTCGGGCTGTGCAGGCTCCGCCCGCTCGGGGCTGCCGACGGGGCCAGGTAGCCCAGCCTGGTGCTGCCGCTTGGCAGGGCCACTGGGGGCCAGCCACCACTGCCGCTGGGCTCGGTCACCACGGCCTGGCGCTGCCCTGTGGTGGCAGGCAGGGATGGAGCCCCCCGCCGCCTCCCCGAGCCGCGGCAGTGGTGGCCTGGGTCCCCCACCGCCTCCCAGAGCCGCGGCAGTGGCGGCCCGGGTCCCCCTCCGCCTCCCAGAGCCACGGCAGTGGCAGCCTGGGTCCCCCGCCACCTCCCAGAGCCGCGGCAGTGGCGGGCCAGGTCCCCCCCTGTCTCTCCCCCGGGCTGCGGCAGAGGAGGGAAGGAAAGAGCTCTCCCTCCTGCCTGCAGGCAGCCAGGCTCCACCCGCGGTGCAACAGAGTAACAGTTTGTAACAATCGCAAAATGCTGACTTTGCAGCTGCTTGGCTCGGCACTCTGGCTAGCACTTCTGAGGTTGTAAATGTCAGAAAATTATTCACATATTAGCCACTCCTGAGTATTAGCCGCATTTCCGGTTTAGGAGCAAAATCTTAGTCATATTGGTGCGGCTTGTATTCGTGAAATTACTGTATTTGAAAGAGTGATTTTTCAATTGTTCCTTTCATTTAATTTCTCTACATTTATAAAACCCATTGGAAATGAATGGTGTTTAAATTTAAATATATCTATAGTCTTTATCTTCTTTATGTTGTTTCATGTAACGTGAAATAAACCTAATTTATTACTGTCTTGAGGACTGGATGCATAAAACTCTTTCAGAGTATTAAAAACTGGTGACTTTTGCTGATACCACTTTATGTACTGAAGAATGGAAAATTATTATCAATTGTTGACAAAATGAGGTACCCAGATGAAATTGAGTGATGGAAATGGTAATTGTATTAAAAGCTGAGATTGTGGCTGTGTGCATGAATTCAGAATTAGTTAAAAATTTGTTTGCAGAGAAACAAGGTCCAGAGAAACAATAAGAAGCTGATCCTTGAAAGAAGCTAGCACTTCATCCACAGACCTTTTTATCTGTTGTGTTGGATTATAGGTGACCATATCTGGATAGTTCTTGATGGTCCAGTTGATGCTATTTGGATTGAGAACCTTAATTCTGTCCTGGATGACAACAGAACTCTAACACTAGCAAATGGTGATCGGATACCTATGGCACCAAACTGCAAAATAGTCTTTGAGCCTCATAATATTGATAATGCCTCTCCAGCAACAGTTTCAAGAAATGGGATGGTATTTATGAGCTCATCAGTTCTCACCTGGAGTCCTATCCTTGAGGTACAGCAAACAGCTAAGTGCCTGTATATGTATGGGAAGTTTTACTGGTTAGTTCTTCAACACTTCACTCTTCTTACTTTAGGACCTATTTTTGTGCCTTTTGCTATGAAATCCCTTTTTCTCTGTATAAACTTGTAGGTCAGTACTTAAAATAGCAATGTTTCTGGTAGTTTATACAAGAGTGAGTAATTTTTTAGAGGAACATAGTTAACATATTACACTTTTAAAAATATGGCTATTTTACTTTGAGAAAAATTTGTAACTAAAACTATTTTGTGCAATTGAAGGATAACTCAGTTTTTAAAACACTAACTACCTGGCAGCCCATAGTACAACTTCAGACCAAGGAGGAAAAAAGAGTAAAGGTGATTCAGGGAACTTAAAATCCTCAAGAAAGTATCAATTCTCTTGATATTTCTTAAAAGTTATTGCAGTTGGGATTTAGAAGCAGTGTGAGGTTAGACCTCTGGTGCTTTGGGCACCAACTTCGTTGGGTTATCTTCTTAAATGAGCAAAGCAGCTAAAAAGTTGTTTATTGCAGAACCAAAGTCACAGACATTAAATTAAAGTTCATGCTAAGTTTTGGTATAAAGTCTTACAAGCAGAAGCTGCTCCCGGAGGTCCTGGTGGGGCTGATGTTGCTGCGGCAGCTCCTGTCTTCTTCTCGGGTGTTGATGGTGGCAGCGAGCAAAGCAAAGCAAAATGGTAAAGCAATGGCAAAAAGCACTCGCTTTTCCCAATGCATGTTCTTATATGGAATCTTTTTAACAAGCTAAGGCACAAACTTGGACCACCACTCCTTAACCTATTAGATTTCTAGTTTCTTAGCAAGCTAGGTAGCATAAAAACTAAGCATGTGGTCTATTTCTATTTGAAAAATGTAAGCAATATTCTTATTATGGTTCTATTTTGTCTAAAACTATGTTCCTGGAGCCTCCACTGAAAACACTAGTATATTTTTTAACCTTCACTAGAACTCGTACTCCTACTCTGACATCTGAAACCTTTTATTCACTAAAAGCAGTAGAGCTCATTCTAAAACTTACTTACTGATTAACTTAAACTTACACCTCTACTTTATGTGTGGGTGGCTTAACATACTTCTATCCATCCAAAGGTTTTAATTTAATCCCTGCACTCTTATTTCTCTCTGAAGAGTTCAGAGAGACCCCCAACTCACTGACTTCAACAAAGCAGAAATAAAGTCAGTGCAGCATCAAAGAATGTAATTTTAAAATTTATGTTGTTGCTTGGTTGTCTGTTGACATTCCTAGAAGCAAAGTCTCTGAAGAACCAGGCAACAGTTTCTGTCTCTCTGGCATGGAATGAATAATTCAGAAAAAACATGTTTCAGGTGTGTTTTAGAGTGAATAGCCAGCATATAACATCTTGAAATATCAGTGATTTTAAAAGCCTTTTTTTTCTTTTGTATGTCATCTTTCATCTCCCAAAACCCAGTAAAAATAAATCTTAATCTTGACAGAATGCTTATAACAATATAATGAATGACAAATTCTGATACTTGTGCATACCCTATTTTTCATGTAGCAAAAATCTTGGTAAAGATGAAATATTAGAGTTCCCAAAAATCTACCTAATGTTCCAGAGTAATAGATGTCAAAAAGGCTTTTAACATTTAATTGCAGTTTTCTTCTCTTCTAAAAAAACAATAGAGACAACAGTAGTTAAAAAAAAGTTGATTTCTGTTTTTTTTTCTCTTAAGCCCTATATTGCCTTAGAAATTTATCAGTGGACTACTCAGGATTAACACCTTTAAAAATAAATAATAATTTGTTGTCTCTGCATTTCTTCTTGTCTGGGTTATCTTGTTGAGAATGTTTGGTTGATATTATTTTGCTTTGATAAAGCATGGATTCTCTCCTGAATATCAAAACTGAAAACTTTCTCATGTGTGTCTAAGATACTGATTGCTGTGATCATACAGATAATTACTTTCCCCTGAAACCCAAGTTATATTTGGTACATTTCAGTATAATTGCAAACTAAATTCCTTTGTATGGGCTTTAAACTTTAAGATAGGAATTATTTACTGTTTATGAAATTGGAATGTCATCCAGGAGTTTGTAGTGTATTTGTTCTCTGATTTTTCTGACTCAAAAGAACATAAATTTATAGGTTACTATGTGCTAACAGACTTAACTTTGCTGTCCTCCTTTCTAGAATGTATCACATGAAACTGCTTATAAAAATGCTTTTTAAAGATTAATGTTCCACTGTGCCATTCACTCATTTCATTTTCCAAATCAAATAGGATACCAGTGGAAAATGCAACTAATTCACACCTAGTGTTTCTTAACTAGTCCTAGCTAGTCTTAGCTAGGCCTCACAATAACTTCCAGATGTCAGCCTTTTGTAGTGATTACTCTCTGTTATTCTCAGATTTCTTATTTCTTTAACCCATAAAGGTTCTCATGCTTGTAAGTTTTATATAGTTTCCTATTTATAACCATGTTTCTTCCCCACAAATCCCTAATTTGTCAGGCAATGGAGTAAAAGTTGGCTTATGGCACAGCCTAGAACCACTATCCTGAGCAATTTAGAGGTTTCAACCCAGACAGAAATCTAAAGAGACAGTATGCTGTAGTCCAAGCCCTGGGTGCCAGGCAGTGCTGGTGCCTCTCTTTGGGACTGGAGACAGTGGAGGCCCTCTGGGAAAAGTGAAGCCAGGGGATGTTTTTGGTGAACAGAAACTATCAAGGTGAGGAAGGCCATAAACTTGTGATTTCTGGCAACAGACACAAGTTTTCTTTTCCACCTGCAGATCTGAAATGTCAGGTCAGGTATAATGCCCTGGAAATAGGTGAAGAGTAGGAGGAAAAGGAATGGCGCTGTCATCAGATATTCCTTTCTGTGTTGGAAACACCTGTGTCCTGTGGACTTGTTGCAAACTTGGAGGTTTGCTGTTTGTGAAGAACTAAGGGCTGCTGCAGAGGGCTGATACTATATTTTTCTAGTAGTGTCTGAAGCTTTTTCCATTTAGGATGATATTAAATCACATGGAATTTTCTGTTCAGTCACAGGTCTCTGCAACACTTGAGAATCATCACTAATTCATTTGATGAGGTCCTTTGCCAAGTCCAATATATTTGTATTCTTATTATGAAAAAAGTGTTTAACAAGTTTCCTAAAAAACTGGCTGGTAAAACTTCAGTTTTGCCAGTGCAAATACACGCAGTCAAAACAAGTGCCTTATGTATGTTACTACCCAGTTTTACTTTTAAAAAAAAATATTTTTTAAACTAATCTGGATACTCAGGAAAGTGTAAGTGTAAATTATGCATCTAGGACAGTGGCTCCCCTGAGATCCCATTTGTGTTGTTCCTTTCTGTGCTTACAACACTGTATAGGGCCTACTGATGTTAGGTTCTCACAGCTCTGCCTTCTTGCATTGCTTAGTTTGCAGACAACCACTTCTTGGATGTTAAAATTGTGCTAAAGATTCAGCTGCAAAGACAGCAGAAAGGAAACATTTTATTTTGCATTATCACTCATGATTTACCTCCTCACTTTAAAGTGAGATGCAGGCTAAATTTAGTTGTGTTGAAGTGTTTTCCTTAATCCAAACCTTATGGTTTTAGTATATTTTGGTTACAGAAACAGACTAAAGAAAATAAACCTTTTTTTTTTTTTAATTTTGGAATGCATAAACAAAATTATGTTCATTTCACCATGAAGTAACCTTTCCAGCTTCCCTTCCTTTCCCCCTTATAGAATTGCCTAGAAAATTGCAGCCTGTTGTTGTTTATAATTTGCTCCCATAGCATTTGGTTTTTTTTGTTTGGTCTTATATCATAAATGAAATATTTTGATGTCTTTTTTGGTATACCTCCCTTTAAATCTATTTCTTAATGCAATATACAGTAATTTCACTGTTATAAACCACACCATTTTGACTAAAATTTTGGTCCGAACCCGGAAGTGCAGCTTATACTCCGGAGTGGCCAATATATGAACGAAGTTCAGAAATTTGCCAACCCGGAAATGCAAGCCTGCAGCAACCCCACCCAGAGCGGTGCCCGCACGGCCCCGAACCGAGCCAGTAAACCCCGTGATCCTGCGATTCTGTTACTAATTGGCAACTTTGTGAAAGTTGCACGTGGATCCTCGCTGCGAACGAAAGTGCAATTTATAATCTGGTGTGTCTTATATATGGGCAAAGAATGAAACGTTGCGGACACCCAGAAGTGCGGCTTATAATCAGGTGCGGCTTATACAGTAATTTCATGACTATAAGGCGCACCTTGCTAATTCTCAGATACTGAATGAAACATAGTATTTGCTCATATTTCAGAAGAACTTGAACATGACTAAAGACAAATATGAATAACTCAGGAAGTTGTTGTATATATTTTTATTTTTGACCCTTACCATTCTTAAACAAAAAAATATAGCGGTCTAGTTGGATGCATTGTTATGACATAGGCAACTTCCAAGTTCAGTGAAATAGTTCTCAAACATTTCACATTGCTTTTCTCATGTAATGTGCTTCTTAAGCAGATTTTGCAAAGTATTTGCAAAAAATGTACTGGATCCATTACTTGTCAACCTTCTCCAAAGCAAGAGCATCTTATCAGCTTTTCTGCTTACCCCTAATATTTTTTGAACAATCAGTGAATTTTTGGATATCTGTTTAAAATACTTCTGCCTTTTCATTTTTATTACTTTGTTTTCCACCTACCCATTTCTAGAAAGGTTTTTCATATATATCCTAATTTTTAATGAGTCTCAAAATTTATTTACTTTGGGAAGTAAAAGTAGAATTTCAAAATATTATGAAGGTAGTAGAAAGAAACATAGAAACACAATGTAGCTGAGTTTGGAAAGGACCTCTAGAGATAATACAGAATACAACATTAGTCAAGTCAACCTACAGGAGGCTGTTGAAGGTCTTGTTGAGTTCTGAGATGGAGACTCCAGGAGCTCACTGAGAAGCCTATTCCAGCTTTAACTACTCTCACAAGAGAAAATGTTTAAAGCAAATTTAATTTTAATTTACTCCTAATTTTGTTTTGAGTTTTGGGGAAGAATCTGCAAGTGGTTTTGCTGGTGATTTTATTTAATGTAGGAAATAAATTTATGGGATATAAATGAGAAGTATTCTGCCCTGCAGATGAGAGAAAACTTCAGGGTAACTCCAAGCATCATGTTATTACTTTAAATTAAATGCATCAAAGAATGAATCCTATTCTATGATCTTAAGAAATGGACAGTTTTACTCAGGTTTTGTTTATACATCATTACAGATACCGAGATACACAGTAAGAACACAACACACAGCAGTAGACCTCCCCCCGATAGCCTGATTTTCTTTTGTACATATGCGAGATCTTTCAGGTTATCCTCTATCCCTGTTAGAAATAAAGTGAAGAATAAATCAAATTTTTGTTCAATACATGCTGTATGGTTTCTTTGCAGAGTTTTTGGGATACCTTTCACAGCTGTTGTGATTAAAAAATATTTGAAAAATATGATTTTTGTGCTATTGAACAGTTTTTTCTTTTCAGTTCTCTTTGACATCCAGTAGGAATTATGCATGCTTGAGTAAAATTTGACCTTCTGTTAATTAAACACTGCCTAATGGAAACTTAACTTCCACCCCCTCTTCTCCCATTCTGCCTTCAAGAAATGAACATTCCATGCTTCCTGAACCTTTTGAATTACTGTACTTGAATTTACTGAGACTTGCATTGGGAACTAAATTTGTTTTCTTGACATGCTTTGCAACAGGGATTTTTAAAAAAATATTCCTTCCAAGAGGCTGAAATTCTACGTCAGCTGTATTCTTCATCATTCCCAGACTTGTACCGCTTCAGCACTCAGTCTCTGCACTGCAAGACTGAGATGTTGGAAGCCTTTGTGATTATGCAGGGCATTAATATGCTGCATGGCCTTATCCCACCTAAGGTAGGTAGTGTGAATGTTTTTACATATACTTAACACATTGAGATAATTTTAAGTAACAAAGTTTTCTCGTAAGGGACTCTTTGATGACTTGGAATGTCATCAAAGTGGAGATGCAGGTTAGTAAGGAATACCTTATATTTCTTTAGAAAGTAATAACTGGGATGTGACCTCTCCCACAATCTCACATTTGGATTTGGTGTTGGGCACTGCTTTATATTAAGCATGTGGAACATGCATTGACAGTTTTTCTTTTTTTGGATGATTTGTTATTGGTTTGTATTGATTCTGTCTGGTCGTTGAAGACATCTCTGAATTTATATATGACTGAAGACTTCTAACCTCATGTTACTAATGATTTATCAAGTAGAGTTTTCAAACTGTTGAAAATTAAAACCTAACTCAATCCTTCAGGAGCAAGGTGGAGAACTGACTCCAAAATTCTTGGAAAGGCTGTACGTCTTCTCTCTCATGTGGAGTGTAGGAGCATTGCTGGAGCTGGAGGACCGATGCAAAATGGAGTACTGGCTTCGAAACCATGCAGCAGTAAAGCTTGATCTTCCCTGTATCCCAGAAGGCAGTGATGATACAATGTTTGATTATTTCGTGGCATCTGATGGTTAGTAACTCAGCAGGGTGATATGGGGTAGAATTGAAAATTTATTTTAAAATTGTGCTTCTTTTAGAGAATTAATTTAGAAGTATTTTGTAGCTTACTTTCTTTTGTGTCCCATAGCAAGTTTTGTTTTATGGCTGTACTTTACTGGTGGGGTTGTGTTTAACTTTTTAGATTGTGGATATATTGCTACAAAAGCTGCACGGACTTTGTGGTGATGAATTGTCAAGTGAACATAAACAGATAATCCTTGTTTTTACCGTAATTTATGTAGGAAAGAGGAGTGAGCCTCTTAGATACAACTTGAGGGATTCTATGATTATATGATTCTATAAATTTTAGTGTGAATACACAGTGAGGGATTACTGTATATGAGACAGAAGTACAGACAGATGAGTGAGCTGAATGGAAAATAAAGGAAGTGATGATGCCTAGTATTTCTAAAACACTGACTTAATTTCTTTCTTATTAGGTACATGGATGCACTGGAATACACGTGTTGAAGAGTATGTATATCCCAGTAGTGGTACACCAGAGTATGACTCAATTCTTGTGCCTAATGTTGACAATGTGAGAATGGATTTCCTTATTGAAACCATAGCAAAACAGAGCAAGGTACTTTTTCTATATTTCATATCAAAGCACTGCCAACAGTACACATGATAAAAGTTTTGGATTAGCAGTGAAATATTATGTTATTGAGAAGGAAGAACTTCATTTTTTCTTTAGATATAAGATGGTGTTTCCAGAAGCTACTTTCATGCAAATATGCTTGAACTCTTGAGTAGTCACTGCTTCCAGACTTTTTTGTCTTCCCCTTGCCCCTTCATTCTGTCGTGGAAATAACTGTAATTACAGGTGAGATCAGGTTAGAATGGAACTAATATTTTCATGTATTGATGGGAGAGGGAGAAGCACACAGGTCAGGAGGCTCATATCTGCTGATTGAACTCGGTTGCAGAATTCAGGTAGCTTTAGGTTATGAAACCCTATTCTTCAACAGAACTGTGTAACATAAGAAATTGAAATTTTACAGATACTGACTCTCTAGCTGATTAATCCCTTTTTCAAGTAATTAACTCCTTTCCTTGTTTGATTGTGCTGGCTGACATGACCATTAACTGCAAATATTTTTAACTTGTCAGGCCTGCAAAAATCAAGAGACATTAACTATTTTATTTCTGCATGTCTCTTGTAAAGAGTTCACTTAACATAACTTTTCTAGTTTCGTTTTTGTTTGAAGGATAAATGGGACTGTTTAGCCTCTGCCAAGACACACAGCTCTTCTGTTTCATCTTATTTCGATGTTGTCTTTGTCTAGGCTGTCCTACTAATTGGTGAGCAAGGAACTGCAAAGACTGTTATAATCAAAGGTTTTATGTCAAAATATAACCCTGAAAAGCACATGACTAAGAGCTTGAATTTTTCATCTGCAACAACCCCATTAATTTTTCAGGTATAGTAGTCATTAATCTCCTCATACAAGATGGTTGGATTCAGAGAATGTTCTGATAATTTGCCAGGAGGATTCTTCTGAAAGTGATTTTGAACAATAAAAAAGCACCTGTTTAAATGATCCAAGTGTTCTAATGCATGATTTAAGACTTCTGTAAAAAAATTGTTTCTTCCAAATTTTTCTGTAGCTATTGAGCTGTTCTTGGACTTCTAAAATACCATGCCTATTATTTTCTGCATCATATTATGTTTTTGTGTCAAATATATCAGTTCTCACTAACTGGGAAGAACTGTTAGATTTCATTAAACACCATGGGTAAAATAAGTGCTACCCACAACAGTCTGTCATTAAAAGTGTGCTATCTGCAATATAAGTTCCAGTCATTCCAATTACTCATTTAAAAAGTAACTCATGCAGTGCAGCTGCTCTACATACAATTATGAATGCTTAAGTCCCAAACTGTACTGCCTGTCCAAATTTCTACCAAGCTATTTTGAATAATTTCAAGTGTTTTTAACCTCCTGGCAATATGTTTGGGGAATATTTTTAATGCAGTCTGGTGAACCAGACCGAAGCACTGTCTGGGCTGTAAGTGCTGTCTATAAGTTTGATGAATCACCTATTTTTTGCCTGTATAGCACAGTAGACACTACTAACATGTTATATAATATACAAACATGTAATTTTGGTCTAAATTTCCTTAGGATTTTTTCTTCTATTTATTGGGTTATAAACAAAAAAGTAACGTATTTTTTATTAAGTAAATGTAGATTTAATTGGTGACAAGTGAGAATCCGATGATTAGGACATCTGAAAGAGATGTGCAAGACTAACTCAATTCTCATGTTAACAATCTAGATCAAAACATTCTGTTATGACACATGCTTTAAAATTACTCTAACTTCTTAAAATCTTGTTCTAACTGATGCCACTTGTGTAAGAAGGCAGGAGCCTTGGCATAGTGTGAGAATACAGATATTTAGGTTTATACTGAAGAATAATTATGTGCGGTTAAGTGAATTTTCTTAGGATAGAGTAAATAAAAACTAGACCTTAGGAAGAACAGAGAAATGAAAAGATGATGAACACAACAGTAGTGGCAAGTCTACCATTAGGCAAAATGATCTCATTGAATGTATTTATATATGTGTGTTTAATTATCAATATATGTTTTTATGAAGTACATTGATGACTGCTGGAAAGGTGTTCCAGAATTGCGTCTTCAGTTTAATCTTTATTGCTAGCAATCATCAATTTTGCTGATAAATGAATAAAATAAAAGAAAACTTTGAAACCTATTTATATTTATGAAACTGTTAGGCATGGTTGTCTACTGTAGACACCAGTGTTCTATAGCTTGGGATTTCAGACATTCTAGTTGAACTAGTGCAATTACCTCCAGCAAATGCCTTGTCTGAAAACCAATTAGTAAAATTCCATGTAACAGAACCATCAATATGTTTAAGTGATTGAGTCATGTATGAAATAAAGTCCTCTTTGTAACTATTCTGCTAATTGCTTTTAACAGCGTACAATAGAAAGCTATGTGGCTAAGCGCATGGGCACAACTTATGGTCCACCTGCAGGCAAAAAGATGACAGTCTTCATTGATGATGTGAACATGCCCGTAATCAATGAATGGGGCGATCAGGTTAGTTTCTGAAAGAAGACAAAAAGTTTTCTTTGTTTTCATGTTGCACTGTAAAATTGGCTTCTCAGTCATTCAGAATAGAGTGAATTTGATATATATGTTAATTTTAAACAATCTTTTAAGAACCTATCTACATTAATTTGTCAGGAATTGATTGAAAATAAGTATGCTGACTTCAAGAAGTAGTTTGAGTGCTCCTTAGGGCATGCCTGTATAATTTTAGTAATATTTTTTTAGTAATGCTCATTTTATAATTAAAAATAAGAAGTCCTTGGCACACAAATTGTAATAGCAAACTGATGTGGGAAATAATTAAAATATTGGGAAACCTGAGAAGTAAGAAGTGTCTTCTGTGCTTCAGACTAAATGGAAGTACCCAATCTTCATGTATATTGACAAAGTTGTTCTGAAGTATATTTCTTTGGAAACTAATGTTAGAATTTCTATAGAAGTATCGCTATAGGATGTACTCTCTGTGGAGTTTTTTTAGCTTATCAAACAGAAATGTAGGGTATCCCTTTACGGCTAAAGAAAAGGGTTTTTCATTCTTTTGTATGAATGTTACTTTATGTTTTCAGCTTGAAAACCATGCTTGTGATTGTTATATAGGAAACTTAATACAAATATTTTGTATCATTTGCAACATGCGAAGACGGATAAGTTTGGGTTTGATTAGAGCAAACTGGAAATTTTGTGTTAAAAGGGAGAAGTATTTCCAAGAGCAATTGAAATATGCACCATTCAAGTGAGAATAAATTGTCTTATGAATGGTTAGTTCTAAACACATGACTTTTTATCCACAGGTTTTACCAAATGTGCTTATTCCTTGCCGTGTACTTTTATCCTGAAGCAAATAAACGTGGGTTAGGTGACAAAATAATGTTACACTCTTTGTTGGGTCTTTCAAACATGTTTTGTATTTCATTCATTTGTTTGTATAATATGGTCTTATATAAAACCTGGTTATTTTACAGGTCACTAATGAGATAGTTAGGCAACTGATGGAACAGAAAGGACTGTATAACCTGGAAAAGCCTGGTGAATTTACCAACATAGTGGACGTTCAGTTTTTGGCTGCCATGATCCACCCCGGAGGAGGTCGCAATGATATTCCACAGAGGCTGAAGAGACAATTTTCAGTGTTCAACTGTACTCTGCCTTCTAATTCTTCCATTGACAAAATTTTTGGTAAAGGGAAATTAGCTTTGTATCCATCCCATTTTTTAAAATAGTCGTTGATTTTTCCTTATCCTTCTGTTTATACGCATTATTGTTAAAATTGAGGCTTAATTCACCTCTGATTTGTTTACCAGCACATTTTTCTTCAGTAATCACTTCCCAAGTGCAACATCATCAATCCGTAAGTTTTTCAGGTCCAGTCACATCTCTGAATCTCTTGGTATGCTCAGATTTAATAAGAATGACATGAAGGTATTGTTCTAGTGACAAGACCAGACAGTTACTCAGGTGCCACTGATGCTGAGAATGAGTTACTAGACTTTCACAAAGGATGGCTTCATACCGATTTCAGCAGCAGATTAGCTATTCAAGGCCAGTGGAAGCTATTTTGGGAGTAAAAGAATATTTTAATGTACAGTTACAGTAATTTCACGATTATAAGCCGCACTGAGTATAAGCTGCACTTCTGGGTGTCAGTAACTTTTTGTTCTTTGTCCATATATAAGCCACACCTGATTATAAGCTGCATGTTACAATACAGAGTGTGATAAAAGGTATCTATTCTATCACCATCTGTTGAGGGTATGGGCAGTGATCCTTATCTCCGTGGGAGATATTCTGCTAATGGGCCATCCATTGAAACCAGGCGGGGCATTGTTCTTTATCTTTTCACAACCCATCCTTCCTCCAGCAAGCCATTTTCTGCTAATGGCCCATTGAGTCCCACTGTGTGACTGATAAAATTACTGCATCCCTTGGAAGTTGCTCCAGCCAGGGGGAAGAACCCAACATTTCTTACCAAGATAAAACCAGAGGTTTTGGGACACTAAGATAGCCCCTTTCTCCACTGGACTCCAGTGGAAAACCGGATTTCTCTACATCACCACTGGACCTCTGGAGGGAAACTGCACCTTCTGCAGGAGCACTGCTTCAACTGAATCACATCTGTCACTGCAGGAGGATGCAGCCACCATTTAATGGGACTGCTGCCAACACCCTGCCTGATGGGGTGTCAGGTTGTACTCTGACTTTGTCAGGGTTTGGAGTTTGTTTCTTTGTAGCACTGTATTTCTATTTTAATTTCCCTAGTAAAGAACTGTTATTCTTAATTCCCATAATTTTGCCTGAAAGCCCCTTGATTTCAAAATTATAATAATTTGGAGGGAGGGGGTTTACATTCTCCATTTCAAAGAGAAGTTCCTGCCTTTCTCAGCAGACAACTGTCCTCCAAACTAAAACAGCAACTTTTTGTTCTTTGTCCATCTATAAGCCGCACCTGATTATAAGCCGCACTTCGGGTTCGGACCAAAATTTTAGTCAAAATGGTGTGGCTTGTAATAGTGAAATTACTGTAATTAAAAGCTAAATCACCATTGATCTGGTGGGAGAGCAGTGTTAAAAATGGCTGAATTAAGATTCAAATAAATACTGGAAAGCTATCTCAACAAATTTGAAGAGGTTTTGGGGATTGGAAGAAAAAAAGAAAACAGAAACTTCAGATAATCATTGCTCTTGGTGTTGTGCTAACATGTGTTTGATTTGCAAATCTTTTTTTCCACAGGTGTAATAGGAGAAGGGCACTACTGTAGTGAGCGTGGATTTTCAGATGATGTGAGGAAAACAGTAGCCAAATTGGTTCCATTGACACGCAGACTGTGGCAGATTACCAAGCTAAAAATGTTGCCCACACCAGCCAAGTTTCATTATGTCTTCAACCTTCGAGACCTCTCGAGGATTTGGCAAGGAATGCTGAACACTACATCGGAAGTGATCAATGAACCACAGGTAAGTGCAGCACATCACTGACCTTGTTATACTTCGTGTAGGAAAAACGATGAAGAGTGTAGCTCAGCATAAGAATTTGATATTAAAAAATTGTAACTTTAGTGTTTTTCTTTGAGGCAAAGGTTTTTTAATCTGGCTTTTATAGTACCAACTGAAATGACCATTTTGTTTCAAAATGATAACAAGACCCACTCTTCTGTCACAACAGTTTGCTTCTATTTGATTTTCCTATTACTGACAAATGCTAGTTTATTTGAAAGAAGTGAGAAAATAAGTGAGAAGAAATGAACCTACAGTAATTTCACGACCATAAGGCACACCGGACTATAAGGCGCACCCCCCGGGAGTCGGCAAAATTCGCAACTTTGTAGATCATATAAGGCGCACTGGACTATCAGGCGCACTTTTGTTTGCAGCGAGGATCCGCCCCCAGCTCTCCCCGTGCGGTTTCTGGCCGAGGCCCTGTCTCAACCCGGCAGCCATGGGCCCTCGGGCCTGCCTGTACCTGGCGGGGCTGGGCTATGCCTGCCGCCGCTCCGTGCAGCCTCCCCGGGGCCAGGCTATGCCTGCCGCTGCTCAGCCCCGCCTCCCCAGGGCCGAGGCATGCCCGCCACTACTTGGCCCCGTGTCCCTGGGCCTCTGGCCCCGCCTACACCCTACTGCCGTGGCAACGTGGCCCTGCGGACCTGTCTCCACCTGGCAGGAGGGGCCCCGCGGGCCCCCGGGCTCGCCTCCACCTGGCAGCCATGGGGTCCCAGGCCTGCCTGTACTCGGCTGCCACGGAACCGTGGCCCTGCCTTCACCCGGCTACTACGGCCCTGCCGGCTCCCCCCATAGCTCACAGCTCACACTTCCGTGTTGGCAAATTTCCAAAATTTGTACATTTTATAAGGCGCACCGGACTATAAGGCGCACTTCCGGGTTTGGGACAAAATTTTAGTCAAAAGGGTGCACCTTATAGTCGTGAAATTACTGTACTTTAACCCAACGAAGATGCTCATATATTGAGTAATAAATTGAATAGTTCTTTCTTTCCATTACTGTCTTGAGACTTTCAGTCACTATCTAATTTCAAATGGTTTCTGGCTTATGGTTTAAAAGGAAGAAATGGTAACAAGTATTAGTAATATTTTTTCCATGATCATCTTTCTTCCAAAAAAACATAATTTCTCTTCTAATTATTTTAAGGAAAAGCACAGTAATTTTGCGACTATAAGGCACACCCTTTTGACTAAAATTTTCCCTGGAACCCGGAAGTGCGCCTTATAGTCCAGTGCGCCTTATCTGATGGACAAAATTCAAAAAATCTCCCAGAAGTGAGAGCTGTGAGCCGCGGGGGGAACTGGCAGGGCCATGGCTGCCAGGTGGAGGCGGGGCGGAGCAGCGGCGGGCACGCCCCGGCCCTGTGGAGGCAGAGCCGCCCCTACACAGGCACTCCCGGGCCCCGTGGAGGCGGAGCCGCCCCTACACAGGCACCCCCTGGCCCCGTGCAGGCAGCACGGCCCCTACAGAGGCACGCCCGGGCCCTGTGCAGGCAGCATGGCCCCTACACAGGCACCCCCCGGCCCCGTACAGGCGTCGTGGAGGGGTGGCGGCCATAGCCTGGCCCTGGAGAGGCAGCATGGAGGGGTAGCGGCCATGCCCCGGCCCCGCTGGATACAGGCGGGCCTGGGGGCCCGCGGCACCGCCCCTGCTGGGTACAGGCAGGCCCTGGGGCCAATGGCTGCCGGCTTGAGGCGGAACCTCAGCTAGCAACCGTGCGGAGGGAACTGGCGGCGGAGCCTCGCTGCAAAAAAAAAGTGCGCCCTATAGTCCGGTGCGCCTTATCTGAGCTACAAAGTTGCGAATTTTGCCGACTCCCGGGGGGTGCGCCTTATAGTCCGATGCACCTTTTGGTCATGAAATTACTGTAATTTATAGTTTTAAACTCTGAAACATGTAGTGCTGGAAATGCAATGTTTATGGTAAACATAGAAAATTTGTTAAATATTTGGTTTATATAATTACTTCATGTACAATGTGTATCTCTCTTTGTTGAATAAGCTCCTGAATTCTATTGCATCTAAAATTTTTAACTTCAGAAACAATTTTAATTTCTGTGGCAAAAATATGGAACACTTAAGTTATTTTATATATATATATATACACACACACATATATGTATGTGTATACACACACTCAATTAGTGTCTTTTGAAGTGCAAGAAACAATTGGTCAAAATACTATTATATAATTTACATATTAGTTCTGAGACTTGACATAGTATGTGTCATTTGTACAAAAGTGCTGTAGGCTGAACAAAAGGTCTTCAAGGAGCACCTGGAATTTTTCGTGCTACTGTACTGTAATAGTATCGGATTATAAGCAGTTCTTCTGGTGTTAACAGCCAGACAGATCCTCCTTCTTCATCCTATGAACAAAGTGAGGGACTTGAAAGGTGTATTGAATTTATAGAAGGGATGATATAAGCACTTAAACATTTTTCTTTGCTGTTATTCTCTAACTACTTTGGCTGTAGCACTGGGAGTGATATCTGTGTTTGGCATGAAATCATTTTTATATCTTCAGCCGTCTTCTACTTGATGACCAGTTAGAGAGGTGGTTTATCAATACATAAACATGTTAACTGGTATGGATATGGTTTTAGGGCTGGGGAAATAAAATCTTCATACACTTCACTTTGGAATGCTAGATTAAGACCTCTTACATAGGTAATTGTATCTAATCTTAAATTGCTATTGGGCAGAATAAGAAGCTCAAGGTATCTCTTCTGAAGAACCCCCCAAATACTCTTTCTTTTCTAATGTTAATTTTATTTTTAAATAAAGAAATGAAGGCAGAGCTTTAATGTTGATATAGTTTCTTTGCAAACCAAATGAGTTCCTCAGTACTAGAGAGACATAGAGCTCCTGGAGCATGTCTGGCAGAGAGCAACAAAGACAATAAAGGAACTGGAGCACTGCTTTTAAGAGGAGAGGCTGAGGGAGCTGGGCCTGTACAGCCTCAATATGGGAAGGCTGAGGGGAGACCTCATCAATGTCTGCGAGTATCTGAAAGGAGAGCATCAGGAGGACAGAGCCAGGCTCTGCTCAGTGGTGCCGAACAATGGGACAAAAAGAACTTCTTTACTGGGAGGGTGATGGGGCCCTAGAACAGGCTGCCCAGAGAGGCTGAGGAGTCTACCTCACTGTGGATATTCAAGAACCATCTGGATGCAATCCTGTGGCATGTGCTCTAGGATGATCCTACTCAGGCATAGAGGTTGGACCAGATGACCCACTGCCATCCCTTCCAACCTGACCCATTTTCCTTCTGTGATTCTGTGAAATTCCTTTTTTTTTTTTTTTACGTAGGTGCTGATAAAACTGTGGAAGCATGAATGTAAGTGTGTTATTGCTGATCGTTTCACAACCTCAGAAGATGTTAATTGGTTTCATACAGCTGTGGCAAAACTCATTGACGAGGAATTTGAAGATCCAAAAGCTTTGCTGAATCATGAAACAGATGCGTTCTTTGTTGACTTCTTAAGGGATGCACCTACAAGAACTGGTAAAGATTGGCTCTAATAATCATGGAAATTACAAGACTAGGCAAGGGGATATGATAATAGATACTAAGAAAAATATGTTGTAAAAATTCATACTAAGTTTATGCATCAAAAGTGACTTTTGTTCAGTGGCTTTGATGGTTGTCTGTGTTACCAGCTGTGGTATATTTTTATCTTAATGGGATTTTTAAGTCTGTATTGATATCCAAATTGTCTGTATAGGGGAGCCTTGCTTTCATTTAAATTGGTGTGGCAGAAAGACAGAGCTGCCGTAGTGAGCGTGAGTCTTTATTGTTCCAAAATGATGAAGGAAGTGTGTCATGAATGACTTGAAATGGTGGGATTGCAGTACTAGATAAAGGACAGCAATGTAGGTAATGTGCCCTAGAAATCTGATAAAAAAGTAAAAATTAGTCTCTTGGCCAATCCAATACCCTTTAGGAAATAACTGTTACATGATTTTATAACAAATGCCTATTAATTCAAATTTTCCTGAATGCTAGTTATACCTCTTTAAAAACCCACATGACCTATAGCTATACCTTTATATTTTTCAAACAAAAACATGTTGCCACTGACCTCACTAAATGACCTCACAGTATTTGTCAATTGTTGCAAAAGAACAGAAAACATTTGTTTGTGTTTAGGGGAAGGTCATTGGATGATTCAATTATGTGTTGCTATCACCACACTGATGGAGAGTGGAAGCAATAAGAGACTGGCATGAATGCCCAATGCTATTTGAATCTTTCCTTGAACAATTGAAATAGACGGAAGGCAGTGACAAAAGGAGAATAAAAGATAGGACGTACTTCACTGGAAGGAATCAAATAGAAGTAAAAGTAAACTGATGTAAGAAAGGAAATAATTGCATCCCTAAATAACTTGCTAAACTTGATCACTGTAGTGAAGACTGAAATGTAAGTCTGAGAGGACATACTGAGAGGACGAAGAGTGATCTTTAATGCAAAAATTCAAGTCCACACTAGAAACCATTATGTTGAACTGAAGAATAAATGTAAAATTATAAATATATTTCTCAAAATTATTTGCCTTCCTAATGACAAATTATATATACCTGTCATGTAATGTGCCTTTTAGCATGGAACTTAATCTAACTTAGACCAAGCAGGAGACTGTCATATAGAAATGCTGTATTTTGTCCTCAATAGATTTGAAGACCTAGCCTAAATCCTGAGGCTTGAGAACTCCCTTTCTGTTTTTGGCTTTAAATGAAAATAACAAGTGTAATTTTGTTTCATTTATCCCTATAATGGCATTTAGTGTTTCCCATTATGGTGGAATTGTAAGAGTGGGACTTTGATTTCTGAAGTCTTAAATATATAAAAAATGACATCTGACATTGACTTCAGAGAGCCCTATGCTCAGATTATTAGTATGTTTACGAATGCTACATAATCTTTTTATCTCTGGGTTGTAAGAGCACATTATGTTTGTCCTGAGAGAAATACATAAAGGCTTAGATCTAAGCTTAAAGGAATTGTTAGTGGTGCTAGTGATCTCAAGACCCTCCACCTATTCAAAGGTGTTTTTATCAGTTGTTTTTGGCATTGTTTTTTAGTACTTGTGATTATAGATCTTGAGACTGAACAAGACTTTAAAATAATACATTTTGCTAGCTGCCTCTCTAAATAATGGAAAAGTCTACCCTTTCTTAGGTTTTGTACTTCATTATACTGTCCTTGAGCATTAACATTAATAATAAAACTGTAGGAACAGAATTAAGGTGATATAATGCTTTTAGATGTTTCAAAACTGTTAAAGTATCACTGCAGTTTAACTCCTCGATGTATTTCTTATTAGTTTCTTATCACCTGCTAATTTGCTCAAATGTCTTATTCAACTTGTAAGGAATTTATTTCCACCTGGAATACTCCTTTTGGTTAACCAGTGCTTTGAAAGGTTAAAATAAGAAGTCAATTCATTTATTAGGTTTTAATGTAGAGGAGTGTTCATATGAAGAAGCAATATTGATCTAAAAATTCTGAAATAAGGATGAATTCAAGCAAACAAAAGCTGCAATATAAAGGACAGCTGAAAGAGAATTAATAATCTCTGTATTTTGAGTGAGTAGGTTCTGTAGTACAATGAGATTTTTCTTAAAATGTGTTTTTATGTATGTATGTTTGGGTTTTAGTTTTGGGGTTTTTTTGTGTGTTATTTTTATTTTTTTCTTTGAAACTGCTTGACTTTTAGATTGGTGCAGTGGAAAGGAAATAGAGAAAAAATTTGAAACAGGAAAAAAGTTACAGACACTATTCTAAATATAGTGGAGTTTGGTTGGGGGTTGGAAGATTTTTACCCCACCTTTCTGTCACTTACCTTCACATTGGCTTCTAGTATTTTACTAAGCCTTAAGGAAATATTTATTTTACTGGAATGACTTCTTTCATTGATTTTAATTATACCAATTAGAGGTAATGTTTTGAATTATACAGTAGTTTCACGAATACAAGCCGCACGGACTATAAGCCGCACCCCCGGTGCCTCGACAATGTTGCTGTCTTTGTCAATAGATAAGCCGCACCCCGAATATTAGCCGCACTTTCGTTCGTAGCGAGAATCCGTGCGCAGCTTTCACAAATTGGCCAATTAGTAACAGTATCGCGGCATAGCGGGATTTACTGGCTCGGGGCGGGGCCAGGAAGGCTCGGCCCGCTCATGGTTGCCGACGGGGCCGGCCGGGTGGTGCTGCAGCCACCGCCGGGCTCACTGGCCCCCCTCTCCCGTCAGCACCGCCTCGCTGCCGCGTTTGCTCGTCCTGCCGGCGGGCCAGCCGCCGCCGCCGCTGCCAGGCACGCCGGCCGCCCTGCTGCTGCGTTTACTCGCCCTGCCGGCGGGCCGGCCCCCGCCGCCGCTGCGAGGCACGCCGGCTGCCCTGCTGCTGCGTTTACTCGCCCTGCCGGCGGGCCGGCCCCCGCCGCCGCTGCAAGGCACGCTGGCCGCCCTGCTGCTGCGTTTACTCGCCCTGCCGGCGGGCCGGCCCCCGCCGCCGCTGCGAGGCACGCCGGCCGCCCTGCTGCTGCGTTTACTCGCCCTGCCGGCGGGCCGGCCGCCGCTGCGAGGCACGCCGGCCGCCCTGCTGCTGCGTTTACTCGCCCTGCCGGCGGGCTGGCCGCCACCACCGCTGGCAGGCATGCCGGCCGCCCTGCTGCTGCGTTTATTCACCCTGCCGGCGGGCCGGCCGCCGCCGCCAGGCTCGCCGGCCGCCCCCTCCCGTCTGCACCGCAGCCGCGTTTGCTCGCCCTGGCCGGCACTGTAGGCCCCCGCACCGCCGGGCACCCCCACGCTGCTGGCCCCGATTCTGCTGGGCTTCCCCCGCTGCCAGGCAGCCCCACCCGCCCGGCTTCCTGCTTCTGCCATGCTCCCCTGCATTGCTAGCCCCAGTTCTCCCGGGCTCCCCCGCCCTGCTGGCCCGGGCTCTGCCGCCCCCCCCTGCCCCGCCCTGCTGGCTCAGGCTCTGCCGCCCGCCCCCCACACTGCTGGCCCCGCCTCTGCCAGGCTTTCCCACCTCAGCCGGGGCCGGCCGGGCTCCAGCTTGGCTTGGGGCTGCTGCGGGCTCTCACTTCCGTGTTGGCAGCTTTTAGAATTTTGTCCATGTATTAGCCGCCCTCGAATATTAGCCGCACTTCCGGGTTTCCACCAAACTTTTGGTCAAATTGGTGCGGCTTGTATTCGTGAAATTACTGTATATTTCTTCAGCAAGTTAGAAGAGGCTTAGCAAAACTGATTGATCTAGGATAACTGGAAAAATACATCCTGTAGCATATATAAATCATGAAATCCTGAAACTAATTGAGCTAAATGTATGTAAATAAGAGCAAAATTCTACTAGTATTGCACTGTATTATTTTTCAGGAATTCCAAACCATCAACCAAAAACCCCCTGATGTCTGCCTGCTGGCACTGTTCCAATGAGATTTGTCAGATATGTTTAAATGAAATATGGTCTGGATTAGAAGTGAGATGAATTGAAAATTGGCTGAATGGTCAAGCCCAGATAGTGGTGATGAGTGGCTCAAAGTCTAATTGGAGACCAGTAACTAGTGGTGTATCCCTGGGGTCAACACAGAGTCCAATCATCCTCAATGTTGTTATTGGTGGACAACCTGGTGATGGGGCAGAGTGCACCCTAAAGCCAGTTCCCAGATGACACAGAACTAGGAGGGGTGGTTGATATGTCAGAGTGCTGCCTCTCCTTAACAAGAACTTTGTATGGTTCAACAAAGGGAAGTGAAAAGTCCTGGACCTGGGGAGCAAAGGTCTTACACACCAGTATGTACTGGTGGTCACCCATCTGCAAGTCAACTTTGCAGAAATGGGCCTGGAGGTTATGGTTGACACTAACCTGAACATGAACCAACAGTGTACTCTTGCAAGAACTAGTGATGTCCTGAACTGCATTAGAAGATATGTAGGCAGCAGGCCAAGGTAGGTGGTCCTTTCCCTTTTTTCATCAGTAGCAAGGGCACACCTGGAGTACTGTGTCCAGGTCTGGGCTCCCCAAAACAAGAAGGACATAGATATATACTGGATAAAATCTATTGAAGAACTTGAACATCAGTAATCACCTCTTTTATTTTCATTTTTTTTCCTTTTTTTTTTCCCTTTTTTTTTTTTCCCTACTGTGATAGTCTGGTACAGGTTGTCCATAGATGTTGTGGAGTCTATGTTTTTGGAGGTATTCATAAGCCACCTGAGCATGACCTTGGGGAACCAGCTCTAGGTGGCCCATCTTGAGCAAGGGATTGGACCAGATGACCTTCAGAGGTCCCTGCTGATCTCAGCTTTTCTTAAATTTTACTTTAATATTAAGTAATTTTATTTACTGTAGGAATTTTTATGAATGAAGGCATGTCACCTTTCAGTATGATCAAGGTTATCAATGGCAAGATGTTGCAGCAGCACGGTTGCCTCCTTTCTTTGAGAGTTGACTTGTGCCTTTCATATCACCTAAGGACACAAATGTATGCTAATTCACAGTGAATATATTTTTTTGTTGTGGGTGTTATTAATTTCAAGAATACTTTTTTCTAGTGCAATTATTTAATCAATTTAGACTATTTTTCTTTTACAAGAAAAGATTATTTGCAGTTTTTAATTACAGTATTTATTTATCTTCATTCTCTGTTGCTACTTTTTTTTCTAGCACCTAAACAAGTACCATTTTTCATCATTCAGGTTTCAGATACAGAGAAAGAAGAATATTTAGGGGTTTTTCTCATTTTGTCTTTAAAAATTAAGTAGCTAAAATTACCATTTCTTGCAGACAGGGTGCACTCAGCACCTCTCATATGTACATTTAATATATAATATTATGTACAATAAACCTGTTTCTGGGTGGTGAAACTTCTAGTTGTCTTCACTTACTTATCCCCTCATTGAACCTTTGTCAATTATTTAAACTACTAAGGTTTTATTACTTGCTGTTTGTTCTAGATGAAAAACCAGAGGAAACTAGTTTAGATATTCCCAAAATCTATGAACCAATCTCCTCATTTCATCAGCTACGGAATCGTTTAAATAAGTTTTTACAAGCATACAATGAGAATGTTCGTGGTACTGGAATGGACATGGTTTTCTTTGAGGATGCTATGATTCATTTAGTCAAGGTACAGTCTTGCTGGATTGCCATTTGTTGTTCTCTTGCCCACATCTCCTTTGAGTAGAAGTACGGATGAATCAAAATAGATTACTTCTGAAACGACAGCAGCTAATTTATTGCTAGCAAATATTTGATCTGTCACTTTGTGACTAGGTATTAAAACATATGTAAAACTTTTCAGAAAATGCACCATATGGAACTATTCTTTTATACCTATCTTTCATGTTTGGTGGGATCATGGCGCTAGCTATTCTAATTTATTTCAACCTTCCTTCTTCTTAATTCTTCTGGGAGCCTTTCTTGTCTTTGGAATGAGTCAAATGAAATTCAGGTTAAGACATAATTGGTTGCTTTTGAAGGACTATGCACAGCAGAGTAGGAATTAATGTAGTCCAAAATTCTTTTGTGCACCCACAGTATGCTCACTACTTTTAAAGTTCTTTTGAATATGTATTGGAACTGACCATAACTTTTAGCACAGCACAGCTTGATATGATTGTTCACACAGAATAGGCCTTATATAAGAGAGAGCCATTATAAAATTATTTTTACACCAGAACCCCTATTGTCTCAGTTGAATACTGAGGTTTTCAGTATTTCTTATAATAAATTATTAAGAACTTGAATATTTAATTTCATTTTCCCCCGAAATAATATTAAATATAAAAAAAATTTAGATTTAATTATAGTTGGAAAACACATTGCATCTGCAGTTTTCAAAATGTTTAAGGTAAATTCTTGTTGTTTCACAAAATTAATCTCTTTCTAAAGTTCACTGCAAAATCAATGATGTTCTACTATGGATTTCTTTAGGACAATTGCAAATGATCATCACACTTACCAATAAGTGTCTCATTTATTCCTAGGAAAAAACTGTATAAGTTTAGGATGTAGTAAATTTAACATTTCCACTGATCAGCCATTTGTCATCAGGAATATATTCTTTGGGTAGCCAGATGGTAAATACTTGTAATATTTGATTAATCTTTGTTTGGATAAAATGAATAGGTAGTGTTTCTATGATTCTAAATTCTTGAAAGGAACAACTGTGTAGACCTGACATATCTTCTAAGAGAAAGTGAGATATGCACAGTTGAGGTAATGCCTAATCTGAACTGACATAATATGACTTGAATGAGTTAAAGCTGAGAGATGTCATAAACAGAGACCAAAGTTTCCAGTTAACAGCTTGTGTGCCTCTGCTTGGAGATGATCTAATAGCCATTATTAAAATGATCGGTGATATTGCAAGGGTGTTGTGCAACTGAAATTTTCTTTCTCTGGTTATATAATAAAGAAGCTTAGACTAAACCTTATCTTTCTTATGAAACATTAACCTATGGAAAATAACAAATACATTACAACCAATATGTGAAATAAATAGATTTAAAATTAGAGGAAATTGGCATGCCTAATTTTAACTCAGAGGAAAAGTAAGCAAATAAGTATCCCAGGTTGCTTATTGACATGATGGAATTCTTGAGTCATCAAAGAAATGTTCAAGATAATAAAGAGAACAGAAGCCAATCCCACATATCATTGCTTGTCCGGAGGAAACCAGCTGCTAACCAACTGGCTGGTATTATCATGTCTTTGAGAGGTAATTTGCTCTGTGCTGCTCTGGATATGAATGCAGGCTCTTCTGGGTACAGTTAGAGTTTGTCTGCGTGCATCTGATGGGCTGCGAAGAAGGTTTGTCTCCTGTACTTAAAGACATGTTTTCTCAGCATCAGGTAGCATCTACCTGCACCCATGTTTCATGGCATTGTTTTTTGGCTGTGGGCAGTGGGACAAGTGCTGCATGCAGTTCACAGTTAGTGCTGAAATTTTTTTTGCTCTGAATTCTAAAGGGTCTGTTTGTTCACATTGCACAGTCCTGAATTGAAGGGAAAAGTGGAGCCAGTAGGAAGGTACTGTCTTTTGATGTAAAAAATAAATAATGGCGTGGAAAAGACATGTAGATCTAATTGGGAGATGTTTCACCATGATCAAATGTTCATACTTGATGCTGTGCATTTCAAGTAAATAGAAGCATAACAAGTTTCATTATAAAGACAGTATTATTATCTGCTGCAGAGAATACTCTTTCTTCCAAATTTAACATGCCTGGGACATCCTGACTTTTGGGTCACAATGAAAGGACCTGGTGAGATGTGTCGTACCAAAGTTATCCAGAGGTCATGGTACTGGGGAAATTGATATTTCCTTCTCAATTTTGATAATACCTCATGCTGTGATAGCACATCACTGAGAAATCACAGCTGAAGTTTACTTGCACTTTGTGGGAGATGTAATTCTACTGATAACTGAATATATATAGTGACAAAATCAAATGGTTGCTATACTGTTTGACAGGTCAACAGTAAATACTGCAAAGTGCAAATGTCCATAGAATATATTAATAGTAATATAGAATCCCTTAATTAAACCTTAAATTTTTCATTTGTTATTAATTTCTAATATAACTTTATTAGCGTGGTAACATAGGATTTTTGGGTGTGTGACTTTTACACATGGTAGCAATAAATGACTGGTGTGTTACACAGATTTCTCGTGTGATTCGCACTCCTCGTGGAAATGCTCTCTTAGTTGGAATTGGTGGCTCAGGAAAGCAGAGCTTGACAAAACTGGCATCCTTCATAGCTGGCTATGATACATTCCAGATAATGCTGACAAGGTGAGCATCACCTGAAATTAAACTACATAAGTACTTTGTGTTTTAGCTCTTCCTATGAATAAAACAGGCTCACCTTCTCTGCTTAATGTAGTTTGATCACCATCACATAGTGTGGAAGGAAATGAAAACCCATTGAAACTTGCTAGATTTTATAATAATTGTGAATTTTCACTATCATTGGAGTAGGAAATGATTTGCTGTCTTTCACAGAATGAGAAAACTTGTCACTGCCAATATTCTATCTTTGAGTCTTTACACAGTTCCTTAAATGGTACTGAAAATATTTTTAGTTGGTTATCTGTCCAAAAGGCCTTTATGAATTCATCGTATAATATTTGAAATACTGTCATTTGAGGAACTTGAATCTTTATCCCTGCCCTCTAATTTGGTAGATTTTACGTATATATTAGTATTTTGATAACCTTTTCCAAGCACATTTTTGCTTTATTTCATATTATTCAACCCGATGTGGTTTTTTTTGAAATAACTCAGAAAAAATAAAAAATTAATTATAAATTCTTCTCTGAAGGCCTCAGAATGAATACCTCCCCAACTTTCTGTAGGACAGGTCAGTTTTGGCACTCAAATAGGATGTCGTTTTAGAGAAGTGAAGTTATTTTAAATCTTTTTCAGTTGTGTTCCAGCAGAAGAAATTGTAGATTCACATGTGGGAATGTCCCTTGGTGTGGGGTCTCATCAGAGATAATCTATCTGAAATAAGCATCTTTTTGCCCGAAATTTCAAGACATTGTTTCTAACTTAAGTTTTCTTGGTTTTTTTTTTCTTAAACACAACAGTATTTGTTCAACTATTTTTTTTGGTAGATCATACAACACTTTAAACTTGATGGAAGATCTGAAACTCTTATACAGAACAGCAGGACTGCAAGGCAAAGGCACCTGTTTTCTTTTTACAGACAATGAGATCAAAAATGAGTCTTTCTTGGAATACCTGAACAATGTTTTGTCATCGGGAGAAGTAAGATACCTCCTCCTGATCAATCTTCTGCTTTTTGAAATTAATGATTCTGAAGTAAAATAACAGAATTTATTTGAACATTTTTCAATAAGTCATAGGGTACACTTTCAAAAACTAGAACTCAAGTGCTTTTTGTCATTAGAGTATTATTAGAAATTAATACAGTCTAAAAAACCTACAAAATCCTAGGATAGAGTGAGACAAGCTATCTCAAGGGACAAAAAATAAAATTGAGATTTGGGAAATATTACTGATGTTTTAAAAAGTTGTCTGTCGAATTAGCTATTAGTCTACATTTAGTTTTTGTATGGTAAGTTTATGTCCAGAATGGATAGGATGGATTTAATTGATTTTATTTACTTATTCATTATTTCAGGGTTAAGTTTCGGAGTAATTGCTACTAGTTATTGGAATATGAAGAGAAGGAATTAAAACCATTGGAGGGTGGGGTTTGAATTTTTATAGCAAGTTAGATTTCAATCTATTTAATGGAATCACTTAATTTAAACTTCTTGTTTAAAGGAGTTGGTGGATATTAATAACCTCAGTGTCCGAGATGTATGTACCTTCCTACAATGCTGCAGATTAAAAGAACCTTGTGCTATATCCTCTATTTTTGATCATAAAATAATGAAAAATCTTCCCTCTTCTCAAAGGTGTCAAACTTATTTGCACGTGATGAAGTAGATGACATCATTAGTGACCTCATTCCCTCCTTCAAAAAAGAACATCCACGAAGACCTCCAACCAGTGAAGCTCTTTATGGCTATTTCATGACCAGAGTCCGTCAGAATCTTCACCTAGTTCTTTGCTTTTCACCAGTAGGTGAAAAATTCCGAAATAGGGCCCTGAAATTCCCTGCTCTCATTTCTGGATGCACTATAGATTGGTTTAGCCGATGGCCTAAGGATGCTCTAGTGGCAGGTATGTGTAGGATTTATCTTTGCAGACACATAATATTCTAATCAGTGGTCATGCAGCTGTTTTTATTGTGTTGAGTTTTGCCAGAAGAAACTTAATTGATTCTAAAATTTGATGTAGATATTTTCTTCTTTAGAGTCTGTAATACTAAGTTGTTGAAATATTTCTGACAGAGGAGTGGTTTTGAACACTTTGAAGAAAACTTGCCTGTGAAGATGTCTTAAAAGCATTTGTAAAGAAGGCAAAGATGCTACTAAAGAAAGATTTTTTGTGAATCTGTCTGTGATAGGGCATACAGAAGAAGGCTGTAGTTACCCAGTCCCTGATAGGTAGCAACTAGGTTCAGAGTGGAAAAAAAGTTGCACACTTTGGAGATGAAAGAATACCAGATCCTTGGCTATACTTTTTACTGAAAAGTGTGGAATAATATTGAGTTTTATAGTGAAGAGTAAAGAAGACTGGGTTTTCAGAAGCTGTGTGAAAGCCAAGTTAATACGTGCTGAGTTGTTTTATAGTGACTTGTTTATAAGCGAAGATGTTTTCATGAATATTTATTTAGGCTTTCTTTCTTTCCTAAGTATCTGAGCACTTCCTGTCCTCATTTGATATGGACTGCACTGCTGTTACAAAGAGGGAAATTGTGCAGTGTATGGGCTCATTCCAGGACGGAGTGGCGGAAAAGTGTTCTGATTACTTTCAAAGATACAGACGTTCTACACATGTGACTCCCAAATCCTACCTGACCTTTATTCAGGGATATAAAACCACATACAAAGAAAAACATGCCGAAGTGAAAACATTATCAAACAGGTAAACTACTCAGGCTGCTTCTGTTTTTCTGTAGTTTTCTTCCTGAGGTATGTATATTCTGATACACTTCATTTCAATGCATGGCTTGTCTCCTATCACAGCAATAAAAGGTATTTTTAATTCCTAGAATTATGTGAATCTGCAACTTATTCTAATGTTGCATATAATATATATATATGTATTTGGGAGGGGGAAGAGTAGTGGTGCATGAAAAATAGAGGTAGAGGGGTAGAGGGCATATGAGGTGAACCTAAATGATACCCTTGTGTTGTTGAAGAGTAAAAGAAGACATTTACAGTAATTTCACGATTACAAGCCACACTGACTATAAACCACAACTCCAGGTATTGGCAAACATTTCGTTCTTTGTCCATACACAAGTCGCACCCAATTATAAGCCTCTCTGTCATTCGCAGCGAGGACCCGCGCGCAACAAAGTTGCCAAATAGTAACAGAATCGCCGGATGGCGGGGTTTACTGGCTCGGCTCTGGCCATGAGGGCCAGCAGAGGAGGGAGCCCCCTGCCTCCTCCCCGGGCTGCGCTGCCTGAAGGAGGGAGCTCCCCCGCCACCCCCCTCCCTTGTGCTGCTGGCATGGAGCCCTGCTCTGCCCACCGCACAACAGAGTAACCAATTTGTAACAATCGCGTAAAGCCGGGTTTTACTGGCAGGTGCTCGGCTCAGCACCTGGGCTGCGCTTCCAGGGTTGGAAATGTCAGAAAATTATTCACATATTAGCCACTCCTGAGTGTAAGCTGCATTTCCGGGGTGGGAGCAACATTTTAGTCAAAATGGTGCGGCTTGTAATCGTGAAATTACTGTACATGTAATTTAATAATGTATTGATTATACCATTTAATTTGCCAGGTAGCAACATTTGTTTTCTTGCTGAACACTTGTAACCTCCTGTTATGAACATATAAGGAAAATCCTTAGTGGTTTTGTGAGTACAGAGCCTCACTTAGACGCCCGAGCTTTTTACTTGAAAATTATTAAAGTTGTTTTGATAAATTTATTCCTATTATCAGATGCTTTATTAAATCAATGATATCTATTTGTAGATATATCTTAATGTCAGGAACACCCAACTAGAATGTAAAATTACCAATTAGTGTATCAGTTAGTATTGCCCTTAAAAAAACCTACCTTCTCAGCTTGGAAAGATTGTCATAAAGAACTGGAAACCTTAAAGAAAGGCTTAAAATCTTTTATTTCACTTTGAAACATTCTTTGTGTTCAAAGTCAACTTTAGTTTGAAACCTGTAGTTACATCGGGGTGAAGGCTCATAAAACAGAAGGTTGTTGCCCTGTTTTCTACCTTCAGATTTACTGAGTTAGTTGATTAAGTCTTATTTCTTCCACTTAAACTTAGTTGCACTGTCTGAATTGCTTTGTTTGGGATTACACTTTGTCTGTTCTCCTATATTTGTTCCGCTGTCCAAGTATTGTACATCCTTTGCAATAGCAGCTTCTGTAGAGGCCCTTTAAACTTGTCTGAAAATTCCCAGGAGAAGTATTTTTGACAGAAAAAAAGCACTCTTGAAGGGGCATTTTAATGTTGGATCAGAGGAGTCTTAATCTCAATACCATTTTTCTTTTACTTGCTTTTGTTTGGTCTTGGTTTCTTTTCAGTGTTCGCTTCAAATAAGAAATATTGATTTGCTATAATTTTCAGAATTTTGTAAATAAGAAAATACTCTCTGCTGTACAGAACTCAGTTTTTGAGTATTGGCTCAAGAGGAACAGTGACATTTATAGAACCAACATGTAGGATTTTTATGCAATGATAAAGGCATACTGTTTGATTAGAAGTGGGTAAAATTTCTAACCGCAAACTTTATTAATGTACTTGATTGTCCACTTTTTTGATTCTGAAGATATCAGAAAGGTGAAAGTTCTTGTCCAAGTTTTATTTTTGGTATAAAGCATGTTTTGCAATTGTTCATTTTGATTGATGTGATTCATTCTATAGATGAAAAGTAGAGTGTAAATTGCATAATGAATGAGATGCTTTTTATTTTGCATTTTAACTTCAGAATAAATACTGGTCTGGAAAAATTGAAAGAGGCCTCTGAGTCAGTGACTGCTCTAAGCAGAGAACTGGAGGTAAAAGAAAAGGAGCTTCAAATTGCCAATGAAAAAGCTGACATGGTATGTACAGCCTTCAAAGTGTTTTGCTGTTTGATTTTTTTTCCTCCATTTATTGCTTCTGTTTTGAAAAGATTAATCAGTTAAAATGAAGTTCAATGTTGGAAAGAAAGGATCCTGGAGAAAATTATCTTATTTGAGTTTTCTGGAATTGGACAGATATGATTTTACAACAAAATCTCTTTTAACTATGGCACGTGGGTTTTCTCACATTCTAGGTTTTGAAAGAAGTTACTGTAAAAGCACAGGCTGCTGAGAATGTGAAGGGTGATGTTCAGAAAGTGAAAGACAAAGCCCAAGCAATTGTAGACAGTATCACAGTTGACAAAGCCATTGCTGAACAGAAGTTGGAAGCTGCCAAGCCTGCTTTGGAAGAGGCAGAAGCAGCCTTACAGGTTAGTACTTGGACCATGTGTGACATTATCAGTGAGAAGGTGAATACCTTTGAAATACAAAATTGCAGGTACATTCCCTAACTCTTCACTTGACAAAAATAAATATACATATTTTGAGGCTTTTTAAGTTCAGTTTGTTTTTCAACCCCAAAATAGTCAATTTTCAGAAAGTGGCAAGTTTAAACTTTCTTTGAAACTGTAATAGTTGTAGCATGTGCTGCAGGTTGATGTACTGAATATTGAAACAGCTTGTGTGCAATGAGTGAAATGCTGTCCATGTAAAATCAGTTGTAATTCCATCCAAAGCCAAACCTTCTATTTTAAGTGTTCACAAAGAAGTTGCATTTTCAATAAGTTTTCTGTTCCACTATTTTATTTACCCTTTAAAAAAAATTAAAAATTTATTAGGAGTTGTGGCATTACCAAGACTTAATTTCCTTCACCTTATTTTCTTGTAAAGCTTTTTACATAGAATGTCTGTTTATTTAAGACTGAAAAAGATTATTCTTAATCTTGCATAATATTTATCTTCATGTCTGCCTAGCTGACTTTATAGGAGAATGTGGCTCAAGACGTTTTGCTGTGAGCAGTAGTGGAATCTGAAATATACCTGTTAGATGCTACCAGGGAGCTCATATCTCAAGAAACAGAAAAGTATGAAGAAAATGCCTCAAGGACAGACAAACCTTAAAGGGATATATGTAGATTTACTGGAAATTGTATCTTTCCATTTGAGAGGCTGCCAGCAGTTGTGGTGGTTTAAGACTGATTTGAAGTAATGGCATGATCAACTTTGAAATCTAGTGTAGAAAAATTTTTATGGATCTTCTGAATGTAAGACTCCACTTTGAGTGAGAGATGTTTGACAGTCTCTGACTGCCATGATGCTTAAAGGACAGAGTGCAAAAGTCTAAATGAAGGTTGATGACCTGACAGCTGGGAAGAATGAAATAAGGGAGAAGGTTTGTATTATAAAAAATATATATGATATATCACCCAGAAAAAAGGTTAAAGAACTAGCAACAGCAAAACAGAAAACCCTGTACTGGGCAAACATTCTGACAAGTGAAGAAATAAGCAATGTTAATTACTTAGCATCTGCAGTATAAAGAGGGCACCAGTATCCTGTGTCTGGACTGTATCTTATTAAAGCTTACTTTCTACTTTTGAATAAAATAGCTGAACCAAAACAATACTGCTCTTCTTGAAATGTAGGGTGCTAACAAATAAAAACCCGATTTCGAGAAAAAACAATGCTGGCATTATTGTAAAACTTCTCAGTGGGAAAATGTATTTGGGCTTAGTCTTGAAATTCTTGGATTTTCTATGATAAATTGCTCTACCTGTGTCTAAAGGGGAAAGGCAGACTATCGTAAAAAGAGACCTAGTAGAATGTGTATATGTATTCTCAGCATTCATTCATTCATTCATTCACTCATTCACTCCCTTAAGCAAGAATCTTCTCTGTATGGGTCTGGATCTTTCACAAAATGAATCTCATAACCATTACAAATTTCAAATTCGAGCTAGGGATTCCTATGGTAGAATTCTGCTTGCAGAGTTGATAAATGTCTATTAAAATATTTGATAAATAGAAAGGTAATTACTCAGATTAAAAAAATTAGCTATTTCATTCAATTTTTATCATATTTTGAGAATGATAAATGCTACATTAAGAGAAAAGTATGTACACAGCATCTTACAAGCATTTCTAAACATATGAGATTAGTTTTTCAAAGTTTGAGTAAGAATTGTCAAAGTTCAGTAAAACCTTGTTGCACTTGGCCCTGAAATAAAAATAGCACATTAAATGCACAACTACAGACAATTAAATAAATATATAAAATTTAAATGTAACTATTTTGACACAATTTGTATGTTAGCAAACAAAGGCTGAGCTGAATTTCCTAACAGTCACTAGGAAGCACTGGGTAAAGTTTTGACACAGATATCTGGAAAAACCCTGGTGAATTGTTTGGTGCACACTGAACCCAAAAAGCAGCAAAATATTGAAGGGGAAAAATGGGCTGGTAGAGGGAAGGCGATCTGGTTAGTCTGCAGTAATCTGAAGTCCTTTTATTGAAGTATAGTAATTAAATTCTGCCTTCATGAATTCCCAGTGAGGCATGTGCTAGGCTGGAAGCAAGGTGTCATAACACTTGGAGTAACCTGTTGCTTACTGTTTGGGCTGTCATGTACTTGGACTGATTAAACTGCCTGTGAATGAGCAGAGCTACTGCTCAGAGTTGTGTGTGTTGTAGGAGCTGCCTGTCAGCAGCTCCCATTGTTCAGGGTTTTGTTGCTCTGTATGCGGTGCAGTAAGCACTACCACGCAAATCAATTCTTCTCTAAGGAGACATCTACAGCAGACTTTTCTGCTAAGTCTTTTCTGATTCATGATGTAGAGTTATGAGTTACAGTGTTAGACTTCCACCCTAGGCTTATTTAGCCTTACTTGATAGGACCTAAGTTTTCATACCTTATTATAATTTATTTTTCTCGCAGGCCTGCTCCTATGCCAGGAATATTCCTGATAAGAAGTATTAGAAAGTGCAAACAAATACATATACCAGGCTTTGTCACTGGTTTCCCTTTTTACCTTTTTAGTATTTCCTTTCTAGACTCAATTTCTGGTCAATATGTTTGCATTTAAAAAAAACAAGTAAAATTTCAAGATATTTCTGGTTTTCTCTTTCTTATTGTCAAAACAGTTCATCGTAGTTTTAAGGTGCTGCTGTGCTGAGATTTCCTAGTAGCTGATAGGAGTTAGTAGTAAAAATCTGGTTTGGGGGATGCTTCTAGCTTCATGCTTTTAGATGTAAAAATAACAGAAATTTTTTTTTTCTCCCATTGATTAATGTTGTTGGTGAGCTTATGCTCCATGTTTGATTACCTAAACAGTGACAGTAATTGCTTTGCCCTTTGTTTTAAATTCCTAGACAATAAAACCTGCAGATATTGCCACTGTCCGCACGCTGGGCCGGCCTCCTCACCTCATCATGCGCATCATGGACTGTGTGCTACTGCTCTTCCAACGTAAACTCAACCATGTTAAAATTGACCAGGAAAAACGCTGTACCATCCCATCCTGGCAAGAATCTCTGAAGCTGATGACAGCAGGGAACTTCTTACAGAGCCTACAGGTGCTTGTGCCACCTTTATTTTTTAATTTTTTTTTTTTTTTTTTTTTTAATAACGTAAGGAAATAAAGGACAGTGTTTTCTCTGGCGTTCATAGGAGAACAAATGTGCAAGGGAACTCACACAATAGATCTGAAATATTAAGGGCTTAAGAATAAATATGCCAGAATGAAATAAGCTTTAATCCTTCTTGCAAAGTCATACTATAAATCAGTTATAATTTTTCCTAAGCAAGGCAATGAAATTGTTTTAGGTGACAAATGATTTAAAGCTTTAAGCATTTGGTTTGGATAGCCATTACTTATCTATTTCATTAAAGCTGATAAAACCCATATTTTTTTCTGGTATTTAAATTTTCATTAATTTTCAACATTGCAGCTTGTGCACTGGCTTGGAAAAGCAGAGATGGTTATTATGATGAGCACAACCAGGACTTTTTAAAAAGTCCTTTAAAAAGTCCATTTGGGATCTTATGGTTCACAGTCTTTGTGTAGGGAAATGGAAAAACTAACTTGTAAACAAATCCCTATTCATAACTAAAACTAAGAATATTATGATTTATCTAGTTGGAATAAATGGTATGTTTTCCTCCTCCATTGAGTGGTGTCATCTCTGATTTCTGAATTTTGAGTTTACTTAATTTGTCACTGGTCTATTAGGAGGCTTGACTGGCTTTGTATGGTTGGTAGTGGCATGGATGTTATTCATGTGGTGTTCACATTGCATCTGCTTGTAAAGGTTTCTAATGTTCTAAAGGACTTCAGTATGTAATTTTGCTTAATTAAACCTATTTGTCCTTCAGGGAGCAGCTATTTTCCAAGTTTTTCTGGCATAGGGTTCCATTATACTTCATGAATAAATTTGAGGAAGAAAATTTAGAGCTTTTAAGGGGAAAAGGGTAAAATATACTTTTTCGAGAAAAGAGTAAAAATAAATTCTTTTAAAATTAAATATATTCCACTAATTAGACAAGGTAATTTAACAGTAAGATGGCTGGCTTGCCCTTTGAAAGGATTGTCGTGTAGAATCTGTGTTTTGAACCAGAGTTTAGCCCTTCATTTTCTTTTTGAAGATTGTTAAAACTTATTCTGTTTTAAGCAAAATTAAATTTCAAGCAGGACCTGTGATATTTTGAAACAATGATTAGCTGTGTAACAGTAATAGGAGTGTGAGAAAGCAAAGATCATGAAGGCAAACTTTTTTCCATTTTGTATGTATATGTAACAGTGGAATGACTTTATAAAGGTCTAAAAGATGCATGAGACAAATAATATCATGTTAGTTGTTTGTAAGTAACACTTATGACCTTTGTCGTGTTCTATGTATTCTGAAATACATGTATATATAATTTACACTTACTACCTATGTTTTGTATCCCGCACTTTTAAAATTTCTTTTTCAGCAATTTCAGAAAGACACAATTAATGAAGAAGTGGTAGAGCTTTTGAGCCCTTATTTTGAAATGGTGGACTACAACATTGAGACAGCTAAGAGAGTATGTGGGAATGTTGCTGGACTTTGCTCATGGACCAAAGCTATGGCGGTATTTTTTTCCATCAATAAAGAAGTATTACCTTTAAAGGTACATCTGTTAGTCAGTCAAAGACATCAGTCAAAGACACCCTTTGCTCCTTCTCATCCCCAACTGTCTGCACTTGAGGATTTAATCTATGGGAAACTTCATCTGCCTAATTTGAACTGGTGTTTCCCTCTGCAGAAATTTATTGTCTTGAACACTGTAATTCTGCCATAAAATACATTTTAAATGTACTTCCACTTGTAAGTTGTCAAAATTATGAAAGAGATGGCGTGGTTTTATGCTTCTGGACCCCTACTGAATGGGGTTAAAGCATCAGTCATCTCATTAAATACACTACTGCAATTACTCTACATTAATTTTGAATTCAGTAGAAAAAAGCCTTGAGATTTGGTTCTTTTAATGTTCCAGATCTCAGTTCATAAGGAGATTGTACAGGGACTCTTCATTAATGTTATGTAGAGAAAAAAAACGGGCCTAAGTAGTTACAATGAAAGTCAGGAAGAACATGGTCAAGCACATTTAACAGAGAAGAGCTTGTATTATAATGGGGATGACTGAGAGGAGAAAGATTTGTGTTTTGACCTAGCATATTGGTTGGACAAATCATGTAGACTTCCAGAGGTGTCATTCTCTTCTGCAAGCCATGTCAGATTAACTTTTGTGTCACATGAAGAATGACTGGCATTCCCAGAATTATTTTTAATTATTTTTTTCTAATTGACATTAAACCAACTGTGCCAGTGCAGGTATCTGAATAAGGAATTTAGTTTGTTGTAAAATTCAAATAAATGGTGTTGGTGAGTGATGAAATCTCTACTGAAGAGTTCAATTTGAAAATGTAGTACAAGAAAATTTTTTGGAATATATTATAGTAAATGCTTTGAAATTCTCAGTGTATGAATATACTCTTATGTTTTTATGCTCTTTAGGCTAATTTAGCGATTCAGGAGAAACGCCTAACCAATGCCATGATGGATCTGCAGAAAGCTCAAGAAGAACTGGGAGCCAAGCAAGAAGAACTAGATATTGTGCAGGCAGAGTATGAAAATGCAATGAGAGAAAAACAGGTGAACTGCGCTGCACAGAAAAGAAGTTTCTACCCTTGCTTTAAGGAACACTTTATGTGTTCTTTCAATTTTACTATTATTCCTTGAAAAGGATGTTGATGGACTGCAGATAAGAGATAGATAGTATTTGAATAGTGCCTCGTTGCTTTCTACCTCTCTCCTTTGCCTCTGATCCTCTCCCCTCTTCTCTGCCACCCCCTCAAAAACGATTTTATTTGTAGTCTTTATTCAGTGCCTGCTACTATAATTTCAAGTTTCATGTATGCTATACATATAATGTATTTGAAATTCTGGGTAAAATTCCCCAGAATTAATAAGTATCAATAATTTTACCTACCATTCAATGATTGCACCAAAATAAAATTAAGAACAGAAATATTAAAAAGAAATATTGAATCATATTTCTGGGAGATGTTGGTAGTTTATCCTGGTGTATTTTTTCCCTCTCACTTTCCTTCATCTGCATGGTGGTAGAGATGTTTGAGAATATATTTCTAACCTATTTTTCATCTACTGGCTTAATGAGATGTAGAGATTTTTCTGGCTTATCAGATATATGACTGTAAACAATTTTTGTTGGTGCTTGGTTTTCTCTAGACTTTGCTGGAAGATGCTGAGCGCTGCAGACATAAAATGCAAACTGCATCAAGTCTTATAAGTGGTTTAGCAGGTGAAAAAGAGAGGTGGACAGAACAGAGTAAAGAATTTGCCATGCAAACCAAGAGGTTAGTTGGTAAGTTTTTGTCCAAATCTTTGAACTTGCAAGCAAGTTTGAGTTGTAATGGATAGTGAAACTGAAAACTTTTGAAATGTCAAACTTTTCCTTTGTATCTTAGATCCCTGTCTCAAAAAATGAGGGTAATTTTTAAAATTCCCTTGCTAAAGCCCTGTAAGGTGAAAAATGACTGTAAGCCTAAAGTTCATATTTAAAAAGAAGAAGATGGAATCTGTCAATGTGGTGACACATACTTGGGACACTTAAGTTTTAACTTGACTGATGTTTGTAGGTAACACTCCAAAAAGAATGATATGTTAGCAAGTGCCAATAAAACATGTATAACTGAGAATACACTTAGAGGTGAGGAAGACTGATACTGAGGCGCTGACACTTGTATGTAGAAATCAATATTTTTAACTGCGGTTACTAATGTTCATAAAAATTTGCTTCTTAGAAGGTCGTTATTATTTTTTAAATTTGCAGTTGTAAATTAAGTATTTTACAATAAATAATTGGTTCATTAATTAGATCAATAAATGAAATTTATATCCTTATTTACTGTGGGCTGAAGTTACTTCTCCGCCTTTTACCTTAAAAGGCTGCAAAAAACACCCTTGTTGCATAGACTGTATTGTAGTAACTAGGTTGTATTTTATTTGCTGGTATAATATATACATGTGTATTAACTTATTAAAAATGTGAGATGCATTCCCCACAGATTTATCCTATTTATTTTATAGATAACTTGAAAATGTCCAAAAAGTATTACGGCTCAATACAAAAGTATGGTATCTTCTCCAGTTTAAATCTTGCATTCTTATTTCAGAGGCACAAAACCCCCTCAAATTGTGGTGTCATGAAATTTAGGGGGGAAAATTTTGAAACTGAACAGAAGATTAAATGTTGTCACACTTAATACCTCTATAATGATGTCTTGACGGTTTTTATTGCCAGTGCTCATCGTTGTAATTGAGCTACAATAATTTAATTGAATTAGTACTTACAAGGGGTTCCACATCCCCCAACCCCTCCCCCACAAATACACAAACCACATTGTTTAAGCCTGTTCTTATGAATGCACAAGGAAAAGTTAGAAATAAAAGTTTATGCGTTAGTCCTCTCTACCATGTCCTGCTTGTGCAGGATCTGGTGTTTTTGGAATAGCCTTACGTGTGGGTTGAGTTGACCTGAACAAGCTGCCAGATACTGATCTCTTGATTCCTACAATTGAGTAGTAAGAACAATGTGAATGTGGCCTCTGCTGAAATTGTAGTGTTATGCAATGAGCCTTGGAAAAAAGCTTGATTTGCCTTCTTTATGTGTCCAAGTGTGTTTTCCTGTTACCGGCCAAAATATGTAGCAACTAGTGAAGAAAACAGTTTGTTCATTAATAGAATTGGCAAAGTTGTAATGCTTTGGCTTGTTTCTTTTTTTCCCCCCTTCTTTTTCTCTTTGAGGTAATGTACTCTTGGCTACAGCTTTTCTGTCCTATTCTGGTCCTTTCAACCAAGAGTTTCGCAATCTGCTGTTAAATGACTGGCAAAAGGAAATGAAAAGCCGAAAAATTCCTTTCTGTAACAACTTGAACCTCATAGAAATGCTGACTGATGCTCCAACTATCAATGAATGGAACCTGCAAGGATTGCCAAATGACGACTTATCCATACAGAACGGAATCATTGTCACTAAAGCATCTTGTTATCCTTTATTAATTGACCCACAAGAGCAGGGTAAAATTTGGATTAAAAATAAGGAAAGCAGAAATGACCTTCAGGTAATAGAAATGCTTGTGCTTTCATAATCCCTAAAAACTCTTAGCTCACAAAGCACTATAATTCAATGATTCACCTAAAGCTTAGGAAATGCCATTTATATTAAAAAGTCTGGCTTGAATATAAGGAATATCTCAGATATTTAAGTGGATTTGAGATTTGGCTAGAGGTGGAAGTGTATCCTTTAACACCAGTTACTCCCATTTTTTTAATGCATTTATTTTAATGAAACATAAACTTTGGAAAATAGGCTGGATGGGCCATGTCTGGTAATAAACATGTTTTCAGAATAGTGTGAGTGTTAGGAAAAAAACACCAACTAGTTGATTAATATGATTTCATGTAAGTGCTTATAAATGAAGATTCACAGCAAGATATTTTTTCATCTTTTAATCGGGAATTATTGTTAATTTCTGTCTGTGTATGGATTTCAGTTGCTAAGTGCTCTGCAAATATACAGGGGAGACATAGTGGTACAATGCAGTCTGAGGCAAGATACACAAATTCAATTGAAACAAGAAAATATGAGGAAGAATGTCCTTACTGGCTACAATTATGATTACACTGATTAACAAGCTCTAAAAAATAAATCTCTGAAAGCCCTAAAAGTAGTTTGAGGTGTGATAATAGAGTGGCTCTGAGAATATTACTAACACTTTCATGCTGTTTTTTATTTAGATGTGGAAACCTTAATGGTTGCTTAGTTATGATAAAAATTATTATTAGTTTGTTTATAGCTTTATTAGAGCCTAAGCTGCTTTTTGAACATGTTGAAAATCCGAGTTATACTGGGGACTATTTAAAGCAAAGATTATTTAAGGTCTTGTTCCATGTAAACCTCTAATTTTCAAGGGTGACAAAAACCCCAGAAGAGTACTTATCTTGGAATTGACCCTGCTGCAGTTTGACTTGAAGATGTTTTCCAAGATAAAATCGAAGGTGCTAAAAGGTTCCTGTGAATTTTTCCTGTGAAATTCTCAAGTAGTTACACTCACAGGATATCAATACTGCAAGTGCTCAACACTGCCTTGCCTCTACATGTGCAGCTGAAAAACAGAACTTTGCATTCCATGAGATCTGGCAGTAGGGTATGCTGATGTTACCTTTCCTTGAACTCACAATCTTTGCCTTAATACTAGTCTACTCACAGGATAATTGTATTTGGCAAAACTTTAAAGAAAATGAAATAATTTATAAATTCAGAAAAGCTTGGTAAAAGGGCATAAGATATTGCATTTATGTTTTTAGATCACTTCTTTGAATCACAAGTATTTTAGAAATCACTTAGAAGACAGCCTTTCTTTGGGAAGACCTCTTTTAGTAGAAGATGTTGGAGAAGAGCTTGACCCAGCACTTGATAATGTTTTGGAAAGAAATATCATCAAAACAGGTTCAGCCAACAAGGTGAAAAAAAACAACAACCAAGAAAACACATGGAAATTCCCCTTTCCTCCCTTCCCCTACCCACACCCTCTCCTTAGCAAAATAACTCCTAATAAATACAGGACTATAAAAAATTTAACTTGTTTAAACTTGATTAATGCTAATACAGGAAAAAATAGTAGGGCTTTAGTTCACAAATGGTTAATATATTTAATATATAAAGTTCCTTATTCATTTGCTTATGGCAATTTTTAGAAGTTGAAATAATTTTTGAATAGGGAATTTAAAGTGGTCCTTGACTGTTCTCAAAAAATTGCTTGCATCACATGTATGATTTAGAACTGGATTTTTATGCCTTTGTGCAGAAAAATGTAACCTTTTTTCCTATATGCAGTATCTGAAAAAGTGCGTATTGCCTCTTGATAATTCAAGACTTCTTTTTAACGTTTTTCTTAAGGTGAAAGTTGGTGATAAGGAAGTAGTTGTTATGAATGGCTTCAGACTTTACATTACTACAAAACTGTCAAATCCATGTTACTCTCCTGAAATCAGTGCTCAAGCCTCCATCATTGACTTTACAGTAACCATGAAAGGTCTTGAAAATCAACTCTTAGGTAGAGTCATTCTCACAGAGAAACAGGTAAAATAATTGATTGTATCTCTTTTCCTGACTGTACTTCTTACATTTACCTGTAGAATGTTTTACTTTAATTTAAATTTATTACTATCCATTCCCATATTGCAAGGTAGCTTTCTGGCTCTCTCTGTTGTGATTATTCTTAATATAATCTATTTGTAATGGTTTAAAAAGTGGCACAGAAGCAATTGACTCATTCATGTGGAAGTTTCTCTGTCTCTTTATTGTTACAACTGTACTGTATTAACCTTATTTTCCCTGCCTAAATGAGTTACAACCTCATGAGAATGGCCTGTGAAAAGCAAAAGGGTCTGAAATCAAAACTGATGTTCCTCTGTCTACACACCCTGGACCTCATGGCAATATAACCTAGTGCAAAGAATTCAGACTTAGTTACTTCCTTGCTCCAATGGAAAATGGGCTACCTACTTGTTTTGACATTGCAGATATATTAGTTGAGGAAGTCCAGGTTCAGGATGCCAGCCCCAATCAACATGCCACCTGCAGTTCTGGAGGGAGTCTGGTGTCTTTATGTATGGAACAGCTAATCCTTGTGACTACAATGTTGATGTCGTAAGAAACACTGTGCAGCTGTGACTGTGTATTTGCTGGTGTATTTATTAGTGTATTTTGGCAATAGATCCAGTTTACCTTCGCTAGAGAAGAATGACAGGAATATCTGTTTCCTTATTGTGGTATCTGTTGAGGCTCTCCTGTCCTTCCAACACCTTCCTCTGCCCTGCCAGTGTAAGATTTTTCTTGTCAATTGTTTCAGTCATGTTGTTCATCTTGTTGAGTAGTTGCATTTCATTCCCAAACAGTGCATGGATCTCGTGAGACAAATCACACTCAATCTGTTAAGGTCTGTTTTTCGTCAGACAGCTTCATTGCACCATCAGCTTCTCTTCAACCACTGACAGCTTGTCATCCCACTATGTAATGAAATTATCACTGTCTATCTAAAACATGCAGTGATGTGTATATTCACAGAGGCTTGTGCCAAACTTCACTTCTTGGGCCTTGAAATACTGTACATTCCTCCAGGAGACAGTCAGTTTATCAAATCCCTCCAGTCATTGCTGTTGCTCTGTGCTTGCCTGGAGGACACAGGAAAGGGAGAGGCTTGAGTTTTCTCAGGGGAGCCAAGAAATAGATGGAGAAGTACCAGACTCAAGTTGGAACATGGGGAATTCTGATTAAATATTAGGGAAAAAATAATTACATTGGGAGCGATCAAACCCAGGAGCAGATTAACCAAGGATTTTGTGGAATTTCCATTCTTGGAAGGGTTCAACTGAGCTGTTTAGATCTGAGCAGCGGTTGAGCTAGCTAATTTCTGTAGGTGCCTTCCAAATTAAAATTATTCTACTATTCAATGGCCTCTGTCACAAAGTGGGAATGTCTAATAATATATGGTGCTCTCTCTACCAATTTCTCAGAGTATTATACTCACTACTGTTTTATTCAAAACCACCTGGGGATATTTCCTCTAGATAAATGACAAGTGAAGCACTTCACAGGCAGGGGAATTTCTACAGAGTATACTTACCATGTTGCAATTTTCTTGGCCTCTGTTTATACACCTTATGGTTCAAGGTTTCCTGAGGAGTCAATTTGATCACAACACACCATCTGAATACTTTTCTGTGATGTCTACTGATGCTTCTTTGGGAATGTGGGGATTTCCCTCTTAAGTGTCTGGATTCTTACTACCTTTTGTAGCCTTTGGTTTTACTGTGAGACAGTTTGTCAAATGATTTGAGCAGTATGACTGCTTGTTAATATACAGTGTTACAATGTGCATGTGGAACTTCTATCCCAGAAAACGATGATTTATTTGAAATCAGAGTTCTTCAGAATTTTTATGCACATTTCTGTCTTTTTTCCCGTTCTACTATCTCTTATATGGTTCTGTTCTTAGAATGAATGAAGTTTAGACCTCCAGAAAGGAAAAGGAGTGTTTACAGTATGTCATTTAAAGTTTCTGCAAAGTCTGACACTCTGTTGTTTGGTATGTCCATTAGAAGGATCTTTGTCACATGCATCTCACAGAATTGTTTAGTGATAGGAACACTGGTACTGATTTCTTATTTTCCACCAGAATGTTAAACCAATTGCATGATACAAGTGAAACATAAGGTCAGCTGTTATATCTATATAAATGTGATTCTACTACATTTCTTGGAATAATAAGTTTTGAGGGATTTGATACATGTCTGAAGGTAATATAACTTATGATATTTTAATTATATCGTTATTTTGATACATTGGCTGTTACTTAATTTGACAAAAACTTGTTTATTTAGTGTCATAGATAAGTCAGATTAGTAGTGGAGTTATAATATGCTATAACTCTTTATGGCTTTTGAATTTTCACATTCATATATCAAGATTTATGCTGGAAAAAGGCTCAAGTTTTGTCAGGAACAGTTGATGCAAATTCTTGTACTTGTGAATCATTTTGTGACAGGATGATATAAACTATGTAGCAGCTTTCATATTTTATGAATATTAACAAGAAATAGTATTCTTTGGTACAGTCAGTAAAATGTCATCTGCTTGTGAAAGGAATTCCATAAAACTGGAAATAGCCTCCTAGGTGCAAGTTCCTTGAATTTATGTACATGGTAACTTGGCTTATTTTTTCCGCATCCTTGGTCTTATGACTGGAAATTTTTGAAGATATGAAGAGAGCTTTCGATTGTTTACATTTTCTGATCTCCAAAAAGCATTTTAAGAGCTTAATAAATGGATCTTTTTTTCTCTAAGGTTTTTATCTGGGGTTACTTCACTTTAGCTTGGTAACTCTGTTTCCAACTTGCTTGTCAGGCTCTTCTTGCAAGGAGACTAGTTTTCTGTTTTTATGAAGCATTGAATTCTAAAGTGTGTTAAACTCTTTAAACTGAACTCAGCAAAACATGAAGTTTAATTTGGCTCAGTATGTTAATTATTATATTTAATTGGATGATAACATTCTTTTAATGCTATTCTTTAAAAAAATAGTTGCTACTTCATCAAAGTTGCTTGAAAACAATGCTTCATGAAACTTACCTGTTTTTCTTCTGTTCCATGAGGTAGCAGTTGATTGAAATGCAAGTAACTGTAGTTTTCTTGTCTATTTTCATCAGTTTTTATCAGAATCTTTTGAACATGTAAGCATCTTTTAAGTTATTTTTTACTTGCATTTTTCTAAAATTATTGTTCCACTAAATATTTTCTACCTGATGATAATGATGATGTTTCAATATACCAAGAAAAAGCTCTAAATCTAATAATAATGAGTTTTCTTAATTTCCTTTTTAAGGTAAAAGGGCATTCTTTAAAAGAAATAAGTACTTTAATTAGGAATGTATGAGGACAATGTAGGTTGAGAAGACCAAAAATTTAGAATGTGGGAAAAAAAAATAAATTTGAAAGTTGTAATAGTTTTTCAAAGCTGTATAAATGAAAGCTACTGAAAGGGGCAAGTAAAACCTTTCCTTAAACCTTGCTAAGGGCTCAGTTCAATTATGTCTCTAGTGCTATATGAGAAATAATATATTTCAAAGTGTTGTCCCTGTCTCTTTGGAATATTAGCAGCTGCTAAGCAACATGGAAATGGAATTGGCAATGATGGAGTGAACACAGAACTTCCAAGTTTGGAGAGACATTGTTAAATTTTTTCACCAGACATTTGTAAATTTTGTGAAGTATTTTATCTAGACAGAAAATATTTCTACCAACTGACTCGCTGTTCATTTATAAGATTCATATTAACTCTATCTTATGAAAAACTCTTAGCCCATCCTCTCTCTTCTTTTTACTTCACTGTATTGAAACATTTTGTAACATTTCAGTAGAGGATTTTTATCTCTTGAGGGACTAATTTATATTAAGTTTTTCAAGGTAAATTTTGAGAATGAACTGAAAGGACTACATCCCTGAAAAATATTTTTCTAGGGATTTCAAATAACTGGGTTTTTTTAATGTAAAACTCTTGATTAAATTATACATCTTCTATATTTGGGCACTGGAAAAGAAACTAGGTACATAAACCACCCAGATTGTATTGCTAAACATATAAAATAAATACTTGTATGAAGTAAATCAAGTTCTACATACTTTCTTAATCAATGAAGCATTTTAGTGAGAGGCTGAAATGATCCCTGTTTGATGGAGGAGTATTCGCACTTCTTGAAATACTTGATGCTTGATTTGATGACTAAGGATGGCCATTGAGACTAAATTTTCAATATGGTTATTGTAAAGCAATAGGCATAAATGAGAATAAAGTTACATGGAGGGGGATAAAATCCTGTGTCTGGTATGGTATTTGCATTCATCTTTTCTGAAACAGAAAGAGAAGACAAACAATTGTGAACTTATTATTCTTTTAGGACATGATATGAGCATCTTCTATAATATTTGTAGAAAAGATTTATTAGTGCCTATATATGTAGCAGGTTCAGATCCTGGCAATAGATCTTATGTGAGAAATATCACTGGAATTCTTTCCCCCAATTATTGCAGCTAGTCTTGACCTACACTGATTTAATATGATCACTATTTTTAAATCTAAATATTTTATTTTTGTTTTTGATTGTACATATGTTTTCCAAATATTACCATGTAATCCAATAGGAATTAGAGAAAGAAAGAACTGATCTTATTGAAGATGTGACTATGAACAAAAGGAGGATTAAAGACCTAGAAGATAACCTTCTATTTAGACTTACAAGCACTAAGGGTTCCCTGGCAGATGATGAGACTCTACTAATTGTATTGAGTAACACTAAGAAGACTGCTGAAGAAGTAACAGAGAAACTGCAAACTTCTGCTGAGACTGAAGTACAGATCAATTCAGCCCGTGAAGAGTACAGACCTGGTGAGTGAAGGTAGTGATGGAAGACAAATAGCTAGACCATTTATTTAAAACATCAATACTTAGAGTAGGAGAAATTGTAGAAGGTGATTAGGAAGACCAAAATTGATGGGAGACATCTATTTCCTTGAAAGTAAAATGTGTCCAGGAGATGTCATATTGAGTTTTAATGGAAAAAAATAGTCGATGTTATGGCTCGTGTGGAATTTATAAAATAGATTGAATTGTTCTGTTTGTAGACTTCCCATTGCTCTATAAACAAGTGTATCAGTCATTAGGGTGTTTAGGTAAGTGTATGTTTGAGTTCCACATGTTAACATTCTTTTACAGAGGTTATATAACATTAAATACTCCTTATATCTGAAGGATTAATGCTTCATCATTAATCCTTAGATTATTATAGTCAACACGTTTCATGAGTCTTTTGACTTTTAACTGACAGGTAATAGTGTGAAAAAAAACAGAGAAAAAAAATAACTCTGCAATTGCCTGCAGTCTAGGAAATGTGTAAGATGGTACAGTTAGTGTACCAGAAACATTGCAGATATTGTAAAACCTCTGCATTTAAAACTCACTTCTGAAAAGATGTTAAATCAATGCTGGGTAAGGTAAATCAATATAGTTCATTTGACTTTTATATGACTCTCATAGAAGTCCATAAAAATAAATTTGTTTGGATACTTAAACAGTATTTCATACAGCCATGATTTTTATATGTTCTGCTGATGATCTCAATATTGCAGTGTGTTGCAAGCTGCTCTCCAGATACGCTCGTATTTGAAAACTAGGCTTCACATAATTTGCATTAATTACAGAAAATATTTTTTCCCCAATATATAAATGAGGATTAAATGAATGATTTTATTATTTTTCTGTCAGTAAAGAATAGAGAAACTCAAGGATCTTCACTTATCATTAGTGTTAAAATCACTGTACATGTTTTGGAGAGTGAATGTTTTATATTCTGCATTTCTACTTTGAACAATTTTTTTTCCCGTTCTTCAGTTGCAACTCGAGGTAGCATCTTGTACTTCCTTATCACTGAGATGAGCATGGTCAATGTCATGTATCAGACATCACTTCGGCAGTTTTTAAGGCTTTTTGACCGCTCCCTAACCAGGTAATTTAGCTAAAAATAAGTATAATTTGCATTTACCCAGTCCTGGAGGTGCTTGTACTACAAAAAGATTTATTTGTAAACTAATATCAGAAAGAAGACTGTTGCTTCTTACAATCTTGACCGGGAATTTTCAGCTTAAATACCCATACAACTTTGTCAGTTAGCAAGGCAAAGAACCTTCTAATGTACTTACAGTCCTTCAAAATTTGTCATTAGATATTTAAAAACCATTATACTGCCTTGATTTTCAGCTGGGCAAAGTTAGAAAGTATTTTTTTGTTGTTCCTTCAATCTGAAAGTTGTTGCCAACTTGCTGTCTGATATTCTGTTTGTGATCTATTATTTTCCATGTTTTGAAGACACTGAACTACATAGTAGTGTAGTAGTGTTTCTTTTTATAAAGCCTAATCAAATCAACTTTCAGCTGCAGACCTTTCTTCTCACAGGTCTACCAAGAGCCCTATAACCAGCAAGAGGGTTACCAATATTATTGAATATATGACATATGAAGTGTTCAAATATACTGCCCGAGGGCTCTATGAAGAGCACAAATTTCTTTTCACATTGCTGCTTACTTTGAAGATTGATATACAAAGAAATAGGGTGAAGCATGAGGAATTTTTGACACTTATTAAAGGTAGGAACTATGAATAAATTTTAAGGAGAGCACATTATTATTATAGAAAATTTATGCATTTATATCTGCTAGCTAGTATACTCCTTCCTTTTGCCCATGAGAAACCAGTCAGTTGTAAGAATACATGTTTATCATTCTGATCTGGTGACAGACAGCATTGGATAGTAGTTCTGATTTATAGCAGCACACTGAATGCTGATGAATATATCTTTGTAATCAGGAGAATTTAAAAGGAATATTGTTAAGTATCCTTTGTCTGCTGCTCAAATACCATCAGGCATGTGTTTAACTTGGAAAAATTATTATTGCACTAAATATAGTAATGGGAGCAAACAGGAACAGAAAATGATGCTCACAGTTTAAAAGAGCATGGGAGTCTCAGCTGCATGTGACAAGGTTATGGCTTTGGTCTTGACTGCATACAAGCACTGAGTTCACTTGATAGTTTTTATCCATTTTGTATTACCTTTTCCAGACAACATTTATTTATGGATTATATGTATGAATTTTTCCGTGTTGAATCTTCAGAATACCTTTTCCCAAAAAGCATTTATATTCAGGCACACTGCACAAAAACCAAGTAAAGCCTCAAAATATAAATTTGTTAAGACTTCTGTTTCAGGTACATAATATAAAGAAACAATAAACTAACCAAGATGCAAACTCAGTTTAATAAAATATGACATGGTTTTGCAAGGTAGAAAACTTCTGTAACATCATTATTTAAAAACTGGGTTACTGTATTTGTTTTTCCCCTTCTATTTTCTTTATGTGTCTGTCTCTCCAGCAGTACTAGTAACTAATTTCAATTTCATGCAGGTGGTACTTCCCTAGACCTTAAAGCTTGTCCTCCTAAGCCAGCTAAATGGATTCTGGATATGACTTGGTTGAACTTGGTGGAACTCAGTAAGCTTAAGCAGTTTTCAGATATTCTTAATCAAGTACGTAAGAGCTTTTAAAAGTTGATGTCTTGTTTAACAAGTAATTGTCTGGTAATGGTCAAGTATATGGTGGAAACTGTTTTATTTTATAGAAGAGAAACAAAACTGACAGTAGATAGCCAGGTTATGGCCCTGACTGCTTAGCAACCTATGTTGATATAAAACTCAGCCACCTCCAGGAAAATAAGAAGAGTGTAGAGGGTTCACACTTTATATAATTATAATATTTTCAGATTGGGATTCAGCTTACCATTATCCAATTCATACATTGAAACTTTAGTCTTATTCAGGTTGTTAGATTATTTTGCATCCCTGTTGTGCTTTCTTGCACTATATTTTATGGTATTTGTTCCAACATTTCTGTGGTTACATGGAGTAAAAGTTACAGAGAAGGTGTTCAGTAAATTTAATACTTGCATGAATAGTCTTATTAGACAGTAAATGTATTGTAGCTAACTGTAAATAGCTTTTGGTATGGGTGAATAAAACTTTTCTGTGCATTCATGTGGGGACCAATTTTGTATTTGCTGTTCTCAAAGCTGTGACTGTGCCTGACTATCCATGTTCTGACATAGCTCTGCTATTATGTCATAATAGAAAATAGTGATTAGTAGCTCCTGATTTCCTGAGAATGTGAATACTCCAGGGTGTTTCATTCTACAATAACATACTTATAATCCAAAATTTTATCCTATAATTTTTAATAACCTTACTAAATCTGTGGAAGAGTACCTCTAAACAAATGACTGGCTGTGGATTACATGTCTCTGAGTCTCGTTAAGATTTTTCAACCTAGTGGCAGTGCAAATATGACTTGTCCGTTTAGTGATATTTACTTCCTTGATGGTATAATTGCAGATTTCCAGAGAAGAGAAACAGTGGAGAATCTGGTTTGATAGTAAGAATCCTGAAGAAGAATTAGTTCCTAGTGGCTATGGTCAATCTCTGGACTGCTTCAGACATCTCCTTCTTATCAGATCTTGGTGTCCTGACAGAACCATAGCACAGGTATATTTATATAGCCTACATGGTCTATTTAGGTATCACTAGAATAGTAGTTTCCAGAATGCAGGTTTGTATTCTCTTATATAATGCTAAACACCTTTTTGTAATGGACCTTTATGTTGTATTTTCTGAAATTCTTTTCAGATCAATTATGCATTTTTTAGAAAGGCAGGAATAACAAAATTATTCAAATATATTGAAGAAATATTATCCACTGTGGTGGATATCACTGTGGCGATTTCTACTGGAATCATATGTGTTTATCTAGATCTGCTTTATTAGTTCAGAGGATACTTTTGACTATCCTTGCTTGCTCACTGGATTTTAAAAGTGTCCGTAAGTTAGGCTGAAGTAACATATTCTAACGAATTCAACTGGCTGAGAGAAAGTTGAAAACAGTTTAGTGGAGAAACTATTTCTTAGATAGAAGAATTAGATCCAGTTTAGAAAAATCTTTATTAAAGTCTACTCAAAATTCTCAATTTAAAGCCATTTATTAAACAAAGAGTGTAAAATTGAAGTTTATTGAATAGACCTTTTTTAAAGAAAAATAATCTTCTAGGAGCATATTTTTAACCTTCATGTTCTTCTCCAGTACAAAAAACCAAAAAATTATAAAATTATTGACAATTCAGAACAATTAATGACGATTTACTGAAATAGGAATGTGTCACTTGAAGTGTGGTATTAATTTTATTGATACATATCTTTAGACATAGTGTCGGGATTCAGAGAAAGTCTCAGCAATTATTGGTGTAACTTCAGTCAATAGGTTAAGCAGTACTGTATAAAGAATATCTCTATTATGTCTGCTATGTGTCTGCAACAGATCACACAAGATTAGTTCCTCCCTACTGTTAATGGGGCAAGGCAATGGTTTTATAAAAACTGGTAGTTTATCAAATGTTTAACGCTGAATGTCTTTCTGAGAGATAACCCAGAGGTAATAAGGGGAAGATTTACCAAAGACAAAAGCTGTGTGGTGGGAAAGAGCATGAGCAAATAATCTCAGAGCTTATTCTATTTCTTTGCAAAAAAGAACAATAATCTAGAATTTTAAAAGATAAATAAAGAAGGGATAGGTGATGCTTTTCACCTTTTCCTCTGGATTGCCTACTTAGTGGTAGTTACTTTAATCATTACTACTGTTAGTTCATTGCTTGTTTAACCGTGAGGGTGAGAAAGGCCTAAGAGCTTTGAAGTCCATCTTTAATGCTTTTCTCCTATTTTTCTAGATTTTGAGGCTAGTAGTTAAGCTATTTAGTGGCAATATCCTTAAATAATAAAAAAAAATCTAAAATTTTAGAGAAGTTTTAATTTTTATTATACTCTAATTATATAACATGCTCTAGTTATATATAACATTGCATACAGATATATGTAATATATAATTATTTAAAAATTTTTAAATGGTCGTATAAGGCTATAATAATACTTTCAAAGACAGTATGATGTGTTGATGTAAAAATTAACTTGTGTATTTATATTTTTGATGCAAATTTTTAGCAACCTTTTGTCTTCAGTTGACTTATTGATAGTATTTACACTGGGAAGAAAACAGTATTAAATGGTTAGGTCACAAGTTAAATTTACCCTTTTTAATACAGGCAAGAAAATATATCACTGATGCAATGGGGGAGAAATATGCAGAGGGAGTCATCTTGGACTTGGAGAAAACATGGGAAGAGTCAGATCCACGTACTCCCCTCATATGCCTTCTTTCTATGGGCTCTGATCCTACGGACTCGATTATTGCTTTGGGAAAAAGACTGAAGACAGAAACGTGTTGTGTTTCCATGGGCCAGGGGCAAGGAATCCATGCTCGTAAACTTCTACAGCAGACAATGGCTCATGTAAGCAACAAAAATTGGAACATTTTTTTCTCTGTATTAAACACTTAGAAATCAAAATCCTGTCATGAGATAATATTGTCTGGTGGGTAGTTAATGCTGATGAAAACCCCTACATTTATTTATATAAGTGTCCTAAGCAAGAGAACTGTGTTTTCAAAGTCCTTCAATTTGCTATAACAAGCTTCTTGCTACTGTATAGATGCTTTTCATTGAAAATGGAGTGCTTCTCACATAAAATGGAGTTTTTATAGTTGATTGCAGACTGATGAACATAGCTGAATTGATTTTTTGGTTTTTCTAGTTATATCACCAATAAATATTCTTCTGTAGGCATTTCAGATTATATTTTCAAGTTTTTATTTTTAGTATTATGGATGTATTTTGTTAAATGAAGAAAATGAATTCCAAACATGCTATTGATAATCACATAAACTTGAATAAAACAAGATAGTATAGCAGGTTATTGCTGTAGTCTGAATTTGGGCTTGAGAGGGGCAATCTGGTAGCACAGGCATTTTACAGGAAGAGGAATTAAAGAGCAAAACTAACTGTATGAGAAAAGTGAGCTGCTCCAATTTGGCATGCTTTGCTCATCAGATGATACTACTGCTATTCCTGCTGATCTGACAATACTGGTCTTACTCTCCTGTGCTATGAGCTTCTTTTTATAACCTATTTTCCTCTGACTTTTGCTTCAGATTTTTGTTTGATAACTTCTCGCAAGGAACTAGTTAACAGATCAAATGAGGAGAAACCCATTCAAAAATCGGGGAGAAGAGCACCTTCTGTTTAGTTACTTTCCCTCACTGTCTTTCTTCTTTTAGTGAAGAGGTATATGAGATGCCTATAATGAAATAGCTTAATTAATATAAGAAAGCTTGACATCTATGGATTGATGGCAATAGGTTAATTATGTTTAAGTATGTTTATTTGGTTATTTTCCAAGGCTGGGAACCTTGTGAGGAACAAAGTTTAGCAGGTTGCTCTATGGAGCTACTCCTGAGCTCCCTTATGTAAGTCAAAATTTATCAGTTTCTATCAGAGCTATAGTCATGACAAGGTAGTTTTTAAATGTATTGAAATGCAAGAGGTAGGGACTAAGTGAAAAGACCAGAGACAAGTAGGGACCACTTGTTCAGGTGAAAAAAACCCAAATAAGCTAACACCATCTTCAGAAGAAAAAACCCACATTTTAACTCCCAGCAAGGAGCTATTTCAGCTTGTGAACAATATTGATAACTTTTTATATTCTGTTGTTTTAATCAGGGAGGTTGGGCACTTCTGCAAAACTGCCACCTTGGACTTGACTTTCTGGATGAGTTAATGGACACTGTCATAGAGACAGAGACTGTTCATGAAAGCTTTCGACTTTGGATGACAACTGACGTTCACAAACAGTTCCCCATCACCCTGCTTCAAATGTCGATTAAGTTTACCAATGAGCCCCCACAAGGGCTCAAAGCTGGACTAAAGAGAACATACAGTGGTGAGTGCCAGAATGGTAGTGCTTTAAAATTAAATTTTGGACTGTGATACTATTGTGTGGTCATGTGAAACTGCTAGTAGGTGTAAGCTAGTATGAGGAACTTATCACAATGACACCAGGACACATTTTAGTTTTTGTTATGAAAATTAAAAGGAAGAGAAGATTTGCTGACATTATGGTGACCAAACTAATTGGATGCAAAACAAGAAATGCCTTTTCTTTTCACATATGTTGGCTTCTAGTATCTCCATTCAAAATGTTTGAATTTTTAATATTCTGTCTTTTGGCAGAAAAATGACATGGTTGGCTATTGATTGCTCTTTGCACTACATAAAATAAAGGAAAAAGATTCTGTGCAGAAAACAACTTGATGTGAATTCAGCTCTTAGTAAATTGTGGATTTTTTTTCCCCCTGAAGTTTACTCTTTTAATTGGAGCAACTTAATAACATGCTATAAACTGTCTCCAGCACAGAACACTTGGTGGGACAATAATTTATCCTTGGGAAAGGCAGAGACTATCTCTAGAGTGATATTTTAGCACTGATTTGAAGTAGTTTTGAAAAAGGTGATTACTATGATTCTTTCATTTGCAATCAATAGGTGTCAGCCAGGATTTATTAGATGCCAGTAAAATGGCGCAGTGGAAACCACTGTTGTATGCTGTAGCATTTCTGCACTCCACCGTTCAAGAAAGACGCAAGTTTGGGTCTCTGGGCTGGAATATACCCTATGAGTTTAACCAAGCTGATTTCAATGCTACTGTGCAGTTCGTTCAAAACCACTTGAATCGCATGGACACCAAGAAGGTAGTTAATGATTTTGTGGGAAAGGTGGATTAAGATAATGGATCTTTCTGGTAGGGGAATATATGTAAATGCTTCCTAGTAACTGAACTACAAGAGTGATTTTAACTTACTGTTTTTTCCACAAACATTCAATATTTCAAGTGCACCTCTCTACAGCAGCAGACTTAGACTTCTAGTTGAGTGCATTTTTAATTTCTCTATTAACTTCTACATTAAAAAAAAAAACCTTCCCAGCCATCTCAGAAATATAAACCTTAGAAGTATAGCCCTTCTTTATCATTCTAAATAAGTCAATTAATTAAAAAAGGATATTTAAAATACTCTTTAAAAAATCTGTTTCAAGTAAAAATAACAAGATTTGGCCAACCTGTCTTTGCAGCATGAAGAAATAGGAAGTGGTTTAAAATTATTTATTTAAATGTTTATACAGGAATGTCTCCTATGTTTCTCACTTTCATGGTCGGTTGCCATTCTGAGAGGTCTGTGGCAGAGGAATTTGCAGTTGGCATTTTAAGTGAAAGGAGGATTCAAATATATCTGTAACCTTCTTGCTATCTTCAAGACATTCTTGAATTTATCAATAAATTATATTTTGAGAAATCCTTGGGGGTGTTCTGAGAATGCAAGGCTTCAATGAAAAATAGTAATAGGAAAGTAACTTTCTTCCAATGGGACAGACATGGTACAGCAGCTGTTTTTCCTAAAGCAGATCGAAGTAAATAAGAAGAGGATTAGCTGAAGTCATTGCTTTCTGTCTGGTTTTAGGGGATCTCCTGGAGTACTGTTTGTTACATGATAGGTGAGATCCAGTATGGTGGTCGTGTGACGGATAACTTTGACAAAAGACTCATGAACACCTTTGTAAAGGTTTGGTTCAGTGAAAATACATTCAGTCAGGAATTCAACTTCTACAAAGGATACAGCATACCCAAATGTACTATGGTGGATCAATACCTTCAGTACATACAGGTTGGTAAATAAAAGCTATTCACTTGTTTCTCATAAGTTCCTGATTCCCTATAATTTTTCTTGTTTTTCTGAATACTTGTATTTTGTCTTTCATTCACAGATTTTGAAACTGATTTCTAGCCATTGTCATACCTATTAGTGACAACTAATTATTGTTATTAATGTTATCATCTTCCTGACAGAAATATATATTTTCTTTTTCATGCAGTTTGCTTGTGGGACATATCTAAAGGCACTGAATTGTTAAAGAGGGCAAGTAATGGAGTCCAGACATTGGGTACAGCCTCTTTGAAATAAAAGATCTAGATATATATGAGAGTAAAATTTTATTATTAAAATAGGGCATAGTTGTTAAAACACAATTTGTTTGGTAGGTTGTGGCATGACAGATAGACCACAGCAAGTTATTTGGCTTAAGACTATTTGAAGAAATCAAGTTTCTTACTTAACAGTAATCTAGGGTTATTTTCTTTTTTTTTAAATTTGGTTTTGTTGTGTGTTGAGTTTTATGGTTTTTTTGCTTGGGGATTTTTTGGTGCATTTTGTTTTAATGATTTGCTTCTAAATGTGCAGTTATACTCTTTTTATGTTTTACTATGTAGAGCCTTCCTGCTTATGATACACCAGAGGTGTTTGGTTTGCATCCCAATGCAGATATCACCTACCAAAGTAAAGTTTCCAAAGATGTGTTGGACACCATCCTCAGTATTCAGCCTAAAGATAGCTCTGGTGGAGGAGGTGAAACTCGAGAAGCAGTTGTAGCCAGACTGGCTGATGATATGCTGGAAAAACTTCCTGCTGATTATGTACCATATGAAGTGAGTTAATGAAATTCTGGCAAAAACATTTGCTCCATCTTGCCTTGTGGATTAAAAAAACCCCCAGAAATAACCAACAACTTTTCTAAAAGCATCTTTGAATTAATTAAGAGAGGCAGTACTTTGTATTTTAAAAGAAGCATGGCCAAACCCTAAATATTTATTATGAACTCATTAAATGTGTGCTGAAGTGCTTTTGTAAGAACTTTTTCAGAAATATTAAACCTGTTAATTCTTGTCATTTGCACTATGGGGGGAGGTAGGATCATCATCTTTTAACTGAGGCTGTTGACATTATAGAATTTCTAGTTACATTTCGTGCAGCTGTTTATTTGTTGATTTTACACTTTTGATTAAAAATGTATCAGTGAGTTTGGTTAGAATACAAGACTGCCTGGTATTGTGGTAGTTCCCAGGCATTGCTGCTGGGTTGAAGCAAAGTAGCTGGAGCAATTATGCTTGATTGGTTTATGCAAAGAGAATCTTGGAACTGCTTGTGAAATTAAAGCTGAATTCTTTGAACTAAGGTAAACAGCCTACAAGCTCTTTAAGTGGCATTAGCTCAAAGAATTATACACAGACTAAATCATGACTTAGACTAAGAACATAGCCAGTCTCAGCATCATAGATTTGGAACAAATCCAGTGTTTCTCTCTTGCAGATAATTCAAGGGAGGTGCCAAAGCGACCATTTAAGATCATGAATAAATTGTTGTGTCTCAAAAATCAAATCGGAGCCCAACATTGACATAAAGCCAACTTTGATTTATCACTTGTATTGAAGGACCTTTGGTTTTCTACCAACAGGTAAAAGAAAAACTAAAGAACATGGGACCTTTTCAACCTATGCACATATTTTTGCGACAGGAGATTGAACAAATGCAGAGAGTTATTTCTTTAGTGAGAAACACTCTGACTGATCTAAAACTTGCCGTTGATGGGACAATAGTTATGAGTGAAAATCTGAGGGATGCTTTAGACTGCATGTATGATGGAAGGATTCCTGCTAGCTGGAAAAAGGTAGGTGCACATCACTTATTTTTGAAAGAAATAAAAAAACCTGTTTCTGAAGAGACTCGATTAAACTTCTAGAATTATAGTAAACATTGTTTTCAAACTATGTTTCAGAAGACTTACTGCTGGAATAGATTTTATGCTAAAATAAACATAGTTGAAACAAACCTACTGTAATTTATAAAAATTGAAATTGACATGAGGTATTCAGATATTTGCCATTTTAACAACCTGTTGCGTATTGGCAGGATGAAAAAGACAGAGAGAGGAGAGAAGTTAAAGATGTGATGATGGATTTTTAGCACTCACGTTAGTGGACTACACTGGTGTTATCTATATTGAACACATATAATTTATATATGTTCCTTTCCTGGGTTAAGTAGAAGTGGCCCATCCATCTTGGTCAAAAAGAGTGTACTTTGAGTTTGAGTAGTAGCCACATAATTACAGAACAGTAGATGCTGGAAAAGACTTATGGATACAGTCTAATCACACTTCTGAAAGCAGGGTCAGTTAAAGCAGGTTTCCCAGGAGTCTCCAGAATCAGAGAGGTGCAACCCATTCCACTGTTTGATCACCTTCACAGTAAAAACCAATCAATCAACCAACCACCAGCGAAACAAACAAAAAAACCCTTAAGTTGAAACAAATTTCTGGCATTTCATCTTTTTTTCCATTGCTTTTTCTCCTATTACTGAGAAAGATCAGGCTCCATCTTCTTCTGTTCTCCATGAGATATAAACATGTCTCCTTTGAGCCTCCTCCAGGCTAAACAATCCCAGCTCTCAGCCTCTCCCCACAGAAATTGCTTTCAGGGATAATTATAGCTGTTAAAGACAACTGATGGAAAGAAAAGTGGGGAGGTTTTTTTGTTGGTTGCTTGTTTTCTTTCTACTGACAAAGTGTTTTCATGGTACAACGCCTAGATGTAAATAGATGCTGCACAAAACAGTTGTATCTTCACACGGTCCAAGTTCAGTTTTCCTTAGGTTTTATTCAGAAGAATAAAAATACAGAACATTTTTACAGAAATCATGTTGTCTTGATATATTGACCCTGGAATTATAAAGATATGCATACAATTTTTCTTCTTAGTTTATACAGCTGACTAATCTTGCAAAAATGTCATAAAATGGACAATTACCACAGAGCGCATTAAAAGTTTAACTGGAACTTGAAATGGAACTGGAATGGAGAAAGAATTTGTTTCACGTTTCAATGGGATACAGAGTTTAAGCATCAGATTAAAGTCAAGATATGATAGATTATCTTCAAATATGCTTCGCTAATATTATATTGTTTAGTAATATGGGAGGATTCAGCTTTTCTTGACAGCATGCTATTTTTAAACATGTTTACTGTTTTTAGGCATCTTGGCCTTCCAGTACACTTGGTTTCTGGTTTACTGAGCTTCTAGAAAGAAACCACCAGTTTTACAAGTGGATTTTTGAAAGTCGACCAAACTGTTTCTGGATGACAGGGTTTTTTAATCCTCAAGGATTTTTAACTGCAGTAAGACAGGTAAATTGTGTTTGAAGTTTTATTCGGCTTATTTTTTTTACATGCTTTTAAAAATAAAATGTATTGTCTGATGAAGGATGAGTTTATATATTAGCGCTCCACATATTAGTGGTTATTTTCTTTTTTCCTCTGCCTTCACTCAGAGTCAGGATTGAAGCATGAGAGATGGATTTTCATGTTTGGACTCAGCTGTTTATTAATTCTTATCTATAGTACAGAGAGTTCTGCAGCACTTCTAGCTAACAAGCTAAAAGCAAGAAAATGTCAGTGGCTCTCGCTTGTTACAAGGTCTTTTAAAGCCTAACTATCCAATTAAAAACTAACATCTATATTATTTATACTTTTGACCTAATGATCAAACAACCATGGCCCACACTGTGGGATTTTCCATCCAATCAAAAACTAGTACCTAAAATCAAGAAGAAGAAGGAACAAGAAGGAACAAGAAGGAAGAAGAGCCGCTGCCCAAGAACCTCCATCTTGTCCCATACCTATTACTATATTCTAAAACCCCAAATTCCAAACCCTTCACCGTGTGATATTGCAAACGAGACACCAGTGATCCCAATTGCATCACTCAAATCTGGAAGCCTTTCCCAAGGCCTCAAGTCAGAAGCAGTGTTTTTTTGGAGGTCAGTGCCAGAAAGCACAGAAAGTTCAAAACTCCCAGGCTTCAGGGTTCCAACATTTATACACATGGATATCATAAAGAATTGTGGTTTGGTTTTTTTGGTTTTTTTTTTTTTTTTTTTTTTTTTTTGTTGGAAGAGTATATGTTATGACCATACAAATTTATTTATAATAACTTAATAACTCCTGGGAAAAAGGGATCTGTGCTCATGTAAAAATATAACCACCTAATTTTTGTTTGGTTTGGGCAGGAAATAATGAGAGCTAACAAAGGATGGGCCCTTGACAGTGTAGTGCTGTGCAATGAAGTCACTAAATGGATGAAGGAAGATATCACAAGCCCTCCTTCAGAAGGTGTCTATGTGTATGGGCTGTATTTGGAAGGAGCTGGTTGGGACAGAAGAAACATGAGACTGACAGAATCTAAGCCCAAGGTGCTGTTTGAGCTGATGCCGGTGATAAGGATATATGCAGAGAATAACAGTAAGTAACAGTATTGTAAAGGATGTTATTTCCATTGAATTCAATGTAGCTTTTTATTTAACTGCATTGAAATCGTTTGGGCTGTAGGGATTTCATAAGGCTGTTGTTAATCATGGTATACATAGCAAATCTCTTTCAAAAGGGGAGACTTACCAGTCTTCCATTGAAAATGTGTTTTCAGGCTTGTTTCATAATTGATAGTAGGCACTTTTGCTAATATTTATAGGTCTCTACACATGCTCTTAGTGGTGTTAAGAACTTTGTAACCCATTTACAGGTAAACTGTACATATTGAGAATATATATCCCAGCTTGAAAATGCCAGTTTATACATAAACTCTCTGGTCTCTGTAGGCTCCATAACCTAAATCTAAATAATCTCTTTCACTCATGCCAAAAATGTATGTAATTTATATATATGTATAAAACATATAAGTATGTATATACAACATATAAGATATACATGGATTACATGTATATATGCATATGTATACATATATACATATATATTGTGTTTATAGATGACATGATAGATATATATATAATGTGTGTATTTATCAAAATGTAAGGCTTTTTCCTGGATAAGTCTGATTTTGAGCTCATGGAAGCAAGCAAGAGGTGGAGTGAGGTGGTGGGAGATGTTCTGTCTTTGAGGCAGAAGACGGAATATCAGAATGGTAAGGAAACTTATGGAGCTTAAGGACAAGTGAAAATGTGAATTTTGTCTTAATGTGGTGGGTACTTGCATATAGAATAGGACATGCTGTTGAATAGGAATGTAAAATAGAATAATCCACTGCAAAACATAAAATTGGAAAAATCTGTTGAAAAGCATTCCACCTCTAAAAGCAAAGCTTGTTAACATTCTATTTTGCATAGATAATATTTTATAAAAGGCATGATCAACAGCCAAGATACTAAATAAATACTGAAATACTCAGAATAACTAGACTACTGTTCTGATTCTGCAGTGAAGTAGTTGGTGATTTGTACTCTAAAATTCTAAATTCATTTCAAACCAGGTTTCCAAAGTAAGGAAATTTTATTTTGGCATAATACGTTGATAAGAAGCAATGTTCAGTTGGCAGATTTAGCTAATAAGAACACTAATTACTCTAGAGCGTCCATTTACATATCTTGCTTTACATCAGTTCCTCAGTGCTCATGTTAAATCTTAAACCTACAGAAATTTCAAAGCATGTATGTCCTTCAGCTGGCAATAGCAGATGGAGAGCAGTGTGCTCTCGAACTTGAATTCAGTTTTCCATTTGCCTTATGATAATTCCCCAATTTTTCAACTTATTTTAATTGCTCTTTATGTCTCTTCTGTCTTTTCAGCTGCAAAAGATCCACGTCTGTATTCATGTCCAGTCTACAAGAAAAGCAGTCGAACAGATCTCAATTACATTGCTGCTATGGATCTTAAAACCCGTCAGCCTCCAGAGCACTGGGTACTCCGTGGTGTAGCACTTCTGTGCGATGTCAAGTAATGTTAGGGAAAAAAAAAAAAGGCTTCCAGGAGTTCTTTTCTAATTTTAAATGCAAATATTGCAAACATTAATATGTAGTTAGGTATATGTGGGAACCCAGGGTATTCCCCTGGCTTCCCTGGAGCCTGTACAGGGGGCTCAGAAGCCTTGGCAAGGTGCCAAAAATCTCTGTGAGTTCGATCTAAGTCCCTGGGAGAAATTACCATCTTTATATACAGAATTACAGAGTCACAGAAATAAGTAGAGTGTAAATTGATGTGTTAGAAGGTAGAAAAATAAGGTTTTAAAGATTGTTTACATTAAGGGGTTTTTGGACACAAGATGGAGGATTTGTGGCGTAGTAAGAAATTCTTCTTCTTCTTCATGGCATCCATCTTCTGGGTCGGGATGCCAACTCGGGATTGGTGAAGGGAAAACTGCTCGGTGTAAAGTGGGTATAAAGTATTGGTGATTAATTGTAAATAAAGTAGACGTAAATTAGAGTATAAAAGATAAGTCCTGCCCCAGAGGGCAGGAGAACAGCCTTGGATGAGTTGCAGAGTGGACCGCTGTAAGGTAGACAGAAAATTCCTTAGATAAGGAAGAATAAACGACCTTGGAAACCTCAGAACAACAGCTCTCGAGTCTTCTTTCGTGCCCTGCTGCGCCCTGCCTGCAAAATAAGAACTCTTAGACCACCCTTTACTGTACAGGTAAGCGACCTCAGACCATAAAAGAGGTCGCCGCCTGTCACAGGTATACAGTGGAACACTTCTAAAAATATTATTTCTACATCATAGACTCCATTATGTTATTTTTATAAAATTGTCCTCAATAAACCTCTACAATAGGCTTATAAATGCTACATCTTATAGTGACATCACCTTTGGTGTCTTTGAAAAATCATGGCAAATATTTAGTGCTTCTATCACTTATATGTGCATAAGCACTCCTCCTTTGTGCTTAATTTTATTTTGAATAAAGATTAATTGATTTGAACATTGTTACTTTTTGGTAGTAAATATTTTTGTATCAAGACTTGCCTTCAAGAAGCTAAATGCAAAGCTGTTTTTTTTTGTGTGTGTGTATCTATGGAAAAATAAGCCCTGTTGCTCATTCATATTAGTTAAAATTCCTCAAGATTATGTTCCAAGATTTATTTCCTAGCTGATAATTTGCTTGCTGTCTAAATAAAGAAGGTAAGGCTGGAAAAAAAATCATACTTTTTTCACTACTTGGAGAACAAGTTCATTGTGTTACATAGGAAAGCAAGCATTTGACAGCTGCCACATAACTCACAGCGATACAAATATGTGCAAATCTTTAATAGGAAATACTTTTAATTTAGACATGGCAATAAATAAATAAAGTTAGAAGGGTTGAAATGTTCTTTATTGAACTTTGAAGCACTATGTTCCAACTTCCAGATCTCCAGATACTCGCTGGAGTTCTGAATTGCCATGGACTCATGTCTTACACCAAGACCTTCCTCTCTGAAGAAGATGAACATATTTCACCCTGTGCAAATCATTAATACTGAGAAATTGCAAGGAACATGTGCTCCAAATACCACTTTTCAAATTGGGCATTTTTTCTACTGTCATTGCTATTAATACAGTGAACACGTCAAACCCAATAGTAATTCTCAGTGAGGGGACTGTGCACGTTTTTTTCACAGTGTGATTTTCTATGGGAATAATATGGAAAAGGATAGTTCCCCACACAGGTAATCCTAGTTATTCCAAAGTCTGTTAGGTCAGTGAAACAATTGGTATTGGCCATCACTGTCATTTCTGTTTTAGTTTCTTTTTGTAAAAGGTTTGGCATCAGCTCTTTAGGAGTCTGCAAAGCCACCATCAGGAATGGAAAAATGAAGCAGGGGGAAGTTCAATGAGCCCTTGAAATGTAGTGTTATGTCAGGGGCCAGAGTGCATACCCTGCTCTCCCAGAGGTTTTGCTGCCTGGGCTGGGAGAACACATGGTGCAGCTCAAATCACACCTGCCTCATTTACTACAGTCGTGCCTTGATCTGTGGGTCAGTGTCTGGTTATCCCCATCTCTTCAGGCCTTCCCTTGCTGAACATCTTTCTGGCTTGACCTCAGATCTGCCCTGTTATTGCAGCCTCATCTGGCAGTCATTGATGTGTTAGCTGACCCTGGATGCTCTCTTTTTTGTTCAGGTGACATGGGACTGTGTCCTTGTCAGAGAGAGCTTTGCCCTGCCCACCCTGCTGTGGCTCTTGGCTTCCAGCTGCACTGTCCTTTCCAAGCAGCCTGCCTTTGCTGTTCCCTGACATATGCCTTAAAACAGGGGGGAAAATTAGCTGTTTCTTGTTCATCTTCATAGCAGAAATGAGTAATGAAATCCTTCAATGGTAAGGAATATCAATAAAATAACCAAACCTCATGTGTTGTAGAATTAGATGCCTAGATGTCTAGATGTAGAATTGGATGTCTCTTTGGCTCTGCTATTGGTACTGAATGGATTAGCCAAGAAAAACTATTCACAGACTTCAATTATGCTGCTATTAAGCCTGCAGTGCTATAAATTCAAGGGTCTGGAGGAGTTTAGGGTTACAGAAGGTATTCTCTATACAAATTTCTCATGTTGGTCATGATAAATATATGTATTTTGGAGAATATTTAAAACCAAACATTTTACAATTTTATCTTGGAAATTTATAGTAAAATAATGTTCTGAACAAGGTGCAGATATTAGAGTTTCATCATAGGGCTTTGAAATCCCTCATAAATTTCGGAGTATTTAAAACAAGCAACCTAATCTTTCAAATACATACTGTGCTATGTAGGGTATACTACTACTCTATGAGCTTCTCTTCAGAAAAACTTTTTTTCTTTGAGCTCTGTGTCTACACTCATACCTCTTAGCTCCTAGATCACTTTTCTCAGAGTTGTGATTTGTTACACTTTTGAGATTATAAGGAAAAAGAAAAATTCAAGTTTCAAGAACAGTAAGCAGTGCAATTCCAAACTACCAGTAAGTGTGGTTGTCATCACTGAAAATTATTTTTTTAAAATCAGAAGTACATTGTTGTGGTATATGTACAAAAATTGGATTAATAAGAAACTGCTTCTTATTCTGAAATATCTTTAATTAAATTATTTTCATAATTAAATGAATATTGAAGAAAATGCAGTATTTCTTTATTATATGGGGTTCTTTTTTTTCATTCCTTGCTTGGACAGTTATCCTATTTTAATTACCCAGAGCTGGATGTGGCTTCCTAATGAATCTTGAAACAAAGTTTGACTAGTGTTCATATTACCACACTTTAATTTTTAGCTTTCATGTTCATATTGCACAGACCCTATAGGTGTATACAAATATCTGAAGGCTTTTGGAATACATAGAGTACTTAAGAAACCAGTGCTGCAGAGGTGGTTGTATGTGGGACAAGTTGCTTATCAGTTGTGTAAAACTAAAGGTCTATTGAACAGGTGAAATAAAAGAGGATTTCTTGACATGTTTGTCGATCCCAAGAAGTACCATTTACTGAAGCTTCTGGCATTTAATTTGCACTATGCAGCTTATATTACTCTGTAGCTTTCGTTCTTACACTGGGTGTTTTAATTTTTTTGTAAGTGATCATATATTATGAGTCCGTATATTAATATAGGAAAATTTAATTAAAATCTGAACTTTTAAAACTAAAAAGCGAATATTTGTTACCAATCTCACTTTGCTCTTGAAGTCTACACATAAAATTAGAAATTTCTTGGTATTTACTTGCACATTCAGTTTTTTAAACAAATATCCAAAACAGAAAGCTATTGAACCAACGCTGTAAAAATTGGCTGAAGAAAAAAGAGGGAAGAGAAAGGTATGTTTAAAATATTTTGGAGTTAGAGCTGTTGTTTAAAATGGATACTGGCCTGTAACATTTTGGTAGAGTTATTATTTGCATTGCAATCACTTGGAGAACTGAAGGAGTTATTTTAGTTTTTGCTGTCAGAGGGTAAGAGCTATCCTATTTTGGTAAGAAAAACAACAGATGTTTGCTGATGTAAAAACATGATTTTTTTTTTCCAAAGGTGTTATCTTAGAATGAGAAAAATCTACACACAGAAAAAGAAGAGTTAGGAAACTCTGTGAAACGTCTGTGAAAAGAGGTTAACATGATTGAACAGAAGGCAGAGTAACTTGTTAAGACACTGTTTTTACATGAGTTGCCTGCAAATAACAAAGTTTTCAGTTTCTCTGCTAAACTGCCACAAGAATGGCAATCAATATATATAGCTCCTTCTGCAAAGTGTCTCCCCCACCACCTTCCATTTCTTGAGTATAAAAGGTGTAATTTTTGCCTGGAATCTCTTCTTAACTGACCTATTTAACTTACTATATTAAATAGCACTTTATGCTTTCCTCTCTTTAAGCTGAATTAGTTCTCTCTCTTGCTCTGCGTGAACTGCAATTCCAGCAAAATAGTAGTAGTTTAGTTTGGGAAGAGCACTGTAAGTGGTTCATCTTATCTTCCAGTGTCTTCTAATCTGATTAATATATGCTTAGAAAGGAAATGTTAACTGATGATGAAGCTCATAAGCACTGTGGAAGATTGTGACAAGAGTGTGTGCACAAAGAATACCTAGAAATCTTTTGTGAAGTAAGATGTGCTCGATAAAAGTCACTTCTGAAGGACATTAATTCTCACAAATAATTCCTTTGGTTTAAAATGGGCTTATAGGAAAGATGGGGAAAAACGTTAGTAGGGCTTGTTGTGGTAAGACAAGGAACAACATTTTTAAACTACGAGAGAGTTGACTTAGACTAGATACAAGGAAGAAATTTTTTTATAATAAAAGTGGTGAAACACTCAGGCAGGTTGCTCAGGTAGGTGGTAGATGCCTCATCCCTGTAAACATTCAAGGCCAGGTTGGATGGGGCTCTGGGCAACCTCATCTAGTTTAAGATTGCAAGGAGGTTGAAAAAATGACTTTTAAAGGTCCCTTTCAATCCAAGCCATTCTATGATTTTATTACTTGTATAAATCAGTGTTGTTTCATTTAAAATACTTTGTGTAAAATGTGCAGATGAGAGGAAATAATAATCCTTGCAGCCAAAGCTGAAATGACTGTACCTTCCAAGACAAAATGTTTCCTTCATTTTATGCATGAAAAAAGTTGCTTTGCGTTTCTTCTTGGCACTGCATTGTAGTGTAGTAAAGCTCCAAAATGCTTGTAGCATGATTTCATTTTTACATTTTGGTCTCCAATTTCTGCACAGTAATCCTCACTTCTCAAATAAAGCTGTTCTTTATTCTTTCAAAATAAGTTGTTTCAGGTGAGTTATGTTTGACAAACAATGAATTTGTTACTTGGATAAAAGGAGAAATCAATTAAGGAATGCCTGATCTGTGCAAAACAGAGGAAATTTCCCAATGGGAAGAGGTATGTCAGAACATAATGAGAGTGAAATACTTATGAAGAGACATGGTGATTGATGATCTTTGGATCACAAAAATTTGATCAATTGGCATCAGTGTTAGACTGTGTCATGTCAGCACAATAAAAGTTCTGCTTGAGTCCAGCATACTAAGTGAGAAATTTAATACTGAGTTGGGCTTTGTTTTTAGGCAGATTTCAGTGAATCTCTTCTTATTTTATCCTTTTAAAAATTAAAAAGACAATAATAACGCTACTGGAGTTGGCTGTATTCACTGGATGAGCAGTAGTTTCTTGTCTTCATTTTACTAAATTGGTCAGATGTGAAACCAGGCTCTTTAAATATCCAACCCATGTGTTTGATGAACGAAGTTTTATACAGCCAGAGATCTCAGAATACTACTTCATTAATAGGACACTCTTTTGCACAGTGTTGAATGAGTCCTTGACTTTGAAAAGAAGGAAAATCCTGGGCAAAAGAGAAGGGGGAGGACCACAGGTGAACGCTAGGATGGATCAGAATTACTTCAATATTTTACTGAACAGTCTACTTATTGAAATAGTTTTAAGGAAATTGCTCTGTCAGCTTATTTATTGTAAGGGATGTTCTGTGGTATCACAGAATTGTTGAGGCTGGCAGGGAGCTCTGGAGGTCATCTTGTCCAATCCTCTGCTCAAGTAGGGTCACCTAGAGCTGGCTGCCTTGAATCGTGTCCAGGTAGATTTTTAATTTCTCCAAGGGGTGGAAACTCAACAACTGCTCTGGACAGCTTCTGCCAGTGCTCAGACACCCTCGTAGTGAAACAAGTGTTTCCTGATCTTCATGCAGCACCTCCTATGTTTCAGTTTGTGCTTTTTGCTTCTTGTCCTATCACTGGGTGCCACTGAAAAGAGCTTGGCCTTATGCTCTTTACATCATCCCTTCATGTATTTACATATATTAATAAGATTCCTCTTAAGCCTTCTCTTTTCCTGGCTGAATGGTCCTACTCTCTCAGGCTTACCTTGTGGGGGAGACACTCCGACCTCTTTATTGTACTAGTGACCTTTTATTGGAATCTATCCAGTATCACTGTAGATATTATGGCAGATTTCTTTTACAAGAGATGGCATATGTCTGGTTCTTTACAATGCATATATTATAGCAGCAGGTATTTTAAGTACAACAGCACAACTAGTTTTCCTATTCCCAGTTTCATACTGCTGTGCTTTCACCAGAAGCATTTATTCAAATGAATTTAAAAAGATTTATTTTTTGTATATATAAAGTGTCTATAAAGAGGTGATGTACCTGCCTCTTTAGTCTGGTTAATGTTCTGTTGGTTGGCTGCATTGTAATGAAAACTGTAAATTTTTAAATGTCTTTCTTTGATATAACATTAAATTTGGTAGAAAATTTGTTTGTAATGGCACCTGGGTGTTGAACTACAAGACATTTACTGAGACTTGCAAAGTTACGCAGGTGTAGGAAGTTAGACATGTATAATGTACTTGTGCTTTTCACACACTAGATAGGAAAATTTCAGGAGTACACTGTGGTTCAAATGATTGTACCAAAGCTTTGAGAATTCTGTTACCATTCCAAATTGTCCTAACAGCTTGATTGAATTGTATTTTCACATTCTCTATGACTAGATAGTGAAAGCAGCAGTATTTGACAGTTTGTGTTCATGAATTGGAATTTGGATGTTGTCAGCGAATGAAGTCACATCAGGTTTATTCCTTTTTCTTGTGTCAGTGTGTTGGATATATGGAAATCAGGTATGTTCCAAGGATTGTATTGTTGGTATTTGTAAAAAGCTCTGACTGTTAAAAGCATCAAAACACTATAAATGTCTTTATTTTTAGTAGCTCAGGGCTTTGCTGCTGTTCCCATGTCTTGTACCTGATGGGTTCACAAACCAAGCCATGGCAATGAGACAGACAATAAAAGCCATCTTCCTGCTTTTTCTCAAGAAGAAATTGTTCCCTGCATTAAGTGGAGATAAGAGAGATCTGAGGAGGGATCAAGACACTTGAAATGAGAACAAAGAAGTTTCTGCCATTCATCTGAACAAGGTTAAGACTAAGGAGTGAAAGCTTTAGAAATAAAAGCAGCTCTGCTCCTGAGCTTGTTGGATAAAATGATCTTGTCAGATTTTTTTTTCTTCTAACTTTCTTTTGCTTTTTTTTTTTTCCAGTGGGAATATATTATTCCCTTGATTATTATTTAAAATCCACAATTATTGTTGAAAATTATAAATGTAGAAGTAATAATTTTGGATATACGAGTTACAATTAATACAGATCTAGTAAAAGACATGGTAAATTATTCACTTTTTAAAATTAACTAATAACAATAACCTTTAGCATCTTAGATCAAATCAAATAGGTTATGAAAAATACTAAATGAGTGTAGGGTAAAATCATACTTTTAGTAATAAGAATTTTCTTTTTACAAGATGAAAATTTTAATTCACTTTTTTATGACAGAGAATTTATTTGAACTTTAGCAGCAGAAAAAATCACCTAAGAACTTTAAAGTGAAGTTTTTAAGTTGTATAATAGTTATTATTCATGTTATTATGAGTATTAACATAGAGTTAAAATATATCAAATGATAGTCTCTGACCTATATATCAAAAAGTTCAGTTAATCACATTTTACATGTAGTTATATAATAAAATGTCTCTTACACTTATAGACAGTTAATTGCAGTTATCAGAAATCTGTTTAAAGACTGAGGCTTTGATTAAGGTCTGTGTCTGAATGCTTAAACTACTCATATTAAAACTGCAAGGCAAAAATATATAAACCCCCTGATGTTTCATGTAAACAAATTTATCTTCCCCGATAATTGATAATCTTACATGCAGAATATAAAAATTACAGACATATAAGTATTTTGGACATAATGAGCTTTTTGTGTCAAGAGATCCAGCACCTAGAATGTGAGAGTTAAGATGATAATCCCAGACCATTCTGAAGTGAGATATCCTCTGGTCTATCTGGAAATATTAATTTTGACAATTATTTTGTGGAGAAAGTAAAATAGTAACTGCAATTCCTATTTAAATGCAGGATTAAGTTCTGACTGACTTGTGTCTAAGTGTCTAAGCCAAGAAAACAGGTTGAAAAGTAAAGAAAACCTGCAGTGACTTTTGGTGAAGAGCTTGAGCAGTGTCTGAGAGAAGCTCAGTGATTGTCATGAGCAGCTTTGTAAGAAAAGCATATCCAAGCAGGCACTAGCTAATTTCTTTCACTAACAGAATTCTCTATTCTCTCTTATTTTGTGGTCATTTTCAACTTATGCAATGTTTAATATCTTGGTTGTGTTTGTGATGCAAAGAACTACACAGTGTTTGTTTCAGTGGCTTCTTTTATATTGCTGAAGTGATGTTTAGTTACCCTGCAAGCTTCAAGAAGCCTAACTCTCTCTGTGTAGGTTTATTTAAGCATCCAGGCACCTGCATTTTGTAAGATTTTAGTTAGGTAAACCATTTCAGAAAGACAGATAGAAAATTCTCTTAGGGAAACCTAAAAATTCCTGATCAGTAGCTCTCAAGAGACCAACCTAAAAACAGTTGGTGGCAGTATGTGTTCTCCCATTTTTTGTACAGGAGTAATGACTGTGACCTCTTGGAACCATCTTTCAGGAAAGTAAAATGTGTTCTTATTCATCTTTGTTGTCAGATGCCAGCACTTTCAGTTTTTCAATTTCTTCTGAAAAGAGGAAGTTTGACTTTTATTTTTAAATTGCTTTTGTGTCCATTGTAAGTTGCAGAATTCCTTGACATCAGAAATGCTATCTAATCTAACTGATGCGTTTCCCAGGCAATATTAAGCCACTTTAATGAAGTGTCAGCTTCAGTTTAGTGAAGCTGACAATCTCATGTGAAATTGCCACTCTCCCAAGCAAATCCAAGGATAAAATTACGTGTTTATACTATTATAATGGTAGGATTACACTGCAATTAATTTCAAGACACTAATAAAGAGTTGCTTGTAGTTTACGTTTTACATTAAAACCAAACAACAAAGTAATCATTAACTTGAAGTTACAGACACTGAGATAACCTAGTTAAATATCTGAAACACAGAAAGGAAAAGATGGAAGTCACAACTAGTGGCAAATTTTATTCATCATAGTTAAAGATGTTTATTCTGTGAGGAAAAGACTTTGACTATCACTGCTTTTCTTAAGACTTCTCTTTCCTTTCTCTTCTTTGCCATCTTTCTACATTTTCCTCTCATCAGTATTACAGTGTTCTCTGAGTTGATATGTGATTCAGCATTCTGCTGAATCACAGACATGGCCATATAAAACATTTTACTGCGAGTGGAATGAAGGAAACAGCTGCTCTGATACCACCTCTCTTTTTCTGAAGCTGTTGGTGCCGAGGCTCGCTAGGTGTCAGCAGAGTAGTCCAGAAAAAGAAGCCTTATTTTTCCTGAGAATTAATAAAGGAAGTTGCAGGTAACAGTTAAAAGTTCACACATGTAGCAGATATCTTCAAGCATATTAGGTGGTTGTTTTAGTTCATGTTACTCTAACCTAGAAAACCAGTGTTATTGTGCTTCCCATGCCATCAGCTCTGTTTTTATTTCATTGTCAAGCTGCTTTTCATATGTACAAAGTCTCGTTGACTGTCTAGGGAATAGTGACTACGTGCTGCATTTCAGGCGGTAGATGAGAAAGACTGTAAGCTAGCAAAAGGATCGCTCAGTGAACTTTTCAAAAGACCCAATCTGCTCAGACATGAGGTCTGCAGACTCTCATGAATAACTTTTTCTTCCATTTCCTGTATGTTACCTTGTTCTGTTGTTTATTCTGAAGACATGCTGAAATTCTGCCTTTTAAAATTATTGTTTTTATTCTTTATTATACTAATTCATAAAAATTTATGTATTTTCTCTGGCTTTCAGCTAGGTCTGACACAGAAGATAGCATCTGCCTTCGCACTCAAGGGAGTTCTGCTTGCCAGCCATTCAGATGTCATCTTCCACTGGCATGCTTCATTCTGGCTGATGCTGGGCTCAACAGTGGGTGTTTATTTTATTCTTCAACAAATGCTAGCTGATAGATCAGCTTCCCTCAGAATCTGCCTTCCTTTCCCACTACCTTTTAAACATTCTGGCTTACTCTTATAGTCATTTGCAAAGGCTTGACTTGCCTTTCAAACTGTGGTACCAAGTGGCTCAGAAAAGCCTTTTTATAATCAAAAGTTATGTCTACATGGAACTTCTGTAACACTACCCATAGCTTGCTCCTGGAGAACAATCAGCTTCTACTACCTGATATGCAATAAAACTTAACTGATGCAATCCACATATAGGGTGCATAATTTGATACAGTTCAATATGTGTACATTTATACAGATATGAAAAGTATGGTATTATAAGTTTTTAAAATACTTGGTGTATGATGCTCCCTCAAATAGCTTTTTTTTCTTTATTTTTCACACTGGATCTTGGTATCCACATGGAAGCAATTGCTAAGTGACTTAGGGAACTGTCCATAGAAAGTGAAGCTTATTTCTGTATTAATTTATGGATCTGATTCCACCTCTAAGCAGGAAAGCATAGGTATTGGCTTATTGAGGAGTCTGAGAAGTTCATTACAGATTTCATCTGTGTCTGATGAAATTTTTTGTGGTAGAGATGAGTGATGCTACAAGGCAAGAAATAATGACCTCTGAGGCTCAAGGAAGACTGTCAATAAAAATGAATTGGCCAAATCTAAGGCTATGCAGTATTAAATGTGTGAAACTGGTAGTTAATATTTAGCTATTGCAATTGTACATGAGGAGGCATCCTCTAAAAAAGTAAAACACTGAACATAATTATTTTTACCTTTATATATTTCCTGGAATTTATGGCTTTAAAGATAGTGTTCGACAAGACCACTGCAGCATTTAACTTCTGAGTTGGGGGAGCAGCCCTATTAAAAAAGCTGTGGATCACATAGATTATTTTATTAGTGGACTAAGGTACATAGGACAGCAAACAAGCGCCTTTTGCCTTTGCCGTATCTGGAACAATTGTCCAGAAACAAAAGAAACCTATCTGGAACAATTGTCCAGAAACAAAAGAAACCTAAGACCCTAAAATTACTTCAATGGTAATTCAGTAAAGAAGCAGTATGAATTTTCTGTTTGCATACATTCATAGTAATTTAAATATTTTTCTTTTTTTTAAACATGAGATAAAGAGCTTGCTAAAAATAACCAACATAGTATGAAAAATTAGTGATGGTAATTTTTCAGAATGTGAAAAATAGCATGAGAATCACTGCCAATAATACAAGAGAGGGAATCTTCTGTGAAGGAATCTTAAATTGCGAATGAATAAGTGCATGTGAAAGAACTGTCACAATTCTTATAAAATCATGGCTTTTGATGTGCATAGAAATACAGGAATAATAGTAGCAATAGTGATAACAACAACAACAACAACAACAACAACAACAACAATAATCTTCCACCTGTATGTTTTTCAAGAATTTTATTTAAATATCCTGAAAGCCACCATAACTGACTTCATCCTTACTTGCTGGTTGAGAAGCTTGTGCCAAGAAGAGGTACATTTTCATGTTATCTTAGCTTTTGACAAAGTTAATTCTTTTCTCAGATTGGTCATCAATGTATGTTCACTCCCTGCTTTAAATTTAATGGGTCAGATCAAGTAGCTCCATGTAGAATGTTGCGTTCTGAGGGGATCCTGAACAGTATGTAAATCAGTACAATAAATAATATCAGAATGCCTCAAATTATTCTCTATGAAATTTTAAAAAGTTGTGCTAAGGATAAAGATCATTACCAGTCTTGTTTGTGAATGTCTCAAGTGCTGTATATAGCACAGTGTGTCTTGTGGCCTACAGTAGGGTTTGTCTGTATTAGCTAGATTTCAAATAATGTTTACACTGGTTGTTTTATAACAAAGGAGTTATTTTAAATCTGCCATTGGTGCAAGCTCCCTGAATAATAGCAGTGACGTGCAATTGCTTTATCTTTCCATAGTTAGCTTTGGAACACCAAATGTTCATATGGAACACCGTATGAAATACTTTCTAATATTGTATGAAATGTTCTAGGGCTTATTGTAGAAGTCTGAAATTGATTTTTCTGGCAAATGGAAAAAACTTCAACAGATTGCAGGTGTATTGTGATTGCTATGTGATGTTTTGGCTGTTGATGCATAGAAGCACTGTGGTGTCGGAGTCAATGCCATTAATTATAGAGAAGGTGCAGGAGTTCCCAAGCAAGAGAGCAGCTGTCACTGAGATCAGGCATGCCAAGCTAGGGAAGTTTCTGGGGACCCACAGGGTCAGTTCATTGCTGCATGCATTCTGTGAAGCAGTCAATCTTTAGTTTCAGGAATATGATGAACAGAAGGACATACCATAGAAAATGTGTTCTGGTTTGGTTTTGTTTTGTTTTGTTTTGGTTTGGTTTGGTTTGGTTTGGTTTTTTTTTGTTTTTTTTGTTTTTTTTTTTTTTGAGGTGACAAGATTACCCTCATCTTTCAGAGAGTTTTTGCTTCCATGGGTACCCCATTTTGGTTTCATGAGTGGAATTTTGTAGCAAGTAGGCTTTGAAAAAAGAAGGAAAAAGTCTCGCAGCAGATAAACTGACTGCAATAAAGAGTCATAAAGCCTTGACTTGTTTTAAATAACCTTGATTTCTTTAAATGGTTCAACTGTAATTTTGTATTCAAAATATGTCTTAAATGCCACATGTTCTGACTTCCTGAGCTCTCCAAATTGATTTTGCTGCTATAGTTAGTAATAATGGAGAACTTCAATAGTAGAGTAAAATCTTGGGGTTTGTGTTCCAAGTACACCTCTGCTCATAAAAGTATTTATTGAGTTGATTTAAGAGCACAGCTCATGCTTCTGCTGCTATGTTTTGGAATTTTTTGTAAGAGTGCTGAAGAAAAAAGAGTGAAAAAGTTTTTAAAAATAAGCTAGATAATAAAGGCAGAAGTGTCTTAACATTGCAGATTGCTTCCTTGGCATAATAAAAGTTATTGACATAATCTTTATAGACACTCTCCTGAGACAAAAATGGAAACAAAAGAAAAGAAGCCAGAAAAGTCATGCTTACATTTGAACACAGCAGAACTTTCTGGAGAAAAAAAAAAATCCAAACTCATTCGCACTGAAGATACTGGCCAGAAAAATTTCATTTTGGAACTACTGGGTTTTTTTTAAAACCTTCCGGTACATTGTTATTTTGCATATAGGTTGTTTAGTATCCTCAGCTGGAAAGGACCCACAAGGGTCATCGAAGTCCAATTCCTGGCCCTACACAGAACACAAGAATTACACCATGTGCCTGAGTGTGTTGTCCAAACACTTCTTGAACTCTATCAGACTTGGTGCTGTGACCACTTCCCTGGGGAGCCTGTTCCAGTGTCCAAACACCCTCTGGGTGGAGGAGCTTTTCCTGATATCCAGCCTAAATCTCCCCTGACACAGCTTCAGGTCATTCCCTCTGGTCTTGTCACCAGTCAGTAGAGAGAAAACATCAGTGTCTGCCCCTTCTCTTCCCCTCATTGAGGTCTCAGTCTCCTCCAGGCCAAATTGATCAAGTGACTTCAGCTGCCTTCTCATGTAGCTTCCTCTCAATGCCCTTCACCATCTTTTTAGCCCTCCTTTGGATGGGATTTAAGAGCTTAAAGTCTTATATTCTGGCACCCAAACCTGCCCCCAGCACTGGAGGTGAGGCTGCCCCAGCTCAGAGCAGAGCAGGACAATCCCCTCCCTTGCCCAGCTGTGATGCTGTGCCTGATGCACCCCCAGGACAGGGCTGGCCCTCCTGGCTGCCAGGGCACTGCTGGCTCATGGTCAACTTGCTACTGAGCTCCAGTGCCTTTTCTAAAGCATTCTCTCCAGCATCTCATTTCCCAGTCTGTACACACAATCAGGGTTGCTCTATTTAAGATGCACAATCTGGCACTTTTGCTTGTTGAACTTTGTACAGCTGATGATTGCCCATCTCCAGGTTGCTGAGATCTCTCTGTAGGGCCTCTCTGCCTCTGCCCTGAGCTTGGTATCCTTGGCAAACTTACTTAATATTCCTTTGAGAATGAAATCTATGTTTTAAACCAAAGTGTCAGAGTTCCATGCTTCTACAATTTTCCTTTCTTTAGTGGCAAGAGCATGCAAGAGTGTGACAAGAAACATAGAGAAATTCTGAATGGTTTTATGCCTGCTGTGAAAAAAAAAAAAAAGAAAAAGGACAACCCCCTTGGTATAACCTCCCTTGAATGTATGCTTAAAGGCTCATGCTGAAGTGTTATAAAAAATGAAACTACTTAATCTTGACATGCTTGAAAAAGGACAATTTTTACAGTGAGACTGTATGGAAACATGCATCTTGTATTTTCTGGGGATGCATAATAACAAGTTCAACCTCTGTCTTGGGTAGTCTCTAATCAAGCAATATGTACTTGAATAAATAAAAATATATATGGTTTTCAAATCAGCCTACTACAACTTAACTTCAGTTTATCTTTGAGAGAGTGCATAAGATAATAGCACATTTTAAGGGAGTACAGAAATTGAATGCAGTGGACCACACAAGACAGGAGGAATGTTTGAGGAGAAAGTGGATATTTGAGTGTATGCAAGCTACACAGCAAGTATTAAGCTTGATAGAAGATTTTGGAACTACCTTGACTGAGAAAGCAATATAGCAACTAAATAAATTTCTTTCCAACTGGTTCCACTTATAAGGGGAACATAAGTCATAGTTGATAGTGAAATTTATTTGATACTTTATGCAGACTCATTCTTTTGCAATTGAGGGTATCTTGGCGAAATTTTTACTGTTGACATGCAGCTGTGGTTTACATATATAGTACAGGGTTGTCAGGGCTATTACTAGCATCTGAAGATAATTTAGTCTTCAGTTTTCCTCTGACTTTTCCACTATGCTGACTGGAGGCTATTTATCCACAACATAAGGAATTTCTTGTGACTCCTTGGGGATTGGGGAATAAAGCTAGGATTGGCATATGGAAGAGGTTGGGGACAGCATAAGGAAAATTCAGGGTATAGTTAAAAGCAGATGAGAGTAGAGGAAGAAGGAAGCGATATAAAATGATTGAGGAACATAAAAGTTTAAGACTTGAAAACAGGGAAGATAGCTAACAGATGAAGTAGGGGCAGAAATGACCTAACAAAATCAGTCTAGGAACCTAGAAAGAAGAATAACATTTTGCAACTGCAGGCTGCTTTTGCAAGGCATGACTTTGCTCCAATGAGTCCTGTATCTTGATAGGAATTTATTGGAAGAAGAGTGGAAGTGAAACTTAACAGTTAAGTGTATTCCTCCATATGTTTGCATTACTGTGGAATTCCCCGAAGATAATTTCTGGGCAGTTAATTACCCTGAAGTGTTTGCTGCTGTTCTGTAGTCTCAATTGGGAGTCAGTAATGAGCTCTGTGCCTCTTAGTTTCTTTCAGACAACCTATCCTTGGCCAGTTTCCCAATCTGTTATCAGTGTTGAGCTTTATAGTGTTAAGCTTTCTAAAATAGGAAATAGTTTTAAACTTTTTCATACAAATAACGTATTTATTGTTTCAGCAAGGACTGAACGGTTTCTTTATTTTTTCTAGAATCTCTTTTGCTGAAGTGATAAAGCCCATGGCAGTGAAATGACCAAATACTGGCATTTAAAATGTTTCTGTGGATTTCCTTTTGTTCCTGTTGTTTCTATGGAGTAGTAGCTGTTGCTATGTACTTTTTCTCTTTGTGTTTGCCAGAACACGACTAGCTGGGTCAACATGTTCGTGGTTTTAGTGAGGAGCAACATAATTGCTGCTTGATTAGAGGAGGAATTTTAGAAACAGATTTCTGAGGCAGAAAAATCCCTATAATATTTAAATTTTCCTAGCAATGGCATAATCATGAGTAATTAGCTAAACAAGCCATGGTTAATTGTGATCAGGTAACAACCTTTATATTAGCAAAAAAAGGCCAATAAAAAAATGGATGGAAGTAAATCTAAACAATATTTGATATAGTAGTATCCTGAACTTTGCTGCTAAATATGCACTTATGCTATCAATTTAAAGTCTCTAGTGCAATGGAGCAGTTATCCTTTAATTATTTTAATCAATATTATACAGTCAGGTTAAGTAGCTACCTGCCATAGCTCACTAAACTTGATGAAAAGAACCCCCTTTCAGTCTGCGTTCTCACGGGTTCACTCAGATGGATGCACTTTCACCTAAAAGGCATGCAGATGCCTGACAGCAAGCTTTTGGGAAGTGTTTTGAGTAATGAAAATTTTAACAGTTAATGGGCTGTTCTTCAAAGATGTGAGAGAAATTGAAATGAAGAATGCACCACCAGCAAAATCTGTCATTTAATATCTTCTTGCCCCAATTTCTGTGTTATATGTGACTACTGAATTTTGGCCACATGTGTGGCCTTTTATTTTTCTGAGGAATGTTGAATGTAATTTATAAACTAACAAAACAGCAAAATTGTGCTTGGTTTTTAATTTTTTTTTTTTTTTTAATTTATTCACAGGCTGCAGAGTTTCCAAGTCAGTCAGATCCCACAGCCTTGCAATTCAGAATGTACTTCAACATGAAACTGATTTTTGTCATCTCCAATACCATGTTGATGGAGAAAATGCTTCCAGAAAATTCTTAATGCAAGCAAGACAGAATGTAGTATAGAGATGAAGCAGCTCAGAGGTGAGAGGAGCTGATTTGCACCACCAAGTGTCATTGTGGCTGAATTCCGACCCCTGCACAGGCATGATTTCAGCCCAATGAAACCTCTTGGATGACAAAAATTCCCTACCAGCATAAGAAATTCACAGGGTTCATTTTAATGTAGGCTTCTGCATATACAGATTTGGTTCTGAATTTCTTGAGATCCTCACCTCTGAAGAGAAGACATGAAATAAAAATGTTGTACCTCAGTGCAGGAAATATAGCTTTGAAATCATGTCTGAGAAGATTGTTTGTAGCCCAGATTGTTTTAGTTGTACAGCAGGACCAAAACTCAGTTGTTTGTACAAAGTGAAATTTTTACACTAGAAATGGCTGCATGATCAACTAGTAAAGACAGGGTTGAAGGGTATCAGCAAAGGAGTTGAAACAAATGCTCACTTCCAGCCTTGCCACTGTGCCATCCTGTGCCAAATGTATAATGAACTTCTGGCAATACAGTGACCACATAGTACCAAGATCATGGGCATCTGAGGTTCCTTATTAAACTGTGAATACTCCATATCCACTGTTTATTACATGCCATTTGCTTTAGGCTTAAAAGCTCATTAAAAAGATACAATGCGACCTTTAGAATTTTGAGAGGTATAATTTGCTACACAACTTCAATATTTTGGTAGTTTTTCTCAAATGAGTTCTATGCTTGGAAGAAAATGTAACATGGACAAGCTTGTTATGATTCATGTTAAAAAATGCATTGTCAAAATCAGGTTGAAGAACGTGCTGTAATTTCACAGACCCAGTTAACACACAGTGTTCCTAGCTCCCATTAACCAAGAGATGGCAGATAATTGTTTAGAAAATTAGAAAAATCTGTGAAGATATAGCTTAACTGAAATTCTTTTCGAAGTGAGACCCTCACCATATATTATAACAGGAATAATTGGGCACACTGGGAAAAGAAGTATATATACTAACTATGAGGGCACATCAGCATCAATCAGAAAAACTGAAATCACTGTCAAGGCTCAATCATTCTTTGATGAAGTGGGCTTCAGAAAATACTTGAGAAGAATAGAAATGCACAAGCCATGAAAGGAATCCTGAACTGACAATACAAAAGCAATAGCTAGGCCAGCAAAAGCCTCCTGCTGTTACCTGTAATGTTATCTTTTGGAAACAACAGTGTCCTGGTAAGAATGAAAATGGCAGAATGATGTACCTTTATTCTGAGTGATGGCAATTAAAATGGACACAGTTCTTGATGACAAAAAGATTATTTTCTTGACACAATGTCTCTGCTCATGATTGAGACAACCAGTCTCCATAAGCCTGGTTCATGACACTGTCTCTGGTAGAATTTACTTCTGTAATACATTGTGCTGGCAATATCACTGTTACTGATTTTGTACTGAACATGGATTTTTTGCTCTATTATACCCCCAAAATGCAACATAATCCTTGACTTCACTTCCTACGTGTTATTTCATACTTACCGTGTCCTTGCTTGTTGATGGGATACTACTCGTACTTCTGCTCTGTGAAGCATGGATAATTCATGTCTACCTAATGCAAACAGATTTCTGAGATCACCTGAACACTGGTAGAAAGTCTTGTCTTCATTGAAATTTCTCTTTTCAATGGATCATAGAAGGAGAAATAGGGGAAAGAACCTGGCATGGAGTGATCATTAGATTCAGCTTTTAAGGGAAAGAAAATTGGCATAAAAATTCTCTTTCACAGACATTTAGTATTCTTGGTGATGTATCCTTCTGTTGTGAATATGACCAAAGATATCACTGATGATGTTTCCTGGTAAGTTGCTGAGCGATAGAAAGCTGCTGGACAAAGAAAGGTTAAAATTAGGTATTGAGTTAGTTCATTTGAATCAATGTAATTTTGACCTGTGAGCTGTGAGACAGAAAAGGACCTGCTGTGAGTTGAAGATTCAGAACAGTCACACCATCAGTTCAACTACTCTATCTTTAATCTTAAGAAACACAAAGAGTTCCTAAGATGTTGGTAGGGACAATACTTGGTTGCAAATGTTTCTCAAAATAAATACGGCTTGAGTCTGCCCTTATATGAGCTAAAATTATAGTTGCTGAAGATTAAGCCTATACAAATTTAAACCTAAAAATACTCAAAATTATCTTACTGTTTTACTCTCTGTTGGGGGTCAGAACAGGACAAATAAATTGCCTTATGAAGCTCTTTGTAATGGAAACAAGCTGAAGGCATATTCTGACAAGACTGCTATGGCAGAAGTAGGGTTTTGACTAAGAAATGACAGCAAGGAGGGAAGCCGTGCAAGGAATTCAGTTTTTGGGTAGACATGTGACTAGCACATCCTCTTATCTGGACTAAGATGCACATATTCCTAATGACTAGAAAGAGACCTGACTGCCAAGGATGCGAACAAATGAAGTTTTAATTTCAACTGATCCTGCAAGTTTATGGATGTTCCCTTTTTTAACCTGTCTCACTGAAATAGAAAGCAAGAGAGACAAGGCAAAAGGCACATAATGTGAGACTGCTTCTGAAACTACAGTCTCATGTAACTTAAAATTTTCATTTATTTACATTGGGAAGACTTACCAGACAGAAGCTGTGCCTGAGGAATCAGAAGCACATTGTCTGATGTTCCTTTTCTTTAAGAAACCCTTGTACGATTTGAAGGTAAGAGGTACACAGTTAATTTTAGAGATAAAGACAATAAAGACATTGTGAGTACATTTCATTCTTTATGCCTTAAAATGTCACAAGGAATGAAGTGTGTGGGGAAAGCTAATGTTGTAATGCTGCGCCATAACATTATATAGTGAAACTATCAGTGTCTAACATTCCTCCCTACCTCTCTTCAATTCTTTTAGGATATTTAAAAAGTACAGCTGGTGGATTTTTCCCCATGGACATATCTATTTTTTTGGAAATGTAGCAGTGTGAAAAAAGGCATGAATTCTTTCTTTAAAGCACACCAGATGATTTTTCATATAATTTTTTCCCATTCAGAGTACTTAAGGAATATTAACATTTCTTTTCCATTGAAGGCAACGTAGACTTGTTTAGCAAGGACTAGGGATAATATGGGAATTTTTAACTTTCTGAAACTTCAGCAATGAGCATGAAAGAAAGTATCTGTTGTTTCCCTATCCACTTATCCTATCTGTAATATTACTTTGCAGCTAAGAAATGCATCCCTCCCCAGCATTCTTCTCATCCCTAGCCATCTGGAAGATTGAGAAAGTGTGATGGTAGCACTGATAGCCAGAGGGGCTACAGGTTTATAGCGTTGATGTTCCATGCAAAGGCTTTCAGCATATCATTGCTATGTATTTCCTTAGAGAGAGGGAATAATGTTCTTTTCTGTTTTATTTTGCTAACAATCTGTGGAGCCATTTGAAACCTCTGGAGACAAATATGTTCCTCTCTTAGAAGATGTCCCACTGTCATGAATATGGTATCAGGAATTGAAACATTAGGAAACTTTCTGCAACATCAACAGAGAACAACTATGTCTGGATATATTACTTTGATTTGTTGCTTGGAATCCCAGTCAGCTTTTATCATATGAAAATGGAACTGCTTCTGGTTGCCCTGATGAATCTCTGGTAGGCACAAATGTGAATTACCATGACGTATGATAACAGCTTTGACAGTAGACTACTTTTCCTTATTTTCTGAAGGGGCAGGTGAAAGTATTATGGAATTGTCCTGAGTTGTGCTTACATCCTGTAAAACCATAGCAACCATATTTTTCATCAGGCTGTAGGTCTGTTTTCAACAGTTTAGAGATTCACTCATTCTTTAGATAGTTCTGTTTTGATGGAAAACAATGCAGTGAATATTTATGGACAACATATGGGAGGAAGCAGGGTGAGGAAGCGAAAACAAAGAGGCCAACTTCTATTCTGCTTGAATAAAGTAGAATTTATCTAATAAATCCAAAAGAGACAAATGTTTTTTACTGAAGTAACAGATTAAAAATTTATGTCAACTTACTGATCAGCTCAAAAGTAATAGAGACTTTATAATAAAATGAAAATAATTCTTACCAATACAATTCTCATAAGTACCTTAAAATGCAAGTTGTAGGATTGAGATTTCTTTTGCCCTTTTGAAAGGTTACTTTTTGATTTGTTTTGTTCTAAAAGAGAAACAATCTGGCCTGGGAAGTAATGCAGAGCAAGCAGTATATCTGAGGTAAATTTTGTTGTTTTTCAGGCAACCTCTGACAAAGCAAACTATAGATATGAATGTAAGTTTAAAATCAAGTTTGCTTTGACAAAATCTGTACACAGGGGTTTACTTTGTGGTGAACTGCAATATTTAATCTCTATACACACTATAGTCTTTGCTAGAAGATACACTCCTTTTATGGTAAGACTTTGATGGTTTGTGGCTTACTGAGGGAAACATTTGTCAGATTATGACATTTTAATATTAGCTACTGGGTTGGTCCGCACAACCTGAGAGGGGGTCGTGATGGTCCGTTTGACCACAGGGTGCAAAGAACAACAGCAAGAGACTAAGGTTTTGTTCAGCAACAAGCAGCAAAGCAATTTATTGAGGGTCAACAATTCAGTTTTGGGGTAATGGTGAGGAGGAGAGGGATAAAAGTTGACGAAGTAGGGAGAGAGAGAGAGAGAGAAAGAGAGAGAGAGGGAGAGGGGGAGAGAGAGAATGACAGAGAGACAGAGAGAGAGAGAGAAGAGAAAGAGAAAGAGAAAGAGAAAGAGAAAGAGAAAGAGAAAGAGAAAGAGAAAGAGAATAGGGGGGAATAGCTACCAACAGATGAGAAGTCCTCAGGTCATCCGGCGATGTCTTCCATCCATGGGGAGAAAGATGTCTCCAAGTCTCTTCTGACAGTGATAATTTTATAGTCATTTTCAAGGCGAGGGGCCACTGGCCAAAAGGTGGGGAGATTTATGGACTATTGTGTTCAGAAGACCATGGCTTCAAGAATCAGGTGCAGAAAGTACGGTTGTTCTAGCCCCGTACCTGCCCAAGTCCATTGTACTGTGACAGTCCAGCACACACCCGAACACAGTCCTTGGCAAACATTCACCCTAACCAGGCCCAGCAGCTCCTGCCCAGAGTGAGTGGTGGAGGTCTCAGGGTCTCAGTCTGTGACGATGATTGTGAGGCAGATCAGGCAATCTTCGTACCGGCTCTTACAGTTGGACTTTCCAGGATTATGTGGGAAGTGCAGGAGTCTTAGTCTTCACTTTGTAGGTGCCAGGCTGTCAGAAACTTGCATGTGGATATTTTGTGCTTAGTCTGGGAAAATGCAGTGTTCAAAATGGTAATGCCTACTCTGACATGTACAGTGAGCCAGCACTGAGCATTGGCTGGGGGAAGAGGATTGAGGATCAGGTCCCAGTGCCTGGTGAAGCTGTCCTTCTGTGTGAGGGCTGCAGGCAGTATTATCTGGTAGTATTTGTAAATCCGTGGTCTTAAAAAGTTAACTGGTGTCCAAATTCAGTTTGAATTGGGATATGCTGGTTAGTTATCAGAATAAAAAGTTTTGCTTACGACCTGCAGCCAAGTCTAACACTGGAGTGAAGAAAATCTATTGCGTCACTAGTCATTCTAGAGCTTCTATTCCTCCTTCAGTGGACTGTATATTTAACAGCTTAAAGAAATTCCTTTGTTGTTCATCGTATACTGAACATATCCTGCATCTTCTGGAAAAAGGGTGTTCCACATCTTTTGTGTTCAACCTACCAAGCGGGAGGAGAATGCAATGCTCTGTCACGCCATTTTCTCAGTTTCCTCAGCAGTGTGCTGTTGACTTCCAAGCCCTAATCCTCTGCTGACAGATGCACAGAACCTGTGCCAAAAGAATATAAAACGACATAATCAGGTTGTGGCATAATGTATGAGGACAAGAGCCTGGAAATAGCGCTCCTTCAGACTTCTTAGCTGTTACAGTTCCTCTCTCCTGTAAGTTTCTGATAATGTTATGTCACATGCATGCATAAATAGTTTGGCAACAGGAAAAGAGTCAATATTTTTGGAAGTAGATGTTACTACCATAGGTCTGTGCCAGCATGTTACACATTAAAAGTTGCTTTTTTCTGCACCAAAATATCTACTTGGTCACTCTCTTTATCCTTCCAAAGCCTATGAGAAGTAATAAGGCATTAATATGAAATACAGGAAGACAAAGGAATATTGAAGATGGAACACCTTAATCTCTGCAGTAAAAGCATGATTAGGATGGCATGTGACCCAAGATCTGAGTCACCATGCAGTGTACAGTAATTTCATGAATACAAGCCGCAGCAATTTGACAAAAATTTTGGTGGAAACCCGGAAGTGCGGCTAATACTCAGGGGCGGCTAATATGTGAATAATTTTCTGACATTTACAACCCCAGACGTGCCAGCCTGGGTGCCGAGCCAAGCGCCTGCCAGTAATAGCCGGTATTTCGCGATTGTTACAAAGTGTTACTCTGTTGCCCTGGCTCCCTGCAGGCAGCACGGGGGGCGGGGAGAGAGGCAGGAGAGCTCTCTTCTTCCCTCCTCTGCTGCAGCCTGGGGGAGAGACGGGGGGACCCCGCGCCACCATTGCCGCGGCTCGGGGAAGAGTGGGGAGCCCGCGTCGCCATTGCCGCGGCTCGGGGAGGAGGGGGGGTGCTCTGCTCCCGCCCTCCGCTGCCGTGACGGGAGCAGGGGGTGCTCCGTGCCCGGCCGGTGCCACGGTGTGAGCAGGGCGCACTCTCCATGCCCAGCCCAGTGGCAGCGGCGGGAGCGGGGCCGGGGCGAGTGAACCCAGAGGCGGCGGCCAGCCCCGAGCAGCACCACCGAGCTGGGCCACCTGGCCCTGTCAGCAGCCCCTAGCAGGCTGAGCCTGCACAGCCTTAGTTGGGCTAGTAAACCCCCTGCCATGCCGCGGTTCTGTTAGTATTTGGCAACTTTGTTGCACACGGGTCCTCGCTGCGAATGACAGAGCGGCTTATATTCAGGTGTGGCTTATTTATGGACAAAGAACGAAATATTTGCCAACACCCAGAGCTGCGGCTTATACTCAGTGCGGCTTGTATTCGTGAATTTACTGTACTTGGACTACTGAGCAAAGTCATGGTGGCTACCGTTTTACAAGGTAAAGTGTTATACTACTGCTTATTGTAAAAGAAAAAAAGATATTTGTAGTTGTCTGTCTTTATGCATATATATTTTTTTTTTTTTTTTTACAAATATATACAATTTTCTCCATTGTTTGAGCTCTTTCAAGCGAGGATGAAAGGTAGAGAAGAGGCACCCTATTAATATGCATAGGCACATTAATTATAGCAATGGAAGTAGAGGGGAAAAGATTTGGGTATCTTGAAATATTTGTGCTACAGAAAAAATCATTCCAAATTCTAATCAAGTAGAAGGATCTAACCAACAAAATACTCACTGTGAGAAAAGAGGCAGTCTGACAGATTTCAAATCAGACATATTTGAGCCTCCGGAAGGGAAAGTAGTGAGAAATGACAGGATTTATCCCAGTTATTGGCATGCTAGTAACAGCCCTGTTTTATCAAATGGCCTAGCAGCAGTATTTTGTATTATGAAAGAAAATTGTGGGAGACAGGAGTTTTTAAAGCAAATTAGAGTACTATGCAAATAAAGAACCATCAGAGAGTGTGAGGAGGAAAATTTCAGTGTTTAGGGCTGTTTCTCACCCAAATGATTCCTCTTGCAGTGAGGGACTGTTCAGAGCACAGAGGAAAGGAGCAAATAAAGACTTTAAGAAATATTATTTGAAGTTTAAGAATCTTTGAATTATTTTTAACTAAATTCAAAGATGCAGAAATAGTAATTCAAAAGGAGTTATCCTCAAGAGGAATACATCAGAATGTCAAGCTTGCAGTTAGAAAAGTTTGTGTACTACTTCCTTAGTATGACTTTTTCATTTATTCAAACAAAGTGCTTACTTATCTGGAGAAAAATGTCCTATCATTTAGTTAACACAGATACAATGCTTCATAAATCCATTCAAGCAACGTTTTCTAAGGAAGGGAATTAATTATTATCCTTTTCTTTAGAAAATATTTCCATTATCAAAAAAATGCTAAACATAACTGTGCTTGAAAGAGATATATTTCAACAATAGTAGAGAAGATTAAAATGTGATGAATATGAAAGTAATTTGACAAAAAGTTCTCTAAACTGATAAATTTCAGGCTGATGCTGATTCTTTTTCATTCCACTTGTCCTTGAAAAACATGAAGTTGCTGTGTTAATTCATCACCTAGTATTTTCAGATTGATTAGGTAATAACAACTTTGGATCCTACTGGTGCATTGTTTAGACTATCTGTAAATAAGTAATTCATCTCACTTGAGAACTTGTGCTTCTGGTTTAGTAAATAAATACTGGCTGAAACAGTATAGTCTTTCAAAGTACAAGGTTTTAATCAGAACTGTGATGCTGATAATATCTAGAAAGGGTTTAATTGGAGTATGTTGTGATGATTGCATGCTGCAGAACAAAAGCAGCTCCTTATAGAGACATAATAAGCAGGATGGTTTAGTTCACCCAGTCAAAGGTTTCACAGCTGTAAGCTTGGGGAAAGAAAGTAGGAGGTTGTGCATTGGCTTGTTACTCCGATAAGGCTGGATTTCATGCCTTATTCTTCAGTATAAGCACTTATTCCTTTCTCCATATCTGGCTGCTATTAACCATTTCCAAACACTTCACAGGGTTCCCCATCTTGACAGTAATCTTTTGGCCATGTATTTTGGACATTTATTGCAAAACAGAAGCACAAAAAACACAAGTTACACTCAAAAAAATTATAGAGATAGTAGCAATAACTGTAGAATGAGACTGAAATGTCTGAAATAACGGTACAATTTAGGAATATACAGGCTTGCCATGATAGCAGAGACCTTAAGAAGGGAGGCAACAAAGTTCAGTGATGATAAGACATGGGACATAGGCTGGAACTGCTTTTGGCTACAACCAAGTCACTAGTGCTCAGCTAACACAGTGCAGACCTACAATGGGACAAAGCATCTCTGAGGGGTGACAGAGACAACAAAGAAATAGAATCTAAAAAATGTAAAATGCATTTATTATAACTGTAATATGGAATTGCAGATCAGTAAATGAAAAGATGTAAAAAAAGTCTTACTATACAAAAATAAGTGACTTTAAATGTGTTCTAGGTAAGGGAGAAGTAATCATATTTGGTTAAGACATCAAAAGGATATTACTGCCCATGAAGTGTACCAGATGTTGCCATCTTGCCATACAGTCCCTAACCTCCACCAGACTGAAGTGCCCAAATTTAGAACCCAGAGAAACAGTGAAAAGGTTAACATAACACTAGGAAGGGTGGAAACTTTAAGGTGTGTGTGGGTGTATCTGTCTCAAATAAGTGATTTCTGAAGTTATGAGAGTGTGCTAGTATATTTCGTTGCATGGAAAACTGATTACATGAAAGTCTGATTTGGTATGGCAAACTGCTGGGAAGAAAAATCAGCATGAAGGAAACAAGCAAGTCTATTCCTCAAAAAGGCTTCAGCTTGAGCAGGATTCTACATATAGGGGTAAAAATTCCCTTTGGTCTAAATTTTGCAGCTACTATCTTTACTACCGCAAATTTTTCAGTGGTGTAGCTGACTGTTCTTCCACCTTTGAATGTCTCTGTGAAGATCACTGCTAAAATTCACTTTCAGTGTTCTTGAGGGCTGGAATCCTTTTTCAGCACTGTTAAGTGCTCTTAAGGGAGAAAAAATATCTTGAAGCACTTGTAAAAGGCAGCAGTTTCTAACTGCTGCTTACTTCAACACTGTGAAAACAGTTTGATATGTGCACAGTAAAAGCAGCCTTACTTTTTGTGAGGCATAAATTTCAAGGGATTATACTAGTGTTGTTATTATACAGAAGGAAGATTGGAATAATATTTTTTAGATTATAATTTTAAACATGCTTGAATGTTTCAGATTACAGTCACAAAATTATTTTCTTCACTTAACTTGTTCAGCAAGTGAGTTCTAGGAAGAGTCAAACCTCAGCACCAAACAAAAGGCAATGAGAAAAATCATGGTCACTGTAATGTTAGCACATACTGGTGACAAATTGTGTTGATGTCCCATCTGGAAAAGGTAAATTATGGCATATTCCACTAAATAAAATGTCTATTGGTTTTGGCTGGGCTACAGTCAATTTTCTTCAGAGTGGTTAATGTTGGGCTATGTTTTGGAGTTGTGCTGAACACAGTGATGGTAACAGAGATGTTTTTGTTGTTGCTGAGCAGGGCTTGCACAGACCCAGGGCCTTTTAGGCTTTCTGTACTGCCCTGCTGATGAGGGGGGTGGAGGTGGGTGGGAGGAGACACAGCCAGGAGAGATGATTACAACTGACCAAAGGGATATTCCAGACCATATGATATAATTTTGGAGTGATGGTATTTGTTTTCCCAAGTCACCATTAAATCTGATGGACCTCTGCTCTCCTGGAGATGTCTGAGTACCAGTCTAGTCATGGGAAGCAGTGAATTAATTTCTTGTTTTGCTTTACTTGTGTGCATGTGTTTTGCTTTTCTCATTAATCTGTCTTTATCTCAACTCCTGGCTCTCCTGTCTTTTACCCTTTCAATTCTCTTCCTGATCCTGGGGGGAGTGGGGCAGTGGCGGCTGCCTGAGGCTTGGCTGTTAGCTAGGGTGAAACCATGACAATGTTTCACTGATTAAATAGAACCATCTGTACGCTTGTACATACATGAAGTCACTGTAACACAGAGTAAGTCAAATTAGGTGAATTAATTCCAAAAATCATATGGGATAGTTAGAAAATTTTATGACTCATAAAAGAATAGCTAGGGAAAAGCAAGGATCATCTTCTTTGCAGAGCATGGGGAGCATTTTAATTAAAACAATAAACTTTATAGTATAGATTGGAGATAGCACTTTAACATACTAATACCTAAGTGTGAAGGCTGTGCAGTAATTTAAAGGTGGCAGTTTCGATTTAATATAACTCTTTGCACAAAGAGATACTGAAGAAAGTAATCAATTACCTAGTGCTGGGGGTTATCAAACAAGGCTGAAGTGACAGCAAAAGGCAATGAATGCACAGTGGAAAAGGCAAGTTTGCAAATTCAAGGGCTTAGATGCAAGAGCAACAAACCAAGTGAGTAATGGTGCATGTAGTAAGGAAAATCAGATGCTGCTGGCATAATGACTCTTGCTGTTTGTGCCACTGAACATTGATACTGATGCTGAGTGCTTATTTGTAATGATGGCCTCATTTGCCACAAGGAGGAAGGGAAGGTTTGGTATAGTTACATTGCTCTGTATAACAAGTGTGTTACACATTTTTTATAATGTGCATTAAGTTACCATTTACACCACTAATTATTAAATCAAGAGTGAGATAGGGCTTTAAAAAAGCTGGTGATTATTGCTGTGATTGAGTACTAAATGCAGTGGTTGACTAGGTGCCATTTATGTGAGGCTAAGTGAGTGGTTATATGTAAAATAATTGGAAATAGTTACAACACATTCCTTTCTTAGTACAAGGTGGGTAAAAACATGCAATCTTTCTCATAGACAAATCACAGAAAAACCTTTATTGGAACCACGGCAAAAAGAAAAAGGTTTAATATTGCTTACATTTCTCTGATGCAGAAGAAAGCAAGCAAATGTTGGGAGAAAGACTGAAAAATTGTGTATACTTTAAAGACAGAATGTGAGGAAATAGTCCTTGCAAGTTGACTTTACTCTTCAGTAGCCTAATGGTCTTCCTCACATATTGATGCTTTGATTTCATCAGAGCTGGACTCTATTTACTTGTATTTTGCAAGATTTCATCTTTTTGCTTTTCAACATCAGCAGATTATGAAGAAATCAACATGACTAAGGTAAAAACAGATGGTTTATATTCTTTTCTAAGACAGACATAGTTGCATGATAAAGATTCTGAAGAAGAGAAGCAAGTGCATTTTGCAAGCTTACTGCACCAAGAAGGACCATTTATATGTGGAGAGTATATACAAATATGCATGGGTGTCATGAGTGGCTCCTTTTTTTACCAAAAAATAGGGCAGGGGACTGAATTTGTGATGGTTTATGCTAGGAAGATTTAGAGACAGAGCATGGAGGGTCACATGGTTCTGAGAGCTGCACCATTTCTTCAGATGGAGAGAGATATAGTTATCTAAGTTTGGGAAGAGGAACCAACAATGAAGAATGAGCATCTTCATTCAATAGTAATAGAACATACTAAAAAGGAAAAATATGCTGTATATTGAAGGAATTGCTACACAGCTTTAACAGGCACAGTATTGTCTGCTGAGTCATGTGGAGCTCCATTTCAAGATTCATTAACCTCAGAGCTTACATATATCTAGTTCAACAAGCTAATCTAAGTGGGTGAAATCCCTCTATAAGCATTAAGCTCCTGATTTAACATTTCTGCTCATAGCACAGGTGCCTGTTCACACATCCAGAACACCCAGGCTGCTTTAAATAGCCTATCTTTGAATCAGAAGTAAGGAAAATCTGCCTCTGTCATTTAGTTGTATTGTAGAAGCTAAAGAAAAGTACTTCTGTCAGTATTAAGGGTGTCACACTTTTGAATGTCTTGGAGATTATTCTCTGTATTGCTTCTACACGCTGTTGCAGAAGAAAAGCAGCTTTAGCTGAGGCTTAAGCAAAACGCTTTCATTCCCTCAAGTATATGTTTAACCTTTTAAAAAATGGCATACTGACTCTTTACACTTCTCATGTAACACTAAAAATGAGGCATATGCATTTTAAAATGAAACCCAAACGTTAGCGTTAACTGGAAAAGAAATGGGCAGTAATAAATATTTTAAAGTTATGTAGCCAGCAATAAATAGGTAAGGGAAAAGTTTTGTGCTTTGCACTATTTCTTACAGTTGTATTAACTCCTAAGTCCTACTGCTATTTGTGAAAATGTTTTTATTCATGTGCACATATGTTTGTCTTAGAACATGTGTTCAACACAAAGAGTATGTTGACTGGATAAATGTTATGTTAGAGAGCCAAATCTAATGAAGCAATTCCAATTTGCTGTTATCTGAATGACCATTGCTTACAGCAATGTAGGTAATTTCTGAGGATGAAGAACTTGCTTGAGTTTTGTTACCACCACTGATAATGATACCAATAATGAGGGAAATATTTAAAATGGCAAAGCAAGTGTATAAACTGAAGCCCAGCAGGAATAGATGGATAATGGCTACTGCTTAATTTTCTGAGGGCAAAGTTCAAGAAGTTTGACTTATGATGTGTTAACAGCAAGAATCCTGATTCTTGCCTGGCCTCAAACAGAAGCTGCCATTTTCACAGTGTCCAAGTATAGGGTTCTGTGCTGAGATAGCATGAGCTGGCACTGTGACCCAGATATCCAGCTTTTGCATGACAGAAGATCTTGAAGCCATTTTTAAATCACGCTTATTGGTGGAGCATTTAAAGTATTTTCAATGGCTCTGCGCAGCAAAAAAGTAGCTTACTACCTTACAGATTTTTTCATTCAACTTTACAAAGTTTCTCTTTCTGTGAAATTGGAAGAGCATTAATGAATTGTCAACATTTAAAACATCCCAATGGGTTTATAATCCTGGGTAACAGGCCCTGTTATGACCCACCCTGGCAAGTCCCTGGCATTCCTAGTCCCAGGCTACGGGGCCAGCAGGAGGGAGCCCTCTGCCTCTCCCTCCCCGCGCTGCCTGCACGGAACCTCCACCTGCCATGCAACACAGTAACTAATTTGTAACAATCACATAAATGCCAGGTTTTACTGGCAGGTGCTCGACTTGGCAGTTTGCACTGACTCAATTTGGTTCCGGGGTTGGAGATGTCAGAAAATTATTCAATATTAGCCGCTCCTGAGTGTAAGCCGTATTTCAGGTGTGGGAGCAAAATTTTGGTCAAAACGGTGCGGCTTGTAATCGTGAAATTACGTACACCTTTTATCAGCGTTGGATTATAACACTATTTGAAAGAAAATGCCTGCAGGTTGTAAGTAACAAGGCTGAGGAAGACTGAATCCATATTATATTCCTCAGAGACTCTGTATCAAGACAGATTTTGCTGAATGTGAAGAAAAGTCATTTCACATAGTAATGCTGGCACCAAGCCCAGTTTCTTTATGGAGGTAAGATAAATGAAAATCAAGGTAGAGATATATTTATTTGATCATATAGATTTTTCCCCCTTTTCCCCCTTCTATATCAGCTTCTAAATAAAGTTATTAAAGATAATTCCAGCACCTTTACTAAACCAGATTTTATTTGAAGGAAAAGTGGTCTGTGCTCCTGGGAGCAATTTGCTATTCTAAAATGGCTTTCTCTGAAGTGTTTATTGAAATGGAGAAATTATTCCCCATATTCTCTCCATTTGGAATGGAAAGCTACTCTAATACAGTGAATGATCCAAGGAAATGAAGAGTGGAAAGCAAAAGAGTTTTTGATGAAAGTGTGGGAGAGACAGGCACAGGAAGCAGACAGTAAAATCATTTCAAGAAATGGGAACATGAAGTGCAAGTGTGTGAAGAGACGGTGATGACCGCATTTTTCATTGGCAGAGTAATGATGACAATTTGAAACTTATTTGGCCAAGTGCCATGCAACGTTTTAGGGCTTTTTTGTTGACCTTTTTATGGATCAACTTATTGGAAAAAGTATCAGGTTCCTCCCCTTGTTGAGAAGTGTAAAGGCAGGGAAGTGAGACTTAAATTCTACTGGGTGAGTTCAGGAGAATTTATAAACAACATATTATTAAAGGCATATTTTGAGATCTCTGACATTTCAGATTTCTTCTTCATTAAGGAAAATACTCAATCCTATGTGCAATTCCATTAACTTTCAGTTTTCCAGCTTTGAAGTTGGGACTATGACTAGGTGAGCAAGGTCTCCTGGGACTGCTGTTGTGCAGGATAACAGTGGAGGTTGTGCCCAAAGACCATGCTCTACCCAGTATCTTTTCTATCCACAGTATTTGTCCTCTTAATTGAATGATAATTTGCTTCTTATGGAGTATACTACTACTGTAGGGTCAGGAGCATTATAACCTTAGGGATTTCTTTGTATTACCTTTCTTCAAGACTTAACTGGGAGCAACAAAGGATAGGTACAGATTTTGGAGGTGTCTATTAATAAACACCATTTTGCACTCCTACTTAGCATCCCAGGAAAGCTGATACATTTTGAGATACAGCCAATATAATCTCCCCTCATCCCCACCTCCAAAAGGAAAATCAAATAACTCAATTGGTGTCTACTCTTTCCCTTTTTTTTTTCTTCCCAATACATTTAGCAGGGTGATAAAGAATCTAGTGTATATTCTATTTCCAATGTATATCTGAAATTCTTTTCTATGGCTCATCTGCAAGGCAAGCACTCACTCAAATTTAATGTCAAATTTCATGCCTCATGTCCTCTAACTGGCCCTACTTTTTATCCAAGGTATCACTTGCATCAAGGGAGAGCTGCTCACTCGTGCTCATCTTGCCTCTTGCTCTTTAAGCTCGGTTTGTCACACCTGGCTGTGGCCAAGCCCAGCTACCTGCTTGGACAGCCTTCACAGCCATGCTGTTCGGTTATGCTGTTTTTATGACACCTACTGTAATGTACAAGATCAAAATAATATGCCTGTACCAAAGAAAATCCTACCTGAAAGAAATCCCAGTTCCTCCAAATTATGTCTCTTAAACAGGCTGCTTTTCAGTTTGATCTTTTGTCTTCCATGTCTGCAAAATATATTGTAGATTAGGACCAATATTAATTTTAGGCATATTTGGGCATACTTAATTGGCTCAGATGTTCAGGTAGCTTTACAATTATAAAAGTTAGTGACAATTTTCTTTTAATTTAAGCTGTTAGAACTGAAATTCTCCCAAACTCTATAAACAAAGCTCTAATTGCATGTTTCAGATCTGCTCATTAGTCTTATTCCTTTTCCTTTAATGAGATTATGACCACCTCAATTAATTTTCTTCCCTGTGACTCTGTATAGGACTTCTTTTTCTCTCCTAGGCCTCCGTTAACAGGCTTATAACTGACATTTTGGAATGTTTTTCAGGAAAACAAATAATAGGTTATTTCTGGCTTTTAAGAAGACTAGTGATGTGGTGAAAAGTGTTTATAATATATGATCACCATTTTTAGAAGAGGATCATATCCTATTGATGGAAAATGTTTAAAAAGCAAAACAAATAAGAAGATAGGTAAGGACTTGCTTTTAGAAGTAGGTTAATGAACACAAAAGATGTTTTAGAAGTAAGGCTGAAAAAATGACATCAGACACATTAGTCCTTACGGAAATAAAATTAATTCTTTGCAATTTTACAGCACAAGAATTGCTTATCAATTGCTTTATTTTTTTTCCTAAATTAAAACTTAATATTGCTACCTTGACTGATTTTTTGAGTGGGAAATATTAATGAAATGTAAGGGTTACATTAGCGTTATATTTTGCGTAATGCAAAGTGTAGTGGAAGGAACATGTAAGACAACTTTTAAATATTGTGGTGCTGGTTTTTTGTTAAAAAAAAAAAAAAAAGAAACAGCTTTCCAGATGTTTAAGAATAGTAAGGAAAAGAGTTTGGAAAACTTTGTTGATCATGGGAAACAAGCCATAAGTCATAATAGAAGTTGTCATTAAAGACCTCAACTCATGATTTAGACAGTTTTTAATGACATTTGGGCTGCATCAATTGTTATGCATGATGCAACATCAGTAACATGCAGTTGTAAATTTTGCCTAAAACACAAATGATTAATAAGGTTATTGAGAAAAATCAGGAAAATTTAAGTAACCCCAAGTATGTTTACACGTCTGTGTGTCAAGGCTCAGTGAAGGTTCGCTGAAGACAGCTTCGTCCTCATGCCCTCTCTTTCAGTCAGTATCTTGTTGTTCACTGTCATAGTGACAAATGAAAACATTTCATGGCAGCAACTGTCAAAAGCCCTCCTGTGAGCCCTGCATTTTCTTTCTCTTTCTCAGTTAAGAGCTGCCATGATATACGGCTTCATATCAGTAAGCTACAGCTCCATGATCAAATAGGCTAGCTGTTAGTCACTGGCTGGTGGCCATTTAGGTGGTGAATAATAGGTTTTACTTACCCATTTTTCACTGAAAGAGGAAATAAGTCTCTCTTTATAGGGTACCTCATATTACAAACATGGAATATTTATCTGTGACATGAGAGCCTATTCAAACAGTGCACTGTCAAACTTGCTATAAATGGATGTGCTGGCTGATACATAAAAAGGTGCTTGGCCTGTATCCTGCTGGCTATGAAGGTTCCAGCAACTTTGTCTTTTCTGGCATCCATGTTACTTAGAAAAGAATTATATGGACATTTATTACTATATGTGATAGTGCTCTTAATAATTAGCAGCTGCTGGCCATCTGAGTGTTTTTCCTTTATTTCTTTCACCTGATCCTCCATCTTTTCTTACCTAGCTATAGAGGACTTTCATTTAATGGAAAATAAGTTAATGCGTTTCTGATCATAACTAAACAGTGCTGTTGGGTTGGAAGTTAAAATTTGAAGTGGGGCATAAAATTCTTCAGGGAATGAAAGATGTATGTCCAACATTAGTGAGAGCATTAGTACTTAAAAGAAATCACTGATGAAACTTCCTGGGAAGTAAATTGTTAGGCTGTTCAGAACAGGAAATAAGAAATTAGTATATAAAAAACATAAAGAAAAAAAAATGATATCTGGAAATTGTGAAACTAATTTTTTTTTGTAATATCACTTTTCTCTCCTAAAGAACACCCAATGAAAATCCCTGTATGTTGTATTTTCTTGATGGTCACCAAAGTGAGTATTCTAATGAATGAAGAGTAATTTGATATCTGCTGGTGTGGTTAGGTCATTATTGATCATCCACTCTCAAGGCTAAGAAGTTTTGAGGCAGGATTCACTCTGTCAGATTTCTCTGAGGCAGATTCACTTTGCTCTCCCTTGCTAGTTCCTGGCTCCTAGCCATGCAAAGGTTGAATATTCCAACAGAAGGTGACTGGTCAAGGAACTGGAGCAACTCTTTTAAGAAAAGCTGGGAAGGTTTTGCCTGTGCAAACTCAAGAAGGGATGAGAGAGAGTCACGTAAGTATTTCAAGGGGCAATTTCAAGAGGATATGGCAGGTTCTTCTCAGCAGTGCTGAATAATAAGAAAAGAGACAGCAGGCAGAAACTGATGCATGGGAAGTTCCACCTGAACATGAGGAAGAACTTCTTTACTGTGCAGGTGACAGTGTGGAGTCTCCCTCACTGGAGATACTAAAGAAATGTCTGGATGCAATCCTGGGCTGTGTGCTCTAAGATGACCCTGTTCAAGCAGGGAGGCTGGATCATATAGTTGACCCGCTGTGATCCCTTCCAACCTGACCCATATGATCATTCTGTGATTCTGTGACTATGACAGCAGTGTCTTTTTAATTTTAGAAATATAAAAGGGAGAGTGGATCTTTCCATAATAATGCAAAATAAATCTACTAGTAGCTCTAGTAGTTATCTTCCCCTCAAATTAATGTTTTTTTAAAAAATAATTTGATTTTATTTGCTTGTAGTTTTATTTGCATTATATCTTACTTGCCACGTCATTTCTGGATAATGGATCCAACACAATATCATATCTGACTTTGTTTCAATTTTGACTCAGGTCTTGGGAGTTTCAAATCACTATTTTCATGGCATTGATATTCCCTTTCAACAGCAGCATTAGGACATTATTTTCATTTGTGTCCCACACTTTGTCCCACAAAGAGGTTCACCATTTGTTTCATATACCAATCTGCCCTGTCAATGGAAAGGGAATATTGTAGCCAAACTATCAAACCAAAGTTTTACAGCTGGATAATTTTACTCAATTTTCTAAATTTCACATATCCTATGTCTAAACTTAACATTATCTCCTTTCTTAATATTTTCCATTAACCCCAAGTGAAAAGCTGCTCATACAGTACAGCAAGCTTGTTTTAGCCACTGTGGGGTAAATTCAAAATCTGCAGGTTTCAGACTCAAATTCCTGTGAAAAATAAACACAGTGTAAAATTACCTTTGCCCTGGTCATGCCACGATTTCAACAGTTATAATTTCTACAAACCTTTGCCATTCAGAATATACTAGTCATCGATACTGTGCTAAAGCAACCTCTACTTAACAATACAGACCCCAAACTGATCAGCAAAGCCAGAATGGCAGCAGGCAGGATAGCATCTGCTGGAGCTCTGCTGTACATCCTCAGTCTCTGTGATGGGAGTGTCTACTTCAAACCTGACTAAATCATCAGACCTCGACTGTCAAGAGCCTCAGTGCCTTCATGGACACTCACCACAAGCCCTAGAGACAAAAAGCCTTGCATATTTATGCAAATTCATAAAGACAGTGCTTAGTCATGTTGCCAGGTTGAGTCCAGGTAAGTGAGAAAAGAAGTCTATGGTGGATAAATCATCATATAAAACCCTTCAGTGTTCATTCAGGCTAGGAATGGGATTTTTGGAATGCAAAATACGATGCTGACCTTGGTATTAAAGCTAGAAAAACTTGAAACAGGCCCTGGAGCTGTGTGAACTGCTTCTAAACCCTTTTTTTTCATGTGTCAAAGAGGCAGACAGACTCATAGCACTTGTTGTTTTCCTTCTCAGTGGTCCAAAGAAAGGTATCTTTGCTTCAGTGAAAAAAAAAAAAAAGGCTTTGATACCTTTTGCTCACATTTAAAATGAGGAATGGGCACAAAGGAAGAGAAAAAAGGGGGAAGGCATACAAATCAATCTTCGCAACTGATAGTCAAAATTATACATTCAGTAACACTCTGACATTTCTTTGCTTCAAGCTGTAGTCCAGTTTGTGTGTCTCAGACACTGAATGTTTAAATTCATGTGCATGACTACATATATACAATTTTCAGAACATATCAAAGTTTTATATGAGACTGTTGTCTGGACTGATGTGGCACAGAACTTTCACAAGGAGCTTTGGAAGCTTTGGAAAATCTTGGGGAGAAGGGAAGGATCTCACATCTGTCTTATATAGGAAGTTTCTCAGACATTTGGATTATTGACCCTGGTGCCTGTTCTGGTCACGTTCTTAACCAAATCATTATTTAATGGATTAATTGCAAGCTACTCATCACAAGCGCAACTGAAACCTTCTTCAGATGAGTGAGTATGACGCATATCATTAAGGAGTTACACCATTACACCACGGTTAAGTTTGTTATGCATTTACCTGCCTTTCTGGTGTGCCTCAGGAAGCATCAGTCTTGAACTTTTTATCTTTAAAATCTTTTTGTCTTTAGGCCTTATTATCACCGAAGATATGTATGATATGAGTATGAAAATGAAGTCACTTATTTGCATGATCTGGTTGTATGTAGTACTCAGTGATGCAGATTTAGAAATTTCTGTTCTAATTGGTTTTTGCATAAGATATTGAGAGTGCATATTGTACCATGAAGTGCATGAAACAAATTTTGGTCTTTGGGGTAAATACATATGAAGGAGTTTCTCATATTCCCTATGTGTAAAGTTAGGATATGCATTAATTATGAAGCCATTTAAAATCTTTTTAGCATATGCTATTTGCAGCGTGGCCTAGTGTTCATTCATAATAATTTATTTTCATTAACTTGGAAAAACAAATGACAACCTCCTACCTCAAAAATCTTGACAATTTAAATTAATTCCTTTGATTTTTGGTCAAATCACCAACCTTTAGTTTCAAGGATTGAAATGCCAGTTTCTGAAATCAAATAATTTTAAAAATGCATTTGACAGATATGCAACATTCAAATTTTTGTAGAGACAGAGATGAAAGATATTATTTATCTCTGTGGGTAGTCAACTTTTATGCTATAAACAAAATGCAGAGATGGTATGCTAACCTTGTCAGCTACACTTTAGAAATGCAGTTTTACCTGGTAAGGAAATTTCAAAGTTCAGCTTAAAAATCTTGCCACAGAATGTTTTACTTAATCTCCAGTGGGATACTTTTCATAATAATTTTGTAATCATTACAGTATTTAACCAAGATGTTGATGAATTACAAAAGAATCCTTCTAAGGTTACTAAAAGCAGAAACAGACTCCAAATACTATTCTGCAGTTTCTGAAATACAGAATGTACTGTTGCATAAAGAAAGAAGGATAGGGTTACATTTGGCAGAAAGGCTGTTATGCATACACACTGAAGAGTACACTCTGTTTGGAGATATCATGAACATCTTCAGGTTCTACTCTAAAACTCTGTATAATTATCAGCTTTTAAGTTTTTGATTCTCAACCAGTTTTGTCACAGCCGAAAAATATCTATACAGACTCTATCACTTTATGCTAGCTTTATCTTCAGTCAGTCAACTTCAAAACTTTGAACACCAGTAACAAATTCTCATCTTCACTTTCCTTTGATGGAAAGGAGATGATCAACAGAACGAACTAAAGTAGCCACATTCACAAAGTAGATTCTACACTCTTAAGGGTATGTGAGGTTGAAAGCACGTTTAGTTTGACTTAAACTAATAAAAACAGTGGGTAGGTAAATAAAGTGCTGAAAACAGTTTTATTTTCCATGGTAACAGCAAAATGCAGCTTCTGAGAATATAATGCTGGAGGAAGAACAAAACCTAAAAAAGAGAAAACCTCAGCAGTCACGCTGAAGGTAGTGGTATAGTAGTAACTCCTTGACATTTTTATTAATCTTGTCAACTTGAATCATGGAATTATAATTGTATAATTCTAAAGTCTTAATTAAAAAAAAAAGTCTTTCTATTTGAACTTTGCAAACGTTTGTAGGAATGACTGTAATTAAAAAAAAATCACAGTGAGTGTTTGAGTGTTCATCTATCACTGCTTCACAACATAAAGTGGCAAAATACATTTTTTTAGAAATACACAGGATCTTTATCTAAGAACCCCTCAAATTCTTAAGTCTGATGATGTAATCACACAGGATCTTGTATTGGGTAAAGAATCAGAAGAATCGAAAAGCATTTTTTCTTCTCACTTTTTTTTTCTTCTCACTTTTTCCCCCCTGAAATACAGACAAAATATCCTCAGAAATGTTTTAATAAATGTAAATACACAGAGCAGGACAACTGTTAGGTTTCACTAAAGTTTGTTGGCACAAGCAAAGTGCTGTGATTGAAGAGGAGGCTCTGACTCAGGAGGCTCTGGTAAGTTATGTCTCCCCTTTTATCTATTTTCTTGTCTCACTAATTTACAGTTGGCTTAAGTGATAATGGAAACACCATTTTCCCTCATCCCCATCACCTTCAGATTCACGGATATTCCTCCCGTGTTCTTCTTTGCCAACTGCCCTGAACTTTTCACAGAGGTTAAGCACTTTCTTATGGAAGCTTTGTATGTGTTATTTTGGATTCAGCAGTGCATTGTTTAGAGGGCCAGGTAACCTAAAATTTATCTGATGAAAACAAAATTTTGGACTACGTGTTTTTAAAGTTTATCAGGATCTGCAAATTTGTCAAAACTGCAAGCAACTGAAGACTGACACCTGTCTTAATAATACCATATTTCAGTTTTGGCCAAAACATGAGTTTCTGCGCTGTGTTTCATCTGTAAAATGTACTGTATTTCATATGTAAAAATATAGCTAACGCTATAGTTCAAGCTCACCAACTGGCATCTCTAAGTTATTCTCAAATGCTTCCTTAAATGCATTATCGTACCTGACTATCGTAGACTTCTATTTTTGAGGATGTGGGAGGGAGACTTTCGTCAGATTAATCAGTCTTTATGACCAAAGAGGAGATCAGTGATCATACATCAGAGATCAAAGAGCAAACATGTGGTTAGGGCATTTCTGTCATACTGAAATGCTGGGTATTGCTACTGGTTTTAGTTTCACTGTCTGCAGCACATTTTTTCTTCACCTGTGACAGAGTAAATGACCAAGTAGCTAATAATAAATTATTAAATCAGTGACCTACAATGAGATAAACATAACAGCGTGTTTGTTAGGAAAGGTCACCTAGTCTGTTATGAGGAGCTGACTGGAAATAATAACTTCCTTAGTTATAGCCATTTTGACCTTTCAGTTTTTCTTTCCATAACTATAGTTGCAAACAAATAAAATTTTAGACAAAGGACATTCAGGTGCTAATCCCTGTTATGATGAAGCCAATATTCTTAGGAAATGCAACACTGATAGTTTTCAGCAGCTGATTTCATTCTAACAGTGCGGGATTTATGGGGGTGAAAGAGTAGCCTGAGGCTTCCTAGAGGAGAAGCTACTGTCCTTTTCTAAGAATTATTATCATGTTAACCTTAAGACTGCTTTGTAATACTGTGTCCACCAATAACACATCCCTTAGAATTTTTTTCTGGGGAAGTCTGTGAGGCAGTGAGCCACCGAGCGCCTTTGAAAAAATTGCTTCCTGAATGCCTTCATTCTTTACCCAATTATCTGAAAATCAGAAATGGAGGTGTTTTCCACAGTGCTGTGGCAACCTAGAGACACAGGTTCTGTTAAGATTGAAGGAAACAGTCACATTTTCATGCAAAAATACTTTTGGGGTTCTGGTCCTACATCTGTGTCTCTGGTCAGTTTTATCTGGATTCTGTTTATTGTTGCACTTACAGTATTGTTACTGCTGACTGAAAAAAATAATGTTGCTACCCTATTTCCTAAATGTAACAGCTCATAAGCTTTTTCCTTTTTATTACTGTAATTATTTGTGTTTTAAATAATTCTATAATGATAGATGACTTTGTGTCTGATGTGTGATATATTTTAATAAAAGTTAAAAGATTAACAGATAAAATGAATTGCAATGACTAGCAGTAGTTTGAAATTAAAAATTATGAGAAATTGTGACAAATGCTTATAGTAATATCTTCTTATATTTGATACATTTATGGATGATGCCTCTGTTATGAGTGCTGAAGTGCATTCCAGGTAAATTTATTATCTTTTTCTTGAGCATCCAGTATTATAAGTTAATGTAATTTAATAGAGAAAGATTAAGACATTATAGCTGCTGAAAATAGTTTGATTTTAAAACTTTAAGACCATTTTTAAAAGATTTGTGGTCATTATTTTTTGGAACTGTTCTTTGAAGAAGTAATTATCTTTTCTTCTTTTTAATTTTTCCCCCTCATATATTAACCTCACTTACAAACAGAAACTATATGGTGAACATATTTTTCTGGCTCTGAAATGGCTTTCTCCAGCATGGAAGAAAGCTGAATTGCTGTTACCTTAATTGTATTCCTAACAGTATTTGATCTCAGATGATTCCTTAAGCACTTTGTAAATGAGACTCCTAGGGATGGTGTCCTCAACTGCATTTCAAACATTGGGGTGTGTAGGGGGAAATAGATAGCTGTTTTTCAAAAAAAAGAAATGATGAAGAAGACTTCTTACAAGCATTGACAATGAAAGGGTTTTATTAGTGATCATTACTGACTGGGCCTGCTGAGATAAAAAGTGTGGAAAACCTTTCTTATCTGCTAATTGACTCACTTAGTTTTACATTGTAGAAATGTTTTACTTTTACATTGCATAAGATCAAATTCTAGGCATTCAATTTCAAAATGTCCAGACACTGTGTACATCAACACAGAGCTCTTCAACTTCCAATGGAACAACAGGGCTTTATTAAAATTCTTTTCAATATACAGAAATAGCAGAGAAAGGAAAAAAGAAACTAATTTACCTGGTCAAAAAGAAGGCAAGACTCCCTGAATCAAGAGCTTTATGGTTCTCCACATTTACTTGATAGCAACATTTTATGACTGCTTGAAGATATATTTCTGAATAAAGAGTCTAGCTTAGGGTTGCTATTGAATAGATTAGAGTTATACAAAAAAATAAGAGATTACTATCTTGTAAGCTTTAATATTTCGAAGCTCAATAAATGCACAGTCCAGTTTAGCATATGCAAAAAAAAAAAAAAAAATTGTACAGACTTTAAAACACTGATCATATAATTTCAGAAAAATTAAAAATGAATATAATCTGTAAATATGTCTGTATAATGCAATGTGCAAAAACCTTCGTCTGCTCTACTTAAGATGCATGTGGTCACAACTGTTTTTAGGCTTTGGCTGGGAAAAATATTATGGGTAAGTACTTAGTTGCAACGAAGAACAATAGGATGTTTTTGTCCAACCCAATATTTTAATTTGCTTATTTAATTCTTTAATTCTGTGTGATATCAAAGAGTTAATGAATAGTCAGTTTATAATTAGAAAATGAAAAACATAAATTTAATATACTATTTTAAACTAAGAATTTCTTTTAAAAACTTCCTTTACAATGATGTGGGTGTTTCAGTGATGTCTATTTGGCCTCTGAGGCCTAAAGGGCGGGCTTTGTTCCTGTAGTGATGACTCAAGGTTTTACGACAACAATTGAAGCGCTTGTAGCTAGCAAGTTCCATAAATATAATCTGAAATAATAATAGAGAGTTTTTAAGGATGAATGTTGCTTGGTTTTGCCACAGGTTACACTCTGCCTCTTCAGTGAGGCAATGATGGGGGTCACATTCAGTGTATAGAGATTTCCCACTACTGCTCCTTCTCTGGCACCTTTTTCCTGTGTGCTGGTGTGAATTCCCCATAGGTTGGAGAGCACATGGGTCTGTGCAGCAGAAGGGAGAGGAGAAGGCATACACACTGTGTGTGTGTGTGGGTGTGTGACTGTGGTGATCATCAGTGAGAATCAGGCTGGAGTAGCTTCTATGTAGGCAACCTAGTGTTGATCTGGCAGTCCTAACAATTTATGGATATTTTTTATGTCTTTTTTTGGAACTATTTTGTGGATCATCCATGTAACATGGGTAATAAGATCTCAACCAGTGGTTTCAGTACGTTCAGGTTACAGTAAAGAAGGTGTATTTGTAACAGATTCTACATGGTTTTAACACTTAATTTTTAGAGGTTAAATATTTTTAAAATCAAAGTTTATCTCACAACTATATCCTCTAAGATACTTGTGCTTTCCTGAGATGCTTATTTCTTTTTACTAGGGAAGTTTAATACATGGACCATCCTTTCACAATACTTGTTAAACTTTTCCATGGGCATTTACTCATCTCTGCCCTGATCAGATTTCTGCTTCAAACGTTAAATGTTAAACTTCTTGCATTTTCATTTCACAAATTTAGAAATGCACTAAGCCAATTTTAAGTGTCTGTGCAATATCTGCCAAATGTTTAAGCCATCTAATCACTAGCTGATGAGGAAAGTGGTTCTCCTCTTAAGTGAGAAAGAGAAAGGAATTACTTTCCTCTTTTAAGGTTCAGATAAACAGCCAGGGTGTCATGATTTAAACTTAGTTAGCAACTAAATACCATATAGATATTTGCTCACTCCCCTGCCCCCTGGAGAGTGGTATGTAGAGTAGAATCAAGTCAGAACCAGGTAATACCCATGGATTGAGATAAAAACAGTTTAATAATTGCAATAAAGTAAATACTACTGCTAACAACAGCAGTAGCAGGAATGTAATCACAATGAAAAAGGAGATAACAAAAAGAGGGAGTAATGAAACCCCAAAAAGACTAGTACTGCACAAAACCTTTGCTCACCACCCACTGATTCATGCCCAGCCCGTCCCTAAGTAGTGATTGATCCCTCTTGGCCCTCACCCCAGTTTATATGCGAGGAATGATGCTCTACGGTGTGGAATATCCCTTTGGCCAGTTTGGGTCAGCTGTCCTGGCTGTGCTCTCTCCTAGCATCTTGTGCACCTGCTCACTGGCAGAGCACGGGAAACTGAAAATCCTTGATTGGCGGTGAGGGCTGCCCAGAAGCAACTGAAACATCAATTTGTTATCAACTTTGCTCTCGTATCGAATCTAAAACACAGCACTGTACCAGCTACTTGGAAGAAAATTAACTCTATCCTAGCTGAAACCAGGGCATAAGGAAAGAAGTAACTGGTTTAGATTGATTTTTTGTGTGTAGTTCTTGGTGAAATACAGTTGTTATGGACATAACCAATGCATGACTGAACTTTACACGTAGAACTCTAGCAATTACAGTAATTTCACGATTACAAGCCGCACTGACTATAAGCTGCATCGCCGGGTGTTGGCAAACATTTCGTTCTTTGCCATTCACAAGCCGCACCCAATTACAGTAATTTCACGAATACAAGCCGCAGCAATTTGACAAAAATTTTGGTGGAAACCCGGAAGTGCGGCTAATAGTCGGGGGCGGCTAATATGTGAATAATTTTCTGACATTTACAACCCCAGACGTGTCAGCCAGAGTGCCGAGCCAAGCACCTGCCAGTAAAAGCCAGCATTTCGCAATTGTTACAGTGTTACTGTGTTGCCCTGGCTCCCTGCAGGCAGCACGGGGGGCAGGGAGAGAGGCGGGAGAGCTCTCTTCTTCCCTCCTCTGCCGCAGCCCAGGGGAGGCGGGGGGGGGCACCACCATTGCCGCAGTTCGGGGAGCCGACGGGGGCCCTGCGCGGCCATTGCCGCAGCCCGGGGGGGGGGGGGGGGGGGGCGCGCCGCCATTGCCGCGGCCCGGGGAGGGGGGGGGAAGTGCACGCCGCCATTGCCGCGTCTCGGGGAGCCGATGGGAGCCCCGCGCCGCCATTGCCGCGGCCCGGGGAGGAGGCGGGGTGCTTTGTCCGTGCCTACCGCCGACGCCACGGGCGCGGGAAAGCTCCGTCCCCACCCGCCGCCGCTGCTGTAGGAGTGGGGGAAGCTCCGTCCCTGCCTGCCACCGCGGGGCAGCGCCGACCCGGGGTGACCGAGCCCAGTGGCAGCGGTGGCCAGCCCCGAGCGGCAGCACCGGGCTGGGCCACCTGGCCCCGTCAGCAGCCCCTAGCGGGCCGAGCCTGCACAGCCTTAGCTCAGCCAGTAAACCCTGCCCTCCCGCGGTTCTGTTACTAATTGCACACGGGTCCTCGCTGCGAACGACAGAGCGGCTTATATTCGGGTGCGGCTTATTTATGGACAAAAACCGAAATATTTGCCAACACCCAGAGATGCGGCTTATACTCAGTGCGGCTTGTATTCGTGAATTTACTGTATAAGCCGCTGTGTCGTTTGCAGCGAGGACCCGAGTGCAACAAAGTTGCCAAATAGTAACAGAATCGTGGGATGGCGGGGTGTACTGGCTCAGCTCGGGCCGTGAGGGCTCAGGGCTGGGCCAGGTGGCCCAACTTGGTGCTGCCGCTTGGCGGGGCCACTTGGGGCCACCGCTGCCGCCTCTGGGCTCGCTCGCCCCGGCCCAGCACTGGGCTGTGGTAGCAGGGGGACATGGAGCCCGCTGGCACCCACGGCGGTGGTGGGAGGCGGGGATGGAACCCCCCCCGCTCCCGCGGAGGCAGGAGGGGAAGGAGCCGGCTGGCACCCATGGCGGCGGCGGCAGGAGGGGAAGGAGCCCTCCCTGCTCCCACAGCGGCGGTGGTAGGAGGGGACGGGAGGTCCCTGCCTCCCCACGAGCCGCGGGGCCAGCAGAAGGAAGCCCCCTGCCTCTCCTGGGCAGGGCTGCCTGAAGGAGGGAGCTCCCCCACCTTCCCCACCCTCTGCGCTGCCTGCACGGAGCTGGCTCCACCTGCCGTGCAACAGAGTAACCAATTTGTAACAATCACACAGTCCCAGGTTTTACTGGCAGGTTGCTCAACTGGGCACCTCGGTTTGCACTTCTGGGGTTGTAAATGTCAGAAAATTATTCACATATTAGCCACTCCTGAGTATAAGTCACATTTCAGGTGTGGGAGCAAAATTTTAGTCAAAACGGTGCGGCTTGTATTCGTGAAATTACTGCAATATTGGGCAAATGAGTCAGCATGCTTCCTTAATAACACAGATACTTTTCATCGAATTGCTGCCTTTTGGACTCTTATTTCCTGAGGCTGCTGAGTAATTGAGTGGTTAAACCAAAGTTTTAATGTGTGGTGGTGGCTGAGTGTTACCTAGGAGTTATGGCATTGTTCTTTAATTACTAGTGACAATGCAAAGTCAGCAGAATTGAACTCTGTTGATGGTGTGGCTTAATTCTCGTTGCTTCTGAGAAACAATATTAAAATGATCATTACCAGATAGAAAAACATTATCTGAGTGAGTTTAATGGGCTGTCCTACAGCTACAAACTATTGATCTTTTATGTGCTTGGAACAAGCATGACAACTGGATTTTACCCTTTATCCCTTTACATTTTGTAGCTGTTTCAGTCTTTCAAATTACAAACAATTTCAGGGGTTTTTTTTTGTTTTGGTTTTTTTTGGTTTTTCTTTTCTTTTTGTTTTGTTATTGTTGTTATTGTTTTTTTTTTCCCCCAAGTACCACAGCCTATGAACTATTGGGATAATTGTACTCTTAATATGCAATTGTGGCTGTTGAAGAGAGAAGACAAATTAAATGCAATTTCTAGTGAAGTAAAGTAAAGAATAAGAAATTCTATCTTAGCCAAGAGGATGGTAGAAATGAAAATTTTTTTTTTTTCTTGCAGGGAATCAGAGAAAATGATGTAACTGAATGCATCTTTTGACAAGTTTATATAAGTCAGAGTGATATTAGAAATATCTTTTAATTGATGATCTGTGCATCTGGAATCCATCCCTGATGCCTAAATGTGCTGAAAAAAATCGTTGAAGTCTAAATCTTTACTGTTAGTTACTCCACTTTGACTTTGTGGACAGTTACATTGTATTGGGTGAGTTATATAGAGGGTTTTTCTGCTCATTTTTAAGTTTGTTTGCGGTGTAGTATTTATAAATTTTGCTTTAAAGACTGAAATTTTAATTGGATTTTCTATGGCACTAATTCTAATAGTAATCAAAGTTTCAGAAATATCAACAAATGTATTTAAAGCACATCACTTTGTGAGGTAAAATCTAATTTTTCCCCTTCTCAATTTACTAGGACATGAATTAATGTTGAAATTATTGCAGGTCCTTGGAATACTCAGAAGAACCTGATTTGGGAAAGCATTTAGTGTTCTGTGACACTTCACATTGAAAGTATATCCTTAATACCCTTCTACAGACTGCAGCTCTCTAACAAGCACACAGATCAGCTGCCAGTCATCTGTGGAAAACCTAATTAAGGTCTTGATGCCAAAAGTCAGAACAGCCCAATCCTGACTCTGCTGTTTGCTGTAAAAAATCTGTTTATTCCTCAAATGTACCTCTTTGTCAGGGTTACTGCACAACACCCCACAGCTGAGGAAATAGGGATTTTGGTAAGAAGCAAGTTCTGTCATTATCACCCTCACGTCATGATCTTGTGACTTGTTTCTCTCTTTTGCACTGAATCCTTTGACCAAATGAAATCATGAAATCACAGTGTTTATCCTCTTTACTGAAGTAATAATATTCCTTATTCGATTTACATGTATTTTTTTCTACCTGTCTCTTGCCATTTCTGTGGAAACCCCCCTCTCATCTATTTTTAAATTGCTTTTGGATCACACTCGATTCTGTTCCCTTTTTCTCCCTTTTCATTTTTCAAGATTATTGTTAGTCTACCTTGTTGCAGGATCCTTTCCTTGTCATATCCTTTTTTTGTGAATTAAGTTAATCCATTTTTTGAAGTGTATTGAACACATTTGGATGGAGTTTATGCACAGGGAGCTGATTGAAGACAAAATTAACTGCCTCTGAAGGACAATCTTTATTAAAAGTCCTTAACCAAATACCAATTTTCAGATTTTTAAGTCTGCATGTAAAATCTGGCTTTAGTTATTTAATGCCAGCTTCACTTCTGGCATGCCTAAAAGTAGCATTATGGTGAACTGAGATATGCTGTGGATTAAAACTTTTGTTAATAGGTGCTTCCAGTTGGTACATAGGGAAGACAAAACATGAAAATAAACCTCAACAAACAATTCAATATGAAATTATCCCCAGAGAGGTTGATTCAGCTGTTCCGATAGACTGAAAAATGCTATGGTCATATGAGGAGAGGAGGTGAGTGAATACTCTAAGCATGAGCTTGTGGTTTGTAATTTTGCCTTGTTCTTTTGATCAGAAAAGATAGGTGGCAGAATGTAACACTATGTAGTGATGAATAAATGAGAAAGGAGCAGTTTATAAGATTTGCCATAAGTTATTTGGCTTATTAGACAGCAGATTTCTTTCAGTCTCTGATAGACAAAAAAAACCTTTGTATGGTAGCTTTTTTTCACACCCACAGCCCCCCTCACTCCCCAAAATCCCAACCAAATGACCAGCTAAAATCTCTGTAAGATTACTGTAGTCCCCAAGAGGTTACTTCTTGTCCAATTTACTCCATAAACCTACTAATGAGCAGGTTAAAAATTTCTATGTGTCTTAAGAGAAATTGAGTAGATATATTTATATTTAGCTTGAAAAGAGCAAAATTACTCTGGAGATGTCATACGCTCCAGGGCTACTCCTGTATGTCTCCTGATGTTACAGAAAAACTGGGAAGGTGTCAGATAAGGACTATTCTTATTTCAGAGTCCTCTTGTCTTGGGTGATTATAAACTTCTTTTTGTGTAGAGATTTTTTTAAAAGTACTTCTCTGATTTCTGATTTTTGGAGAACCCTTTAATTTTTACCTTGGTTTGTTTCCCATTTAAGACTGTGAATCATAGGAGTAGCATTAATTGATATTGACTTTGATACCTGGAGATTATTAATGCAAAGTGTATGACTTAACTGTCAAGACTCTAATGGAGTTGTGTAGTGCTAGGCTGTATTTCATGGAATCAGAGAATTGTTGTGGTTGGAAGGGACTTCTGGGGATCATCAACCCCCCTGCCAAGGCAAGGCCACCTAGAGCTGGTAACACAGGAATGTATCCAGGTGGGGTTTGGATGTCTCCAGAGACTGAGACTCCACTACCTCCCTGAGCAGCCTCTTCCAGTTTTGCCACCCTCAATGCAGAGAAGTTCTTCCTCATGTTGAGATGAAACTTCTTGTTTTAATTTATGGTCATTGTTCATTATTCTGTATCTGGGCATCACCAAAAAGGAGTCTGGAAACATTCTCTTGGCACCAGCTTTTGGGATATTCATATACATTAATGGGCTCCCCTCTGAGTCTTCTCTTCCCCAGACTAAATTGGCCCAGCTCCCTCAGTCCTCACAGGAGAGATGCTCCAGACCCCAACTCATCTTTGTGGCCTCTGCTGGATCCTCTCCAGTAACTCCTTGTCTTTCTTGTGCTGAGCAGCCCAGAACTGGACACAGTATTCCAGATGTGGACTCACTAGGGCTGAGCAGAGGAACAGGATCACCTCCCTCCACCTGCTGGCCATACTCTTCCAAATGCACCCCTGGACAGCATCAGCGACAAGGACCCTACTAGCTCATGGTCAGCTTGTCATCCACCAGGACCCCCAGGTCCTTCACAGACCTGCTCTCCAGTAGGTCAGACTCCAACCTGTGCTCGTGCTTGGGGCTATTCTTCCCCAGGTGCAGGACCCTGCGCTGTTGAACTGCATTGGATTTCTCTGTGTCTGGTTCACCAGAATATTCTGTCTGTCTCCATCCTATTTATGTCTGTCTGGTTTTTTCATGGATAGTATCAAACAGCAGTCTCCCTGGCTACCAACACAGCTTAGAGTTCTGGAATTTTTCCCTTTCTTTCAAACAGCTTCATGCTTTAGATTTGCAGAAATTTACAACCTAAGGGAACAATACTTCAAGGTTAATTCAGTCAACCTTGACAATCTTCCTCCAGAAAAATTGTACATTACCCTATATAGGAACAGCTGTGATATGGCTGAGACATTAAATGTTACAAGTATTTCAGATGCTGTATGAAACACTTGCATTTTTATTTTCTCTCCACAATTTCACATTCCTTGGGAGAACTGGTTCCCTTTGATTTTTTTAATTTAATTTTTTTTACCACAGTGAAATGTAGCACATGTATGTAAAGCATGACAGTGTAAAAGCAAATTATTTAAGATACTTGGAATCACACACATACAAGGAGAAATGAACTTCTGTCAAATGACACTGACAGGATCTTATGCTTTTTGGTTTGGATTTTTTTTGTCCAGAACTGGAAGAAAAAAGTTTTTGGTTCTTGGCCATAGAAAAATGTGGGTGAAGTTGCATTTGGCTTCCACAGAAGCCAGGAAGTTGACTTTTGTATTTAAAATGTGCCTGAACAGATTGTATTGTTATCTGAGTAAATTGATAACACAAAGAGAAAAGGATATAATCAACTCACAATTCATTTGTCTTCTAGGACAGATGGAGAACAAAAATGACACCAGGTACTGGAACTAACTCTGCTCCTGATTCTGGGACTCACTAAATTAACAGAATTGTAAAGAGTTCAGAGTGCAGTGCCCAAAAATACTTATGGCAATTTTAAGACAAGCGTGGAAAAAAATTAACACAGGTGCCTATTTATGCCAATGAATGTAGAAAGTAGAGACAGAAGAAGCCTCAGAATACAGCCTCTTAGGCTCAGGATGTAAAATCTACTTTCTAAAAATTCTTTCTCCAAGTTGTTACATGAAAAAAATTGGATTTTAGGTGTAGGAATTGGTTTAGGTATAGGAATTTGCAGCTCTTTGAAATACGGCAAAAGCAATCTTGTTATTCAAAAGAGAAGACACCCACTGAAATGCCAGCAGCGTTCAGAAGTAGAATTATATTAATTCTTAAAGTTCTGATTAACATCTCTGTAGCCCTCTGCTTGTGCAAATGGTAATTAGTGCAGTAGAGAATAAAATGTCTTTAGTCCTTGAACTAAAATATAGCAATTTCTCTGTGTAACCAGTGCTTTTAAAAGAAGACTTATTTTGCTTTACATCGATGTTATAAGCACTCAAACTATGGCAAGGTAGTAACAATAATTTTTCAAAACACTTAAATTTTTCGTGTGTTCTAATCTGATTATATGCTAAAATCATATATTCAATGAAGCAGATAAACTCCAGTACAAATGTGGAATAGACTCTCCTTGACATCTATTCTTACTTTTTTTTGGACTGGGTATCTATAGTGGTAATGCACAATGAAATGCATGAATCATTAAAACAGTGTATATTATGAAAAAAAGGGATTAATATTTGAGTGATATTTCTCACCACAGTACTTCAGCCCTTCTTAAGAATTTGTTCAGAACCTTGGTTGAGAAAATATATCAGAGATTGCTACAGATGATGAAGTAATTATTGGTCAGTTACAGTTTCTTTGACCAATTAGCATAGCTACTAATGTGACTTTCCTTTTGTCTTTATTCTGTTCTGTATATGATGTGAAAAAACACCTTTAAAATTTTATAGAATGAATATTTTATTTTGGTTATGGATAGTTTTCATGAACCTTGTTCTGCATGCAGGATAAATTTAAATGTTATTTACCTAGGTCAAAAACCTTGCTGTGCATGAACATTATCCACTCAGTGAAGGGGTTGAGCTGTCAACCAGATGTGTATTTTGGATGGTTCCAGATTCAGTGCTATATTGGAGACCTAAATAAATCCAATAGGATTAACTTACAAAAACGTATTAGTGAGATGCAGAACTACTGACCGAAGTGAGCCTGAAATCAGACATCACAGAGTGCAGTAACTGGGGAATTATGGAAGTGTTGATTAGGGTGAAATGAAGTTAAGCACAGAGATTAAAACTGGTCAAAAAATTTTAGAATCTCAGCGATTGTGTGATAAAATGAAATGCATTTCTAAGACATGCACGTTCATGCCTCTGAGTTCCTGATTTTCTGTGACAAGGCCTCCCAGACCTGCATTTCCACCACTACTCATTTAAATTTCATAGCTCAGTCCCACCTATTGAGGGAGCCGGCCCTACAACTCCATCTAATCCACAGTTTCAAAAGCTCAGGCTGTCAACCCTATCATATCCCCATAGTTTTTGCTTCTCCTCCCTTGATACATCAGGAAGTGCATAGCTGGATGCTTCAGGCTCTTGATGTCATACATGTTTTCCACCTTCCATTTTTCTGTTTGTACAGCCTGTCAGCTTTTTTCACTATTTCAGTAAAGTGGAGTCACTGTTGTTAGCTTTGGGACTCTCCAGCACACACTCAAATTTTGTGCTTTTTTTGGCTGATATCTGTCTCTGGATGTTGAAACCAACCTCAAACGAATCTGCTTTGCATTCTGTTTTACTCAGGCTGTTGGTGGTTGGACTTTCTAGTCCAATCTATTTTGGGAATGTGTGACAGGCTTGATGTAATTTAAAGCTTAGAAATGGCATCCTACTCATTGAGAACTCTGTCTGAACTTAAATGTTCATGTGTGCATTTGAAAACTATTGAAATCTGGGGGGAGATTGTCCTCTAGCATGACTCCCTGCTGATTGGGGCTTTGAGCTGGTCCCCCTGTCCTCTTTCCTTCATGCATTTTTTACTTGTTGCAATGGTTGCTCCTGTTGCAGACGAGCTGTGTTTTTAGATATGATGCCCTCTTGATGTTTCATGCTGAGTCTAAGAAACAGCAGCTCCACTAATTGTAATTTCTCTTTTGCCCCTACTGAGTCCTCCTGATCATAAAAAAAAAAATGTTTCTTGGAGGTAGGCCAGTAGTGAAGCTGACAGTCCCAGAAGCCTCTTAGCAATACTCCTTCAATGAATTTCCAGGCACAGTGACCGCAATGCAGTAGAGCAGATTCTTTAGACAAGGTCAGACTGGTATTCAGCACAATGCAAATAGAAATTGTAACTCAGCACAGACATATCTCACTCTGTCACATGTGCTGCCTGCTGACAAATTAATAACTCTTTCAGGACTTAAATGCAGATGTTTTTCAAGGCTATTCACTACTTTGGCGGCAACTATAATGTTCTTGGATATACCTACTGTATAAATTTCTTTATCATTATGAGGTGAATCACTGAGCGGGGAACAATTACTGCCTAACTGCTCATATCCCACTGAGTGTTACAGTGGGTTGGTGTTAGTTCACAGGGCTGTCTGCAAGCTGTCCATATATCAATGGTTTTTATATCAGTGATTTGAAAGGGAGTTTGCAAGTTGCTGCATGGTGTGGGGAAAAGTTGTGTTTTCTTTCTACCTGTCTTACAAAGATGAGGTCGCCATACCAGTGCCTGGCCCAGAAGAGTGATACTACAGTGCTCCATTCTGCCATAATTTACCACTTCTGTCAGTTTTAGGAAGTCAGGCTGGTGGTTGCTTTTGTCTCTCTCTGCTTCTGTTCTATGAATCACAGTACCACAACATCCCATATAGGTGCATCATTTATGTTTTTCAGGAGGTGGCATGTGTACTCCCGGAACGTGTCAGGTGCTGACTTAGAAATATTCTTATAATACTTACTGTTAAAAAAAAAAAAAAAAAAAAAAAAGTCCTTCTTCAAGCAGATCTGGATGAGGTGGAAACAAGGAAGATTTCCCAGTATTTCTTGTCCCTCGCTTTATCTGTGGCAAAGATCTGCCTTCAGGGGCAGGAGGAAAGCACAAAAATGAGTGTTTAGAGGGGCTTGTTCAAGATCTGTCAAGTGCAGGCATGTGCTGTGCAGCATCCACACATTAATCTCCAACTATGTGTTGCAGTAGAGGTTTTTGCAGTAAAATCTTATAGTGCGGGCCAGGACTTTGTCCAGGACAAAAATTGGAAAGGAGACCCTTCCCCCAAGCAGCAGCAGACGCAGTTCTTTCTCTGGTGGTGGTGGTTGGAAGCTACTCAAGAAGAACAGGGAAGCTAAGGAATAAGAAAAAACCTTTCTCTGGTGCTTGACCCAGTGCTAGATTTCATTTTCCTTAATGTGAAAAATCTTTCAAAGCTTGCAGAGCAAGATGTGAGTAGTTACTTCATGGTATTGTCAACTACATAATTTACCCAGGTGCAAAACAAGGTCCTCTGACTGAGCACAGTCTGACCTGTACAAGAACTTATTGCAGTGCTCAGGGACAGGGCCAGGCACACTTGATGCCCCAGAGAAGGGAGAATGAGGAAAGAAAATGTTGAGAAGACAAAGGATGTATGGAAAGAAGAGAAAGCAGCAACAAAAGAAAGAAGAAGCACCTGAAGAGGAGAAAGATCTGAAAAGGTAAAAATGACAGTTAACCAGTACCATGGCAAAAATTGAAATGAAAGAGCAGAAAGAGGCACATGAGCCTTGGGCTTGGAAGCATACCACTGAATCTCACAATTCTTGAGAGTTCTATTAGTTTTTTTTTACACTAGATAAGAGTGGGAAGGCTTCTGCCTGGTACAATGGGGTAAGTGAATTTAGGCAGGATTGGAAGGCAATGGATTGTTCCAGTCTCCTCTACTCCTATCTGGGGAAATCTTGGAGTGAAATTTCTTATTTTCCATATGACCGCTTTAACCACAATGGGTTTTTTAAAATTTAAATTTCACCTATGTTCCAAGGAGTGATGTAGCATGTGTCAAGTGAGGAAATTCTGAAATTATTCAGGTCCAATAAAATACTGTAAGGGTAAATGCATATCTGTTAAACATGTTCTCCAAGAGATGAGACACAGATATATGGCTGTGTTATAAGTTTCACATGTTGCAAATGTGCACAAAATTACATTCCTCTTCCAAATGATCTGAACTGATATTTATACTGTTGTAGTACTAATGTTTTAATTGACTGTTGCATTATATTACCAGAGAAAGTAGAAGCATATTCCAGCAAATAATAATAAATTGAAGATTATAGGATAGACATGACCTGCCTTGCTCATCTTCAAATCAAAAATCAAGCAGCTATGTATTGAGAATATTAATTAATATTTTTTTTATGACTATAGAAGTAATTTTGAATGAGTGAGAAGTCTACACGTACATGAGATTCTATGCAAGCATTTCTCAGAAGAAATCACAGAATCATAGAATGTTTTGCTTTAGAAGGTACCAACAAAGATCCTCTAGACCAACCATCCCCTGCAAGGATCAGGGACATCTTCAACTGGATCAGGTTGTTCAGAACTCCATCCAACCTGCCATTAAATCTTTCCAGGGACGGGACATCCATCAGTTCCCTGGGCTGCATTTTCCAGTACCTCACCTCCCTCAACATAAAAGATTTCTTTTTTATATCTAATCTGAAATGACACCAATGTTCTTTTTAAATTTGATATTTTCAAGAAATGAAAAGTGATTATAAAAATTATTTACTGTGTAAATATAGTATATGATGTAAATTTAATAGGCTAGAGTGCACTTCAGTTTTTTCAGCTATGAAAGCAAAAAAAATAAAAAAACAACTCCAAGATTTCTAAAATGTTCTAGTTTTTGAGAAGAATGTTTGTCTGCAAGTCACATTCAGAGTACATCTCACATTCAAGGTATTATAGAAAAATGGGGAGGTAGATTTTTAGTGAAAGAATACAAAAGTCAGAATGCTCCTCAGTTCTCATGTCAATAGCTTTAGTAATCTAATTGAAACAAGAAAATTACACTAATGTGGTTTTCTTGAATTAGAATGTACAAGTAAGCAAGGAAAATATTTTTCTGTGTTTCCAGGATATTCTGTTCAGTTTGAAATGACAATAATAAAATGAAAGTGTACATAAATATAATTTACATAAAGAAGGCAAAGTATTGTCTGTTCTTAAAATGTATGCGTTTAAGTGCATTTTTCAGGGAGTATGTCTTATTTTACTTTTACTGCTTTAGACTAGCATTGTTATTTAGGCCTACGAGTAATAAGTTTTGACAATGAATGTAACTGTTGTCTTCTAAGTTTTGAAGAACTGTCAAATCCTTTTTTTTTTTTTTTTTATTTTAAGAAACCAGGTCTTCATCAGTTCTCAGAGAATACCAAAGACAGTAACAATTTTTTGTGGTAGATTTCTACCACTCCTACAAGTTATAGGAGGAAGGTATAAATAAATAACAAAATAAATAAAAAAAACCAAAAACCAAAGCCTTGATTACTAATCACTCTTGTAGTCATTGTAAAAAGGTTCTATATTAAGAAACAGGGAGCTTGACAGTGTTGATTAACTCTGTGAGTCCAACTAAACACTACAGTAATTTCACGACCATAAGACGCACTGGACTATAAGGCGCACTTTATTTTTTGCTGCAAAGATGCGTACTGTGTGCAACAAAGTAACTAATTAGTAACAGAATCCTGCGATCGTGGAGTTTACTGGCAGGTGCTCAATTTGCAAACATTTTTCACAGATTGGCATAGCCTTTAAATGCAGTCCCAAACGCCCTCCCCGTGCGTGGGGCCTGGCACTCCCGCCCGCCCCCGGTGCCGACTGGTGAGGGAGGGTTTGGGGCTTGCGACTTCTGCGGCAGCCCACTCCCTCCCTTCCCGCACCGTCCTGGTGCTCCGGCAGCCCCATACATCTCCGGGAGCTCCACGTTGCCCCTGCGCTCTGGGTGTCCCATGCCGCTCTGGGAGGCCCATGCCTCCCCGGGCTTTTTCCCTGCGGCGCCGCTGCCCCGATGCTGGCGGCTTTCCCCCAGCCACTCAGGCACCGCCGCCGCCACTGCCTCTTTCCTACGGCCACAGGGGCTGCACCACCGCTGCTTTCCCGTGACCACTCGGGCCGCGCTGCCACTGCCCCTATGCCACCGCTGAGTGGGCTCTGCTCGGCTCAGGGCTGTTGTGGGCTCACATTTCTTGTTCCCCCTGCACCAGGGCAGCCTGGCTTCTTGTTTCCCCTGCGCCTGGGCTGGGACCAGCGGCAGCTCCCTCCCTCCCCGAGCGGCTCCTCCTGACCGTGGCCGCCCGCTCCTGCCCCGCCTCGCGACTCGGCACTCCCACGGCACCGCCCCCACATTGCGGCTCACACTTCTGATTTGGCAAATTTTGCAACTTTGTCCATCATATAAGGCACATCGGACTATAAGGAGCACTTCCGGGTTCGGGGAAAAGTTTTAGTCAAAAGGGTGTGCGTTATAGTTGTGAAATTACTGTATATAATATTTGCGCTACAAAATCACATTAGCAGTTAACGTTCCTTAAATTTAACTTTTATTTCCAGCTAACTAATTATATATGTTATTTTGGCATCTTCATAAGAAAGGAAATGGAGTATATAATGCTTCAAAAACTTTCTTACTGAGTAATTTTGTGCCGAAACTAAAATGCATGATCATTGTTCCAAAAGTCAATCAGATGTGCTATAACAAGACAAAAATTCAGATAGGTCAATAATTATGGTCATACTGCCAGACATTTTGTGAGTTGTCTAGAAAAGATATTGAAATTATAGGCTCAGTGGGAGAGTATGGGAGTGGATCCTGCTTTTTCCTTGAACGGCAAAACAGATTCTGCGCAAACTTTAAATTAAATTGCATCCCACATGTTTTGGGGATGGGATGCTTAAATGTGAGTGAAGGGACAGAAAGTAGTAGTGTAGAGTCTAGTGTAGAAAAGCACAGGACACATTTTCATGTCTAAATTCTTTCTGAATTACAGTAATTTCACGACTATAAGGCGCACCCTTTTGACTAAAATTTTGATTGAAACCCAGAAGCGCACCTTATAATCCAGTGCGTCTTATATATGGACAAAGTTCTGAAATTTGCTGACACCCGGAAGTATGCTTATAATCTGGTGTGCCTTATAGTCGTGGAATTACTGTAATTTTGAATTAATTTTGAATTAATTTTGAATTCTTTTTGAATTAGCTTGGCTAATATGATGGCAATCAGAATGATGTATTTTTTCTAGAATTTGTTCACAGTGGCTGTAATGGAAATCACATATGGTCACATTTAAGATTGCTCTCCATAGGCTAAATGTACCCCTTTTCTCACAACACGTCAGACAGTACTCCTAATGGAATATGTTACACATTGCTTTTCTTCATCTTTCCATCTCTTCAAATGAGATGCAGGATTTTCAGCATGGGTAGTTAGCTTAAATTATCCTTACTGTACACTAAAATTTGTATAGCAATTCTCCTTAAACTTAACTGTTTCCTTTTTTAAATAACCAAAGCCAGATATTTGAAGGAGACCCTCTGCTATGAAAAATGTATATTAGAACAAGATTTTGCTTTGTCATTATATACATCTGACATATTTAAAATTGAACTTTTATTAGATATTTTTAGAATGTTTAATAGAAATCAAGGTTTTAAATACATTAAATGTCCTTTGAATTCATGGTCTACTGCATCATTTAATTTTGGGGAGAAAAGAAGAGAAACACCTTGGTACCTTGGTTGGCACTATGGCAATAAAATCTTATTTGGGAGAGTATTGGTTAGGATCTACATGTTATGTCAGAACCATATTAGAAATTCAAAGAAAAAATGATTTTGTTATATGGTGTATGTTGTTGCCTCTTTTCACTTACCAATTGATTTTCATGACCTGTTAAGTGATTCTGTTAAAAATTAATATTTTTTCAAGCATGAATATTTATTTTTGTTTTAAAATATTATTATGTGAATTGGTGTATTTGCAGAACTCTTCCTTGTAAAGTACTTTTAAACCAAAATGTATATTAACAAAAAAGAAAGACTTACCAAAATAAGAATCTCGACATTATTTTTGGCTGAGTTCACATATATTTTTTATTATTTTATAATATTTTATATTATTTTTCACTGTTTAGTAGTTACACCTGGCAATAACTGTTTGCTTTATTTGCTTCTACCAATTACAGTAATTTCACGACTATAAGGTACACCCTTTTGACTAAAATTTTCCCTCGAACCCAGAAGTGCACCTTATAGTCCGGTGTGCCTTATGTGATGTACAAAGTTGCAAAATTTGCCAAACCAGAAGTGTGAGCTGTGAGCAGTGGGGGAAACTGGAAGTGCCACGGCAGCCAGCTGGTGACAGGCCTGGAGGCCCGCTGCTCTGCCCCTGCCAGGTGGAGGTGGGCCTGGGGGCCTATGGCTGCCGGGTGAATGTGGACCAGGGGGCCCGCGGCACCCCGCTCCCGGGTCCAGGCAGTCCCGGGGTGCCATGGCTGCTGGGTGAAGGCGGGCCCAGGGGCCCAAGGCTCCGTCCCTGCCGGGTACAGGCGGGCCTGGGGGCCAATGGCTGCCGGGTTGAGGAAAGGCATCGGCCAGCAACTGTGTGGGGTGAGCTGGGGGCGGAGCCTTGCTACAAGAAAAAAGTGCTCCTTATAATAGTCCTGTGCGCCTTATCTGATCTACAAAGTTGTGAATTTTGCCGACTCCCCAGGGGGTGCGCCTTATAGTCCGGTGCGCCTTATGGTCAAGAAATTACTGTATTTCAAACAGTCAGTGCTTTATCTTTGCTTGGAACTGGTGAAGACTACGAAAATTGTCTTCTCAGGGGACATATGTGAGTTGTCCTTGGATTAGATGACATGTTCCAGGCTCAGTTAAACTGTGGTAGAAATAAGACTGTAAATGATTTGCTTACTCCTGGTTAATACCTTATTAGCATTCCAAAACTTTTTTAAAAAAAGGAAATTCACCACTTTAATTCTTCACTTTTTAATTCACGAATTATCATGGACTGACTTAAAATATTAAGATTATGTTCTTATTGAACCTGTATCTTGTGAGAAAAGCAAAAGTACAGTAATTTTACAACTATAAGGCGCACCCTTTTGACTAAAATTTTCCCCTGAACCCGGAAGTGTGCCTTGTAGTCCAGTGTACCTTATATGATGTACAAAGTTGCGGCATTTGCCACCCCGGAAGTGTGAGCCGTGAGCCGTGGGGGGAGCTGGCAGTGCTGCAGCAGCCAGGTGGAGGCTGGCCCAGGGGCCCATGGCTGTCGGTGGGGGCGGGCCTGGGGGCCCACAGCACTGCCCCTGCCAGGTGGAGGCGGGCCCAGGGGCCAACGGCTACCGGGTTGAGGTGGGCCCTGGGCCAGCAACTGCGCGGGGGGCGTTGGGGGCGGAGCCTCGCTGCAAAAAAAAGTGTACCCTATAGTCCGGTGTGCCTTATATGATCTATAAAGCTGCGAATTTTGCTGAGTCCCGGGGGTGCACCTTATAGTCCGATGAGCCTTGTGGTCGTGAAATTACTGTACTTTTTTCACTTAACAGAAAGGCATCTTTTTCAAAATTGAGAGTATGTAATGTGAATTATTTTTTCTTTATTCAGGTCATGAGATGTCATTCTCAAAACCTATACTATCTGTTAGAATTTGATGTTCAGGAAAAATGAAAATTTATTAATCCATGGTGTGATTCACTATGCAGTCTTCATTTGACTCCCTTGTCGACATTGTAAAGAAAAGGTTTTTCACATTTTCCATAGATTGCAAGTTCTCACTGTAGAATCTGACATTGTTGGATTTATCTCTTTTTTTTTTGGTCTTTTGGATCTGCTAACACTTAAAATTTTGTGGTGCTGTTCTGTCTTCACAAGATAGAACCTACAGTTTCCCAATAAATATCTTTCAACGAGTAGTAATGACCTCTATTTGACTCCCAAAGTTCTTTTTCTTGTCATGGGCCTAGGTGATTGACTCAAATGCATGTTCAGTTTTCCAATTTTGTCTTTCCATTAATGAACTCATCTCTTTGGTCCTGAAATCAATGAAGGACAATAGCACTTAATGACTATTAGATTTTAAATTATTATTACTATTTTATTTTGTTTTGTTTTTTCCGTGTGTCATGCACATATGCACTGTCTCTGGAATGTTTAGCATTCTTTTACTGGAGAGTCAGCTGGAATCAGAGCAGCACCACCCACTACTAGATTGTTTCTGTCTCTTTTTTCTTAGTTGAAGGTTTGTTTTAATTTTACTGCTACATGGCAAAGTTCTACCTTGATTACTGGTGACAGTCAATATAGAACTTGATATCTTGATTTCTACCTTGAAGACACCAGTTTTCCTCTATGTCTTCCTCATCTACCTTGGAAAGTGACATCTGCTCCTGAGATGTTATTCTGGAGTATTAATTAACGGGATAAAAAGTAAGTCTATATATCAGATGGGATATGTTATTAAAGAGGAAATGAAGCAGCTTTCTGACCAATCTGATTTATATTTCTCTGAAAAAACTTTTCTGAAAAGGTTTCCTTTTCTGGGCTTTGTTCATCTCATTCAAACCACAAAAGTTGATTTATAGTACTTAAAATTTTTATTTTCATTTAGCGCTGGAGTTGACGTGCTTTATAGACTCATAAAATAAGCAAGACCAGGACAATTACTGGAAGTAACGGCAGTTATAAATTGACTTATTTGGGACTAGTGTAATAGTGGATTACTTTTATGTCACTGTTTTATAGCTAGGACACCATGATAGACTTAACTATTTCTAAGCATATATGGTGAGGCTGAAGGTGAGTCCCTACAAGGCTTTATGATACGCATTAAAAGTTATGAGATATTGTACTTTATGTTTGTGACTTCAGTAATTCTCTTTACATTAAACTTGATTGCTGCATTTCTTGTGGTATAATATAAAGTCCAGGAAGCCAGTGTAGCGTATTTTTTTGGTTTGGTTTGGGTTTTTTGATGCAAAAATATACCTAGACACTTTCTTTTTAAAAGGTTGGATTAAATGAAAATGGTAGAATAAAATTTCCTAATGAGAATTTACCAAAACACCAAGTTTAAAAAATTGCAATTGATTTCAACCCCAAATTTGCATATTGAAGTGCCAGAAAAAGAAAACAAATTTTAAACCTCATTCAATTCTAGCCAATACTTTTTTGTAATGATACACTTTAATTTATAATTTTCCCCTGCAAAGAGTTTTTATATTATTATTTTGTATGGTTTTGAAACTATCTGAAAGTGAGAAAAGGGAGTTTCTCATCCCCTTGGCACTTGGGTATTGAATAGTATATTTGTCTGAAATATGATTGTACAGTTTGGTTGGTTTTCTAGAATACCTGAGGAAATTTGTTATGTAAGTTCTTTGTGCATATGTGTGGGTATGAACATATTTGCATATAACATACAGTAATTTCACGATTATAAGCCACACCATTTTGACTAAAACTTTGCTCCCAACCCTGAAGTGCTACTTACACTCAGGAGTGGCCGATATATGAACAAATTTTGGAAATATCCCAACCTGGAAGGGCGAGCTTGCAGCAGCCCCGAGCCGAGCTGGAGCCCGCCCGGCCCCGGGCGGCCTGGCAGCGGCGGTGCAGCAGCAGCACTGCCCGACTCCAGGAAGCATGGTGGCGGCAGCGGCCAGGGACGCCGCTCTGCCACTTCCTGGCGGCAGCGGCGAACGGAGTTGGAGCTGCTCCCTGGTGGCCCGGTGGTGAGCGGGGCTGAACCAGTAAACCCCATGATCACATGATTCTGCTATTAATCCACAACTTTGTGGATCCTTGCTGAGAACGAAAGTGCAGCTTATAATCCGGTGCAGTTTATATATGGACAAAGGCCTAAATATTGCCTATACCTGGAGGTGCGGCTTATAATCAGGTGCAGCTTGTAATCATGAAATTACTGTAATATGTTATTAAAAGCAACTTCCTGTGTTTTACATAAAGTACTGCCTACATACCGTACTGCTTGTGTCAGACTCAAATGATAATAAATTTGAACAGCCAAATAAAATATACTGAAGATCACTTGCTAGTCACTCATTTGTAGGTTTGAGTTTCCATGTCAGCTTTTTGTGTTTTGATGCTAATGAAATAAGTGTGATGCCTTCAAGTGAGAGGCCATCCATGTGATATTAATAAAAGACTCAACTACACTGCAGTGTGAATATAATTAAACATTGTTAGTATTTCCAAATATTTCTGTATGCATGTTTCTAATCTTCTTTTGGAAAAATATAACTATTTCTTCAATGCTTTTTACTTCTACATTGAAGGAATCCCTCTTCAATTATATGTAAATATTTGACTACACATTTATATTGAAAATAAAATTAGACAAAAATAACAGTTGATGTTTATCCTTTAAAGTATTACAGGCCTAGATGCTTTTCTTAAAACCTTAAATATTTGAAACATATTTAATTTTATCTATTAGGTGAAAACCATATAGCATTTGGGTAACATTTATTTTTATATTTTTGGTAATGTAAATTTTACTACCTGCTGAGGGAAGACAACAGAAATCAAAATAACATAAATTTACCTTAAGTGTTTGAAGTGGATTACACACTATGCAGACTTTAAATAGGAATATCTGTGAAGGTGTGGGTGCTCAGTTAACAGAGGTAAGGAGTAGGCTTTATTTCAAGATTAAAATGTCTTGGAAGTCTGATCTACCATTATGAAATGTAATGCACTACTTAGAAGTTAGGCACTCACAATGCAGTGCCATGAATTAGAAAAGCTGATTACATGATGTTAAGGCACATATTCTGAGATGACAGGTAATCACTTATCTCACAATAAAGCAAATTGGTTTTGACAATGTTCTGCTGTAAACTTGCTCTATTCCATGTTATAATGAGTCCCTAGGAATGCTGGGTCTTGAGTGGCAAGTTACTCCTTGGAGGGCTGTTTTCCAAGGTCTTTGAGAAAGAAGTAACTGCTGTCAAGCAACTCATTTGCCACTGTAGTAGGCACAGGTTCCCAGGATTTGGTAGCACTGGGAGCCTGTAGGAGCAGTGCATTGTTTCCCTCCATTGAACCAGAAGAGATTACAGTAATTTCATGACCATAAGGCGCACCAGACTATAAGGCGCACCTCTGGGAGTCGGCAAATTTCGCAACTTTGTAGATCATATAAGGCACACGGGACTAAAAGGCGCACTTTTTTTTTACCGCAAAGATCCGTGCTGTGTGCAACAAAGTAACAAATTAGTAACAGAATCCCACGGTCGTGGAGTTCACTGGCAGGTGCTCAATTTACAAACATTTTTCACAGATTGACGTAGCCTTTAAATGCAGTCCCAAGCACCCTCCCCGTGCGCGGGGCCCGGCACTCCCCCCCACCCTCGGCGCCGACTGGCGAGGCAGGGCTTGGGGTTGCCATGGCTTGCGGCTTCTCTGGCAGCCCGCTCCCTCCTTCCCCACGCTGCCCGGGCGCTCTGACAGCCCCATGCAGCTCTGGGAGCCCCATGCTCCCCCGGCGCTCCGGGGCCGTGTGCCACTCTGGGAGGCCCATGCCCCTCCAGGTTTTTCCCCTGTGGCGCCATTGCCCCGATTCTGGCGGTTTTCCCCAACCGCAGGGGCTGCACCACCACCACTTTGCTGCGTCTGCAGGGGCTGCGCTGCCGCCGCTTTACCCCAGCTGCCCGGGCCGCGCTGCCGCTGCTCTGATCCCGCCACCAGGCGAGATCTGCTCAGGGCTGTTGCGGGCTTGCACTTCTCGTTCCCCCTGCGCCCAGGCTGGGGTCGCCTGGTTTCTCATTTCCCCCGCGCTTGGGCTGGGGCTGGCACCACCTGGTTTCTCGTTCCCCTCACCCCTGCGCCTGGGGTGGTGCCGCTCGACTTCTTGTTCCTCCCGCGCCCCGGCTGGGGCCAGTGGCAGCTCCCTCCCTCCCGGCGCGGCTGCTGCTGACCGGGGCCGCCCGCTCCCGCTCCCCCCTCGCGACTCAGTGTTCTTGCGGCACTGTCCCCCCATTGCGGCTCACACTTCCGGTTTGGCAAATTTTGCAACTTTGTCCATTATATGAGGTGCACCGGACTATAAGGCGCACTTCTGGGTTCGGGGGAAAATTTTAGTCAAAAGGATATGCCTTATAGTCGTGAAATTACTATATTTTCCTCTAACCTTTTGAGGTCTCCTGAATGGCTACAAAACCATTTGATATGTTGGCAACATCTCCAAGTTCTGTGTCACTTGCAGAGGTGCTGCAGGTGAAATCTCTTTGCGTCTGTGAGTCATTGGTGAGGAGGCCAAACCACACTGGCTCCGATGACTCCTGAAGCACATAGCCAGTGACTGGCCTCTAGGTGGAATTTGTGCCACTGATCATCACCTTCTGGGCCTGGCAATTCCGGCAGTTCCCAGCCCACCTCACCATTCACTAAACTAATTTAATAATTTTTTCAGTGAGCACTTTATAAGAGAGATTACTGCATGCCTTGCTGAAGTTAGGATAAACCATAGAAGCTACTCTTCCCTCTCTCAGTAGGCCAGGTCACCACTTGTTACATTGAAGAAGGCTTTGAAATATCCCCTTCAGTTTTATTCATAATCTGTTGTTTCTACTGGTGCAATTTCCTTCAGTTTCTTTCCTTAGTTTTTATTTTTTTCTTTTGGTAGTGGTAAGAAGCCTTGGCTGAAACAGGTTTCATCTTAAAAATAAAAATATTGAAAATATAAAGGTTAACATAATTTCACTTTCCTAAATCTAATGGAAATCAATGAAATGATGTAAATACCACTATACAGAGTCGTAAATACCATCTAGTACAAGCATGAATTAATAGATTTAATGGTGAATGGATGGCGGTTTTAGTACTCTCCTGATAAAGGAAGGGATGGGGACAGAGATGCTTTGAAATCAAGTTTTCTAGCTATTTTGGTGGAATGTGGAGGTTGTACAGCAGTTGCTTTATTTACTCTGTTTTCCAACATATGACTTCTTTAAAATAAAGCAAAATCACTAAAATTGTAAATGAGCGAATAGCAAAATAGGAGATAATATTGGTCTCTTCAGACTAAGACTTATCTGAACTTTGCTTTAACAAGGAAATTGTTCAGAAAGACATGAAAAAATATTATGATAATCAATCTAGTGATCCAGTCATAGATTTAAATAAAAAAAAAAAAAGTTTGGTAAGTAAATGTTGGTAAATGTTGTATACTTTATAAATATAGAAATATTTCATCCTAATGAAATATTTGTTAAGAAAGTCAGCTTTCCTGCCTCAAAATTTCTACTTCTATCAGAACAAAATGGACAGGAATTGAATACAATAAATCTTCCTCCTTCATTGTGTGTGGAAAATAACCAAAACGGGGAATAAAGAGTTACTCTTTTAATATTATCATGATACCGGATTTCGTGGTTGTTGTGTCTGATAGATATATAGAAAAGCAAACAATTATCAATTCCTGCATTTTCTGCGGTGAACTGTAAGGTTTTGTATTTTGAAAGGTTTTATAATAATATATACAAGGTAAAATTACTTTGCGTGTTATTTCTTTCAAAATGGTGATGGGCCATTTGAAATAATCACATATTAAGAAATGCATAGAAGTACATTGTCTTATTAAGATGACTGCAGACTGGATCAAAAATTTAGAATGAGAATAAACAGAATCATCTGCTCCAGCAGTGAAATCACCTTACCATCAGTAAGCTACTTTACTCCAGTTTGAAACTAATCTTAAGGTGTAATAGAGTTTTGCTTACTATGAACTTAAGTGCCAAAATTATTTTCTAAAATTTTTTCATTATCTTTGTTTTTTGTTTTTGGTTTTTTTTCTTTTTTTTCTTTTTTTTTTTTTGGTCCAGTGTATGTAGAATTTAGTAAATATATTTGAAAACAAATTCTTCAGATTTAAATTTGTCCTTTTGTCACCTTCCCAACTGCTTGTGGGCTTTGTGTTACTTGCTGCTCCCTCAAAAGGGTTTATTCACTGTTATCAGCACAATAACTAGAGTTCACTCAACTGATCATAAGTATATTGTGAAGCTCTTTAAAGGAAATGCATCCATCCAATAATGCTTCCTTTTATTTATTTTTTTTAATATAGAACACAGAAAAATCGTGTGGCATACATGAAATCAATACATTGCAGTAAAATATGGTAATCTGGGTACAATTAAATTTTAGGGCTGTCTTTCAACATTTCAGTATATGAGTGTTATAAAATCAAAGTGACTCACATGTAGCTCTGAAACTTTTGGAAAAAATTTACTCTCTTGGAAGAAAAAGAGGCTATATTAATAAACTAGGATTTTACAGAAAAGGAAGTAGATTTTATGAAGTACTGGAATAATAGAAGGAATGGAAATTAACAGTATAGAAAGTAAAGTTTGAACTCTTATGGTGCACATTGTCAAGTGTGGAAGCTCATCAATTTTTAATAAGATAAATGAATTGAACTATAGGTGTAATATTAAATCCTATGGTGATGTCTGATTAGTTTTTGATGGTGATTCTTTGATTTGCTCACCTGAAATCACAAGGGACTAAAATAGAAATACTTAGAGTGTTACTTATCTACTTTTTCAAAAATGAGGGATCATTTGATGATTTAGGTCATAGTCTTTCTACTATGTTCTAACACTTCAAATTGGTCACCCTAGGAGCACTGAGCTTTTTTTAAATCCAGATAAAATGATTGTGTGGGGTGGTTTTTTTTGTTTTTGCTTTTTTTTCTTTTAAAATTTATTTATTTTTATATTTAGATGGTTTTGGAGTCACAATGTAATCTCTGAGGGGAACTGAGAGATCAATTGACTATGAAAATGAAAACCACATAAAAGAGTTTCTTGTTCTTTCAAGTAGCTTAATACCTCTATCCAGTAGGATGTTAAAGACATGTCAGCTACATCTACACTCATGGCAGAATTATCTATTATGTTTAAAAAGCCATAACATTTGGAGACATTGCTATCTGATACTCGGGAATATCTTTAAGTGCTTCATATACTTTAGAGTTGTTAGTGTATATACGTATATCTATATATATAATTTATGCAAAATCCTGAAGAACTAACATCTTATCTTGATGCTCCTTTGTCTTCTTCAACAAAGAAGATACTTAAGTACAGTAATTTCACGACTATAAGGTGCACCCTTTTGACTAAAATTTTCTCCCGAAACCGGAAGTGCGTCTTATAGTCCGGTGTGCCTTATCTGATGTACAAAGTTGCGACATTTGCCACCCCGGAAGCCCGAGCTCGCAACAGTCCCCAGCCGAGCAGAGCCCGCCCGGTGACGGCATCAGGCCAGGACTGGGCTGGGGCGAGTACGGCGGCATCGGGGCAGCGGTCGCGCGGAGGAGGGAAAGGGCGGCGACGCAGGCTGGGCTGGGGGTCAAAGTCACCAGCATCGGGGAGGTAGCGGGGTGGGCCCATTGGCATCGGCGCGTCCTCCGCGCAGGGCAGGCCCGCCAGCATCAGGGCGGCCCCTGTGCGGGGCGGGCCAGCTGGCATCGGGGCGGCCCCGCGCAAGGGGGCGGAAAGCCACTGTAATCAGGGCAGCGACAGCACGGGGCAGCCTGCCGGTATCGAGGCAGTGGTGGCGTGGGGTGAGCCTGCCGGCATCGGGTCACCCAGAGTGCTAGGGGATGCCCGGAGCGCACCAGCAGCACGGGGTTCCCAGTGCGCCAGGGGTCGCATCACACCCGGAGTGCCAGGAACTCCTGGAGCAGCGGGGCCCCAGGGATGCTGCACGGAGCGGCGGTGTGCATAACCCTGCCCCAGGGAAGCTGCAAGCAGCAGCGGTAGGCATAGCCCGGCCCCGCCGGGTACAGGCGGGCCTGGGGGTCAATGGTTACCGGGTTGAGACAGGGCGTCGGCCAACAACCGTGCAGGGGGAACTGGGGGCGGATCCCCGTTGCAAGAAAAAAGTGCACCTTATAGTCCGGTGCGCCTTATATGATCTGCAAAGTTGCGAAATTTGCCGACTCCCAAGGGGTGTGCCTTATAGTCCGGTGCACCTTATGGTCATGAAATTACTGTAACTTTTGTCTTTTTCTGATGGTTTAAAAATTCCGAATTTTTTCTTACATGCCCATCTTGTTCATATAATGCACAGAGCAGAACACTACTTCAGCTGGAAACTTATCAATAGTATGCAGTATGGAAGATTATGCAAGAATCTAGGCATTCATACTCTTATCTGTAGATTTTTGTCATTGATAGAAAAGTATGGTACTCTGTGTTGGTGTCAAACATGTTGGTTTAAGGGGAAACCACCTTTAAATGGCCATTAATGAAAATGTCATGTTTAAAAATGAGACAGTTCAGTGTTAAAAAGAAAACCATTTTCAAAAGTTCCTGTTCTATGTGCTTTAAGAATTGGGTTTTTTTTTAGTTACTGGGAAAAAAATTAAAAGAGTTCCAATTATTGAGTAATGCAAATATATTTTGCTGGTCTACCTGAAGACTGTAGTCCTTAAGTAAGAGTAGGCATGCAGACTTTGGTAGCTTAAGCAGTAATGTTTTTTCATGATGCCTTAGTATAAGAATAGAGGGTTAAACCGTCCAGATTCTTATGTCATTCATACCTGTCATGAAATTGAAAGTCTAGGAAATCCTTAATCTTTGGTTGGAAAGTAATTTTTCTGAATTAATGCACAAGACCTTTGTATGGCAATGAAGTACAAAAAAGGTTAGTATGATTAGAGCACATGTTTCTGAGATGGAAGCCACAGGCCTGTGCAGGCACACCTTTCAGTTGGTTCAAAGTATTTATGGTATGGCAATAGTTCTTCTGAACTATCAGGTAAAAGAATTACTCCTCACAATTGTACTTAAGTTTCAACCCCATAGCAGGGTATTTGGAACTTGACAATATTTAAGGTTCTTTCCAACTCAAGTCATTCTATAATCAATGTAGGAATTTGTTCCAATGTAATTTAAAGGGGGGGTGATACAAAGATGTACCTTCTTATGTGTTGTGGTCAAGTGTAGATTGTGGTAGAACAAATGTGGTGGAAAGAATGGCAATTTGTGTGATGGTATCTAGAAAATAAAGCTCATTTTTCTTCCAGAAAACTCAAACTCAGTCTCTATTTCCAAAGTTTCTTAAAATGGAACACTTATCCCATTAAATAGTATAGAGGAATATCTTTAAGAAACGTAGATATTTTTCCTTTTTTTTTTTTTTTTTGAAGAGAGCATTTTGGAGACAAGAGATTTAGATGTGGAAGGGGATCTTGTTGCAGTCATTTGGCAGAAAAAATGTCCAAGAGCACACTTTAAATTTGAGTCTGGTTCAGACTAGCTATCCATTTCCTTCTGCATTTGAAAAGTTGAATTAGAAGTACTTATTTGAATAGTGTCATTTTTATATCTGATTGCTAGAAAATTTAGCAGACTATTGCTGATGAGTCATGTAAATGGTGACAATTACATTAAATATGTGTGCTAAAATCAGTAAAGCAACTGTTTGTATCATTATTGTTTAAATTTGTAAACATTGTTATCATTGCAACTGAATTTTTAATAGTAATTTCTGTTATTTTTCTGATTTCCCAGTGTAATTTTGAATCTCTGCTAAAGGTAAAAAAATGTAAATTTAAATGCCTAACACTTGGTAGACTAGCAATTTATAGAAGGTATTTTATTCTTGACTGATCACTACTTAAGTGATCAGAGATCACTGCTTCAGTAATCTACATGGTAGGATGTACCTCATTTCATTTCTCTCCTTCAGAAGGAGCTACAGCATACAGCTCTTTACCGGAGACTTCTTTTTACCAACAAACAATGAGACTTTCCTATTGCCCCTCTACTCTTTCACGTAGACTTTTATTTACTTCCTTATTGTTAGAAAGAACCAGTATTTGTGAGGTCTTTTCCAACTCTAGGCCATTGTTTTCCCTCAAGCCATTTTATCACATCATACTTGTTTTAATTGTCATTCTTCATCCCTCTGGTCCTTTTAAACCTCTTTTTCTTTTTCTTTCTCTGCCAACTTGTTCACAGGAACATCTTGTAGCATCCCTGTGGCTGAAATGCCAAAGACCTGTTCAGTGAAACTATATGTTTAAATACTTAGAGAAGTGATTAGAAAAATGAACTAACTTCTTGATTTCTTAAAAAAATTCCACCCCAAACTATCACATTTTGACATGTAGAACTTTCCCCTTAAATGAGTATAAACCTGGAAAGTAAAGGTTATGCAGTGATACATTTTAATATATTTTTGTAGGTAAAATGTACAAAATCTTCTGAAATGCAATATTTTCCTGCTTCCCTAAACTTCTAGAATCTATTTTGCAAAGTTTTCTTTAAGTGCTAGGAATTTCTTCGGTCAAAAATGTTCTCAGGATTTCTCTCCTTTGCTAACCAAGAAAAAAAATCTGTAATTCTTAAAATTATTCAGGAAAAATATTAGCAAAAAAAATCCAAGTATCTTTCATAAGGCCTTCACCTATCCAAGTGTTACAAAATCTCCTTCTGATGCTCAGTGTGCTACTGTTCTGCTGCTATTTCCACTGTTGTATGTGTTGACCTGGTTGCCCTTGCCATATAGTCACTCGAACTCATTGTGATTATCCCTGAAGATTTAGAGATTTTAACTCTGCTAAAGGTTTGATGTATGGTTGTTATCTTCCACATCTACTCACAGTGTGGTGAATCTCTTGTTATTCTGTAGTGAGAAAAATGTATCTTTTATTTCAATAGATTTGTTTTCCTGTAGAAAAGGCGGGTATCAGTTCTGTATTAGTGTAGTTTTCCTGCACTACAGTCCTTTGTTCTATTATTTTTCACTTAACTTCATGTTTCTGTTCTGAAAGAACAGAATCCTTATTTCAAAGTGATCCCCCCAAATTTTGCCCAATCCCACCACTTATCGGGACATTAACTCCTCTTTGAGGTGCCAGAGAGTTATAGCAATGGTGTGTAGAGAAGTGTGCACATAACCAGAAGAGCTAAGTTATTGGTAAAATAACTCATAACTGCAGTAATGAGGGAGATTGCCTTGTTCTCTGATATAATCCTGGCCATATGCAGTCTCACTTGTAAAGCACTGCAAAGAAATGAAGATGCTTCAGGTGAAATTGGGTGAAATGCTTCACTGTGAAATCAGAGTAAAATTTCTGGAATGGTCTATGGAGCTGCATAAGCGAGTGAGTTTTGTCTTCACAGTCAGGAAGCTTAGTAAAACTGTAGTTGAACACCTGCTTTCTAATTGTTGCTCATAAACTTCACTGCTGTAGGAGTAATGGTAGCCTTACCAGGTAAACTACCTAGTTTGAGATGGAGATGAATATGAATGCAATCGTGTCACAACTTGATATGGGACTGGCAGCTAAGGCATTTGAAAAAATTTTCTTACATACAGCTGTATGTGTGAAACTAGATTTTAAAAGAGAGTTTTAGGTTGAAAAGAATAATTTGAGCTTATAATTAATGCTAGCAGTAAATGGTTCTGATACTAAGCTGAGTGATGGAGCTAGCATGAGTAAGTGCCTGTGTTAGCAAATGCTCTTCTTTCTTCTAACTGAGCTAGGAGTCATTAGAATTATGGTGTGCCATAAAACTTAATGAGCATTAAAGTATTCTCTCAGGTGATATACATTTAAACAATCCTGTATTAATAGTCACATCCCACAAGTCCATTACACATTTCATGATTTAATTATCTCAGTGTTTGGAACCTGTCTGGATTTGTCCATTCTTTGGTAATGAGTGGCAAATTGGTCCAAGTTTCAGTAAGTTTCTGCATGAAGTAATTTTGTATCCTGTTAATATCTGTCTAAATTTTGGCTGTCTGGGCAAACAGATAGTAAGAAATAGCCAGCATGGACATATGAAGGCTAAATCATGCTTGGCGTAATTACTTTCTACATTGAAATGAGGAAGAGGAAGCAGAAAGAGTGGTGCATGTAATATACCTTAATTTTAGTTAAATTTTTTATGCCATCTGCCACGGTATTTTCACTTGGAAGCTCATGAAGTATGTACTGGAAATAAGGATAATTAAGTGGACTGAACATTGGCTGGATTTTTATGTATAAAATGTAACAATCATTGGTTGAACATCTATTTGGTTTCTGGTAAGAAACATAGTGCTCTTGGGGTCAGTACTGAAGTCCAGGTTATTTTGTATCTTTATCACTGGCCTGTGTCATGACACAGACTGCACTTTTATCAGATCTGTTGATGGCAGCGCATGGGGTGAAATGACTGACATACTAAATACTGAACTCTAAAACTTCAATCTAGAAAGAACTTGGGAAACTTGAGGCTTGGAGGAACAGAAACATATTAATTTCAGCACAAAAGAAAGGCAAAGGTACCTGCAGTAGAGTAATCCATGCATTAGAGGCTTATTACTGACTATTGGAGAAACAGAGCTGATGGAAAGGGACTGGATATTCTTGCAGCTGTCCAGCTGAATATCAGCAAGCCTTTCTCATCCTAAAGAAGGCAAACCATGCACCCCAACTCCTTGGGGTGAGTGTGGCTAGTGCCTTTGAAAGAAGTTACTTTCTGCGTGACGCTGAAGAAGACACATGGGGACTGCTGTATCCAGATGCTACTCTCTACTTGAAGCACAGTGTTGAGTAGTTGGAGCGGGTCTATTGGAGGGCTGCTACTGTAATTTGGGGTACAAATGTCCCATGAGGAGAGGTTGAGGAAAGTGGGCTTGGTGGTTCTACTGAGGAGGAGCCTGCAAGTGTGGCCTATAGCTACTTGGAAGTGTGACAATGGTGATGGACATAAACTCTCCTCTTCAGTGGCAAATGATAATCAAGAGACAATACTCGTAGATTGCATCTTGGGAGGTTCATGTTGTACATCAGGAGAAAACATTTGTGTAGTAGACTAGTGCTGCAGTGGAACAGGTAGTAGTATCTTGATTCTAGAACTTTTCAAGACTTTGATAGGTAAAGCACCAGTTGATGAATTATTGTTGGCTGACTAACTGAGCAGAAAGGACTAAAGGTGCCTTCAAAATGATACTTTTATGATTGCGGGAATTTTATTTCCATTATTACTTATTTACCCAATGACAAAATATGTTTTAAAATTTTGTGATCAATGATAATTCTGCCCATGGTATTGCTAGGCAAAGCTGTGTCTATTAACGTGGTGTTGATTTAACAAATGAAGAAATCTGGAAACATCGGTCATAGTTATGTTTTGAGATCTCCTACATCAGTTGTATTTTTAAAGACTTTGTCAAAACCAGAGTTGTTACTGGTAGAACATAACTCTGAAATCAGTGGAATCCCTTCCCATTTTACCTTTTTTCCCCCTTCTTCTATCTCTGACAGTTTTAAGTCACATTAAATCTAAAATATTTATTAATGCCATAATTTTGGCAGAAGCTCCTCATCATATAATGAAAAAAAAAGTAAAAAGTAAACATTTGAAAGGTTATATATGTATATTTTTAACTGAAAGTTCGATGCAGAGAATGAAATATTAAAAACTGAGATAAAATACAAAATCATTCCACATGAATAGAAATAATTTTACATGTCCAATTTAGGAAAAAAAAAGAGAAAAAAAAAGTGAAAAAAAAATTCCTACTGAATGCTTTAGGGAAGTTTCTATGCATGAGGGAGAAAGGTGGAGAGCTAGGTGACAGTGTTAGATCCTAGGGCAATGTAGAAATTCTTGCATTGAGCTCTACTGATGCTAGTTATGGTATAGCGCATGTTTTGCCCAGCTCCCCAAGGGTAGAGTTTACTGAGATAAGACTGTAGCTGGACTACAACTGCTTCTCAGGACATTCCTTGAGAGCAGAATCAGGCCTCTGCTTGTCCAAATAAACAACTGCTAAATTTCATTGCCTTTATGCTATTTTTTCTGTATCAAAGTTTTTCATTCAACCTCCTTCTGGTCAGTCAGTAGAAGAATGGAGTGACTCCTTTTGAACCTGGTATTCACTTTCGTACTCTAACATGCAGAGCATGTGAAGGTAAGTGCTATTTGCTCCTGGATAGCTTGGAAAGACTATGTGTTGAAAAAACAACTGCTTTACTATTTGTATCAATCATAACACCTATGAGTATGAGTGAGCTGCTGTATTGATCAGTTCAGACCACTTCCATCAATACAATATTAAAATGTATGGCAGGCACTCAATGTAATATTAATGACAATCAATTGTAAACAGGTTTCAGAATGCATTTGAAAAGTCTTTCTGAGCTGTAATCACTGCTTTTTGTGTGGCCATCCACTGGAGGATATAGAAGAAATCTTTGGAAGGCCTTAAGGTACCTTTTTGCAATTGTCAAGTAATATGAGATACAAGTTACAACTATTGTATGCTTGCTAATTAATTTCCACTAAAAAACACAGTTATAAAACATGTTATAATTTCCCCATACATATCATATTTACTTGTAATTTTTGGTTTTCTTCAAACCCCGGCACCTTCTACAATTCAGGTAATGATTCTTATGATATCATTTTCAGCTTCAGAAACCTTAGTTTTACATTCACAGAGACAATTCATTCATATATTAACCTCATTTCAGAATGAGTATGGGCAGAATGCAGTAAAAAATGCATTAAATAGTGATGGTCAAATATCCCCATTTAACATACACTTCCAAAACCAAAAAATCGTTTTCTTCAGAACCATTATTTCCACTTTAAATACATTCTCATCACTAAACAGAGATAACTAGAATTAGCTGCTTTGTTGGAAATAAAATATTCTTTTTGTTCTAGTCATGTTTTGTACACTGCTCTTTAGAGGTGGAGGTGGTGAGAGGTAGGGAATAGGGATAATGCATTTCTTCAAAATCTCAGTAATCCAAATAATTTTTTGTTTTATAAACTGTCTTGATTTTTTTTCCACAGTTCTGCATGATGTTAATTCTATTCAGTTATACAGTGCTATGGTGGTTATTCAGATGAGAAAAAGAGGTGAAAATGCAATTTGAAATAGGAATTGTTGTTTCATTAATACTTTGGTTTATTTTGCTTATTTTTCTGATTGATTTAAATCTGTTGAAACCTCTAAAAAATTATGGGTTGAGCTTCCTTCAACATAAGATGAAATGAAACCTACAGAGTGAATTTTTGAATTTTGTATATTACTCCTGTGTTCTGATTGACTTTAGCTATGAACTTTGCATATTTGTGTGTAATAAAACAGAGAAAGCAAGCGGTTTTTCCTTCAAGTGCTTTAATCACCATTGAAGCAGGCATCTTGGTAGATCTTAATGGCTGGAAACAGTCATGTGAGTTTGAAATGCTGCTTAGAACATGTCCTGATAAAAGATGTTGAATGACAGCTGTCCCAGTGCTCTGCTATATGGTCATCACTACTACAAGTGATGACATGATTGGTCATGACCAACCACACTGACCATAGTGTAATGTGATACAAAGTAAATGATAGTGCTGCTAGGACAAAAGTTTTCTGTCAACCTGAATCTAAATGTATGCTAAGACTGAATTTTCCAAAGAATTTGAGTTTTTAGAGACATTGTGTTACTTCTCACTAAAATTCTCAGAATTTTTAGCATAAATTCCAGGATATGGGAGTTTTTATTTCAATGTCATTCTCTTTCTTTAGGTAGCATACCTCACTTTAAAAGAGTATCCCAGTTTTTCTTGACTTTGGATCTACTGGTTGTGCAATGGAATTCTCTCAACCTGTACCGTTAGGTTTCTGCCTCTCTCACAAAATGCTTCTGTCCAAACAGTAAAAATGAATATGATCTAGTTTCATGTCTAGGGGATCGTGTAGGGAAGTGTGAGATTTTGATATCAGTTACTTATTGATTAGACACTCATAGAAAATTGAACTGTGCCAAAAGGAAAGATGAGAGGAACAGTTTCCTGAGAGGGAGAAAATGAAGATTCTAACAATTTTAGGCAGCAGAAGAAACCAGTGTGAACCATACGCGCATTTTATTGACCCTGTGCTATTAAGCTTTTATGTAAATCAAACCTTTCGCTACTTTTTTTTTTTTTTTCCCAGATGTTGAAAACTCAAAAAAAAAAATCTGTAGACTTTTTTGCTTTCAACCTATCCTCTGGAGAACTGAAATGAAATGAAAATAAATCCAGATCCATCAGGAAAGTTAAGGGTGTGTGTTCTATAGGGAGAATTCTACTTAATCCTGATTTGCATGTTTTGGAATCTAAATCTAACTTTCTGTAAAACTGATATTTGTTAGTCCATGTAAAACTGGCCAGAGTCCATTCTCCCTCTTTCCTACAAATCCTTATTATGTGTAGAAATTAACCATGCTTGTGCTGAGATAGACTTAGAACTTGTGCAGACGCACAAAATCTGTATCAAGTAGATCTTTTCTGCACACCATGTATTCCCACCTGAGTAGCTGTAGCTTCTTTTGCCATGCCTGCAGAGCAGAGGAAAACAACAAACCAAGATCCCTGTCCCGTGGAGGGTTGGCTAATGTTTGTTCTGCTTAATAACTTAGAGCTGTTTTCAGAAACCATTCTATCAAAGTGTTGTCAAACAACTCTTCTCAAAAGAGCAATTATCCACATGCAGTGCTGCAGATTCTCTCTAGGCAACTTCAGCCTTGTTTCCAGTCTAATAATTTGACATGAATATGTCCCACTCTGTCATTTAGTGTAATACTGCCACTAAACTAGTTACTAACCTGAGGAAACAAACAGCAAGTTATGCACGATGTACTTAAAAGATTTGTGAAAAAATGGAGACCATATAAGAAATACTGTTGTAAAACATATATAAATACTTATAGAACCAAAAAATAGTTTTTAATGCTATGAAAATATTGTCAGGAAAAAAATAAATTTAAATAAAAATTACTGGCATTCATACAGATGCAAAAATAAGTCTTTAATATCTGGGATGACAAAAACTTTGGTTCATAGTTTAAGACAGAGAGATTATGAATAAAATGAATAAATGTTTGAACAGCTTTGCTTATATAGTACTCATGTATTCATTTGTTCATTCCTCCAATTCAGTTGAATATTCAGATTTCAGATTTGCTTACTAAATCAGTGACACTAAAAAATCAAATTTAAATTCATTAAAATTCTTTTACTGGAAAGATATAATAGGCAAGTCCTTGTAAAAGCGACATGGGAGAGAAGGTCTAGTTTATTTGTCATGAGTTAAAGTGGTTGAAGTGTCAGAGTTTATGATCCCACTCATCTTTTTTGCTAAATAAAAACCTGCTCTTCCTAGAGAGATTTGTCAATGTGGTAAATAATTTAGCTCTGGGATATATGTATATATGTAATATACCTATTTATAAAATATTTATGGAAGACATGATTTTATTTCTGTACCAGACTTTTGGACTATGTTGTCATTGAAATAATTCTGACTGAAGTAGAGGTTAGTATATAAAATATTTTTGTGCACTACAATGCAATACAGGATTAATATCTTTAATAGCAAAAAAATTTTGACCAGTTGATATAGACATTTGGATAACTATGCAAATAAATCTCCTAGTTTATTTGGAAAACGGTCTGTATTTTATTTCTGCAACTTTTTTAGACTGATTTTTATCTAGTCTAGAAGGTGGAAATACACATGTTTATATTAGAATCAGTAAATAGGCAGGTTTAGTATTTCACAAAGGAAAAGAAGGAAAAGTTTCTTTTTGTGACTTAATTTTGAGAAGAAAGATCAGCTGGATTATCAGTAGGGGATTAGATTCCACTTTCTCAAGTAAACTTCAAAGAATTTTAGACACAACTAGGTTCTTTGAATTGCTCCATTAACTTCTTGCTTTCAGTTTATCATGATCTTAGTGTTGATTCTTTCAAGTTATTCTTCATTACTGAAGCATATTTTAGAACATAAGCATGTAGGAATTCACAGTTTGATCATGAAAGTAGCAAAATACATTTCTATTTTTTTCTCTTTTTTTTTCTGTTTTTGTTTCTATGCATATTTTATTTTTTTCCTTCTAGTTTTACTGCCTCTCTTTTTGGGGAGGAAGACTATAGGACTACTTCAAACTAGGTACCTGAGAGGGATTTAAGGTTCCAGTTGTTATTTTGCGTTATACTTCTGCCAGTGTAAGTGGTATTCTTGTCCCTTTAGAAATGATCTCTGTAACTGTTGAAGCTAGTGTACAGATGGAGCTGTATTAAAATGATGAGAGAAACGCATACTCTTGGCTTTCTAATATAGTTCCTGCCTTTTTTTCAGGGTTGTATGCAGCTGGATTGAAGCTTGTAGTCCCTTTCCTCCCTCATCAGATGGCACTTACAGCCCATTGTTCTCTGAAAAATGTCTTCTGTTTATTTCAATGAAAAACCACGCTGTTACACTGGAATTTGCATTCTTTTTATAAGGATGCAATGAAATCAGCATGTACAGTGATGAACCACAAAATAAATCAGTTGGTCATCTAATTCCCTTCCCTAGGGATGGGATGCTACCGAGCCCCTCAAATCACTTAATTAGACAGCGATACACATTGTGTGTTGTCATTTGCAGTATTTCAAGCAAAAATAATGGCAGAGAAAAAGAATTCACATTTACCGACCCTTGCGTAATTGTACAGTGCAGTTCTTTCCACGTTGATTAATAACCTTCACAGCAACAATTTGACCAGATAGTAAAATCTAGTCATTATGGAAAATTTTTTAAATTTACCATCTGCGTTCTTAAAAAAAGATGACATTTCAGGTTTTATAGGATAGAAGTATGTAGGTTCTTTTGAAATATTCTATTAATTATATTCAACATCTAAAATGTACGCTCCAAGCTGGTTTGTCTCTATAAGACTTGGGAAATGCTGATCAACAGAGCAGATGAAATAACATGACCCTCTTCTGTGGTGGCAGAATAAGAATATGTGCAAAATAATACAAACATTAGATTTCATACAATGTATGAAGCAATGTCAGAGGCCATATTTTTGGGAATGATGTGGTGAGGAGGCTCAGAAATGAGCTGGTATCCATAACCAGCAATCCCTGGTTATAGATCTTCACTGTACCATAAACAATGTCATTTCGAACTAGAAGACACAAGTATTTACAGAAGTTGGTAGTAACCAGACGCGACTCCATACCTTTTTCTGAAGCTATAAAGCAAAACTCCATCCACAATGATGAATCTTCCAAAATGAAAAGCCTTAAGAAGCTTTTCATGCAGAGCACAAAGATAAAAATTTTAAAAGGTAGGCACAGGAGAAAACTCTACAGACAGTATGGGTGATTGTCTGAGTGCCCAGGATGATGTTGTCAGCTTAGTTTTAGGTACTCATCAGCTCTGATGGAAATTGCCAGAATTAATCTAGGTCTTTCTCAAGGACTAGGCATATTGCTAAGTCAAAGACTTTGCATCATTAGATTGGAAAAATGAAGAAGTTGCCTAGTCAGTCACTCTAGCACCTTTGGAATCACTTTCTGTGGAAACTGGAAGGATGTCGTCACGTACTTGTACACAAAAGTAATATGGAAGGAAAGTTACAGTAACTGAACATACAAGTCTATAAAAAGTATTTAAACCTCTGCTAGTGTTATGTAGCCTTCCTTACTTGGGATAACACCATCTGTCTGCTGTTCTCTCCCTGCTTCCTCAATCTGTTCTCTCAAAACACATTGTAATTACCGGTGCTCAGCCATCTCAAGCAAGTTCTTCTCCTTTTTCAGAAGTTTAAACCCAATTCAGAGCACAGCAGCTAGAGCAAAGATAACAGGTAGTTTCCCTCCTGCTGCCAAGCTACAATCTTCTAACATCAGATAAACAGTTTTACAGTACACTAAAACAAAGCAAATATTTGCATAATTCATATAATCACATTAGCAAAATTAAAAATATCTATCAAGGTAAGAATAGGTAGCAGAAATGTGTGTATGATGTGTGATCAACTGAATCCTAGAAGTGTATCTAAAAATAACTAAATATCTAAAAGAACCTGATCAGAGAAAACTGGACTATGATGGTAGGTGAGGGTAGAGGGAAAGGCATCTAATAAAGCTGTACTAAAATATCCAACCAAAAAAAGAGCATATTAGGAGAGTCATTTGGCAACCTGAGCTGCACTTTTCCAACATGAATAAATAAATGGATATTTCCCCCCTTTTATGCACGTGTGTTTTGAAAAATTGTATACAGTAATGTGAATGTTCTAGACTTGATATTTTTGGTGACTAAGATGTCAGATACTGTCCCTTTGAGAATTCAAGAACTTACAGATATCTTTAACATCAATATTCTTTCTGGACATATCTTTGGTAGACGTCACTTGCTTCACCTTCTGTCTACCTGAATATGAAAAACTAGAGTGATTTGCCAAAATTAAGGACCTTGTGTTATCCCATGTCTCAGACCTCGAAACTTAAGCAAAATGTATATTGAAGGAAATAAAGATATACTTGAAGAAATTCACCTATTCAGTCTCTCTCCAACAATAATAGCTGTTAGGACAGCTTGCATAGGATTTGACAGGTATGGTGCATGTATGCAGATAATTCTTCTACTTCTGGTCCAGGGTGACAACAGCAGTTGACTGATACCTCCTGCCATGTCCATTCATTTTATTTTGGTTGTTTGTTACCAAATTTGTTGACTGTGTTAACTCTAACTTCAGGTTGAGTTTTTTGTCCACATGTTGGCAGAGAGTGAGGATAGATGATTAAAGTGGTGATTAAAAAGCAGCTATGAAAATCAAAACTGTTATTAAATTCTGCTCTGTAAATAATGAGAAGACTTTCTCAGCATGTAATAAAAAATTTATTAACAGTTCAATGAAATAGGTTGAAGAAATTCTATATTTCTGCATATTGCAGTCATCAAAACATTAGAAACCACCCCTAAACTTAAATCCAAAGACTGAAAAACAGCACTGCTTGTTTGGCATGTTCCATACTCAGCATGATGTGAACAGATCTTTGCATTAGATAGGACTTTGCACTTGGTATAACTAAAGGAAGTTGTGTTTAAGCAGGAAACTGGAAAGCAATTTTTTTGCAAGAACGAGTAAAAAAAATCTGCTGGAAGACAAACACTTGTAGGAATGGCTACAATGAGGTGTTGAATTTTTTTATATTACATGCATAAGGCTACTAATTATTAGAAAAGTTATCAAAAAGTAAGCGTTTGTCACTTACACTTCATCTATTGCTAGTCCTGAAGTCCCAAATTTCAGGAGACACATACAAAGCTTAACTTTATTTGCTTCTAAAATTCAGGAACTTGTTTGAGTTATGGATTAGGGTTTGCATGCAGATGGTTAACCCTGACCTGTGACACCACTAACAAGGTAATAACATGAGGAGTTTCAGGTAGCTGCATAATATAAAGGCAGATTCATATTTGGGCAGATGACCCACCTTGACCTGTGGCATCACTAACAAGATGGTGATATGAAAATGTCAGGATACCGCAGACAGCAGAAGCTATCTAGAGCAGAATTAATAACCAGCATAGAAATTCATATGGTATCCATATCATAAATAGCAGATCATGCTAGAAAATCAACATAACTAGGAAAAAGGAGAAATGGGCACATTCTGTATTTGGGAAGGGATGGAGGCGATACAGCGAAATTATTTGACAGCTGAGAAGAAAATTGCTATAGAGTTAAACAAACCTTTTGATTAAGGTGTTTTAAGAGTCCCTTGTTGAAAGTCCTATATCTGATAAATGCATTCTGGAGCACTATATCTCATTTTTTTTCCAACCAAAGTCGTGCATGACTTACTTCCAATGTTGGAGGGGCCTGGGATTCTTTCCCCAGTGCTGGCAAGGAAACACCTAGAGGGTACTTCTTGCCATCCTTATTCACTTAACACTTACCATTTTGTAATACCTTGTAGTTTTCCCAAACTTCATCTTCAGCTTCAGTGTTCCCCAGGCAAATATGTGCCCATCTGTCTAATGTGCCAATAATCTTATATGCTCCCTTACTAGTACGCCTCTTCCTCTTTCCTGCTGGCACAAATAATATTTTCTCTCAGGTTAATTAATATAATCAAATTAAGCTCTGAGGAGTTATGTGTAATGTATATATTGGTATATATTTTTATATATATGAAAAAAATTACGTTACATCAATATAGAAATAAATGCTATGATAACATTTTGCTTTTTGTAACATATAAATATAATATACAATATAATATATGTGTAAATATATATTAATATATTTAGTGTTATATGGCCATGGTTATATTGAGACTTTCTAAAGGATTTGTGCATTGAAAAGCAACCTTTAAAACTTATTTTTATTCTTACAAGAGTACCTGTTTTCATGAGTCTTGAGACACATATCCTGATTTAGACATAATAATTGAACTATTCATATACTCAGCCCAAGCTGATAGAATTTCTTGTGCAACTCCTGGTTGGCAGAGCATGAGAAACAGAAAAGTCCTTGACTTAAGGTGTGCACTACTCAGCAACAACTAAAATATCATTTTGTTATCAACACCGTGATCATATTACATCCAAAACACAGCACTGTACCATTTGCTAGGAAAAAAAATAATTTTATCCCAGCCGAAATGAGCACAGTGAACTATTTTCTTCCTTTTAAATTGTTTAATATGTTAAGACAACATAACAGTCTTCCTATCCCTTAAGGGGATTCCAATTAAGAATTTTTATTTCCTCCTTTCAAATTTGCCAACACTTTTAGGGCAGTGTAGTTGAGAACTGGGATTTACAAAGATGGCAAATAAGGAACAGAGTTGTTAAGTTTTTGCTGTTGACTGAATGTGTGTTTTCATAGCTTATGAAGTTTTATGTAAATGTCATGCAGATAAGAGGGCTCAATGTGAGAGGCTACAAACTTTTGGGGTCAGGCTTGCCTAGAAATTTTGGATTTAGATGTTTTTCCTCACATGTTCATATGAGTTACACTAGTCTGTGAAACTAATTCAGGAGATTCAAGTCTTGAGAATGTACAGCAAAGTTTGGTGAATAATGTGAAGCACTTGAATTTTCAAAATATTTGTTCTGTTGTAAAAAAAAGACATTTGTATTTGGTTCTATTAGCACTAATTTGTAGTCTGTATAATGGGAAGCTATATTTCTCATTGTAAGTCTTAATTTGTATTTATGGCCACAGAAATAAAAGCAACTTCATATTCACCTTCAGGTGGATAAACTTTGAGCTTTGTGGGCAAGATTCCACTTGTATTTGCTGCACTAAAAGAAGCTCAGTGTTCAGTTTTAATGTGTTCCATTAAGTGGAGTGGTAAGTAGTAAATTATTTGATACTGATGGTTATAGTTTGAATACATTTCTTACTCTGAAAAGTCTGAAATTTTCAGTCAGTCTGAAATTTTCAGTAAGTGAAAACTGGAGGGTATGCTATTACTTGAGTCAGTATCACAGTAATGTTAAATCAGGGTGTGAATCTATAAGCATTTTTAGGGAATGGGGTGGGTGGCCTTTGTCTTTTGGTTTTAGTAGAGTGTATTGAAGACTGTGTATGTTAGAAAACTTTCTGTTGAAATTGTACAGGTGCAGTCATTAATATTTTTTGCCTCTGTTTTCAATAATTCTTAGTAAAATTGAACTAAAAGAAGTAAAAGAAATTAAAAAGCAAACCTTGATGGTTTCTAAGTTTCTAGTCTTCACAAGACAGTTTCTTTGGATAATTCTGGTTATACATACAAAAACTTACTGCACATTTCTAAGCATTAGAAATCTACAACAAAAAGGTATCGAGACAGAAGGATAACACAATAGGAAAAGGACTAATACTGAAGTAATTTTTCATTCTTTTTGCCTCATGAAAGAATATGAAATTACTATAGCAACAACCAACCAACTCACAACTCCTTCAAAAATTGTTTTCTTCACAAAAGTCATTAATTATAATAAACTTAATTATTATTGAAAAATCCAATAACTTCAGCTGCTCTAATGTAGGACTGTCTGAGTGAGTCAATTATATTGAATACAAGTGCTGAAAGTTCATTTACTCCTCAGACATACTAGTTACAGCCTAGCTGAGGTAGTTTGCCTGTAGATGTTAGGCTAAACAAAATAACCCTGCTGGTGTGACAGCATCTGTAAAAAGTAATTTGCATACAGCAAACACTGAGTATTTGCAGAGAAGACATTAGAGAATAAAAGTATCCTGCTGTAGTAAGTCCCTCCATCTATGCCAGCTCAGTTGTAGCTTTGAAGATGTTGAGAGTTAAATAAAATTTTGCACAAAATGAGGGTTTTTTTGCTTCTGTTGTTCTTGGAAATAGCCAACAGAAGTGCCTGCTCTCCTGATCACCATCTAATGTGCAGTATGTCCTGCTTTCTCTGGATTATACGCTGTTTTAACATAAAGGAATGCTTGCAATCTACTTAACAGAATAGTCCATTAACCCATGTTAGTACAAAGCTGGAGAGCATCTGCACTGGTTTTCTTGCAGGTGTTGTTCCTGTCAAGGTAAGTGGGAAAAGGCTGGATGCTTAATCAGGGTATGAATTTTGGTGTCCTCAGATATTCTGGGTGGTCCATGACAATGAACAACAGAAGACTCATTTTCATCACTGCACAAAATTAGCTATGTAATGTCTATTGTTCTCTAATTTCTCACTCATCACTCTAGAAATGTAATCCCAGGTGTCTCATTCCTATGCAAGCAGATGTGGAAGCTCATAATCAGAATTGCAACCTGAAGGAATGAGTTCTCAGATCTTTTGGTTGCCAGGGAAACTACATTCTCAGTCTGTGTATGTTTACAATAACTTCCTTTCCAAAGTTATCTAAATTTCATGTTATGGCACTTGGGACCAGACTATGATAGAGAAATAGTAATATATGTCTACTAAATGTTATCATTGATTTTTAAAATAATATTTACAAAAATAGGTCTTACATTCTGTCCCCAAATATGTAAGATTTTAGGAGATATGTGACAAATCTAGGAAGTATTTAATATATATTTTGATCCTTCTGGTTACTTGTCTGTTCTCCTCTTATAAATCAGTCTCCATTAGAGTGCAGTTAGGTATGGTCTGTGTGTCTAAAGAGGTACTTCTCAACAAAATGTTCTTTCAGCAGATTTTTTTTTTCTTCAAATATAGTATTTTTTTTCTGATTACTTTGTGGGCTCAAAAGCAGGATAGAGGCTATTGAATCATGCTACACTAATAGAGACTCTTTAGATCTAGGGAACTGTCTTTTATATGAGAGAATTTGGCAATTTCTTTATAATAATCAAAATCCTGGTAGCATTCCTAAATTCACCTACTCTGACTAGCATTTAGAGCTTTCTTTAATGTACTTGTCCTAATGCCCTATTTTTCTGTTCAGGATCACAAAATTAGATTCCAGACAGTGTGAATGTTCAATTTCCAGACAAAAGTATCAAATATATTTTTTTTGTTTTAATTAGTCAATAAATTTATTTTCAAAATCTTATCTCTAAAATGTGCATGGATAGTGACATAGTATTAAATGCGTGCTTGTTCTCCATGGAGGCAGCTTTTGTGACCCACTGTCTGTCTTCAGCACCTTTTCTGAATCAGTGCAGTTTTCCAGGTTCAATACAGGAAAAGCACCTCTCCTGTGCTGGTACATGGTGTGCATGTAACCTGTTTCTAACTAATTTTCTTCACAGCAGTAGCAATCTCACATTATTTCCTCCTGGGCAATGAAATACAGAAGCATTTGCTTTTTGATCTGCTGTGAAGGTCTATCATCACTAACATTTATTATTTTTTAGGTTTGGTAATTTAAAAAAAAACATAATAACTGGGCATTTTATCTATAAAGGCAGCTTGTAGGAAGCTATCTGGAAGATAGTGCAGAGGCTTACAATGACCAGTCAAATCTAGACAGCATTGAAGATCTATCAGATTTCTTGGCCCTGAATTATTTCTCAACAGAATGTACTGTCAGTAATAACATAAATGAAGTAAGTAGCTGAAGCAAAAGAACAGTATTTTTTAAAGTCCCACGTAATTTTCTTTAAATGTGAATCAAAACTGCTGTAGGGTTTAAACCAGCAGGTGCCAGCAGGAAGGAAAAGTCGTCATGTGAATTGGTGACAACAGCTAGGGTTTGGAGCATTTCAGTTTGAATAATGTTCATGTAGCTCAGTAAGAGAAACTATTACTGAACTGAGTGTAATTGCTATGGGTATTGAAAAAATGTAACGCGTATTCCATATTTGTAAAATTAATAGAAAAATAATGTCATATATAAAAAAAAGACTGAAAACTGAAGGTTTTTAACAGCCTGGGTGCCTACTGGAGTTCAAGCTATTTTACCCTCTTGTGTAAAATTCTGAGAACATTGAAAAGACTATAATTAATCAGTGACAAAATAGATGAAATTGCTAATAGCTGGTTCTTCCATTAGTAAAGTAAATCCAAAATGTTTCAATAAAATATTATGAAATGAGAGATTCAAAGCAAAATACAGCAGTTCAGAGTCTAGATGAAAAGGTAGTATCTGGAGATATATGTGGTGTTTGTCATGTTTTATGTTTCCTGATGTTTGATGGGAAAATAAAAAAAAATTAATTATTCTTCAAGAGTTTGTTTTATTGCATGAGCTGGTGCAACTGTGACACCGTTCTGTTAGCAGAGAGGAAGACTTTGGGTGGGTAAATCAGTAGACCTGTGCATCAGGAACTGAATGAATTATGAACTTATCAAGTGATCTGGATCTGCCATTTGTTCATTTGAATTTGGATCTCAGTATCCAGTAAACTGACTTATTTGAAAAAAATTATTGATCAAAAATTAGATTAATAATTATTATGAGATTAATAGCTAGATCATAATAAATGTTATTATTTCCTATATTTACCTGAAAACATATAAATATTTATATATATTTATATATTATAATATTATATAATATAATTATATATATTATAATATTATATGACTTTTATATATAATTATATATACTAATTTGGTACAGTGTTCTCAGAATTTGCAATATATGCCCAAGTCAGTGACCCTGGAGGACTATCAAACAAGTACATCTTACTAAAATGTTGTGCTAATGTCTTTTGAGACATTTGAGAAACTGAAACAGCTTATGTAGGAGTTCTGCAGTGTGGGAAGCTTGTTAATACATATTTAAAACTTTACGTTACGTGAATATTGACTTGAATGGGTGAAGAGTCTCACACAGGAGCTGAGAACAGCAGCTGGGATGCTGTGCAGGAGCTGCTGACAAACAGAGTGAGATCTGTGCCATTAGACTGGCTCTGTGCATGCTATGACGAATCTTGCAAGGAGTCAGAGATTAATGAAACATTATTGTATATTTAACTCATAATTTAAGTGAATTAACAAGGTGATTTGAGAGAAGACAAACTTAGGTCTGTTAGTTATGTAATATATTAGTATTATAAACCTTCTCTTGTGGCTTGTGCTGATGAAGGAGCAGGGTATTTATATTTCTGTTATCTAAGTTAATAGTGGGAAAGAAAATCTTCATGCACTGAATGGTTGATAGTGAGAAATATCCATTCAGTACTCTGGCTACTGAGTTGAGTCCATGTCACTCCCTACTTTTGTGCCCTGTGTTGCAGCCTGTGTGTCCAGATAAGAGACTTAATTTTCTGAATTTCAACTTGACTAACTCCCTGGGTATATGGCCTGTTTGAAGTAAAAAACCTAAATTCCAATTTTGCATTGTATTTATCCATCTTTCAAAGACTCATTTTCAGATTTTTATTTCACTTCTTAATAGTGTCTCCCTACAACACCCCTCAATTTAAGAAGGTGTAGTGCACCAATAAATTTGCTACCCTTTGTTGAAAGCAATCTTTTCAAATCAATTGTTGTAGTGCTTTTCCCTCATCCCCTTTCTCACTTGCAAAGTGTTCATGATGCAATTATTTGAGATAAGTGAAGCTCTTCACTAAAGGGAGCATTTATTTCAAGTCCCATCCTGTAAATAACATGGTGCATTAACAACTTAAAATCTGTCATAGCGTTCTTCAATTCGTAGGTACGTATTTACCATACTGTTTTCCGTCACCATATAAGATTTCTTGAACCGTTTCATGTATTCTACACAGGAGATGAGTGATGAGAGCTTGAAAGAGGAAAGAGAGGCAAATGCCTTTGGGAATACCGAATTAGTAAAAAAAAAAAAAAATTAAAGATTTCAAGATTACACCACTTGAGTGCACCTAGTTCTTAGCCAAAATACACTTTTTTTATTTGAAGAGGAATTGCACAGACCAGCTATTGGTTTGTCTCAGCACCTCTTCTGCTTAAATGAAATATATTCCCTGTATGCACCCTGCTGCTGGCAACATAGATATCAGTGGCTCTACCATACTCAATGCTGAATCTCCTCGGGCTTCTTCTTTTGTGTTTCGACTGAGGTTAGTGGGATATTTTTGTTGTTTGGCACTTTTAAAAAGCAAATCATCATTATTTTAGAGAGAACTACCTCCTTGCAGTAAGAAAATTACTGTACACAGGTCTGTGCCATTGAGGTCTCTTGAGACAGAATTTCATATGGCTTCTATTATGTGGCAAACAAGTCTCATTTATTTCAGATTAATCAACTAATTAGCCATCTTCTCAAGTCATGTTTTGTTAGAAGCAATCCAAGTTTGTTACCAGAGTGAGATATTCCCCCATTAATTCAATGTTCCCCTATCTGAAATTCAGCAGGATTTTGAGTCATATTCATTCTTAAATGAATTCCTGGGTAGGAACTTTAGAAAGGAAAATATTTTTTCCAGAGAAAATTAGAATGAAAAGGACAATGAACAAAGTTTCTCATAAACTTTACTTCAATGGAATATTAGAAACAAGGTGAGGTATCAATATTGTGTTCTGCCCCTTAGCTATAGTGTAGCACTGTCCTTGTAGATATTTTTTTACCGTTCAGTAACTGCAAGGCCATTTGGCTTTCAAACTAATGACAGATAAACTTCTGCACACTTTCAGCAGGACAAGTGTGCTCCAATGCTAAATCAGCACTTAAAGGTTAAAACCATTAACTATCACACCAATCTTTCCCTTCAGAACTGCAGTTGGCAATAAGAGTAAAATTATTGAGAAACTGGTCATGTTTCTGAGAACTCCAACTTCTGGTCTCTTATTTTCTGCTGTTTCAACAGCAGATGTTGCAGTGTTTGCCATTATTAGCAGAGTCAGTCTTAGATGTCTTGGTTTAGATTTGATCATACAAATAAAAGTAGGGCTTTAAATCAAAATATTGCTTTAAGTAGATAAGAAGCAAAAAAAAAAAGCTCTATCTGCTCTCTGGTTACAAAGGTTTAAATCTTCTTTTAAAGTATGAGAAGTTATTAGTTGTTCTTAGCACTGCAGAATATTCTTCTGTGGAAAGGGTACAGATATACATGGGTATTTTAAAACTGATTTCAGTGGGATGTCAAACGATGTTTTACTGTTGAGTCAGACAGAAAAATATTGACATAGTGAAAATGCCCTTTGCAATGCAAGGACTCCTTTTACTAATACTTCATTCTTTATGGAAACTGCATTGCAAGGTCATGAGTTTAAAAAGGAAAATAGAGTAAGATATTACCTTGTTGTAGTTGTATTGTAATCATAGAGTAAAGTGCATTTTATAGTGATTTTTTTCTATCTCACATTGCTACATTTGAGTGAAAGGTAACTATGAAGATACTGAAATATAAAGTTTTTGTAGCAGTGAAACTCAAAGATACATGGAGAACTCCAAAATTTTATTTGTTCAGGGTGATTATAAAGCTAAACCTAAAATTATGATGGGAGTTTTTCTGCTTGAGGTGATTTCTTCTGTAAAGTTTTTTTTTTACATTAATTTCTACTTCTTTTGGCATATAGTCAAGACTAAAGAGAATACTTCCAACTTAGCTAACAATTCTACTGGTCAGCTTATGGAAAAAGGATTCAGCCCTAGTCAGACTTGACAGAATGAAATTGGAACCAAGAGCTCAATCCCTGAAATTCTTGTAGGTTAAGATGGTCTAAGTAACCTGACAGTTTCAATCTTCACACTGCATTCAATATATTAAAATAAATGAATAAAAATCATGACCATTTTTTCTGTAAGATAAAACTGTATTTTTCTCAGATCCCAAATTCCAAGAAAATTAAATTAACAGTTCTCACGTTCAGAATAATACTGAATAATCTTTACCTTCTTACCTTTTGTGTAGGTCAGCTTATATACAAAAAGATGTCCAGTGCAAATAGGCTTTTTTTTCCCTTTTTTTTTAATTCCCTGGACCAGTTGGATTAGTGGATAGGTAATAAGTATCCCACAAGTGATGGAACTAGAATTGTCATCATAAAATGATTTTGGTAGTGCATTTGTTTTCTATTGGATCTTGTGCCAATAAGATGGAAAAAATGCACTTCTATCGCAGGGTGTTTTCTTTTCCAGTGTGCATTTTAAAGCCCAACATCAGCATTGTCTGGGAATGGTGGGATTTTGAAATAGACCAGGAGTTGGTAGTTTTGAGAGTCAGTTTGAATTCAGCTAAATGTTAAAACTCCATAATATGTTTGGGTCATAACATTCATGGAAGTTAAGGTGCTAGAAGCAAAAGTCTTTGTAGCTGCTGACATAAGTGCATTTTCATTGAGGACTAATTATTCCAAAATTTATCTGCTTAATTCCATTTTATTCTCTGAATAATAAGAAGCACTGTATGCAAAATGCAAATAGTCCTTGCATGCTATGTCCAAGTTGTTATATTTTCAAATACATACTACTTCTGTAGTCAGAAGAAACCATTAAAAAATGTTCTATCCTTAGGTCATCCCTCTTCTATCATCCTATTCTAAGATCAGATTAGTAGCTTGTGAACTTGAATTAACTGATTTGAGTTCAGATAACCTGGTTTGAACTGGCTGCATTTGTACTCTCACCATGAATCAGATTTTAACACATGAAAAAGGATTTTATAAGATGACTTTGCAATGCTGAAATTGCTGGAAGATAATTTTTAGTTATTAAATTTGGAAAATTAACAAGCAAACAAATCAACTATGTAAGTGTGAACCTTGCCCTTTGTATCTCTTCCTTTCTTTGGAAAATGATGTAAGACATAGGAATCACATTTAAGCTTCGAAAATGTAGCTTAGGAAGGAAAAAATGGAGTCGGATCTCTGGGGAAATGCAAACTGTGAGGGTAGATAGCATGTGCTGTTGCAGAGCAACTGGATTTTAAGCCTGAATGCTTGAGAGTTGTCTATTTACAGTAGCATAAAAGGCTACCAGATGTCCTGTTTTTTTTTCCTTAAAATCATCCATGCATTTCTTTCTTTCTCTTTGCTGCTGTATTTTTTTTAATTTTAGTTGGAATTTTTTCCCTTTCTGCCATATATCCTAATATCATATCTTCTTCACCCTTTCCCTGCCTTACAGTATTTTCTGTCAGAAAACAATGACATGGTAAATCTTGGGTGGATATTTCTTCCAGAAATACGTTTTACTTTCTGGTCTAGAAATTAATATCATGCCATGTTCAAATAGAAGAGTTTCCTAAGTTGATCTTTGTTTGCTACTGAGAGAAACTGTAGAAACAGACCTCTCTCAGGACGACTGATATGCCATGCTCTTTCTTTAGCTGTGCCTCATAGCATGCATTCTCTGCAAATTAATTTCCCAATGCAAACAGAGTTTTGAGTGTGGCAATGTAAATGAGCATAATTTTCTATGTACAGTAGCAAAAAGGATGTACTCCCCTGCAGTATTTTTCTGAGGATGAGGAGAGTGAGTACTTGCTAACTGTAGTTGTGGCCTGGCTTGATGAATCAGAATTTGAGAATAGTGTTTAATGAGCTCTTGTGGCTTAGCTCTTTCCCTTTACTACTGAAGACTTATAAAATAGCACTACTAATAAAGTAAATGAAAATAGAATATTGCATTTCTTCCTCTGCTTTGTTTCATAGGCTTTCTGATACTGTTTTTCTTTTCTGGAATAATGGTGCTTCTTCTGATCGACTGCATAGAAAGGGGTATAAATCCACAGTTTAATAGGTTTTTTTTACCAAAATATGTGGTAGACCCTGCCAAATATCCTTTCGGTATTTTCTCAACTATTGGATATTGTTGCATTTTTATGAGCACCTCTTTAAAAAATTTGGTTCTCTTAGTAAAAAAACACATCTTGGTATTAAGAGATCATTTTTCCTGGTATAAGTGTTCACACTGTATTAAAAAACTGCAAAGACAACACATTTTGATATTCTTTTATTCTTGCTACAATATTTATGAAAATTAATTTAAACAACTTATAATAATGTAATGAAATAATTTAATTTCTCATAAAATAGATCTTTTTCTAACCAGTCATTAACTGTGATCTCCTTCTCCATATATTTCCTCTGATTAATATTTATGAATAATTTTATACAGGTGTTCAAGATCCAGGAAGGGAGGGTACAAGCAGAAGGAGAGAAGGGAATAACTACAATAAAGGTTTTTGGAAGGGGATATATGACAAATTTAATGGCCTAGCACTGTGGGAAGAACCACTGAAAACCTTCCATAAGAAAAATACTTTCTGATTCTGAGGAAATGTTTTGATGGGAACATATTGATTTTTTCTCTGCTCTCGGGAGACACTGACCAGCCTGCTTGTTTGTCAGTTTTCATGCCATGCTGCTCCCTTGTGCTGTCAGGGGAGCAGGAGGGTCCTGCCAATGCTCTCTGTTTCTGTTTGAACCTAACTACACAGTGATCCAGTTCCTGACTTCTAGGTAGCTTTCTCTTCAGCCTGCTCAGTTTCCCAAAGAAATGTCTATTTAATGAGTTGGAGAGTCCTTAGCAGTTATGACCATCATTCAGTCACCCCATAAATAACGTGTGCCCCATTATATCTAGTCTTACTATAAAACTAGAAGTTAACTGAGTGTCATATCACTGATGGGCTTGTATAAGTATTTCTAGAGTTTTATGACATGAAAAACGTATGCACCGAGATTCATAAACTCAGAGGTGATTAATGCCTCCTTTTCTCACCAGATTGTCCAGAAGGAATCTATCTGCCCCATAAATGCCCCAAAAAGCTAACTCATAATCGAGGCCAGTTACCGAGGCAGTTATCACTTCAAAAACATTTCTGCATGTCACCACTATTTTGTCAGGTGGCCTTACACAAGCAGGGGTCTCATGAGTTGATATCCTATCTCATTGATTGAGAGTGTTCTGGTTTATAGGAAGTGTGGAAGAATATATGCACATTAAGTACAATTCCAACAAAGATTCTTCAAGTTAGATGTTGCAATCTAGGAAGCAGCTCCAGAATGGATGTAGGCTTTCTGATGAATGAGACTTCAGATCTAAGAAACACAGAATCCCTCTCCTTAGCTCATAGCTAAATGAAGCACAGAAAAAATTTTAGAAATGAGCCCCAAAGTGGCTAATGATGTGTGTTCTTTCTTGACTACTTAACGTCCAGTTTTTCAAATAATGGAAGGGTTTTTTTTATTTTATGTGTTAGAGACTAAAACACCTTTGTGATTTTATTCTGCATCTTCTCTGATATGATAGCAATTGCTAGAAATTTGTAAGATAAAACAAAATTCTTCTCCTGAGAAAATAATGAGAAGCACGGGCCCACCCTTGGTGCAGTGAAGATCTCTTGTGCTTTCAGTGTGTAGCTGAAAGGAGATCCTGTGTCCTCTCGTGCACTTCCCAGAGTAGCTGAAGAGAGCAGGTAGCTGAGAAAGCCTCCTTGGTGTTTCTTCTGCAGATTGATCTAAACCAGCTCTGTGAGTGTCTCCCCATGGGTTCTGTGCTCCACCTGCCCACAGAGATGGGCACTCATTGCAGCTTGGCAATGACCTTGCTGCCATGGGGGGCCCCAGGGGGAACCTATGACAAAGACTCAAGCTGTCTCTGAGCTGTGGTGCTGGGGATTAAGGAATTCATCTCCACAGGCTTCTGGTCCTGAGCCCTTCATCCTCCCTAATGATCCACAGCCTGCTCACTTACTCCTACAGTCTCATCCTGAGTATTTTGCCCTGTTGAGCAGGAGCTGCTGACGTGGTTCTGTCTTCCGCTGCCTCTCTTTTGTTCTTCATTTACTGGGACTCCCTGCCTCTTCTTCATCCATTTTTTTCCAGGTGAGGGGTGAGTTTTTGACAAACAGCAGCAATTATCTCTAATCAGGTCCTTTTAGGTGTTCCACAAGGAGGTTTTAATGTTTACTATCAAATTGACTAATGTGGTATGTTTTGCATGACATGGAATTTTTATTTAGCAGAGTCATACAGCAATGCACACCATACTATAGCAATTTCAATAAATAATTTAATGATGATAGGAATGTGATTCCTATTATCAATCTCTACGTCCTGATGCTGGATATCTCCAGTCACAGGCAAGGAATATCTGGTTGAAGTCTACACAATTTCGGTTTTTTTTCAAAGATTGTTTTATTAGTTGTCCAGTTTTATATTTTATGCTGGACTGAGCCATATACACACTTTCACCTGCACATACCAGGTTGGTCACACACCAGAATGTCCTTGCTCTCTACTCATTATTTCAGGAGAGGTTGTTTACAGAAACTGAGGACTCATTGGAGAATTCAAATATCCTAAAAGAGAGGTGACCCTCCAGTTCTCCCTGTTTTTTGAGACGAGTTCACCCTCCTTTATAATTGGTGGCTATTCTTGACATTCTTCCTTTTGCCCATAAAAAAGATTTTGAGCCTATCACTCAGTAAAAGCAATAACTTTTAGGTAGTAGTGTAAGTATTTAAGTGTTTTGTTTGTGTTTATCTTCTACCCAGTCCCACCCATAAAAGAAAAAAAAGTTCATTCGCTTGTTATAGATTTGGCAGATCTTTAATAAATGGCAGTGAAAAATACATTCTTCCTTTCTCTTTCTCTTCTTCTTTATGTGTCTTGGACATTTTTTCCATTTTATGTTTGGATTATGTGTGCAATATTCAATGTGCACTTTTTACTGTTGCAGCAGTTATAGTCAGTGAAGTAGTGAAGACTTCATGCATTATAAATGACTCTTACTTCCAAGAATCTTAGGTGAATAACAGTATTATTGGAGAAAATTTAAGTCAGAAATGTGTTTTAATAAATGAACGTAAGTCTTGTATCTGCCAAAAATGTGAAATACTATCTAAATACCAGCTAAAATAACCTAATATTAAGAAATCAGTCTACAAGAAAGTTTGCTAAAACTAAGATGCACTTACTAGAGGGAAGATATTTTACAGCTGCTATTTTTCTATTACTCTTGGCAGTGTTGGCAGTGCAGTTGAAATGACTGTAATTAGCATAGTTATATAATTGTTACTCCTGTGTGTCTCAGTATGAGATGAGACTGCTCACTGCCCTGGAAGTATACAGTACCCACAGATCCAGTGCAAGGCCCATTCTCACACATATTCTCTCATACTAATAGCTCTTTTGAGACATATATGACAGAGCTCACTGAGTTTAGGGTTGTTTGTGTTTGTTTTAGTCAAATTCTAGCCATGAAAAATCAGTAATTAGATGTAGGTTACTACTGTGATTTTTAGCTGCACAGTTTGTGCAGAATTAAAAAATGTACAAGTTGTGATGGACTGTTGATTGTGTGGGATCATGAGAAGGGGGAAGTGTTTGAATGAATCTGTGGCTCAAATGATGAGACATAATAGGTGTCACTTATTATTAGTGCTTTCTGAGTAAAATTGCAAACAATAATATACCAACATGAAAACAAAGACACAGAGTTACTAAATGATTTCTTCCCCACTGAATATTTGTAGGAAAAGCTATAATCAAAGCTGGAAATTTTTTTTATTTATTAGTCTTAGAAAATTTAGTTATGAGTTTGAAAGAAGCAGAACAGAACTAAAACATTAAAAAGAAAAGATACTTATAGGGAAATTAGAAAAATCTCAAAACCATATATATTATGCATGTAGGACAGTTACTAGGGAACTAAGTAGACTGAAATGAATGAATGAAAGCTTTTCTGGATTATGTTACTGCTGGTCTGATCCCATATTTAATGCTTTCATTAATTTTTAATATTTTCTATGGGAGGACTTGCCTTAAGGCTTGTTCGCTCACTGAAGTGGAAACATGGTGTGTAAAATGACCTCTTGCCCATCGCTGGTTGCAGGAACAACAGCATTTTGAAATTATGCCTCTGGGGAAGTTCTAATGTTTTTTTCAGAGAATTTGTAGAAGCAACTTGTACTCTGCTTCTTGGCCTGACCATCCTCAGGTGGTATCACCCACTTCATTTTAAACTGTCTTGCTAGAAGCCCACACATGTAATTTACTCAGTTTTTGTTCTATTACCCAGTTTATCTGGGAGATTTTGCAGAAGGCTAAACTGGGTGAATTTTTGCGTGTTATACCGTGTGTTTGTATAGCGGAGAAATGACTCACATCTCTCAGTTGCACCGGAGAAATGACTCACATCTCTCAGTTGCACCAGCTGTTAGCTGGCTGTAAAAGCTCAAATGGATCTTGCTGCACTGGAATCTTAACATGTGCAAATTCATGAATGCAATTGCCAACAGAGTGCTGTGCAATAATGGCAGCACAGGCAGCTTGTTCCAAAATTCCCTCTTGACTGTAGCCTTCCTTCTAACACAGAGCTGCCTTTTAAGCTTCTCCCATTCTTGGGCATCTTTGAAGTTGGTCAAATACTGCTTGTGAACTGCCCTCTTTGAGCATTTTGCAGCTTCCTGCTGGTTGAGGTCTCGAACTCTTGGTGCATTTTCATTGTCGTTATCATAAAATAACTGGCAGACCCCAGATGGAACTATGCATGTCTGCTTGGTGCTTGAAGCATAACCCTGTGTAAACAGTCTGACTGCATGCACATTTTAATGTTTACATTGTTTTTGGAAGAGAGGCAAGTTACCTCTGTGGAAGATAGAATACCATGATAATCTAACTACAGCTGAATTTATTGAAGTTTCTGAAGTCAGAATAGTCTGATTGACATTTTCACAAATCACATCTCAGAATTTTTTTCATTTTTATATTTAAAACATTGTAACAGTCTAAACATTGAAAAAAGGATAACAAAAACTTTTGTTTGTTTGATTAATTAAATGTTGGATGTAATATTTATTTTGAATGTTCATTTTTAAACTGTGGTACCGATGATTCTGGTTTTTATTGGGAGTAATAAAATTCTCTACAGTTTTGCAAGTGTGTCTTCAGCAGCATTAATGAAAACTATACTGGAAACCAAGGTCTATCTCCTTTTTATATACATGCATTTTATTTTTGGTGAGGAAATTGCTACAGATGTACAAGAAAAAGGACCATCAATAAAACCATTTGGAAAGAGTAAGTGCAAAGATTAATTTTTAATTCTTAATTACATGCAAATTTGAACAACTTTTTCTGAAAAGTGTAGCTGTGTATGCCAACTCAAGTATTATTCCCATTCAGAACGACCATTTATACTGTTATTATTTTATAGGCAAAATAACTGTAAGCAAAAGGTGGTGGCTGGTTTGTTTGGAAAAAGAGGTTTTGAGTTACCTGTATTTATAACACAGATCTCAATACAAAACTAGACCCTGACATTAGTATCTTTTAGAGCTTTACTATTTTTTTACTTTCTTCCCTTCCCCTCACCCCCAGCCCAGCTCAATTTGGAACTTTTATGATCTTAAAATTATTATTATCCACGATTGTATTTTTTTAAATATTTTCTGAATGTCTGTACAATCCTATATCAAGTGATCACATAGGATTTTACTTGAATGAATCCTAAGTTTTATATGTAATTTTAACGACCATTATTTAATTTTTTTGTTGAGATAAAAAATACTGAAACCCTAATTTATAGCATTTAATCTCATTTTTATAGCAATAATTTTTAAAAATCCACCATGAAATAAAACTATGCAAAATAGGTAGTTAATTTGCTTTTGCAGATTCATTTTGATAAACTATTTTCAAGCCAGAATCCCTTTCTGTACTAGATAGATATAGCAGTAATTTATTGCAGGATGTGTTAATGAAAAGAAATGTAAAAGACCTTCTCACAATGTCTTTTTCAACCTTGGAATAAGTTAAATAAAATCCCTTAGTTGATCATAAACCATAAACTTGTCTAGCTTTGGTGATATATGTTCTGTCAATGAGTCAGACTCCTCAGCAATGAAATAATTACCCTGATCAATAAAGTCAATTAGGAATAAAAGACAGAGTGTAAGAGGAAGATGCTGGGTAGGACAGTGATTTGGTGTTGGCATTTCACTTGTTTGATCTTTTTTTTATACAAAACCTCAAAATACTAAAAGTAAAAACGCCAAGATTAGCTTCTGTTGAACAAATTTTATTTCTAATCTTTAATAAATAGTCACGGTCAGTCAAACCAGAAAGGTTGCACTCAGAAGACCTCCTGAAGTTTAATGGGACTTAATGTTCTGATTCTGAAATGCTGCAGCCAGCACTTACAGCCTTTGTAAGCTCCTCCCAAACTTGAAGTGCTGTGGTTTATCAGGTATGTCAGAGGTGAGAAACCTGTGCTAGAGGAGTCATATGGATTGGTGTGGAGATTTTTGCTCAATATCTGATCATTAGAATTAAGGAGCCTGGAAAAGAAAAAAATCTATTGAACAATTTGTACCCACTGTAACACCAGCACATGAAGAAGGAAGAACTACATCTCAGTTCACAGCAAGAGGGTTCACCAGGTGCAGGGTTGACATAATTGTATGTAAAGCTGGTGATTGTGTGGAAAAAGCTGTGCAGTTTAGTGGCAATAGGATATTTAAAGTTATTTGACCATTTACCAAGCAAATTAAATGCAAGTATCAAGGGCACAGTATCACCTTACTAGAGAGAATAAGAAATGCTCAGTTGGCTCCTCCTCCAGCCAACCAAAGAGAGCAAAAGGTGTGAAATTCCCAAGATAGCATAAGGTCAGGAATTCTTTCCCTAAAGAGCCATTTAAACTGACAGCTGAGAGACAAATAGGATTCGCTATGGGATCCAACTTGCAAAGGAATTTGCAATGAGTCAGTCATAAATTTGGGGATTTTATGGAAGGGGATTTTGGTGTGTGTAGTGTATTATGGCAGTCTTAGAGGAAAGAGAAAAGGTATGGAAAAGGAAGGATCCAGGTGGGTTGGGATTAACTGGCATGGGGAAAGAGTGGGACAAGGGCTAAATAGGTCTGGTCAATTTTGAACAGCTTGCTGCTTGGTAAACTAGTGTGACAGCTCTTGTGCTTGAGCTGCCATTTATCCTGTGTTCTCATTAAATCCTAATCCTATGTTCTGTGACGTTCTCAAGGGGAGCAGTGAAGAAGGAAGGGCTGATCTCTGCTTTCTGGTGATAAGCACCATGACACAAAGAAATGAAACAAAGTTGTGTCAGACTGGACATTAAGAAAACATTCTTCACTGAAAGGGTGGTTGGTCACTTGAACAGGCTTGCCAGGGAAGTGGTCATGGCACCAAAGTTGCCAGAATTCAAGGAGTGTCTGGATGGTGTTCTTAGTCATATGGTTTATTGTTAGGTGGTCCTGCAAGGAACAGGGACTTGTACCCAATGATCTGTATGTGTCCCTTCCAACTTGTGCTATTCTATAAATTTTTGACCCCAATTAACAACTAATTCAAATTAATTTAAGAAAAGAGCAAAGACTACCTTGCAAGTTAATCTTAAACGATTATAATAAGGAAGGATTTCAAAACTGGCTCTGATGACTTATTGTGAAAATGTTTTCATCATAAGCTACCCTTCTCAATTTAGAAATCTTCAGGTTTAGGCTCCCACTCTATCCTGCAGAGATACAGTCACACTTTCAGAGTGATCCATTCCATCCTAAAATTAATCTCCGTCTCGAGGTGTGTTTCTCTTTAACAGACAGTGGAGTCTGGATGACTGATATTAGGAAATTAATCTCATTTAACTAAAAGTAGATAAAATGAATCCCATCTAAATGACAACTTGAAGCTATTATAATTTAGGACAGGACAAGAAATGTTATCATTTCAGTGGAAAACAGGCTGGTTGTCCACAGCATAGAGAAAAAAATCTTAATGGGACATTGACATTAGATGAAGAATTTCAGTTTACAAGTGTGCAGTTGAAACAATCTTTTGATTGTCCTTGCTTTCTGTGCCTTGGAGCACTTTCTGTGCTTTACTGTGGAGCAGCATTTCTTCCTCATGGGGCTGAAGCAGAAGATGCAGTCAAATTTGTACTGCAGCCCAGACTAGCATTAGTCTAGAGTAAGTCCCCTGAATGCATATAAGTCTGGCTTCCCAGTCCTCAGCTTCAGCTGCTTTGTTTTACTAAGTGCCATTTGGTTTACTTTATAAATGTAGCCCAATAAAGATGCATTAATGCTAAATAATGTCTCTTCAACTCAGCCTGAGGACAGGGGGTGGCTACAAGTTGCAGAGATACAAAAAAGTCCACGTGGCTGCCTTCACTTTTTGCATAGCAGACATATTAATATCAAAAGTGACAAGACACAGTAACAGTACAAAAGGAAAATCCATCAAAACTTACTTCATCTGTCTCATACATTGCTCATGCCTAAGAAACAAGACATAGAAATGCTTCCATCTGCTCTTACCTCTTTTTTGTGCTAATAACAACTTTTCTATATGGCAAGAAAGCTTTAAGTTATTATGAATGAGCTGGTTTTTTTTTCAAAACAGATTTTAAAGACCTAAAATTTTCACTCTAGAACACTATACTTTGGCAGTTAATTTACTTCTCACATTGTTAAATATGGTTCAAGGTGGCAAATCTGTACTCTACTTAATATTTAATTCCAGTTTATAATATCTTCCTCATCAACATTCAGAAATTTTGGAAAAAGTATTAATTATTCATATTTCTGAATACAATAGAAAGGATTAGATGAAATGAAGTATACACATATTTTAAAGTGACTGTAAAAACCCCATATATTTAGAAACAGATGTTGTTTTTCTACATATTTACCCAAGTACTTGAGTATTGATTTTCTACATGTTAATATGTGCCTCAGGGTGACTCCCAGTGCACACACCCAGCCCAATCTCTCTCTGACTTCTGCTCCTAACCACATTTCAGAAGTTTTTTCAAGTGCAAGTTGCTAATACCCTGTAAGGAAGAAGTGAATGACATTGTTATGCAGCAGTTTTGGGTAAATGAAAATTTTTTCACTGCCAGTGGTGTGCAAGATGAAGCTGCTTGGCTGCAGTATCCATTTCCAAATTTTAGCAGTGCTGTCATAGAACGACTCTGGCTGTTCTATAGAATATATTTAATCATGACTGCATTCATCTCTATATTCTACCTTTTTTCTCATGTGTCTTATATTCTGTTAGAGGTAACTATGCCCATGGGGGTCTGGGCTTGGGGAATTCCTCCTGTGTCAATGACGCTGATGCAGTTCTGTCTCTCCAGGCTGTAATGAGTCTGAGCACATGTTCCCAGGAGGTGCAAACACCTCCTTCCCTGTCTAAACTGTACCTATGACCAGGTACACAGACTGAAACAGGCAGAGAACAGTGCCTTTATGTGCACCCTGATAAACATGGGACTCACATAAACATACATCCATGTTAGATGACTTTGTTGGAGGAGCTTTCCAATTCCATCTGAGCAAGACTGGAGTTTGCCAGCTGAAACATGCACACACATACACATCATGAGTCTCAGGTAGCTGGTGTTGGGCTCAGCTGAACAAGTGGCTGGCACCAATGCCTTGATATCCTGGAGCTGCTCTCCCCTAGACCCTCAAATCCCTCAGAACCATGATCCAGCTTTTGAAAGCATTTTGGTGGCACTCAAAACTCTCACTGTATTTCTCTGCTGTCCAGCTGAGCATTAACTAGTGTTCACACAGACATACAGAGAGGAAAGAGTATAGTGCCACTGTACGAGGACACTGTCAGCCTTCTTTTCTCTAGGCTGAGCAAGACAAGAGACCTCAGACACTTCTCCTAAGTCTTTTTCTTCGGAATTTTCTCCACCTTGTCTCACTTGATGTCCTTTTTGTCTCTCTTTGTTCTTTTCATATTGATGTACCCAAAACTGCAGATATCCTGCATGGGTTTGGGAGTGGATTTAAGGTCCAGCTGCAATTCCTTGCATCACAAACAGACCTTGCTGAATAGTGAAGATGTTTCCTAGTCTTCAATTTTCACCCTAACTCCAGAACTACTGTTGCTGTAAGGGTTTCTTGCATGTTGCTGAAATCAGCCTCTTCAGAAAAGTGCACTGTATTACATTAATTTTCTTCCATGGCAGCTTTGTCTGGTTTGGAATGTGATTGTTTAGTGAGGCAATTAGAAGTGCATTTCCCACATATGCTCATATACTGTATTTTATTCACACTGTGCTTCTCTGGAAACAATATATAGCCACATTAAATACAACCTATCTTAAAAGATGGATTATCTCAAAGGTAGAACCTCTTTTCTGTTACTCAATGATACACCACCTGTCCTCCTGTGTTATCTGCAGCTCTTAAATGCAAAACTAGTACTACTGTCCACAGAAAAACGAAAAAAGGAAAACTATGACTTCACAAAATGCAGAGGAATGTTGTGGGAGTGACTATTAGATGACTTCCATGATAGGAGAAAAGTCACATATTTATTATTTGTCTGTGTAGTTAGGCAGGGAACTATTGTGGGACTGCAATGTTCCAGTTGTATGGGTGACTGTATAGGAGGAGGAAGGCTGTGCAAAAAAAATAGCTAGGAAATCTAAACCACTTGTAGAATCCATTATTTACAAATCACATAACTTGAAGGGACATCCCAGAGGAATTGGTACACTCAGCACACATGATAGCAGTTATATTTTAAAAATTAGTTTATTTAGTGATTACAGCTTTAATAAGGTTTTACATTATAAATGCACATTAATATATCTTTGAATATTTCATCTACCTCCTTCCTTTCTTTTTTTAAAAAAAAAGTTTATTAACCATTTGGACCTTTATTTTCCTCCTCATGTTGTAGCATTTCTGAGAATTCCTCACTTCAGAAGTCTAATAGTGATGCTGGTTACTTTCCTTCCAGAGACACAACACACATAACATGCAAAATACAAGCACTTTTCTGAACTATATGCAATCTCAGCAAAATGACTAGACTTTTCATCTGTGTTCAAAATGACCTAATTAAACGTGTTAGCAGTCACAGGGGATTTGAATGGCTAGTAAAACAGTTTTATGCTTGCTTTCAGTAATTTTGCAGAATAATTATTTGTCTGATCAGTAGAATGGACCCATGGAGGGAAAGTAAATGTCAAGTGTTCTACTTTTCCCATATATTTCTGTAATCAAAGTATGATGCATTTTAAAAAACATCTTTGGATCTATCACAATAAGCAGGCAGATGGCAGCTGGTCCATGTTAACTTGAGAGGGGAGCAGCAGAGGTCAGATTTCAATGACTAAAATCTTCCTTCCTTAGTAGAAAGGGAAAAAAGAAAGGAAGGAAGGAAGGAAGGAAGGAAGGAAGGAAGGAAGGAAGGAAGGAAGGAAGGAAGGAAGGAAGGAAGGAAGGAAGGAAGGAAGGAAGGACAAGCTAGCTATTATTTTAAAACAGGCTTTTGTAGTGATGCTAATCCTTGTTAAACTGGCAATGACAAATAAATAAAAATTAAAAATGGCAAGATACTTGTACTATGGAAACCATGACATGCAAATTAACTTTGTCATTGTTCCTGCTAGATTTTCTAAAGAATTGTATAGCAGAGTGGAGTGTTTGATTACAGTTTCGAATAAAAGTTTAGAAAAACAGTTCAAATAGAAGTTCATTAAGGGCATGTTCATAAAAGACATCATTTTGTGCCATAGAAAGAGAAACAGGTATGCACTTCTTTTTGTTCTTTCACTAGTGATATTTTTCTCTTGAGCAATAGGAGAGATCTATTTTTCTTTCCTGAATAACTTCTGAGTTTTTACTATGTATTGTTGTACAATGCTTTTACAGACATGGTTGTCTTTCCTAGGGAGCTTAGTCAGAGTAGTTGAACCTGAACTGGGGTAATCTATGGACTTGTACAGTTCAGCTACAATTACTGCTGATGCAGAGTGTATGACTTGTTGGTTTACTAATGATGCCAAATCTCTCATTCATAGCAGTTGTACTCTGTATCATTCATTAATGATACAGGGGCTTTTTACATTGGTCAAATGTAACAATGTGCTAAATTACACATGTATATGTGAGTGCGTGAGTATCTGACAAACTCCTTTCCACTCCAAAAGACTCTTAGTCTTTGCTTTATTGATAGTTCTGCATTTACATTACATTTAGTAATTGTTAAGATGATTTCAGGACTGAGATGCACAGATGTACTTCTTTTTTGAAGTGACGAGGTGGGACATATAATTGGTTTGGGTTCTATCTCATTTTTTTCCAATGGTGTATTTAAGTAACAAACTTGTCTTGTTATATAGTGCAATACAGCAATAACCTGGAATTTTCTCTATGACTGATATGAGGTAGCTATTAAAAGTATAACAGTGATAAAAAAAACCATTTTTCCCCAGACTTCTTTGTAATCTTTGTACCAGCTAATATTTTCTCTCCTTGGCTTGCTGGAGTTCCCAATGCTCCAATCTTCCACAAATGGAACCAGACATCCCACTGCCACTCAGTTTGATGGGAGAACAAAGTGATCTACTCATGACAGCAGTCATCCCTGGAAAAATTAAGCAAGCAGACATGGCTCCTTGGCTGGTACAACCTCGCAATTTCATCTCTTGTCAAGAGCTTACTGCACTGTGTCAGCTTTAGATTCAGACCTTAATAAGGTACAGAAACAGATATTCTCTCTACAGTTGCTGTCATTTCATTCCTGAAATGGCAGCAAATGTCCTGAATTTCATGTCCTTACTGAGGGGATTGCATGTTAAGAAAGCTACTGAAGTTTCATAAAATGAGCACCTTGGTTTTGTCAGTTGCCCACAAGTGTAATTCATGTAGGCTTTTTCATCTTTCATTCTAAATGTGGAAAGGTCACTGAAATTAACTATTTTGATGTGAAATGCTGCTTTTTAATCTATCAACATCTAGGGAAGGCTGAATGCCACTTTTTGTATTTCACAAGGCACAACAAAACTGTCATATCTTATGCAGTAACACTCCTTTCCTTGCTTTTTACAAAAATGATCAGAATATCTTGGAAGGAGTTTAGTGGTTTTCATTCTGCTTTTCTTTTTTCTGGTCTTTTAAAATATCATGTAATTTGACATACTGTTGAATCTCTTTCATGCAGAGGTTTAGGAACTCATTGTCCTTGAAAAATCATGCCCTATGTAGGCCATGCATGTGTACTGCTTTGACTTTGGTGACTCTGGATGGGAAACAGTGAATAAAAACTTCAACTTGCTGTTACATGAATGATTCATCCACTTGAAATGTGGGAGCCTTCTTTCACAAGGCAGGAAGGAGTCAAGGAAAGATGGCAGGCAATAAAGCTAGAGACAATACTCTGATTCTCTTAATTCAGAGGGATAAACCTGCACCTTATGAAGGGTTGATGAGGCGGGGGATGGACGTTAGGAGAAATAGATAATGATGTAGACATCTTTTGAAGAACTTTGCAAAAGAAGAGCTGCACTATTTCTGTGCACTTACTGTGCACTTGGAAGTTATAGCAAGACACATTTTCTGACTCCAGAAAACTAAATGGTTGCGTCTGTGGATGTTCCTTTTAGGATGCTAAAAGGTAAATTTTCAGATGTATTCTAATGTATTCTATTCTAGTTATCTCTGAAACTAACACTATAAATTTTACAATAGGGATTTTTTTAGAGGATAGGTGAAGACTTTCTGTCTTATGAGTTGGATGCGGTCAGTGACTTTCTGTATTTGTCTTTTAGGAAAATGATTTTGCATGAGTAGGTAGAAGCCTGTTGTTTTTGTGAGTGAAAACTTTAAGATAAACCTGCAAATGGTATGTGAGAGGACTGTATAATATATAAATAGTGAAAGGATACTTGTCCCATTTGAGATTGTAATTTCCCAAGAATTTAATAGAAACACTAGAAAAATACAGTGCATATGCATAATCATACATCACTGTGTATCCAGAAAGGCTTACTTAAAAAAACCTTTTTTTTCCTCAAAAATGTACCTAGTTTCTAGTAATTCTAACAATCTGTAGAACTCAAAAGCTTTGTGCATGTATCTGACTGGAAATTACTTCATTTGTTATATTTGATGTCAAAAAAGGTTTTACCAGGGATGAGTTTCTGTTAACTTCTTCCATCTTTGAAGTAAATTCACAGACATCTTCTTGTTAGATGAATCTCCTTATACAGTGTTTGCAAGAAAAGAAAAGAAAAGAAAAGAAAAGAAAAGAAAAGAAAAGAAAAGAAAAGAAAAGAAAAGGGTAGACAACTCTTTGATTTGTAAATGCAGTTTTGCAAATCATCGTGGGTTTCCTTCACATATACATACATTCAGAAACTTGCATATAATGAAAAGGTATTTCTTAAAGATGCATAGTCATTCTCAATTTTTGTTCCTCTACTGACAAACAATGATTTATTATTCTCCCAGACCTGTTTTTAACTCTTTTTTTTTCCACTTGACTAATAGGCTTGTAGTAATATAAATATTGCAAGACTGCTTCATAACTACCAAGCTTTTGAACAAACAGATTTTGACAAGAGCTTTTTAATTGCCCATTGTACTCAAATTTTATTCTAGTGGTTTCCAAGGAAGTTTTTACATGAAAACCTTTGTCTCTCTGCTCAGAGTGAGTACAAAACTGGGCAAAGCGTCCAAATATTCCAAAGTGGTGGAATACCAGAGGTCATGTTTTAATACCAGGGAATTGTGTAGATGCCCTTTGCACACGTTTTGACATGACTAGAGGCGTGGGGTTTTTTATTTGTTTATTTATTTGTTTTTATTTGTTTGTTTGTGCCATACTATTTTAAAATTTCTAGTAGCAGCTTAGGAGATAACTGTTTAATCTTGGTCTTTTCACTAAGGACTTCTTTTCCTAGTGTTGTAAAAGCCATTGGCATGTAAAGATACAGCCTGTGATATGAAGACAGGCATGTGTCCTAGTTTGGAGGACAGGTGTCTGCTGAGAAAGGCAGGAGCCTCTCTTTGAAATGGAGAATGTAAACCCCCTCCCTCCAAATTATTATAATTTTGAAATCAAGTGGCTCTCAGGCAAAGATATGGGAATTAGGAATGAATTTACTAGGGAAATTAAAATAGAAATACAGTATTATAAAGAAACAAACCCCAAACTGTGACAAAGTCAGAGTACAACCTGACACCCCGTCAGGCAGGGTGTTGGTAGCAGTCCCATTAAATGGTGGTTGCAGTCTTCTTGCAGTGACAGATGTGATTCAGTTGAAGCATTGCTCCTGCAGAAGGTGCAGTTTACCTCTGGAGGTCCAGTGGTGATGTGGAGAAATCCAGTTTCCCTCTGGAGTCCAGTGGAGAAAGGGCTACCTTAGTGTCCCAAAACCTCTGTTTTATCTTGGTAAGAAATGTTGGGCTCTTCCCCCTGGCTGGAGCAACTTCCAATGGGATGAGGTAATTTTATCAGTCCCACAGTGGGACTCAATGGGCCATTAGCAGAAGAACCCTGGAGGAAGGATGGATTGTGAAAAGATAAAGAACTGGTTTCAATGGATGGCCCATTAGCAGAATATCTCCCACGGAGATAAGGATCACTGCCCTCACCCTCAACAGATGGTGATAGAATAGATACCTTTTATCACACTCTGTATTGTAACCCAGGACAGCATTGGCAGAAGAAGGATATATTTTCACAGGAAATTGCTTTTCAGTAATAGTGCTGTAGTTCTTTAATAATTCAGACATGAACCATAGTCAATAGCATTATAATGTTTATATCTCAGTACATTGCAAAAACACTGACATTTAAAAGTAATCTCTTTTAGGAAAATATAAGGGACTATGTATGGCACAGTAGTTTCCCTGAAATGTGAGGAATATTAAGTACAATTTCACAGATGAGATTTAGTTCTTTGGTTACACGGATTATTCTATCTGAGACAGACAGTGTTAATGTAATTTCTGTTCTTTCCTTTTCATGTCCTCCGGTTTTTCTCTGCACTACACTGAAGAAAATATCCTTTCAATATTTTTTGGCTTTTCTGTCTTTGACATTTGTCTAGCAATTCTCGGTTTCATTTCTCTGAAATAAACTGATTTTAAGGAAAAAAAAAGAAAACAAACCATAAGAGAGCCCTCTGTCAAGAGAATGGTGGAACTGATATGATGGAGCAACCACCACCAGTGTTGTGGAGAGATAGCCAGGGTGATAATAGTTTAACACAGATTTGCTGTAACCAAAGTCCAGGCAACTGTGCCCTTGGGCAGGATTATCCATATAGTTTTAAATGGCTGGAAGGTAGCTTTCCAGAGATACTTCGTAAGCATTACTCTTGGTGTGAGGCCCTTTGCTCCCCAGTGGTGTCATCTGCTTCCTAAATGTCAGTGCAGTATTTGACTGCTGCCTGTACTTTGATTCTGTACAGCATTACTCTATAAAAGCTAAAGGTTAGTGTTCTGCTGGTGGAAAGTGTGGGAATGATTTGCAAGAGCAAAGCTGAAATCATAAAAGAAAAGAACTCAATAGATCAGGGCATGCCCTAAAACATACTGGTATAAAATTAATCAAAAAAACCATTCCAGCTCCTGCTCCCTCTGTCCAGCAACTTAAATGTTGGGAAAAATAGAGGAAACAATAAAGAAACCATTTCTGTTGGAGACAGATGGCATCTTAATTGTTTTGAAGACACAATTAAACATTCTTATGGCAACTCTTCCAACTCTTGTAGTTAAATTACTGAATATTAAGTTTGTGTAGATAGATAAAGATTTTGGGGTGTGTGTGAGTGTTTGTTTATTACAATGAATCCTTTAGGTTATTGCACAGGAAATGCTAGTCCTTTGTATCTGGTCAGCTACAATTTACAGAACTGAACAGAAAACTTTATTGCAAAAAATTGCTGAGGCAAACTGAAAACAGTTTTAACAGTAATTTTAGTGCATGCATTTCTGATTAGGGAACAAGTAACCATATGGAATAATAGCTGTAGGGATCTGGAAGAGAAATGGTGTAACGTATCTGAAGTTTTCTTTTAAGGTTTTCAGCTCATTTAAGCTGTATTTCCTTAAGGAGTTGGGAACTAGAGCAGGGATGTCTGGTATAGAACTGAGGGAAAGTTGCTGGAGGCCTCAGGGAAGAACAGTTGCTCCTTGTGAAAGGTAGTCAAGTATCAATATTGAGTATTCCAATTTCAATATTGGATGAATAGAAAGAAGTTGGCTTCCTTGCCTCTGGTCATCTGCGTCAGTAGCAGTTAAGATATTATACTAACTTGTATGAATATATCCATAAATACTAGCTTAAAAGCTTTCCTTAACAGCCATTTTTTGACTTCCAAATTACTGAAAGAAGAATAAAAGCAATCCTTTAACTACTCGAGTTTAGAGCAATTTAATTGGCACCTTCAAGCCCATGAGATATATTCCTTATATACTCTTGCAATTAAATACAAAAAGAGCTAAAATAGTGATGTGCTTTGAATTGCCCTGTTATCTTCTACTGATTTAATTTGTATGGAAATATTTATAGCATACAAAAGTGTTATATCACCTTTGATTCTGTAAATGTATAAATGAATGTGGACTGTTGGGAATTGGGATCACTAATACAAGAAGTTACATATAAACAATAATTTTTTATTCCAAGTTTTCTATTTTATGGAGGATTTAGGTGGCACTACTTTTCAGGTTGTGTGTGCAGATTGTCTGTCCAACTGAGTTTTCTTCCACCAAGTCCCCGCCACCCACATACTTTAATGAATACAGTAAATTCACGAATACAAGCCGCACTGAGTATAAGCCGCATCTCTGGGTGTTGGCAAATATTTCATTTTTTGTCCATAAATAAGCCGCACCTGAATATAAGCCGCTCTGTTGTTCACAGCAAGGACCCGCGAGCAACAAGGTTGCCAAATACTAACAGAACCGTGGCAGGGCGGGTTTTACTGGCTCGGCTCGGGCTGTGCAGGCTCGACCCGCTTGGGGCTGCCGATGGGGCCAGGTGGCCCAGCTCGGCGCTGCCGCTCGGCGGGGCCGCTCGGGGCCGGTCGCCGCTGCCACTGGGCTCGGTCACCACGGCCCGGCACGGCCCCATGGTGGCAGGCAGGGACAGAGGCCCCCTCACTCCCGCGGCGGCAGCGGCGGTGGCGGGTGGGGACGGAGCACCCCGCCACCTCCCTGAGCCGCGGCAATGGCGGCGCGGGGCCCCCGCCACCTCCCCGGGCCGCGGCAATGGTGGCATGGGGCCCCCCCGTCTCTCCCCCAGGCTGCGGCAGAGGAGGGAAGGAGGGAGTTCTCCCTCCTCTCCCCCCGCCCCCCGTGCTGCCTGCAGGGAGCCAGGCTCCACCTCCGGCGCAACAGAGTAACAATTTGTAACAATCACGAAATGCCAGCTTTGCAGCTGCTCGGCTCGGCACTCTGGCTGGTACTTCTGAGGTTGTAAATGTCAGAATATTATTCACATATTAGCCGCTCCTGAGTATTTGCCGCATTTCCGGTTTGGGAGGAAAATCTTAGTCAAATTGGTGCTGCTTGTATTCATGAAATTACTGTACTTTATAAGGCAAACCATTCTGTTTGTGACAGGCTATGTGTGCTGTGGTAATCTGTGCAAGCCAGTTCCATGCTTCTCTTCTTTTGCTCATTTACTATTCTGTCCCAGTGGCTGAAAAGAAACCTCCTCTATCACTGCAGCTTAAATGTAGCCAGTCACTTTGATGATCTGACTAATGCTCAGGTACAACAAACATGAAGATAAACGTCTTCTGCCAAGAGAATCTCCAGCAGCAGCTATTGTGCAGGGATGTGTGGGCTAAGCAGTAGCTGATCTTTCTGTTGCCCAGCGCTCTGCACCACCAGAATCATACTTGTGACAGCTAATGTGTGCCCTATGACTTCTAAGGCCATGTTAGCATCAAAGGCAAAACCATTTAGATTAACCAATATCTGATTACCACAGTCTTTCTGTATTTTAAGATGGTTTCCCCTTTCCCTCCCTTTTGAATTGCAGACTTCCTAGAAATATCTTTGCAGCAGAAACAGTACCAGTACCAGGCTGACAGCTAAAGATGAAATGTAGTGTTTGATTTCTCCCAACATCTGACATTCTGTGCAAATGCCAGTGTGTCTGAGTTAACTTCAGAATGTACATTCTCCTTCCCCCTTCCCCCATAGAATATGCGGGATGATATTTAAGAAAGAATAGTTCTGATATTAAATGAAGTACAGGTGATTAACAGCAAACAGAATGTCAAGAAAAGGTTATGAGTCAAAATGTTCTTCATTGTAATTCCAAATCTTTTCACTGAACTCCTCTGCCATACTCTAATAAAAACAGCCTATTGCATAAATCTTGGTTTCTGAAATTTTTTGTGCCAGTTCTCTCCTGAAAACAATAAAAGCATTTATTCTTGGTTTATCTCGAGCCTGCTATTAATAAATTAATAGCATTTTGCCCTAGATCTTGAACGTCAGCATCAGTCAGAACAATGGGTGTCAGCTTCAGTTTCTGTCACCAAGCTGCAAATCTCTACTAGAGTCATAGATTATCTTGGATTGGAAGGGACTCACAAGGAATTGTTGAATTCAGCTTGGGCCCCTGTACAGGACATCCCCAAGAGTCACACCATGTCCCTAAGAGCATTGTCCAAATTCTTCTTGAGCTCTGTCAGGCTTGGTGCTGTGACCACTTCCCTGGCAAGGCTGTTTGAGTTCCAAACCACCATCTTGGAGAAGACTATTTTCCTAATGCTCATAAGTTTCCCCTAACACAGCTTCATGCTGCTCTCTCGGGTCCTGTCACTGGTCACCACAGAGGAGAGATCACTGTCTGCCCCTCCTCATCACCTCCTGAAGAAGTTGCAGCTGCAATGAGGTTTCCCCTCAGCCTCCTCTTCTCCAGGCTGAACAAACCAAGTGCCCTCAGACACTTTTTGTGCAGCTTCCCCTAAAGGTCCTTCACCATCTTTGTTGCCCTCCTTTGGTTGCTTTCTAAGCCCACAATATAATTTTTATATTGTGGCCCCCAGAACTGCCTCAGCACTCGAGGTGAGGCTGCCCCAGCTCAGAGGAGAGCAGGACAATCCCTCCCTTGCCAAGCTGTGATGCTGTGCCTGATGCCCCCCAGGACAGGGTTGGCATTCCTGGTTGCCAGGGCACTGCTGACTCATGGTCAACTTGCCATCAACCATGACCCCAGGTCCCTTTCCATGGCACTGCTCTCCAGCTTCTTGTTCTGCAGTCTGTCCATATATCCAGTGCTGCCCCACGCCAATCCAGCACATTGTTAGACTTCTTTCTTATGGTTGGTGATTGCCTGTCTCTCTAATTTGTTGAGGTCTCTCTGCAGGGCTTCCCTTCCCTGCAAGGGAGTCAACAGCTCCTTGCAATAAGTATTGTTGGCCAACTTTACATTGTGACCAATTATTGTGTTTACCTTCAGGTGTTTTCCAATGACTTCCAGAATAATCTTCTCCACAATCTTACAAGGCACTGAAGTGAGACTGACACAGGCTTGTATTTTCCAGGGTCATCTTTCTTGCTTTTCTTGAAAACTGGGTCATTTACCAGCTTCCAGTCAACAGAGACCTGTCCATACTCCTAAGTCCATTGAAAAATTATGTGATCACCTGGAACAATCTTTCCAGTAGTTACAAAGGCAATATGTGGAATTTAAATGTTATTTTCTGAAGAGATTCTTTCTCAGATTTTCCTTTTGGTTTTGTTTGGTTTTTTTTCTCTTAAGCTTAGTTTTAGCTAACTGACATCATTTAGCTCCCATTGTCTTGCCATACAATCAACTTGATTCTTATGCAAGTATGAAGAAAATGGGGTGATCTCCTGGTGGGAGTGCTGGACAATGAGCGGGCAGGACCACCACTTTACACAGCAGCTACCTGCTAGATGGATTTAATCGTCCTGTGAGACAACACCTGCATGTAGAGCCTTTCTTCTGACCTTTTTTTGATGACAATAACTTTCAGCATTAATTTCCTTTGATTAATCCACAAATTATGCTTGTTTTTCCTCAATGTTTGGCTATTGCTGTACTCATAAGTTGTTAATTTAATGTGGATCAATAAACACAGTTATCTGAGTTAATACATGAAGATGTTTCCTCAAAAGTGGAATTTAAGAATTTACATATTCTGAAGTTAATCAGACTACTAAGCAGAAGAGTATCAGCATTTCTATTTCATTTTCTTCTCTAGCTAAATCAATGCAACTTGAGTTTTGTTTTAGAAATTAAAAAAATATCCTTTTAGCAGTGGTACTGTATCTTGTCTGTATCAATTTTAGGAATTCAAACTGATTACGCTAATATCCTGGCAGAAAAAAACAACAAACACATGAAACTATAGAGTAATACTATGGAAAATTTAATAAACCATATTTGGAGACTAAAAATTTAAAAAGAAAGCATTTCCTACTTATTGCCAGAAAAGAATAATAGATACAAAGATAGCACTAAGAGAGGGAATGTAATTACCTGATGATCCCATATTGAAACCTGTCATAGAGGGGAATTTGAATGAGTATCTCAACAGTTGACATGGAAATAATAGGATGCACAGGCTTAGAGATGGTAATGAACTCCTCTGTCATGTTCATAGACCTAAATTCCCATGTATTATGCTGCTGACATTAGAGCACAGGGTATTATTCTGTTTGCTGTTCTACCAATGGCGCTTTTACAGTATATTTGGAAGGGACTGCCAGGGAAGTGCTTGAGTCACCACCCCTGGAGGTATTTAAAAGAGATATTTAAGAGATGTGTAGATAAATTAGAGTCATAATTTAGTGTTATACTTGGCAGTTTTAGCTTTGTGGTTGGACTTGATCTTAGAAGTTCCTTCCAAACTAAATAATTTTATGATCTGTTTCAACTTTGTTGTCTCTGCTCTCAGAGCAGTGATTCTCTTCTATATTTGTATCACTTTTGACTTAAAAGGCAGAGATCTTTGTACATCTAGAAAGTAATCGCTGATTAAGAGGTTTAGGTATGGAATTGGATGCTCAGACTTCCAGAGGGTCCTATTGTTGAATAGGATGACTCTGGGAATATCATAACACCAAAAACTGTAGGCAGTTGTCCAGACCTTGATGTCTGCACACATTATATATGTGAACACATGCTGGTTTTATCCAACGGCTTCTACATCAGTTCAGAAAAACAACTTTCCAGAATCTCAGTAGAGAGACGTAAATACTTTTTTTCTTTATTAGATACAAAAAGACTTGCTAAAGCTTGACATAAGGTACTAGATTTTTGTTTTATCTCAGCACTTGTTCCAGCTTCCCAATTTTACCAGATATCTAGCTCACTTCTTGGCAAACAATAATTACCCAAGCAAAAATGCTATGAGCTACTACTCCAAAGAAAAAAAAAACCTTAAAAATACCCCTTAAATATCAGCTCCTAACTAACGACAAATCAGACATTTTTGTCTCTTGCCCTTTGTTGTTAAAATAATTAAAACATGTGTTTGCTTACTTAAATGTTTACTTTAAATTTTCTCTCAGTAATGAAGGTAGTGAAAGCAACTCTTCATTTTCTTCTACTTTGATCAAGTGTTAGACTTAATTGCTTGCTGATATGACATTGCAATTTAAAAGGAAGATGATAAATATGGCTTTGCCTGGTGTCTTCTGGGAAACACTCTAAAAAAATAAGCCTCGTATTTTGTGTTAAATGTTAACAATTAGTTTTTAATAGCAACTTTTGTGAACCCCTGTGATTAAAGTAGGGCTAGATAGACGCAATGCTACTAATAGAGAGCAGCTGGGCTTACTATAAATGTGGCTTTCTTCCTGTGGATTGGTTATAAACTTTGCCCTGTGGCTGGTTCTGCTCCAGTAAATGCAGATACTTCAGTTAGAAATTGAATTTTCATCTTCTCTTCAGATACCAGCTGAAGCACATGTATTCTGATGAGAGAAGGAACTTGTTTTGTTGCTGTATGTTGCACAAAACAGTTGGAGCTTTATGCAAAAGATAATGGTAAATTTTCCCAAGGGGAGAGAAGGAAGAAGAGGTATGGGAAAGGAGAGGAGATGCTCCTTTATGGTCGTCTGGCATTGCTTGGTTTGCTCAATGATGTAATTATTCTGTCTTGTACTATTTTCCAATATTGCAGGTGCACGATGTCTCGGAATCCTGTGACACATGTGCTGCAATATAACTTCATGTCCCCACTGCTTTGTTCAGCACTTGTTGGCTTTCAAACTTTTTACGGCAGCATATGGCTGTCTGATGTTAGCATTTCACTGTGGACAACATAATGAAGTTCCAACAGTCTAATGTTCCCCTAAGCCTTGTGCCAGCTAAGTGGTGGTGAACTTGTCTGGCAGATGTAGTGCTGCTTCAGAAGAGCTTGACAGGAATGTCTGGAATGTATACAAGGACCCTCTACACCTTCCCATCCCTAATTAAAATAGCAAAATCTTATGTTTTGCTCCAACTCTATTTAGGTTCTGACTCCTTTTGATTTTAGAATAGTATTATTTTTAGATATGTAGACTTTGATTGTTTTACTGTCCCTTCATGACGTCTCCATGGATTTCATTTCTATTACCTCAGTTGGTGAGGAATAGGATCACAAATGGAAATTTTGAAATTGTGGTCCAATGCCTTAATAATAAATAATTACCTTTTAATTTAGTTTTAGCCGTACGTTATTACAATTTTGTTTCTAGTTTTTGTGTGAAACGTTAAACTGTTTTTACTTTTTTTCTCTTCTGCTTTCAGCTTCCAGTATTTATAGTCTAAATATTTGACAAATTGATAATGTTTAAAATTGTTGACATACGTAACACTAAATATTTTAAAGGTTTAATAAAATACCATGCAACCTGCATAGTTACAAGGGGAAAATATTGCATTGTTTAGGAACATAATTTTTGAACCTCATCATATATTCTTGTCAAAAGGAGCAGAAATTTCAATGGAGGAATGGAGCTATATCTAAGTAGAAATATTCATATAGGTTTTGTAAAAATGTATATCCTTATGGAAATAGACTGGAACATATACATTGGTTATCCCATTTGAGCAACAGGTGATTTGGAGAAAGGTTATTACATACAGTCTGGGTTAGGAAACTGGCCTGCCTGAAATTTTCATTTTTTCAGAGTTGCTCTCATACATTAAAGTCTATAGTGCTGTGGTAATGTGTGTTTTGATAATATTAAAGTCAAGGGTAATTTACAATTGCTTTCACATTGAGTTACAACTTTCAGCCATTTGTTTAAAAGTAAAGAAATTTTAAAATGAGGATATTAGAAGCATTCTAATGCATCCAAGAGAAAGGGTCAACATTAGCCGCTAAGATGAAACATTTAGAGGACAAGCCCCCTCACTCCTTGCCTGGAATTTTCTTAGGACTTCCAGTGCAATTGTCAGAAATTCGGAAGAGAGTTTTGCAATATTTTAGTCAGACAGGACTCAAAAGTTCACCTGACAGTTAAGTCCAGTATTTATTTTGCAGTCATCATATGTTTGTTTAAATAAATTATTTGAGGATTTTCTCAAAAGCATTGGGTTTTTTTAAAAATTGCCTCTTCCCCTGCAAGTTTGTTCTGGTACTTGAGTGTTCTGAGGGTTAGCAGTATGACATGTTCTATGTTAAATTCATTCTTGGCTGGTTTTGTTTGTTTGTTTGTTTATTGTTTGATGGGGTAGCTTCATTTCTAAGTGCATTTAGAGACAATATTTACATCCTATTTCAGCTCATCATTGGTAGTGCTTATAAAGCTTACATAGCATTGAGGCTTCTACTGTGGCACAAATTTAAACTCAGGAAAAATAATTGTGTCTATCCAGATCTTAAAGATTGAATTAAACCAAATTCTTGATAGTTGATTTCAGCTGAATAAATCCAAATTCATGAAAATCACTAAGTGCCATATGAATGCTAGAGGAAATCTAAGGCTATGTCAAAATTTTTAAGCATAACAGCCTGAGTAGCTGCTATGAAAAGGTCAAAGAGATGCATGCAGTGTGAGTGAACAGATTACCTGGAACCACTCTGGACAGTTTATACCGTGTAGGTAATAAGAGGACAGTGGAAACTACTGCTTGTGAGGAGCTTCTTAGGTTGACTGAATCCCTACTCAAAGGACAATATTAATATTGATTCCAGTGGCAGAAGAAGAATCAAATTAAGTGTTTTGTCATCTTGTTATCTTGTGGTATGTATGAACTTAGGGGGATGATTTCCACTGTAATAAAAATTATTTGGTTTTATGTTAATTGCATGCTGATATTGACTATTAGTAGTGCTGGTCTGAGGAACAATTGAAAAACCACAGTTGCTGGTCTTGTTTTCTAGTGTCTTGAAGTGCTGAATAGAACATTTGAATCAACTGAAGCCTGCAGAGCTGTTATGTTTCTTGTTTCTCTTAGGTAAATACTCACTAGAATGACTAGGAAATACTGTGTCCTGCCAAATCTGAGCCAGATACAGCACATGTTTCTCAGCAGATAGTCTAGGATTGCTTAAGAAAGACCAGAGTGATTGAAATGCTTTGTTGTCACTTCTGCCCTATAACAAAAGCAGTATATAAAAGACAAAAATATTGTAAATGGATAATGTACCATAGTTTTTAGACTATTATCATGGTCTCATTAGCTTAAAAGAGAGACAGCTGGGAAAATAATGGCTTTATGTTACTCTTGACTGTACCTGTCAGGACAGTGAACACCATTCTTCTGTATCCTTCTGCTCTGACTGCCAGATCTACAGAAAAAAAATATGTGGCATCTGTCCGGCCTTGAGTTAGCTACAAATCTAAGCAAGAGTTTTCCAAAGCTTTGATAGGCATGTGTCCCCTTCACTTGGGTGATGCTTTTAAACTCAGGCTGTTCCCACTGGGATCTCTCTGAGCAATTCTGCAGCTCTGCCTTTGCCTGCCCTTGTGTTTTGCAGCACCTTTGCTGAACTTTGTCACCATCCTCAGGCTCACTTTGCTCAGCTTTTGTGGGTATTATGTGGTATCATTTTTCTGTCCCTATGCCAGTGAGGGTACTGTCCTCTCAGGCTTGCTGGTACTCTCAGATGCCAGGTCACCTCCCTTTACTTAGCAACCCACTCCTGCTACTCCCTTCTGATAGCTGCCAATATATTTTTTAGCATAGATTCCCAGTTAGTGATCACTTTTGGGTGATTTGCAAAATAAAGGATTTTTTTACAGCATGTCTTTTTTTTTCAGTGTTTTACAGTTCCATGAAAGAATTTTTATGATAAAATAAATCTCTTCCATCCCTGATATTCAAGGTCAAAGTGTATGGTGTTTGATCCTCTTCCAGTTTTTGAATCAGGGTGTTTGATGGATACAGCACTGCTCTTTTTTTCCTTAAATGTTCTGAAGAATATTTCTATAGTGCAGGAATGCACTCTAGAATGTGAATGCGCTTCCAATTATCCTGATGGACTAGAGTGCTCCACAGAATCATTAAGGTAATCATGCATGCTGATAACTGTGCCCTTGAAACGGACCTAGCAAAACATGCATCTGATTAGGCATAAATTGGCATAACCTGGAGATAGCCAGCACTCAATTTACACACTAGCCTTTGTGAAATACATTATATATAGATCCATAATTGTGGCTGGACCACTGAGGGTTAAAGGTACCTGCAGATTAGCCCATTTTTTCAACACTTTGTTCAGTACTGCCCTCTTAAATAAGGTGTTGGCAAATCCAGGACCGGTGCCTCTTTAGTTAATGGTCAGACAAAATTTGGACCCAGTGTTACCTGAAAATGAGTCCTCTGTTTGGGTGCCAATATTGCTTTTGGTGTTGATGGATGTGTGTGGCTTCTGGCTTTGTTTGGATGCACACTGTCTTCTGTGTAATGCAGCAAGGTATGCTCTGTAACAATAACATTTTGGAGTGCTGCAGGATTGAAATACTGACAGTCACAGGGTATTTTTATTGTGCTAGGAATGTATTGGGAATGAAAGACATTAAAGTGCTGAAGCAACTTTTCTCATGCTGAGGCTGAGGTATTGCACAGAGTAGTATGAGACTAAAATCAATAGCCAAGAAACTGTAGACAGTAAAGGAGCACAGTCGTTTTGGTTAGTGGGCTCAGCTGAGGAAGTAGAAAATGGGTAAGGTTATACTATGGAAATCAGAGTTTTCTGGGATTAGGATCAGTGATCTCACATTTAATTGCTAAAAGCTCTCCTTTACCTGTTTGCAAATTGGATATGAAATTGAGTTAGTCACATTTCTTATATGAAAGATAGAGTATTCTGAGTCAGGTTATTTCTGATTAATGAAATGCTACAGCAACAATCTCTACACTAAGTGGTACAGAGACAGTCAAACACAAGACTGGTTACAGGCCTGCAGAGAGTCTTTGATGGCGGTGATAATAGTACAACCCTGTAACCCACTGCATTGTTCAGAGCCTGCTTTAACTAAACCTAACCCATGGCTTCCTCTAGCATTCAACATGACCTCTTGATATACCCACTTCTCTCTGTTTTGGCATGTATAATAGTTACTAGCCCTTGCCTAAGGCAAATGTTACTGCTTTGTACTATCTCCATGTCTTGTTTCACATCCTTGTACAAAACACCACTCTAGTGAGAGATGTTACCAAAGGTTGCTTAGTGTTGTACATTTTTCAGGTGACACTAGGAAGTTTATGGATATGCAGAATACAAGGGATATGTAGATACTTGGAATTTGAGGCTGTCTGGTTTATGGGCACATATGGGTACATTAAAAGATAGTCAAGATTTAAAAAAAAAATAATGACAGAAGGAGTAATAAACTCCATCTAGATACAAAAACATTAGGGCACAGGAGATAAGGGGGACCAAAGAGCATATTTCAGAGGAGGGACTGAGGAAACACAACTGAGGGAGCAACTCGAAGTCTTGGAGATGAATATTTTGCAAATGATAAGTTGGGGAAGTTTATATCTGAGATATTTGAGAAGGCTTGTGGGATTATGGGAAATTTATACTGAGAGGTTATAGGGGCAATGCGGGGATTTGCAAAATTATTCCACGATGTCAGGGGTGGAGCCAAAGGCAGGGAAAGGGAGAGATCGAGGTGAGTTGGAGGAGGAGCAAGCATGAGAAAATGGAAATAAACAGGACAAAATTAGACAAAATTAACTTGCTTGCTGGTTGTCATGTATGTTTGTCTGAACTCTGTTCATGATCACTGTAGTCTGTCCTATGTTCTTAACTCTCTTCAGTGTGATATTGCTGCCTGTGTAGTGGTGCCTCCCTAGCATACCTTAAAGTGGACTAGATGATAAGTGGAAGAGAACCAGAACCCTGAAAGGCCCAAGGTTAGACCTTGTCAGGGACCAGGTCTGTGACCAAATTTAAACAAGGCCATGGTCTTGGGCTCCGGCTCTGATTTCTACCCTTTTCCCAAACTTCCATTTGTCTTTAGCACAGCAGAAGCTTTAAAGGGGAGAAGAAATCTCTAAGATCTAGAGAGTACTTAAAAAATGTCTAGATATATAGTGTGAGGTACAAATGGCTACAAATATTCAGAATTGATGGTAACAAAGGAGAGAGCTATCAAAGGCCTTCAAAAGTAAGGAAAACTCACTAAACTGCATTTGTAACTGGCTGTTACAATATTATTAACGGGTAACACTTGTCGTTAGCACTTGTCATTGTCAGTGGTCTTAAATGTTAGATGCCTTCACAAATGCAGGCACAGGGAAAAAACCCCACAAATAACCAAAAATCCAAAATAAAATAGCCCAAAACTACTTCTCTACCCCTCACAATAATCACCAAGAGAGAAATAAATAGACTTAAATTTATCTATCCAGTCTCAGTATGCTTTCTCCTCCTTACTGTAGACACATTCAAGGAATTCAAAAGTTTTGTAAACTAGTCAAGGCTTTCTGGGGATCAACTAGCATTTAATGAGCTCCACAAACTTTTGCAATTCTTCTTTTCTTTCTAAAGAACAGGTAATTAATCCATTTTTCTTGTACTATCAGTGATACAAGACACTGGAGATTCCAGATTTTCTTTTATACTGTCAAAACATGACTTGTACCGTTAGCTTCTGTCATTTTGTGTTTACTCGTAGATTCTCATGCCATGAACCGTCAGCATACTCATGTTAATTACTAAGCCTCTTCTCCTGGTCACTCTCATATATTCATAGCTGTAGTTTTTGTTCTGAGAGCAATGTGCTTTCTTTCCATTATTGAAAATGAGGAAGAAAAGCATCTTGTACATGAATTGGCTAGCAGAAGAGAGGATAAAAAAAAAATCACTTGAACTGTCAAGGAGCTCTGTGCCTCCTGACACCTAAGTAAGTAAAGCTCTTTTGGTGCCTTGCTGTGTTGAGAATCAAGGTCCTTTTCCTTTCTGCAAATTGAACTGCTATAACTCTTTGTTGTTAAATGATCCATGTCAATTACATTTTGTTTGAGTACATATTTTCCCTCAGTTCAGTTGCAGGATACTGTAACTTTTATGGTTTGAAATTCAGCTTTTGTCTGGGCAAATAAGTCTGACTTACTTGTAGTCAATATTACCAATAAGCAGCAGCTATCTTCCTTGCTGTACTTGACAGAGTTTTCTCCATTATTTCCCTTCCATGAAATATTATTGTGGAATAAAACTAATGTTAAATGAAGCAGACATAAATATTTTTAAGTTACCTTATACATGCAGACCAAAGTAACAGTATGGGCTTCTGGTTTTTTATGCGAGTGTTTTGAAAACAAATTTTTCTTGTGCTACTGACAGTATTATTCAAGTAATCTAAAAGCATTATAGTCACAGTTTCTATGCTAAAGAACTTCACCATGGTTCTAATCTACCTATTGAGTAACCTATTATATGTATACTGTAGCTACAGATGCAAATTATAATGGTGGGAAAATTCCTGTCCCCCTTGACATATTATTTCTTGCAACTGAAAAGTAGAATTGTAGGGTGCTCTGACTCTGTAACTTCACCTATATGCAGATCACATTACAGATCAGATTAACAAATATAACCTGTGAATGATGCAGCAGTTGGTGAAATTTTGAAGGAAGTAGAAGTTCTGCTTAATACATGCTGTTCATAGTAGTCTGAAGTTTAGAGATTTAGGCACAATATGTTTTTCCATGATCATTTCACTAGCAATTTCTGTAAAAAAATTCTAAGCTTTTTTGTTTTTCAATATTGTGTAGAACATACAAAATTCTAACTGTACATCCCAAGTTATTCCTAAAATAAAAATTATTTATGGATCAATGTTTTATGTATTCAAAGGCTGGCACTGGGCATTTTAATACAGTAATTTCACGAATACAAGCTGCACCAATTTGACTAAGATTTTGCTCCTAAACCAGAAATGCGGCTAATACTCAGGAGCAGCTAATATGTGAATAATTTTCTGACATTTACAACCTCAGAAGTGCCAACCAGGGTGCCGAGACGAGCTGCTGCAAAGTCGGCATTTTGCGACTGTTACAAAGTGCTACTCTGTTGCACCGCGGGTGGAGCCTGGCTGCCTGCAGGCAGCACGGGGGGCGGGGAGAGAGGAGGGAGAGCTCCCTCCTTCCCTCCTCTACCACAGCCCAGGGGAGAGACAGGGGGGCCCTGCGCCACCATTGCCGCAGCTCGGGGAGGAGAGGGGGGACCCGGGCTGCCCCTGCCACGGCTCGGGGAGGAGGGGGGGGACCCGGGCCGCCCCTGCCACGGCTCTGGGAGGCGGTGGGGGACCCAGGCCGCCACTGCCGCGGCTCTGGGAGGCGGCCTGGCACCCACGCCACCATTGCCACGGCCCGGGGAGGAGGGGGGGGACCCGGGCCGCCCCTGCCGCGGCTCGGGGAGGCGGCGGGGGGCTCCATCCCTGCCTGCCACCACAGGGCAGCGCCGGGCCATGGTGACTGAGCCCAGTGGCAGCGGCGGCTGGCCCCCAGTGGCCCCGCCGAGCGGCAGTGCCGGGCTGGGCTACCTGGCCCCGTCAGCAGCCCCTAGCGGGCCGAGCCTGCACAGCCTTAGCTGATCCAGTAAACCCCGCCCTGCCGCCGTTCTGTTACTATTTGGCAACTTTGTTGCACGCGGGTCCTCGCTGCGAACGACAGAGCGGCTTATATTCAGGTGTGGCTTATTTATGGACAAAAAACGAAATATTTGCCAACACCCAGAGATGCGGCTTATACTCAGTGCGGCTTGTATTCGTGAATTTACTGTAACTTGTAAATTTAGGGAACTTAGGAAATATAAATACTATGATGTTGATTGTTCATTTGTTTGCTTTTAAAGAATATGTATATACCCTTATTATAGAAATAGAAAATAGATTAAATAAAAAATTTAAAGCCAGTTGTTTGGGGTTTTTTGTTTCGTTTTTTGGTTTTGTTTTTTTGTTTTTTGGTTTAGTTTATTTGTATGTGCCCAGGTGTAAGTCTGATCACCAGTCTAAAAGCAACCAGTCTTGCAGAAATGTCAGGCGTTGCTTAAATAACCAAATTATTTGCTTTCTTGAAAACTATGGTAAATGCTTTCTTGTCTCTCTGAATGTGTCTTCTGTGCAAGACAACCTCATGGACTGGCAATGGTTGTCTATCATACTCAAGAATATCTGTTTGAAGACCAGATCACATTGCATCTATATGTCAGTATCTTTGATTTTTTTCTCTTTCATTTTATGACTTCATCACTTATTTCCTTAAAAATATTTACTTTTAGGATTTTTTAAATCATCATTCTTCCCCATTAGTCTGATTCTGTCCTACTTGTTAGGACTAATGTTCTTCCTTTTCTGCTTTAGGTAATCAGATGCTACCCAGCTGTTTACCTGCATTAGCTAGCAATAAAGTAATGCTATTACTTTACATGCACTATCAATATTGAACACATAGCAGCAACAGTGTTACTGCAATGGGATGCTACTAGGTAAAAAACTGTATAGAAAAGTGAAAAAATATTCCTCTGCTATTTACCTCTTTCTTGAGAGAAAACCAAGTTAGCGGTAGGAGTTTCTTAAACTATGAAGTGGCAAAATCAAAATTTTGAAGCCCATCAAACTGACAAGAAGAGTTTCATACTTCAGAAAAGTGAGTTGTATAGATAGGACCTGCATGACAACAGGAAATCCAGACTATATGGCTGAAGTTTGAAAAAAGAGTAATTTGAAAAAGAAAGAATTTCATCATATATATAAAAAATACAATATCAGCATGGTATGAGAATTCTTTGTTTTAAACAGTTCTTTGTTGAAACAAATAAGATTGTTCTGATTTTTCTGCAGACTGTCCCTAAGGCAATCATCCTCACAGATACACAACAAACTTCTATTGGGAATAATTTTTTATTGCTATCCGGTTTACTAGTATAAAGTAGCATTGTTCACTGCTCAAGAGTTAAGAAAGTCTGGATATTAGCACACATTGATGAACAAAATCTACTTTTTTTCATGCGAATAAAGTATTAATGCATCCTTTGTAAATGTCTACTCCTGTGGATGGACACACTATAAAGATAGTCATAGAAACACAAAATTGGTCAACCTCTCTGCTTGTGGTTGCGTGGGCCATCTGGTCCAACCTCCCTGCTCAAGAAGGGTCATCTTAGAGCACAGAGCACTGAAATACATCCAGATGGTTCTTGAATATCCCCAGTGAAGGAGACACCACAGCCTCTCTGAGCAATCTGGTCCAGTGCAGTAAAGAAGTTCTTCCTTGTATTTAGGTGTAGCTTCCTGTGCGTCAGTTTCTACCTATTGCCTCTGGTTCTAATGGTCAGCAATACTGAGAAGAGCTTGGATTTCTCCTCTAGATACCTTCCCTTTAGATATTTATACACATGATGAGGTTCCCTCTCAGTCACCATTCCTCAAGGTTGAACAGTATTGTATTTTCATATGACAGTAGTTAAAAAGAGGAGGAATGCCCAAGACACATCAGAATTTAGTCTCTCTCACCAAAGGTATTTGTTCTTTGTGCTATGATATGCATTATATGGAGTCAAAATAGCTGCATGTAGTTTCTTGCAGAATCTGACATTACTGTGGAGATTGACTAGAAGAATTTATATGTAGTTTATAATTTAATAAAAATTTTGTATAAAACATGCATCAGAAATCTTGAGAAGGACTCTAAACGCAATTTCAGACTTGAGAGAAGTTTTAGAATCTGTTTTTAACTGCTTGACACAATGAAAACCATTGAGGAAAAAGAAGGAGCATGAAGCATGAAAATTTGACAAAAAGATTATTGTAGGTGAGGAATTGTCTTCACCAGTTTTTGGACTACAACTCTGATTGTCAAGATAATTAAGACCAGTGGCCTATCACAGTAAGGTGTAGGACATTTCAAATAGATGTGTCCTGAGAGTGCAGGCAGAACTGTGACCTAGAGTAAGCTTCAGGATATGTTTCAGAGAACGTGGGTGGACTGTAGCAAGTCACATTACCTTACTTTTTCTCCCTGTTAATCTAGTCTTTATAACAACTATTTTAAGGACCTGTTTCCAAAACCCGACCTTTTTATGCTCGGTTGTAGTCCTGGAAGAAGGAAAAAAGAGAAGAACTGAAGCAGCGATTTTCAGAATAGGAGGCATCATTCAGAAAACATGGTCTGCCCAGCCTCTTCTCTCCTTGCCACTGCGTGTTATTTCACAGTAATTTGAGACTACCATGTAATAGCCCAAAGGCAGGCAGTCTTCACTAACTGCAAATCTTGTTGTAATAATATTATAAGGCATGGACATTACATGGGCAACCTTATGAATACATAACCAGTGGATTCTGGGTTTGGGGGGTGAAAGGGTGAATCTGTTGGATTTAGTTGCTCTCTAAGGTTAAACAATGACAGAGGGTTAGTTAGAATAAATGTATTTCCTTGTTTGGTATGAAATAATTTAGTATCAGTTCCATTAAAGTGTAATTTCAGGACAGTCACTGCTTGAATACCATGTGGATCTTTTTAAGTCAAGATGATTAGTTTGAACAGTCAAAGGAAGTCATGGATAACAAAGTAAATGTTCTCCTCAGAATTCCCTCAGTTGCTGGAATATATTTATGCAAAGTACTTCGCTTGTATAAGCCTGGGCAGAGTTGGAAATGTGGTGTAGCTAAGTTTCAAAAGATGACTAGGTATCCAAGATACATCAACATGTAAAGTTTGTGTCCAATATAATTTGAAAGGCTGGCTCCATTACCATACTAGAATTTGAGTACAACTATTTCAATTAAAGACTGTTTGAAATTAATAATGATAAATAATAGCAGTTCCTGTGTTTTGTAAGAGGCTACTTCATAGTTTTTCACTCAGTGCACAGCACCAAGTGGTGAAAAATGACAGCTGAAGGCAATAACTACAGTTCTTTATAGGTGTACTTCATTTTGCTTTCAGCTCACATCCTGAAAGAGAGGAAAAAAAATGCAGATTTTTTTTCCTCCAAGATTAGATTTCAAGCAGAAAATTCATGACTTGCTAAAAAGGCTTTGGTTAGATCACCACTTCTGTGAATTCATGTCAACATTTGATCTGTCAAATTTATTTGCACAAAGGATGGTGAAAGTAAACTCTGAACTTGCAAAGCCATGTCATTAGGAAGTGATGATCTTAATTAGACCATCAGATGTCATACTTTTCTGCTTCACTTATAATGGATAAATTAGATCATCTTTGAAGATAATAGAAGACTCTATAATGTGCAAGAAGACTCTTTCTTTCATTCTTTCTTTGCTAAACTTGAAATGTACATGCCATGAGAAGCACAAGGTTGTAGAGAAAGAAAGGACCTATATGTTCTTCAAAGGGCCATGTGCTGTCCAGAATAGGATTTATTCCTAATTTTTCTGTAGCTAATGGTCCTGTTTGGGTCAGATTTATGATACGAATAAGATGCAGCTGTACTAGCTGAACTGAATGTCTAAAATTGTAATAAAATATACAACCAGTGAGAATAAGATATTAAAAAAAACAGAGAAAGAACAAAATATCAAGGCCTAGGTCTTCATCCTGACAACCACCTAAGGGAGATAGCTGCTCTGCAAACACTAGCCTAAAACATCTAACCTTTGTTCCCTGTTTGTGAATTGTTTATGAGTTTTTCTTGTCTTTCTTTTGGAGGCAGAAAATAAAAAAAATCCCAAAGAATAATTCCTTAACACATGTATATATTACAGGTATGCTGAGAGAAAAGAAACCACCCAAACCCCACAAACCCCAAAGTAAAACCGCTCCCCTTACATTTATTGCAATATTCAGTACATATAATGAAAGACGGATAATACTGCAAAAGAGCAGAGAACCACCTAATTATGTGGGGATTGTTATGAGTAAAAGCAATACATGTTAATCTTACTACTGGGTTGTGAGGATGTTTTAAAAGTTCTAATAAAAAGCCATTAAGGTAGGAGGCTTGTTTTACCTCTGTAATTATAAATCTCATGAAAGAGTTTAATATATTTTGAAATCATAACCCTTGCAAACTTGCTGATTAGTTGCTATCAACTCACGTCTTAAGAGGTATTTAGTCATGAATGTCTTAGGAATGTTCAGGATTATTGAGAATTACCTGCAGTTTATAATAAAGCCTTAATTAGGTTATATACATTTAAGAAGTGAGTGCACTTGACTGGATTTCTTTTTCACATACAGTAAAATTTTTTGCTGAAACTATAGACCAGAGCTAAGCATACATAAAAATTTATTAGATCAAGATACCTGAGACACAGCTATTGCCCTGAGCATACATCTGATGTATTAAATAACACATGCCACATAAACCAAGTTGGCCTAAATAAGTTTTCAGCCTGTGTTTCCAGCTAGGTCTGGATAGCCTGGGAAAACAAGGTGTAGGGGGAAGATGCTGATGCATACCAAAGTGGATAGGCCTGGATTACACATATACTTCAAGCAAAGTTAATGCAACATGTATCAAGAGAGAGAATGTTCTAATCTGCAGTCAGAATAAGTGCTAGCTAACTCCCACTGCTTCAAGAACAGGTGTTTGTCCATAGTCTTGCTGACTGATGTTGATATCTATCTCTTTTTCCATTCAGTTTATTTTCTGTCCTCTTCTGGTCAGGCTCTGACACTTGTATCACTTGATGCTCAACAACCTGGTGAGTTGATGAAGAGAGGCTTGATACTGCTCTTTCAGCAAATCCTCTGACCCTTTTGGAAAGATATTTGTGAAAAGGAAATCTTTGAGTAATGAGAAAACAGAAAGTCTGAAGCTGTTTTTTTCCTATTTAATTCTTCTAATTTGCCTCCCACAGTTTATTTAAATTTCATATTTTTCCCAGTTTGACATAGTCCATGGTATTATTTCCATTATTCCCCACTTCAATGAAATGCAATTTTTAAAATGAAGTCTTACCTTTGACCTTAATTCTCTTCACATTTTTATCACATATATTAATTCAATTTCCATGTTTTCATTCACAAGCTCAGTTCTATGAAGCAGTTTACACGTGCATAATCCTCTGTTCACCTATTGCAGAAGTATCTATTCTATATTGAATAGGAATGGATTTCTGAATTCTTGCTGTTTCATGCTCGCTATTTCAACTTTTGCAGCAGTACATGCACATTTTTTCTGTTTGTAGCTATTCAAACTTCTGTTTCAGACATAGTTGTTATCAGTGGGGTTATTTTTGATATTAAAACAAACTATTTCCATTGAAATTTAGGAATGAAAATTTTTCCTTTGCACTTATACCTACTTCTCCACATATAGTCCATTTCTTCAATTTATTGTTTTCTTTTACTTTAAAACGTGTTCAGTATTTTTCAATAGAAAAAATAGATCATAGGACTCAAAGTAAGAAAAAAAGTTGAATGAGATCTCAGCAGGTCATCTTTACCAATCTCCTGCTCAAACCAGGACTAGCTTCACAGTAAGATCAATCATGCAAGGTGTCATCCAGCTGAGCTTTGAAAATCCTCCTGGGTAGAGGTTTCAGAGTCTCTCTCAGCAACCTATGTCACTGTGAAGAATTATATTCTACTGGAATTCTACTGATGTACTTTAATTTTTTTTTTGTTAAAACTAGTTGCTATTCATAGTGGAGATTAGTGAATCATCATTATTTATGATCATTATCTTCTGCACTTCCAGGAACTTCCTTGTGTCTCACAATCAGTACAGACATGGAAAGTCTTTTGAGCAATTGAATCACTTGCTGCAACACATTGACCTACCAAAAGGTTCAAGGATTTGCTAGATGAGCAACTGGTATTCATATTAATTTAACTGAGTTTTTCTTCAGGAAGTCTTTAGCAGTTTTATGTAAGTGAATTTAACATCTGTCAAATTTCTAATGTGGCATACACAAAGCCTGTGCTTTTATTAGGTTGGTTTTCTCAAACGTTAATGTGCAGATAATAACGTCAGTGAGAAGATGAAGATGTATTACAAATGAATGAATTCTGAGTGATAGAAGGTTGTCATTTGCACATGAATCAAGACTGATCAAAGAGACTTTAAGTTTTCCCTAGTCTTAAGGGAATCAAAAAAGGAAAAGCGCTGCATATCACCACCCACTCTCCTGCTAAGCAATCTCCCAACAGAGCTGTAATAGGAGAAAACAGCGTAGAACAGTATTGATGAGTTACTAAGGCAGAATCCTCACTAGGGAAGGTTTAAGAAAGGCTTCTCCCCACTTTTTTTTTTTTAAATTTTTATTATTCCTCTTTTTATTTCTAATTAACTATTAACTTATTAGCTTAATAACTTTTATTGAGTAGCAAACCTGCTAATCTAAGCCAAATTCTGTCAACTTTGCCTTTAAGTTTCTGTTGGAAGAGATAGATACTAAATTCAATTGCAGTTATTCATAAGAACATTATTTTTCAAATGTTTGATATTTGATTTTTTTTACATGCATATCTATTTTTATTTGCTTTTTAAATGTAAATAGCTTACTAGATAATCTAATATATAATTTAGTAGATAACTCAGATAAACACAATTTACATGAGCTTGTAATTACTGCTGCAGTTTTTGTGACTAAAATGACAACTTTCTGCAACCAGACAAAGTAATTGGTGCAATTTTTGCCATCTTCATGATGAACAAATGAGTCTACCCTTGGAGAGGTCATCACTCTTGGGAGGTATTTCACTTTCTTTTCTTTGCAGAGAAAGATTGTGTCTGAGCAAATGCTACCTCAGGCTACTTTGCAAAGCCAACACCAATAGGGATCTGAGTCACAGAATTTTCTTTACTGTTTTTAGCTAATGGAGCTTTAATTGCTAGCTCTATTTTGGGCTCATTTCTTCTTTTTGTAAATAGCTATCTGTGCCCTGCTTAATACTGGATCCTTCTCTATGAAAATTCATCTCCAGAAATCCAGACTAATTTGGGGATCAGAATTGAGCTTTGTGGCTCCAGCATTGAAATACACAAACTCCAGATAAGAAAACAAATACATAATTTCTTTCAGATATCTGAAATTGTGAAAATGCTATTAAAGGTGAATTCAGAACACTAGAAGTAATTTTACAGGTAATATATCAGTTCTACTAGTCCTTGAGATTTATTTTTATATAAAGTTACGGTAGTAAAGAAATGATATTTTATTACATGAATTTGTTTTCTTTGAAGATGAAAAAATTAAGTTTGATATAAATATACATATACTTATGAAATACAATTATTGAGCGGTGGTTAATTAGCTGGCTTTTTAGATTTGTGAAAGAAAGAAAACTATTTATATATAAAATTAAAGTATGAAGAGTTTTAACTCAAATTATTTGTATATGGATTTAAAGTAGATCAGCTAAACTGCTAATTCATGGATTGAATCTTTCAAGAAGAATTAAAGAGGTTCAAATTTTTTCCCCACTGAGTGGCATTACATGAATAAATCAACCTAAAAACCATTTTAACTCTTAGTGATAGTTCAAAAAAGATTTTAATGCAGTTTAAAGATTCAGTGGCATTATTTTTTCACGTAGCTGAAGTGCTCGACTAAATTTCCTGGAGCTATGGGATTAAATCTTTGAAAAATTATAAAATTAATCCAGCCTCAAAATGGAAGAATTTTACATCACAATTTGATTGTACTAAGAGCATAAACTGTCAGGTACAGTAAAAGGTTTTACAGATGTGTCTGTATAGTGCCATACTAGTAAATCTCAAAGAAAAGGAGTTGAGCTTTTTGATGGGTGATCATAAATTGCCTGTAAATATGACGATATTTGTGTTAGCCTGAGCCAAGAGTCATAGCTCTTCACCTTGAATTCAGTCTTGGAATGTTTATGCACACATCATCAAATGGACACCAATAATTGCTGTGAAAGTACCAGAAATGAAACTGAGTTCATTATTTCATAGAAGTGCTGCAAAGAAGACAGTACGAGCTCCCTATGGCATGGACCTGATAAGCCAGTAGAAGTTTCCAGAGCTTTATATATGCCAACTGACTTAATAACTGTACTCTTATCATCAGTTGTCAAAGGGGTGACAGCTCCCAGTAGACATCTTGGCTGTAATGAGCTCTCAGTTAAAATTTTATTTTTGAATTGGGAGTGTAACTGTGCAGCTTGCTGCTCTGATGTTTGGACACCTTTTCATTTCTTCTCTACATGCATTTTTCCTTCCACAAGCATTTGCTCACAAGCCAGCAAAGTCTTCTGTCTCAGTTCTTTTCTATGTTTTATTTTAGATCCACACTTCTTTCAGCATTTGCACTGTCAGTTGGAGCAAGTTGTGCTGCTTTTGGCCGTTCATCTGTGGTAACAAGGAGAAGCACAAAGTGGTGACATCCAAGTTGGTGCCAAGCAAGGCACTCTGGCACAGCACATCATTGGCAGAGGCTACTAATACTAAATACTAGTAGGTACATCTTTATGCTGCTGTGACTATTTTGCTTCTGGTTTGAGGTTTCATAATTTGGACTTCTCCACACTGCAAGAAACTAAAGATTTATGATTCATCTTATCTGCTGCTAAGCTTGCCCTGACTTTCTCTAACTAACACTGCTTTATAATAATTTATTTTGACCAGGAAAAAAAGAGGGATTTTGTAGTATGTTACACTGGCCAAAGCATAGATCTGAAGGGACTGTTTGTTCATACTTTCTTACCTACCTAAACTCTGTTTTCAGTGAGGTCAAACATTCTGGGGAGAACACAAAATTGATATTGCAAAATTGTTAGCTTTTGAGTTGTAGTTCACAGCTTTTAAATAATGGGTAAACCAGTTTTCACGAATTTAGATTACCAATTTATTAAAGTGACAATAGCTGGAGTTAATTTAAAAATTCCATTAAATTCTTTATAATATATGGAAAGGATATTATATACCTTCATGGATCTCATCCTTTGAAAGGAAACAATTTTTACTTTCTGAGGTTTCTCCTTTCATTCAAACAGAAGATAAATGTGTTCCTTCATTTTCCAAGACTTAATAACTTGTTATATTTTTTGTACTTACGTGGCAATATTAAACACAGCAACTAATAACTTCTGAGGGTTATTACTGTTTCCTAGATAAAACAGGTTAATTAATTCCCTGAGGGAACCAATGAGTCTGTGCTTTTGGTATAATCATGTTAATTTTCTGATTGTGAAGGTACAAACAAGAGAACAAATAAAATAATAGATCTTCTTAAAATGCTGATTGATTCTGTAAAATGCTATGTTTGTTAATTGCATGGTCAATTTCATGCTGGCAGTCTCTGTTCAGAAGCTAACAAAATTAGTTTACCTGGGTAAATTCATATCAGTACTAATGCCTGTTCAAAAGAATCTGTTGACATTCCTTAATGACAAAGGAATACTCTATTTTCATGGAAAATTTGAATCAATCAATTTTGTTTCCATGGACTATTAAATTATCTTTTTCTGATGGACTAATAGAAGCCATAGCAGAAATTCATTAGTTCACGATGACAGACCTAAGAAAATATATCTTGACTGCTTTTACCTTCCAGTGTTGTCTTATAAAGTTAATGGATATTTAGTGGTATTGTGTCAAAATTCTCTAACATTTAGGTCGTTTTGCATCTATGACAATCAATCAAGTTAAAACTTTCTTCACAAGAACTAAATCCTATTGAACACCGGTCTTAGGCTTGGGATACATCTTGTAATTTATTTTTTCAGACTCACCAGATCTTAGGTACCTTGAGTGCTTTGATGAAGGACTTAATTAAAAGCAGCCTACAGTATTTTAAGTGCTACCTGACTTGAGAAGCACACTACTACATTTTAAATTCTTCTAATTGTGAGTAAGATCATAGTTTTCATTTATTCACATAGCATAGGATAAAAAAAATAAAAATTCTACCTTAAGATCAATGCTGTAGAACAGCTCATTTCCTGAAGAGTCAGCTTGTACTAAAAAACACATAATAAACATTAAAATGAAATATATTCTGACCAGAATTCATGTTCTGTCCAGTAGAGAACAGCTTACCAGTTAATTTTGCTTCTAAGATATTCCTTGAAAGCAGGAGGACCTTTTAGCATTTAAATTAAGAAATAAATGCTGTCTATATAATTGCTTATGTTTTGTTACCCCTCTAGACTACGTTTATTGTTTCTGTTGGCACTTTTTGAACTACAAGCACACAGTTTAACACTATTGCATTTGCTGCTTCAATTTAAATGAAAACAAGAGGAAATATCATCATTTAAGAAGTTGTCCAGTCATTAGAAAGAAAGGGATGTTTTAATGTGGACAACTGTAATCCTCCTTAAAGCTAATATAAGTTTAAATTAGGAAAAGAATCTTGAAACCTGAACTAAAAGAATGCATCAAGTTTTAAACCACAAGATTTATAATACAATTTTTCTTCCCTATTGTTTAAAGAATGAAACCTTTTTTGGTTTTCAGGTCCCCTTACTTTGACATATCTCCTTGCAAAATACATCACATAATATTATAAGGTTTTCCAAGAGCTGGCATTTATATGTGCTCTGTTGATACCATAAACACTCTCACATTCTCATTCTAGATGCTCTTTTCTTGCAAAATTGAACACAGTTCACATGCTTACTGTGTTCTTTGTGTTTTCTTGGAATGCAATTACCCAAGAGAAGACTTTGCTTCTTCTTTCCATTTAGTGAAACACCAGTTTCACTAAAATCTATTAACTAAATATCTAGTAGGATATTTTGGTTTGAAAAGAAAGTTGCTGCATTGTCTGAATTATAAATAGAAATGCAGTGAAATCTCAGAGTAAATAGTGTGAAAGTCTGACAAAATAGTACCCTACTGTTTTAGGAAGGCAGAAAATTAAATGGCTCCTAAGTGAATCTCAAGAGGCAGAACCATGCCAGAAGTGTTCGTCCATACTTACAAAAACCCCAGTTAATATGCTCAGGAGAAAGTTGAAGAAAAAGAAGGCACTTCCTTCTAAGACGGAAGGTGCTTCCTTCCTTCTTGCACTTCTACAAGGAAGGACCCTGCAAGAGCTGACTGGGTTCCCACTAAGGGGAGAGACAGAGCTTTACCTCCCTGACTTCCCTGCTTTGCACCCTCTGGAGGTGACATCTTAAAAGCTCAACCAGTTTTGGCTCATCTTTGTGAATACCAAGCTGCTCTATGAAGTTGAAGCCCTTCAAATCCCATCGTTTTCTTTTCTGTGTCTTCTTGTGATCCACAGCTTTCTCTTCAGTTCAGTATGAAATTCGCATTTACTAAGCTTTGTTTACTTTGTTTTTCCAAAGAAGAATATTTAATTTTCTTAATATGGGGATGATAGTCTACAAGTGAGCTCATATGTTTAACTTTTGATTCTTACCCATTTAGACATGTAATATTATGTATTTTTTTTAATTTAACCTACTTTTACCTACTACTCTATCAATCTTTCAAATTTCATACTGTTCTTTCAAGAGAAAGATAAGAATCTGAAATTTGGGTATTAATTACATATATGTGTTACAAAGTCCTTTCAGTTTCTTATTCTACTGTACTATTGTCCACTGCATCAATATTTCCCATAGCAATTTTCTTTTCCATATTTATTCTTTTATAATCTTTAAATCTGTGACTGGCATTTCTTTTTATGAATAGGTATCTTCTGTTTGAATATTTCATATTTTATCTATATTGCGTGAATTATCTCATTACATGAATTAAATTTTCTATATTACATGAATTAAATTGATTCCTGAGTAAATGTTTGAATTTCAAATATAATGCAAATATAATGCATTTACTGGGCTGTGTTTCAACATTGTTATAACTTAATACCCTTACAGCCAGTTAAATCTTCTGTTAATTTGAAATCACAGTTGATCCTCATATTGAACATCTTAATAGGACCTGTATGGTATAAGAAGACATGTGAAAGTTCTTGCTTATGGAAAATATTTATCATATGACTAGCTGTTTTTCTTAATGGTGCATGTATTTACCTGGTTATTCTCACAGTAAATTTTAGATTCTCTTGGAAATCCTGAGGCAAATATCTTTATGTCTGGTAACAGAAAATTTTGTTGGATTACATTTGGAGATGTAAGATTGTGATTTCACAATACTGTTTCATGTCATCTCTGCATTACTTGCCTGTTAGTTTCCTAATCAGTGGTAGGTTTCATGTAAAAGAATAGAAAAAAAAGAGACCAGGAGGGATCTCAGTTTTAACTTGTGTACTTTTCAACATGTCATTCATTCTAATCTTAACCTCTTGGAATGCGGTATTTATAGTTGTATTTCATGATAGAGAAGAAAACATTAGCATAACCTCTTTCTTGAATTTTAATGGCAGATAAATAAATTCTGGAATAAGAAGAGAAGTCAAATTGGAAATGTCAACACTCTAGGCTATGTCTTTAAGTTTGATGTATCCAACAAAGCTTCTTCAATTCTTTAGTAAAGAGAAAAGTTGCATATTTACACCAGAAAGAAAATAAAAACAACAACGATTTCTACTCTCAAGAAGCAATGTAATATTTTGTAAAAATTTAATTAGGCTCTTGGCAATTTTTGTTAAAGTACTACAGGACAGTTTTGGGGTTTTGGATATCACAATGGGTTTGAACTTTCCAGCTGATTTTTATATGAAAAATAATATTCCTTTTCCTACATGGAACACTTTATTCAACTTACCATTGTAGTGCTGTGAACTAAACAATTCTTTATTGTTTGTATGGATCTTAAATTACTTGTTTCGCTATGGAAATACACACTATCTGCTCCTTGAAAAACAGGAAATCAGCAAATCCCAGAAAATTGTGAAACCATGAAGCAAAACCCAGATTTAAATTATGTGACAATTTAAGGTCAATAATGCCTGAGTGTGGAATTACCCAGAGTGGTGACAAGAGTTACTCCAAGAACCAAGCAAAATAACAACACTAGATTTGTGTCCTTGTTTTGTGAGCAAGGGAATTTATGCTTTCCTAAGTTTCTTTTGAAAATTGACTATGTAAGTGTAAAGTTAACAGTCTTGATGCTGAAATTTATCAACTAGAATTATGTGATTGTGTCAATGCAAAGCTTCCTAAGTACAATTTGAACTTATGGGCTTTCATTAGTCAAGTGGAAGAATGTTGAGACTTGATGTTCTATAAATCAATGGCAAATCTTTTCTTAAATGTCAGAGACTTAATTAAAAATTGCCCATTTTTAGTACCACTTCAGATTTTCTGATATTCCCAAATGTACAGAATGACATGGCTTCTGTTCTTTAATCATTTGGGAAAAATAGTAATGTTGCTTAATAAAGTGGAAAGATATTTTGTTCTTAGGGGGAAACATTTTTTGGCTCAGCAAAGATAATTGCAAGTCATGCTATCAGGATTTATTGACTTGAAGTCCACAAAAAATACAGGTTTGAATTATCTCTGCTGGGAACTGCTTTAAAGGGATATTATGGTTATTAAAAGTTGACAGATTTAGTCTGAGAACTGTACCCAAACAGAAAATTGTAGAATTACATTGTTCAGACCTGCTGAGGGCTATTCAATTGTGGTGACACTGATTATTAGATCTGTCTGTTGCTTTTTATGTGGTAAACTTCACATACTAAATTATACTGCAGGAAATTTTCAATGCTTTTCAAGATATCCAAACTACTGTTAAAATTATATATAATTTGCTGCATATATAGTGGAGTTATGTTCCAACATTACTTGTTTCTCCTGCAGAATGAAAGTGTCTTGCTCACTTTTACTCCTGAAATCCCAAGTTTTAAATATTTATTTTTTTAGTATAAATTTGTAGGCCTAAATAAATAATTTTTTTTCTAGAAAAGGAGAGTAGATACAGTAACTAGTGGCTGTATTTTGCTCTCAGTGTTGAATTCAGTTAAAAGTAATATATTTCTATGCAAAAGACAAAAATACAAAAAATAAAACCATCAGAATCCATCAGCATGTTCTATTGTGCTACAACAATACTACATCAAATTGCTTTGCAGACAAATGCAAAATAAGTATATCTGAAAAATGCTACAAAAATGGTTGACCTACAGAGTTGCAAATATATGCACTTCAGTTATTATTGATGAAAAATGCATCTCATTGCAAGGATAATAATTTATATAAACTCAGGATTCATTAAAAAGGAAAAAAATAAAAAGAAGAGAATTGAAGATTTAGACTACTTTTTTTTTCATTAATTAAGAGGGATACAGTTATAACTACTACAGTGCTTCAAAAGTGTCAGTACTTACAGGCATTACTCAGTTTATTGTGGTCAGGTAGAAAAAGAGCAGAAATTAAATGATTCTCAGAAAGGAAAAAAACTTGCTATTTCTAAGAAATGATGAAGCAACCTGCAACATCCCATGAGATAAAAAATAACAGAAGGGGTCTTACTAAAACAATATACTGTGAAATTAGTCCTAGTTTTTAATACAGATCATCTGATCATAATAGCAAATGAAGTAGTGTTTTGTGAGATTATTTGATGAGTAATTGATGGAATGTGTTTTGTCAGAGAAATGTTATCTTTTCCTGCAGCTTAGAAAATGAAATTTTAGATGAAAATGGTATGTCTGGGGCCTCCAATACCACAGAAGAACCAATGAAATAGAAGAATATAATGCCTCAATGTCCAGATGGAGATCAATCACAATCGCTGTCCCTCAGAGGTCCATACTGGGACCAGTCCTGTTCAATATCTTCATCAGTGACATAGGCAATGAGAGCAAGTGCACTCTCAGAAAATTTGGAGGTGACATCAACATTGGTACAGCTGACACACCTGAGGTACTGGATACCATCCAAAGAGATCTCGGTAAGTTCTAGAAATAGGCTTATGTGAAATTCATGGGGCTCAACAACACCGACTCTCACAGCCTTTACTCACAGGAGAGGTGCTCCAGATCTCTGATCATCTTCATGGTCCTCCTCTGGACTTGCTCCAACAGGTCATGTCCTTCTCATGTTGGGGCCCCCAGAGCTGGATGTAGCATTGCAGGTGGGGTCTCACCAGAACAGAGCAGAGGGGCAGAATCCCCTCCCTCACCCTGCTGCCCATGCTGTTTTGGATGCAGCCCTGGACAGGATTAGCACATGGCTGGGTCATGTCCAGCCTCTCACCCACCAGCATCCCAGGTACTTCTCAGCAGAGCTGTTCTTGATTTATTACTCCCCAGCCCCTCTTGATACCAGGGGTTTTCCTAACTCAGGTGAAGCACCTTGAACTTGATCTGGTTAATCCTCATAGGATTCCCATGTACCCTCTCATCAAGCTTCTTGAGATGTGGTCAGTGATAGGTAGGAAGAGGAGAACAAAACATGACCTCTTAAGGGAAATTATGTATCTCTGGGAAATACTTAAAAACACCACACAGTTGCTTTTTAACATAAGTGTTGCATACGTTGGGGGCTTACCTGAGGCATAGAAGAATCGTTAATACATTAAACGAAAACTAAACCCCAGTGTATTTCAGCTTAAAAAAATCAAGGTTGCAGGTAATGCTCATACTTCCCTTTTCTAGTCTGTTACCTGTGTCAGAGTTTCAGGACAGAACTCAGAACCTACAAAACCACGCTATGGTCATGTGTATGCTCTCAGTGGTCTATTTATGACTCATTAACATAATATATTGAAATCATTTAAGAAAGAACCACAAGTACTGGAAATTACAAAAAAATCTGACATATTTGCCATCATAAAACTGGTTATGGAACATTATCTTCAATGACTGACTCATGTACATCACCCCAGACTTACCCTTCCTGGCACCTTTCAAGCAAGTACACAGGCTAAAACTCCTGAATTCCTGAAGCACATGTATCAAAAAGCACATGACCCAGAAAGAGTAGCAATTTTTATCTTTGTTTGGAAGGAACCGGTTATATTATCTATTTTTTATCCTTGATGTAAGGCTCATTATCAAGATCAAATGCCTGTAAAAGCAAGACAAAAGGAACAAACATTTTTCTTTTTTCTATGACAACCTGGTATTTAACTTTATGCACCAAATCTTTATTGTATAGAAATCAGTAGTCCTATTACAACCCATTGAATGACATGCCTTTCAACAATTAAAGCTTTGAGACCATATCCTACAACTCTGAATTAAATATTTTTGTCTTTCTGTCTTTAATTTCAGTTTCTTCTCTATTAATATTTTCTTCCAGGTGGAAAGTGTGCCACTCCACAATCTGTTTTCTTTTAAATCTTCAGCTTTATTTTAATCTTTTGTATCTTGCTAGAAACTTATTTATTGCATCGCATAAATGAAATAACATCTTCAGGATTTTTTTTCCTCTAACTTTTAAATGTAGCAATAACACCAGTTTCTTATAGTGTAGCTAGAAATTTGTATGTTTACTACGTAAAATTCTATTACACTCCCAAAATGTGATGTACACAGATTCTTCTCTTAGTAATCTACTTTTCTGTTACTACAGTCCTTGTTGCAGTCATTCACCTATGGTACTTTTAATTTTTTTTTTTTATTGTCAATACAAAACCCAGGAAAATTTGTGAGCTAAAACCACTAAGCAATACATTAATTTGGCATAGCTATCTTTATTTATGTTTTTCAGCAATTTGGTGAGCAATCAGCTTCTTAACAGTAAAACTCTAAGCACTACAGGCATATGACAGTTATCTGATTTAAAATTTTTATGCAGCACCTTGAAATAAATTCTTTGCCTTGCTCAGACTTAAAAGCTTTTTTAGAAGAACAGATATAGACTCAATAGATGTGGTATGGTGGTGAGTATTTAGTAGTCACCACAACAGCAAGATGCTGGTGAGACAAAACATGTTTTTACCTGCTGCAGAGTCTTCTTTCCAAATTCTCTAGTTACACCTACATTAAGGAAGGTCTTGTAAAGACTGGAAATTGTCTTCTGAATTTTTTTTTTCTGTCAGTATTCTCATGCATAACTGATAGTGAGCATTTATTAAAAGAAATTATTATTATTATCTCTTAAGAAGAGTAATTTCCATTCCTGCAGTTTAGTGCATCTACCTACAGGCTTGGTGATTTTTCTTTTCCTCACATAGAACATTTAAAATGAAGATTGAGTTAGAAAATTAAAAATTAAAAAACAGATTTTGTGGCTATGTACAGAAGTGGACAAAAACCCCAAATAAAACCCAACACCTGTAGGATGTCTAATTTACTAATCCTTTTGCTGATATCTATTTTAATTTCTGGAAAAAAGTCCTTTGACTCAACTAAATTCATAGGACAACTCAGAACTAAGTTCATCTGAAGTGAAGAACATAGTATTACTATCACTTCAGTTTTAATACTGAGTACATTTCTGCCAGTTTATATGTTTTTTTTACTTCTGTGCTACCCTAAAAGATTAGTGGATATAGGGAAGAAGAGGGACAGAGGACCCACATAAAGTCATTGGTCACATAGTAACAAATATTCTTGTGACTGATGAACATTAATTCTAGAAGGTAAAAGGAAACTTATACAGTGGCACACCAGTGTAGCAGCTGGTAATCTTGGTATCCTTGGACATTGTGCACCTTTGGAATGGGAATAGCATTGCACTGTTGTCATATTTTGCTCCTACTTGAAGAAAGCAGGAAGGACTTGTCATGTGTGTCTTGAAGTGTTGTCCCACTCAGAATTGAATTCTCAGTCATAAACACTTTAATTTCATGTGTCTACAGTGATAAAAGGGTTTGGGTTTTTTGTTGGTTTGTTTGTTTTTGTTGTTGTTTGGTTTTTTGTTGCCTTTTTTTTTTAAGGTAGAAAATATTGACATAATTTAAACTAAAAAGTAGTCCACAAATAACTATTACATGATATCTGAAAAAATCTTGGAAAATAATATGACCAAGTTGTCTATCTTCTTGCGTCTAAAGAGCATTGAGTAAAGTCTAATCTTAAGAGAATTAAATAAGGGATATTATGTATACTGAATGTATACTTTTACCTGTGATTTTCAAGATTTGTGTTCTGTGTTTATATACGAGAAGTAATTGATTGATCTAAACTTTAATTACTGTCCCTTGCAACAGTGAAGTAGATCTGAGCATGCCAACAAATAAACTTAATTGATTTAGCAATTTTAAACCCAGAGAAAAAACACTGCAACAATGTTCCTCTATTCAGATGCTTCTTGTGATGCAATCAGGGAATAATGCTAAATTTTCATGCCATGCATCATGTCCTTTTCATCAGCCATTTTCACACCTTCGAAAAAATAAATAATCAAATACCAATTATGCAACAGAAGTATTCGATTTACATTCACTAGATTCAACTAGTTCTGATTTATCGCTGCCAGATGTTTTTGACAAGCAGGCCAGAATTGCAAACATTCATCATTTTTAACGGCATTATTTCCTTTCAAATTTTGTTTTTAGTACAGTATTGCCCCAATATATAAATTCTATATTATTTCCAACAGATTGCAAGACTATGATCCCAAATGGAATTTAAATATAAATATTTGAAACAGGAAGTCTGAGTGCATTTGTTTCAAAATACTCTACACAGGGAAAGAAGGAATTTATTTTTCCAGACATATGAAAAATATCTGGAATAATTGATGTTTGAGCATTTATGTTTTGTACTTCCTTATATAAGTTGAATGTGAGTAAATGAATTGTAAAATGGGAGTAAACATGGAAAATCACTTTTCTCTAACAGCACAACCCTAAAGTAAAAGTCAGGTTCTTTAAAATTCTTATTTGAATTATCTTAATGACACAAAAATTAAAAACAAAAATTAAACATTGTTTCCTGTAGTATTTTAATATTAAATTTAATCAAAAGAAAAATGTTGCATTTTCACTATCACTACAAAGATAGGAGGAGCATTTTCAGAATAAATTAAAATTAATCGCAGAAATATCTGATGAATCTGTTTCGTAAAGCATGATATTGTGTTTTCTAATTTAGAGAGGTCCTTCATAAAGCATTATTTTCAACAACCCTTTTAAATGACAGACTGGTCAGTCATTTCATTTTGGCCATTTTGCAGGTGATTTTATAAGGCAAAATTTTGACCTTTAATTGACATTAACACTTCCAATTATTGATAGAGGGTCTTAAATTGTCCACTAGAAATATTTCTTCCTCAGCACATACAGCTGAAGCTAGAAAATTGCCTGGTTTGCCAATTAGAGGTGTTATTATAACAGAAAAAGATGAACAGAGTGAAGACACTGTAAGTGTGGTTTTAGGTGATGGATAACAGAGACTGCAAATAAGGCTGTGAAATGCTTTCAAGTGTAACCAAAATGGTTTGCTGCTCTAAGACTAAGTATACAAAAATTGTTCTCCTATTGTGAAATGCTGTCTTTCTTTTATGCATTGTTTCAGTCCAAGGAGAAACTTGAAACCCTGCCAGGAGCTGGCCTTTGCATCTTTTGCTAACCTTGTTAAAGCACCATCATCGTTAATCAAATTTGCAATGATAAACAGATCACCATTCTGAATGCCTTCTGGACCTTAACAATTTAAATATTGGACTACTGTGTCCATACTGACCCCATAAATGATTTCTTAGCTCACTGTGCTAAAAACTCCAAAGAGTCTAATATTCTCTATTGTTTTATGAGGAGACAGCAAGAAAACATTTCCTGAGAGGAAAACCAGCAAGTTCTAAACATCAGTGTTCCCAATTAACCACAAGCCAAATACTTCAGGTGAGTTAGTGTTTCTCAATCTGTGGCAGTCACTAAGGTGGCAAAAGTTACTTCCTAAAATGATCAGTACATTCTGGCACAAAGAAAAAAACAAAAAAAAAACTATTGCTGTGCTCATTTTCCAAAAATTGAGAGAAAATTAATGGAAAGAGAAACCTAATTTTATTTAATTGTAAGTAAAAGCATTTTTAGCAATGTCCCAGAGGATGGCTCCTGACCCTGCCTCAATCCTTGAGAGGTATAGCAAGAGCAAAAACTGAAAAAAAAAAAAAGTTAATAAAATAAAATAGATGGAAGGCCACACTCCATAAGGTAGTTCCTCCTCTTATTCTAGCAACTGAATCAGTCTAATTCAAAGATTCCTCCAAGTCTAAACCTTAGCTGGGTGAGTGGGGCCAGGACAGGTCACAGGAAGAAAGGGAGGGGGTTGAGAGGTGCTGCAGTTCCAGCATGGGTACGTCATGACAGAGGTGTTAGGCTACTTAAAGAATCATCATAGGTATTAACAAAAAAAAGCAGGTTTTGGGATTGCAGTAATTTCACGACTGTAAGGCACACCGGACTATAAGGCGCACCTCCGGGAGTTGGCAAATTTCGCAACTTTGTACATTATATAAGGCGCACCGGACTATAAGGCACACTTTTTTTTGCAACAAGGATCCGCCCCCAACTCCCCCCGCTTGGTTGCTGGCCGAGGCCCTGCCTCAACCCGGCAGCCATGGGCCCCTGGGCCCACCTGTACCTGGTAGGAGGGGCCCGCGGGCCCCCAGGTTTACCTGCACCTGGCAGCCGCGGCCCTGCCGGCTTCCCCTGTTGCTCGCGGCTCACACTTCCGGGCTGGCAAATTTCTGAACTTTTGCCCATATATAAGGCACACCGGACTATAAGACACACTTCCAGGTTAGGGACAAACTTTTAGGTAAAAGGGTGCGCCTTAGAGTTGTGGAATTACTGTAATTTGAAAAAGTGTGGTTTTGTGACAGAACTTGATGCCAAGATTCACTCTCTTAATTACTACTTGGATGAATCATACTTAGGAAAATCAGATAAGAACAAACCTAAAATGATTTACACAGACAGCAGAGTTGCAAAAGGGTGCAGAGGATACAGATATAAAAAGTTAAGGGTGCAAAAGGATTTGTTTAGTATCACTTAATAATTGACCACTTCACTATTTATAATGCGATTTGATAAAATTTGCTGTAACAGTGACTTAATTTCATAACCCACAGTTGCAAAACTCATATCTTTATTAATTCACACACAGGAACAGAGATGATCAAAAAACATGTAGATGTGGTGCTTAGGTTGCACAGGTTGACACAAATGAGACTATTGATGTTTCCCACAGGAGGCATCTGCAAGCAGCAAAACCACAGCCCCAGAAGTGAAGAACTAAACCTAGCCTGCGAGGGAGAAGCAATTTACCACCATTCTATATGTGGTGTATGAGATTAGAAATTTTTGAGAATAATTACGGAAGCGTACTTAGCAAATTCGTAGACATTTATTAACTCTTTGCAAGTCCCCAGGACCATGGTTTCTCTGTTGCTAAATTGATGTTGATCCTAATCCACTGGCTGTAGGTTAATTACAAGAAATCAATATAACACTTCATTTCTAATTTTGTTTAAACTGCATGGATCAAACACTTTTACCACAATCAGAATTTCTTATGTGTCTTCAGCAGTGGTCCAAAAGTCAGGTAACAGCTTAGTTTGCACAGTAGCAAGGGTGAATGTTCCTAGAATATGACATGGATTTGATGGAAGGTATTTTGATGCCAATCCATGAAATTACTTATTGTCAGGCAGCTTTTCATAAAATATGGTAAATAACACACAAATAATGGTCTTCAAAGAATACTAATTCAAATTGCAAAGCCAAACATTCAAAAATTGCCGTATGATAAAAAAAGCATAATACATTCTAAATATTAAAGTAATGATAAAGACTTGAATAAGTAAAATAAGAGACATTTTCTAATTTCAGCATTCTCTAATATAATGACCATAACTTGATCCACTTCACTATTCTTCTTATGGGAGGAATTCTATTTCCTCATGGCTATTAACTAGCATTTTAAAAAATCTATCATAACATGAAATGAAAATTCCCTCTTTATAATGGTTACACTCAACCAGAAGAACATTTGATGAAAGTCTATTCAGCTCAGTGCCTTGAATCTATACTTGAATGTGATCAGTCTTTGCAATGAGCTTAATTAAGGCAAAGACAATTAAAATCTTTTCCAAAATCATAGCAAAGAGAAAAAAAATATAAATGGTAAGCATTATGCCTCAGGTTTTTTTCCAGTAATGTTTCCATTATAGCTGCAAAATATCTCCTAAGGAATCTATAGAGATTTGGTAGAACAGTGAAACATGCTGAACATCCTTCACTTATATGAGTTTCTAGATAAAGTACTTCAAGGACAAAGGAATTTTGCATTCCTTTTTCTGATCTTTTTACAGAATCCTCAATCTCTGTATCTGTTCAATCTTGTTTTCAAATTTTTTTGAAATTGTAATGTGCTTTAGACGATGTCCTTTTTGAGCAAGAAAAAGGGAATAAGAAAAATTATTTCCTCCTACTGATCATCTCATTCATGCTGGACTCCTTCAAACTTTAGCTGTCATGTCCAAAAGCATGATCTCCAATAATCCTGTTAGCTTTCTTACCATGCTTTGAATTCTACTCACGTCTGAATTTACTTTGTTCATGGAGCCTCCAACATAACATAACAATCTCTGAACCTTCTTTAAAATGAAAATAATTTGAAACAGATATTTTTGGCCAATGCTGTCTACCAAATTTACTCTTTCTGCTTCTCTCTCTCTCTTTTTTTTTTTTTTTTACTTCTACGGTTTATGTAGGAATACAGTAAATTCACGAATACAAGCCGCACTGAGTATAAGCCGCATCTCTGGGTGTTGGCAAATATTTCGTTCTTTGTCCATAAATAAGCGGCACCTGAATATAAGCCGCTCTGTTGTTAGCAGCGAGGACCCGCGTGCAACAAAGTTGCCAAATACTAACAGAACCGCGGCATGGCGGGGGGTTTACTGGCTCAACTAAGGCTGTGCAGGCTTGGCCCGCTAGGGGCTGCTGACGGGGCCAGGTGGCCCAGCTCGGTGGTGCTGCTCGGGGCTGGCCACCAACTGTGGGTTCGCTCGCCCCGGCCCCGCTCCCGCCACGGCGCCGGCCGGGCACGGAGAGCACGCCCTGCTCACGCTGCTGCGCCGACCAGGCACGGAGCACCCGCCGCGGCGCCGACCGGGCACTGAGCACCCCCTGCTCCCACCACAGCGGCGGAGGGCAGGAGCAGAGCACCCCCCCTCCTCCCCGAGCCACGGCAATAGCGACGCGGGGTCCCACCCTCCTCCCCGAACTGCTGCAATGGCGGCACGCGGCCCCCCCATCTCTCCCCCGGGCTGCGGCAGAGGAGGGAAGGAGAGAGCTCTCCTACCTCTCTCCCAGCCCCCCGTGCTGCCTGCAGGGAGACAGGGCAACAGAGTAACACTTTGTAACAATCGCGAAATGCCGGTTTTTACTGGCAGGTGCTTGGCTCGGTGCCCTGGCTGGCACGTCTGGGGTTGTAAATTTCAGAAAATTATTCACATATTAGCTGCCCCCGAGTATTAGCCGCACTTCCGGGTTTCCACCAAAATTTTTGTCAAATTGCTGCGGCTTGTATTCGTGAAATTACCGTAAATACCCTACAGGTTCTTAACTTGTCTAATGAAAGTGTGACTTCTTCATCACCTCTCTTTACTCCAAACCTTCTTGCAATATTCTGATGGACATGATCAACATGATTGCATGATTGTATCCTCAACAGCAGAACTCATAGATTTTTCCAAGAAATTATTCTTATTAAGTCATAGAATCAGTTGTTTAATAATAGAAGTCTAAAGAATATAGAAATGTAACATAGTTTACATAATAAACTAAATCACAGGTTTAAGAGCCCATAAAGTTTCTTCTAATTTCTTGGGAGTAATAAAAGGGAAAAATGCCATAATAAACTCAACATATGATGATTAAGCAACTTTGGACTGAATAAGTTCTCTTTCTAAGAACTTGCATTATTTACATTTTGCTTTGTAGCATATTTATTTAAATTTTTATGACACTGCATAATCATGCAGAAGAAATTGAATTACTGCATACACTTACATGAAATCTAAGCTCAAGTACAAATATAATTACATAACTGACTCTTGTAATTATATGGTCATTATGGAACGAAGAAAATATTTTGCAACTTTAATAACGTTGATTTTATTTCTCTTTATTCAAGAACATTTAAGTAAACAGAATATGTGAGATGCCTGCACAGACACAATTTATGCCACAGAAATATTGTTCTCACAATTTGACGGTATGAACAGAAAATTAATCGAATTTTGTCATGATTCTGATTAAAAATATTCATTTTACTTGCTGACAGATATTTCAGGTAATGGTACAAAAATAAGTAAATATTTCTAGTATTAATATTTATTTTTCTCCACTTCATCTTTCTTCTTTTCCGTCTCATATTGCTACACATTTATAATTCCATTTTATAATCAGGAAAAGAGCTGAAGAACGTAACTGCTATTTTACTTCTGAAATAGATAAATTTAGGGATTAAAGAATGAAATTTGGACAATAAAATTGCTGATCCTCTTTTTTCAGGAAATAGCAGGTTATATATGAAACTTCAGTTCTTCCTTTTACTTTGGAAGTAGAGGCTTATTTTTATTAATTAACCAAAGTATACATTCAGTGCTAATGTAGAGATGGATTTCTGAAGGCAGGATCTGTTTCTCCTGTCTCTATCCCCAGTACGGATGTTTGAAATTTGTAAAATGATCATTGACATCGAACTCTCAAAGTTGTGCTTTAAGGCTCAGATATATAAATGAATTTGATAATCAACAACTTGTAACAAATCACAGAAAGCAACCGATTAAAACGTGCACATACTGCAAATATGTCGCTACAGATTCTCATAGCAAGTCCACATTTCTGTAAAGATTCCTTAGGAAGATATTTTCCCTCTGAGTTCCTGTTAGCTGTATTAAATGTTTGGGTTTTTTTCCAGCTGCATAAAAATCTTCCCCTCCATTCTACACTATGTAAGTGAAAAAATGGCTTAGGACAGGTGTCTCTAAAACACATTATATTTACTCGAGAGCTTTGAGTCTTGAAAATAACTCGAGTCCTAAGAGACATCTTCTCTTGTCTCTATGAGCTCTTTCATGGCTCTGTGGAAGCAGAAAACTGGTTCATAAAAAGATGAAGTGATGCGACAACGGCTCTAAAGGAAGCTTCATGGGACATATAACTCAGATCCTGCAAGTCTCATTTAGCACAAGCACGGAGTAATAGGTTCAGCATATATTCACAGCAAGTGGAAAACTAATGCCTATAAACATGTCCCAAAATGAAGGATCATTTACCTTCCCCATAATTTTGAGCATTTACATGGTGAAGGACACTGCTGGAAAACTTCTTTCTATATCTTTGAAGATAATTTTCAGAGCTTTCATGTCTTACATGATTTGTTCCACCTACACTATATTGTTTTTATATTAATATATATGTTTTTATATTAATATCTCATTGTTGTCAGAAAATAAAATCTTAAAAACTGTTCTTATAAGTAAAAGAAAAATAATATTTCATAATGCTAATTGGACATCTGAATAACTTTAGCTGATAAGGACATGAAAAACTGCTATCTCCCATGATTTCAAGAACTCACCGAATCCTTTCATAGCAGCATAAATAAAATGATTTACATAATCATTTGGTATAACTATCTGCACTCCTTTTGTGAGGTTCTATAAATTATATAAAGCATCTCTTATATTTGAAGTCAAAGAACAAACAGACAAAAACTTATTTCCACTCCTTTTAAACTCTGAAAGTAAAGATAAAAAACCATTAGACAAAGTTAACCAACTGCCGCAATTCATAATTGAAAAATGAAGATGAAGAGGAGGGAACGATTGTCTTTCCAACTACTGTGTTCAGGTTCAGGATTGCTTTCTATTTTGTAATATTGATTCTCAATCACAAATATTATCACCAAATATTATCTAAAAACCTCTTGCTACTAAACTAATTGGAAAAAAAATTGACCAATTTTTTAGACAGTAACAATTGAAACACTAAGCATTGGTTTACATACCAAATGAAATGTTATATGGCAAACAAGATGGCACAATGGAAAATATTTTTTACCATTGCAGCCTCTACTGATTTTCAAAAAAGCATTAAAATTGAAAAATGGAGGTCCACTTCTGGACTATGTCCACTTTGAAAATAATCCTTGATAATAGCTGAGCCACAAAATGGTTTGGGTTGGAAGGGACCTTGAAAAGCATCTAATTGCACCCCCTGCCATGTGCAGGAATACCTCCTGCTAGATCAGGTTATTCAGAGACCCTGGTCTTCAGTTTCTCCAGGGATGGGCCATCCACAACAACTCTGGGCAAGCTCTTCCAGCACCTCACCATCCTCATAGTGAAGAACTTACTCTGCATATCTAATCTAAACCTGTCTTCTTTGTGATGCATGACCTTCATTTTTTTCCTGAGAAATTTAAATATGGGAATGTAAATTCTTGGTAAATGATAAAATTTCAAGTAAAAAATACACAACTAAAGGAGTAAATAGGGAGTGAGGTTGTTCAGAATAGGTCAGAAGGACAAGCGAATTAAAGATTGCGAGGCTCTTCAGTGTGAAAGATGCTATTAAAAAGTACCAAGTAGTATAGTGATTTTTATTCTTATTCTCAGCTATAATAATGGGTTACAGCTAGGCCAAAACATTTAACACTCAAATTAAATCAGATCCCTTAAATGAAAGAAATTGACCTTGTAAATTTATGATAGTCAGAAGATACTTATGTCAGAAGGTTTGTGGCACTTACTGTGCAAATTAATATTCTGATCTTATAGAAGTCAAGCTACAGAGCATTATAAGCACAATAATCCCTAAATTTAAAATGAAACTAGTCTACTTTCAGGAATTGAAAGATGAAAGGAGATGAAAGATGTTATCTGATACTAATTCAGAGAGTTATGAGAAATCAGTTTTCTCTGTTGCTTTCTAATTATACATAGAGGTGAAAGAAAAACATTGAGATATAAGTTGAGTGCACAAAGTGGGGACAGTTTCTGCCAAACAGAATTTGTTAAGGTACAACTTCCAACTCCCCGTGTTAGAACAAAGCAAGTTTATTTAAAAGGAAGAGCAGCTTACTTGTCTTTGCTCTTGTCTAAAAACAGACATTGAAATATAATTATCTAATTCAAGATGTAATGTTAAGTCCAAGTGACCTGTAGAGTGGGTTAGAAGTCCCATGTACGTGTCCTAATTATTTGTTAGTATCAATTGCACATCACATTTCAATATGACTAGAATAATATATGTTAAATGTCTAAAAGTTGTTAATAAGTTAATTGCTTTCCTTCTTAATCTCTAAAGAATAAATATCAACTATTTACAAACAGCAGGGAATAATTGGTTGGCATTGGAAGGCACTGTATTGGTTTTACAGCTTTGCTTTTGAAAAGATGCTTCATTGAATTAGGACTAAGGTCTATTTGAATTCTTGCTTTTAGGAAATTCTCTGCTTTTCTCTGGTATCACAGTTCCCCAAAGCGTACAGCTTATTTTACCATTTAAGGAAAGCAACCAAGGAGTTCCTGGAGTGAGGAAGTTCAGATGCAGGCAAAAGGGTGGCTACTGGAACCGTAGAAAGTACAGGCAGCATGAACATGAGCATCACTATGAATTGCAGCAGGCTCTGCTCTCTCACACAAGGCCCATTTACACAGTAGAAAAGGAGAGTAAATTATTCCTGAGAACAGTCCTTATCATAAACCCAACATTTTCATCCATTACTGATGAGCACAACAGAGGCCTCAGGTTTATTTACATGTGGATTGATTGTCAGGGGACATCTGAGCAGCTGTTTTCTGGTGGACCCGCACTGAGCAATGACATAGGAAATTGAAAATGTTAGAGTGGCTCCCGTGCATAAGCCTGCAGCTCAAATAGATGGTCTGCTGTAGATGGGCACAAGCAGCCCTGTCAGCCTGACCTGCCCCATAAAATGGTGAATGTGATACAATGAGAGTAAAGGGCTTCTGTAGTCCTGGGTCAGAAACAGCCTCCACAAAATTCCAGACAATCTAAAGTCTCATGCAGAACTCAGGAACCTGAGGTTAATCCTTTTCCTCCACTGCCCATAGGTCTCACAAGTTCCATGGAGGAAACCCTCTCAGGGCACAGCACTAGACTTGGCACAGCTTTTCCATCTCATTTTGGTTATGTTTGCTTGAGGAAGGGAGGAATTACGTGTTGTGCTTTGAGCCAGTGGTCAGCCCCTGGCAGGCAGAAGAACAGCTTCAGGAAGCCATGGTTTTGATGGGGAAATGTTTCCAGTGTCACCTGTGCCCTCCCATTTCCACTTCAAATGATGAGTTAAGTTATTCCCACTAGCAAAATATTTTTTCTAGGCATGCAGATTTTGAATTGAACATTCAAAATCAGTTTCCCACTTTCTAATTTACTAAAATTGCAAATAATTCATGTCAGTGACTTAGACAGAAAATGCACGTGACCATCTCTTCTGCAACTTGTCAAAAATGAGACAACAGGAGTCGTTATTTTCAGATATCTCTGTAGCTGTAAAGATATATTTATTTTTCTTGGAAACTAGTATTTGAGTGTTTTAAAGAAAATAGACTCTTAAGCATTTTGATTGTTTTTCATTTATGGATGTTTCATCACCCAAAATAACAGAATAATGTCATGCTTGAATAATCTTTCTACAGAAGACCATTAGAATGAATTTGTTTTACACAGCTCCTTACAGAAAGCTGCCCTAAAATTTTGCTTTGAAACAGAAGAGAAATAAATCTTATTAAAATCCATTGCTAAACACTGTCAGCTTTATAACCAGGATATGATTATGTAGCTGAGCCACTTACTCCTCGTGTGTTTTTTTGTATACATCATTTTTTCTGTTTTTTGGTGAAATGAGATATTCTATACAGTAATGTCAGAATCAGTCACCTCTCCTCCGCATACATGTGAAGGTTTCTTATATGTAACAGACAGGAGAATCACTTTCTCAGAAGAGAGGGGCCAGAGCTCTGGCACAGCTGAGGAGGTGGGTCTACAGGGAAAGGGTGAGACCTGCTGCCCCTCTCTATCCTCCTCCACAGCTTCCAAGCCAATCTCACTGACTGAAATGACTGTACCCTGTATATGCTCATAAGCTGGCCAGGAATCACATGCAGACAAAGACAGTCTGAATTATTTCAGGAGCAGCTTTAGCCTCATTACCAGCCCCCATTGGCTTGAGATGTGCTGTACATTGCCTTCAGATTTGCCTTTTGTACTGTAAGGGGCTTCTATCTGCCCATCCATGGGCTACTTTCTAGGTGCAGCTCCATAAACCCCCAACCCACGCTTCCTCTACACAAAGAGGAGCTTTTCCCCCTGCTTTCTTGTGCAACTGCTCTTGTGTTGTCACTCCCATGATCTTATGCCTGCAGACTCCAGTAGTGCTGCTGTAATAGATCTCCTCATCAGCGACTGTAGCGTGCAGAGCCTGCACTTGATTTGATTGTGTTCCAGTCAGCAGTAACAGCATCTCTCTCCTCTCTCTCCCCTTACCTTCTCACCAAATTCTTGTTTTTAATTTTCACTCAACACAATTTCCCTGCTAATAAATCTTCATGTATGTGAACTTGTCTCAAACCACTTTAACTACAAGTCAGCATTGTTTGTCTAAACAACATTAAACTGAAGTTTTCTAACTCACCATATCCTAATGAAATAAAGAAATTTGAGTAAAACGTGGTGCATTGTTTCAAGGTTTTGTGGTATTCCAAATGACAACAGCTAACAATCTATCACATCAACACTTGAATTAAAGTTAGACTATATATTGTAATTGTATTTAAATTTTTGAAGGGGTGAATTATACTGTGTGATACAAATAGAAATCAAATAATGTTACTGGACATTTCAAGAACAAGTCTATGCATATTATAATTCAAATAATATTTTATGAGATTATATAAATTATATACATATACATTTATGTCTATAAATGTATATGTATATATATATTTTATACTTTTTATATATATATACTTTTACCTGTCAGTACTAATATTTTAATGATACATACAGGAAGTGCTAAAAGTATTGAGAAGCTTATCTAGTTAAATACTTTGCTGTTTCAGAACCAGAATAAATTTAAGATACTACTTTAAATATAGAATAAAACAAGTTCTCAGTTAATGGTATAACTAAGTGATAAATCTTATAATGTTAATTTGTTCAATTAATGTGCAGAGAAGGTAAAAAATCTTACTTGACTCTATATTTTTAAGGTAATTATTATGTTGATATACATTTTCTGATACTTGGAAAGAGGAATTAATGCCACCTTCATGTCACTAACTCTTAAATTTGTAAATGCTGTTTAACTCAATAGAGACGCAATTATACTGTGTGACAGGTTTTTCCATTTTTTAAAAATATGTGAACGAAAACAAAATTCAGCCTGTGTAGCCACTTCTTTGAAAAAGAATCTGACATGCCACCTTATTTCTGCCAAAGTAATGAGCTGTAAGTGTGGCATGTACATACATCATGTGGTAGATGGTATGAAGAACAAACATTTAGCTGGAAAATTTTCACCTAGCAATCAACATTTCAACCACCAGTCACTTTTGTTTTTATGAAAGCCTGTGCTCACCATACTCAGTTGATCAAAACGCATTTTAGAGACTAATAATCATATTAAGGGAAGAGAAATTTTACTACTTCAGGTACTCATTAAGAGCTAATAAATAGTTTTCTAACAACAAATCAAATATTTATCTGTAAAGGTAAATAAAAAAAAAAAAAAACCTGTGTTTTTCTAAAAATTTAAATTATTTTGAAGTTTCTTATAATTTTATTTGTAGTAGTATTATAGCATGAATAATAATGCATATATTAGTAATAATTAATTATAGTAACTATTATAATTTGATAATAATTTATAATAATTTTACAATTCCTTTGAAACAACATATCAAAGACATTTCTAGAAAGGAGAAAGCAATACTCCTGCTGTAGAACAATAAAAGGTACATTTTTTAATATCTGTATCACACTATGATTATTTCTACAATGTAGCTTAATAATAAAGACTAATAATGCTTAGTAATTTATATTTTGATGCCTATTATAGAGGTATCTACTAAAATAAGTAATCTGTTCCAATATTTTTTTCATCAGAAGTTGCTTTAAGTCTCTTTGTCATTTACTTAATCAGTTGTCATTTATATCCCCAGTACCATTATTTTATTCACAGCATTATAAATCCTAGAAATAAGTTTCTTTCTTTTCTTTTTAAAAAAATCTTAGTAATAAGGATTTTTCACTCCAAAACTCATTTTCTGGCTAAATTTCATGTTTTATTTCATACATCATTACAGCATGCTTCATTTCAACCCCAAAGGCAGTATGTAGATAATAAAGAAAGAAAAAACACAATTGAAAAGCAAGGTCCTTTTATAATTGTGGTCATGGTTTTGTTTGAGAAAGACACTGGTTACATAATAAAAATGATTACTTTCTGCCTTAAAATCATCTCTAGAATTTTAGTAGGGTGTTTCACAATGGAATTGTTATTCTGTGAACAGCTCACTGACATACATCAGAAAAGGAAAGAAATGAAATATTGCATGTTGGTACATTGAAGCCACACAAAGCGCAGAAGAATGCAGACACCTGTGGAAAGGTCAGTTAAGAATCAAAGCAGTGTTTTGAAAACAAGAAAGGACGTTTGCAGCAGTGTAAGAAGGACTTAACTCCTTTAAAGACAAAACACTCGTGTATCACCTCTGTGACTGACTTTGTTTCTTAAAGTGTGTAATACCTGATGTCAAAAGTTCAAAAGTCATGAAATACGCTGATTTATGTTAGCCAATGGTATGTCAAAAGATTTCTTGAAGGGATACCTTATTTATATTTCAGTACATCTGTGTGCACGTGTCTGAAGATCATATTGATACTGCATTCCAAATACAGGTATTCCATGACTCCTCAATAGACCTTCTGTCCTTACCAGTTTACATGAACTAATGGTTAAGCACAGTTTTGCCTAATACAGCTCACCATTTCAGCAGTTTGAGTTTTTCTCATTGTAAGTTGACCTTGTACTTCCTTGCAAATTCAGCCTGGTTACAAGATAAAGTGAATTTCCTGTTCTTTTGGTTGTAGTCTGCTATAGGGTTCTCTTTTTTACACAGTTGCAGTCAGATATATGCAATATTTAGTAATTCCAATAATTTTAACATAGTACAAAATATATGTTAATAAAGAAATAAATAAAATATGACAATAAAGCATAAATGGTTACAACTGCCTTAATTCTTAATGATAGGTACTGACACACACACACACTGATAGTTTCCTCCTATTGAATACCATATTCCTAAGTTGGTAAGAACCTGCAAAAAAATACTTTGGGATTTTTAAACTGAAAGGGATTGGGTGAATTAATGATCTGAAGACCTTGAATAAAATGTCATTCTGTACCTTTAGATATGGTTAGTCTTTAATTGCTTGTGATACTGATGAAATATAGATGAGAGATTTTTACTAGGAATTCAGCTTTCTGGGTCTAAAATAAACCAACTGTGCTCTTGTTAATATTTGCTGGTAATGTACACTTCAACAGTTCCCATGCATCATATCGTCAGTCAAGAGATAAAATCACTGGACAGCAATGGCACTGAACAGGGATGCATTATGCTGTTGCATCTGTTTTGTCTTTACTGGGGTAGTAAACCACTTTCTTCTGGAAAAATAACAGTTGAATTGAAATTAGTGGAAGCAGCTGGTAAAATTTCAGGCATTTTTATGCCACTCTTATTGTAAAGTCAAAATCATCACTTCATGAATTAATTATGCATTAAAAAACCAAAAAAACAAAGCTGAATAAATGCATTTCTTATTTGTCACCTTATAAATACATATGGAAGTCTTTGAAAGGAGATCCCAGCAAAGGTGTTAACATTATGCTGGATTATTTAGTAATGTTTGTATGCAACTTTGGGTAGTCAAACACTTTTCCAGAAGAAATCAGAAATGGCCTTAACCAGTCTTGAGAGAAATGTTTTGTGAAGATGATGCATGCTAAAAATACCAACAACCACAGATAGTTGTGGTAATCCTCATCATATATGAGTGGAAAAAAGGCGTAAAATACAAACTATTGCCAAAATCCTAGTAGAGGAACAGAGAAGTAAACAGTACGTGTCACAAATTTGGAGAAAAAAAGTCTTTGTAATCCTAGTAAAGAAGTTTATGGTAGAGATATTATTGAACAATACATTATAACAGCAGCTTTATTAAGTGGAAAAGTCTGCAGATAATCATACTAATGTGCAACCTGCTCTATAGTTTTAACTTTTTCCTGTGTGATGTTCATTTGCTAATGTGTTCATGGCCTACTACCATTTCTATTGTAAAAAATAACTCTGATACAATCACCTCTTTGCGTCCTAATCCACATTTTTTTCCTTCTGATACCTTTTTATATATCTCACCTAAAAATAAACCTGCTTTCTTTGCTATGAATGAAGCTAATTTCCATTCAAACACTTTTATTTTTCCTTCTCTGATCTATTTCAAATCCCTTGTGCTGATTGAGCTTTTCATTTACCTTTCTTTCCTAAAACACTTCTGTGTTTTAAGGTTGCTCCCACATTGAACTTTGGAACAAAGCACTTTTTATTCTCCATTTGCCTTCATCCAAATCCCTCATTAGTTCACAATTCCTACCTAAAACAAACTGACTGATAGAGTGCAAACTCATTGATCACTGCATGATAAAGCATTGACTACTCGTCTTAGTCTATTCAGTTTGGTTTCCAAAATATGAAAAGTGACATCCTGAGCAAAATGAAGAAATCTCTAGTAGTGTGGAAAGGCATAAGATAAAAAAAGATTAGCATAAATTAAATTATAACATTCACTCAAAGTTACAATTACTGCAGGTTGTGATTTAGGAATGCTACTCTCCATTTTAGTTCTCCCACTTAGACTTTCCAAACCACATGGCTGCCTCTTCTCTTTTTTGCCTCTTCTGCCCCTTCACCCCACCAGGAGGGTGACTGGAGAGAATTTTTGGCGCAAAAGACAAAGATCACAGATTGAGATAGGAACAATTTACTGGAAACACCAATGAGATAAGAAAATTAATAGTAACAACAACATTAATAATAAGAATATATATAAAAAAAGAGAATGTTTTACATGCAAAAATACCCACAACAGAGCTCAACACAATCAACAATGGTCAACATATTTCTCACCCCACCATGCTTTTGTTCTACCCCAAAGAGACTCCCCTCAGTGTGACATAAGGCAGTATTGAATAACATGATGTCTTCCCATGGTGACTCCTGCTGATGTGGGCCAGGATCAGGACACTGCTGCAGTTACTACAGATTTTGAATATCTAGCTTGCAGCAGAGTCATACCCACAAAAAATTTAAAATAATTTCATACTGAGTAAACAGTTTGCCTACCGCATTTAAAGAATTATTTCTAAGTGGTTTTCCAATGCGTTTCTTTAAAGACCTGTTTTGTTGAAAACAAGGTTGTTGTGTCTCTCAATCTGTGTTTATACTCCTCATGCAGCAGGACTCTTATAAGGGAATTTGTGTTCCTCATCCTCAAATAAATTAAAATAATAAAAACCAATCTAAATTTTCATCAATTTAAGTATTCATGATGTTGTAAATTATTTAAAGATTCAAATGTATGTTATGTGATTGTCATTCAAATAATTTAAGGAATTGTTGAAAATCCTCTGCATGTCATTCAAATGAGGATGTTAGTGTAGATAATCTCAAAATAAGGATTCTCTTTCAAATGATTTCCCTTCTGAGTATGCACCAACGGACCAAAATGAACTCATCTGCTCAGAAACAATCACTTTTAGTTCATCAGAGACTGAGACACTGACACAGAGAAACTTTGCATAAAGGTAAACAACATTCAGTGTTTTGTTGAATGGATGCACACACAGAAATATTTCAGTTAGAAACCTTTATGCTTCTATTTCTTTCCCCAGCCAATTTATGGAAGTTTAATCTTTAGTAAAGTCAATATTAGGTCAATACACAGGAGTCAATGAGTCATTATAATTCTGTATTTGCAATTGCTCCTTGGAGGTATTACCTCATTCTGAATTGTAGATTCCAAATCTTGGTTTTCTGTTTATTCAGTCACTGTGAACAACTCTGCATTCATTATGATAAAAAAAATCTCTTCTTGGTCTACTTCTTTCTGTTCTAATATTACCAGAATATTTTGTATGCTGTTGCTGTTTTTTTCTCTCTTAGATCATCAACTATTATGAGTCTACCTAGACAACCCACATTAATCTGATATAAAACAATAACAGTCAGACAACATATATGGGGTTTTTATTCAGAATCTTCACAATTTTGTTGGTCAAAAAACCCAGCAGGAAGTTGCAACCAGCATGAAGTACAATTGCTTGAAGAGTAACAGATGATGCCTCATCACAGTACAGGAAGCTGTGTGGTAAATCATCTGGAAATATGCCATGCCACCCAGCAGGAAAACCACTGAACTAAAACTTTTTAGTCTGCCAAAGGCTGCTGCATAGACAAACGGACACAAATACACCAGAGGGATTCAGTTATGATGTTCAGAGGAACTCACTTCCATCAAATGCAAAGCAGCACATTAGAGGTGAAAGTCAATTGCTTGTTTGTATTGTTAAACAAGGGAAGTACAGAGAAGTTTATATACAACCTGTTTTGTACTTGCACAAATCATGGCAAGGATCGAGAGGTGGTGGGGTATGCCTGTGTGTTACGGAGTGACTTAATTATCTAGAGCTTAATGATGGTGATGACAGGGTTGAGTACTTATGGGTAAGAATCAGGGGGAAGACCAACAAAGTGGGAGTCTGCTATAGATAACCCAACCAAAACAAAGAGGTAGACCAAATGTTCTATAAGCATCCGGGAGAAGTCTTTTGGGACACTTAACTTACACTATGTTTGCTGTAATTACAACACAACAGGGATGAAACTGCCTAGGAGGTTCCTGGAGTATGTGGGAGATGACTTCCTGATGCAGCTGCTGAACAAAAGAGATAGGGGAGGTAGTCCACTACACCTATGTCTGTGAACAGAGAAGGACTTGTGGATGATGTGGGAGTCAGAGACAATCTTGGGCACAGAGATTGCAAAATTGTAGAGCTTTTGATTCTCGGAGGAGTAAGGAGAGGGGTCAGTAGAATTACTGCTATCCTGGACTTATGGAGGTCAGACTTTGGCCTGTTTAGGAGACTGGTTGGCAGAGTCCCTTGGAAGGGCAGAGGAATATAGGAAGCTGGGACGTTCCTCAGGAAAGAAATCTTGAAGATGTGGGAACCGGGTGTCAGCATGTGCTGAAAGACACATCAGAGTGGAAGAAGATCAAGCCAGGCTGTATAAATGGCTGTGACTGCAGATCAGGAGAAAAACCGGAGCATTTATGGCCATCAGAAGAAGAGACTGGCAAGTCAGGAGGACTAAAAGTGTGTAATGAGCCTACTCAAGGGGAAAGGAGGGCCAAAGCCCTTCTTTGTCTCAGTCTTTAACAGTAAGACTGCTTTTCCTCAGGGTACTCAGGCCCTGAGCAGACAGGGAGCAGAATGAGGCTGCCGTAATCCAAAAGGAAATGGTCAGTGACTGACTGCACTACAAGACACACACAGGTCTATAGGGCCAGATGGGATCCACCCAAAGATATTGAGAGAGCTGTCAGAATGTCTCACCAAGACACTTTCCCTCATTTACAAGGAGAAATGCTGGATGAAAATGTATATTGAAAATACGTAAAAGTAATCCTGGTTAGAAAATGTGACACTCATCTACAAGAAGTGTCAGAAGAAGGATCTGGAAGGGTGTGGGGAGCTACAGGCCTGTCAGCCTGACCTTGGTGCAGGGAAATGTAATGGAGCAGGTAATCTTGAGTGCCATCACATGGCATGTACAGGACAACCATGGGATCAGGCTCAACCAGCGTGGGTTTAGGAAAGGCAGGTCCTGCTTGACAAACGGGATCTCCTTCTATAGCAAGGAAGCTTGCTAAGTGGATATGGAAAAGGCTGTGAGTGTTTTCTCCCTGGACTTTATTAAAGCCTATGACACCATTTCCCACAGTGTTCTCTCGGACAAATTGCCTGCTCATGGCTTGGATAGGTACAGCTTGACTGGCTGGATGGCTGGGCCCAGAGAGTAGTGATGAATGGAGCTAAATCTGTTTGGCACCCCAACAGGTGATGCTTCCAGGGACTAAGTTTTGGGGCCAGTCCTGTTTAATATCGTTATAAACAATCTGGAAAAGGGCATTCAGTACACCCTTAGCCTGATCACAACAAGATGGGCAGGAGTGTTGATCTACTGGAAGGTATAAAACCTCTTCAGAGTGATCTGGACAGGCTGATGGGTTCAGGCCAATTGTATGAGGTTCCTTAAGGCCAAGTGCTGAGTCTTGCGCCTGGATCAAAACAACCCCAGGCAGTGCTACAGACTGGGGGGAAGAGTAGCTGGAAAGCTGCCTGGTAGAAAATGACCTGGGGGTGCTGGTCAACAGCAACTGAACAAAATCCAGCTGTGCCTAGGTGGCCAAGAAGGACAATGGCATCCTGACCTGTATCAGCAACAGTGTGGTCAGCAGGACCAGAGAAGTGATTGTTCCCCTCTACTTGGCACTGCTGAGGCCAGCACCTTGAATCCTGTGTCCAGTTCTGGACCCCTTAGTTCAGGAAGGGTATTGAGCTGCTGGAGTGTGTCCAGGGAAGGGCAACAGAGCTGGTGAAGGTTCTGGAGCACAAGGCCCATAAGGAGCAGTTGAGGGAGCTGGAGTTGTTTAGTCTGAAGGGGACATTTTATTTCACTTTACAACTACCTGAAAGCAGATTGTAGCCAGGTGAAGGTTGATCTCTTCTACCAGGTAACAAGAGATAGGACAAGAGGGAACAGCCTCAAGTTGCACCAGAGGATGTTTAATTTTAGGAAGAATTTCTTCACTGAAAGAGTTGTCAAGTATTGGAATAGGCTACTTAGGGAAGTGGTGGAGTCGTTATCTGTGGAGATGTTAAAAAGATGTCTAGATTAACATTAGGAGACATGGTTTAGGGGTGGGTTAATGGTTGACCTTAGAGTTCATTTTCATCATGAGTCTGTATTTCTGTGGCACCCAAAGAACTGCACTGGTCACTTCAATCTGTACACAGAGCACTCTAATAGATTTTGATGAGTGATTCCATTCTTCATGAGTCCTAAGAAAATACTTTTGCAAGTACACTATTCCTAACATAGAAAATGTTTTGAATGAAATAAAAAGAAGAAAAAAGAAGAGAAGGACAATTTTTGAGCTGTTAAATCTCTGCACCACTTACTGGCTCGACCCACTGAAAAACACAGACTTGTCTGCAGCTGTCATATTAACTATTAACATGTTAACTTTGTTAATGATGTTCTATGGAAACTATTCATTAGAGTCATAAACAGCTTCACTCTGACTGAATCTTCTGAGGTGAAAGGAGTGAAGCTGTCTTGAAGAGACATGAAGGAAAAAGATCTCACAGGTGATGTCAGAATCATGATTTCTAAGGGACCAGAGAAAAAATGTGGCTTAAAATAATTTTATCAAATTGGAAGATACCATCTTATCATGGTGGTGGCCCATCAAGATCTTGTAAGATTTTCTTCTTTCATAAAATTATTTTGCACTCCCATTTTCATAAAGGCTGCTTCGAATTGTTTCCTGTTGCCATAGAAGCACATAGAGAGCACATAGAATTTCACAATGCTCAGGATGGTCTTTATAGATGTTGTGCATTCACAGAGTTATGATGGATCCATGTCTATCTCCTGACAGGGAGGACTTTGAATTGAAGCATGCTGCATAGGAATGAAGATGTTGCACAAAAGGGCAATTTCCCCTGGATGTACAATTAAAACCATGGTAAGAATCAACTTGTCCTCCAAAGAGCATGTAATATATATTAAGATCTTAATTTTTGTATGAACTTTCTGCAAATCCTAGATAATGAACAGTTACAAAAATAAAAAAAAATATTATCTCATTTGTTTAATTTTAAAAATAGCAACCTACCACGATGTCTTTTTAATGCCAGTAGTCACTACTAGACTTCGGGTACCAGTGACTGCTACAACTGAAGCAGAGTGAAACTGACCCTTTAATCCTTAGTAAGAAGTAAAAAGTTGCAGCATCAAGCTCTCATGTTAGATATCCTCTTTCAGATAATAGCTGGAGTTTGCAAAATTCATAAGACAATAATTTCTTTCAAGAAGTTTTTGAGGAAGACATGAATCACTGATATCTTAGTAATGAACTAAAAATTTCCTACATCATATCATGTTATTGGAGGACCAAAAAGGACCACCACTGACAGGTGTTTCTTTTAAGGTCTTACTTTTAGTAATTTTTGCCCTATTTTGTATTAATTTCAATACTAGCATTAGATACACCTGAGAATTATTTAGGCTATTTCTAAAAGAATTTAAAAATATTTTTTCTATTTAGATATCAGACATAAATGAGCTGCACAGATTTATTTTATCTTGAATTTCAAAATATCTGTTTTAATGAAATTAGCTTCTCAGGGAGGAATGAAGTGGTAATTTATTAACAAGAAGAAAAGGGGAGGAGATAGGAAGGGAGGAGCAGGGAGGAAAGCAGTGAAGAAGATAGGACAGAAAAGTACAGATAAGAATTTTTGTTTCTAGCCAAGCATAGTTTATGTTGATTTGGAAGAATTGGCAGTCAGTAGCTGCTCCCTTTCCAAAGTCAACCAAATAGTAGAACATTGAATATAAATGCCAAATGTTATATGTAACTCATATATCTACACAATTATATATATATGCATAACTAAAATAATTTATATAGACACTTTAGTGTAAGAAATACTAAATCACTATTAGATTTCAGGTAAAAAATTTGTCCAGTAAGGTTACAAATGCAACTATGTGGGTAACATGAGTTTGGTTTTCAGAAGATCCATTGCTAGCTATGTCAAAAAACATAATTTTTGTGAATGTATGGTCCTACACATTCAGCTCCCACTCCTTTGAACATTCAAATATTCGCAAAACAGAGTTCATCCATACATGGAAATGGACAAATCTCTCTGCTGAAATGTTGCAGACCTTTTCTCAGTGAGGACAATCTCGTCTCATTTCTGGTATTTCTCACTCTAAATGAGTTTACATTACATAGTCAGGAGCAGATATTCTATTCAGGACATATTGTGTCTCCCAATATTCATCCATAAATCAGTCTTTTCAGAAGCAGAATGAAAAAAGCATATAGCAGTGTCAGTATCAGAAAATTTGTGAGTTGTTAGTCTTCCTGAAATTATGTTTCACTCAAATGGCTTGAAATTTTTAGTATTTATTCACCATATTGCAAAAATTCAAAATTGTTTTCTGCCATATTTTTGCATACCACGTATTCCGTATTCCATATTCCAGTCTCTTCTAGAGTATGTATTAGTTTTCTCAAAGCCAGTTTACGAATGCATTTAGCAATAATGGCAAACTTACTTCATAAAAAATGGGGGGAGTAAACCCAACAGCACCTGGTTAAAAGAAAGAATAGAACAACTAACAATTATTTCCCTGAGTAAGAAAAGGTAGAACAACAACATATGAGGATGTAGTTTCATTCAACAATTGCAAAATATAACTAAAACACAATGATGCTGCAAAGCCAGGAGGATAAATACATTTGTATGTCACTTGCAGGCTTTTTACCCACCACAATTTTATTTAAATTCAGAAGTATGTCTAAGATATTATTTTTCACTAATGATGAACGTCAACCTTTCAAGAATCAATAGAACTATTTAGCAAACACTTAATCTACTGTATCCCATTATTTCAGTGAGACTGGGATCAAGCTGAAAGAAAAGTACTACACAATGTGAGCATCAGAATCTGGAGTAAGTAATGATTTTCCTTGGGATATTAAAATATTGTTTTTTCTGTATTTTAATTTGTAGGTGAATTAAGTAAAAATCTTCTTTCATCGTGATTGAAAATGTTTTAACTCACAGTATGAGTTAAAACTCACAGTATGAGTTAAACTCACAGTATGAGTTAAAACATTTCAATCATGATAAAAGATGACAATTGAGATAATTCTAATTGCATTCTAAGATTACTGTTTCATTTATGCCAAAGGAAGTTTGTTTTAATACAGAAAAATTGATACACATTATTCAGGAGTAGACTTTCAAATTTTACACATAGGCAGGAAAGGAATCACACGACATTTCTCCGTATTTGCGAGGTTTTTTAATCCTTAATGCATTACTGAAAGAAATGTGCATAATACAGAATGGTTCAGTAAATGTTGTTTTGAGGCTGTACAGAAGACTAATTCCTTCAACTGCGTTTCCATATATCATTAGAGATTAAAGCAAATTTAATATCTCAAGTACCAAAATCAACAGCAAACCATGGTAATGAACATAGGCCATTAAGTAAATAATTTCTCATTTACAATTCTAACGCTCCTCTTTATTATAAGTTCCTGTTAATTCTAATAGAAGCCATGAGGGAATTCAATTTTTTGCATTAGAAAGTCACAATATATCTAAAGTTAGAGATATTTTTTCCCTTCTTCCCCTAGTGAGGAAAATCAAACTTTTCCATCTTGAGAGACTGCACAAGATCTTCTGGCTATTTGCTGTTGCCATGTCAACTACTTTGCTCTTAGTTATTGCTATGTCCTTATATTCTTGTGCTGGAAATTTGGTTGGAGACACAAAGATAGTCTTTTCATGGGCTGTATTATCAGCTTCCCTTCCCTTCCCTTCCCTTCCCTTCCCTTCCCTTCCCTTCCCTTCCCTTCCCTTCCCTTCCCTTCCCTTCCCTTCCCTTCCCTTCCCTTCCCTTCCCTTCCCTTCCCTTCCCTTCCCTTCCCTTCCCTTCCCTTCCCTTCCCTTCCCTTCCCTTCCCGTCCCTTCCCTTCCCTTCCCTTCCCTTCCCTTCCCTTCCCTTCCCTTCCCTTCCCTTCCCTTCCCTTCCCTTCCCTTCCCTTCCCTTCCCTTCCCCTCTTTTAATGTCCATGGTATCCTAGAAACCTTCTGACTTGGGTGATTTATAATTATCATAGCAACTAGTGCAAGAACTGCTAGCATGCATCTGTTCTTACTTGTTTTTAGTCCATAAAATTGCTCAGAGGTATTAAATATTTCAGTCGTATTTCAAGACATACTTGTATATTGCTATTAATACACATTAATATTATGCATATTACGCATATTCTTATATTTTAGGTTTCAAAGCAGCAGCCTTCATTGACAAGCTTAAACATATTTTTTTGCTCTTGCAATTAGTTCAAGGCTTTGGCAAATTAGTTTTTGAAGATGCATGTCTAGGGTACAATGCTTTCTTAGTAGCCCAGGGAAAAAAGTATAAAATAAAGGGTAAAAATATGAAGAAAATTTGAGCTCATATTTTCACAGTCTTTTACTGTTAAAAACTCTCTGGATGAGAACAGCACAAAAAAGAGCTAGGCTCCTGTGGTGCTGATAACTTTTTAGTCTTGCATCAAATATAAAGCACGGAGGTTTAGTTGTGCAGGCTGGGATCTGATGCAAGTTGTAAACCTAGAAACAAATTATCAAGTCCACAACCAGGGCTCTTCTGCTTAGTAAATACAATGAATTTTCTAAATTTTACAATTGTTAGAAACCACTTCATTCACTTCATTTAGTTTTCAACTAAAGAATAAAGGTGGGACAAAGGAAAAATAAACAGCACACTTTCTTTTTATGTCATCATTTTTTAATGAGTAGGAACAGTGTGTGGAAATGAAATTCTAATGAAGGCAGGAGAAAACCAATTTAATAAAAAAAATAATCACACTTTAGTGTTGAACTATGGGTTCATTTAATTAATCGAACTTTCAAATCACCTTTTCTCCAGGATATCTAAATCCAATCCACAATAATCAATTCCATGGTGAACACCTCATATTTCAGACTATTAAAATGCAGCACAATACCATGTTTCTTATCTTTTGAAGAAATAGAGCTGTTATATTCATCAATATGCATCTCCAAGGGCAAAGAGTTTTCATGTTGCTTTAAGCAACAGGTCTCATAGCATTTTTGAGAGGAAGATGAAAAAGAATGTTTTATAGTCATTGTGGAATATGGTACTAAAATATAAATATTTGTATAAGGTGTTCCATTAGTTGGCTAGATTTATATTTTCCTACTTAAAAAGCACTTTAAAACTGACAAATTTTAAATCTTGAAATTAAAAAAATTCAACATTTCATAATATCATGACCATATCTAAAGTCTTGAATAATAACTGTGCTAGCAGCTATTCCAGCTCTGAGTTGGTTAGACTGAATCAAGGAGTCACTAAGAAAGATGGGTTTGTGGAATATTGCTCAATGTCCTTTCTGTTAATCTTTCTCTGGATAATAAAAATAATTTGTTGTTACTAAGACATGTTTCCAGCCAGTATGAGTTGATGTATTATAAGCTCTTTGTGAAGCACTGGTTAAACATCTCTCTTTTTGTTAACTGTATACACATAAATGGATGTGGCAAGAAATTTATTTTCTGACCCTGGCTTCCTCCCTCTGCTGATACACCAAAGCAACATCTTCACAGATGCCTCAAGGCTATGCTCAAAGGTCGTGTACTGCAGACAACAAAAATAATTCAGAAATATTTCAGAGGTACTGCCTTGTAGACACAGTCAGAAGTGACACAGTGGAGTAACTGAAGGGTGCCTTTCCCCTTCCCTTACATGTGGATATCAGCTAAGTCATTCTGAAGACTGACTGCAGGAGTGCCTCAGGGGTTCAGTCCTACAACAAACTGAAGGATCGCTTTCCTCACAGGACAAAAAGCAGTCTAAACACAAACTGTTGCGTCTACTTCCTTTGGTCACAGAAATTTCTTGAGAGGGCAGCCATTGTCTTTCTTTTCTCAATTATTTCTCAATTATTTGATTATCTGCTTTTCTGCATTTTACACTCAGTGTAGGATTTTCTTTTACTTTCTCAAAAGTTTATTTTTTCTCTCACTAGGTAGAATCACAAGAGTCTTTGTGTATTCAAAGCAGTTGCCAATGCAAACCAGCTTAGCAAAAAGCCATCTAACTGCTTAAATAATATAAGCTTCCTTCTCAGAATGTCTCAATTTCTACTCCAAAAGTATTAACAATGAGTATGGCCATCTTCAGAGTAGATTTAGAAAAGGCAGAAATCTCTTCAGTGAGATCTTTTTCCTTCAGGGGACATCAGCTGAGCTGTCTTCTACAGCTGTGACAGATCAAAGCAATGCAGTTTCTAGAAAGTAAGAAATTAATGTAGTTTGGAAGACAGAAAAGGCATTATACAAGGGGGAAACTTCTTTTTACTGAAGTGCATGCATGCTACAATGCTTGGAGACCCCTGTTTTTCAGGTTTAATACTTATTTTAAAAGGTAACTCTTACTCCAGAGAATCTCAGCTAGCAGGAGCAGGAGATTCCCTTTCTGTCAAGAAAAGAAGAAAATATAAAGGGACTTCCTTTGAAGGTAAGAGCTCCTGAATTTAACTTTTACACTTTCAGCTGTCTTATTGCTGCCATGCTGAGAAAGAAGATAGCTGGCAAGAGTGGACTGTGAGAATATTAGGTGAACATTTAGAAAAGTTTGGTAATTCTTTTGTCCACATATGCTCACATTCTGGACCCACTAAAGTTCAAGTCCTCTCACAGTCTTTTTTTTTTTTTTTTTTTTTTTTTTTTTAATTTTTAATCAGTCCCTACCTGCCATACTTTCATTTTCTCTAGGAACTAAGCTTTTTATTACTTCCCAAGTACAATCATTAGATTTTTCTCATTTTTCAAGAGTCATCACCTTGCACTATACAGCACAGCAAGGAGTCACTCCAAGTGAAAAGTCAGCCAACAAAACTTCCATAAAGATCAGTCACTCAGTGGTGACGGTAACAAAAGAGCATGACACAAGACATATGATACAAGTAAACCTTAATAGCAAAAAATGTTTCTATACTTCTGCTCAGATTTATTCCTTCTTGTCCCTTCTGTTCGTATTCTGGCTTAAGAGCAGATTCCTACACGGTACTAAAGCTTTTCGGCTAAGCTTCAGTTTATTCTTTTCCCATATTATGCTCACAGTCACAGAACTGACTGCTATTTCAGCAAAGAATTTTGTTTTGCCTGGAGATGCCCACATAACCTGCTGGCAGTGTTAATATCCACCCCTGCTGGCACTCTCTGCCTCTAAAACGTTTTGGGAGCCATCATAACCTTTGCCCTCAAGGGATGAAAGTGTAACCTGTCTTAGTTTAGGTGCAACGAGAGTGCATTGGCTTTTGCTACGGGATCTCAGACGAAAGCTGGCAGAAGAAAAAAAAGGAAGATTAAGACATTTTGCCACAATATTCTTAGGAGCCAATGTCCAAATCTCTGCTCCAAATACTGGAGATTTGATGGGGCAGAAAATAGGTAACTGTTCAGATTAGGAAATGGATCTGAAGGAATTGTAGTCATTACATCTTTAAGAGAAGCCAGTGATTTCTTTGCTTGTTTTTCCTTCTCTTCATTGGTGTTTCAAGGATCACCTATAACTCAGATTCTTATGGGGTGTTTTAATCCTTCCTGTACCTTCTAAAGGGAGTACATGGTGGAATGCCAACAACCAAAACTGAGAGTGCCAGGAATAACTCCATCATATCTAGAAAGGAAGAACTTGTTGAGGATGTAATGTGACACCCTTGGTAGCAGTGGTCATGAAGCAGCAGAGAGGAAGGGAGTGAGAAAAGTAAGTAGAGGCGTGCAGTCTTTTTGAGAGCTTGTGGCATCCAATGGGAAGTTGTCTATCTCTCGATAAGGCAGAGTAATTATGTAGGGTTTTCTGGCAATATCATACCAAGTATTGACCAGTGCTTTTTCCACTCTGAAGACTCTATTCCCTGATGTAAATTTTAATACTTTTCCCTTGGAGTACTTTTTTTATTAAAGGTTTCTTTGTAATTTCCAAGTTACTGTTGAATGATGATTTTATTGACTTCAACATGATCTATTTGGGGCAAATCTATATGGGGCAAATACTTTCCAGGCAGTCTTGTGCACTGATACACACAATCTGACATGCAAAATTTACACTCACATTCTTGACTTCTGGTCTGATATACATTTCTCATCATATAGAAACATGTCTTCCTTGTCCTTTTCTTGACTTTTTTTTAAGAATTGCCACAAATTTTTGTTTGAAATTCAGTGTCTTTTATCAAGAAAGGAAATTGCAAATTCAAGTTATTTTTTAGCAAAGAAAGTTCTACTAAGCCTAATGCATCAAAATAACCAGAATATTTTCAAAGGACTTCGCCCTTCAGGTAGGCACTGTTTTTGGAACACATAATGCCCTATTTTCAAAAACTATGAGCAACCTTACTTTCTAAATATGGGCACCAAAACTTAAGAAGAGTTCTAAAAGTTGAACTCTAAATGGTTTCTTCTGAGTCATGACAAGGACCAAATCAGAAAAGAAAAAAAGTGGTTTGAACCTATACTTTCTATTTCTTCGCTAGAGCTCATAGGTTTCCCTTGTTCTTCTTCCTACTCCTATGCTTGTCACTTAAACGTTGTGTTTCAGCTTCCTCTTCTACAAGAAAGAAAATATTTCTGGGATGATTTTCTTTTATCTGAGTATGTTTCAAATACATATCCTGATAGTGGAGAAAACACACTTCGTGTTGACAAAAAATAGGTAAACTTTGCAATTATCAAGTTTCAGACAGACTTTACATGTGTATTGCTGCAGAAGAAGCTGTACTTAACAAATGTAAATAAAAGTAGATTTGTGTTCCATCAAGAAGAGTTATTCATTTCTTCTCTAAAGTCTGTAAACAATGTCTACACAACAGGTTGCATCATATCTTACATTTCATTAAAAATAACGAAGTTCTTTTTATGTGACAATTTCAGTTTTAGGGAGATTATTTCAAGTAGCATTCTGTTCAAAACCAACAATTATTATCAGATAATCAAGCTACAGTCTATTTTATGAAAAGTAAAAATCATAAAGTTAATTAATAACTTTAAGAAGATTTAAAAAAAAAGTATTATTATTTTTATTCTGGTTTTGATACTTAAAATATATATTCTGGATATAAAAGTACATTCCCAACTTTCATAGACATTATAGGGAGGTATTCATCTGCCTGTAGCATACCATCAGTTAAAATGAGAGATTTTTTTCATGCCCAAAACTCAAAAAGATACTTTTTGCAATCTTAGGCCTGCTGGTTCTATAGCAAATAGATCACCACAGAGTCACTTTAGTGCTATTAAAATATACAAAAGTAACTTGTCAATGGTGGTTAATGTGGTCATGATTTTTTTGGGACTGAAAAAGAGTGCCAGGGAAGCAGGAACACTACCAAGAGCCTAGAGATGGGATACTCTCTGATGTATGCTCAGAAACAAATCTCTTCGTTATAAGCACTATAATTGATCTAAACTGTCTCTAAGTTGCTCCTGATGTTAAAAATACCATGCAAAAATGATTTTTAGTAATTGAGTACATATATGTCAAGGAAACTAAGTTTCATGCTTCAAATTCCATGCAAGACTTCATTGCAAACCCAGTGTACCTGCAGGAAAACACTAATTTTAGTCCTTTTCTTTTAAAAAGAGTACTTAATCTTTTAAAGCCATAGCTATTCTAGAAAGATATTTCCTATGTTATATGTCAACACTTATTAAAACTACAGTAATTTCACGAATACAAGCAGCACCATTTTGACTAAGATTTGGCTCCCAAACTGGAAATGCGGCTAATATTCAGGAGCGGCTAATATGTGAATAATTTTCTGACATTTACAACCTCAGAAGTGCCAGCCAGGGTGCCGAGCCAAGCACCTGCCAGTAAAAGCCGGTATTTCGCAGTTGTTACAAAGTGTTACTCTGTTGCGCCGCGGGTGGAGCCTGGTTCCCTGCAGGCAGCACGGGGGGCGGGGAGAGAGGTGGGAGAGCTCCCTCCTTCAGTCCTCTGCCGCAGCCCGGGGGAGAGACGGGGGGGCCCCGGGCCACCATTGCCACGGCTCGGGGAGGAGGCAGGGTGCTCCATCCCCACGTGCCGCGGTAGGAGCGGGTAGGCTCCGTCCCCGCCCCCCGCCGCCACCATGGGCGCGGGAAAGCTCTGTCCCCACCCGCCGCCGCTGCTGTAGAAGCGGGGGAAGCTCCATCCCTGCCTGCCACTGGGGGCAGCGCCGGGCTGGGGTGACTGAGCCCAGTGGCAGCGGCGGCCGGCCCCAAGTGGCGGCGCCGAGCGATCGCGCCGAGCGGCCCCGCCGGACTGGGCCACCTGGCCCTGTCGGCAGCCCCTAGCGGGCCGAGCCTGCACAGCCTTAGCTGAGCCAGTAAACCCCGCCCTCACGCCGTTCTGTTACTATTTGGCAACTTTGTTGCACGCAGGTCCTCGCTGCGAACAACAGAGCGGCTTATATTCAGGTGCGGCTTATTTATGGACAAGAACTGAAATGTTTGCCAACACCCAGAGATGCGGCTTATACTCAGTGCGGCTTGTATTCGTGAATTTACTGTAATTGTTTCTGATATAAACCTTTATCATAGTATCTGTGATAATGCTACACATAACTACATCTATGAAAAAACACCAAAGTAGCAATTTTGCAGTACAGGGACCTCAAAAAGGACTTACAGTAATTTCACGAATACAAACCGCACCATTTTGACTAAGATTTGGCTCCCAAACCGGAAATGCGGCTAATACTCAGGAGAGGCTAATAGGTGAATAATTTTCTGACATTTACAATCTCAGAAGTGCCAGCCAGAGTGCCGAGCCGAGCAGCTGCAAAGCCAGCATTTCGCGATTGTTACAAATTGTTACTCTGTTGCGCCGGAGGTGGAGCCTGGCTCCCTGCAGGCAGCACGGGGGAGAGACGGGGGGGCTCTGCGCCGCCATTGCCGCGGCTCAGGGGGAAGGTGGGGGCTCCGCGCCGCCATTGCCGCGGTTCGGGAAGGGCAGCGGAGACCCTGTGCCGCCATTGCCGCGGCCCGGGGGGAAGGCGGGGGCTCCGTGCCGCCCGCCGCCGCCACTGCAGGAGCAGGGGGGGGCTCCGTCCCTGCCTGCCACCATGGGGCAGCGCCGGGCCGTGGTGACCGAGCCCAGTGGCAGCGGTGACTGGCCCCGAGCAGCCCCGCCGAGCTGTAGCGCCGAGCTGGGCCACCTGGCCCCATCAACAGCCCTGAGCGGGCCGAGCCTGCACAATCTGAGCCGAGCCAGTAAACCCCACCCTGCCGCGGTTCTGTTACTATTTGGCAACTTTGTTGCACGCGGGTCCTCGCTGCGAACAACAGAGCGGTTTATACTCGGGTGCGGCTTATTTATGGACAAAAAACGAAATATTTGCCAACACCCAGAGATGTGGCTTATACTCAGTGCGGTTTGTATTTATGAAATTACTGTAATACAGAATTCTTAGTGTGTAAATCTGAGTTTACTTTAAGTGCAGCTACACTGCCATTTGAAACAACAGTGAGAGTAAAATTAATATGTTTCCTGGTGAATACAAATTTGTTTTATTCCCCATCTCTCAAAAAAATGGAATCAAAACCAGAGCTCCTCAAACAAAAATCGATGCTTTTATAATGTCATGGTTTTCTTGTAAGAATTTTTTTAGAGGAAATTTTTTAAAAAGTGATTTTTCCTTTGTCTTTGGGACATTTAAATAGCTTCTCTTGTTTTGAGAAGATAAAGAAATCCCCTGCCTTTTAAGTCTATTTTTGTGCACAACCCGGGATAGTTAGTGACTTTTATTCATGAGTCAAGAAATATTCCTCTTTTTCTTTAAAAAAATTGATTAGAAACAAATCAGAGAGCACAAAATCATCTTAACTTCAAAAATTTTTATCATGTAAATTTAGAAGTCATTCACTTCAACAGTTATACAATAGGCATTTCTTCACTTGTAGTTTAAATCAGCAGGTGATGTGCAGCACAAAACCTTGCATCAGATGTCAAACTGTTTAAAAGTCTTTATCTTTATTAAATACAGACTGCAAGCACCAGTATGAAGCTAACAGGCAATATTTATGATTTGTAACAGCACAACTAAAACAGGGCAACAATCATAGGGAATGTAAAGTAAAGAATCACAGAATCAACTAGACTGGAAAAGGCCTTTAATGTGGTTGAGTCCAACCTATGGTGTAACACCACCTTGACACTGAGTGCCACATCCAATTTTTTTTTAAACACTCCCAGTGACAATGACTCCCTGGGCAGTCCATCCCAAAGCCCAATCATCTTTTCAGCGAAGAAATTAATCCTAATGTCCAACATAAAAGGACCCAGTAAAACATACATCTCTTGTCAAGGTGATCATCTCTTGTTCAGGTGTGTTGCACCTGTAGAGGATTGTATTGTACAGTGTGAGCAAAGCTCTGAGACCTACCAGGAGCTCGAAGCTTGAGGCTGAAAAACCATGGGTTGGGTCAGGAATAACAGCGGCCAACGCCCACATCCAATAGGAACAGCCCTGGGGCAGTGAGAATGACCAGAAATGGTGTTACCAGGGTGGGAAAACAGGGTGTTGGGAGTTCTTCCTGTGCATTATTATTAATGCATTCTATTACAGAAAACTTTTATCTGCATGATAATATTACACTGAAATTCACCTGACACTAGGGAAAATACTTGTGAAAAATTTATCTAAACTTGCAAAAATTAAGGAGATACTTTAACTATGAAATTCCTTCAAGCCTTTCAAATTTTAGAAACAATATCTGAGCTACAGAAATCCAGAAAATCTTGTATTTGACTTTGAGTTAAGACTTTTTAAAACTGAAGTCTTTCCAAAATGCCAAGCTTAAAATTGCCACTGTACAAGCTCATGATGAGCTATATTTGTATTTGTAATGGTTGCTTAAAAAATATTGGAATATGCTACCACAACTTTAGGAAAAGACTGATTTTATTTTTTTGGTCTTAGCTTCTTTGATTGTCGTTATTTGCTTTTTGACACAACATTTTATTTACTAGTGTATGAAATATCGTCTGTCTCCCTAACAGAAAAAAAACCTTGTATTAAGTAATTTTATTTATATTACAATAAATCACAGAATACTATGATGCCAAATTTTAACTAGATAAAATATACTAAGTAACCACAAGAACGTTTAGTAATCAATTAGAACAAATGCTCAAATTTTGATAAATAATTTGCCACCTTGTAAAATCCTACTGTCTTTCCCTATGTAGACTTCAAAAATTATTATTTTAACATAATGTCTCACAAAGAAATTACGTTCAACCTAAAATACACACACAACAGGGTGAAAACCAGCTATATATTCGACAGGTTGTTAAAAATGAATTGTCACTGCAGTCATTTATGTAGGATAATCAATAAGGAAAATAATTTGAACATAACATGGAGGTTTATGGAATGATTTAAAGAATCATTGGTCTTATTTTGTAGACAAATAAACTTGGAGCAATAATTTTAAAGTGGCTTCCAAAAAAGTCAACAAAAAATAAGTGGCAAAACTATGTCTATAACCCAGTAATTCTGCTGTCATTATTCCATCCATTCCTTCCTACTCTTCAGTAATCCATGTCTTTTTACCTCATATATTCAGGAGTGTGCTGGCAAAGGGTAAGAAACAGCAGGAATTGCACAATTAGTACACTAGACATGTAGGTATTTCTCTTTCAGAGCAGATAGAGCTAAAGAGGGTACTTCCTTTCAGTGTCCATCAAATAAATTCATGCTAAGGTAATAAAAACTATGTAAGTCCTAAACACACCAATTTAATTTCCTGCTCCTTGTCATAATGATTGTTCATGTATAGTTTGCAATATTATGTAAAATTCGATCTATATCAAGTATCAGGTCAAAGTTTTTGAGGCTATCAGCACTAGCTGAAAAGAAGTACCTCCTACTATCAACCAGATTTTAAATTTTCGTTTATTACTTTTCTGAAACATTTCCACAAGAAATCCTGATTTATGTTAAAAAGAAACCCCCAAGCAATGATGATTTTCAGACTGAAATATGATGCCAGAAGTCTCTGTCCATTTCACCTTTATCTTTCCTTCACCTGTGTTATTAGAAGCACTTAATTTGCATTGTAGCTAAAAAAAAAAGAGGTAGAATGTCTATCAGAGATGTCTCAAATTATTTGACTAAAATTGACAATCCCTCAGAAGGAAAGATAAATTTACTGAGATGGTTAGGTCTGATAAACAAATTTTACAGGAAAATCATTATCTCCTCTCTTTCCTGAAGGGAAAATGCTTCCATCTGGGTTTCTTTGTGATTCGTTATTGATATATATGGATCTAAAGAGAGAGAAGGTCAATGTACAGCCTACTTAACAATGGTGAGTTGTTTTTCAGGAGCTTTTATTTGAAAATATGATTATTGCCAATGGCAAAAACAATCAAAAGTCCTTTCAAGTTCAATATTCACCAACCAATACAGTGCAAGGAAAAGCACTCATTTCTTCTTTCACCCCATCCCAACAAACAGAAGAGAAGAAAGACCAGTTATTGACCAAGCAAATACAGTGCATAGAATGGGTATAAAATAAATATCTATGGGAAAATATATTAAAAATTAAGAAAAGGGAAAGAACGAATGATGGAAGGGAAAGAGCAAAAGAGAGTGGGGGAAAGGGAGGAACTAAAGAAGAAAGGAGAGGAGAAAGGAGAAAGAGAGAGGAAGGGAGGGGAATGGCTAAAGTTATAAAAAGTAATGATAAGATATAGATATAGATACTAGTAGTTAAAATATATCCCGTGTATCTGCGAGCTGCAGTCAGAGCCTTTAAAGTCACTGTAGAAACAAGAAAACATTGTTGACCCATATCTTGATCTTTCTAATTAGCTCTCCAGAACACAAATAAGATTGTCTGTAATTGGTTTATTTTCAGTAATTAATTTTAGTTCTATAGTGGATGCCTTCTGAGAAAAAGCTATTGATCGTTCTTCCTATTAGACACATAAATATTAATGGAAATTGAAGAACTTGATATTTTCAGTTATTGCAACAGCTCCATCTAACTTAAACAATGTCTATCACCTCAGAAGAAATTCTGTATCAGCCAGCATGACTGCTACCCTCGTATGAAAATTCAATTAAGCATTTATCCTTTCCAGATCTAGGTAACAGAACATTTTCATTGTCTAACTTATTGCTGTGTAGCAAACATGCCCATGCAATATCACTGAAATAAGTTTCAGGATCCTTCTAAAAACAAATAAAAATAAAAAAGTCACAGATCCACCCAAGTCATGAATCCCTAGATCTCCACCACCACCACCTGCACCCCTTATTTCAGTTAGATTTGAGTAGCTTTCATACACTTTTTTTTTTTTTTTTGGTGAAGTGAGGCTGAGGACAATGGAGATGATGAAGGTGATGGAAGGTGAAGGACTGGGTTATGAATAACTCCAGAAAGAGTTCCAGCAACAGAACAGAACATCAGAATATCACCAGCTACCAGAAGCATGAAGACACTACACCTAAAAATGATTATTGCTGGTGTTTCCACTGGGTCAAACATGCTTCAGACCTATAGCTCAGTCCTCTACTCTTTCCACTCCATCAAATTCTCAGCACGGTTCTCAGACTGGATGATACAGTCCATATACAGCAAAGACTGAGATCATGTTTGAGGTCAAAAGGAAAGAGAAAAGCTTCGCAACAGGGTCAAATGCAGCACATTATTTAACAGAAGAGAGACATAGGGCTTGTGAAAAAGTAAAAAAATCAGAAAATGGATGGTTAAAAAATCCATATGAAATATTGTTCTATATAGATCCTAAATGATATGTATATCTTACTACAAAAGTAAATTTATGCAGGGAAATGTTCTACCAAGCTGTGCATAAATTTTGAATGAAAAAAGGTGTTAACAAGAAGAAAAATTTGGTGACATGAATTGAAAATGAGAGAAATGGTGTGGTATATATAGAAAGAAGAGATCAACTATGCACATTTCTCTCTTACCCATGAAAAGCAAAGGTAGAAATACAAAGAATAATGACTCTGGAAAATGTCACATATTCACAGCTACAAGAAGTAGCAAATTGCAAGAAAATGTATCCTACATTTTGCTAGTTTCAATATACATGTTCTTTGGGGTTCTTTTTCTGCTTTCAGGGTCTGGTACTTCAAACTATGTCTATAAGACACTAGACCCTCAGTATGTATTCTGTTTTCAAAGTTCTCACTTCCAGCACCTCCTTTGTCACTAAAGAACAAGAAATCACCTATTTTACAACTGAGAACTAAAATGTATCAATTTTCTATCTATGTCTAGTCTAATATTAAAACATTCAAAATGAGTTAGCTTAAAGAAAGGTTACAAATAATTGAATTTTGGAAATTATTTATAGTACTGTACTACCTTGAGCTACAAAAGTTGTGGGTTCACTATGAATTGGACACAGAAGATATGCATGAACAGGCACTTTTAGCTCATCATCTGTTGGCTAAATAGGAGATGACACCTCTCAAGCCCTTCTCTTGCCAGATAAGACACCAGTTTCATATGAGAGGGAGAATCCATTCCTTGGAAGCCTGGAGGTGGAATACTCTTATTCTGATGGAGTGTAAAACTGAAACATCTCTATTTAAGAGAAGTTAATGGCAGCTTTATAGGATAAACACAAGTAAAGGAAACCAGTGGTTGGTGGGATGGCAGAAATCAGCATTACTGTGATTTACTTTTTTTTTTTGGTTTTTGTAATATGTTGTGAAAGCATTTCACTATATAGTTGCTTGGGTTTAGATTTTTTTATTTTCCAGAAAAAACAGATCAAAAGCTTAATTCGTTGTGGTAGGATTTTCTGTACAACACCTGATACAATGCAATAAACAAGAAGCCTCTTTTTAGCATTTTATTTATGATTAATCCAATGGCAAAAGTAGCAGGGACAATTCCAGGCACTGCAAGCACCAACTTTTCTTTTTGCTGCTCTCATGGCAATTGCAATTTCCCACAGTCGGCAGACAGGAACTCGTGTGCCAGGTCCAAGCAACCACGTCCCACTGGTGCAGCTGGTTCTGCTACAACAAGGCATTAGGCTGGGAGCTGCAGAGGCCACGGTTCAAGTCTCAGTTAAGTCTTGGCAACTCTGACAGAGAGCCAAGTCAACCAGCTAGCAACACTAATGTCTTAAATCACTGCATGTAGACTTGCCATATCACACCAGTAAATTATCTGCAAGGCTGACAAAATTAATTCCTTTATAAGAGTAACTGGCAATTATGAGACTGCTGCATAAGTTTATTAAGTTCTACCAGACTAATTCTAGCAATGCTAATTCATAAAAAGAAAGACATCCAAAGAAAAATATGTTTTCCTGGTATACTTTTAAATCAAAAGGGAAATTTATGGGGGAAAGGCCATTGGTTGAGGATGCCATCCATGAGGATGGCATTAGGACTGAGATTCTCATTTTCAGACTATGATAGTACTTTAGATATACTTCTAGGCAAGGCAGAAGTAAAGCTGCTTAGAACCAGAAAGTTTCAGCAGAATTAGAGACAGAATTATTAATTTATCTTGAGTGCAGCTATATTGCTAAAAAGCGCCTTAACTCAAACACAATTTAATGAGCAATGTCAAAGAGCACACTTCAGTAGTGATGTCTATGAAATCCATTAAACAATCCATCTGTCTTGTGCATTGCACCCCAGTGCTGCTGTGTTGTGTTAGTGTTTAAATATAAGGGTATAATACATTCTTTCATTCTATTTTGTGGCTCCTGTGGAGCACTAGCACAGATCATGTCAAAAAGAGTTTAGTTTCTTTATAATGTTCCTTACCTGGGCTTGTACACGTATGAGCTCAGGAGAAGCAGACCCCTGTGAGTGTATCCGAACCATGCATGGTAAGCAAGCCTGAGCCTTTGAGAAATCTGAGATCAATAGCACAGTATAATTTCCAAGATGCAATAAATCAAGAACGAAACATTACATAAAAATAGCTAGTGTTAGATTCCACAGACAGATTACATATTTCTACAGTAGTTCTAGCTGTGTCTTGATGCTTGTGAGAAGAAAAATTTCCCTGTAGAAAAAATAGTCAAGTGTACTGTGTTCTACTGCTCTGTGAGTGTGTACATGGTTTACACGGACTGTCTTTTCTGTTTCCTTCTAAATCAAAAATCAAATTTGTAAAGAACCACAAAAGAGAAGAAACACTGGTCTGGAAGTCTAATTTGTGTGTGGATTCACTGTGAGAAGTAATTTCTTTATTCTCTGAATTCCTGTATTATTTGTTGCAGTTACATTACCAAAAAGGGTCTAGCTGAGGATCTTGAATGCCTGTTTTCATGGACTATGATTGTAGCCATACAGTTTTTAAGGGGAACTGAGCCTATTGAAATGTTGGTGGGAAAACAGGTAAACAGTCCACAGCATTTTCAGGATCCAGATGCTGAGCATGGTAAACATAAAAGCTCCAGTAGGATGCTCCCTGACTTTCTATTGGAATTTTTGGAGCTTTTACCAATTCACAGATAATGTGGATACAGCTGAGTACTGTCTTGGAGAGTACCAAAAGGCAGAGAACTGCTCTTCTACTCTTCCTTTAGTGAGAAACACGTGGCAAAAGATCTATCTTAGAATGCTGGCACCTGTAGAAATAAATCAAAATTGTCTTTTTGACTTTGAGTGAGAAGTGCTGTATCACACCTAAAAGAGTAAGATGTAGAGAAATAATCAGAAAGGTTAATTAATCTCTTAACAGGTCAGGATGAAAGTCTAATATGAGAAGTGACTGGTGAAGCAGCCTATTGAGTGAAAATCCCAGGGACCTATCTCTCCCCTACTTGTCCAAGTGATGGTCCTGACTAGAAGAAGTCCCCTCTTCAAAAACCAGAAAGAAACAAGGACAAGAGGAATCCAGGGAAAGTTTTTGAATACCAAAAACTGCTGTCACATGATAATTGCCCAAGAAAAAGAATACATATCTGTTTCACAGTATCTATTCCTATAGCTGTCATCATCAGAAGCAACAGCAGCAGAGGTAATGGCCAGGCATAAAATAATTGATATAACTGGGCATATTGATCTGTGGCCGTACATATGGATCTGTGCCATATATTATCAAATAGCTTGGCTGCAGATAGGTTCCACTGGTAGACAAAAGAGCACTAGATGGGACCAACTAATCTGTATTTATTAAACTATGACAGAATTCAGTTTTTTTCATACAGGAGGCAGACTAGAGATCCTGATAGGGTTTCGAAATATCCTATTCATGCAACTGCATTCAGCTTCTTTTCAAGTCCAGAAAGAAGATGCATCATCCATGGAAAACTTGTCCTTAAAGTCCTTAAGGATGACCCAAAAAACTCAAGCTAAAAAAATGGTGCTGATTGATGATCACATAGCCAAAGACCCTTTAACTTGGCTGCAGGATCCTGATCCCTGTACCTAACAGAACCAAATAGAGGAAGAGGATGACCAAACTGATGCACCACAGGACCTTTATCGAAAGGCAGATGCTCTCTTGGCCTCTGGATGGTGATGCTGATGTGTGGTTACACACCATTATAAGAAGCTAGGAAACAAGATGCCCTCTAGCACTGGACAAGGTTGTCACAGCCTTAGCTACATGGCCCACCATAGAGACAAAATCAGATATTCTTTGATAATGTCAAATCCTGGTCTAAGATAGGAGATTTATTTACTCCAGTTCCTGTATGGCTGTGAGCCCTGCTGATGCTGCCTAGTAATGATACTGGCATATGCTTTGCTGATTAAAGCAAGTCAGACAGGAGGAAAAGAAGTCTTTAAAATCTGACAGTATGCTGACCCTTTATTTCAATTCTCAATGCGTTGTCTTTGCCCTGTCTTATATGTAAGAGCTCCTCTAGGACATCACATAACTGGGACTGAAATTTATAATGGCATATTTACTTTTATTTTATTGAAAACGTTTTTTTTGAAAACTTTAAAATTTGTGGCTATGTAATTTCCTTATTGCACAGAGCAATCTGAAAAATACTAACACAGATTTCTAACAAAGCATTGTAAAATGTGCTGTCTTAACACTTTTTTTTCTGGATAGAGCAAGTATATTATTAGTAATTTTAAGATTCTAATATCCAGTAATTCCAATAATTATAAATTCAACATAAAACATTTGGCTTTACTAGTAACTTACATTATATATGAATAATTATAACACACTACTACTTATCACAGTTGTAGACTGAATGAGCATGGATTAATCTGAATTTATGCTTATATAGATGTTTTATACAAAGTGACAGAATGTTTCCCTTAAAAAAGGCTTGCGCAACCAACGGAATTTCCTATATAATCGGTTACTGAAACAACACTTGCATTTCTGAAAAAAAACAAAAAACAAACATTCAAAAGGTTGCCTTGCTCTCAATGCCTCTGGGCTGGATGCAAAGAGAAGAAATCATATCGACATGCTATATAAATGTCAATTTTTGAAGTAAAATAAATGGAAATGAAAATCAATTGAGCAGTGACTAGAAATGAAAAATACAATAAATAAAATTGACAAATCACTTTAAAATATAAAGTACTAATTGAAACATTGCCGACTAAAAAACATTTGCTTTAATCCACTTTGAATACGCACCAGTAAGGAAAGGCACTACTTTTCCCAGAAATCCGTGCCTTTCACAAATGTTTTGTGACAGTATTCTATTTTACTAAATAGCATAGGTTGAAAAATACAAATTGTTATTTTTAGAATAAAGATGATTTTAATTTTGTGTTAGATACTTCGTGATGAATTGTATGTTTTTTAAGGTTAATTCAGTTAGTGTTCAGTTCTGGCATTATTTTCAGGACTAGTATTCCTTCTCATCAGCTGAGAAAATAATTATACTAGAAATTTTTAAATAATTGTCATGATTAATATCACTAGGTAGCTAAACACAACACAGTTGCTTGCTCACTCCCCCTCAAGCAGGATGGGCAGAGAATTGGAAGAGTAAAAGTGAGAAAACTTGTGGGTTGAGACAAGGACATTTTAATACGGAATGCAAAAGCTGTGCACAAGTGCAAAGCAGAACAAGGAATTCATTCACACCTTCCCTTGGGCAGGCAGGTGTTCAGCCATCCCCAGAAAACCATGGCTTCATTACACACGATGATGACTTGGATGACAAACACCATCACCCTGAACATTCTCCTTCCTTTTTCTTCCCCTAGATTTATATGCTGAGCAGGATGCCGTATGGTTGGAATGTTCCTTTGTTCAGCAAGGGTCATCTGTTCTGGCTGTATCCCCTCCCAAGCCTTTGTGCACCCTTAGCCTCCTTGCTGATGGAGTGCCATGAGAAGATATAAAGACCTTGGTGGTGTGTAAACACTGCTCAGCAGTGACTTAAACAGCTCTGAGCTTTCAACACTGCTTCCAACACAAATCCAAAACATTGCCCTTACTAGATTCTGTGAAGAAAATTGACTCTCTCTGAGCCTAAAACAGTGCAATTGTGTTCTTCTATCTCAATTAACATTCTACCATGTCTCATGTATCACACAGGTTTAGTATTGGACAGAAAAGCAGATGTACAGACTGATTAATCAGCAAATTAGTGGATAGTTTCTGGAGACGGACAAAATTTATTCTGTCCTCAAAGTGTTTGGTGCATGTAGAGCATAATTACTCCTTCCCTTTCGGTATACTGAGATATAAAATGAGTACACAAAGAACATGTTTCTGGGCAAGGGATTGAGCGCAACCTCAGTCATTTTGCAAATGGCACCATGTTAAGCATGAGTGTTGAGCTGCTGGAGGGGAGGCAGGCTCTGTAGAATGATATGGATAGGCTGGATGGATGGGCTGAGTCTAGTTGTAGGAAGTTCAACAAGGCAATAGCCAAGTCCTTCACTTCAGTCACACCAACTCCATGCAGTGCTACAGATGGAAGAGCGGCTCTAAGACTGTACAGTGGAAAAGGTCCTGGTCAACAGTGGCAGAACATGAGCCAGAGTGTGCCCAGGTGGCCAAGAAGGCCACTGGCAAGTTTATCCTGTATCAGTGTGGCTAGCAGAACTGGGGCACTGGTGAAGCCACATCTCAAATCTTGTCATGAGATGGGGGCAGTGTCTACTACTATGCCTTCAGCAAGAGGACCAGAGCAAATGGCCCTAAGGTGAGACAGGTGAGATCCACAATAGATATTAGAAAAAAAAAAGAAATCACCAATAAGGGTCTCAGGCATTGAAAGGCTGTCTAAGGTCATGACAAGTTCACCACCCCTGAAAATATTTTAGAGGCATCTGCATCTGGTGCTAGGTGATATGGTTTAATGATTTAGGGGTTGCAGTGGGAGTGCTGGGTGGATGGCTGGACTGAATGATCTTGAAGATCTCTTTAAACCTTGAGTATGCTGTGATTCAGTTTTGGGTCCCTCACAACAAGAGAGACAGTAAGGTGCTGAAGTGAAAGTTGGTGAAGGGTCTGGAGCACAAACTTGATGAAGAGCAACTGAAGGAACTGGGACTGATTAGCCTGAAAAAAAAGGAGGTTTGAGTGGGACCTTTTTGCTCTCTGCAACTACCTGAAAGAAGGTTGTAAGCAGATGGTGGGGGTTGGTGTCTTCTGCTGGGTCTGAAGTGAAAGAAAAAGATTAATTTGCCTCAGGTCTAACTGGGGGAGATTTAGTTCGGTTTTTAGGAACAATTTCTTCATGGAAAGGGTTTCAAACATTGGAAAGGCTGCCAAGGGAAGTAGTGTAATCACTGTCCCTGGAGGTATTTAAAAGATGGGTAGAAGCAACACTTGGGGACGTGGTTAGTGGTGAACTTGGCAGTGATGGGTAAAAGGTTGGACTTCAAAATCTTCAAGGTGTTTTCCAACACAAATTATTCTACAATTCTATGAAAAACACAGAAGAACCAGATGAACCAGAAGAACGGTGTGTGATCCATGTGAATACATTTTTGCATCACTGAGTCTCATCACAATGGAACTAAAAGCCAGTGTAGTTTTTTGTCGGTTTTCTGTTCAAGTGAGCAAGGTCAGTACAGTTGATTGGGCTAGAGATATCTTTCTCAGCACTGAAAGTACAAAATGCAAAAAGTTCTTCCAATGAACTTCTGTCTTGCGCTATTGGTATCAGACTTAGACAAATAGAGGTTGACAATTAAAGAGGGAGGAAAGACAGCAATGAAGAGATGAACAGTCTAACAGAAGTTATTGCTTGGTCCATGTCATCAACCATCTGTCCTGACTCCTTTATCAGCTTCTTTGGAATACAGGGTACTATATAAGTATGCTGTCACAAAGTGATAAGTGCTAGTCTTTGTGTTAAAAGTGTTGAGACAAATCAATGAATTTTGTCACTGTACACTTCTAGAGCACAGTGACTGACATAAATGACTGACATAAATTACTTGACATAAAACAGCTGTTTTCCTGCAAAATGCAGGCCACTTCCCAGATTTCCCACCAGTTAATGAAATTGCTGGCAAACATTAATTTGTCACCTACTGGATGAAGAAAAAACAGTAACACCTCCCATCTGTGGCAGAGAGGTGCAACAGCACTTTAAGGAGGGCTTGTGAAGAGCAACCAGAATCCCAAATGTGCACGTGTTAAAAGGAGTTCCCTGGATCTTCAGGTGGAGGTATCTACCCCTATTATTGAATTCCTGACTGGTAGAAATAGCCAGGAGTTAAACCCCTACATATTTGAAATTAACCCTTCTGCTTGATTAGTAGGATATGAGCCTTTTAACTGTGTTAACAAGGCACTGATTTCTTGTTCCGACAATGACCAGATCCCAGCACTTTTTGACATAAAGCAACTGATGCCTATATGCACTCCCAGGGCCCTGACACAAATCAACTGCAGAAAAATAGAGCCTCAAATTGCAGGAGCAATCCATCATCAATTCTGTAGCCTTGATCACTCTATTTAGGTAAAATGTATCTTCTTTAACAACTCAGGATATTCTTTCCTTTATGCTAAAACACTATGAGTTTTGTTTTCATTTTACAGCTTGATGTAGACATTTATGCATCCTCCTATCATCTTCTCACCTTCTGAGACAGTGATTTAATGCCAGCCTTACTACTACCCTGAAATATGTGCTCTACTCTCAATGGTTGTGCTGAAGATGGCATAACTTGTGTCTGGGAAACGAAAATGAGGAAAAATTATAATGGTCACAAAGTCTGATAGTGAAAGCACTGCTTTAGCAGCCAAGGAAACCTGTGTTCCTCTATATCACCAAATATTTTTTATTTTGCCCAAATATCCCAGCCACCAAGCTACTCAATGAAAGCCAATAATGCAAAACACAGCATTTATGGTTCTAGAAATTAGTCAGACCTCTCAGATGAGAATAATTTCTAGTCATAGTTGGGAATGTGTGTTTAAATGTTGAGATACATTTAATTCAGGCCAGGCATCAGATGGACAGTTTCTGTCAATACAGCTTTTAGGCTCAGACACCTAGACAGATAAATGTATACCTGGACCATTTGAAGAACCCAAAGGACAAGAAAGAAAGATAGTTAAAAGGTCTAGAAATTTGTATGAAACAAAATGTGAGATATTGTATTAGTTGTAAGACCTGAAGAAGTCAAAGACCATTGTCAGTGACAAAAAGAGATAAGAAAAGAACCAAATAGCAGCAATAAAATGCTTTAATTCATGCCATGTTAGAAAAGTGCAGATTTTCAGAATCTGAACTTCTACTTCAATCAGTTCCTTGACTTGTCATTTCTTGTTTCCTCCCTCCTTATCTACACCATACAATATGACATGAAGTGACAGGACATTCCTTCTGTTTACTGTAAAGGAACACAGCAAGTTCTAACTCTTCCTCTGCATACAAGACACCTTTTTTAACCTCCCTTTTGAAATCTCATTCAACTCATGTCACTGAATAGATTTCCCTTTAGAGAGAGAAAAAAATAGATTTATGATATTGTGCCAAAATGTTGAAGACTAAGATATTAAAGAGCCACTGTTCTTGCCATTATTAGCTCTCAGTTCCTGTCTGATATTAAAAAAAAGTTACTGCATACCATTGAAATAATAATTTGAAGCAGAATTGTCATTTTATGTTGTTATGGCTATAGTGATGATTAAAGATGAGTGACAGGTCATTTGTCATCATGTAAAAATTCATTAAATTTCCTTTTCACTTCATACCCCTGAAAAAGAAATAAGGAAAAAAATGTTCTCCGAGAAACTACCTAGGAATCCAAATATATATCTAACACAATCTCTCTGTTATTTATTAACATGAAAAAAGTTATGGATAATTCTTAACAATAAACACAATCTGAAAAATAAAAAATTCATATTGAGAAATATTATCTACATTAACTTATCCTAGAAGGACACTATAGAAGTCATTATATAGATAAGTCAGGTGCTTATGTACAACTGCAATGAATTAACAAAGTAATTGAAGAACTTCACACTGAGAAAAATAATTTTCTCCATTCTCCTGTTTATTTCATACCATGTTCAGAATGAAGCAAGTGAATAACTAGTAGAACTGTTTGGAAAGGATGTATTAGATGATGTTGTGGTAGGATACAGCTGAAGTTTTTGACATAAAATAGGGGTTTAGGTCACAAAACTCACTACCTATTCAGTGTACATATTCTTTGGCATTAATTTGTGTATCAGTAGCTGTGAGATGCAGATCAAGGCCAAATTTTATTTTCACTCACAAGGCAATCACAAGGATTAGCAGAATGGGAGACAGGCTTCAGTAATGTACTACAGCTGTTGGAGGCTCTGTTACCATAGGATTGATGAGGCTGGGAATAATTTTAATCTCTTGACAAAATGATATAGCAGCTGCTACAAACCTTGACATAATCTTTTCCCCCAGTTCTATTGCTCTGTACTGGCATCCCAGAAGGTTATTCCATAGCCCAATATTCCAGATAAGCTCATATCTAATCTCAGGGAAATTCACATTTATTACTTTTTAAATTTTGATTTCAAAAAAATTACTTTATGCATATATTGTCTAAATCTGTTTTAATTTAAAAGTATTCCTTCTAGTTTACTGAAAGTGTTGAAAAAATTCTGCCTTTTTTTGGTTTCAAATCAAAGCAAAATCAAATATAGAGTCCCTAACTTTCACGTGAATTACTAACTTTAGGTTTTGTCTGCCTCTGGTTGCTAGACACCTCAACTGCAGTACTGAGAGAAGTGGGAAGCATTTCTGATTACAGAAATGAATTGCAGGCAGCAATAAACCTTCAAAATCAAAATGAACTTAACATATTCAGATGTTTTGTTCTGTGCAAATCCAATGAATGCTGAGGACGACCAAAGTGTAAAAAGTTTAGTAAAGGCCATCATTTCATATCAAGGTTTCATTGTCATTTCACACGCTTTTTGTGGAGTCCTTCAGAACACCTTTAAGCTGGGACAGCAGTTCACATAACTTGATTTTCATACCTTTACCACAACCCAATTTATTGGCACTGTATGTTTTGACATTCACACAGGCAGTCTTTTAAACAGAAAACCAGTTATTCTAATTTATTTTTGAACTAAAAAAGTTCTGTCTTGAGAGTATTGTAGTAAGACTCTTCATAGGTTTTTTGTTAGTTGAAGAAAAATACTCCTTTTTAAAAAAATATATATATTACTAGATTAATTCTTGAACTGCTTCAGCAGATATCATTAATGCTCCACACATTTTGTCTGAGTTCTGCTGTAAAACTGACAGTTCAATTTGGGATTTTTTTTTTCAGTATTTCAGTATGAGCTAGAGGTATATATTAAATTACAGCATGTTTCTATATTACTCAGAGGAGAAAACTCTTTCTTTTAGAATTTCTACTAGGTAAGAAACAACAATAACAGAAATAAGATTCTACAGTATACTTCATCATTTTACCTCAGTTAGGATTTCTGTAACCTAACCCAGGCTGTTAAAGATAACATATTGGTAGAAGTGCATCTGGTCTATCATTATCTACAAGTATATTTGGTTCTGATTTATCATTCACTTTTTAAAATGAATTAACTAAAGAAGCATTTTCACACTTTCTTTGAAACTTTCAACTTTTCAGAGGATCGAGGGGCATAATAATAAATGCTTAGGTCTTCTATAAAATTTACACTTCAAAAAAACCCCACAATATTACTTCTGGTTTCAAGCAATATGACACTGAAATCCATGGAGGTCTTGGATATGATGAAAATCTGAGTTTGAACTCACACGTGAAGTATTGCAGTGCCACTTGAGACAATAGAGGGTTTCCTAAACTAACCTCCGCAAACTGCTGTTGTATGATCTTTCACCAATTTTGTTGGCAGAAGAAAAGTCACTACCTTAGAGAAGAAAGATAATGTTCTTTCTTCATTACAGTGTTCTGTTGTGCAGCAATAGAGTGGAGGTAGGCACCGCTTAGGTCATTCTAGAAAAAAAACACCAGAGAGGAAGGGAAAGGAGGCGGCCATGATAGATGGCAAAGACCTGGAAACAGAATGTGTACAAAAGTATTTTTGGATTTTGGGGAGAGGGAGTATGGGGGGAAACCCCAACAAATAACCATGTGACTGTTTTTACCCAGAAATCCATACTTATGAAAAAACCAAGAACGTCAAGTTAAATGCTTTCTTTGAAACCTAATGCTACAGGTCCAGGTTGACTAAACCCTAAGTGGATCAGCCCTTTTTAGGCTCAATCTAGATCTTCTCTGAGTTCCTTTGATCAAAAACCTTACCTTTAAATCTGTTTTTTTTTTTTTTAATATTATTGTATTTCAGTGGCACAATGATTAATGAGAAAATACTGAGGGATTTACATAAAAAGCAAGACATTATGTTATTACAGTAATTTCTCATTTACAAGCCTCCCTGACTATAAGCCGCATCCTCTGGGTGTCGGCACCATTTTGTTCTTTGTTCATACACAAGCCGCACCCAATTATAAGCCGCTCTGTCGTTCGCAGCGAGGATCCCCGTGCAACTTTCACAAAGTGGCCAATTAGTAACGGAATCGTGGGAACACGGCGTTTACTGGTTCGGGGCTGTGCGGGCTCAGCCCGGCTCCCCCTCCCCCGCCAGGGAATGGTCCCAGCTCAAGGCTGCTGCGTGCTCGCTTTTCTGGTTGGCAAATTTCTGAATTTTTTTCATATATTAGCCACTCCCAAATACAAGCCACACTTCTAGGTATGGAGCAATACTTAAGTCAAAATGGTGCGGCTTGTAATCGTGAAATTACTGTATATGCCTAGATGCTTGTCAAATATTTTCATGATGACTAGGATAAAAATAGTATCAATTGAATCAGAAACATGTGAAAAGGCTGTCTTATTTTTTCCCCTCATAGTTTAGTTAATGAATAAGATCAAATAGCCAAATATATCAATATTTTTAGACAAATTAACTAGATTGATAAAGTTTTTTTCAGTACTGTTAAGAAATTATTTTCTTAGCTTGCCATAAATAGTGAATCTTATATTTTTTAGTGGACAGTATTACAGTGTTAGTCAAGTTATTTTGTTAGTCATACAAATAAAATTACTTTAGAGGAAAATTATTTTCTAGACAAAATTCCTTAAACAGTGAAATACATTAATTCAACTGTATTGTTATATGGATTTCACTGAGTCCTAATCACAAAACCATTATGAGGTAAATTTAGATCAGCATTCCTAGCTGTGGAGCAGAACAGTGACTGTCCTTCAGAACATTCTCAGCCTTAAGGAAGCATAAAAAAGAAATTAAAAATCCCCGCTACTCCCATGTTTTTCTTCTATGAAGACTATCTGTAACTAGCAACAGACTATAATCTGGATTTTTGCTTTTTTTTCAGAATAAAGAATGCTTTTATATATGCACGTAATATTGGTTGGTAGCAATCTAGAAAAGAAATTCTTCTTTCTATTGCAGGACATTGTTTTGCCAAGTTTTACAAGAACGGTTTCATACCTAAGAAGAAACCTCCAATTCCAAAAAGTGCAATCACCAAGGGAAGCAGAAGCCATAGGCTACTGTTAAATACTCATCTGCCAGTGTATCAATAGATTGTAGGAGAAGGAAATCTTGTGTCTCCTCACTAAAAATTTTGCAAGGGTTTGTCCTCTGCTTTTCAAAAACAGTGCTGTCTAAACATAAAAAAATAATATTAATAAAAAAAATCTAAATTGCACGTATTTCAATCCTTTCAATCTGTGCAAGAATAAAACAGCAGGTAGTCTGGAACTAGAGGTAGTTTGGTTTCTTAGCATTAAAATCCTTGATGAGGTTCTGTTCAAACATACCTGATGTGAATAGCAATCTGAAATTCTAAAAACCAATAACAAAGTATTATTAGAGGCAGGAAAGATATTGGTGAAAGCTGTGATTTGTCCCCAGAACAAAGTAGGGGAACTAGAGGTATTTTGATCTTGAGAAAATTTTGATTTCTCAGTCTCAAATAATTAGTAGCTTATGAATTAAAAGATAAGATGGGTAATAGGTATGAGGAGAAATGGTATTTCATAATTACTAATCTTGCTACATATGCAGTCCATGCCTATGAAGATTAATGTTGCCATTGCTAATCTTGTATTAAGCAGCTCTCCAGGAAAAATAGATACAAGATAAATCTATGTTTGTCATAAACACAGCACAGACTCCATTTACAAGAAAAATAATATGCAACAAAATTTTTGGAGTGATCACATTCCTTATTGGGATAACCCCAAATTCCTTATCATTCAATAACAGACTCAGTTTCAGGAAAAGGCAGTGTGCCTACCACTCTCTGTTTCTATTAGACCACACATCATCTGTCTCTGTGCTGAGAGAGGGTTGGTGCTCAAGTGCCAGGTTGTTGCTGTCTGCATCGTGTGCTTGCTGCACTCCTTGCCTGTGAGTGTCTGAAATGACTTGCAAGAATAGTCCTGTACTCTGCATCCTTGGAACGGATTCCAACAGGAAGAATGGTCTACATTGCACCAGGTGTGGAAGTCCCCACTTCCCAGACTCCTCCATCACTATCCTCACCAGGCTTCACAGCTTAAAGCACCCTGCAAGACATTTGCATCATAGGTGAGGACATACACAGACCACTCTGTGAAAACAAGACTTGGACAGGCTATGAAACAACTGCCATTAACTTTGAATACAAAAAGAAAATTCATAAAAATTGCTGTGGTTTTAGGGTCACATAAGGATGACAGTGAAGTTGCAATGGATGTATTAACAGTGAGGGTGTACCTCGTTCTCTGTGAGACTGTGCCTCATTCTCTATGCTCAGTTTGGTCTCAGTTTGTCACTAATGAAGAAGGCAGTGTCTGTCATTGGAAGAATCAATAACAAGAGATCTATACAGTAAAGGCCTTCTGATACACACCAAATGTTTGTTTCTATTTTTTATGAAATAAAATACTCGTAAATGGAAATCTAGGAAAGAATAAAAATTGAGAAATATCTGTGACATTTTTGCCTCATGTGCTTCTGAATGTCTTTTGGTTCTGGAATCAGGAACTTTACGTATGTGTTGAATAGGTATCCTTGGACTCCATGAATTTTCCCTATCTCTCCTTCAGTCCATGTTCTTTTTGGTATTTCTGACTTTTTTTTTCAGCAGTTCCACTAGCCTACAGCTACTGAGTGAAGAACTAATTCCCAAAAATTGTTTTGTAGCTGACTCCTACTAAATTGATCTACCAGTCCTTTTATTTTGAACAACTTTATATTCCCAATGGACTACCAGTCCAACCTCTCCCAGACACTCTTTTTAGAGAAGGTCTATTGTAATCTATTTTTTCCTTCATTTTTTCCCCCAAAATTTACAGTCTTCTCTTAGTTCATTATTTTGTACAAAGAAGCGGTGCAGTTTGATAAATTTGTTAATCCTTGTTCTCCTTTCCTGAATCTTCTCTAGTTTTTGTCAATTCTATTTAAAAGGGAGGAGAAATGGGTGATTCCAGAGAATTGTACAATGAGATATGATGTACCCTTTTTTATTCTTCACTTCTTTTTAAAATGATTCTTACCCTTGATTTGCCTGTCTTACCAATATTGAGCTGACATTTTCATAGAGCCCTTTATGATGACCCAAGATTTTGTTCCTGAGTGATAATGACCAATTCAGGGCCCACTGTGCTGTGTGTGTAGACCCGCTCATTCCCCTATACATGTCTTGACATTTATCTGTACTGAATTTCATCTGCTTTTTTATTGGCTACTCATTCATCTTCCTCAGATCCTCCTGCAATTCTTCATGGTCTGCCTTCATCTTTACTGCCTTGAATAACTTGTTATCAGCAGTAAACTTTACCACTTCACTAATGGCTTTCAGTTTCAGGTCATCTATTAATATATCTAACTACACAAGTCCCAGAATAAGCCTGTGTGGAATTCACCATTGATTAGTGCAGAAAGTATTCATTCCTATGCTCTGTTTCATCATTTTAACCAAATGATGTGATAAAGTAAAGGACTTTATCTCTTACGCTGTAACTGATTAAGTTCTTTAAAGCTTTGGATGACAAATTAAACCAGAAACTTAGCGAGACTCCAGGTGGGATATTATAGGCAGAATTCTGAACTTCCAAGTATCTAGCGTATGTTTATGACACAGGATTTCCCTTTAAGGATCTCCATAGTTTCTTCCCCAGTGTATGGTCAGATTTATGTTTGTGATTAATAATTTGTGCATTATTGTAAGCTATACTAATTTGCCTGGTTGAGATATTAGTTTTATGTACCCTGAATTTCTTCGAACATCACCTGGGATAAATTTAAAAGGTTGCTATAGACTAGGACGTGGCAAAAAGATACAGCAACACACGGCTTCCTTCCGAGGAAAAAGAAAAGTAGTTTATTACAAACAGGACACATTTTTATAGACTGGATTTTAGAACAAGGATAGACTTGATTTCATTGGTGCAAGGCAGGTAACTCCCCTTGTCATGTGTGTCACTCACTCTTCTGTGCCAACAGCAGGTGCTAATCATTGTTATTAATTCTCTCTCTCCTGTTTTCCTTTAAGCAACTTGAGAAAATCCAAGCTGCATTTTTCTCTGGCTTTCACCAGTATCTCACACCTTCACATCTCCCAAGTACTTCAAGTACCAGGAGAATTTTAAGTAAATCTTGGGTACATATCACTCAATCCTGCCAAATAGTCAGTGTTCTTTTGATATTTTTTGCTAATTTTATTCTCCTGAATGATGTTTAGCAGATTGTTCTTCTCTTTCCACCAAGTTTCTGGTATGTTTGTTGTTTTGTTTTCATTTTTCTTCATTTTACAACTTATACTTAATATTGTTACTCTTCAGATTTGATTCTCTTCCTAGCATCCATTTTAAATCACACTCTGTGTTTGACTAATTCTATTCTGCACTCTAGCCTCAAAAGAGACTAAAAATATTTCCATAACATGATTCCTAATAGATATGGCATCTCCACCACTGTGTTGCTCTGGACTTGTCAGCTTACTCTTATTCTTTCATTTAAAAGTTCACTCTCAATTTCCTTGATAATAAATGGTAGCAGCTTGACCCACTTGTCATTCAGAGGAAGTGCATCTCTTCTGCATGACCATCCATTATGCTAGAAGCTTCTGATGCCTCTTAATCTTTCCTACTGGCTTCTCGGTTCAGCATTAAAAGTTTGCCTGTCTTTCTCCATCTCCAGCACCACTGAAATTACAGAGAGAATTACAAAGGACATTAGTTTGGGGATTTTGGTACTCTTAAAACATTCTTAGAACTCTGACATCTACTCCATCTCTCTCTTTCACTCTGCTATTTTTATTCCCATGCACACCAGCTACAGACCCCCTCTGTTGTTTTCTAGGAGTTGGTAGAGACATTCATAAGGTCTGACACATTTGTGCACTTGGCAAGCAAGTCACCATGAAATTCTCTCTGCATTCACAAGCCCAGCTTGCTATTTTTCTCTTGGAAATTGCCCACCACTGCAATCTGCCTCTTGCTTCCAGCACAGCCTCTACTTAAAGAGGCATTTCCTTGGCAGAGGGTGGCAGATGAGCAACTTTCAGCAAGGCAGACTGGGATCCTTTACCCTTCATCCACCTGATGCCTCCCACCCACCCACCAGCCCCCAGCTGGGGCCTCTTCTTTGGTCTCAGTCCCTCTATGCCAATCCAAAGTGCAAATATGATCCTCTCTGTGCATCTGTGCTGTTTCTCAACAGTACTGGGTTTGCTGCCTTAAAGAAGAGATGATTGAGTACTTGTAAAAGCTCTTGAAGAACCTCTCCAGACTCTGAGGTAATTCAGATCACTCACTCTAGCCTCAAAAATGTTGGGGTTTTTAATGTTAGAGTTGCAACCTACCTACATTATACACATCAGCTATTAGCCCTGAGAATATATATAGCCATATGGTACTTGACACAGTAAAATGATCCCTCCTCTCCAGCTTCATGCTGGAGAACACCACCTCTATTTCTCTCTGAAAGGATGAAGTTAATTAATTAGAAATTAATTCCTAATGTAAGTTTTCAAGTCTGATTTAACAATTAACTTAAAAAAAAACCCATCTAACTTTTAATTTTTCCCTATGTTTAGATGTTCTACACAAATTCATCCTAACTGTAACTATTTTTCAATACAAAATCTTCCCATAATAGACCAAAAATAAGTTATTGACCTCTACACCAGCACAGACATTGTAGAGTTCACCCAAGTATTTTCCCAGAAGTCTTGATCATTTTTTGTAATTTGTAATAAACTTTTTAGCTTTTATTAATACAGCCACATTTCAGTCAAATTCAAATTTAAAAACTCCAATACAATGGAAAAGAGAGAATTTAAATTTTAAATTGAATGTAGATAGAATAGTCAGTTTACCATATTTCATGAAACACATAGTATCTAAAGTGTCTTCTCTGCCTCGCATACCCATACTTCTATTCAGTGTTAAAGATATTGAGGTTTAAAACAAAAGCATATTCATCTACTGCCAAAAAATGAAGCTGCAGTTACATGAAGCCAGACAACACACTTTTCAGACCTGATAAGAAAACAAAAGAGACCCTGTTACTTTCACACAATGTGCAATGCTGCTTGCAATATGTTCATATTTTATTTCCTTACTATTTTGTTTTCAGTAATGTTTATTATTTATTTTTATCTCAATTCATGCACTGTGAAATGTATTACTTCAGCCACTGAATAAAGAAAATATTTGAAACAGCGTTTCTCTGCTGGCACCCTAGATGTATCACTTGCTTCCTGTAAACATACATTTTTTCATATTTTGAATATTTTTACAAGCATAGTGACAGCAAGTCTTTCAAAATGATTTTCTTTGAGATGGATTACTTTTACTTTCTGTAGTTCTATATGATTTGTTGGTTAAGAACTGTGGGAAACTCATATAAAGTTTACTATATAAATTAGAATTGTAGCTATTAAGATTTTAGTTTATTATAGATGTTTTTCCATTATTTTTGTAAATCATAAATAGTTTCAATGAATATTACTTAATGAAAAGGTTCACATTATTTACTGTAAACAGTTACATCAAACAAAGAGAAAAAATTACATTGCATATCATCAGGATTTAAATGCTGATTAGAATGCTGAAAATTTCCAGGGAGACTTTTTTTCTCAGATGCTGTGCACAGACAACTGCACATATTTAGATATTTTCTCTCCATCATAAGATGATTTTCCCTAAAAGAGGATTATATCACCTATATTGCCTTTTTAGTTGAGCATTTGACATGAAGAACTGCATTGTAAAATAGTACTCTTCCCATTTTACAGATTGGGAATGAGGCGTTAGGAAGAAAAACAATTTTTAGATCAATGAAAAGGAAGTGATTTGAAGGTAAGTTTAAGGATAGTGATATAATCACAGTTCTCTCCTATGGGATGTGCATCTACTTTCTATCGGTAGATATAGTGAAAAGTAAAGATAATATCCAGTTTCTGTCAAACTAAAACAGCACAACTTTACATGCGAAGTACTGAAATCTTGTTCCTTTGTTTTGTTGTAAACTTGTGTGGAAATGAGGGGAGATATCTACATTTTCCACAATTGTTATGAATATATTTTTTCACAATTCTCTTAATCCCTTTCTGGTTTAAGGACCAGTATACTTATTACAGGAGAACATAACAAAAGCTGGAATAGTTGTTATGCCCATCTCATTACTATTCTGCTTTGTAAAAGAACATCAGCATTACAATGTAAACAAGTGAAAAGTAGTCTGCAGAAGAGAAATAGACACAAAAATTATCAGCCAGTAAAAGGAAAAAATGCTATACACAACAAAGTGATAAGCTCTTAAGCTTGGGCAGTTTCCATTCTTGCCCAATAATACACAGTTTATTTGTCTGTACAATATTGAGGTAGCCTTTGTCACCAGTCAGCTGTAAACAAAGCCCACCTTTGCCATTTGGTAACACACAGCCTTTGTTACTACTAAGGATCTCAGGTGTGCTTGCTCATCCAGAAGTCTTTACTCAGAACAAAAGGAACAGATGGTTCTGATGTCTTGCTGTGGTCACCTCTTCTTCACATTTCTTTGTCATGTATGCTGACATCACTCTGTTGTTTGTGTTGTTCCTTTGTTTTCTGAAATAGCCCTTAAGCAGTATATTCATGAGCATTCCAGCTGCAAAATAAAAGTCTTTCTTCTGTATGATCATCTATTCCAAGACAGGAGATCTAAAGTCTGTCCCAAGTATTAGGAATTATCTGAGGTTTGCATTTTGTGTCTTTTTAAAGTATGAGCGCACCTTGTGATCTCCCCCTTTTTTGTTGGCATCTTGGCATAGCTGACGGTAGATGCCATTTCAAGATGAGAGCCCAGCATGTCTACAGGGAAATGTAATGAGAAAGGCTGCCTAATGGAGCACCACCATGATTGCTCTTGAAAAGCAGAGAAAGATGGTGATTGATTATGAAAATACAGATGAATATGGTATAAAACTAGTCCTCTCAGCAGGGACAAAGGAAAAAACAAGGCCTGTGGCAAATCACCGATTTTCTCATGCACCACTAGGAATCCTTGCTGAGGAAACCTAGGCAGTTTTGCATTGCAAGAATTTATATGCTCCTGTTATTCCAGTCTGCCATTTTTTCCTAATAAATAATCTTACATTAAGCAGAAATAGTGGATTGTTTATAATATATTCTTCTACAGCTCACCAAAAAGCATATCAACATCACAATGTTTCTGTACCTGCTTTTCAGAGAAGGGTGAGAAAGGAAATTTTGTCTGCTACTTGCTTCCTCCACCTCTCTCATTTTCAAGAGAGCCTTCAGTTTAGTTGACTTAAAAGATGTTCAAGTTGTATCTGAACTATCCCCTGCATGACTGCTTTATGCATGACATGTACAGATTTTTGACAAATACATGACCATATCTGGAGTCAGCTAATTATGAAGCATTTCTGAAACATAACATACAAATCCACATTGGAATATAAATTGGTAGAAATTTCCGTTTTATTAAATCATCTGTCAAATCTCAGACTCATTTAGGAGAAATGAAAAAATAGCAGTTAAGAATGAGGAAATATTAAGAGACAATTCATACAATAATTTTAAATAAAGAAATATCCAATTCTGAACTCTTAAAAAAAAATAGGTTTCCTTTTTCTCCTGCATATCTGACCCCTTTTTCTGAAGATTTTTCTTAGAGTAGCCTTTTTCTTCCTCTCACTCAATAACACCCCAATCTGCTTCTAAGTATTCTCTAGTTTCATGTATTTAAATGCAAGTGCTTCCAATAAATTCAAATGAAATTTCTTAGATAACATTGGAGGCAAGATATTCTAACCCTTTCCTCCCCTTTTTTCCCTTTTTTTTTTTTTTTTTAAGGTAGTGTGATATTCTGGTATGAACAGTTTCACTTTTTTCCTCATATAACTGAAATGATTCACACTTTTATGCAATGTGTGGAGCCGGAATATTTTTTGAACAAATTTCACATGCAACGCAAGAGATTTTATCTTCTTTCAAAACCTTAGATCATTTTCATCAGGAAAACTTCAAAGAATTTGGACCCTATATACATGTTCTTCAAAATTTTATGAGTTCAAAAAAGATCAACTTCACTGTAAGAGGCTGTGAATTGGGAGGACACAAGGCTGGCCAGTTCACATGAAAGTTTTTTTTTATTAATAATTGAAGAGAAAAATATTTGAGTTTATATGTCAATTCCTCATTCTGTTTGCTTTAATGTTTTTGTATTGCCTATAATCAGCTTCTACAAAATAATACCAACATGTGTACTTCTAGCACTTTGTGATTCTTATCATGTAGTGATGCTAAACTTAGTGATTTTAAATTGTAACTTTCACTCTTGATAATTTGAATGCTATAAAAACCTACAAAACACCCAATATGGGTCAAATTCTCAATGTATAAACTGTCTGTCTCACAAGTCCTGACCAGCCTTGCATGGGAACCTTCATTCATAACTTTTGCCCATGGGATCAGGAGCTCCATTTAAATATGGGTATGGACTCCCACTTTTGGCCTGAATTTTGCTGTGATTATACCATCTCCAGTCCTATTTCTGGCTCTGTCTTCCTGGTGAATCTTGGTGAACTTGCTGTTCTCTGACATATATCTATTATGGGCTAGTTGGTGGTTGAATATAGCACTTTTGCACTTGAGCAAGAGATTGGCAATAGGGTAGTTCTCTGGTCAGGTCATGTAACAACCTTACATGAGCATCTGTTGCTCAGGGCTGTGGATCACATACTGTCAAATTGTATCATTTTCTAAAGAAAATAATTCATTATTAATAATTATTAACAATGTGTTTTTTCTTTTCCAATCAATCAAGGAAACTATATTTGTCACTTTGTCAATTGGATATCAGCATTTGACTTCCATTAGGTCTTTGCAATATCTGAAATGACCTTAGGCAACCATTCATTCTGAATTCTATCTCAAGCATTTGTTTACAGGTGGATGCACTTCAGTCATAATCAGCAACAAAATTTTTTGCGTTCCTTTTGACAAAATTCAGTGGAATGATTGACAGCAAAGGAGGCCATCAGTCAATAAAGGTGCAAGGCAGCATAAATGATGCATTACACTACTTTCCAACCTGTGAGCAAAGTCACACAGGGCACTAGGAAATGGAAACAGTGCTGAATGAAAAATAAGGTATTGTGCATATGTGCAGAGCAATTTCAGCTCATGAATTTGTAAAGGTGTCAAGTTGTTATATAAATAAGAGAGGAGAATAGTTATGATATTTGTTCATTAACTCTTCAGGAACCGTAAACCATAGTCACTAAGATTTTAAGCTAGATCCAAATTAGATCCCAGTAACAATAGAAACTCTTTGATTGGGTGGAGTCTCATAGTAGGATCTTAAATGCATTCCATTTTAAAAAACCCTGAACACCAAAAACCAGACAAATATATTTTCTCATGAACAAATGCATGGACAGAAACTACCTGTGCAAACAGAGTCATAGAACAGAGCCAAGAAGTGCATTATCTACTGATAGTGAAATGCATACCTATGCGGTGCTCTCAAGGCAGATTCACAGTTTTGAGCAGGTATTAATAAGTTTTTGAACATGAAGACTTCTCTAAGTCCCATATTATTCTTTATATCCCTCAATTTGATGTATACACCAAGTTGTGTAGTGCAGTCTACTTGCTGGAGGGAAGGGAAAGACATCCAGAGAGATTTGACAGTCTTGGGAGGTGGACCTGGGTGATCATCATGAGGTTCATCAAGGTCAAATGCAAGGTTCAGCGCCATTCCAGGTCAAGCAGGAGTACAGACTGGGAAGAGAATGGACTGAGAGCAGCCCTGAGGAGAAGGACTTTGGGGTTCTGGTGGACAAAAAGCTGCGCATCCCTTGGAAATGTGCCTTTGCAACCATCTCTGTCCTGCACTGCATCAGAGCCAGCCTGGCCAGCAGGGTAATGAAGAGCGTTCTTTCTTTCCATTCTGTTCTTGTGAGACCCTACCTCGAGTGCTGCATTCTCCTCTGGGGTCCCCAGCACAAGAAAGATGTGGGTGTGTTGGAGTGAGTCCAGAGGAGGGCCACACAAATAGTCAGGGAGCTGAAGTACCTCTCATTAGGAAAGGCTATTTGGTCTGGAGAAGAGAAAGTTTTGGGAGACCTAATAGCAGCCTTCCAGTACCTAAAGGGGGCCTGCAAGAGAGCTGAAGAGAGATTTTTCACCAGGGCATGTAGTGATAGGATTTAATGGCTTTAACCTGAATGAAGGTAAGTTTAGATTAGATATTATAAAGAAATTCTTCAATGTGGTGATGGTGAGATACTGGAAGAGTTTGCTTAGTGAAGTTGGACTGGAAGTGTTCAAGACTGAGTTGGACAGTGCTTTGAGCAACCTGGTCTAGTGGAAGGTGTCCCTAGGGGCAGCTGGCACCAGGTGAGCCTTAAAATACCTCCCACCCCATACCGCTGTATGAGTTTATGGAACAAGATTCTTATTTTGTTTTATTGGACACATACTTAGGAAGAGATATTAAGGAGAAGCAAAATGACATATTGAATTTTTTAAAACACTGCCTAGGTCTGAAACAGAAATGTAGTCACCATATTTCTAAATATTTCTTCTGTAACCGTGGCATTTCTAACTGTAGACTTGAGTAAATCATATTTATTATACTATGCTGGAAGGATGAGTGATCTCAGACATGTAATTAAAATGCTTTTCTAATGTGTCTGCATTTAGAAAATGTTCCCTTTGAGAGTATGTGGAATTCCTTGCCAGATGAGATCAGAATTAAAAACTATGATTAGGTGAATTTAAGTACAATACCATTTCATTGTGGTAAACATGAAAACAAATTAAAATGAGGCTTACTGAAGAACACTATTTAAAAATTGCACTCATATTTTCAACAGTTTTATGGACGAATGCTTTTCTTCAAATATAAGAATAGAGAAAAGTTGTTTATTTACAAATAAATGCTTTTGCTTTTATAAGTTAAATATTTTTATTTGTCTTAAGCACATTTTTTCCAAAAACCTCAACAGGTTAAGTCATATGAAAAAAAAAGAAATCTGCATCTTAGTTAACGCAAAATTGCAGAGTTTTTAAAAAAATCTTTGTTATTGCACTGGTCTGTGTAATGCTCAAGCATCTTCAAACACTACATTGAAGAGTATATTGCTTAATATGAGATGCAATCTGGACTGATCGTAAAGCTTGAATTTGTTTTACTACTTCATTTTATTACTTTCATTTTTCTCTTTTTTTAAATATAAGTCCATATTTATGAAGGTAAGAAATGGAACTAGAAGCTAGTAACTTCTGTGATAATTGCTATTTGTTCTGAAAATTTGTTTCCTAATACATGAAAATGAAAATACTTTTGCAGATGAGGTTTTAGTAGAAATGAGTTTACAGACAATTTGCAGGCAGTTAATTACATGTCTGCTCAGAAAATGAACACTGACTAAAGCTCTGAATGAATCAGTTATACCATGTGTGCTAATGACCTGGCACTACCTCACCAGGTACTCCACAAAGATTTAACAATATATTTATAGACATACACACACATATATGTGTATATATACATATATACACCTATATGTATGTATTTATTTTTAATGTATTTTTAATGGAATTCTTTAAACCAAGAGAAAAGTTGGAAGTTATATCCAGATTCTTCCCTACTCCCACAAATTTAGATTTTGGGAACTAAAGTTACCTACTTTTAAATATTTTGACTTTCTTGTGCCTAATCAATGGCTCTTTAGAAACCAGTTTGTGAATCATTGCTGAAGAGAAATTTATACCACAGTGTACCAAAAGTCGCTTGTGCAACTTAATTCATACTATCTGACAAAGAAGGAGATTAACAATAACTGTCTAAAAAGTGTTTATGGTAGTTGAAAGCAAAACCTTGTTGTTGTAGTTTGATGCATCAAATTTCATTCCCTTTGTTTGGTCTTTTAAGAATGCAGCATTATATTGAGATAAGTTTGAAAATATGGAGAAAGTGAGTGCCTAATCATCATATTACAGGATGACTTTCTTTTCAGTTTTTGACTTAAAATCCAAATACTCTTGAAAGTAGCAGCTTTACCAGAAAAAAAAAAAAAAAATCATACACTTCCTTCAAAACTATCCCCAGGAGTCTAAACAGTATATACTGAAGTTTGTTCAGACAGGGAAATAAAAACAGAGTTTGGATTTCCTGTAGTTCTTCAGTAGCAACCTTAGTTACTAGAGTGCTTGTTAAAATAGCAATGAAATCAATTGTCTATCCTTACTTACTTCCAGAGTTCTGTGAAATTTGCTTCCTCTTTTACTTAAAAGTACCTCAAATTGGCAGTGAAGTTTTACCTCACAATGAATATAAGCTCTAGTCCATGAGAAAATACTTTTGATGCTTCTTATTTGCACAACGTTATACCTGTTTTCTGTCAACACCAAAAGGAGTAGGAAAGACGTTGGGGGAAAGCTATCCAGGTAACCCTAGGTAACAGAACAAAAAGCAGAAATGGGACTGAATATGCCCCTAACTGCTATGTCAATGAGGAAATATATCAATATCTCATCACTGGAAAATTGAGTACAATTCATGAGTGCTGAGTTTATATGACATGAGTTGAAGCCTCCACCTAGTTCCTAGTTCCTAGTCCTAGACATTCTCTGGTTGAAATAGAAGCCACTGATGAAAAATTGCTGAGTCAGAATCTATCTTTTGAACTCATCTGCTGATAAAAGCATTTAATATCATCACACAGTAAGAAGATATGCATGAGTTGAGCTGGTTTCTTGACGTAAACCTTCACCTGTTGGACATCAAATATTTCCAAAGACTAATCGAATAAATTTCACAGTAGCAATTTTTGCCAATGTTGTCAATTTTTCAGTATCGCAAATATGAAATCAGTTTCACCTCTTCAGTAAGAATGTCCCCTTTCTGCCTGCAAAGCACACATGTGAGAACCCTATAAATGGATTTGGGGACCTATAAGATGCCATTGTCACATTCGTTTCCACTCAGGTAATTTTCTTGAGTCTTCTAGCCCCCTGCTGTCCATTAATATGAATTGTACTGGGTCATATTCCATGTCAGATCATCTAAATGTTAACTGTTTAAGAATATACTCCAGGTCCCAACTTTGAAAACATTACTTTATTTTACAAATCACAAACAAAAGAAAGGCCAAGAGAAGTATGGCTTATTTCATAAATATATACGTAATATATTAATACTTCTTTTGAAAATTGTTTATGTCTTATTCTGTCTTAATAAATCCTGGAGTAACACCAGGATAAAGATGCATGTTCATTAAGAAAGTTTAATTGCTTTCTTCATAAATTGTTCAACAACAACAAAAAAGTGCTTTAGAGATTACTTTGAGATCCTTTGCTCACATATTACAGGTTTATGTGTTATACTGGGTACAGGTTGTCCACAGAACTGTAACAGATGTGTGAGTTCCTGTGAAGACTTCTCTTGGTGGAAGAATCTTCACCTGGACCAGATGAACAGTCTATTAACACTTGATTTACAATGACTTGATGGAGGATTCATAATCCTCATCTTAGATTTGCTTTTAGTAAAACACTTTTAGTGTTTATTGGACTATCCTGTTTACATACCTCCTTGTCTAAACTTTTTTTTTTCAAACAGGTCTTCAAATCCTATTTTACTTATTCCTTCATCAACATTATGACTAGGTTTACATCAGCTATGAAAAGATTTAGGTTTTTTTCCCCCCAGGAGTTAAATTGATTAACTTCTCAAATGCCGTTTTACCATAAATAGTTTTAATAATAGAGGATCATTTACTTAGTTAAGATTTTTTTACCAATCTCCACTGAGAAATATAATTTTATGATTAAATGAGTTTAAATTTTTTGAGATGATGTCAAGATACCAAACCTCAGATAAGCACTCCCTCCATGTTATGAGTCTTTGCTGCATTAATAAAGCAGACATTTATTTTGCAAGTCTAAGATAGCTCCTTATGCTAAACTGTAAACAGTTACTTCCTGTGAATATACCCAAAATGTACAGTAATTTCACGAATACAAGCCGCACCAATTTGACCAAAATTTTGGTGGAAACCCGGAAGTGCGGCTAATATTCCGGGGCGGCTAATCTATTAACAAAATTCTAAAAGCTGCCAACACGGAAGTGAGAGCCCGCGGCAGCCCCAAGCCAAGCTGGAGCCCGGCCGGCCCCGGCAGAGGTGGGAAAGCCTGGCAGAGGCGGGGCCAGCAGTGTCGGGGGCGGGCGGTAGAGCCCGGGCCAGCAGGGCGGGGGAGCCCGGGAGAACTGGGGCTAGCAGTGCAGGGGAGCATGGCAGAAGCAGGAAGGCCGGCGGGTGGGGCTGCCTGGCAGCGGGGGAAGCCCAGCATAATCGGGGCCAGCAGCGTGGGGGAGCCCGGCGGTGCGGGGGCCTGCAGTGCCGGCCAGGGCGAGGAAACGCGGCGGCGGTGCAGACGGGAGGGGGCGGCCGGCGAGCGTGGTGGCGGCGGCGGCAGCCCTGCCGGCGGGGCGAGTGAAAGCGCCGCCGCGAGCCGCGAAAGCGCCGCCGCGAGCCGCGAACCACGAACCGCGAAAGCGCCGCCGCGAGCCGCGAACCGCGAGCCGCGAACCGCGAGCCGCGAAAGCGCCGCCGCGAGCCGCGAACCGCGAGCCGCGAAAGCGCCGCCGCGAGCCGCGAACCGCGAGCCGCGAAAGCGCCGCCACGAGCCGCGAACCGCGAGCCGCGAGCCGCGAGCCGCGAGCCGCGAACCGCGAGCCGCGAACCGCGAGCCGCGAGCCGCGAAAGCGCCGCCGCGTGCCGCGAACCGCGAGCCGCGAACCGCGAGCCGCGAACCGCGAGCCGCGAGCCGCGAGCCGCGAACCGCGAGCCGCGAGCCGCGAGCCGCGAGCCGCGAAAGCGCCACCGCGAGCCGCGAACCGCGAGCCGCGAAAGCGCCGCCGCGAGCCGCGAACCGCGAGCCGCGAAAGCGCCGCGGGGCGGGCGCGGCGCGGGGCGGGCGCGGCGCTCGCGAGGCGCGGCGCGGGGCGAGCGAAAGCGGCAGCGGGGCGGACGGCGAGCCCGGCGGCGGCAGCGGCAGCCCTGCCAGCCGGGCGAGCGAACGCGGCAGCGGGGCGGTGCTGACGGGAGAGGGGGGCCAGCGAGCCCGGCGGCGGCGGCAGCACCACCCGGCCAGCCCCGCCGAACCGTGGCACTGAGCTGGGCCACCCGGCCCCGTCGGCAACCATGAGCGGGCCGAGCCTGCCTGGCCCCGCCCCGAGCCAGTAAAGCCCGCTATGCCGCGATCCTCTTACTAATTGGCCAATTTGTGAAAGCTGCGCACGGATTCTCGCGACGAACGAAAGTGCGGCTAATATTCGGGGTGCGGCTTATCTATTGACAAAGACAGCAACATTGTCGAGGCACCGGGGGTGCGGCTTATAATCCGTGCGGCTTGTATTCGTGAAACTACTGTACATGAGAACAATTTTAAACATTTTATCCATGAAACCAAATTTCTTTGTTATCCTAGTAATTTGTTCATCACAAGAACTTTTTATTTTTTTATTCTGTACTTTCTCTTCTGCTTTTAAATTGGATATCAACAGTTAGGAATTTATATTTTGTTAATATTTATTTATAGAAACTCTTCATACTTATTGCTTATATTATTGCTTGAAAGATAAAGTATTAAAGATACATTTTGAGTCTGTGTGTTCGTCACTACAGAACCGGTTCTTCCCTATTACAGTAATTTCACAAATACAAGCCGCACCATTTTGACTAATATTTTGCTCCTACACTGGAAATGCAACTTATACTCAAGAGCGGCTAATATGTGAATAATTTTCTGACATTTACAACCTCAGAAGTGCCAGCCAGTGTGCCGAGCCAAGCACCTGCCAGTAAAAGCCGGTATTTCGCGATTGTTACAAATTGTTACTCTGTTGCGCCGCAGGTGGAGCCTGGCTGCCCGCAGGCAGCACAGGGGGCGGGGAGAGAGGCGGGAGGGCTCTCTCCTTCCCTCCTCTACTGCAGTCCCGGGGAGAGACGGGGGGGCCCCGTGCCGCTATCCCTGCGGCCCGGGGGGAAGGTGGGGGGCCCCGTGCCGCCATCACCATGGCTCGGGGAGGCGGCGGGGGGCTCCGTCCCTGCCTGCCACAGTGGGGCAGCGCCTGGCCAGGGCAAGCGAGCCCAGAGGCGGCGGCTGGCCCTGAGTGGCCCCAGTGAGTGGCAGCGCCGGCCTGGGCCACCTGGCCCTGTCGGCAGCCCCGAGCGGGCCAAGCCTGCACAGCCTGAGCCGAGCCAGTAAACCCCGCCCTGCCACGGTTCTGTTACTATTTGGCAACTTTGTTACACGCGGGTCCTCGCTGCGAATGACAGAGCGGCTTATACTCAGTGCGGCTTGTATTCGTGAAATTGCTGTAACTTAAAGAAAGAACGCTGTTTAGAAAAAGAATGGAATAGTAAGATTGAAAGCGGAAAGAAGAAAAGCGTGTTGGCTACTTCAGAGGAGTGAATGAAACCAAAATTCAGACCTTATCCTGCCCTTTCAGAGAAAGTGGAATAAATATTTCATGGAAAGCTTTGCACCATTCAAAATAATAAATGTCACCTTAGAATAAAGAAAATGGTTTCCAGACCTCCATGGTGATGAAGTAAAATATGATTTTATGCTAGGTATATAGTAGTCAACTTCATTAATTTCTAAAGAGTAGATAAGTGCATTCAATATTATCACTGCAGATGTTAATGCTAAAACACACCATTGTTCTCTACAAGAAGCTATTGGTTATTCACATTCCCAGTAGTTAACTTTTATTCATCTAATACATATAAATTTTAATGTGCTGATACTTGTCCATTGAAAGCTGTCCCCATAGTAAGAAGGCAAAATAGATCACTTTAGTTAACTACAGAGTAAAACACAGAACTCTGGTGGCCTCAGTAGCCACTCTCTCTCAGTTTTATGACCAAGTTTCTTCTATCTCTGCTCTCCTGCACGTGTAATCAACACAGACATGCACAAAATGAGCATTCTTCTCAAAAATTATGCCCAAAAGACCAAAGCTGCTGCTTGATGAACTCGTGCTGCTGGAGAGCTGCAAGGCTCTGATTTTGCGGGCCATCATCTAAAATTTAGCAAGGTATAGTAGCAACAGAAAGGATTTCAGGCTGAGCTTGAACATCTAAGAAGACTTAAAGACAGCTACAGAGAGACAGGAAGTCTCATTATTACTGGTCATGTCTGGAGAAGGCAAGAGGAAAATGTTGTTATCCAAGGACCCAAGAGCTGATGTTCCCAAGGATGTTAGAGTCCTTTGGAGGAGTAAAACTTGGTAAAAGACTTCCTCTGTTGCTTGACCATGGCTCTCCAGAAGCTAAGTTTTCACTTTTGCTTTCATTTGAGAGGATTTTAGGCAGAGGAAGCTGTTAAACTTTGCAGGCATGTGACCCTCTCTAAGTAACTATGAACCACAGGAACATGAATTGGAAAATGAAAAGTGACCTTGGTGGTGACATAAGATTGAAGTGAGTGTTCAGAGAACGCTCTGAAATCCAAACAGGTACAGAGCAAAAATCTCTATGCAGTGAGAATAATCAGCAGCAAGCTCTGACTCAGCAGGCTGCTTGGGGAGCACTGAAATGGAAATAGGTGTGCTGCCTCTTTATAGTATAAGAACTGAGCAGAAGAAGGCAGGGATTATAGCATAAATTTACTGCCTCATACAGGACCCGAGCATGTAGGCTATTAACTTTCAAAAATATTTTATTATTATATCTAATGAAAGATCTTGCAAACTGCTGAAACCAGAGAGGACAGGTGCCATGACAAAATATAAGCTGCCGTGGACTTTTACTACAAGTCTACAAGATTAGAAATAAAGACAATTTACTTTGGTAAATGTTGGCAAAACCCTTTCAGCTGAATTCAATCTCTACTGAGACAAATTTGTTTCAATGAAAACCTAAGGTCTTCATTACCTTTGAAAATAAGTATCCATCTTCCAACTAACTCCCCAAACACACTTAATCAGATTTTTGGAAATCTTCCCAGTAACACACACAGAAAGTGCGCAATACTTTTGAAAGAACTAATCCATATAACACAAAATAATAATCATGTAGGAAGTCTGGTTCCTTGCCTGTGGGTATTCAACATCTGAATTGATGCAAACAGACAAGGGAAAAAGAAATGGTGTTCTAGAGAAGTGAACTGGAACAATTACATTCAAGGTGCATACACTACAAAGAATTCACCTAGAAATATGACATAAAGCATAAACATCATGCTGATAAAATTCCAGAAATACCAACAAAACCTGCCCAAAGCAGTGTGTCCTTCTCATTTGTATATCCTGATGAAATAATATAGTGATTCACATAGTGATTAGTGGATTCGAACCAATGCATTTAAATCTTTTTTAGTATTTCAGGAATGAGAACTTTAAATTATGCATCCAACTGTATCTTACTGTACTAGACAATTAATATATAGTCTCAAAATGCTTTTTACAAATAAAAGTGAACAGCTAGATTTGCAAAGTGTGTGCAAGGATGAAATTCACCCTTAGGCAATGAGCCATACCAGAAAGTAAAAATAATAATTTAGGTTTTCTTTAAGACTTTGAATTTTTATGCAGTTTGTAGGAGTTTTTTTCCACTGGACAGTTGTCTGGACAAGTTAAAATTGACTCTAACATATCTTCAGGGGTGTAATATCTTTAATTTTGCCCATGTTCTTCCTGTACACTTTTCCTCCTCTTTTTCTTACAAAATTGTTATGTATTAAAGCAATGATTGGGATGGCTTTAGAGAATCATTCCGAACAGGGTATAATGTCCATTTCTACATATCAAAGTGGTGGTATCTCAATTCCCTGACAGCACTGAGAATAGAATTTAAGCATCCCTTTCTGAGTGCTACAAAGGTTTCTTTGTTAGAGTTGTAAAGTGTCCTGACATTCCATGATCAGGACACCATATAAAATGAGTTGAATACGATCCCAAATATAGAATTATAAATAGAGTAAACAAAGGCCCTCCAGTTAAGTAACTTGACTTGTGTAGGGGACATACATTTTTATGCAATATATTAGATAGGAAAAAAATAACAAAATAAATTCTTCCTAGATGGTAGAAAAAAATCCAAAGCGATTTTAAAAGGAATTAAGAATGGGGTATGATTTAAAGAGGAATATCTTTTCAAGGATCAGGACTGATGGCACAATAAAGTCTTTTGAGGGGGAAAAACACAACAGAAAAGAATTTAAGAAAAAAATCAAAACCAGGAAGCACTTACGCTTAGTGCCGTATGGAAAATGTAACCAGTGAAGAACACTGAGTAATTCTAGAAGTATAAAGTAATAGAAAAGGTCCAAAAAAGGCCATGTAGACCTATCTAATCATTGGAGATATTTCTTTTCCAATATGACTTTTCAGTTGCAAATGACAAGACAGGCTCTTACGCAATTTTTCGAATCAGACTCTTCCGACAAGCCAGTGTTAGGCATTCCCAGCATTGTCACTGAATAGAAAGTCACTTAATGAAAAAAATTAGCAAGATGTAGAAATCAATATTTTACTATGCAATATTCACTGACCCTCAACGTGGGGTATCACAGTCATGGAAAATATAAATTTAGTATACAGTAGTGCACATTTGTCTATAAAATTTGAAGTGGTTGTTTTTGTGTATTAGAAATAAAAAGATGGAGACCATTTCTAATTTTTAAAACATCTTGCTTTGTGTACAAAGAAAGGAAAGTACAGTAATTTCACGAATACAAGCCGCACCAATTTGACCAAAATTTTGGTGGAAACCCGGAAGTGCGGCTAATATTCCGGGGCGGCTAATCTATTAACAAAATTCTAAAAGCTGCCAACACGGAAGTGAGAGCCCGCGGCAGCCCCAAACCAAGCTGGAGCCCGGCCGGCCCCGGCAGAGGTGGGAAAGCCTGGCAGAGGCGGGGCCAGCAGTGTGGGGGGCGGGCGGCAGAGCCCGGGCCAGCAGGGCGGGGGAGCCCGGGAGAACTGGGGCTAGCAGTGCAGGGGAGCATGGCAGAAGCAGGAAGGCCGGCGGGTGGGGCTACCTGGCAGCGGGGGAAGCCCAGCATAATCGGGGCCAGCAGCGTGGGGGAGCCCGGCGGTGCGGGGGCCTGCAGTGCCGGCCAGGGCGAGGAAACGCGGCGGCGGTGCAGACGGGAGGGGGCGGCCGGCGAGCGTGGTGGCGGCGGCGGCAGCCCTGCCGGCGGGGCGAGCGAAAGCGCCGCCGCGAGCCGCGAAAGCGCCGCTCGGCGAGCGAAAGCGCCACTCGCGAAAGCGCCGCTCGCGAAAGCGGCGCGGGGCGGGCGCGGCGCTCGCGAGGCGCGGCGCTCGCGAGGCGCGGCGCAGGGCGAGCAAAAGCGGCAGCGGGGCGAGCGAAAGCGGCAGCGGGGTGAGCGAAAGCCGCAGCGGGGCGGGCGGCGAGCCCGGCGGCGGCAGCCCTGCCAGCCGGGCGAGCGAACGCGGCAGCGGGGCGTTGCTGACGGGAGAGGGGGGCCAGCGAGCCCGGCGGTGGCGGCAGCACCACCCGGCCAGCCCCGCCGAGCCGTGGCGCTGAGCTGGGCCACCCGGCCCCGTCGGCAACCATGAGCGGGCCGAGCCTTCCTGGCCCCGCCCCGAGCCAGTAAAGCCCGCTATGCCGCGATCCTGTTACTAATTGGCCAATTTGTGAAAGCTGCGCACGGATTCTCGCGACGAACGAAAGTGCGGCTAATATTCGGGGTGCGGCTTATCTATTGACAAAGACAGCAACATTGTCGAGGCACCGGGGGTGCGGCTTATAATCCGTGCGGCTTGTATTCGTGAAACTACTGTATTTTAATGTAATCAAGGGCTTTTACAACTATTCTGCTTTTAATTAATGCCCATCATCCTCAAAGTTCAGGCTTGCTCAAGTGCAGCAGTAGAACATTATGGGAATGACAAAAACCATTGGCTCTAATATTTTTACTCAAAAAGCTGAGAAAGGCAAAGTTCATGCTCTTAAAAAAAATTGAAAATACAGTACCATACAGCTGCTTTAAAAATGACTTAAGCATTAAACTAAACTGTTCCACTACAGAAAAAACACACTTCTGCCTACAGATCTATTGTGTCACACAAGGGAAGAACTAAGCTACAAATTTTTTATTAAAGCATACAATTCTACTTAAAACCAAGGACTCAAAAAGTTATGTGTTTTAGAAGAACTTGCAAAGTAGGACTCTTGCTAAAAGTGTGATAGTTAAGTCAACAAATGTACAAAATTATGTTGTTCTTTCTTAAATAACTATGAATTGCTTACTCTGGAGCACGTTGCCATTTCAGTAGTGCTAAATACAAGTTTTATGTAGGCATGTCACTTACTGTATTGCCTTTATAGGATTTCATCAAGTTATGATGAAATATGAGATCTGAGTGGGGAAATGGACAAATTCATTTACCATTGTTATGGATATATAAGTCAGTCATATTTCGCTGACATCACAGAAATTCATCAGTTCATCCAAAGCAGCAAAATCTATCAACAGGTTGTATTGTTGTAATGGGGGTTTGGGGTTTTTCTCTTCTTTTTAAGTTATTTCCTATGTCTTTTTAAAAAATCTCTAGAAGTGGAGCACTGATTACACTTTTGATAAGTTTGGTTTTCTTTTCCTAGGTCTGGTTAGAGCTAGAGAACTCCTTCCTACTTTTCACATCTGGTCCTATTAGCTTGTTGCAGTTTAATCCAGTCAACAAATAAATGCCATTCAGATGCTCTTTTACATTTTCCCTCTGACCTCAGTGGGGATGAGAATCAAAGTAAAAAAAAGTAAACCTTGAGATAAGAACAGATTAATAATGGAAACAAAAAAACCCACACTACCACAACCAATGTTAATGTAACAACAATAATAGTGAGTACTAAAGATAACATTTACAATAATAATAATTGTAATGAAAGTGAGACATAGAATTAACACCTGAGACAAACAAGCTATGCACAATACCATTGCTCACCATATGCTGGCTGATGCCCATCCTGTCTCCAGGCAGCATCCAACAGCTCAAGCCAATAGCCCAGTTTATATGGGGTGGCATGAAATTCTCTTGTATGGGATATCCCTTTGGCCAGTTTGGTTCAGCTGTCCTGGCCATGCTCCCTCCCAGATTCTTGCGCACCTGCTCACTGGCAGAGCATATCAAACAGAAGAGTCCTTGACTCAAGGTTAACACTGCTCAGGAAGCTCTGAAACATCAGTGTGTTATCAACATTGTTCTCATTAGAAATCCAAAATGCAGCATTGTATTTGGTACTGTGAAGAAATTTTACTTCTGAGATGAAATCAATACACAGAGCTTTAATATGAGATATAATTGTTTTGCTTTCCTGATTCACTGCAGACTACTCAAAAACCAGCACAAAACCCCTAAATCCCATGCATACATTCAAACAGTTAGAAAAACCCTACCAATGACAGCAGCTTCCAGCAATAATAATTTAGATGGAGGAGGGAAGGTGATGATATCCTACTGAGCTCAAGCATTTCTTTGAAGTCTAAATTCACTTGGAAATTCCATATTCTATTTGCTTCGCTTATTAGTTCATAGGAAAAAGCCTCAGGTTTGAAATTATATCTTCCTTCATTTATTGCTACTTTTTTTGTTTGATCTAAAACCTTCTATACCTTTGCTGTGAACCGTAATTCCTGACAGCCAGAATTATAAATTTAGTTCTTTTAAAGAGGACATAATGATTCACCATCAAACATTCTCTGGAAAACATAACTACTTACAGTAATTTCACGACTATAAGGTGTACCAGATTATAAGGTGCACTTCTGGGTGTTGGCAAATTTCCAAACTTTTTCCATGTATAAGGCACACTGGATTGTAAGGTGCACTTTTTTTTTTTTTGCAGTGAGGATCCATGTGCAACAAAGTAACCAATAAATAACGGAATTGTGCGAGCTCCACCAAGCTGCACAGCCCTGCGGGAGCCCTGCCGAGCCCCACTGAGCCGTGTGGTCCTGCACAGCTCAGCTCACTGCTCGCTGCATGGCTTGCTGCTCACACTTCAGGGTTGTCAGCAAATTTCCGAACTTTGTCCGTTTATAAGGCATACCAGATTATAAGGTGCACTTCTGGGTTTCGATCAAAATTTTAGGCTTTTAGGTGCGCTATATAGTCGTGAAATTACTGTAATTTCTTTTAATGCATATCCTGTACCTCTATTTTTAAATGGTATAAATTATATTGTAATTGAAAAGCATTTTCTCACAGTAAGCTAGCAATAACTATAAGGAAGAGGAACTTCACTCCTGAAGATGCAGTAAACCAATTTATCTACCAGGACAAGATGAAGGTTCCTACCAGGGCAGTTCAATAACAATCAATGAATTCACTTCTCTCACATAGTCCAGATACAATGAGAAAAGGAATTAGAAGACATGTATGTGTCACACGTAATAATTCTTAACAGTCCGGAGGTGACTAATCTGAAAAACCCCTATTTTTCTTTTGTTTCTAATGAAGTAAAAGGCTGTGTTTTGAAGAAAAGCTACAATTGTTTTATACTTGCATATACCTTCTGCTACAAAACTGTAGCTTGTAATCACAAAGAAGCCTAAAAGACGTTTAAAAATTCATTCTTCCTGATATGCTTATACTTACTACTTAATCATACTTAACAGAATCACAGAACTCTAGGGGTTGGAAGGCACCTTGGAGGTCATCTAGTCCAATGTCCCTGCCAAGACAGAGTCACTTAGAGGGAGTTACACAGGACCATGTTGGTTTTTAAATGTCTCCAGAGAGGGAGAGTCCATGACTTCCCTGGTCAGCCTGTTCCAGTGCTATTCCACCCTCAGTGTAAAGAAGGTTTTCCTCAGGTTGATTTCTTGTGTTTTAGGTCATGACCATTGCTCCCCATCGTGCCACTAGGCACCACTGAAAGGAGCCTGGCACCACCCTCCTGACAGCTGCCTTTGAGATATTTATATGTATTGAAGTGATCTCCTCCCAATCTTCTCTTCTCTGGACTAAACAGGTCCAGCTCCCACAACCTCTCCTTGTATGAGAGAGACTTCAGTACCCAAACTGTCTTTGTGGCGTTCACCAGATCCTCTCCAGTAGCTCCTTGTGTTTCTTGAAATGTGGAGACCAGAACTGAACACAGAATTCCAAATAGGACACCTAAAGGGTCAAAATCACCTCCCTCCACCTGCTGGCCACTCTCTTCCTGATGACACCCCGGATATTGTTGGCCTTCCTGGCCATAAAGTGGACTGCAGGCTCATGCTCATCCACCCAGACTCTCAGCTCCTTCTCCACAGATTTGGTCTCCAATAGGTCAGCCCCAACTTGTATTTGTGCTTGGGGTTACTCCTACCAGGTGCAGGACCTTATTAGGTTTCTCTCTGTCCAACTCTCCAGCCCATCAAGGTCCTAATTAATGAATGTCAGCACAGACTTCAGGTGTATCAGCCATCCTCCTGAGTTTTGTTATCATCAGCAAACTTGCTCAGGGTGCAACCGGGTTGTTGATAAACAAGTTAAAAGAATGGACTAAATAAATGTTGACACCTGGGGAGTGCCACTGATTTCAGGCCTCCTATTGGATTCTTCTCCACTGATCATGACCCTCTGAGTTCTGCCATTGAGCCAGTTCTTTACCCACCTCACTGTTCATTCATCTAACACACAACTCCTGAGTTGACCTCTAAAGGTTTTATAAGAGACAATTTCAAAAGCCTTGCTGATGTCAAGGTAGACTTCTGCGATTTCTGTACTTCTTATAGTAGACTGTCCGTCCCATCTGAGAAGTTTATCAAATGATCTGACACAACTGCACACAAACTAGTGTTTTCTCATGTGCCCACATAACACTTTGGCAGAACGATATGCAAGATATCAGTCTCAATTCTAAAAATGTTTAGCGAGTTTCCAGAACTGAAAGATTAATCTATAAGTTATTAAGCTGTTATTCTTCAGTGATATCAGAAGAAAACAAGATCTGTTTACAAAATGAATTTATCTGTGAAAGAGTAGGCAAATTTAAATATATTTTTTATATTTGTTGATTAATGTTTGTTCCATTTTAGACCTTCTTTTTGCAGTATGTGGTCCCAAAGGTTTTCCCACAGCTAGGGACATAAGAAACGCCCATGACTTCTTTTGATTCCCATTACATATTGCTATGCATCTCACAAAAAGGTTGAGTTTTTGCAAATAATATTTTTTGATTGGTGAAAGCTTGTTATAAGCTCTTTTTCTCTCTTTTTCTTTGTTTGAATCTTCCTGCACTGACAGAAATAGAAGTAAATAAATATAGGAAGGAATGTAGATATAAAAGACATATGTTCTTTTCAATCTGATTCACAGTGAGAATGTACTATGTGCATATTGAAATCTCTCCCTGTGGAATAAATCAAAGAGTCTCTGTTTACATCTGTACTATCCTTTTGTTAAATCATTGGGGAAAAGCACTTGTATATATGAAGAAGGATTAAATACTATGTTATACTTTTAACTTCAATGCTATAAAAAGATCTTCAAAAAGCCAGTGTCGTCCAAAATAATACTTGAAATAATTAAGTTCTCCTGGGGAAAACTTATTTTCTTAACAAGACCAGCAAACTAAGCTGATTTGTAATAAAATCTTAATCAAACACTGATTGCTTTATTCTACCACGCTGAGAGAGTTGTTTTCCAGACAGTATGGCCTCCTGCAATACTGAGGAAATTACTCTATGCATATTACAAAAACCTAAGATGGGGGTTAGGAATCCCTTTCCAATATGGTCAGATAATCAGCAACAGAGCTAAAAATAAAAGGGGATGGGGGAAGGAGGGTTCTCATTTATATATGCTTTTTATCTATTAAAAATTACAAAAAAATTCTAATGTACTTTTCCAACAATGGATAAAAACTTACACCTAAAACCATAGCTCCAAACAATCGAAGGTCTGTCTTCTACCTCACACATAAAACTTTTTAAGAAAGGTTATACCAATTCTTCTTCTCCCAACATAACAGATATGCATCCAGTCCCAAACTTTCTCTCTTTCTTTACCAAGAAAATGAGTTATAGCAGGGCTGACATTTCAGATGACACTGCGCTCCTCCACTTTTCTACATGTTCTTTAGAGGAACAAACATTATTTGTTACAATTACTGTGCTAATCATCACAGAAAGAAGGGAAATTCTATGCTCTTTTCTGTATTTAAAAAAACCAGTCAGTATCAATATTCTTCAGGCAATGACCAAAGAATTTATTTTCCTTCATGATTGAAGCCTTATTTCCCCCATATTGAGTGACATGTTTTGGTTTTTTTCCCCAAGAATGGATCAGTCTACAAGTTAATCTGTTCAGATCATGTGACGTCTTTGGAAAGCAAAACATTAAGCAATATTCCTGCAACATACACTCTAGCTATATATTCTTTAGCAAATAGGATTTACAATTCACATAAATGTTTTCTGGCAACTGTTGCAATTATTTTTGATCATCAGGTTCATGATGGTTGAAATCTATAGAATATGTTACTTGCTCTGAAGAAGGCATTTTTTTCAAAATAAGTACTGTGGCTGGTTTTATAGCCAAACAACCCAACAAAATACTACAGACTTTTCCACACCCATGACATTAAGTTCCACGGCATATACAGTAAATTCATTGTGCTGTGCCTGACAATGTGTGTGCAGTGCTATATTTATATTTTAGTTCCTACCATAAATATTAAATAGTCAAACATTGGTTTTATTATGAATTATGTATTTGTAATAAATAAAAACATTTCCTCAGTGTTGTTTGTGAATGTTCCATATCTATTAGTGGCTAACCAAAATGTTTCCCTACGTTGTTTCTATATTTTATCTTATAAAAAATATGTTCTACTGTATAACTTGAATGCTTTTTTCTCCAAACCACATGTTGGCCTGATTTATGCCCCTGAGGAAAGCCATAATAGTGGCTTTTCCATCAATTTTAACCATTATTTTTTCTGTTAGTGGGTTTCTTGACATATATTTAATTTGTGTATCTTTTTGTGAACATTGTTTGCTGCAGTACTTTTTATATTTCTATGGGTTGAACAGGAAATAACAGGCAGTGCCATCAACTGTGTTGATGATGCCAAAAAACCTCACATAATTTTCTGTAGTAGCATTCCAATATCCAAATGAAACCATGGCTTAAAGGAACTCTCTGCCTTCAGAAAGCATGCCAAGAAATAGCTCTAGAAGAAATCATTAGAGCACTAAGGGATAGATATAAAATTGTCTCTTGAGCTACAGAATATCAGTAAAGATAAAAGAGAAAGACCATCAGCAATCTATAAGGCCCAAAAAAATATCAGTGCATGACATGAAGAGCTACTCCTCTTGTTCCACAATGGTGAGTTGAGTTTCTGCTAGCAGTTGGGCAAACTAAAATGTATGTTACTCAACTATTCTCCTGTCTCAGTTAACAGAAAAGTATTTAAGGTATAAAAAGGAATTAGTGTTGGGGGTTTTTTTAATCCCTATTTCTGATGAACAGCTTGTATAGTCAAGCAAATTAAATTTAACTGCTTAGTTATAGATTTTTCTTCCCTGTTCCCCAGACCACAGAGCACCTGACATGCATAAGAAAATATGTCTACTGGCATGAAACAGACAAAATCATTCTCATTTTGGGACAGAAAGTATAAACTAATACAGCAAGAACCTATTGTTTATACAAATTCCTGAGAGTAACAAATAAAGCATTATCACTCATCCCACAGATATATTTGTTTTAATTTGGAAGTCAAAAGTTTTTTGCTTTTGCTATAAGTTTTTTATGATCCTCCAAAAGCCTCTCAAATGTTACTGGAATAGGCCCTAATAACAGTGTACCTGTAAAAGCTGCAGAATGTTTGGAAAGTGTTTATGATACAGAGGTTTTTCTGAGAAAATGATTTTACATTTTGTATGATCCATCATAAACAAGCAGAAATAAATACTGGGGTAAAATACAAATGCAGGATAATCTTTCTATGGAATAGACATCAAAGATGATAAATAATTTGCGTTCTCCATAGCTGTGAAATTAAATAAACAGAAAAAATATCACTAAAATTTTCTTTAAAATGGAATTTTGGCATATGAAGAGATTGCTTCCATAACTGTGACTTTCTTTTGTTTGCTTTTTAAGTCCAGATGTCTTATTTTAAGTTTGAACTGTAACTCCACATAGACAACTTCTTTTTTTTCAGTTTTTTTTTTGTTCCTTCCATTTTTGGTTAGTGGGAAGCAGACCATAAGATTTATGATGTTTTTCTGCACATTAGACTCTGAGCTGACATTAGCATGACCTCACTATAGTGGCCTATTGTAATATTCTACAATACATAATATTCATTAAAAAGATACTTAGTTTTTACTTTGTTTCTTTCTTTCTTGGATAATAGAAAACAGTATCTTTCTATTATTCAATAGAAACCTTGATATTATCATAACAAAATATAGATATAAGTGGGTCTAACAGAGTTGAGACAAAATTATGCAAAGATATCTGCTATGTAAAATTCAATTACAGCTTGAACACAACCAAATTTAACCACTGAGATCTACTCAATTCTTAAAACTTAGAGGGAAGTAAGGGAAATCATACAGATCAATCTTGCACTGCATTCTTGAAATTTGGTCACAGGTGATTTGGATTTTTTAAAAAATCAATTTCTTTCAAACAACTAAAACCCCCCCACATTTATATTTCAGAGGAAGAATTACAGCACATAGAAGTTCCTTATGATAGCTACAGGAGATCAGCAACATAGAAGAGTATAAGGAATACCAGAAATTATCCCACATATTACATTTAAGAACATATAAATGTACCAAAGAATTTTCATTTCTACAGATGCTAACTAGTTGTGTTATGTAATGTTTTGATATTGTGATATATTAAGGTAACAACTGTTTTTTAATTAGAATGAAGAAGCATGCTATCACTCTTGTGTCACTTGAATGGATTAAATAAGTTTAGAAGGACTGAAAATGTCAAATGAACTTTAATCCCAGACAAATTGATTTTATTGGCAGTTAAATAGGACAGAAAGTTGAGGCTGACGAAGAAGGTCCAACAGCAGAACAGGGGAAAACTTCTGTAAAATAATGCTTGAATTGAAAGTGAAATACCTGTATTCATTATTTTCCTATATTTATATTTTATGTTTGTTAATACAAAAATTTTAAAGTTTTTTAAGAAATTCCAAGAACCATCATTTTGTCACTAAAGAGAAAGTATGCAGAAAACAATTTTTTTTCCAGTTTAGAAACACTGAGGAGAGAAAAAAATGTAATCTAAACAATTACTTGTCTTGTCTTGATTAATCCTCAATTTCTTATCAAAGGAGGAGAAAAACGTTTTTTTTTATATGACCTGAAACTACTATGAAATATATGAATTAAAGAGTTTCCAGAAAATGCCCATCTGAAGTGGGAATCTAGCTCCTATTTGAAAGTGCAGAGAGTGGATGGAAAAACTTAGGGATTCTGTAAAGCTGTAAAATGACCATGCCATCCAGTATCACTTTCTAATGGAAGTGCACGATGTCTTACAAAACTGAAAAAAAGCCAAACCCAACAAAAATACCCCTGTTCTTCTTAATGGGCAGAAATTAGTATTCCCCTATCTTTTATTTTGCCTTTAATCTGAATTTGTAAACAATCAAAGCCTTGACCTGGTGTCCTAATTTTCTTATCATAACTTGATTGTATCAAAGTCTTCAATTTATCAAAGCAATTAAAAAGTATTCAAGTGTGTTGTTCAATCAGTTAAGTTAGTGAAAGTAGTATTTATAAGAAAAATATTTGAAAAAAAAAAGTATTTATTTTTGCTACTTATATTTATTACCTAATAATTAATTTTTACAAAATGGGACAGCCTTATAGATGCTTCTTTGACTAATAGTCCATTCCCCTGTAATTAGAGGCTTATTATGTGTTTTGCAGTTCATCTGTATGAAATGCAGAACAGGTATGGAAAAAAGTAAACGGAATTCAGCCCTTCCTGTTTCATCTATGTCAGATTTTCATTCCAAATTAGACCAAAGTGGTTTATACATAAAATAATAAAATCATGTTTGCTTTACTGAGACAAATTATCCAATTTACTTCAATAGGACTACTTAAACATAATGTAGTACACCGTTTCTCAATCTATACATAACTGCTGAGTTTCCTATTTGGACTCTATCCATTCTTTATTTTTGTTTTTTTTTTTTTTTCACAATCACCCGTCTCTTTAATGGTTTTATTGTCCACATGCTCTAATATTAATATTTCTATATTTGAGCATACACTATCACAAATAAAATGTCAAAATCTTTTAAATTACAGGTTTAAAAAGCAATATCTGTGTGTCAGTTATAAGAATAAATCTTGGAAGTGAAACATTTTAAAAAATATTATTAAAAACAAGCATTAAAATATACAAAGGCAGCAGAAGGATTGAAACAAAGCTATTAGATTATATCCGTTTCTAATATTTTTGAAGGAATATTTCAAAGGAAAGAAGTATGGAAGATATGATACGCTTGAGAGATTAGTGTACTAATTTTTTTTTTTTTTGGTAGCAACTTGATTCTGTGTTTCTGGAAGAATGTGAAAACTCTGAAAGTCCACTTTATTAAAAGCTTACATAGCTTAAAAACTTTATAAATAGTGAAACACACGATCTAATTTTCTGGTGGGGTTGTAACTCTCAGGCTTTAGTTCATAAGCGATTTGCAGATGCAGAAGATTTACATTACTGCAAACTATAATCATTACTTGTGAGACAAAAGAAAACCAAAAACCTAATACAAAACCATTGCACAGAATTAAACCTTTCCCCACCCCAACTTGGTACCACTTCAACTGACCTTGAAACAAGATTCAAATTTACCTGTGACAGCAAGGGTTCATATTATTTGTACACAACTTCTATGTTTCATTTCTGTCTTGAAATAATTGGATCATGCCATTCCAAGGCCAAAATGTTTAACAGAACTTCTGCAGTAAATTTTGTCCCAGGACTGTACATTTTTCCTAAATAATGTCTCAATAAAAAATCCGATTTTGTTATCTACATTGCTATCTAAATGATGTCAGTTTTTAAACTCGAAAATATGAACTGGAATCCAAATCAAGGATGTCTTTTATTACCAAGTTTTCTTTTAGGAATACTTGAACTGTATAAAACTTAACCAATAGGGCTTCCATTAGCAATATTCAACCTGTACATGTTCAGTGCCTTTTAGCAACAATTTGGTTAAAAAAAAAAAAAAAAAGAAAGGACAAAATTCTGTTTCAGAAGCTAAACACTCCAAGGGTGTTTAGAAAATATATTATACTAAATTATTCAGTCCCCTGAACTAAGTAAATTTTTTTTCTGCCACTGGTTTCAGCTAAAGCACCCACAAATACTACTAGTCTGCAACTCCTGATTTATTCAGTGTAAAGAAAACATTCCATATTTATTTGAGGAAAGAGGAAAAGTCTAACAAGAGGTATATGCATGCAGCGTATGAAGACTTAGATCTTCATGTAATTAGGAAAGTGAAAACCCATTTTAAGTCTTGAACAAGGTATTTGATGGGTATATTGTTATGTATTGTTATGAGGGTTTTCTCCTTTTTTTTTTTTTTTTTTTTTAATCTTAAAATCATCTTTCTTGGGAATTCAGTAAAGGCAGAGATCCAACTTCATCAACCTCAAAGTTCTGGCAGAATCAACATTTTCCAGAGCATAAGAGGGGAAAAACACGCTGAATACTCAGGTGAGGCATGTGGGCACATTATGCAGTCAGACATATGGTCGTTCTACATTCTTCTGGGCTGGTGGGAGGAAGGTTGGTGCCAATTCAGAAACCATGGAAGAGAAGGTCCCCATACATCCTCACAAGAACCGTCTTTCCCAAATTTCAACACTGTAATATAGCTCTCCAATTTTATGAGAGATTGTAGTACTGTTTGGAGTTCTTACAAGACTCCAGACACTCAAGTCATGACTCTTGCTGGTCTGTCTTTCATTTACAGTAATTTCACGATTATAAGCCGCACCATTTTGACTAAAATTTTGCTCCCACCCCGGAAATGCGATTTACACTCAGAAGCGGCTAATAGGTGAAAAATTTTCTGAAATTTCCAACCCTGGAAGTGCCAGTCAGGGTGCCAAACAAAGCACCTGCCAGTAAAACCTGGCATTGTGTGATTGTTACAAATTGGTTACTCTGTTGCACGGCAGGTGAAGGCGGGCTCTGTGCCGGCAGTACAGGGAGGGAGGGAGGCAGGGGCTCCATGCTGCCATCCCCGCAGCCCAGGGCAGAGGCGGGGGCCTCTGTGCCGTCAGTGCCAGGGCGGGGAGGGAGGCAGAGGCTCCATGCTGCCATCCCTGTAGCCCGGGGGGGGAAGTGGGGGGTTCCCGCCCCCGCCTGCCGCCGCCGCTGCAGGAGCAGGTAGGCTCCTTCTCCTCCTGTTGCCGCGGGAGTGGGGGGGCTCCATCCCTACCAGCCACCACTGCCGTGGGTGCCGACAGGCTCTGTCCTCGCCTGCCACCGCGGGGCAGCGCCGGGCTGGGGCGAGCGAGCCTGGTGGCAGCAGTGGCCAGCCCAGAGCGGCCCCGCCAAGCTGAGTCACCCGGCCCCATCGGCAGCCCCGTACCCGCATGGCCCGAGCCGAGCCAGTAAACCCTGTGATCCCATGATTCTGTTACTACTTGGCAACTTTGTTGCACGCAGGTCCTTGCTGCGAACAACAGAGTGGCTTATAATCAGGTGCAGTTTATGTATGGACAAAGAACGAAATGTTGCTGACACCCGGAGATGCTGCTTATAGTCAGTGCGGTTTGTAATCGTGAAATTACTGTACTTGGCACCCTTTGCCATAATGCTGCAAATGGCTTCATATCAAGTTACACTGCTACATCTGGGACCTCTCTGAAATTTCACTAGGGACATACCAGGTGACTTTGCCTGTGGAGTGCTGGATGATAGCCACCAATCCATGCACAATGCTGCAGGGCAGCTCAGGGGCTGGCAGTGCCCTGGGGCTTGGTGCTGGCCCAACAGGGACTCCTTTGAGCATATCCAGACAGGATGTGGCATCCAGGGACTGTCCCACTACCTCAGCCAGGAGCAGGGCAGCTGGGAGGGATGGGGGCAGCCCCAGCCCTGGAGAGGCAGAGACTGGGCTCAGATCTGGGCCTGTAGCAGGGTAGGGTAGGGCTGCGGGGAGCTGGAGACCAGCCCTGCTGCTGTGGGGTGACTGGAGCAGGGGCTGCTGGTCCCAGGGCTCTGACTTGTGATCCTGGGCTGTGGGCAGGGTGAGGAAACTCAGAGGCTGGACATGGCTGGCCAGAGTTACTAATATTCTTGGGACCCTGAAAATTGTTCATACACATAAACACATTGGTGAATCAGAGCATTAACAACAACACATTGCTGGAAATAGTAAAAGAGACCATGCAGTGCCTTTCACTTTACTGAAGTGTTTAGTGAATGATTTAATTCCTGTTTGCACTTTTGGTTCCTTCTATGTTAGCTAATTTTGTTTATAGAATAATTAGGCAATTACTTAATTGAAACAGAAACAAAATTTAGTGTATTTCTAAATGTGAAATTATAATTAGTCTGCTTATTAAATTGCATTTGCACAAATTATACCTCTTTATATATAAAAGGAAATGTGGCTAAACGATTTAGTGTTTTAAAACAACTGTGAATACATATGTCAGAGGCTGTGTGTGCCAGGTACAAAATTATCATTCAGGGAGAAAAGAACAAGTTCAAAAAAGTATTCTTTCAAGAGGACCAAAAGAAGTAGATAGTTAGAGATTTGCAACTTAGAAAATAGACAATTTTCCCATGACCCATGCTCTGAAGGCAGACAGACTTTACCATGTTTAAACCATTTTAATAAAATAAAACTCAAAGCTGGGGGGTTTTGGATAAGACTTCACAGTATATCCAGTCATTATTATTCTTGTATCATGTAGGACAAATTCCAATAATACAGTTGCAAAGAAAAGCAGTTAGTAATGATCCTTTGCAGGTCAGATTTTATGATTCAGTACAGGCCATTTCAATTTTAACCTTGAATTTGAGTGAACTAAGGATCACACTCAATGATCTCTGGAAATCCTCATGATACCATGAAACATTACATTTTCTGTACAGTTTTGACTGAAAGAACTTGACAACGTGCAAAAACTTAAAGCTTTCCTTTGATTACACATATAAAGAGACCTGCATGTATTGTATTACTGAATACATTTTGTCATTAAGTATGCTCACAGCATTCTTGCTTCCGAAGAGAATACCTGAATGAATCATATAGAATTTAAAGTCTTGCCCTTTTGGAATATGTATAACCTGTTGATGAAATATTAGACAAACTCAATAGCCGCACAAAGTTAAGGTGTAGAAATGAGACTTGGGAATTAGGAATTTAAAATCCTCCATAAAGCTAGAGATTTCACATAGCATATTCCTCAGACTAGCATAGCAATATTTAGTTAAAAATATAAAGTTTAGAAACATTTCTCATCTGTTTCAGAGGATTCAGTATGTATAAAGTTCTTATGGTAACTTACCCTCACAATTACAAGGCTACTCTTTATTTTAATTTCCCTCAAATCACTTCACAGTTACTGGACACTGCTCCATCTTTCCTATTTGAAGTATTACTTCAGATTGTTGGTGGTTTCTACCTATCGCTTATCTGTGGTAGCAATTACAGGATAAGATCAAAGTGTTAGTGGAGAACAGGAAGGAATAAGTAATTCTCAACTTGCAGATCACTGCATAGTTCATTACTTTAAAATATGTTCTTTGCACATCTGAGCCTTGTATGGAGATACCCAACTAAATCAACTAGACATGTTAGAATACAGTTAATTTCCCTCTGCCTTTTAGTCCTGTGCCAAAACAAATACTTATACAATGTCTGAAGGAGGCAGTCACCCAGCAGAAGGTTACAGAGGAACAGTATTTTCAAAAATTACATTATTGATACATGCATAAAACACTTGTAGACTACATTTTGATATCAGTATGATAATTAAATTGTTTTGGGAACTCCCTATAAGACTAATCTTAATTTAATAATAATGTACAGTTTTCTATTATGCGATTTCATGGCAACCACTATGCCTTCATTTGTAAGTCAGATAGTATATTAGACAGAACTTAGGACAAAATGGTGCATCTTTCGCCTTCGAGTAACATAAAAGCAAAATAAAACAAAATCTTTTATAAAATAGTGGTTGACCTAATCCCTAGTTGTTTCATGGCTTGCTTCCAAGTTAAAGTTCTACATGCAGATTGTCAAACTGGACATCAAATAAATCAGAATTAGTGGGATTTTATAACCCTGTACAAGAATGAGAAAGTGTCAAAGGAGTGGGGTAATTGTGAAATGTTTAATTCTGCATACTTGTTCTTTTAATGAAATGTCACAAGAATCATATCTCCTGATCTTTTTATAAATACCTAATTTATTTAATTAGCACTTTGATACATCAACCCTTGTGAAGGATTGTCACTTATGCAAAAACTATGCTGACTTTTACATCTAAAATGTCTTAAGATGAAATGTTACACATTTTTGTTACCAGTTTGAATTCCAAGTCACAAAATAACCTAAAAAATACTATCAGTCATAGCTGTTCTCAGTAATTGCTAAAGAAGGGTTTCTTAAAAAAAAAAATTAAAAAAAATCCGCTCACCTAGGTAAAATAATAATTAAAATTATTAATTAAATAATTTTTGCAGTAATTTATATATTATCATTATATTACCATATAAAGTTTTCAAAGTAATAGATTAATTAGGTTTTGTCCTCCAAATTTTTTAGTAAAACAATCTCAGTTCAAGCTAATGTCACTTAAGATTTTAATCTTTTTACATATTGAAGATAGAAAGAATTCTGTCTTCATCTAAATTTAGTTCTAGGGGTTGTGACATTACAGCAAATCTAGCTTAATCATACTGGTAGTTTTACATGTAAATTAATGCATGTACTCATACAGAATTATAGTGTTAGAGAATCATTAACAAAACCAATGATGGGCATTCCCCCCAGAATATAGGATCCCTAATGAGCTATAATTTGGATTTTAAATGAGAATGAATTACCATGCCAACAGTTCTTTGAACACAGGTTGTTTTTCGAATATATCTTCACTAGGCAGAATATAACTGGAAATGAATTAATCATTTCAGTTCAGAAAAAAAATCAAATGTGTTGAAACTTGCATGACTGATTCTTCAAATGTAATTCATTAGAATACTTTTTTTACAGAAATATTAGAATGACAATTAATTTTAAAACTTTTTGTACATTTTCTTGACAAAGAAGATAAGTTTTAATTGCCCACCAACAAATCAGATCTCAATTTACTCGGGAACTTTAGCATATATCATAAAGATACATTATGGACACATAAAAGTGGCACAAAACAGCCCCTTGATAGCAGTGAGATACCATGTACTATAAAGCAAAAGTGGTAAAAAACCAGCATAAAACCTGATCTTTCAATTTGGTATTATAAGAGATTCAAGGAATGTGACTATAATTTTTGTGCTTTTTTCATTTTTTTTTACAGTAAGAAAGTGTAATGATACAAAATCTGGTTGTTTTTGTAGCCGGTTGAATAAAGTACATGGAGTATTTCAACACACAAAAGTACTAGGAAAGTGAAAAATCACTGATTATACAGTAGTCAAGAGAACCTCCAGTAGAGTCCAGATTCTCATTAAGAACAAAGTTAATAATTTCCCATGAAAACAAACAAACAAAGAGAGAAACAAACAAACAAATAAAAGAAACAACAATCTATAAGACTCTTTCTCATCAAGTATTGGAAGAAATGCAGTATTGCAGCTAGCAAAGAAAGAGCTATTGAAGAAACAATAGCCATGAAGAATAGGATTCAGAGATAATTAACCATGTTGTCTGATAACCTTCTATTTGTCTTCATGATGTGAAGGTAATGATTTATGCAAAATTTTTGAAACATTTCTGTTTTCCTGGAATGAATGTTTAGAACTTGGGGATAACTTACAGACACAAAGGCAAAGTGTTTCTAGTCTTGACCATCTACAGCTTTCTTTATCCATTTAAAAGAAATGAAAACCAACACTTTGTGAAGGCAGACACTATTTATTTGCAATTCTGCACCAAACATCTATCTCCTCATATTTCTGTGCATTTCTTGCACAGAAATTAATTGGGATACCTCATATGCTCATGGTAGATATGCCTTTTAATGCTTCCTTTTGCCCCTTCTCTTCCCAGTACCATTTTTTTGGTTAAATTAGTCAATCTCTGAAGCTGAAAGAGTGTACATGTACATTACCACTGTAAATTTGCAGCAGAAATGTGCTTTTCATGTAAAACTCCTAGATGTTCCCACTTCTCATGCCTTGATTTATACCACAGAGTAGTTGCAGATTACACAAACAGGATTAATTCTAGATTAAAAAAAAAAGAAAAATGTGTCCTAGGAGCCCACCTAATGTCCTTCAATAACATATGAACATTCAGTCCTGAATGTAAAGTCCACACCTTTCTCCCATTCTTACCAATCGTGCACAGTGCAAACGTTGAGACCTCCATCAACTGTTTTACTACACAGATCTGCTTTTGCTATGCTGTTCTATTTGCTAATGTACCATAGTCACATTAACCCATATCCCTTGCTGAGAAGTGATCCTGGATCTAATAAATCAGTCTTGATTTTACTTTTTATTCCAGAAGTAAATATATGATATGTCAGGAATTTTAGAACTTTACAGCAATCACTGGAAAAAAAAGAGGTACCTTACTGTATCACCAGATAACCATGCTTTAGTAACCTGATCAAGTCAGTGAAAACACTACATTGACACAAGTATTTATACAAATATACTAAACATGAAAGTAGGCAAAATGAAGAACACACACTGCAAATAACACCAATGCCTGTGATGACAGTGAATTTCTAGCTAAGGCTTTCCTTACAGAGTTTTCTTTTTCATTTAGCTCTTCATAATTGTAAGACGACATTATGGCTATTAGCTTTGAAACAGTCACTTTGAAAATGTCCAAATAACTCCTCTCTTAATAAAACTTTTGCCAAATATTTTGGATCTGATTTGGGAGTTGAGATACAACACAACAGGGAATAGTTTACTGAATAGAAATTAGCATCCCAAATTTGTGGAGAGAACATACGAAAACTTTTAAAAAAACAAACAAAAAAGGATAATTCTGTGGGTAATAGCTTTTCAATACAATTACTTGCAATTACCTCATATCTACAAAGCTTGCCATACCTGTGACTACATCTTCATTATTTTTAATTCATGACCTAGGCATTCGCTACCTACCACATGATATGTGGTTCTATTATTTTATGTCTGCAGTGCACAGCCTTAGAAGTTGTATTTGCCTCTTTACTGGCTTGCAGAGACCCTTTGTCATGGTTTACCTTTTGATAACAGGTGGAAAGTGTAAGTATACGATTCTTACTAGCACTCTTTCTGCTTGAGTTAGTATTTGTGAGTAATTTACAACAGAGTGAGATCCAGTCTCAAAATCCAAAGGTGACAGAATGATTAAGATTATTGTTTCCAACAATAAAGATGACAGACTTTTATACTTCTTACCGTCTTGAATACAATATGAAATAAATCTCTACTTCTTTCCTTTGAAATTAATTATCTAATCCATTTTGTAGCTTTTTTTTTTTAAGCTTGCACAGGTACTCAGAAGTACCAAGCTGATTTGATTCAGAACTGCATTAAATCCTGATGTCTATATGTATATAACTTTCATTTTTAAATCCATTTACTCTAAGCATCTGAAGGATTGGTTTCCTTGATAACAGCAACTTATACATAGCTAATACAATAATCTCTGGATATTCAGATGCTGACTTGAAATGGCAAGAAAAAATGATTGGAGACTCCCATTATGTTTGCACAAGTTCCTGATGTTAATATGTGTGGCAGTCTACACCTGATCATTGAGCATTCCAGTTAGCATCAAATCCCAAAAGAAGACACAGTGTAATTCTAATATTTTCTTTACAGAGGTGTTATCCACCACATTAGTTAAAAATATTCAGCAATATGGCCTAGAAGAAGTGCAATCACAATTATACAGCTGCATTGTCCTAGGAGCAACAAGAAGCCTGGCTAAGATTTAATGCACCATCATCACTGGCTGGTAACAGTGTTGTCTCTCTACAGGGGTTGTCTCCATGACAGATGCCATTGTGCCGGGGGTTGCATTGATGGTCTGAAAAAATGCAGCAGTGGAAAGCAGTAATGCCTCCCCAAAAACACTGAATGTTGTAATGAGAGCAAAGAGCTATGCAGAAAAAGTTCAGAACATGAGGTGCCATTGAATCCATAGGATAAAACAAAACAGGATAAAAAAAATAAAATACTTGTACAAAAAATATATATGAATATATATCTGAATAAAAGGACATTTATGAGATGTGCTATGCATTTTTATGCCATTACAAGAGATACCTTCATCCTAGTTAATTTTCTGTGTACTTCTGAAAGAAAATTCACCAGACATAACTCTTTCAGATGTAGATTTAAAAGAAACTTCGATAAGGAAAGTATAATGAGGAAAACATAAAAGATATTTTCTTGAAGTGAACCTAGAATAAAGGACACAGATATGAACATTTGAAAATATACCTTGTGGGACAGCCTGTAAGAGAATTTATATATGTTGATTCTGAAATAGAAACAAGCTCTTAGCGAAATTGTTGCTGACTTCTGAATGCACTTAATTTCTAACTCTCCTGGAAATTTTTATACAAATATGTCAATGATTAATTTATTATCCTCCAAACTATTCTGTGCATGATTTCGTAGTTTTTCCAGCTGTTATTTCTAGTTCTAAGAATCGATCCTCTTTGATTTCTGAAGACTATCTTTTCGGAATAATACGAGATAAGTTATATATCAGTTTTTCAAATCAAGACTTTATCTTGCCTTTAAATGATTTATAACCTCCCTAAAATATTTAAACCTCTTTATGGTGACAGTGTTTGACTTATAAAGCACTATTCTTCAGTTTCTTAATGCTGAAATTGGCTGAAGTTAGTACCCTTCCAGATTCTTTTTTCACTTTGGGTTTTTTTTGTAATTCTGTCTATCAGAGATTTGATTTGATTTAACCTAAATCTGTTATTTCATGTTCATAGTGCACTTAATTTCTTTTTTTTCAAGAAAGAGATGGTTGAAATGTTTCTGGGTTTTATAAATCTCAGGAAGTTTCATTTTCCCTTGAAGTAAACCCTTCTACAGAAGTCTTGAAAGCTTAAGAACAGATGGATTTTCTTGAAAAGAAATTAAAAGTTTCATAGTAATATCACTGTAAAAATTCTGCTCTAATGTAAGAATCTGTAAGTGTGCTAATCACATCAGAACTTAACCAAAGTAAAATGACTTCCATTTTTCATTAAAATTTTTACATTTATATTTTTGTCAGTTTAAACTACCTATTCCCATGTATTAATCTGTGTTACTTGTTTGCATTTTTTTTCCCTGGTAATTCATTTTTTTGACCAATCATCTTCCTTGTAATGTATTTGTCTTTTCCTTAATTTTACAGAATTTTCTCTGACTTACAAAGTCCTTATTTGACACTTTGTTTTCACATATTTTTGCTCTCTTTCTCATAACCTTCGCCATTTACTCTAATTATTTATTGTTTCCAGTACCAAGAAATGCCTTATCGGATCCCTAAAAACTCAGTGCAAATATGGCCCAACCAAATTAAAACGTCTTCCATTGTTTTTGACTTAAAAAGACATTAAAATTTTTGAGAAAGCTCTTGTTCTGTAATTGTTTGGACTGTTAATCATACCTATTTTCCTGTTGATGTCCGTAATTAAATGTCCACAATTAAAAAAGTGTAAAGAACCTGTTCAGATTAAAGATTTGATGACTATTTCTGACTTATATCAATGAGATAAACATTTGCACACTAACCTAAATACCAAGGGAAAAACAATATCACTGCCCTGAATACCACCAAAGAAAATTTCTCAGCTATGGTTATAGTCTTCAAAGATGCATAGGCTTGAACGATTACAAAACAGCCATTCTTGCTGCAGGGATGAAAAATAATATCATCACAATTACGCAAAAATGGATTATAGGAAAAAGGAAACATTGTTCTTGTCTCAAGAACTACATACTGGAAAGAAGCTGAAAATACTAAAACCATAAATTCTTCACAATAGGCAAGTGAACTAAGTGAAAGTCCAATGTATAGGAAAGAACCTTCACAGTGCCATCAAATAGCTTTTTCCTTTCTTTTTTCATAGATGACTACATAGATGACTACATCCTCTAAAGGAGGAACTTTAAAATAGCCTTCTATATCTGATATTATCTTCTTGAGTGGCAGAATGACTAATGTTTATCCAAAAGAGCAAGGCCTATGTCATCTCTTTAAATTCACTTCAGTTTTTCTCCTCTAGGATTAGCAACTCAACACCCACTATTGCTCCTGCTATCTGATTACATCATATTATTTACTGCTTCCACTATTTAAATTAAGGCCAAAAAGGGGTCATATATAAAAAGTTGAACTACGAGCTCAGAAATTCTTCCTTCATCAACAAATCCAAGTCTAGTAATGTTTTTACATACTATTCTATTAGTACAAAAAGCTTGCTAAAAAGTTGAGTTGATTTTTAAAGTACTCTGTATCTAGATACTGTGGTGATGCACAAGATTCAACAGTATTTATTATTGATAATTTCTCTTACTTCCAATTAGTAGAGTGTTTTTAAATAAAAGCAAACCACATTTTCACTGCCCAGCAAAGTGAGTTGTTGGACCTTGCTACAAATTAAGAAACGTAAGACCTTATTAACTTTTATCTGTCTGTGTGTTTTTAGGGCTCCCCTTGATTGCAACAACACCATACTTAATTAAAATTTTCACATTGCCAAAAGTAATGAAACAAGCAAATTGCTATCAACCATTTTTTATGAAAGAATAAAAAAACTTCTAAAAAATGGAGGCTTACAGTGAGCACAGACGTTCATTTTAAAGTTATTTTTCACACTAAAATACCCAGTTTGAGGAATTTATATGACAGCATAAAAAAAAGAAAATCACAAAAATAAAATAAAATTACAGTATATTCACTAATACAAGCCGCACTGAGTATAAGCCGCATCTCTGGGTGTTGGCAAATATTTCGGTTTTTGTCCATAAATAAGCCGCACCTGAATATAAGCTACTCTGTCATTCGCAGCAAGGACCCGCATGCAACAAAGTTGCCAAATACTAACAGAAACGCGGCATGGCGGGGGGTTTACTGGCTCAACTAAGGTTGTGCAGGCTCGGTGTTGCTTTCAGCAACCGAGTTCTAACGCCGGAGAGCTTCGGTCAAGGACATCTAGTCCCAGGGGCAATGAAGCACAGACACCAATGTGGTGGATGCAACAGAAGCCGATTTATTGCCAGCGCACCAGTCTTATATACCATTCGATAGCAGCCACTTATGCCTATATTTGGTTAGTACATATAAGGCAATGTGTTCTATGATTGGTTACATGCGTTTCGCTGACCGCTGCCTCGCTTTGCACTTTTATCCCTATCGCGAGCTTTCTGTAACAGCGCGAGATCTTCCGAGCGCCGATCCCTACATCTCCCCCTCCCCATGACTTAAAATGCCGTCATAGGCAGTACGCGGTACTCGGCTCGACGCGGTCGCTGTTGAAGTTCTTCAAGCTGTTGTCGGACATGCCGGATGAGACAGCTGAGAAGCGGACACCTAAAGCAGACTATAATTGCTACAGCGATAAATGCTACAGTTACCCTAATAAGCCATTCCTAAGCTAACCAACTTGTTATAGATTCCTATATTGAATCGACAAGTCCTCTAAATACCTTAACTTCGCCTTGTACAGCTATTTGTCTGATGTTGTCCAGGAGCTTGATTACAAGGACGTTTTCTGCTTCTTTCACTACTTCGGTACCTGTGGAAATATTGATCTGAGACAAATCAGGTTTAACCCACTTTACTGGGACCCATTTGATGGGGCCTCCCTCTTCAAGTTCCACGGCTGCGTACCCACGTCCCTGTGTAATCAAAACCCATTCTTTTTGCCATACCCTCGTGGCCGCAGCCGAAACAGGTCTGAGGCTGTGCCCTAGCGAGCAGAGCTGCGGTTTGTGTCAAGTCCTCATGGCGTTGGACATTAGCAACATGTTTTACGAGATCTGCTACCCCCGCCTCACGTGGTGCTGTCGCTAGGATCCGCCTAGTGGGCGCATTTGCTTGCTGTTTCATGCAGTCTATCAGGATAGCAGTCTTTGAGGCAGCAGGTAGATTAGAGGCATTTTCGACCGCTACACTTAATCGGTCTACAAAGCTAGTAAAGGTCTCAGTAGGCCCTTGTTGGATGCGTGTCCATGGCGCAGTGGGTTCTACCTCTCTTATAATCTCAGTGTAGGCTGCCAATGATGCCTGAGTAGTCGTTCGAATCTCTCGGGCTGTCAAGGCTGCTGCCTGTTGTTGTGGTGTTTCTAATCCTGCCGCGGATCCCTTCAGCCGCTCTAAGGAGGAGTTTGCTAGGGGGTTGGGTCATTGCTGAGCCGCACGGGCTAGTTCCCCTCTTAGTCGCTGCGTCCAGCTATCCTTCCACATCAGAAAGGCAGTGGGCTTCAGCACTATTTTCCCCAGATTGCGTAAATCCCATGGCAAAAGTCCCCCAGCATGAATGCTATCTAACAATGTCAATGTGAGGGGATGGCCCAATCCTTTAGCCTCTATGGTAGCCGCGAGGTGCTGTACGGCTTTGGGCTCTAGGGCCACCCATTCCACTCCCCCCCCGGCTACTGCCCTTACAGGATAAGCAGCAGCAATGGGTCGCAAAGTCAGACCTCCCAATATGCACTCATCGGCTATAAGTCGCCAATCAGTGAATTTTATCCCGGATGGTTCTGTTTGGGAGGGTGGTACCGGAGACCGGGTTTGAAGCAGACGCTTTTGCCTTTCTACCTCTGCAGTTATTTCGTTAATTAACTGCTGTAACTGCTGCAGGTTCATCTGCACTTTGTGGTCATTGACTTGCGCCTTCCCGGCCCGAGAGGTCCCCCCAAGCCGATCAGGCTTCCGACCCGGTTTCCGGCTTTCTACCTCTGCTTCGTCTCCCCCCTCTTCCTTCCCCCACGCAGCCGCAAGCTGCTCTGTGAGCTCCTCAACCTCCTCTGCAATGTCAGGATGTTTATCAGGGGCCCGCCACTGGTTCCCCTTTCCTGGGCGCGGCACTTCCCTCTCGCGCCATCTTTGCCTATCTGCTCTTCGTCCAGCTTCCGGACTGGCTATTTCTGCCACCACCTCTAACGGGTCCTCCGGGGCTTTCATTGCTAGCCCAGGCAACCATTCCTCTGGCTCCACAAACTGTGGTGGCGCGGATGGCAACGGAGCTGGCGAGGGAGCGGGCTGCGTGGGCTGTGCTTTACGCTCTGCCTCCCGCAAATCGTCCCAGGGGTACTGCGGAGGGTTCAACCCCTTTCCAGTTACTGGATATGCTTTCTTTATACATCCCAGACACGACCCTTCAGACATTGGTTTCACAATCCCACAAGTTAAACACACACGCGCCATCACCTCTTCCTTCACTTGCTTTCCTTCCCCTTTTCCCTCTTGTGCTGTCAGAACTTCACAGTCCGAGCCTTCCCCTTTTGTTTCTATTTCTAATTCGCCTTTTTCTACTTGCGTCTCTTGTTCCTCAGTCAAAGGGAGGCGACCCTGGCAGTCCATCCCCAGTGCCTTGCGTGCCGCCCACATAGTCTCCTTTTCCTCCATACCCCGCTTCAGTGACTGCAAGATTGTGCCCCACACTTTCAGATGTTTGGCTGATTTGGTAGCCATCGCATGCTCCGCCAGCGCTTGCGTGCATGCCCCCCATCCTTCCGGGCCAAAAATATCCCGCGGATGGGTTATCGCTCCATCTTTCAGGAGCCGCTCGAGACACCCTTGTATATCTTTCGCTTTCACTGAAAGCTTTCCGTCTCGAGCCAACTGGATGAGAATCTGACTCACCCCTTCCATCGATCCGGTCGGATCCCTGCTCGACCGCCTGCGGTCCACCGATAGCTGCTCCGGTTCTCGGCCGGCGTACACCTCCTCACACGGGGCACCACTTGTTGCTTTCAGCAACCGAGTTCTAACGCCGGAGAGCTTCGGTCAAGGACATCTAGTCCCAGGGGCAATGAAGCACAGACACCAATGTGGTGGATGCAACAGAAGCCGATTTATTGCCAGCGCACCAGTCTTATATACCATTCGATAGCAGTCACTTATGCCTATATTTGGTTAGTACATATAAGGCAATGTGTTCTATGATTGGTTACATGCGTTTCGCTGACCGCTGCCTCGCTTTGCACTTTTATCCCTATCGCGAGCTTTCCGTAACAGCGCGAGATCTTCCGAGCGCCGATCCCTACACTCGGCCCACTAGGGGCTGCTGACGGGGCCAGGTGGCCCAGCCCGGCGCTGCCACTCAGGGCTGGCCGCCGCCTCTGGGTTCGCTCGCCCCGGCCCCGCTCACACCCCGGCGCCGGCCGGGCACGGAGAGAGCGCCCCGCTCACGCCGTGGCACTGGTCGGGCACAGAGCACCCCCTGCTCCCGCCACGGCGGCGGAGGGCGGGGGCAGAGCACCCCCTCTCCTCCCCGGGCCACAGCAATGGCAGCGCGCCCCCGCCCCCGTCGGCTCCCCGGGCCACGGCAATGACGGCGCAGAGCCCCCGTCGGCTCCCCGGGCTGTGGCACTGACGACGCAGAGTCCCCCCCACTCCCCGGGCCGCGACAATGACGGCGCGCCCCCCCCCCCCGTCCTCCCCGAACTGCGGCAATGGCAGCGAGGCCCCCCCCCCCCCCCGCTCCTCTCCGAGCTGCGGCAATGGCGGCGCGGGGCCCACCCATCTCTCCCCTGGACTGTGGCAGAGGAGGAAAGAGAACTCTCCCGCCTCTCTCCCCGCCCCCCGTGCTGCCTGCAGGGAGCCAGGGCAACACAGTAACACTGTAACAATCACGGAATACCGGCTTTTACTGGCAGGTGCTTGTCTCGGCGCCCTGGCTGGCACGTCTGGGGTTGTAAATGTCAGAAAATTATTCACAGATTAACCACCCCCGACTGTTGGTCGCACTTCCAGGTTTCCACCAAAATTTTTGTCAGATTGCTGTGGCTTGTATTCGTGAAATTACTGTACATAGAAACGCCTGAGTCACCAGACTTTGTGTTCTTCTTTGAGAGGTCTAACTGCTCAAAATAGTTAAGCAAAGCATTTATTTGTTTCTTTATTGTCTTTTAGCTAAGGAAAATGAACTTGAGTGAACATTCTACGATATCTACTTCTTCCTTTCATTTATTTGGGGCTCTTTATTGTCTCTGTCCTTTTTGCTTCCACTCAGCTGTGTCTCCACAAAATAGCAATTTCTCTGTTGATGCAGCATTCATTGCTTTATCGGCTGAGAGAGGTTTTCCTTTGATCTATTAATTTGGTAATTCCAGAAAGTGTAATATATTAAATTAAAAGCAAAATCCAACAAAAACATCCCAAACAACATTTTACAGCTACTTGGGTATTATATGAAGTTTTTCATTCTGATTTGATGAATATTTTCCCTATTAATGAAAGTTTACTTGATTACTTTATATTTTCATGAGCTTTACAAATAATATTGAGATTTCTCTAGAGGAGAATATGCAGTAACTGGCAAATCATGTGCTGCCAGATACTGATTCTCAATAATTTACTCCAGAGATTTTATTTAGGGTCTTTTTTATCGCAGACCTGTTCACTAGGAGATAAATGAAGACTACCTAAAACATGGACAGATTAGTTTGTATCCCAAACTAGGTGTTTAACAAGTTATTAATCTCATTATGGTGTGGTAATAGCAAACAAGCCACCAACCAAAAACCAAAAAAACAAAACCCCCAAGTGTTTTTGAAGATGCAATCTCAGTCTTCTTTCCAATGCAGACATTTGTTAAGAATCCAAGTAAGTTGCCACAGAATTTAGTATTGCACAGATCGACAGCCATGTACTGGCAATAGAACTGATTAGGTTTCTACAGATTTATTCTTTTATAGTTAAACCTTATTTCATTAAATGTTCTATTCTTATTGGAATATCTGAAAATAAATGCTGGTACTTCTGGCACTAGGAGGTTTTCAAAAGGTCTTTTTGCTTAGCTGTTTTATTTCTGATGAAAAAAAAAAAATACAGGAAAGACCCACCATAAGTGCTGCAGGAAAATCATCAAAGAAGACAAAAAAGACAGGCAGAAGTTATTTGGGGAGAATTTTGCACTTATGGAAAGGATGATTTTTGGGTCTGAATTTTTTTGAAAATTAAGGAGAAAAAAGAACTAAATGTGATTACTAAGAGACAAAATGCTCTAAAGTAGCATCAGATCCTCTGTAGTTAGAATATGGTTTCCTAAAAATTAGGAAAGCAGATAATAATTTAAGTTTTTTAACCATTCAAACTAAAACAATGATGAAGCATTAATAAAAACACTGTTTCCTGACCCATAAAAGACAGAGGGAACACAGATTAACCCTAAGTAGTGATTTGAAACATTTCTCCCATTGGGTAGAAAGTTCTTAGTCAGCTGGCCTAATGATACTAATTTCTTCATTATGCTAGCACAAAATAATTTGGGGTTTGATCTAACATAAAGTTTTTAGTAGAACCGATAGATAGCTCAGCTTATTTTATATTGTTAAGATATTGAAGTTACAAAATTTTTAAAACTCCACATTCCATCAGAAACTCAGATAACAGGATAAAATATTTCAGTTTCTGATTTTTATTAATTACTTTTTCACCCTCCAAATTTTTGCAGTTTTGGAGGAAGGGATATCATCATAATTTTTAACAAGTTACACTTTTTTGCTAGTATTCAAATATAGAATAGCATTAGAAATATAGACTGTATACTTTTAGGCAAAAATATTGCTTCTAACAAGTCACACACTTCTCTTGAGATATGATGCATAATTACAGAAAACCAGCAGAACAGCTGGCCATCAAAAAGCTGAGGATATTGTATTAGAGAAATGTTCTCAATTTGTTTTAGTACTCTTTTCCATTTTTGAAAACAATCATTAATTGTCTTATGAAACTTCTCTTTAAGACACAATATTTGACATAAAGACATATAACTTTACCTATATGTCCTGGGAACATAAACAGTACCTTAGTAATTTCTCTTATTACTTTTAGAGGAAATTGGATGCCAACTTTTCACTACTGTAACATAGTCCATAAACTCCTACTTCTCAAATTTCTCATCTTATTCACTTGCTCTCATTTTCATGTCGTGTTTTCAGTTATGAATCTATGTGCAGTGTACAATTAAGTCTCTCACATGTTTCCAAAGGTTTCAGTTTTGTTGTGGAAAGCTTATGCTCTGCAATCCTTCACAACACAGACTGCCTCTTCCATGACATACACCTTATAGTTCATTGCTGGTTTTGGGCTATCCAGTCATGGGTTACATTATGAAATGAATCATAGCACACACTATTACCTATATATTCTTTGTTTCTTCACTGTCTCAGTATTCTTGGCCAAAGAATCTGGAATTCTTTTAAAATTTGTTTGAAATTCATTCAGTCATATAATAGAATTTTTTTCAACTGCAAGCCTGAATAAATCTTTGTCTTATGCAATTATTTTGAAGATAATACTTTATTTTATTTTGTGTTCTTATCACTGCCTCTCTCCTTTCTTCCTTTCATCATTTGGTAACTTTAATCTATGTCAATGCTCAAGAACTCAAAAGCAATGTGCAGCTTTTACGTGTCCCAAGTCAGGTCTAAATTGAGAGGAAACAGATGAAACAGGTCCGTTTTCAGAAACTAATGATCAAATACACTTTGAAAGTAAGTCCTTGTAAAGAAAATCAACAAAGAGCCCAAATAATAACAAAATCTGAGTCACTAGTTATCTCCAAAAATCTTATCTATTTATATTATTTATTATGCAGCGTATTTTGATTTAAGTACTGCAATTGTATGCTAACAGTATTTTAATTTATATATGTGGATGTGCAAGATGCATTTTCCAAACTGCACTTCTAATAAAAAAGATATTTCTTATAACAATAAGATGAATATTTTTTAAAATTGGAATTATCAAACTCAATTCCAAACAAAAGTTAAATTTCCTAAAATCATTGTTGGACATTCAAGATACAACTCTCTTTTGAATTCTTCACTTATTTGTCATCTTAAACAATGATAGCTGTCTATATCAATAATTTTAAAGTAATGCAATAAAAAATAATTCATGTACAATTTTTTTCCCAAATAAGTAATTTAAGAAAAAAAATTGAAAGTTGCTATATCATAAGTTTCACAACAATTTATCACATTGATAACAGTCCAGAATATGTTATTTTCTCATCATGTTTCAGAAGCATTATTAATTGGACTGCATTATCCTTTTTCTTGCATGACATACAATTAGAGGTCAACATAGTCAACAATTAATTTTAAAATAGTCTATCAGGACAGGTTATCATATACAAAAACAGTTTCAGAGTAGAAAAAATACCTTTGCAACTATTTTAAAGGCCAGTTATTCTACATATGAATATGCGTGGCTAATGAAGAAGGAATACCTTATGCATGTTTTAACCCCTTTACTGATTTCAAGCTCTAATAGTCAAGACTTTTCTTTATGGATTATGAGGACTGTTTCATTGAGCATTCTCCCATTAGTAATTATGTTTTTGGTATGAATTTTGAGCAAATTTTATTTCCTTAATATACTTGTGGTTTGAGAATGAGCTGATGAGTGGAGGCTAAGTGGGTAGCTCTTCCTGATTAGTTCTATGAATTCCTTTCCAAATCTTTACATTTATTATTGTACATTTCCTCCTTGAGGTCCAGACCATAGAGTTAATATTATAAATAGAATATATAACCTTTGGAGAGCCAGATTGCTGAAGTTAATGTATTTATTATGACTGCACCCCTATATATATCTCCTGAGGCCTGGTTGTTTGTAATGTGTCTGTTCACCACATTAATAACGAGACTTGGTAGTGTTTGGTCAGTGGCTGCACAGATGGGTCTATCTCAATGTTTCCACCTGTGGTTTTTTCCACTCCTTTATCTACTTCCACTACACAAGAGCTACTGACCCCTTACTCCTTACTCCTGCATCCAGATTTGAATTCCAGCATCCTAGCTGATTTGACAGTGTTTCTGGTTCCCAGTTTTTGTTGTCATTAAAGGCTCTGTAACAAACATTTGATTGTCCTGTCCTGCTCTCCCAGCTACACAGCTGGGGCAGGACTAATGTGAACTCATCTAGCCAAACTGTGCTCTTACCCTTCCCTAACTGTAATCAGGACTTTTCCTTTTTGCAGGGTGAGTAACTCCTCCTTATCCTTGGAAGAGAAAGCAAACCAGATGACCCCATCCCTATGCTCCAGGCCCAGATAAGGACATTTGCTACAATGACTTCAGATATCAGGAAGGCAGCACTTTTCTGTCAGAAGTGCAGCTGTTTCATTTTTCCAGCAAGCCAGCTCCGCTGCTGATCTCTCTGTACTTTCCTGCACTTAGACCAGTATGAAGGAAAAGTAGGATAAAAGTCCTACAGTTTATTAAATGAGAAAGTAAATAGGAGCTTTGCAGTAGGCCTCACCTCTTCCTAACAGCTGCAGAAGCATTTCTTCATGAAAATGACACTCATGGAGTTATTTTTAATTTAATTAAAATACCTTTTTTTTGAAACATGCATTAGTGAATTAAACATTGCCTTTTAAATCTCTGGATAACACTAGTTTCATAGTCCTACTCAGCATAAACACACACAGTTTAAGTATTATTATAATCATTAGTATAAATGTTGGAAAAATGCTCTTTCACAGGCAGTTCTGAATCACTTTTATCTGAGACATACAATATGTACATTGTGGACCTTTTTCAATCATAAATCATGCCAGCTTTGTCGAGGGAAACTTGCGTGAGGCTATCTTAAGGCAGATGCCTCTGGAGTGCCGCTTTGCCTTTTCTCAGCTAGTAGTTGCATAAACTTCTTTGGAAGAAAATGCCTCTGAGTAGAAACATGATACATAATCAGCCCAAATAATTACAACAAAAATGCTAACTTGCTGTTTTCACAACATGGATAATAGGCTTGCTTAAGGGCATGGAATGCAAAATCAGTTTTGCATGTCTTCTTGTATTTCAGAGTCATTAAAATGTACTACACTCTGAGCACAGAAATAAATGCCTCTGCTGATAACAGAAGTGACAACTGGCACACCGGGAATTCAACTGTTTCAAACAACGGCAGATCTATCAGCCAGGGAGTAATGTGGATAATTTTCATAGTGTCTATCTCTGTTGAAATACTTCAGTTTTAAATTCAGGAGGCATAACATGACAGCCCAATATTGAAATTCAGAGATTCAGAGAAATGAAACAGGCAAGATACATGCTATCATTGCTTAAATTTATGTTGAACTTTATGATATGAAATCAAGGGGTTTCCATTTCAAAGCACTGTAAGAATATTATCTAACACAATGAATTCCATCTAAGTGATATTTCACATATTAGAAGAGCTTCTACACTCCTAATAGTTTCCAAACAAGTTATTCACAGAGCTTATGCTGGTTTTGACTTGGATAGAATTATTTTTATTCTTCGTAGCTGGTATGAGGCTATATTTTGAATTTGTGATGAAACCAGTAACTCAAGGATGTTTTTGTTCTTGCAGAACAGCACTTACACAGCATCAAGGACTTTTCTATTCACTCCACTCCACCAGCGAGGAAACTGGGGATGTCCAGGGAGCTCAGAGGGGACACAGCCAGGAAAATTGACCTCAACCGACCAGAAGTGTACTGTATAGCCTCTGGCATCATACACAGCATTTAAAGCTGGGGGAAGAAGGAGGTAGGGAAAGATGTTCAGAGTGATCACATTTGTCTTTCCAACTCACAGTCATGTGTGATGAAGCCCGCTTTCTTGAGGTTAACTGAACACCTGACTGTAAATGGGAACTGTTGAATGAATTTCTTCCTTTGCTTTGCTTGCATGAGCTGCTTTTGCTTTCCACCTTGAACTGGTGTTATTGTAACCCATGAGCTTTCTCACTTTTAGCTTTCTGATTCTCCTCCCACCAAGAGAGAGAGAATCAGTAGTTGTCTGGAGCTTAGTTGCTAGATGGGGTTAAATCACAAAAAGGTTGGTCTTCTACATCCATAATCAGTAAACTCATGCTCAAAGAACATAGGCATTTTGTACTGAAAAAGTCTTATTAAATGATCACAATACTCTTCTGTAAGGAAAATAATTCTGATCTCATTTATAAAATAACCAGTAACTATGTCCATTCTGCCAGCAATTTAGTATCTACTGAATGTGTTGAATCTGAATGTTTGTAAATATTCAATAAAAACAACTCCAAAATGCCATATATATACACATAAATATTGGTGCATATGAATAATTATCCCCATACATATGAGGTTGCTTGCAATATCTATGAGGAAAGGTATTTACAGAATATTTTCAGTTTCCTATTCTTATTAAAGTTGCCAAAATGCCCCCATACTGTTGATGACTAAGTATTAATTAGCATACACTGATGTTCAGATTATTCCAGGCAAAGATTGCAAAATAGTCCAGTTTCAGTTTAGTTTCCTCTCAATGTATATGTGCCTTTTTCTCTACTCAAAAGAAACACTCACACTCCTAGACCTGTTTTCTCATCTCCTAGATGAAGGTAATTCTTTTGCTCTGTTAAAGCAGCTCTCCATATCATTCCTCTGCTCCTTTAGTTTTCTTGGAAAAATAAGGCAAACTGTGTTATCTTCTTTCTTTCTTCAGTTGTCCCTTTTTGCTTCCTAGTATATTAAATAGAGTACACTAGTTAGACAGAATATACGGAGGTGTATGCAACCAGGACATAACTAAGAGGGTTGGGCTGTCATGGGATTCCACTGAAGTGAGGTGACCCGGAAAAGTGTAACTTAGTAACCCAGAGAGAAAGTTGATGTCCCCTTTCTCAAAGAACCTTCTCTTCCTTAGGACTGGTTTCCCAAATACCAGTGCTTGTCATGTCTCTTTGTATATTGCAGCTAAGCTTGTTTACAATACACAAGTGTCCAAAATTATCTGTCTGTGAGCTCTTTTTGACCTGACATCCATAGGTTTTTTCATCACAGTGCAAACCTTTTAACTTATGAAAATTCTCATGGTCTTATTTACTTTGATAGCTTAATCACCATAAACCACTTGAGAATCTGACCCAAAGGAAGTACCTCAAATACTTCTTTACTTGCTGCACGTTGAAGTGAATATGTAGTGATAGAAATAGAAGAGGGGGTAGCAACTTTAAATGGAAGGAGTCTTTAAAAGACTTCTTTCTTAAGAAGATATTCTTTACTGTGTGGGCACTGAGGAATTGGAACAGGCTACCCAGAGAAGTTATGGACTGCCATGCCTGAAAGTGTTCAAGGCCAGGTTGGATGGGACTTGGAACAATCTGGTCTAGTAGAAAGAAGCAATCTGACCCAGGACAGAGGGGTTGGAAATAAATTATCTTTCAGGTCCCTTCCAGTCTAAACCACTCTATCATTCTGTAAGTCTTTGAAAGTAGACACTCTTTTCGAAAAGTCCTGTAAACTGAAAATTCCTCAAGTGAGATTTACTACTTGAAATTTCCCCCTGCTTGGGATATCAGATGGTATTTCACAGTGTATAATGTACAGAGGTCATCTTTTTCCTGCTAGGTACTTTAATGTAAAATTTCCTCTAGGTTAAATAGGCATGTGTCCACATTATGATAGGAACAACTGGAGACAAGCATAACAGTAGCTCACCATGGCCTCATTGTAGTACCAAGCATTTCAGAAAATTATTTAGTTACAAGTATGGTTAATTTAACCTAACACAGTAGATAAGATACATTACAGTGAAGAGTTAAAATACACTTGTCTCTGTGCTATGTTTGTGACTATAACAGAAGATCAAACCTGGTAAATTCAGCAGTCTCAGATTTCTCAGGGTACATTTCACCCGAGCCTGTCAAGACCAATAGAAAGTGCTTACATAAAATGAAGAAAGCTTGATCGCTGAGATTTCCCTGCTGTTATTGGAGCCTTGGAATTATAGAGTTGCCCTCTGTGTATTTCAAGAGTATTTGGACCGATAATTACAGTGTAGCTCCAATGGAATTGTAACTTCACTGTAGTACTACCATAATGGAAATGCAAACAAGTTTAAGATAGACAAGAGCATAAACACATTTACAAAGGTAATGCTAAATTCTAGCAAAGCAGCTACATATTTTTTTGTAGCTGTAATGTTAAAACAAGACTGATTAGAATTTTAAATCAAATTGTGACAAAAAATTTGCCAACATCCTGAGGATTAAAAATTCCTCCCAGAAAACTCACAAAGCCAATAGGCAAGTTACAGGAGAAGGGGATAAGGCCACAGGAAAAAACACTTTTCCCGCCCCTGCGTGCGTATATATTTCAGAATGGGTTGGGGAGACTCCCATTGCAGAAACCTGTATCTAGCTCCAGGTACACTGAATAATTTTCCATCTTCCATTGTGTAGAGGTTGGGAGGTTCTTTATAACTTACCATATCTCAATTATTAATCTCTTTCACCCTATGTTCTCCCCTCAGTACTCACAGCTACCAATGTATTTCACTGGGACAATTAGTCACTTGATTAAGACCCTATCTATACATAGGTATTCTTACTTATTATTTGTTGACAGATGTGTATTTTTTTTTAGCCTTTGTAATGGGAATTTTTATAAGCACATTTGTTTGATGCAAATGCAGTATGGTATAATAGGATAAGTATGATATTCTTCAGACTAATCTCTTTACGGTGGCATTTAGAAATAGGAATTTTAAAATACAATTTTTAATGTTATGTAGAAAGATTACACTTCTTTTTTTCTAACTCGAAAGTGTTATATTATTTATTTATACAAATCCTCTGTCATTTGCATTTCCTGCTTCTTAATTACCCAATATTTCATTCTGTTAGGCTGTGTGTTGTGAAAAGGAGAGATTTTCTCAAACACTTCGTGTTTGATCAGTCTGTCAGCACCCCAGGAAAGTGAAGATCCTTGTGCCCAATCAGTCTGTCAGTATTCCATTATAAAAACTCTTCCGTGAACAGTCCCACTGGACTGGAGGGCAGTTTAAATGTCTTGTTCAGGGTCACACACCAAATAGAAAAACGCTTCCTGGGTCTCCACATCTTTACCCGCTGCTGCTGACTGACAGCACCCTTGAAGGGCTCACATTATCAATTTACAGAATTAGACTCTTTATTAGTGAATTGTGAGACTTTAAGGTCAAAGAATTGCCGGTGCTAGTATCTGACTGCAAATAAATATTCAAAGTAATAGTAATTCAAAGCAGTATAGTAACAAACTCTACTCCTCAGTAAAAGTTGGCTGAAGAGAATAATTCAGCATGCAGAGAACACAGTTCTTTACCCTAAAAGCATCTCTATGGGGGAGAAGAGAGGTTCAGTCCCTCAACTGATCCCAGAAATTATGCAGGAACCTTCCCCCATTCTTAACTTACTTTTACACTATTTCTTTACATTTAGGTGGAGCTTGGGTGACTTCAGTCATACATCTTACTAGTGAGTGGTGGTTGTATCTTGGGGGTGGATATCTCAGGATAGTACCTGAGATAACCTAGGGATGGTGACATGGGTCAGTCCAAGATTTTGTTGCTGATGCAACAGCAGGACGTCTTCCTTTAACTCCCTTGGTTTTCAGCTGCTGCATGGTTTATCAGCTGGAAAGTACCACTGAGTTGTCTCCTCTGCAAGGGTTTTGGCAAAGCCTGGCCATGGCTCCACTCTGCTCCATCATCAGTTTAGTCCCCCTTGGACTGTACTGTGTGGGTGAGGTCAGACATGCTGACTGCATTCCACACGGGGAACAGCAGCTGCATGCTCCCCAAAAACTTCCATACCATTATCTTTACACTCAGTCATGTTCCCACAATGGTTAGGCATTCACTTTAAACAAGTAATAGCATTTCAGAAACAGATAATTCACTGTGCTCTACAAAACCTCTATATACCCTAATTTCACGATTATAAGCTGCACTATTTTGACTAAAATTTTGGTCTGAACCCGAAGTGAGGCTTATAATCAGGTGCAACTTATATATGGACAAAGAACAAAAAGTTGCTGTTTTAGTTTGGAGGACAGGTGTCTGCTGAGAAAGGTAGGAGCTTCTCTTTGAAATAGAGAATGTAAACCCCCTCCCTCCAAATTATTATAATTTTTAAATCAAGCAGCTCTCAGGCAAAAATATGGGAATTAGGAATAACAGTTCTTTTCTAGGGAAATTGAAATAGAAATACAGTACTACAAAGAAACAAACTCCAAACCCTGACAAAGTCAGAGTACAACCTGACACCCCGTCAGGCAGGGTGTTGGTAGCAGTCCCATTAAATGGTGGCTGCATCCTCCTGCAGTGACAGATGTGATTCAGTTCAAGCAGTGCTCCTGTAGAAGGTGCAGTTTCCCTCCAGAGGTCCAGTGGTGATGTGGAGAAATCCAGTTTTCCTCTGGAGTCCAGTGGAGAAAGGGGCTCCCAAAACCTCTGTTTTTATTTTGGTAAGAAATGTTGGGCTCTTCCCCCTGGTTGGAGCAACTTCCAATGGGATGAAGTCATCTGATCAGTCCCACAGTGGGACTCAATGGGCCATTAGCAGAAGATAACTCCCTGGAGGAAGGATGGATTTTGAAAAGATAAAGAACAATGCCCTGCCTGGTTTCAATGGATGACCCGTTAGCAGAATATCTGCTGTTGAGATAAGGATCACTGCCCCCACCCTCAACAGCTTGTGGTAGAATAGACACCTTTTATCACACTCTGTATTGCAACGTGAGTCTTATAATCAGCTGCGGCTTATAATCTTGAAATTACTGGATTTTGGGACAGACAGTAAATACCAGCTAAGGGCAATGCAGGGTAGCCCGGAAGATGTGTCATTCTTTTTACAGGACTTGTTAATTGTGATCCATATAATATTATTGTGTCTGTGGTTGTATGTAGAAAGTGAAATTGAAATGTAAGAGTATTGTAGAGTGTCTGTAGTAACAGAGTGGATATATTTGCTCTTATACAATAAATAAGGCTCTGGAAGAAACCTGTTCCTTGCTATTCAAAATAGCCAGCATTGATTTTTTTTTTTCCTAGTGGAATTACATACTGGGCTTCTAATTGTGTACAGTCAAACTATACTTAATTATCTTTATCTTGAAAACTAAGCAGCATGTTTAGGGTATCTGTTGAGGACTATAATGAAATTTAGAACTCAGAAATATTAAAATGTTAATGAAATACTTTATTAGTTGTAAAATGAAAAACCTTCAAGCTCTATAGAGAGAGACAGAAAGAGAAAAGGTGCTATATGTCTAATTTGAACAGTTTGGAGTGACATGTTAATTATTTATGAAAAGTTGGACATCAAAAGGAAAATGGCTGTAGTACTCAAAAATGCAGTTGGTCTCTGAGACTTTCTAATCATAGGAACACTTGGTCCAATACTGTGTTTGCTTACCAAAAGCTAAAATTAATTTTACCTAGAAAATTACTATTTTTGTCTCTGTCTACTGAAAATGAACAGTAAAGTACTGCAATATTTACATATTGCAATTCAAAATGTCTCTGCCCCATGTCAATAAAAGATGTAACGAGATTTAACAAACCTCATGTTTCATAATATTTCCCTTGAAAAGTAACATATGAAACCAAAATTTTGTTTGGAGATTTTGAGTTAAGCACCAGTTAAGAAGTAAATTAACATGAAAAATCTGAACAGAGCTCATCAAACGTAGAAGATGAGATATAAATTACCTAAATGTTCAGTCAATGTCCATTGATGCAAAATATACTATTCTGTCTCCTAAGCTTACCTTTACTTCCAAATCCATTTTCCAGTTGGAATATATTTGCTGAATTCCTATTTAAGTAGGTTTTGCTATGGTATTTGAAGACTCACTCTTTTCTCCTTTGACTTAATATGAATATAACAGAAAACAACTCCTGGAAAAAAGGTGCACAAACACTTCTCACCTTGGAAGGTCAACTGAAATAATTCCTACAAACATTTATGCTGGATTATAACACTGATGCACTTTCTTAAATACCATAAATTTTGAAAGGTTGCTTACAGCATGCTTTTTAAAATCAAGTGTACATTCTTCCTTTCCTCGGGCTCAGTATGCCAAAAGTTGTTTGATAGAGAAGTGTTAGTTGACCTGACATAGTCCTACATATCCCTTAGACTATCCAATACCTTTGGGGAAAATAAATATCTAATTCTTTGTCTTCAGGGAGAGGAGAACACTCTGTGGCAAGGTGATATTGGCAAGTAACCTAGGGATTATACAGAACAATTTCAGTAATCAAAGTGCATAGGAAAATTTAATGTACTGTAAAATATTTTAGATCTGAAAAGAAAAAAGGGCAGAAGAAGCTGAGAGAACCATAAGCGGTCATTTAATCTATCCTTCTGTCCCAAGAGAGAATCAGGCATTGCTACATCAGTTCTGTCAGATACTCACCATCTGTTCTAAAAGGCTTTAATGACAGAGAAATCCACGGCCTCCCCAGGCAATTTAGTGCACTTCTTGCTATCCTTAGTGATAGAAAAAATTCTCTAGTTTCTAACCTGACATCCTGGCTGTAATTTAGGTCCAGTTTTCTTGTTCTATACCTCACAGAAAATGGGAAAAAAATCCGAAAACCTACTCCATTTTGCTTGGTAAAACTTTGCTAAAAACATGATTAAGTCAGTCCTCCCTTTCTCCTGCTCGAGAGTGTCTCTATATCTATCCCAATCTTTCTGAACTTTGTGACTAACTAATGCTTCTAGAGAAATTTTAGTGATATTGAGTACATCAGAAGGAAATGTTAGTAAATATTATAAATATTACTGCCTATTCCTCTCTTCATGCAACAAAATATGAGGCATAGTACACTTTTGAGCATTACAGTGGTTTTGATTCATACTTAACTCTCAGAAACCTTTCTGCAGAACCCTTACACAGTTGTTCATTTACTTTATAGTCTGAACACAGTTTAATACTCCTCCATTCATATGTTGTAGCTGTTCTAAGTAGAATAAGGGAGTTTGTTTGTTGTTTTGTTTGTTTTGAACCTGTTGCTGATATATTTTTAAAGATTGTGGATTTATAACCTTCTATTTCAGCCCATAAGAACTGTCCCAAAGCTTGATATCATCCAAATTTAGACCAGAACTCTCAATTCCATTGGCTAGATTATTTAAGAAATCATCTATTTCCAGACTAAGAACCAACCCATAAATCCTACTGTTTTTCTGAATCTCCAGTAAATTTTTAATGTGGTTCCAAAGAGCTGCACAATAGTTTCTCTTCGATGGGTCTCAAACTTATTATCTAAATATCAAAAGTTGTATTCAAGACCAGACTGGGCATCCATCACTTCTGTTTGACAGATGAGGCCAGTTGAAATGTCAAAAATTAAATAAACTTCTTTGTCAAAAACTGCTCCTGACAGATTGGAGGACTATTATTTTTTTCTTGTCTTACAACTGCTTTTCAAATACTTGGAGTTTTTTGATGTTTTTCATTTCCTGTTTTCATTTTCTGTCACCTGTTTTTTGGCATAATATATAAAATTATAAATTCACATGAAAATTTAATGAAAGGAAGATACATATATGAACATGCATGTATACAATAAAGCAAATTGAATACCTATGAAAACATATGGAAGGTTTAATATTTGTGCATTCTGTAATTGTGTCATTCTGCATGTTATTTATTGTAAGTTTAAGGGGTTTCTTATAAATTAGCTAGATATTTGCTCTATCTAGATATTGGAATTATGTCTTGCAAAATCTGAGAAAGTCCAATAAAAGTTCAAGACTTTTTTTTTTTTTGCAGCCATTCGAATAGCTTGTGAATTAATTTCTAGTAAGTTCAAAGAGAAGCAAATAGCTTTTGAAGTCACAGGAATTTTCTTTCTAGCTCCTTTTCCAAAATCCTGAGCAATATGCCAATCCATTACATTATAGACATTACTTTCTTCTCCTTATCAAAATGGTGATTTTTTGATTTTTTTAACCTCAATTTTAGACATTTAATCTGATTTGGAGAAGTTCAACTTGAAAATACTTCATCCACTAGGATGTTTTCTGTTCAACATGAAATTTTCATATGTAGGTTGGTAAACCATAGCAAAGCACAGTGAGAATATATTTTTGTATGGACAGGTGACAGGTAACAGGTACATGTATGGATATTCTGCTTGTGGAAAAAAAGTCTATAATTTTTTTCCTATCTGCTTACAAAGTTAAATAGTTTAAATTCATACATTCAGTGTAAAGGAAGAGATACATGTCCAATTTTTATTTTACCTTGAAATAAAATGAATGAAATATGACCCTATATTTTGGTTGTTTCACTGACATTTCTTTGACAGAAACCTTTAGCAGACATACAACATCCTTCGATTATTATTGCATTCTTACCCTGACTTTTATGTCATTCTTAGTACAGTAGCCTCAAATCTTAGTTCATGCCGTCTCTGGTAGTTCCTTGTATGAGCTTCTTGCCATTATAGGGGGCAGCACCACAGCAAATAGCAAGGAAACAGCCAGTTCTCTGAGAAAGTGGGCAGTGTTTCCTTACAAGGTAAGAAATATGAATATTTTTGAATAGTTTTTTCATTGATTTAGGACAGTAGGGCTTAAGCATAATCATACAAATTGGAATTCGTAAGAAAAGAGTTTGGTAAGTTTTGAATGTTGCTCATGAAAAGCAAATTATTCATTAATTTTGTCTAGTTCTTGAGATTCTGATCACATAGAAATAAATCCTTGTAAGAAAAGAATGAAAGCTTTGGTGCCATTCTTCTTAAATGAAAATGAAGTTAGTACAATTTTTCTGGTGCATTTATGACCAAACAGTTGTTTACATTTATAAATAAATATACTGTACAGGAAAAAGAAAACCTGAACATAATGGATTTGAATAAAAGAGAGAGAGAGAAAAAGTAAGATTATTACTTTATTACATTTTCTAGTGGGAGGTTGATCACTTCAGTGAAAAATGTTTCTTTACTCCTGTTTTGGTTTTTTAAATTTTTTAAAATTATCTCGTAGTTCCTCTTCTATGTTACTGAATATCTAAAAAAAACCCAAAACAAAACAAAAAGCAACAAAACCAAAACAAACAAAAAAACCCAAAAAAAACTCTCAAACCCCCAAAATTAAAAAAAATAAACATATAATTTTAACCATAGTGATTATGAATAAATAACATTATTAAATATACATCTCTTGTGGGAACCTATGAAAAGATACACAAATCAATGCAATATGAAAAGGAAAATGAATCAATCAACACGAAAAAGGGAAGATAATTATTTATACCTAATTACAGTAATTTCACGAATACAAGCCGCACCAATTTGACCAAAATTTTGGTGGAAACCCGGAAGTGCGGCTAATATTCCGGGGCGGCTAATCTATTAACAAAATTCTAAAAGCTGCCAACACGGAAGTGAGAGCCCGCGGCAGCCCCAAGCCAAGCTGGAGCCCGGCCGGCCCCGGCAGAGGTGGGAAAGCCTGGCAGAGGCGGGGCCAGCAGTGTGGGGGGCGGGCGGCAGAGCCTGAGCCAGCAGGGCGGGGGAGCCCGGGAGAACTGGGGCTAGCAGTGCAGGGGAGCATGGCAGAAGCAGGAAGGCCGGCGGGTGGGGCTGCCTGGTAGCGGGGGAAGCCCAGCATAATCGGGGCCAGCAGCGTGGGGGAGCCCGGCGGTGCAGGGGCCTGCAGTGCCGGCCAGGGCGAGGAAACGCGGCGGCGGTGCAGACGGGAGGGGGCGGCCGGCGAGCGTGGTGGCGGCGGCGGCAGCCCTGCCGGCGGGGCGAGCGAAAGCGGCGCTCGCGAAAGCGCCGCCGCGAGCCGCGAGCCGCGAGCCGCGAGCCGCGAGCCGCGAGCCGCGAGCCGCGAAAGCGCCGCCGCGAGCCGCGAACCGCGAAAGCGCCGCCGCGAGCCGCGAACCACGAGCCGCGAAAGCGCCGCCGCGAGCCGCGAACCGCGAACCGCGAACCGCGAGCCGCGAACCGCGAGCCGCGAGCCGCGAGCCGCGAACCGCGAGCCGCGAAAGCGCCGCCGCGAGCCGCGAAAGCGCCGCGGGGCGGGCGCGGTGCGGGGCGGGCGCGGCGCTCGCGAGGCGCGGCGCGGGGCGAGCGAAAGCGGCAGCGGGGCGGACGGCGAGCCCGGCGGCGGCAGCCCTGCCAGCCGGGCGAGCGAATGCGGCAGCGGGGCGGTGCTGACGGGAGAGGGGGGCCAGCGAGCCCGGCGGCGGCGGCAGCACCACCCGGCCAGCCCCGCCGAGCCGTGGCGCTGAGCTGGGCCACCCGGCCCCGTCGGCAACCATGAGCGGGCCGAGCCTGCCTGGCCCCGCCCCGAGCTAGTAAAGCCCGCTATGCCGCGATCCTCTTACTAATTGGCCAATTTGTGAAAGCTGCGCACGGATTCTCGCGACGAACGAAAGTGCGGCTAATATTCGGGGTGCGGCTTATCTATTGACAAAGACAGCAACATTGTCGAGGCACCGGGGGTGCGGCTTATAATCCGTGCGGCTTGTATTCGTGAAACTACTGTACTTTGACACTACCAAAGTAGTGTCGTATTTTATTCAGTGGACTTTTTTAGTGAAATCCACTGAAAGTAAAGCTCAAGCTAAAAAAGGAAGTCAGTGAAGTCAGTAGGACAGTATTGGCTTTATGATTCTGGGTAAGAGATTAGCCCAATTGACACTTAAATTTGATTTCCAGGTGCCTATCTGGTTTTTAGGGGAAGGAGATAAGAGAACAATAATTTCAGATGTGTATAAGAGACTTTGTTTTCAATATTCTTTTGCTCCTATATGTCTCTGAAATACTGTGGGGCTGTATTTCCTATGGAATTTGTCCATAAATCAAAAAGAACTGTATAAGCATATGACTGTAATGACTAAAATAAGTCACTAGAGGTAGTGTCAAAACTGCTGCTTATCCTAGTAAACAAAAAACCCACAAATAACAAAAACTCCAAAACCTTTTGAAAGACCTTTAATATAATTTCTAAATACCAATTTTTTATGTGTTCTCACTGGTCTGCATAACCATATTGTAAAACTAGTCATCTAACTTCCTCACATATACTACTATTACTGATAATTTGCAGACCTAGATACCCAAATGTCCACGTTCCAACTTAATTTTGCTTGTGGAAAACATTGCCATTTCTCTCTTGCCCCATCCTGAAATACATAATCATGGTGTCTCTTCAGTTATGATATGCTGTTTAGAGAGTTATTATCATGAGCATTTGTAAGTAAGTTCTCTGTGGTCAGTTAGACACACTTGGTACCTTGGCTTGCACTGCATTGGATCCGGGTATCCCAAGTCAGTCTAAATTAGAAGAGACCTGTCAATAGGAAATACAGCAGTGTTGTGTAAGGTAAATTAAATGCCAGGCTATTTTTACATGGGGAAGAAATAGAGACATCATCTCCTAATTTCATACAGGAGTGGCCCAGGCTCTTGGGTGGAAATGGCTACCAATTGTCCTTGAGGTGCATATGACAAATTTTACTCCTTTTCAACAACTCAAAGACTTGACTTTGAACATTCCCTCTGCATCAGATGGGCCAACATACTTTGAACTCAGGTCTAAATCTTTCTTCAGGCTCCCAAAAGGTTGCTTTTACATCCCTGCCTGCCTCAGTCTACAGTGAGGTTGCTTCAATATTCGCATGCTTGGTGGTTCATAAGGAATTATTATGTTCCCCTTCAAATTCCTCACCTCAAGTAGAATAAAGCAGTAGAAATATTTTTTATTTTGGAGATGCTGGGAATAAATATAAATAACTAATATTTAATAATTTAATTTTGTTTTGCCTAACAAACTTGTTTAAGATGAGAGAGAACCATTCTTATAATTATGTCAGTATAGTTATAAATTTGAATCACCATTTAGAATCTCTGCTTTAGGAAGTGAAAGGGGTAAAGGTGGGTTTTTGAATCTGTAACCCTCTGCACAGGTATTTTTAATGTATGCAATATGTTTGAAAATAAGCCAAAAAAGTGAAATTGCATTTGGGGATTTTTCTTGGGAGTAGCTAATGAATGGGAAAAAGGTACAGTTCAAGCTTTTGCTATGGAAATATTTTAATATCTACAGAACATTTTACAGAATTGCCATGTGGACGATTACTTCAGTTTATCTTCCATTTCAGTTGTTATCTGAAATTATATTTTGACGTGTTGGAGCTTCAAGAAAAATAGACTATCACCTCATCTCCTCCTTTCTCTGTGTTTTAAAAATAGCATTAGACAAAAAATTTAAGAATATTAGTTACCAAAGAATCAATTCTGTAATAGAATAAAAGACACCATTATTTTTTAATGGAATGGGAAATGAAAATTTGATGCTGTTAAAATCAATAAGTTAATTTGATTATTTTATACCCAAAAGATTTATTAAAAGCCTAGTGTTATTGTATTTTAGGAAATACTTTATGTTAAATTATTACACAGATCTACTTGGAAAACATGAGACGTCTCTTTCTCAATTTTTGGTTGTTTATTTAATGCAATGATAGCTCTGCATGAATATAGAAGCTTTATGAAACTCATATAATAGCTACTAAATATATCAAAGAACATGTAATCAAATTTCTTACTCTTCAGTGTTCTTTCTGAAAAATTGGGGTAAAAATATACATTAATTTTTTGACATTTTATTGTACATTTAGAAGCCATCCAAGGAATACTGTGAATTGCGCCTTGTATAAAAAATTCATGAAACAGTCTGTAGTGGCAATTTATAAATGGATTTCAATTATGCAGCAATAAATCTAGGAACTACAGCTTCACCGGAAGCTACAAATGAGAAGTTTTCTGAAAGAGGATGAGAACACCTAATTTTTCTTTAATTTAAGCACCTTCATATTCACAAAAGAATAATAGAAATCTGAAAAAAAATGCAAGAAATGAATTGGATTAAAGAATGTAAATTACTCGAGGCACGACGTGCAAAAATAATCAATCTACAGAGGTTTCTCATTATTTTTCTGTGACATTATAACAAGCAAGACTTGACTAAATTAAGACCTGCTAGGAGATACAGTGATTGAAAATACTGGCCTATGGTAGGTTTTTCCTAGAAGTTTGTTTTGTTTCCATGAATGCAGATCTGTCTAAATTAAGTCGTGTGCCTCAGAGAAGTTCAAGTCTCTTGTGCTTTTGCTTGTCTTTCTTCCTTTAAGAAGATCCTATATTTTTCTTCTTTGTCCCATTCTACCCTTTCACCATAACCTTTAAGTTCTTCTAATATCTACAGTGCAGTTATAAATCTGTCAATATTCTTTGCAAGCAAGCCACCAGGAACTCCTGATTAAACCCATCGTTAAAAAAATAATTTTAAAAGAGTGAGATCTTACAGTGTTTGGTATTTCTATTGAAGCTTCATAGAAAACAAGGTAGTGGATCTTTTTATATTCCAATCTAAACCACATTAGCTGAAACATGTCTTCCATATAATTTTTAGGAAAATCCATGTTGTCTTTGAGAACTCATGCACTGTGAGCCCTTTCTGATTTTGCCAGAGTGCTAGCTTTAAGTGAAGTGATTTTGCTGTTGCTATCAATTCAGTCATATGGGCTTCCATAAAAGAAGAAATTTGGATATGTCAGAATCTGAATCAAGAGGGGCAAGGGGCAAGCATAAGCTGGGACTGGGTTGGAAACTTGCATTCTGATACGTTATCTCAGGCAGGGACTCAAGGCAAAATGCTGAACTGAAAAGGGACTTCTCAGCCTGTGGATGAGACCCCAGTGGTGTGGTCTCCAGAGAGTGAAGACCCCAGGTGAGGCAGGTCAGGGCCATTAATGCATGTTCTAGCACTCAAGAGCCTCACAGTTCTAATGGAGATTTACTTCAGTAAAGAGTGCAGAATAATCCACAAGTATTTTATCATCAATCCACAAGTATTTTATCATCCACTCAATTTTAAATCAAATCCATTAGGCTCCATACTTTCCTGCAAAATTTATATTTTGCAAAGTACTAGTGGTGGTTGTTAATTTTTTGTGCCATTGAATATCCTGTTGCTGTGTTCCAAGAAGAGAACAAAAGCTTTCAGAATATTCTGTCTGTGTGATACATTTCAATGTGACCTTTCATTTGCTCCAGACACTGGAGTGTTTAGTCTGTTCACCTGCCACCTAAAGACCTTGGGTTTCACCTAGTTAGCTTCTTCCAGGACTCCAAACTACAACTGTTGTAGTTTCCAGGAAATCAAAGTCCTGTTATTTTGGCAGGAAACCAAGGCTATAAGTTACGCCAGAGAGAGAGATGTTTGAAAGCTGGAATTTTAAATGCTCATTACAGGGAGTGTATTCTAATTTTCCTCAGATATCACAACAGTTCACAGAAGACCCTCAAACATGCATAAAAATACTATAGTAAGCAGAGAACAGTCTAGTTTGACCAGTTAGAAAAATCTAATAAAATGTGATGAGTACTTCCTCAAAATTCACCCATATGCAACAACAGCATTGAAGGGATTCAGGTCAAGCCCATTGGAAGATATTTTTGGCCTATCCTCCATATGCTATTAGTAAAGTAATTAGAGAAACAAGCTAGCATATAGATGGTCTAGATTCAAATTCTTCCTCTCCCAAAAGTAACTTGAGACCCTGGATTGTTACATTCCAGAAGATTCAGCAAAACATGGAGTTTTAGGATATTTTTAGTAGGGGCTTCCTATCTCTCACATTGAAATTCTTTTGCTTTTATTGGAAAAAATTAAATTATTTTATGTTTGAGGTTAAGGCAGACTTATAAGGTGAGAGTCAAGCTCTATCTACTTAACACATACGTCTCATAACAGAAGCGCACCAGTGTTAAACAAACATCTTTCAAAGGAGACAGAATATGAACCAGTAAGAACTGAATATTTACCACAACTACTAACAGGAGCTAAGTTTTGTACTTAGAACATGACTATATGTAATTGTTTATACTTTCTTGGCAGAAGATTATATGCAGTATGGAATGGTACAGCAGAGTGTATGAGGCAATAGTGTAGAGGATAAAGAGTAGAATTATAGTTTGAATTCCTGGATTGACATTTCTAGACTGTTGACTTCACTGCGTAATTGTCTGATGAGTGTTAAACAAGTCATGTTTCCTACTGCTTTACAACACAAAAAAAAAAAAAACAAAGCTTGAAGATCAAACTCAGCATCAAGCCAGCTTTCATGCTGGCAAAAACATAAGTGGGTTTAGTTCTTCAAAAATTCAGGAACAGGAATAAACAGTGAAGCTGAAGCTGTGAACCAGGAGTCTACAGAGATACAAAAGCACATGAATCATCAAAATCAGATGCTAGCTGGAACACGGATTAAGAGCAAAAAAAGGACTTTATTTTAAGTCTGTAGTGGTCTAAATTCCAACTTCACACTCTTGGAAATGGTCATGCTTTTGATGGGTCTATCCCATGTTTATTTACAGAACATATTGTTCTCCTACTCTATTTTCAGACATGTTCTACATCTTCTGTGTCACTGGGGTGTGCTTTCTTTTTAACCTTGACAAGTTTAGGTATCCTTTAAAAACAAAAAGACGTATCAGAGAGAATTTGTTTACGGTTTTGACAATGTCATTTAAAGAAATAAGACCAGCTTTATATCTGTCTTTTCAAAGAATCAAGGAAATATTTTTCTATTTTTTTTGTCATAATTATGTTCAAAGTTCATGATAAGGGGCTACCTCTGACATCCTCACTATTTTTTTTATATTTTAGCATGAATAGTGTAAGACTGCTTGCATTCTTGGTTCACGTTCTACTACACTGCAGATGACTGCGTTGGAAATGCATTGTCTTACTATCTCTTAATTATAGGAAATTCTGCAAGAATATTTTATTTTACTTGTAAATTATTGTCTCACCAATCATCAGCAATTGATTCAAACCATCAATTAATTGGTATAATTAGATGACTGGAAATAATTTCTATTCTTTTGCATGCTCCTGTCCAGAAAAAAAGGGAGACCTTTCTCTGCCTCCCCCCTATCTTTTTAATTTCTCTACCTCACATTTATTGTTAAATAAAATCCATATTATTGACTGCAGCATATGAACTCATTTAAACCTTGGGCAGAAGTATCCAAAAATAATAGGGTCTCAACAACCTCATAAACAATTTCTTGGTTACACTTAACAGGAAAGCTCCTATTCTCTGTCTGCTTTGTATCTCTTCACCAGATTAACCAAAGATATTTGCAAATTCTTGTCTATCCCAAAGCTGAATCTTGTCTTCAAGCTACTTTAGAACTGGATGATAGCAATATCCATATCCCTTACACAGAGTATGTCATTAGGGCACAATCTCTAGATGGAAAAACATCCTGCTTAGATTCCAGCAAAGTATTCCAGGCTGTTACTTGGTTAGGGTGACCCCTTCTCCTATTCTAGCATTAATTTGAAATTTTATTTTCCCTCAGAAATGTAGATGAAGATTCACTTGTTTAGTTAAACATCTTTGTTCAACAAGTAGCAGAAAGAAATTGGTTTCTCATTGAGAAATCCAATATCCCTATTACCTCTCCTCTGTGTACTCATTTAGACATGGTAAAGAACAAGAGAAATTAGAAGAAATCTGTTGGCCTCAAAGAACCTTGACCTATAGACTTCAAAATATTAGACAGGTTGAACTGAGGATTGATGCCAGAAAATCAGTTACAGTAATTTCACCACCATAAGGCGCACCAGACTACAAGGCACACCTTTTTTTTGCAGCGAGGTTCCGCCCCCAGCTCCCCCTGTGCACTTGCTGGCCAAGGCCCCGCCTCAACCCAGCAGCCATTGGCCCCTGGGCCTGCCTCCCTCTCTCCGCACAGCAGCCACTCCGATTCCGGTGGCTTTTGCCCCCACCGCGCGGCGGCCGCTGTGATTCCGGCGGCTTTCCCCATCCCCATGTGGGGGGGCGCCCTGATGCCGGCAGGCCCGCCCCGCGTGGGGGTCGTCCCGATGCCAGTGGGTCCGCCCCGCGCAGGAGACGCCCCGATGCCGGCGAGGCCGCCCCTATGCCGGCGGGCTCACAATTCCGGGGTGGCAAATGTCGCAACTTTGTACATCAGATAAGGTGCACTGGACTATAAGGCACGCTTCCGGTTTTGGGGGAAAATTTTAGTCAAAAGGGTGCGCCTTATAGTCGTGAAATTACTGTACATTAAGTCTCATTTTCTGTAAGAACAAACTTAGTGTAACTGATACACAGATAATACTTTCATTTTCTAAATATTGGAACTACAGTAGACTTTGGGAATATCTTCATTTTTCAAGAGTTATAGGAGACATAGAATTATAGAACATTCTGAGTTGGAAGAGACCCACATGTATCATCAAAATCTAACTCCTTGTTCTGCACAGGTCAGTCCCAAGAAATCCAGCCTGTGCCTAAGAACATTGCCCAACTGCTTCTCTAAATGCCTCTTGAACTCCAGTACTGTGATTCCACCTCATTCCTGCATATCATCTGTAATTTTCTGAACTACCTTTGGCTATGGTCTATCTGTGGAAGTGGAGTATCCCTACAGTCCTCATGTTTCCTTAATCCAGAATTTACTATCTGTCTATAATGAGTTTTTCCTGGGTATTAGTTGCAAAATCTTATTTGCTAGAATAAAAGAGGTACAGCCCAACCAACAGTAGTCAGTCAGAAGGACACAGAGAGACAACCCTGCAGCAACACCATGCAAAGTGTTTGCGTTCATGTCACACCCTAACAAACTGGAGGTAACTCAGTGCAAAATTCACAAATTTTTCTCCAGATAAAGTTTTATCTTCTAATTGTATATACACAGTTAATAAACATTTAAACACAATAAGACAAAACTGTGCAGTTCCCAGAATCCTCTCCTACAGACTGCAATTTAAAAATCCCAAACAAAGGACACTTTTCTTCTTCTGGTATCTCCTGGCCCACCCCTGGGTGATCTGTTTGAGATTATTGATGTCTTTTTTGCTAGAGTCAGGACAAAGCAAAACTCTACTGCTAGTTTTCCCCACTGGATGTTTTAACTCTTGAGTTGCTGCCCAAGAAAAATTGCTCTTCCCACGAAAACCTAATGAACAACAAAAGAGAAGCAAAATCTTGTTGACCAAATGTCTTATCATCATGTTTCTGGCAATGCTGCTGTACTTCATTAGATGGTGTCCAGGCCCAGGCTGAGGTGGATCCAGCAGAACCACCAGAGATCCAGAGCAACTGCAGGCCCCAGCCTTAGGAACATAAGCCTCATACCTTTTGCAATGAATTCAACAATCTATCTCGTTGCCTCCCTATAAATTTCAACTGTAAAAGATAGGATTTCCTTTTATAAAGTGTGTTCCTCCATCCTGTTTTGTTAAGATTTTACAAAGCAACTGAAATTGGTTTTTTGGATGAAAAGTATTTTATCCAGGTGTTTTGATGGATATTAGTAGTGGGACAAGCAGGTCTGGGTTTTGGTATTTGATTTCTGGTTTTTTTTCCCCCCACTGTCTACAGAAGAAAGTATTCCTATTAATTATGGAGGGCAGGGAAGTAACTTTTTGCTGTCATCCTGGAGGACACAACCAAGGAAAGTCCAAATTATTGTGCTGAAATGCTCCAACAGAGCATGTCTGAAAACTTCACTGCCTTTTCCTCTGCGTGGCACTGAGTCAGGTATGAATAGGTGAGAGCTCCTGTCATGAGTACTTGCCTTCCTCACGTGTTTAATAATAGATTATAATGAACTGTGGCTGAGAGAACAGTAGGCACAACCCCTGGGTATCATAAACCAAGTCCAACGGTGCCAGAAAAGAAAGAACAGACTATGGTGAGCCTAGATACTGGCCACAGATCAACAAGTGTCTGGAGAATGATGTCTTTGCATTTTGGAATCATATACTGGGGTATCATCATGGACTGATTTGATTGGCAGATTGTGTTGACATCTGCCTTAAAGGCCTCAGTAGTAAAAATTGGTGGAATATCATTACTTGGCCATCCAGCACCATGTAGAAGCAAACTGCCTGAGGTGAAACAACTTCACGCTGGTGCCAAGCCACTGTCTAGAACCTGACACTGAGACTGGCTGCAGCATGTGTTTCAGTTTCCCTAGATTCAACAATGCCAAGTGACTGGAGAGACCTATAGAGCCGCTCTCAGTTAAAGATTTTTCATGACACAGGTGGTCACTTGGACCACTTGATAAGTTCAACTTAATAGCGTAAGGTTTGCCTGATGTACATGTTTCTCTTTGGTTAGTTTCACCATATTTGATTGGGAAAGAAAATATTTTTTCAAACCTTTACATGTTCCCTTTAGAAAGAACCTCCTGTGACAGAGGTGGTGTCTTTTAAGGTCCATGTTGGGGACAAAATTACTATTGTTTTTAATGATTTGTTTGTTTGCTGTTTCAAGGATTCTTTTTAAAGTTAGACTGCATTTTCAATATACTGATATTTTATCACATCATCCTTTCCACTCTCTTCAGCAAGCCATAAATACTTATGATTTGTGACTCCTGAGGAAGATACAGACAAAATCTCTAGTATCTAAAAATGGATTTCAGTGGAAGCTACATTCTCAGGATTCTTTCCATTTAGTCTATTGGCAACTGCGTTGTTATTAAGACATGAAAACATATATCAACAAATGGCTGAATCATCTCTATGTATTCTTTTTTAATTAATTCAGGTATCAACAAAATTTGGGGGAAGAAAAATTTACTTTCTAGACATTCTGCTGATAATTTTTCCAACTTTGGGAAATATTTCCCATTAAATTATCTCTTCTTTTGCACCCTCCCTTGACTGTAACAAAACTAACAGTAATATTCTCTTTGGAAAATCAGAGCTGCATCATAAATCCTGAATGAGTTGGAAGGAGCAAAACTCCTTTTTACTCTAGAAATGCTCCACGTCAGCACACTGCAAAGATATTTGTTCCTGAAAGGCCTTGTCTCAAAAATTTGTGGAAAACGGTTTTTCAAGTGGTAGACAGTTTCATCTTTTCTGAGACTTCTAAATGTGTCTCCCTGGATTTGAGAACTCCTTTACCTCAAAGGAACTTATGTGAGGAAAAGGAAAAAGTATTTGAGATTAAATTAGGTAAATTACTGAGGGTAAGGAGAGTTCATTGTTTGTCTCAAATGGAAAGCAATAGCTTTATACATTCTTGATCATCTCCCAGCAAAGCAATGTGCCAGAAGGTTAGTAACTGAATAGTGAAAGGTAGGAAGTACAATTTACAGTGCTTTCTTGGAAGAATAGCCCAGTTTTGCAATATTTTTTTAACTCTCTGGTCTAGTTATCTCATATTTCTTAAATTTCTCCACATGTTTCACAGAAAGAAAACCTGCTCAGTCATTTCTGAAACTATCTCAGTTAGGCACATGGTTTGTAATTCTTGGCATTGTCCTGTGCAAGTCCAGGAGCTGGAATCAACAGTCCTTTTAGGTCACTTCCAACACAAGTTATTCTATGATTCTGTGTTTGTAAACGCCACTAGTGAGTTCATAAACCTGTTCAATAATCTTAGTTTTTGTTTTCAATTTTTGGCTTAAAGCCATTTTAGTTATTCTCCCCAGACATTCCATACATCTGATGATATTTACCATCCCTCTGTCAATTTCTATTTTACCTATAGCTGGTTCTTTAATGGGGAAGAGAAAAAATTAATAAAACATATGGTTTCACGGGGAATATTACATATACAACATATAAAATGATATAAAAAAGTACCACAGTAAAAACGAAGACACAAGTTATAGATACTGAAATCAAGGCATTTTTTTTCCAAAGAAATAAAATTATAGTGCTATTCCTTATTTGCAATATGAGCTTATATTCCAAAGTTTAACATTGGTGTCCAGAATGGATAAGTATCAAAATTACTTTTAGAGCAGAGTAACAAACCACTTCCTCAAAGATACGTCTTATACAGTATGAACTTCAAATTATTTTTTTTCTGTCACTTCTTAACTCTTACATTGCTTAATGTTAGAATATTGAATTGTATTGACTCTAAACTAACATTTGCAATGGTAAAAAAATAATGTTTGCTCTTACTCTTATTTGTCTTAAGTATTTATTAATTATTTGTCAATATTTAATTGTTGTGTCTATATTTTGATTTGCACTTTCTTGTCGCTTACTAAACCAAAAATAAAACTAGCAACAGCACTAATATTCTATCTTTTTTTCTCTTTCTTTATGGTAGTAATTTACTGTAGCTTCCTGGATAAAACTGGAAGCTTTATATTAAGTATAATTAGATTACCTTACACAAGATTCTCACTTTTTTTTTTCCAGATTTTTTTTTGCATATCTGAAGGTCTAAAATATAGTGGAGACCATCTTCTTAAACAACACACACCCTAATAACTGGTAGCTGGACTGGGGAAAGCACCTAAATTCATGGTTGCTGGAAAGACAGATCAATACTAATGAGATAGTTCAGGACCTACTGTGCTGGAAAAGATGGGCTTAGGAAACATGCCTAGATTTTCATATTTTGGACCAACCCTTTCATATTTTGGAGCCCATTGTTGGAGACTCCATATTTTGGAGTGTCACAACACATTAATCTATGATTCAATTAGAATATTACTGAAAAACTTTACAACATCAAGGCTGTTGTGAATCAGTTACTTGCATTCCTTCTTGAATGTGCAGTTGTTTTCAGGTACCCTGTCACCACTGAGCCAGGTTTACACAGTAGTGAACACCTTACAAGTTATTACAAGTATCAAACAGGTACCATGGAGTAACAGTGACTTATGACATGGTGATTTCTGCTGAAATCCAAATTAGTGTTTCTACCCAAGGGTATTAGGTTAGGCTGCCACATGCTGGATTAAGAGATCTTATTAAATGTGGCCAGTATTGGACTTAGATAGTTTCTCAGATGTACAGTTGCACACTGTTTAGTAAGCTAATAAAACACAGATAGCAAGAGATAGCCCGAAGCTTCTATTCCAGTGGAAACAATAGATTTGTTCATGTTGTGTTAATGGTGTTGATGATAAGATAGAGGAATTAAAACATGAAACCATGAAAGATTCATGTATTCAGTGATTGACAGTAAAGGGCAAAAGTTCCCCTTTGTCTCCATTCATAACTAGTCAAATAAACCGTGTTTGTTTCTTTCACTTTTGCAGAAGTGTTAAATATTGATCCCAGCTGGAAGTAGGGCATCAGAAAAGATGTTATGAATGGCATTGGACCATTTAGTCTATATAACTCATGGTAGTAGTAAGTTTTGCCTCTTAAGTTTCGGAATTAGACCAAGACTTTGAAGAAGCTTCCCTGACACCAGGGAGGCCAGCACGGATTATGTGGACTCACCTCATGATTTAATTCGTGACATTTCAGGAGTTTAAGATGCTGGCAGCTTCTTTGCCTTGCACTCATTAGGTTTGGGTTTTGCTTTGTTTCCTTTTTTTTTTTTCCTATTATTCCTCCTACATCACCTGAAAACTCCTAATTTTAATATCTATTTGCTGCCACTACCAAACTTGATTTATTGCTCTGTTGTACTTAGATCTGTTGAATATCTGAGATAATTTTACAGGTAGGATTCAAGTATCAAACTTTCCTTGAAAAAATTTTATTAAAGGGCAATGACAAAAGCTTTTCCAGCAAGAGGAGAAATGGCAAATAGTAATAAAAGATGAAGTTTTTAACTACAGCAAGACTGAATGGAAAATGAAGAATATAAAAAACCACTTTGCACTATCACATAGTGGGGATTTGTTGTGAACATGAAAAGACAAAGCAGGTCCTGAACTTGGAAGCAATGCTATATAGCTGAATTCCAAAAGGATGGAGTTTTTACTGGTAGATTTAACAGAAAACTCAGGAGAATTAGATGGATGTAAGCAGGTAACAATTATTTGGGCCTCTTCTTTTATGGTAAAACAAAAAAAGACATAATGGTGGCAGTTAAAACATTTGGGCATTAAATTTCAAGCAGAGTCTAAGAGTGCTTTGTGGTGAAGGCATTCAGCAAGGGATATCAGAATTACAGAAGGACCTGAGAGATGCAACATTTAAAAATTAGTTCAGCAAAATTACTGTCCTCAGTACAGTGAGGATTTCTTGGACTTCTGAGTAAGACATCAGTCATTTAAAGAAGAAACAAGTTTAGAATAACGTTTTATTTATAGAAAGTCCCATACAACTTAGAAAGCTCCACAGAGCTTAGAAAGCTCCACTCCTAAGTGGGAAGGAGTCAAGAGACCATATTATCTATCCCACTGTGTATGAAGAGAGGACAACAACTATCAAAAGAAAAAGATGTGTTATGCCACGCTTTGGTGTTTGAAAAAGACTCTTTCCCAGGAATTTTAGGACTCAGAAAGATCTACTGCATATTCTTCTTCAGGGATTCCTTAAGTACAAATTAGCGTTTTAGAGAGACTTAACTTCTACTTGGAAGCTTGATTTTCTGTTTCAGCAATCTTACTCAGATACTTTCTAGGTACTTCTCCTGAAGGGGGCTTTATTAGACTGGGCTCACTGACCATGTGGTTCACATCTTTCAGAATCATATGTGCTCTTCTTTTGACAAATATAAGAATCTATGATATACAATCTAAAGTTAGAAACCCTAAAGCCCTTCCTATTTCCTGTAGTGTAGAACACAAAAGCATTAATGAAAAATGAAAGTGCTTTTGCACTAAACAAAAAAGAGGCAAAGACCTCTCAAATTTAGAAATAAAATTAATACATGAAGAAAAATATCTTTGTCCTCTAGATTTGCATTAAACTTTGTAAGGCTTAAAAGAAATGTAAACCTGAAGAAAGATGAAGAAGTTTTGGCCTGAAGATTTTTCCCTGGGTTCAATTATATATTTGTCAAGATCTGAAGCCAGTCTTTCCATGCCTACAGTGCCATTGCAACAACATCATGTGTCTATTCATGGAAACACTTCAAATATTTGCTGGTTTAGACCATATTGAGACTGTTTTCCAATGAACTTAATTCCTTTCTCCTTCACAAGCCTGATTTCTCTAAAAACACATTAGATTCTACAGAGGTTTTTTAAATCTAGTTAAAGCTTTTCAACTTCCGTTATTTAAGTAAAGAATGGAAACCACATGGTTTTGAGCCATACTTTAACTTTTTTAATGGTAACTTATGATAAAAATATATTTTAGCATCATTATGTTAATTTTATAAGTTTAATATGTTCCAAATTATAGTCTTCTACAAGCAATCATGAATACAAAGCTTTTTTTGTTTTCAAAACACAGCATTTTATTTCAAAGTATCAGGCAGGCTCAACAATTATTCTCTGAAGGGAAGGTAGCAGAAGCAGTGATGTAAAGAATGAAAAAAGAATGGGAAAAAGCAAAAGAATGCAAATAGGATGTGTAAGAGAGATGTAAGCTGTTCCATAAATAACCACATGGGAAAATACATAATGAAAACTGCAAAAGTAAAAGATCTTAAAAAATGGTGTAAGACTTTAAAATGGGAAATGAGGCTGACAAAGAACAGTTCATGAGAAAAGATTCAAGCAGAATCTTGGCAATTAAGGTTAACACATTTAAAAAAATGTGCTGTAAATGCACAAGCTAAATGCTGAAGGTATAAAAATCCCCATTGTGACTGTAGACTAATGGACTTTGGACTTATTTTTCTGAGAAAATAAATGTTGTGTGCCGTATTTGTTACTGAGTCCCAGTTAATTAATTATGAATTTAATCATTAAGTAGCTTCCAGACTGTATGTCTGCTATAGAATATGTGTGCACACATACAGATATGTTTTGACTTAGGATTAACAGCTTTCCATTTAATTCTTCTCCATTTCCCTCAAAATAGGTGCCAGAAAAATGCACTATTGCATGAATAAAAAAGCTAGCAAGAGCCAGTGACTCAATGTTTATGTGTGTAGCATCCAATGATATACATATTAAATTTTTAACACAATTAATTATTCTAATATCTTAAAGCCAACTTGAAACTTTTTTTTTGTTTGTTTGTTTCAAAATAAATTTTAATTCTATCAAACACCTGATTTAAAGCAAATATTTTTTTATTTTTCTTTCATGACAATTCCAACATAACCTCAAATGGAAAAAAAATCTGTCAATTTAAACAGGAAGAATAATTGGGATGCATTTGCTTTAATCAGTGGCAATTCAAAACAATGTATTATAAGAAAATACTAATTTTCATCCACACCCTGTTTTAGATGCAATTTAAGAAGAATGACAAGGAAATAATGTCATAGTATCTACATGGTATCATCACACATAAACCAAGACAATCTTAGAGTCAAAGAATAAAATGCTAGTTAACAAATGGTTATAATATAATGATAAAAAGTGAAAGGTGATCATGACTACCATGATGTCACTTTTAGTTTCTGATCACACATCCTCTCTTGAATGAAGTTTAAAAATAATTTTTTAGCTAATGAAAGTATGGTAGACTACCTTAAATACTCAGTTTAGTGTGTTTTCACACACTAGAATATTCTAAGGCAAAACATAATTTTAATTTACAGTAGTTTCACGAATACAAGCCGCACGAATTATAAGCCGCACTTCCGGTGCCTCAACAATGTTGCTGTCTTTGTCAATAGATAAGCCGCACCCCGAATATTAGCCGCACTTTCGTTCGTCGCGAGAATCCGTGCGCAGCTTTCACAAATTGGCCAATTAGTAACAGGATTGCGGCATAGTGGGGTTTACTGGCTCGGGGCGGGGCCAGGAAGGCTCAGCCCGCTCATGGTTGCCGACGGGGCCGGGTGGCCCAGCTCAGCGCCACGGCTCGGCGGGGCTGGTCGGGTGGTGCTGCCGCCGCCGCCGGGCTCGCTGGCCCCCCTCTCCCGTCAGCACTGCCCCGCGCCGCGTTCGCTCGCCCGGCCGGCGGGCTGCCGCCGCCAGGCTCACTGCCCGCCCCGCACCGCATTCGCTCGCCCGGTCGGCGGGCTGCCGCCGCCGGGCTCGCCGCCCGCCCCGCGCCGCGTTCGCTCGCCCGGTCGGCAGGGCTGCCGCCGCCGCCAGGCTCGCCGGCCGCCCCCTCCCGTCTGCACCGCCGCCGCGTTTCCTCGCCCTGGCCGGCACTGCAGGCCCCCGCACCGCCGGGCTCCCCCACGCTGCTGGCCCCGATTCTGCTGGGCTTCCCCCGCTGCCAGGCAGCCCCACCCGCCGGCCTTCCTGCTTCTGCCATGCTCCCCTGCACTGCTAGCCCCAGTTCTCCCGGGTTCCCCCGCCCTGCTGGTCCGGGCTCTGCCACCCCCCTGCCCCGCCCTGCTGGCTCAGGCTCTGCCGCCCACCCCCCACACTGCTGACCCCGCCTCTGTCAGGCTTTCCCACCTCTGCCGGGGCCGGCCGGGCTCCAGTTTGGCTTGGGGCTGCCGCGGGCTCTCACTTCCGTGTTGGCAGCTTTTAGAATTTTGTTAATGTATTAGCCGCCCCGGAATATTAGCCGCACTTCCGGGTTTCCACCAAAATTTTGGTCAAATTGGTGCGGCTTGTATTCGTGAAATTACTGTAAAATGAAAAAAGGCAAAAGGCCTGGATCGCTATCTTTCATCCTATTCCTACTGTCAGCCCTGACTGTATGATGAAATTTTTGTTTGTCTCCAAAACACATCCAATATTCATTGGAAATAAAGTTGTTTGACAATGGTTATGCCTGGATTCCTACTCCACAACTAAAAAGTACAGAGAATTGTGAGCATCTGTTCTCCACAGTTAGGAACGTGAACATACGTAGTTTGCTATTAAATAGAATTCACAGGTCTTCTTCCTCTTATCAACACCAGTTCTTATTTCTACCAATTTCCTTTTGAAGAAGCAAGTACTTACATGTTGTATAAACAGGTCATAGACTGCAAAAATGAGAAACCATTCAGAAAAGAAAAAAAATCAATGAAAAGAAAACACAAGAACACTTCAAAGATTCTTCTGTTTAATTTTTCTCTCCCATTCAAAAATGTGCCAACTGAACAGAGATGTTGCTTTGAAAAATGCGTAATCTATATCTATTCCCTTCATTTGTCTTTTCTACTACTTTTGGGAAAAAAATTATCATCCCTTTTTGATCATCCCATTTGACTCTTTAAGCACCCATAAATGCCACTGAATGGTAAGTTAAAGATTACCCCTCTTTATGCAGAATTGATTTTCCTTATTCATCTTGTGGTTTTGTTTGCTTTGAACTTTTCCTTCCCCTTTGCTTATTATAAGAGGAGATCTAGGGAATTGTTATTTTCCCTTGTTATTGCTAAGAAAAGGTTAAGGAAGTATTCTTCTATATATTTGTGCAGATGAGTCTTGGTTGAAGTTTATCTCCAATGCAACTGATTTGAATTAAATTAGATTTTTTCCTTTCTGCACCAAAGACCTGACATTTTATCTATGTGCACAGTGGGTTTAATGTACATTCTTTTTTTATAACCACTGAGTTCCACTCAGATTCTCTGTGCTTCCCCAATGATATAACCTGTCCTTTTGTTTCTTTTTCAGTCTCAGTTATAGGAAAGTGAAACTTTACTATCAGTCATACTCTTACAGAAAAACTACAAGACAAGACAAAACTCTCCCAACACAGCAGAAGTTCCCACAGAAGAAAGGCCCTCTCAACTCTTACACGAGGACCTGTAATATCATTGGTCCACTAAAAAGCTAGGGGCTCTTACTGATAACCTGGCATCCACAGGTTTCTTTGTCCCATGCAGAGCTTCCAGCCCTTGACAAGTAACAGAACCTTTTAGAGTGTCAAAGAACAGTATAATGCTCTAATGAAATATTAATAATGCTAATACTAATACTAATACTAATACTAATACTAATACTATCAATATCAAGTTCTATTATACAAAATTGACTTTATGGTAAGTAGCTATGTCTTAATGGAAAGAATGATAATGGAAGCACACCTTATCTTTTACTCATCATCCAATTAGCTCAATCTGGTATACTTGTACTAGAGAGAAGTACTTGTTTTTACATTTTTTTGTAGTTTTGTTCAACCTTTGCATTTGGAGTGAAAAGAGATGTGTCTTTCATTATTGTTTTGACTAGCCTGACACTTTGGGCAACCTTCACATGGCTAATTTGCAACACAAATGGTAAATAAAAAAGATCTGCAATTGTCACACTAAAGAAAAATCTTGATATGAAGCTGGCCACTCATGTAAATGTCCTGCTACTAAAAGCCTGAAAAAAGGGAATTAAGTTGACATAGTAATAAAAAAACCTGAGCTTTTGCATAGAAAACTAGATTATGTGAGCTGGATATTTGAGTTTAAACATAACAGGGGAGTGAAGTCCAAGAGGGGTGGACCTAGAAGAGAAAATATGAAGATTCATTTAAATCAGTGAGGAATGGATTATGAGAAGATTTGTTGACATTTGCTTTATTTTTTTATATATTTATTGGCTGTAGTAAATATTTGAGAAGGTTCCTCGAGAAGTTCGTAATTGCTTTTTTTCCTAGGTTTGGTTGAGAAAGCTTAAGAGAAGAAAGTTCAGAGACATGTCAGGAGGGGTGTCTTAGTAGGAGTCAAATAGAAAAAAAAGGGATCAGAAAGTCAAAGAAAAAACAACTGGGAACCAGTGCAGAGTAGTTACCCCTGTACTTTGGGTAGCTTTTGTAGAGTTTGCTGCAACTCAGTGAGCCACTGACACCTCTGACAGTCTGAATGCAAGGGCACACTTGAAGAAATGTTTATAAACTTTATCTAACTGGTATTCGTCTGGCATAGTTTATTTGAGATTTCTCTGTTTAGAATCTTAAAAATACCCTAGTTTGGGTTCCAAGTCATGCTATTGTACTTGGAAAATTTTCTGCCTTATTTTGAGATGCTTAGTGAGAAAACAGTAGTTAGATAAACCTCAACTCTGGGCTAATAGTAATAATATTAAGTGTTGAAAAAACACCAGCAGAGGCAATAATCTGCTGCCTAGGTGGTGATAAACACTTAAAACACGTTAATAAAAAATTTCCCTTATGTAAACCACAAATTATATATTTTTTTAGTTTCTATAACTATTCTTTTTTTGGTTTGTGGGTCACCCTAAGAAACGAAAATCCATAAGGAATTTATGCACAAGTGAGCTACAGATAAACTGTTTAGAAGTCACTGGTGACAATCAATGAATATAGCTGCAAAAGACACAAAGTACCACAATGTGTCTTTATGACTGGTTCAAGCTATGTTCATTGCAAAAAAACCCAATGTCACTATAGTCCTTCAAGATGATTAAAAAAAAAAATTAAACTGGTGTTACTAAGCAATTTAATATAATGAGATTTCCAGTAACTGTTTAAAATATATGGCTGACCTTGAATGTTACATCTCTTCAATGAGTATGTTCTGTGATATTTTACATAGAGGTTTGGTCAGTCTAACATATAAGTTACTATAGATCATACTTTTAATCTGAGTTACTATCTTTTTTATTAAGTCCACGTAACATCTATTTAAATGTTGATTATTTTGAAATGGAGTAAGCATAGTCTATAAAGTAAACTAAAAATCACCTTTCCTTAATTCACGTAATAAATGCTTGGCAAAAACTGGCAAATCTTTTGGAAGCATTTTTTAAAAACCAAGCAACTTCTATATTTGACTTAATTTTTCATGGCTTGTCTCAATATAGAATCAGTTTTAGTGTCTGCTAAGTCAGAATAATTGAGCATCTTTTCCTTCGATGCTATGCTGAGAGTTCATTGTGAAAAATTCCAATTTTGAAACTTTTTTTCCCCATTTCTTGAACTGTGGTTTGGATTCAATCAAAATGAAACTAGGGAAATTTAAATAAAGTTATTTTCATTACTTTTGCAATATGGTGCAACACTAGAAAAAGCCCATTCTTGTGTAGGAATTGTGCTCATGGAAAAGAAGGAGGAAATTGTTTTATGTGAAGGTTCATTGGTGACCAAAAATCAATTAGATTTGATTCTTGCATGCCTAATTTTACTGCTTTCACTGAACCAGACTGTGTTTGCTTTGATGTGAGAGGGACTATTTGAGAACTTTAATGTGACAGAGAATTGTTGCATGAAAGCAAAGAAAACCAAATTCACTCATTCATTTTTATAGGAATATTGATTTTACAGGTAATATGAATGCACATAGTAAATACTTAACTGTGTGCATAATATTTCTTCAATATGTCATAGTTACAGTAATTTCACGAATATAAGCCGCAGCAATTTGACAAAAATTTTGGTGGAAACCCGGAAGTGCGGCTAATAGTCGGGGGCGGCTAATATGTGAATAATTTTCTGACATTTACAACCCCAGACGTGCCAGCCAGGGCGCCGAGCCAAGCACCTGCCAGTAAAAGCCGGCATTCCGTGATTGTTACAGTGTTACTGTGTTGCCCTGGCTCCCTGCAGGCAGCACGGGGGGCGGGGAGAGAGGCGGGAGAGCTCTCTTCTTCCCTCCTCTGCCGCAGCCCAGGGGAGGACGGGGGAGGGGCACGCCACAATTGCCACGGTTCGGGGAGGACGGGGGGGCCCTGCGCCGCAATTACCGCGGCCTGGGGAGGAGATGGGGGCCCTGCACCGCCATTACCGCTGCCTGGGGAGGAGAGGGGGTGCTCTGCCCCCGCTCTCCGCCACCGTGGCGGGAGCAGGGGGTGCTCCGTGCCCGACCAGTGCCGCGGCATGAGCGGGGCGCTCTCTCCGTGCCCGGCCGGCGCCGGGGTGTGAGCGGGGCCAGGGTGAGCGAACCCAGAGGCGGCGGCCAGCCCCGAGCCGCAGCGCCGGGCTGGGCCACCTGGCCCTGTCAGCAGCCCCTAGCGGGCCGAGCCTGCACAGTCTTAGTTGAGCCAGTAAACCCCGCCATGCCGCGGTTCTGTTAGTATTTGGCAACTTTGTTGCATGCGGGTCCTCGCTGCGAACAACAGAGTGGCTTATACTCGGGTGCGGCTTATTTATGGACAAAGAATGAAATATTTGCCAACACCCAGAGATGCGGCTTATACTCAGTGCGGCTTGTATTCGTGAATTTACTGTAATTTAATTGTAGGCTATAAAGTGATTTCTCTCCAGTTAAAAAAAAAAGGAGAAATTTGGGGAGGGGTACATTTTTTTTAAAAATTACTTGCTTTTAGACATTTGAGAAAACATGAAAGATCTCAGAGGGAACATTTAGCTTAAGTGTTGAAAAAGAATTCCTCTTTACGGTCACATTAATGCAAAAGAAACCTGAGTAGTTTACATGGGACTCTTACAGTTCTCTATCAGGTTCAAAGAAGTGTAGTAATTTCTAATAATTGATGAGATATGCAGCAGCTCCCTGGTGCAAACAGGCAGACACAATGCTGAGAATTTTTAACCTTTTTTAAGATCTGGGAAAAGCTCCTTAATCACCATAGAATCAGCAAGGATTTCTCTGAAGTCTCTTAGTCCATAAATATTTCAAATTTGCATAAAAATAAGTGATTTTATAGAAAAATAGGATACCATGAGTCAAGTTGTAAGCTACAAAAGTAAAAAAAACCCAAAAAACCAAGCAAATCCCCGCCAACAAAGCTTTTTAATTATGTATTTTAAAATAGTATACAGTAATTTCACGAATACAAGCCGCACCATTTTGACTAAGATTTTGCTCCCAAACCGGAAATGTGGCTTATACTCAGGAGCGGTTAATATGTGAATAGTTTTATGACATTTACAACCCCAGAAGTGCCAGTCAGGGTGCCAAGTGGGAGCAGGAGGTGCTCCGTGCCCTCCCGCCGCCACCGCGGCGGGAGCGGGGCCGGGGCAAGCGAGCCCAGAGGTGGCGGCCAGCCCTGAGCAGCCTCACCAAGCAGCCCCACCGAGTTGGGCCACCTAGCCCCGACAGCAGCCCCGAGTGGGCCGAGCCTGCACAGCCTTAGCTGAACCAGTAAACCCCGCCCTGCTGCGGTTCTGTTAGTATTTGGCAATTTTGTTGCATGCGGGTCCTCGCTGCGAACGACAGAGCGGCTTATACTTGGGTGCGGCTTATTTATGGACAAAGAATGAAATATTTGCCAACACCCAGAGATGCGGCTTATACTCAATGTGGCTTGTATTCGTGAAATTACTGTATTTTCATTTGCAAAGATACAGTAGAAAATACATAGTAAGTGTCCTCTAAGTTATCACCATTTCAAAGTAGATAGCCATTTTTAAATGTTTAACATCCATTCCCAGAGGCATTTTTCTCAAAAGAAAGACTAATGAAAGACAGATTTTTACACCCCAGAATTTTAGTAACATTCAGAAGTTCGAAAGTGGATTTTTCTTCATGTGCTTTCAAAGTCGGTCAATTTACATAGACAACTTCTTGTTCATTATAATTTACTTAATTGCCTAAATTGGAAGTTCTTGTTTGTCACTGTGTAGACAACAATAAAACACTAATGAAGCAGCTTCTATTTCTCAAAGGTCTTGCACTGATCAATATCAAGTTCATAATTCTGACGAGGAATATTTTTGTGGTTCCAAAAGACCTTAAATGTGAATATGGCTTAGCTTATCTGAAATCACAGGGTGTCTTTCATATAGGTTTTAATTAAAGAATTCCTCAGACCAAATCAAATAACATCTTGTCTCCAAGACCCACATTTTTTTTTGCTGTTTTTAGTGATCATTGCCGTTGATGTTATTGCAATGACATCCAACACACAAATTCCCTATCAATGCTTTCTTGAATTAGCTGCCTATTATCTGTCCAAAATCAGTTTTCTAGTCAGAGTTTCCTACTTGTTCAGAGTCTTGCTAGCACTTGTCAGTAGTGGGCAATATCCAGTACTACAGTGGTTACTGCAAATGCAACACACTCCAAGAAATTATGTGTGGTCAGAAATTGTTTTTGAGATCATTGGGTTTGGCACTATTTCAGTTATAAGAATTCCAGAAGTGGCTGAATAGAGGCAGTAAATTCATATCTCAAAACATGGCATGAGGCAATATTGAAAGTTCTAAAATAAAGATGGAGATAACCTATCAGTACTCAGGCTCTTTGTTAAGCCAGAGAGAAGTTATAAAGCATTCAAGTATCTGAGCTCTTGTCCTGTATTACATAAAATGATTCAGCATTCAAGACAGTGATTGAGATTAGAGAGTTTTCCAGTAGTGAAGATTAAAGGCTGTTTTCTGTAGATTTAAATACTTTAGTAGTACTCCATTTAAGATCTGTCACAGTTTTTAACTGAGTTTTGTAAGAAACTACAGTTTCATTTTCACTGCTCTCTGAAAATGGTGTGGGAGAAAATTGAAACCAAATATGGGTATTCACATAACAGCTTCAAATTATACAGTGAAGTAGCAAGAGCCCATTTAATCTTCAATTTTTGAGATGGGGGAAATATTCACATTTAACTTTGAAAATTTCCATTGCCTTTCTCTTGCTCTTATTTTTGAGATGTTTAATATTGAACCCTTCTATCCTCTCATTCAATTTCTTGATTTAACGAGCTCATCAACATTATTTTCATTAATCCAAAGTGGATGGCACAATTTTACTTTTGGTAGTTTCCTCTTGATCATTTCTTCATATATTACATTTCTCTGAGAGAAATGTTATATAACATTTTAAAACTGCCAAGTAAATTTTAGACAACCTTTTGATGTATTTGTCAGAAATCAGTATTTTATTAGATTTTATTTTAAATAAATCAAGTTCTGAAAACAGTTTCCTACCTTCATAAATTTTGGACTTGAATATTTCCCTAGCTGCAACTTGGAAAGATTTCCCATAATTTCAAGTATTTTCACGATTTTAAGCCGCAGTGGATTATAAGGCGCACTTCCGGGTGCCAGCAACTTTTCATTCTTTGTCCATATATAAGTCACTCCTGATTATAAGCCACATGTCTGGCTGTCAGCAACTGTCTTGGGTTACAATACAGAGTATGATAAAAGGTATCTATTCTATCACCATCTGTTGAGGGTGGGGACAGTGATCCTTGTCTCTGCGGGAGATATTCTACTAATGGGCCATCCACTGAAACTAGGCGGGGCATTGTTCTTTATCTTTTCACAATCCATCCTTCCTCCAGCGAGTCATTTTCTGCTAATGGCCCGTTGAGTCCTACTGTGCGGCTAATAAAATTACTTCATCCCATTGGAAGTTGCTCCAGCCAGGGGGAAGAGCCCAACGTTTCTTACTAAGATAAAAACAGAGGTTTTGGGACACTAAGGGAGTCCCTTTCTCCACTGACTCCAGAGGAAAACTGGATTTCTCTACATCATCACTGGACCTCCAGAGGTAAACTGCACCTTCTACAAGACCACTGCTTCAACTGAACCACATCTGTCACTGCAAGAGGACTGCAGCCACTATTTAATCGAACTGCTACCAACACCCTGCCTGACAGGGTGTCAGATTTTACTCTGACTTTGTCAGGATTTGGAGTTTGTTTCTTTGTAGTACTGTATTTCTATTTTAATATCCCTGGTAAAGAACTGTCATTCCTAATTCCCATATCTTTGCCTGAAACCCCCTTGATTTCAAAATGATAATAATTTGGAAGGAAGGGGTTTACATTCTCCATTTCAAAGAGAAGCTCCTGCCTTTCTCAGCAGACACCTGTCCTCCAAACTAAAACAGCAACTTTTTGTTCTTTGTCCATATATAAGTCGCATCTGATTATAAGCCGCACTTCTGGGTTCGGACCAAAATTTTAGTCAAAATGGTGAGGCTTATAATCGTGAAATTACTGTATTTTACTGTATCATCAAGAAATTAAAATGACCATTTGTTAGCTCAAAAAAATTCCTAAAATTCTCACTTAGTCTTAAAAATGTGTGTGTTTTAGAAGAAGTACACCATTAGTAACAGTACATTTCATGTAATGGAATTTTATAAAAGGGTACATGCCTACAGTACTGGAGTTTGTTAATCTTTATTACTACTACTACTATTATTATTATTATTATTATTATTATTATTATTATTATTATTATTATTATTTCTAAAAAAGTAAAATCAAATCCAAGATGTGCAATTTTATTCTTACCAGCGGTGGAAAAAAAAAAGAAGAATAAATCCATTATGGTTACTTATTATATCTAGAGTGGGAGCACAATAATTCAGTTGAAAAAAATACATTTGAAAGAACCCTGAAAAGGGTAGTCTAAAACTGGTGTTGCTAGATTGATAGTTAAAATCACTGTTTACTTCAGCCTAGAGATAACATATATAGATACAGTTAAATTAAAACAGTTGAAATATTAGGGTGAAGGCCTTCTTGTTGAAGGCAAGGGGTTGGAACTAGAGGATATTCAAGTTCCCTTCCAACCCAAACAAGTCTGTAATTCTTTTATTCATTCTATGATTCTATGACCAGAGATTAAATAAGTGGGGTGCAGTTAAACCTCTCTATTCTCATTTTATTAGTTTACATTGAAATCTAGCTTCTCTGAATCTTCAAAATGGGTGTCCTTGTGAGAGAGCAGAAACCTCAGTGTCCAACTGCCTACCTGGCCAGCAGTGCGGCCAGCCCCCTGCCTTTGTGCCTTTTCAGATACTCATGGGAAGGAGATCTGAAGCAAAACATTCTTCTCTCTGGTGTCTGCATGATTTTTGTTGACTTTGTTGTGTGTAGAATTTGCTGGACATTTAAGACTAATGGTTCTAAAGTTTAGAATGACTGAATTTGCAAAATCTCGTTATACAGAATTAACATCATGCCCTGATGCAAAAGAAAGTGACAGATCAAGACAGCTAGTTCTGCATCAGGAAGAAGGGCTATATGGGATTATGAATTCCTTGGGAAAGGAGTTTGTTACAAGGAGGCAGAAAGACATGTTTCCTGAGTGTGTGCTTCTTATCTGAAGATATTATTTTTAAAATTATTAATTAAAAAGTTTAATAATCTATTTTAAAACATTCACTGGCATCTCCAGAAATGTAAACAGGTATTGCTGAAGCTGATTTTAATTTGAAGGAAAAAATATCAATGAATTGTCATTTCTAGTTTATTGTTCTCATTTTTGAAAAGAATTCTCTACCCTTACCCTGCAAAGGTAATATCTCTTTCTTTGCTTTAGTAGCTGTGTTATAAGATAAGTTTCATATTTTTAATAAGCTCAGTGAATATAGTACTCTGCTTTGATTAATGGAATTGGTCTAAAACTTCATGGAAATGCAAGCTTCTTATTTTCATTGTGAAATAATATAATTCAGCTGAATCTCACTCAGGTTTACACCTAAAGAAAGATGGAATTTGTACAATATCTTATGTTGAAAATCTATTATAGATATTAGCAAGGTAAAAACTAAATCTCTTCTGCATGTTTTATTTACTGATAGACAGATTTTCAGCATATTTTTAATCTTAAATTCCAATTTCAGTTGTCATATTTCTCATCAACAGATAGCTACCATTAATGGAAATGATAAGGTACTCATAATAAAGGAGATTAAATTAAATGGTATTTACAACTTTAGTCAATGTTCCAGAACACAGAAACCAAATGATCTTCTGTAGCTCCAGTGTGCTTTACATCAGAATTCTAGATTCTAGGATGTGAGAGGGAACAGTATTAGCTTGTTTTTATGGTATTAACCCTAGTGGATGTTTATGATTCACAAGGAGCCTTGATTACACAAAAGCTGAAGGTTTGGTAGGTTTTTGGGAGGTTCTATTCTCTTAGCAGTCCATGCCAATTTCTCTTTAATTACTGAAGAGGTTAAAACAACAAAATCTGACAGACTGTTAGCTGAACTCAACCCAGACAGATGGTACCATTCTATTCAAGTCAGTTTTGTGAATGTTCTGCTGCACCATATGCTAGAATCGGTTCAACAGCTAATTAGTGCTTTTTATAAGACAATCACTCTCCCAAGGAAATTTCTTATGGACAGGTCACAAATGCAGAATGAGAAATCCTGAACTGTGTATTATCTCACTGGCTTGTCTGCTCCAGTCATAAATAAAGGTTAGCATAGTAAGGCATCTTGAATAACCTTTCAGTTCAATCCCAGTAGTACTGACATTCCTGGGCTGTATTTGGAAAATAAATATTGAATGCTGTAGTGACTTAGAGCTTTTTTCTTCCTTTTCTTAACAGCTGTGTGGTAAAAAAATAGAATAAAGTTGATTATGCAACTAAGTTCCCATGTAATAAAATAATCTAATTAAAAGAAAATAAATTCCAATAGAGAGTTATAAAAGTTTGGAACTATGAGCTCAAGAAGAAAAGCAATTATTATAATAATGAAACACAGTTTACTTAGACATTAGTTTACCAAAAAAAAAATATCCAACAACAAACCAAAATCAGAATACCAATACTTTCCTAGGGCAAAAGCAAGAGGAAAGTGAAGAAAGATGAGATGACATAGTAATATTATGCTATGTTACCCCCTTTCTTCATATGATTTAAGATGATTCTCTGAAGTCAGAATTTTTAAGGCTTATCTAGTCCATTAGACTGTCCATTAGGGGTTCAGACTTTACAATTTCACTCTCTGAGGCATACCTTCTGCATAACTAAACTGATATGCAAAACACTTCAGCAGTCTTGATGTTAGGAGAAATTGTTAGAATGAGAACTCTGTAATTACACAGTCTGGGAAGAAAAAGAATTTTATGTGCAACAGATGTAGAAAAGACCTATTAGAATGATAGGAAGAAAGAGTTAGTTATTACAGTAACAAGTATCTATCTGTGCTATTTCACAGGCATTTATGAGCAAGCTCTCTTTACACATTTTGTGTGATTGCAAATCATGCTATGATGCCATGTAAATAAAACTGTTTGTACCCCAGATTGTTCATGCCAAGAAGAGGCAGAGAAAATACTCGTCACCCTACAAAACTTTAAAAAAAACTCACTCTAGGGAATCTTCGCCCTTTTTTCAATCATTTCTCATAGAAAAAAGAAAAAAAGAAAAAGAAAAAGAAAAAGAAAAAGAAAAAGAAAAAGAAAAAGAAAAAGAAAAAGAAAAAGAAAAAGAAAAAGAAAAAGAAAAAGAAAAAGAAAAAGAAAAAGAAAAAGAAAAAGAAAAAGAAAAAGAAAAAAAGTCTCAGGAAGAATTTACTTATTATTAGATGCAACAAAGAAGGAAGTTTCAAAACAGACGAACAGCTGTCTGAAGGAACATCAGTGCCAAAAAACTAAAAACTTCTAAGAGAATTTTCATCATCTTATCAAAAGAACTCTATGGGAAGGTGAGTAATAATATATTTTGTGGGTTTTTTTGTTTTTATTTAGAATGTGGCTTCTTCAAACATCCTAATATGGTTTCCTGGAACAAGTCAGAGAGTTTTTTCCTAGTTGATTATTCTAGACATACTAAGGTGATTTTTAAGTACAGTCCTTTATGAGCTGGAAAATTTCTTTAGATGCTCAACTGTGACCAGATCAAGTAAACCTCAAATAATAGGGCATACTACTACTTAAGCTGCCTCTATTCAACCAATAAAACCACTTCATTTCCCTGAGCAGGGGAGAAAAACTCTACTCTCTAAAACAACTGTTTCTGGTGACATATTTGAATGCATTGCAACTCTGCAGAAAGTCTCATGGTTTGGAAAACCAAATGAACGTTCACAAGCATGCATCTTGAAGAATATGCACCATGTGGTCTCTGCATGTACATTTATGTTCAAATTCTTGGAATATTAGTCACACTTGGGATACAGGTGTTTTTCCACCAAGCTGTCTCCTGCTGGGAAAAAACCAGTCAAGAGCTACCTACCATTGGAACAAACAGTACAGCTGTTTTCCGTCTTTCTGAATCATTTCCTTGACTTGTGTTGGATGAATTGCTTTGTTGACAAGGAATTTTGTTTTGAGCTGTTGCCATTTCCAAACCCATCCTTTATTTAAATAACTTTAAGTGTGTCAGTAAGATGTGGAAGACAAGAGAAGATTTTGCTGCTATAGGAATGATTCAGTGGTTTATTTTATACTTATAAACACCCTGAGACCAGATGTCTCGGGTTAATCTATGCATATGCCACCAGAAGAATATGCAACTAGATTTTTAATAAACTCGAATTAACATTGTTGACCTTGGCTAAGGTTTGAATTCCCATCCAGACACTCTCTCATTCCCCCTCCCCAACAGGACAGGAGGAGAAAGTAGAATGAAAAACCTTCTGGGTTGAGATAAAGACAAAATCACTTACTAATTACTGTCTTTGGCAAAACAGGCTTACTAGATTTGGGGGGAAATAATTTAACTTGTTGCAAATAAAAATAGATTGGGGAAGTAAATTCTAGTTGTTGAAGCGCTGCTTTGAGAGTGTGACTTCCGTGAAACCAGAGAGAAGTAGGAGCACAGAAGCTATGGTGGGTGACTATATAATTCTTTTATGAGTGATTACAGAGAGTATGTATTCTCTTCAGTGCTTCTCCTCGCCTCTCTATGATCACTAGAATTCTCAGCTAGTCTCTCCACCAAAGAACAAAAATCCAGCTCTGGTGACTTACAAGTCTTTTTTATTTTTTTTTTGAAGGAAGAGAGAAGAAAGAGATGGAAGGAATATTCTCCCAGAAAGTATACTGCATGAGTTTAGATATCTGTAGCCATGGAGGAAACAGTCATTGCTGTGAAAAATAAGCCCTTCACCAAATATACTCTTATGCCTGTATTGATAGCACAGCCTGGCAATAGGACTGAAATACTTGTGCACGGCAATTTTTGTCAGCAAATAGCAGCAAATCACCACAAAGAATAGAGTTGCAGGTTTCAGTAAAGAATGTTTATGACAACTAATTATGTTTCTGCTTGTATATTTGCTTTTCTACATCAAAGAAAGGGGCAAGAACTACTTTCCAAACTGATGCCATACATAGTCTTGGCAGGAGATTGCTGTGGGTGTGCAACTTTTGCTAGTTGTCCCAGGGCATTGTCATGCACACCAACAGAAGGGACGCCTGCCAGCACTTTGGAAGTCATGCTATCTTCTCAGTCCTCCAGGGATATGGCCCTCAAAAGAATGACTTGCCATCCCACCTGCTCTGTAAGCTGTCATCTTGTGATGCCTGTGAAAAAGAAGTGTGTGGGAGAAGTGCATTGCATTACGTGTTCACAAGACACTGCACTGTATAGACCGCCTTGATTCTTTCTCTTGTGCAGCATATCTAAAGGGGGCAGTCTGAGATGCTGCCATCAGCCTTGGGAACATGGTGTGAAGAAATCATAAAATTTCAAAATAAGCCCAGGAGTGCTACCCAGAGGTCAAGAAACTTAAACTTCAGTACCAGGGGACAGAATCTGTTGTAACTTGCAAGCAGGAGAACTTGTACAGCAGTAGTAGAAAAGTCAATTTCTCCATGTCATGTGCATCATATATAAAAGAACCTACACTAATACCACAATCTACCTAAGAACTCCTGAATATCACTGCACAAACTTGGGTATTAAAACATGCAAGATGAGGAACGTTAGCTTATTAAATTTTTGAGTAGCTTTAGGATCTCTGTTGCATTGCATCAAAAGTTGAACCAAAAATACAAATAAATATCCATACTTGCACTTATTCCTAATAATTTTATTAATAAATTAAATAATCTTTTAGAGCCATTTATGACCCAATTATCATCTCTGGTTCAAAAATCTAGCTATCTTATTCCTGAATATTCAGGCTTTTATTTTGCCTTGTCTTTGAGAACTACAGTAAATACTGCAGATCTGATTGTAATTATTTAAATAAAAATGAATATCAAATTAAGCTTCTAGACTTCCACTTCCAAAAATGTTTTGACCTATCAGTGCTGAAATATGATGATATTGTCATTTAACAAATGAACCAAAGCAAACACAATGAGCAGTTTCTAATAATCACTGATTTTTACAAGGTTGTTTTGATAGTTTCAACTTTGACACATTCTGATAATTTTGAAACAATTAAAGCTGATTGTACATACCCCTTTCTAAAGTTTGTCAATTCATCAACTGAATTACAAATCTCTGCTTACTGAAAAAGAACACATTACTTTATATATTCTCTGCTTATGGTTAAGATGTTTGCAATTGTTATGCAGTTAATGTTGTGCAGTATAAAGAAATGTCACTCCATTGAAAAGTATACATATATTTGTTTCAGATTTCAACGTAATAGCACAATGTGTTTTTACCTCTAGCAAATTTGTATGTGTGTCCCTGGAATTCACATTTAAATAGCTTACTGCATTTTAAATGTCAGACTTGATGAAATTACCCTTTTTTTATAACATCTACCATCTCAAGATGAAAATTGTAATGGTGTTTTATCACTAAGTAATGGGGGTTTATAAAACTAAAACACACTGTTCTGACCTTGAAAATGGAATTCACTAGAGTTTCAGGTGTCCATAATATTCATGACTATCATGATTATCCTCAAAATGTTTTTACTGAATGTTGCCCAGTCCTTATATCTGCTCCACTAGTAGAGTGATCTGAGAACATCTTTTCCATTAAAGCTCTTTTATCTTCTTTCTTTTAATGTCTCACAAGAGCAGCCATTCAAAGCAGGCTGATATCTCCTTGCTCTCAAAACCACAGAAATCCTTTTCATAACAAAAAGAACTACACCAGCTCTGGATGGTCAGAGCGAGAAATCACATCTTCCTTTAGTTTGATTCTAAGCAAATTTAGGACTTTCATGCTTTTTTATTACAAGGTCACACAAAGATTACAGTTAGGGAAATCACAGGTCACATAGTTATGCTGTCTGAAAACTAACCCAAGCAAATCTGCTGCCCATCATGCATCAATGCTCATTTAGAGTAGACAAATTATCTGTTTAAATTGGTAGAAGAGTAGATTGATCTCATGTGTCATGTCCTACATGCCTTTCTCTCCATAAGTCTGAAATGATATTTTAATTATGCATGCATTAGTTCTGTGTGCGTGGGGTGGTAGCTTTATGCTAAATTTTATAAGATGTTGAGATTGTCTGAGAACTCTCATGACATATGTCTGAACCTAAAGCTAAAATATGTTTTACAATGGAATACATGATCTAATGCATTGTATTATTTCATCCTGTACAATCTGATTGGTGTATATAAGTGCAAATCTTTTTAAGGGTGATGATGTCTCCAGGCAGTGAATGTCAAGATGCTTAATGGCTGCAGAAAACCCTATGCAAACTAACTGTGTAGGAGTTACCATAATAGAGCTACAACTGCAAACATCAGCAAGAGAAAAATATATGAAAATTCTGAGTTACAGATTTGATTGAGGATTTGTGGAAAGCAACAGAAATAAAACCTACTGGATAACTAATTGAACAACTCTCTTTTCCTTAAGCATTTCCCAAAAAGAAAAGTGTTACCACCTGCACTTAAATATAATCAGTAATGCTAACACAGAAACACCTGATGTTTGATTGATGTAATGTACTCTGTAAGTCAAACTTTTGGCTTTGGTCTGTAATCCAGTTTAATGAAGTGATGCCTTTTTCATAATTTTCTGAACTGGCATCAATGATCCACATAACTATACCAACTAAGATCCTTAAAGCCTGTATGTTCATAAAATATCATAATTCAGATATAATGAAAGGAACCTGAATTACAATAGATTTTGAAAGTGGAGATTGATGAGTCCAGTGAAAGGGAATACAGTAATTTCACAACCATAAGGCGCACTAGACTATAAGGCGCACCTCCGGGAGTTGACAAATTTCACAACTTTGTAGATCATATAAGGTGCACCGGACTATAAGGCGCGCTTTTTTTTTGCCACAAAGATCCGTGCCACGCACAACAAAGTAACTAATTAGTAACAGAATCCTGCGATCGTGGGGTTTACTGGCAGGTGCACAATTTGGAAACATTTTTCACAGATCAGCCTAGGCTTTCAAAGGCAGCCCCAGGCGCCTTCCCCGTGCAGTGGGCCCTGGTACTCCCGCCCGCCCCCGGTGCCGGCTGGTGCGGCTTGGTGCAGCCGCAGGGCCTCCTCCCCCTTGCGGCTCCATGCTGCTGCGGTGCTGTTCCCCCTTGCGGCTCAGCGGAGCCGCTGTGCTGTTCCCTCGCTCAGCTCGGCTCTCCTACCATGCCGTTGCCTCTCGCGGCTCCGTTGTGCCGCCATACTGTTCCCCACAGCGGCTCCGTGGAGCCGCACTGCCATCTGCCCCTTGCTCGGCTCGGTGCCACCGCCCTGCCACCCATCCCTCGTTCAGTGTGGCACTGCTGCCACTGCCCTGCCGCCCACCCCTCACTCGGCTCGGTGCCACTGCCCTGCTGCCTGCCCCTCACTCAGTTCGGCGCCTCTGCAGTGCCACCTGTCCCTCGTGGCTCCACGGCACCGTGGTGTGGCCTCCCTCTCGTGACACAGGGCTCCCATGGTTTGGGGGGCACGGGGCTCCCACAGCACCGGGGCTGCAGTGGCTCGGTTGGGGGCCGCAGCTCCCGCGGCTCAGGGTGTTCGCGGCTCGCACTTCCGGGTTGACAAATTTCTGAACTTTGTCCATTATATAAGGCACACCAGACTATAAGGCGTACTTCCGGGTTTGGAGGAAAATTTTGGTCAAAAGGGTGAGCCTTATAGTCGTGAAATTACTGTAAGTATTTTAAACAAAAATCAAAAAAGAAATGCAAAAATGGACTTGAAAACAACGTCTTTTTTTTCCACAATATTATGCTTGTAGATAGCGAGTCATACAATCATAGAACAACCTGAGCAGCAAATGACCCACAAGAATCATCAAAGTCCAGCTTATGGCCCAGCACAGGACAATCCCAAGAGTCACACTGTGTGACTAAAAAAAGTTGTCCAAATGCATCTTGAGCTCAGTCAGGTTTGGTGCTGTGAGCACTGCCTGGGGGAACTGTTCCAGTGCCCAGCTACACTCTAGGAGAAGAACATTTCCCAATATCCAGCCTAAATATCCCCTGACATTTCTTTATGCCATTCCTTTGGGTCTTGTCACTCATCACCAAAGAGGAGATCAGTGCCTGTGTCTCTGCTTCCCCTCACAAGGAAATTGTAACTGTGGTGAGGTCTCCCCTCAGTGTTCTCCAGGCTGAGCAGACCAAGTGACCACAGCCAGTCCTCAAGCAGCTTTCTCTCAAGGCCCTTCACCATCCTCATGGCTCTCCTCTGGATGCTCTCTAAGAACTTAATGTCATTTTTATATCCTAACACCAGAACTGTACACAGTAAGGCCACACAAGTGCAGACAATCCCCTCCAGTGACCGACTCGTGATGCTGTTCCTGATATACTCCAGGACATGTTTGGCTCTCAAAAAATTGAGAATAGTCTTCTATCAGACATCTTGGCAGTAAAGGGAAGAAAAGAGAAACATTAAATATTCATTCAAGAACCTGTCCCCTGAGGCATATCAGGCACAAACTGTGAACTGTAGACACAAATCTAAAGACAGTCATTGTCAGCCAAACCCACCTTGTATAGAAAAAAAATTCAGGATAGGCAAAAAATGGCCAAAACTTGTTGTTTTCCATGTTAGTACTTATCTCTGTATGTATCTGTCATCTGGCTATTCTGACCTATAAAAGTTGAAAAAACCGTACTAGGATCTTACTAAAGAAAAGTATGTTTTTCACATCACACTATTTACTATAGAGAACAAGTAGGAATTTCTAGCTGAGTTAATCTGTAACAGAAATTACCATCAGGTTTAGTGCTTCCTCTGTTTAGTAGACTGTCAACAGTGCATTGTTTGTAGAGATAATTTGGCATTTATATCCTTTTACATTATCTTTGTCTGCAGTCTTTTCTTAGGAAATCCTGCTTTGTGTTTTTTACTGAGGTTCTGCTCTATAATGGAATTAATTTTGCTCTTACACACTGGGCTATCGCTTTGAATCCAAGACGGCTGCTCCTCAAAATTCTCATCTGACTATCTTTCTATAAATGTTATGCTCACTTACACAGAGAAAGAAGTTTTGGATTATTTTCTGTCTTACATGTCACATATTGTGCAATAAAGGATAAGTTCTTTGAGTGACCGAAAAATGCAATTCTCATTTATGTAAGCTACATAGCGAGAAAATTAATTATGCAGATTATATTTTTTATCTTTACATTGAGTCAGGCATGATGTGAATGAAATTTCAAAAGAATTCCACAACTTTTCAGGAATTAAAATTGTTCCTGACCACCTTATTCATCCTTATGCAGATTTGTGCATGTTATGTCAGCTAGTTATGCCTGGGATAGAGTAAGATTTCCCCACAGTACCTGGTAGAGTGCTGTGTTTTAGATTTAGTATGATTCCCATTGGCCCACTTCTTGAGCTTGTCATAGAATCACAGAATTGATTCCTAGAATCATCAAGGTTGGAAGAAGTCTTCAAGATCATCCAGTCCAACCATCCACTAGTGCTGCAAACCCTAAACCACTAAAGCAGATCACCCAGTGCCAGGTTCAGATGTCTCTTGAACTCCTCAAGGGATGGTGACTCCACTACTTCCAGACAAACTATTTTAGTCCCTGACCACCCTAACAGTGAAAATTTGTTTTCTAATGTCTAATGTGAATATCACCTACATAGTTTAAGGCCATTTCAGTCTGGTCACTGTGGGCATGGCAGAAGAAACCAGTCTCCACCTCACTTTTTTATTACTATAATTTGTATTTGTATTATTGTATGCATCGTTTTCAATTACTAAACTGTTTTTGTCTCAACTCCTGATTTTAGGGTTTTTTTCCTGATTCTTTTCCCAATCCTGCTGCATTCAGTGTCTCCTAACAATTCATTACTCAATGATAATGAGACAACTTGGTGCATTTCAAAGAAGTAACAGACAAAAAGAGGTCTTCAGTTTTAAAAGAACCTTAAGTAAAACACCTTGGGGGAAGTAAACACTGTAGAAACATTGTAGAATCTCCACAGGGCAAGATTACCACACAATAGACGTGAAAAAAAGAAATATATTTTGTATTTTCTTCTGAACTTGGATTAAGGACATGATAAGGTCACAGTAACTGACTGGTAAACAAGCATATTGGGATAAGCACAGCATGGCAGTTACCTGCTTAACCCAAACAGTGATATTATGTGGGTATCTGTGCTCAAAGAACCAAAATGAAACAAAATGTAGGCTTGCCTTAGTCATCACAACCCTGAGAGAAGCAAAAGTCAGAGAAGTTAGTTTCTGAGTACAAACATACTAAACCGTCTTATTCCTGCCAAAGCTCTTGGGGTTTTCCTTCTTCACTGAAGGATAAAACACAGTAAAAATTTTAGACTGGCTCATAATTAGGTGAAAGAAAAATCCCTATCCAACACACTTGATACAACACATTTCAACTGCAGATTTTAATATTACAAAAAAAATGCAAAATAATGTGTTTATCTGAATTGTCTTCTCCTACAAAATGGGAGCTTACTCCTTTTTGGAACTGGTAGCCAAAATAGCTTTTCATGAGTCACAATTACCTCAGACACAGTAACTGACTCTGAAAGCCCCATGTCACAACCAGTGCTTGAGTGCACGGGCAACCTGATATGAAGAAACTTATCACTTATCTAGAAAATCTGCTTTCTATTTTTTGATTCTCTCAGATGATGTCACATTTGGGAAGAAAAGATAATTTACCTGTTTTGAATGTTTATTTTCCAGAAACCCAGTCATGGCAACAACTGTGACAAAGCATTCTGCTTTTTTGGAGTATAAGGGGAGCAGCCTTACCACCAGCCTGACCCATCAGTCCTCTTCTGCTCCCTCCACAGTTTGAGCCTTTAATGGGAGGGGGTATTAACACTCTACCTGTGACAGCAGCTCAGCAGACTGTCATGTTCAGAAGGAGACTTTGAAAGAAGTTCATGCAAATTACATGCCAGCTTGTCGTCTTCAGTAGAAGAGAAAATTAAGAGTATAAAAGTCTTCAGCAATGACAGTTAAAAGAGTAAATATGAAAAGTTACCTGTCAAGACAGAAAAAAGAAGCAAGATGACAAAAAGTAGAAGAAAGTAGTTTAACTCTCATGAACAAGGTACAGCTAGCAGCAACGGTTAATAAGTCAAAATTTCTGAATATCTTAGATGAAAATATGCAAAGATAAAGAGCACAGTAAATCTTAGAAATTAGTAATACTAATGAGACTACAGAAACTGAAAAAAATATGATGCCATATTCAGAAAAAAATAGACAAATGAAATTTGATGGTGGGGGAAAATTAAATTCTCTTGTTAAAATCTGAAGAGACTGTATTTAGGGCGCGCAAATACTGAACACTTACTGATATTTTCTGAGATTTTTCTTATATGCATTTTGCATGAAGCAAAATGTCATTACCCTGGTAAACCTACATAGGTTGATCACGACTGGATACTGTATAGGCTTGTTAAATGAGGGACCACAGAAAAACGTCTCAGATTTTCCATACCTACAACCTTTGCTTCTCTTGGGGGAATAACACATTATGTCTACAGGAGCGCAATGTGTGGTTCTCTTCAAGAAAACTGTCTCTGGAATTAGGCTGTGATGTTCAATGTATCTCAGCTAAACCTAAGAGACAATTTTTATAAAGATGATAAAAACCTCTCACTCCATTTGGATGATGGAATAGATAGCCAAGTAATTTCATGCAATAGCCTTTTTCCTCAGAAATACTATCTCCAAAAAAACTCTTTGTATCTAGATAAGAAGGAAGACTCCTTTGGTTTAAAACTTTCCTTCTTTCCTACAATTTTGATTAATTTCTTTATTTCTCATGGTGAGAAAAACCTTTTTTTAGTAAAACCATTTTTTTAGTGAAAAACCTGCTATCAGTCTTTATCTGTCCTCCTACAGAAGAAGAGGAAATCAGCAAACTTATTTATTTTTTTTCTACTAAATATAAGTAAATTTCTCAAACCTGTGAGGTCACTCTGATTTGTGAGGCATTCATCATTAAATGCTTCTCTTGAACACACAAACACTATTTCCTGTGCCTCAGTAATTTATCCCTAGCAAGAGAGGAATGCAATGTTATAAATTATTTTAATTTGTCCAACTACTTCGCATCTAAGCAAAATTAGTCAATAAAAATCATCCAAGAAATAACTTCAACTTATCCTCCTCCTTCTTTCTGTTTAACTATAATTTTATTTTTTATTATTATTTAATTCCTCTTTACTGCAAATAAGAGAATTGAAGGATAACTACAGTTCATTTTCAGTCCTAAAAATTGCTGAAAGTACAATTCTGTGAAAAATATTAGCAACAGAATGTTTTTCATATTATGCAAAATGCTTAATTTATTTCAGTAGCTAATTTTCCCACTAGGTATTTTGCAACACTCCAACACAAACATAATATTTAATACTTTCAAAATCTTTACAGGCTGATATCTATCAAACTTCAAATTATTACTCTTTCCTTCGATTTAATATGCTATAAACCTTATTACTTCCTTAAAGAAAAAGTTCAAGCTATGATAAAGGGAAGGGATTTACAATTTTATATGTGTATGTGTGCGCACATGCAAATTAATTATGGCAGAATTTTTTAAACACTAAAATCTCTAATGTATCTTTTAGAAATGTTGCAGCTGGAATATATTCATATGAAGTAAACACATAAATTTAAGTTGAAATTGTTATTTAAGGTAGCTCAATTTAAGAGTCAAAAAACTTAATCCAAAGTTAATTTAACCTCATAATATAAGACCAGTGCTTTTTCCTCCACACTGAGATACTTTCATGCTCTATCAGCTGAAATATCTTAGTCTCAAAGCTGAATGTTTCAACATATTCTCCCACATTAGAGAGTTTTCACTTTACAGAGGACGGAATTTTTTATTCCCTTGCCTGTTATAGGGGTTTTGGTATCATCTGTATTATTACCTGGCAGAATAAACCAGTCAATCCAGCACTGACTGCTTTTAGTACATTTCCATCCTCTTTTTAAAAGAGATCTTGAATTGAAGATATAAATGCATGAGAAAATGATGCATATGGTCAACTTAGCAGTTTATTCTTCATGATTTCATTGGTTTACAACATTCACTTGAAAGGTTGGGGGTAGGGAGTTTGAAGCAACCTTTACTTCTACACAAGTTGCCTTGGAATTAAGGGAGAAGAAATGTGCTCAAATGCAAAAAAAATAAAGACCTTTTTCCGAGTTTACCGAATGATAAAAGGAAGATTAAAAACTGAGTTTACAAACTACTCAAGATCAGAGAAAGATGAAAGCTGCAGATTAAGCATCTGATTTTTATTCTGAAATGGCTCCTTGCAATCTCTACCACTGTGTTCCAAAATTAGATGACTCTGAAAAAATAGATTCTAATTTTTTTTATTTTTTTTTTTTACATAGGATAATGTCACAACTGTTCCTTGATAGTTTGAAAGTTTTTTCCCTAAATGCATTAGATACAGGCAATTTAAAAAAAACAATCCACATTCCATTTATGAAATACGTGTTGTTTATTGCAGACAACAAATTTACCTACAGAAAGTTTTCAAGGTCATAATACAATTTTTAAAATTGTAACATTCATCTCATGATAGACATAGTTGTTCTACATGAGTGAATAAATACATCTCTGTCTAAGAAGTAGTGATTACTAGAATGCAAATTCTTCTAATCTGCTTGTACATTTTTTGGTACTTGAAATACTCAGTTTCAGGTTCATTAAAAAAATAAATACAGGTGACATTAATACCAATTCAAGGACAAGTTACTCTAGAATGAGTTGTCCTAATTTTGAAATATTCAAAGCTTGTTACTCTACTGTGATTACTTTTAAGGAAGGAGTGACATGAACATGATTATAAATGTTCTTTAGGAAGGTAATATATTTTGTAGCTTAGGATTTCTGAATCTTAATAGCTTAGTTAAATATTCTTTTGTTTGGAATGTTAAGGAGAAGGTACAACAGAAAATAGTATATTCTATTTTTTTCCCAAATTGCATGTAGTTGTGTAACAGGTTTTGTGCTGCCTCCTAAAGATGAGCTTTCATTTAATTTTCAGTTTGTTTGGACTGGGTAGTAGCATAAGTACTTAGGTCATTTTGAATCACTTACTAATTTGGAGAGAAAATAAATATAACTTTTTTCCTTCTTGCACCCAAGGTTTAAGTATTTATAAAAGCACCATCAATAAGAGAAAAGAAAAGGAAAAGGAAAGGAAAGGAAAGAAAAGAAAAGAAAAGAAAAGAAAAGAAAAGAAAAGAAAAGAAAAGAAAAGAAAAGAAAAGAAAAGAAAAGAAAAGAAAAGAAAAGAAAAGAAAAGAAAAGAAAAGAAAAGAAAAGAAAAGAAAAGAAAAGAAAAGAAAAGGAGAAAAGAAAAGAAAAGAAAAGTCAACACATAAATTCCTCTCTTTCAACATCAGTCTCTTCCAGAGTTATTTGACTTTCCAAAGGAGGTCAGAGGATCTGACTCAGACTGCAGGCAAAATGTAAATCTTCCAGAGTGACCAAATCATCCAAAAATGTGAACCCATAAGAAATTGGTGTATTGAACAGTATATTTCTCATATTTTATAGTGTTTGTATTCAAAAGTACAGTAGTTTCACGAATACAAGCCGCACGGATTATAAGCCGCACCCCCGGTGCCTCGAAAATGTTGCTGTCTTTGTCAATAGATAAGCCGCACCCCGAATATTAGTCGCACTTTCGTTTGTCGCGAGAATCCGTGTGCAGCTTTCACAAATTGGCCAATTAGTAACAGGATCGCGGCATAGCGGGCTTTACTGGCTCGGGGCGGGGCCAGGCAGGCTCGGCCCGCTCATGGTTGCCGACGGGGCCAGGTGGCCCAGCTCAGCGCCACGGCTCGGCGGGGCTGGCCGGGTGGTGCTGCCGCCGCCGCCGGGCTCGCTGGCCCCCCTCTCCCGTCAGCACCACCCCGCTGCCGCGTTCGCTCGCCCGGCTGGTAGGGCTGCCGCCGCCGCCGCCGGGCTCGCCGCTCGCCCCGCGCCGCTTTTGCTCGTGCCGCTTTCGCTCACGCCGCGCCTCGCTCGCGCCGCGCCTCGCTCGCGCCGCATTCGCTCGCGCCGCGTTCGCTCCCGCCGCTTTCGCTCGCGCCGCTTTCGCTCGTGCCGCGCCTCGCTCGCCCCACGCCACGTTCGCTCGCGCCGCTTTCGCTCGCGCCGCGCCTCGCTCGCCCCACGCCGCGTTCGCTCGCGCCGCTTTCGCTCGCGCCGCGCCTCGCTCGCCCCACGCCACGTTCGCTCGCGCCGCTTTCGCTCGCGCCGCGCCTCGCTCGCCCTGCCGGCAGGGCTGCTGCCGCCGCTGCCAGGCTCGCCGGCCACCCCCTCCCGTCTGCACCGCCGCCGCGTTTCCTCACCCTGGCCGGCACTGCAGGCCCCCGCACCGCCGGGCTCTCCCACGCTGCTGGCCCCGATTCTGCTGGGCTTCCCCCGCTGCCAGGCAGCCCCACCCGCCGGCCTTCCTGCTTCTGCCATGCTCCCCTGCACTGCTAGCCCCAGTTCTCCCGGGCTCCCCCGCCCTGCTGGCCTGGGCTCTGCCGCCCCCCTGCCCCGCCCTGCTGGCTCAGGCTCTGCCGCCCGCCCCCCACACTGCTGGCCCCGCCTCTGCCAGGCTTTCCCACCTCTGCCGGGGCCGGCCGGGCTCCAGCTTGGCTTGGGGCTGCCGCGGGCTCTCACTTCCGTGTTGGCAGCTTTTAGAATTTTGTTAATGTATTAGCCGCCCCGGAATATTGGCCGCACTTGCGGGTTTCCACCAAAATTTTGGTCAAATTGGTGCGGTTTGTATTCGTGAAATTACTGTATATTAAAACTTCTATCTCTGACCATCATCCCAGGCCTTAGACTTTGCATCAGAAATGCTGTCGCTATCTAATTTGGCCTGGTTTATCTACAGTCTTCCAACAGCCTTGGGCTTTGGGTGTGCCTTAGCATCTCCAGTTATTCACTGGTATAATTATACATTTCAGTCTAACTGTGTGTTATTCCTGTCTGAAAAAGTGGATGGCAAATACTGAACACTGACCAGTCACAAGCATTTAGCAAACTGCTACATCACAATGAGGAAATACAGAATGTATCATAAATATTTTATGTAATGGTTGTACTAACTCAAAGGATCCGTTAATATGCATCTAGTAAATTGCTCATATTAATTCCCACGATACATAACATAAAACCTGAATAACCTGTCATCACTGTGACTAACACACATCAAATAGGGAGCACATGCTCACAAATTATCTTCCTGTTAATCTGTCCTGTAAAGTTTAAACCAAAACATTTCTATCTTCATCTCATAGTGAAAAAGAGTAAAAAATTATGGAATATTAAGAACTATTGGTAAGGAAAACAAACCAAACTGAAATTTTTCAGTCACACTAAAACTTCCCATCCTCAAGAGTTACAGTAGAAAAAGAACAACTGTAGAAAAGGACAAGGAGAAACCAAGGTCCATATTGAGGTTCTTTCTCTGAACAACTCCTGAAGGGATGAGGGCTCTTACTAAATAAAAAGATGACAAAGTAAATGCAATAATTGATTTAAAAGTTGTTATAGACTGGACACTAAGTTGAAGAGGAGTTGATTACAGTTTACCTCTCAGAGTATGAGGAAAAATGGGTATTAAACCAAAGTAACAGGAGCACACTGAAAATATAAGGTGTACTTCATTTAACATATAACTTGATGGTACCACAGAGGAGTATGATGACAGAAATGGTCATGAATTCAGAAAATAAGAAAACGAATGGTTAAAAAATAACTACCATGAGCTATTCAATACAAAACGGTGACATCCAATTCCTGAAGTACTTACTTGGTTTACAACTTGCTGGGAGTTGGGAGGTCATAAAAAGGGAATGACCACTCCATTCATGTCTCATTTGCTTTCACTGTTAGTCTAAAATCATGTAGGCATACTATTTATTTTTCTGGCATATATTATGTCATACAATATTTCTATTCAAACATTTCAAAAATAGCTCTTTATAATCTCCCATGTACATGATCCTCCAGAATTAGGTGACTGCAGTAAACTCCGCCTGGGACCATTTTCAAAGATTCTTTATCATTTCAGTTGCAGTTCTATGGTGTACCCCTTAGATATACATACAAGTTTCAGAAACACTATCAGGATAAAATTTTGGATCTCAGTTTTGACATAAACCTAAAATTACTAAATTGTAAATTGGATTGTTATTCACTTTACTTTGCATGACTAAGTGAAAGAAAAATTAAGAAATCAGATCACAAGTATATACATGAATCAGCATCAGAAGTTTTTTCCTGAAAATAAATTCAATTGGGAATTTAAAGCACAATCATTAAGCAGAGTCAGACATATATGCTTCTAGTGGTAAAAATTTATCTTTTTTTATTCCGAGCAGTTGACCAAACCAATTCTCTAACACAAAAATTTAATAGTTAAATTTAATAGTTAGCTTCTTAAGTTAAGAAAAAATCACTTCAACAATTATGTGAATTCAGTAACTCATAAGATTACCAAATGGGACAAGGTCTTGCAACTGACTGCGAGATTTTTACCTTTGAGTTTTGCAAATCCTTTGACCTTTATAGTTATGAGTACTCAGTCATAAAAAAAGAGACTGTTCTGAATGGCTTTGCTTCACCAGGAATATCTGAAATGCACCTCTTTTTCTTTTTTGTTTTTGTTGTTGCTGTTTTTGTTTCGTTTTTAACTTATAATTTGCAACTAACACAAGTAAGTTAAAATCAGCAGAATCAGACAATAAAAATAAGAGCTGCCATCTCTCACAAGATCAGACCTTTATAGGTAGCACTGTGACTTTCATTCAAAAGGTATAACAATTCAAATATAATGAAATGCTTCAGCAGCATGATGGCATTTTCAGACAAAACTACTGTCCAGGACGTTCCAAGGTTTCAATATTACTGAAAGCACTTCACAATTCAAAATGCTTTCAAAAGCTTTCTGCAGAGACTTTGGATAGATATGAAGCAGTGAACTGTTAAAGAACTGGGAAAAGAAATATGCAAAATCATTTGGCAGATAATTTTCTTCTCTGAGCGTACCTAGGGCTTTTTAAGAACAACACAGGTATTAGTTGCTGCCTACTCATTCTTCCACCATGGAATTCTACTTCTGCAAACTATATTACAGTGTAGGGGAGGATAACTTTCCCTTGGAAAAGTAAAAATTTTTGAGAAGCAACAAAATGTAATTGGTTTATAAAACCTCAAATTCTGCAGTGTTAATTTACTGTATGTAGATGTAAAGGAGAAGATGCAAGTATAAAATAGATAGGAAAATGTAAGCAATACATTATAAAATTACACATAGCAATGGGGAACCTGTGAGTTCTGGTCACACTCACTCAAAGTCATGGTCTGTTTCCAAATTAAAGTTATGCTCTCTCTCTTTTTTTATTGTCAAAAATATTGACTTTCAGTTAAACAAATTACTAAAATGTATTTTTAACCCTTTATTTGTTGTTGAATAATATGAAATAAAGGCAAATTGAGCTACAATTAATGCAGGTGAATTCTCTTATTCACAGTAGCACTGTCATCTGATAGCTATACCAGTAAATGCCCTGTGAGTAATCACACTTTTCTGGTATTAACTAGTGGGTTTCAAAACCAGAAAAAACCTTTTGTTTCTGGAAGTTAAAAATTTAAAGTTTACTACTGCAAAATAGAATATACAGTAATTTCACGATTAAAAGCCTCACTGAGTATAAGCTGCACTTCCGAGTGTCAGCAACTTTTCATTCTTTGTCCATATATAAGTTGCACCTGATTATAAGTTGCACATTACAATACAGAGTGTGATAAAAGGTATCTATTCTATCACCATGTGTTGAGGGTGGGGACAGTGATCCTTATCTCAACAGCAGATATTCTGCTAATGGGCCATCCATTGAAACCAGGTGGGGCATTGTTCTTTATCTTTTCATACCCCATCCTTCCTCCAGGGAGTTATCTTCTGCTAATGGCCCATTGAGTCCCACTGTGGGACTGATAAAATTACTGCATCCCATTGGAAGTTGCTCCAGCCAGCGGGAAGAGCCCAACATTTGTTACCAAGATAAAACAGAGGTTTTGGGACACTAAGGTAGCCCCTTTCTCCAGAGAAAAACTGGATTTCTCCGCATCACCACTGGACCTCTGGAGGGAAACTGCACCTTCTGCAGGAGCACTGCTTCAACTGAATCACATCTGTCACTGCAGGAGGATGCAGCTGCCATTTAATGGGACTGCTACCAACACCCTGCCTGACAGGGTGTCAGGTTGTACTCTGACTTTGTCAGGATTTGGAGTTTGTTTCTTTGTAGCACTGTATTTCTATTTCAATTTCCCTAGTAAAGAACTGTTATTCCTAATTCCCATAATTTTACCTGAAAGTCCCTTGATTTCAAAATGGTAATAATTTGGAGGGAGGGGGTTTACATTCTCCATTTCAAAGAGAATTTCCTGCCTTCCTCAACAGACACCTGTCCTCCAAACTGAAACAGCAACTTTTTGTTCTTTGCCCGTATATAAACCACACCTGATTATAAGCCACACTTTGCGTTCGGACCAAAATTTTAGTCAAAATGGTGAGGCTTATAATCGTGAAATTACTGTAATTAATAGATACCAACAGCTAATTTAGTATTGACTCTCTGGGAACAATAGAAAATTATTGATATTTCAGAGTGCAAAGAGTGCAATGACTTGATCGTATGATCTTTTAGAAATGATGGGCAATCCATAATGCTGTAAAGCAACAGGACAAAACTGTATAACAATTAAACCTTCAACATAAGGTGAAAATCTGTTTTCAGCAAGGGTAGGTACAGCTTCCATCTATTTTTCTTGCACTTCAGAAGTATGTAGCAGAAGGATAAATGTGTTTCAAGACCAGCCGTATAATACTCAAGGCTCATTTGAGCATTTAATTAGCTTTTTGAATCAGTTTTTAGGAGTCATATGAATGACAGATTTTTGGTGTTCCACAACAGTGGATTGTCAAAAGCTATTTCTTTTCACTTTAGAGCCCCCTGCCTTTTTATTTCCTCAGTCAGATGAGCAGCTGATGATCCAGTGCTGGTAATCCAGAGACTGTTTGCCTGCCTTTCTGCTCACTGCACAGAACAGAAACCCCTGCAGATGTACAGAGCCTGTAATAAAGAATTGCAAAGCAGAGCCTTGCTGCTTTACAGTCAGTTTTTGGAAAACAGCACACTATAGTCTTGTAAACCACCATCAATTTATTTGCCATTCATGCCACATGCCACTGGCCAGCAGTTTTATTGGGAATGCAATGTTGTAAGTTTGCACATGCAGGGAGAAATCACTTGCTTGAGCACTTAGCATATCTGATTTGCACTGCAGGAGGTGCATTGGCAGGTGGTACTGGTGAGACTAACTGTACAAAATCATTTTTTTCTATTAGCTAATTCAAGTATGCAACAACTGTACTTCACTAACAAGTCAAACAGCACAGAGCAAGCACAAATTGATTTTTATGCTTCAAAACTTGGGTATCGTAAACAAAATACAAACATCGTTGAAGAATCAAATTTATACTGGAAATAAAATACATTAATCTGGAGTATGTATCATATTCCGTTCCTATTCAGTATTAATAGAGGAGAGGAGACAGAAAAATGAAATGAGCTCATTTAGCTCTGGTGGTAGCACAAAGTTTTAAGAGATGATGCAACTTCCTGGTCTTTTATACATAATACTAATTCAGATACTCCGGAATTTTTTTTTTTCTTTTAAATCCCTAAAGTAGTTTAAGCTACAGTTTTAGTCATTACTAATCTTATTAGTTAGAAATAGAATTTTGGTCCCAACCCGGAAGTGCGGCTTACACTCAAGAGTGGCCAATATAAGAACAAAGTTCAGAAATTTCCCAACCCGGAAATGCAAGCGGCGGTACCGAACCGAGCTCGTGAATTGAGCACCTGCCAGTAAAACCCACAATCGCGCGATTGTCACAAATTGGTTACTTCACCGTGAACGAAAGTGTGGTTTATAATCCGGTGCGGCTTATATATGGACAAAAACCAAAATGTTGCCGACACCCGGAAGTGCAGTTTACAATCAGGTGCGGCTTATAATCTTGAAATTACTGTAATCTTATTTCACTAAATTATTTTTCCCTTGTTCTTTATTACAATATTAAGAACTAAACATTATCCAAATATAAAGTAGAAAGAAAAGCTCTAGTTTGCTCTCTTAGACAGAAAAATTTGAATTTGATCATATGAAAAGAGTGTTTTTAAATTGATAGTAATTTACAGTCAAAAGCTGAGTATGAAATCACAGGAATTTATTTAATGAAGCCGTTTGTAATAACAAAGCACTATTTTAAACTAAATGCCCTGATAAAAGACCTGACGACTCTGAAATTTATTTCCAGAACATGGTCCCACCAAATTAATAGAATTGCCTGAAATTATATTGGCTTTTGAATCACAGTGAATTTTGTCTAAAGCTTTCACATTACATTTGTAGTTCTTTTTCAGTTCAGACACATTTAACACACTCCAGTGACTTTGCCAGAAATTTCTGACCTTTAATATTACTGAAGAGTATACCATGTACTGAAGTTTAACACCATGAAAACATAACAACAAAAAATCTTCTTCCGAATCCTAATTGATGTTGTGATGCAATTCTTGTGAATCAACATATTCAACCCCTCTTACAGGCACAGAGATTTCAATAATATTGCAACTACATTTAATAAGAAGAGATTGAAGATGTGATGTCCCCTCTGAATTGCTATTAACATACTCTTTAACATTACTCGAGTAGTTTTCACAGTCTCTGATTTTATACCGGAATGCAAAACACCCTTTGCCTATTCCTACTTTATTAGGAGCGCTAAGAAAAACGTGTAGAGTACTGAAGTGGTAGCACAGGTTTACATTTATTGCCACTGAGGGTAACATTAATTTAAATTTCTTTTTCAGATATCCTCAATATCAAATATTATCTAATCTGAGTTACCTTCAAAAAAGTGAACTTTACAGTTACCTGTAGTTTTTCTCCACAAGGATGATCTTTTTACTCCACAGGGATGGTCAAGTATTATTTTTTTCTGACCAAGCCATGGTATTGTAGCAATGTCTCTGTTTGTTCTGGAAACATCACTGAAAACTATTTTTGTTTTGTCTCATTACCCACACAGTACAAGTGTGCAGTTCTGTGCTTAGTTCTGCACTGTCTTCCTCAGCTGTCTTTTGGATAGGTCTTCGTACATCATTGCACTTGTGTCGTTCTTTCTTCCCCTCTTAAATTCAAGTATGTGGCAAATTCAAGGCACATCCTTTCAGATATTCTTTTTGTGCATATAACTCTCAAAACACTCCACTGCACATGGTTGGCTTTGCTATCAACACCTTACTTTCTGACATTTTTGATATCCTATAAACCAGTTTTTGAATGATTCAGTAAATGTTTGATCTTCTGTGGTGTTAGATATGAAACTGTGGTATCAGATGAAGGGCTAATTGAAGTACAAGGGACTCTTCTGCTCAAAATGCTTTCTGTACTCTACCTCAGCCCAGAAAAGGCTGTCTGTCTTCTGCTCAGCTAGTTCATAATTCCTCAAGTTGAACCATGACTACATCAGAATTTCTCAAATATGTTTGATGAGAAGTTTGATGTGCTCTATTCCCTTCTGCAATTAAGCAAAAGTTAATAGCATTTATATTCTCTGTTCCAAAGCTTTCCAAGTTAGAAAGATAACACTTTTTCAGGATCATTTACATTTGTGAAGTACACATTATTTTTCTTTAACTATACAATGCCCTTTGAAACAGTGGGCTGTTCCTAACCTCAAAGCATTTTGATGGATTAGAAGCTACTGTCATGACAAGTAGTTAGATATTAATGGTTGTGCGTTCAAGTTCAAAAAGTGTTTCAGAAAATAAACTCTCAAATTAACTCATAATCTGCGAACCCCAAACTCATAGTCTTACGGGTGTAATTTTTTTCTTGGAGGTACTTCTGATCCATTCTGACTGGCACTATAGCACTCATGCTAGAGATATTTCTATACTAGCAGTGCTTTGTCCATTATTAAAATAATTCCAATAGAAAATTTTCTTTTATGATATAACTACTATGAACTCAGTAAAGAGAGTCTTTTTATAAGGGCAGGTAGTGATAGCACAAAGTTGAATGGTTTTAAACTTAAACAGCCTACATTTGGATGGGATATTAGGAAAAAATTCCTTACTGTGATGCTGGTGAGGCACAGGAGCAGGTTGCTGAGAGAAGTTGTGCATAGCCCCTCCTTGGAAGTGTTCACGACCAGGCTGGATGGGGTTTGGTCCACCTGGTCTACCTGGTCTAGTGGAAGGTGTCCCTGCCCATGGCAGAGGGGTTGGAACCAGGTGATCTGTAAAGTCCCTTTCAACCCAGACCTTTCTATGATTCTATGATTAAACTTTTTATCTAAAAGTTACCAAAGGGCACACCATTCCTGATATTGAATGTACTGATTAATAAAGTGATGTTGTTACCAAAACTAGCAAGAAAGTAGATTCTGTTACACTATAGTTTTAGTATTAGGGAACAGTCATTCTTACTATGGCACTGGATGTAAGGGGGGTAGCTCTACCTATTGAACATGTTGAGTACAGAAAAAGCTCCTGTTTGCATGCTATATTTTACACATATATTCATGGTTTCCCCACAAGAAACATAAATACGATAATAATTTCCCCCATAATTTCTTTTATATATATTCCCTCTCATTGATGCATGCAGTCTTCTGTCCTGGGGGTCTCTGGTTGTCTCTGGGGGTTGGCATCCCTACAGTCATGAGTGGCTGCCCAAGGATCTGGTGCTACTTTCCAAAGGAGGAGAAAAGTTGGCATAATTGGCCTGTTTCATTAATTTACGAGTCCTTAGAACAATGAAGAGTTGTTTCTTATTCCTTTCTTTGGATACCGTTTATCGCCTAATGTTTTTGCAAAACAATAATTGTATTAGCCCTCCAGTACAAACAATTCTTCATTTGGCAACAACATTAACAGAGCTCTATGACCTGGAATGGCTACTCATGTTATTTAGTGGATGGAACAGAGTGCTAGTGTTGTCTTACAGGGTCACAGGTGCAGAGCTACCTGGGGCTATCTGGTTGCATGTCTAAATAATGTTAGGATATTTTTAAGGAGAAGCATGGGAACAGATCATAAAGACTTGGAGCAGATGATAACATATGACTTTGTTACTTCCTTGTAGATCTCATCTTTGCAGTTAGTACCAGGTCAGAAGCCATTTCTGCCTTTATATTTTCATTGCACAGTCTTCTCCATGTGGGTTAATATCATTTTGCCCAAGTTGCCTGCATGGGCAACTTAGAAAGACAATTGCTTGTTTTTCCAAAGTGTTATGATGTTTTCTTTATTTTTTTTGAGTGAAAAATTCTTACGGCAGCATCTGGTGAGAAAGACTTTTGATCCTTGCTACACCCTTAAAAACATATCTGCAAGAAATACTTATATCCTGGAAAACAAAATAAATATCTAGGTAGGCTGTTTATAATACCCAGTTCAACATTCTTTAAAGTCAACAGAAGATTTTATGCTGAGTTCTATTGCTCCAGGATAGAGTAAGAATGATAACTAAATACAGGAGTAGATCTAAAAGAGGACTAAAAATTACCATTGCAATCCTCTAAAATGTCTTAAAATAATAATGAAATCGAAGTGAGGCAGTTGTGCAACCAATTTAAATGTGCAAAAGCTTAAAATCATGTTCTTTTATTAAATATGTTAAGTGTAACAGAGTAAGTTTTCATAATTTAAGACTTTATTTATCGGACAGGAATAGAGGTACAAAAATGGTGAAACCCAAAACCAATTACAGTAATTTCACGATTATAAGCCGCACCATTTTGACTAAAATTTTGCTCCCACCCAGGAAATGCAGCTTACACTCAGGAGCGGCTAATATGTGAAAAATTTTCTGAAATTTCCAACCCTGGAAGTGGTGCCGAGCCGAGCACCTGCCGGTAAAACCCGGCATTGCATGATTGTTACAAATTGGTTACTCTGTTGCGTGGCGGGTGGCGGCGGGCTCCATGCCAGCAGCATGGGGGAGGAGGGAGACGGGGACCTCCATGCTGCCATCCCTGCAGCCCAGGGAAGGAAGCAGGGGGTTCCCGCCCCCGCCTGCTACCACCGCCACGGGAGCAGGGGTGCTCCTTCCCCTCCTGCAGCCGCCCTCATGGGTGCCGGCAGGCTCCGTCCCCGCCTGCCACCGCAGGGCAGCACCAGACCAGGGCGAGCAAGCCCAGCGGCAGCAGCGGCCGGCCCCGAGCGGCCCCACCAAGTGACCCTGCTGAGCTGGGCCACCCGGCCCCATCAGCAACCCCGAGAAGGCCAAGCCTGCACGGCCCGATCCGAGCCAGTAAACCGGCGATTCTGTTACCACTTGGCAACTTTGCAAATGGTAGAGTGGCTTATAATCAGATGTGGCTTATGTATGGACAAAGAACGAAATGTTGCCAACACCTGGAGATGCGGCTTATAGTCAGTGCAGCTTGTGATTGTGAAATTACTGTACTCTTTACCTGTTAAGCAAGTTCAATACATAAGGACAGTCAGTTCTGGAAACATTACAGTTGTTTTTATAAAAGCACTTTTGTTACAGTTTTACTGACTACTTAGCTCACTATTTTATATGTACTCTTAAAAAACTCTGATTGAAGTTATTAATCACTTCTGTTCTTCAAAATAAAAAGAAGACTACAAACTTCAAGTACAACAGAACAATTACTCATTTCATCACTAAATTTTAGAAAACTATGTATCAAAAAGAGATTTGCATATGTTTTATTTGTAAGAAGAATCACTTTTAAGATTTAAAACTAATACAAATTAAACTTTACAGATAAATTTTCAAAGAAAGATTGGAATTTATTTTGTCAGTCTGTTGTTCATTCGGTCTGCTCAGTATGTTGTACTGTTTCTCAATGTAGAGAATAACTCCAACATCTTACTATTGTTTGAAATTATGTCTGCTTTGGGTAACAAATGCTGTAAATGAGAAAGATGTCTTTATTAGAATGAAAAGATGCCTTGATTTCAAGATTTCATCCATTTATCCTACATTTTACCCTTGATCTTTAGTTCTCTTTACTGATTTTTTCCTGGTACCCATCCTCTATTTCACCTTTTCTTTTTTTTTATGGACATTGTGTTTAATCTTCTTTTTTTGTGTAACACATGTGGCCTGTGCTTCATGTTTAATAGAGAATTTTGGAACTACCCATAACTTACTAGACGGAGGAGACAAACTCTATAGCAAAATATGATTTCACAACAGTTTGAACAAAAACTTATAATTCAGGCACTAGGAAAGAAACTGTGAAAGAACTGAACTGAGTGAATAAGTAATATTTTTGTAGCTGTATCAATTTATTGTAGCTAAATATCAAATCCAAACCTAATCTGTATTGAACCCTGGTTTATATCATCATCTAGTTTAATTCCCCAGAAGTAAGCAAGTATTATTGTGTTCAATTAGAAAACATATCACAAGCTTTTTTTACAGGTACTCACCTTTCTTCTAGAGAGTTGATATTGGGCAGTGGATTAAACATCTACAATTTTAGCTATTTTCAATATCTTTAGTTATAACCTTGGTATATCTCTGTACCAGAGATTACTTCTAGTACTAGCCCAGCACTGTGATGCAGACAGACTAGCAGCAGACCTAGATCCAAATCAAAACCTTAGTGATTCTTAAACCTCATTAGGAGGTGGCATATACTAGCCCATCCCTCAGGAGCCTTTGATTGCCAAATTCCCCCTAAGAAATGAGCTGCTATTACTGAAAAATGCCTGTGAGTAGCCTGTTCTTGGCAACCTGCAATAGGTCAAGAAGTAAATAATAGAAGAAAATTAACTTGTTTCTTCTATCGGGGCATAAATCTTTTGTAGTGATTTAACAGTGAAGAGACTTCTTGGTATTTTCTGGAGAGGTGATTTTCATGTTTTGCTGAAGTACCATCATCCAGCTTGCACACAACACTTACAGCAAAATCCAAGAGGAGCATAAAACTCAGGTGCACAGGGGTTTCAGTACTCACTCTTTAAAAGACCTAAAAAATACATTACTGCCAATATATTGATACTTCTAAAGTATTCAGTAGACTTATCCTCTATAACTTCTGGTTAGTTACTTGGCCAAGATTTTAACTTAAAAGCGTTGCGTTGTCCCTTGGGTATCTCTCTCCAAGGGTATTTGTGACAACAGTTACAAATTTTTGCCAGAAAAGCATGCAAAGGAATTTGGCAGGGTGCCCACACAGAAACTGAATTTCTGTTTCCTTTGTGTGCAGTTTGTTACTGGTTGAATATGCAACAGTTACTTTTCAGTGTCTATATCTATTTTCATGGAAGCTTTTCACTACTGCATTTAAAAAAATAAAATAAAAAGCACCCTATTAAAGATTTTCAAGATTTTCAACATTGCTTAGTGTCTGCTTGTTTAAAGAAAAGCTGTATTCATTGCTGCAGTAATACAAACGTGCTCATTTATCTAGATTAATAGGAAGGAGTTTAGGAAGACTAAGACATTAAAACAGTTTTTAAAAAACTGGTAAAACAAATAGGAATTTTTTTGAATATGAAATTTCTGTTCACTAAAGATTTTCCAAGTCTTGCAGAAGCTGACACTTTGAATTGCATTAAAAAATTCTAACTGGATAGAACATATTGGTTGTCTTCAAGAAGTGTGACAGGTGCAGAGAGATAATGGCAATTAAACAAGAAAGACCATTCAGGGAGCACATCTAAGGGTAACATAAAAAATAAAAGTAGACATCAGAAATCACCTTCTCATAGTAAAATTCTTCCTTCACGAAAATATAGAAATTCATGCCCTGTCAGTGTAAGGGACATAGAAGATACTAGTGCACTGCATTAAAACACTTGAAAAGGCACCCTATAAATATTTGTCAAAGTATTTATGAAGGAGTAATGAATTAACAGTTTATGTAGAACTTATGTGGTGAGTGAGAGGTTATTTTTCATCTCTGGGCTTTGTTGTAATTAATGTTTTCATTAACTATTTTGTCATAAAAGTATGAGCTTGCTGATTACATCTGATAAAATTGCTAGGAGGCATCATCACTGTGACAGGCAATGGATTGTCATACAGAAACAGCTTGATAACTAGAAAAAAAGGAAGTGAAATTGGATATATTCATGCTTCTGATATTAAGTAATTGGAGTGTGACATGCAAAGTAAAAGGAAAGAGACTAATGAATCCACGTTTTCATCGCACAGAATCTGCATGATAAGGTAATGTCACCACGAAACCCGAAAGTATAAACCCCTTGTTACACCAGGAATTTGTTTCTGTGCAAAACCATATTGCATATAGAAGGGGAAGAAATGAAATTAAATAGACACAAGTATAGAGAAAGGCAACTAAATTAGACAGATTCCCTAATGCCCCTCTGCAGATCAGAAGACTCTCTTGCTTAACTAGTGATTTTAAAACCAAATGAAAGAAAATGTATACTTTAACTGGAAAACACTGTAACCAGACCAATATGATCAAGACAGCCATGGATACATTCAAACTGAAAATTAGAAAATGGGTTCCAGCTGGCAGTAGAGAGAAATCATTAAAAGAAATAAAAGAAACCCAGGCCAAACTCATTTCTGGGATATTTTAGGCTGCAGTCAGCAAAGAACAAACATTAAAAAAAAAAAAAAAAAAAAAAAAATCAGGATTTTTCTTCTAGTACTATGTTAGTACTAGAAGTACTAGTACTTCAGCCTTTTAATATCAGCCTTTTAACCTCAGGTAAGGGCAAAAATTGCAACAAAATGATAGCTGCTGTGAGGGCACATTTTCCCTAACCCGTCTAGTGAAACCCTGGAGGTAGTATGACAAAGGTTATTCGATTGCTGGTTTTAGAGAAGGAACATGGATGTTTATGGTCTTTTTTTATGCAGCAACTTTGGCCTTTATAGATAATAAAATGCCAAATTTTCTCTAGTAATAATTTTAAAAAAGTAAAGAGAAAGCTCATATTTGGAAGTCACATGCACTTTGCATAGCAGTCTGTCAGTCACATATTTGAATATGTACATCTGTATGCTGAACAGCTATAAATTACCTTCTAGCAGTGTTTCAGCAGAAATTTCAGCAAAAAAAGAGTAAAAAGCCCCACCTCTATCAGCATTTTCTTAAAAAAACCCTGGCAGCAGTATTTACATTTTTAACTTCTGTCTGCATCTTATTTACAGAACTGATATATGACTCTAGAAACTGTCTACAATCAATATTAATGCAGAATAAGTTAACTAAATACCATTTTGTAAAACTAACTTTCTTTTGTCAAGTATTATCAGAAGATAACTTACCTAAAAGTTCAGAACAATAAGATATACCTTGCTTTTCCTTTAAACTACAACTTACCCTGTAGTCCAGGAAAAAAAATTTAGTTCAGCAAGAACATTCTTCCTTCTGTTTCTAAAGGGGAAGCATGCACAGCAATCACACAGTACCCCAATGAATACACTTCAAACATTCTGAGCAGGATGGTAGGCTAAACTTGAAATATTCGGAAGGGAACATGTCTCAGGCACTCCTGAATTGCTAAATTTTCTATTTATCAGAATGATTGACTGAAATACTGGTGTCAATGTTGTATATTTATATGAACTGGGTTTTATGAAGAAATACGTTACATGATACTGTAAAAATTTATCTGATCTACTGAATAATGAAAACAAAAAATGCTAAAATTCATTACTCAAAATCTAACTAATTACGATGTTTTAATGACAATCAGCTTCACTTTTGTTTCTTTTTCCACAAGAAAATCATGGGATCACATTTAATTGGAAGATAATCTATGGAGAAATTTTAATTTATATGAATATTCTTATAATTTGATGTAGTTTTCTAGGCCTGTATCGTTGGCCAGACTTTCTAATGGAAATCTAGGCAACTGCAAGCAAAACTTTAGTATGTTTAACAGTCTACTCAGTATGGAAATAACTCAAAGAGAACGTGCATTAAGGGAATGTGAAGAATGAAAAGTGAAAATGCTTCTGAGCTGCCTGAAATCATCATCTGAGATTTATGCAGTACAACAAAGAATTGAATTATATTCTTGCACATATTGCCAGACCATTAATGTGTGTTGATTAATACCAAGATTTTTTGAGAAAGGGAAAAGGATTTCACTAAGAAGAAGGTTTTTCTACTTTATACAATAGATCTTACATGAGATTTCAAAATGGCTTATAAGGGAAAATGAGCATTATTATTTCCTATTTCACACCTATAAACTATTTAAAAAAGGAAGTTTCTTGCCTAATTTCATCCCATCAGAATCGCTCCGTAATTTTCAGTGTCAGATTGAATTTTATACTGCAGTGATATGCCATATCTATGTAAATTATTATTATTTTTTTTAAGGAACGCTTTTAAGAAGAAAATGTAACAATAATTTTTGTGGGTAAGAAGACCGTCTCAGACAACCAAGTCTTATCCCTCATGAGCATAGGGTATGTATGCTGGCAATTCACTCAGCAAGATGGTGCCCCGTATTCTACAATTTGAGTGTTCATAGAATGACTTCCATGGCTAATTTCAAAAACATTCACCTGTATAAGGACTTGCTGGCAGACTTTAATTTGTAAATTTGCATTTGTTTCACTACCAGTGTTGTAATATTTGTCTGTCTTCTGTCAGGCACTCTCAGTTTTAAGGTATATAAGAGTCCCTGGGATGAAGCAAAATGTAGACTCTTCAGAAACAGTAAGGTAAATAAATACATACATACACACACACAAATAAATAAATAAATAAATAAATAAATAAATAAATAAATAAATAAATAAATAAATAAATAAATAAATAAATAAGCAAACCATTCTTCTTTATTAGATGCTGATCTACACTTACTTGCAAAGTAATTCCCTTCAAATTCTGTCTTCACCTTTTATTGTTTCAAATGTTTAACATCATAGGATACACAGGGATTTGCTTAGAATTAGTTCTGTGAAGAAGTTTCAGAGGGGGATGAGCAAAATGGTTTGCCCACAACAGCCAGCCTTTGAAGGAAGCTGACCCCTGATTTCCATGCATGCCTTAATCACCACTAATGCATACGGTTTTCTTATTTCAATACCTTGCTTATGGCACTGATATGTACTTTCTTTCTTTTAAAACAGCTCTCCTGATTCAACTTCTAACACAAAAGACAACATTCCTGGCATTACTCAATGCCTTTGCAAGACGAATAGCAGGAATTGGCCAGTTGTTCCTGCATGACCAGGTGCCACTTTCCTGCAATATTCATAATGCTAAGAAGGCTTTCCTTGGCCCTAGGGGATTATGTTTGATGCACAGGTGAAAATGTTGGTTCCCAATTCTAAAATCAGACTACAGAAGACAGCAGTTAAGAGAAATAAGAGCTTTTTAAAAGCAATACTAAAAAATAACCCCCAGTCATACTGGCCTCACAGTCTCCTATTCCTTTTCAGTATCAGTAATTGTTAGTTGAAGTTGACATCTATGTTCCAAACAGTCACAAGAATCTTTTCGCTATGAAAATCATATTAATGTTTCTATCAGTTAGCATTGTGCATCTCTTCATAAAAACAGCTGTAAATACTGCTTGTCACAAAGGAGCATTTGAATTGTCAACATCGGTGAAAAATAAGAGGAAAGTTACTGCAGAAGTCTATGCATGAAAATTAAGCTGGCTAACTTTTAAAGTCCTACTCCATTTTAAACATTCTTCTACAACAAAAAGGGTGGAAATGGTACGGCAAAATCTGCTCAGTCTTTTATTTATTTATTATATTTGTTTATTAACAAACTGTTGTGACAAACACAATTCAAACACAATTCCTTTTCTTTAAAGGAGTAGTTTAACTTCATATAATATTTTGCATATATTTGTCAAAACTACTACTCTGAAATTCATATATGTTTCTTTCTTGAGAATATCTTTTGCATAATTGAGAAGAGAGGATGCAGAAAGAAGTTCTGGTTGTTGATAAGGGTAAGGAAAATATTCTGGAGTGAAACCTAATCTATCAGTATTTAAAAACATAAAATCAGAGTTTTGGTTGTTGTTTTAAAATTCCTTTTCAGTCCCTGAAAATGCAAATGCAACAATCACTTTAAAGCAAAACCATATTATAATAATCAAGGCCACTAAATCATCAATTATTATTCAGATTACATTTATTCATTTGCAAGTTTAAACATGTATATACAGATTTTATAATACACACCTTTTAAAAATTACAAATATATTTTTACAAATCCAAACAGATATGAAATTTTTCATTACCATATCAGAATTGCTCATTTTAAAAAACCCAAAAAACCAAAAAACCCCCCAAACAAACAAAACAAACAAAAAAAATCCACAAAAAAAGGCAAAAGCCCCACCACCCTCCCCCCCCAAAAAAAACAAAACCAAAAAAACAAACAAACAAAAAAAAATCCAACCAAAACATTTTTATAATGTTTCTGCAAGGTTACAGAAAATATCCTCCACCATATGAAAGGAGATTCCAAATTCTCAAATGGTAAAGAGGTGACCAGAATAAAATTTATTGGAACAGTACCTCTGCAGCATTCATTTTGTAGTCCTTTCTTCACTTAAAACACAAGCTCTTCACATAGCATTTTGCTTACAGCCACTTTTAGTCCTCCAGTCTGCTTTCAGACTTTTACAAGGAATTGTCTTTCTTTCTCGTTTAAAATCTAGCAGCACAAACGGCTTTGCTGAAAGGACTGATCTCAGGATACAACCAGCTCATCCTGCATATGATGAGTTAGGACATGGAAAGTAGAAGGGTGAATAGAAAATGCACCAAATTCTAGTGAGCATCATTTTCTACCATCAAATACCAAACCAGAAACATTACCAAGAGGATGACTTCTCATAAATTTCTGGCTATTTCTTTAAAGTTGAAGAGAATTAATTCTGTCTGAATGCCAAAGCCCTTGAAAAAAAAAAAATCTGGCAATTAAAATAATTCAAGAATGTGGATTTTTGCTCACTTTCTTCTTCATGTATATTTAGCTCTCAGGAACTAAATTTATGGTGGACTTAGGAAAATAAGTACAGTAGTTTCACGAATACAAGCCGCACGGATTATAAGCCGCACTTCCGGTGCCTCGACAATGTTGCTGTCTTTGTCAATAGATAAGCCGCACCCCGAATATTAGCCGCACTTTCGTTCGTCGCGAGAATCCGTGCGCAGCTTTCACAAATTGGCCAATTAGTAACAGGATCGCGGCATAGCGGGCTTTACTGGCTCGGGGCGGGGCCAGGCAGGCTCGGTCCGCTCATGGTTGCCGACGGGGCCGGGTGGCCCAGCTCAGCGCCACGGCTCGGCGGGGCTGGCCGGGTGGTGCTGCCGCCGCCGCCGGGCTCGCTGGCCCCCCTCTCCCGTCAGCACCGCCCCGCTGCCGCGTTCGCTCGCCCTGCCGGCAGGGCTGCCGCCGCCGCCGGGCTCGCTGGCCCCCCTCTCCCGTCAGCACCGCCCCGCTGCCGTGTTCGCTCGCCCGGCTGGCAGGGCTGCCGCCGCCGCCGCCGGGCTCGCCGGCCGCCCCGCGCCGCGTTTGCTAGCCCTGCCGGCAGGGCTGCCGCCGCCGCCGGGCTCGCCGGCCGCCCCCTCCCGTCTGCACCGCCGCCGCGTTTCCTCGCCCTGGCCGGCACTGCAGGCCCCCGCACCGCCGGGCTCCCCCACGCTGCTGGCCCCGATTCTGCTGGGCTTCCCCCGCTGCCAGGCAGCCCCACCCGCTGGCCTTCCTGCTTCTGCCATGCTCCCCTGCACTGCTAGCCCCAGTTCTCCCGGGTTCCCCCGCCCTGCTGGCCCGGGCTCTGCCGCCCCCCTGCCCCGCCCTGCTGGTTCAGGCTCTGCCGCCCACCCCCCACACTGCTGGCCCCGCCTCTGCCAGGCTTTCCCACCTCTGCCGGGGCCGGCCAGGCTCCAGCTTGGCTTGGGGCTGCTGCGGGCTCTCACTTCCGTGTTGGCAGCTTTTAGAATTTTGTTAATGTATTAGCCGCCCCGGAATATTGGCCGCACTTCCGGGTTTCCACCAAAATTTTGGTCAAATTGGTGCGGCTTGTATTCGTGAAATTACTGTACTAGTTCAACAGTTTTGGGAAACAAAGACAAGGAATAAAACCTAGGTCTTCTAAAGGCAAGTTCCAGAAATCCCCAACTTAACACACTCTTTCCTACACTGTATGTTACTAGTTATGTTTCCTGAGATTTTGAACATCCAATCTTAATTCACTTCAGTCTATCACAAAAAGTTTTGTACAGACATAAATGTGACCCTCTCATTGTGAAGGGCACAGTCAAGTCTCTCTAATATCTTCTGTCAATAATCTGCTTGAGGCAGCAGGGAGCATTTTATCACTTCTATCACAGTGTCAAAATAATTAATCATTGAATTAATTTTAGCAATCTAAAGTATTATAACCATATATAAGTGAAAATCTCAAAGAGTTAAAACAAAAAAAGACATGTATAAATATATTCAGACCTTGTGCTACCTCTGGTGTACCTCCTAGGAAACATATGTCCTAAAGTAGGATATAATTGAGGTCCTTACATGTTTAAATTTTTTCCCCTTACACATAAGATTTACAGCCTTGAGAAGAGGTCTCTAAGAAGATTCAAAGACATACTCCCCTCCCTATCCAGAGCTGGGGTCTGGAGAGTGCATTGCACACTGTAACGAGCTGAACCCATGTAAGGGAGATGTTGGTTCTGAGATCTTTTATATTATTTTAATATATTATTTTCTATTTCCCACAATAGAGACATTTCAGAAGTGCAAAGGGAGAGGAGTGAGTAGCCAGCAAGCAGTGAACTTCTAGCACAGATGAAACCCCAAAAATGCAGTGCAAGTTAGGCACAGTCAGGGCCTTATGATTAGAACAGGAAAATATTTGCTTGGAGATACAGACGAGACTGCAGAGTTTGAGGAGGCTGGAAAGTCTTGGCTACTCAGGGTAAACTCAAAACAAAATATCTATCCCACAAGAACAGAGGTAGGGAAAATTTCATTTATAAAAATTTATTTCTTAGGTACTTCTAGTCATTCATTTTGAAATTGGTTTCTAAAAAGTTGCCTATTTGTGTTTGAGTTTGAAAAAAACCCCAAAACAAAGCAAAACAAAAAACAACCCAACCAACTGCAAAACCCCATAAAAAACCCCAAGAAAAACCCCAAGCACACACTCAAAAAGAAACCTGGCTTTTTACTTTCAAATTTCTGCAGCCTTTTGAGGGTACTAGCTTTACAAAACTACCTTGGCAGACCAATCTGAAAGTTTGGGCCATCCTGGAAGAGCTTTGCTGTAAGACTGGTGAATTGCTTCCTTTCCCTGAAAATATCTTCCCTCCTGAAAAATGCATTTCCATTCCTGGGAGCTGCCCAGCTCCATCCATCCACTTCTGGCCATCAGGTTTGTAGAGAAACAGACTATGGAACAGATAAGGAGCAAGAAAAAACATGATCCTTAGCATACTTTCAGAGCTTCTCTCAGGGTTACAAGATATTGAAACCAGTATTCCATTCCATAAATCTACCATTCACTTTAATAAGCAGGTATTTATACCCTTTGGTTAGGGAGGGAGATGCATTTGCAGGAGCAACAAACAGATGTAACATGTAATTGTAATTTCTTTTGGACTAAAAATGTGTGGTAACTTTTTCCCCCCAATGGGTTGCTAGTAACAACTAGTCACCTTCTGAAGGGGAATGTTCAGCAATAATTAAAAGGGGATTATATTTTTTTTCAGATTGCAGAGAAAACAAAGGATAAAAATGTTAACTTAAAAATTAGTTAGAACAGAAGTTAAGCAAACACTAGTAAATTTAGTGTTTGCGGCTGTCTGATCATTCAGAATATGAACTTTTTGATGTATGTGATAAAAGTTTAGTCCTTGCCCCTGAAATTCTCTTGGTGTTGCTCAAGGACCAAATGGATACAATTTACTGTATTCAGCCAAGAAGTTACCCATGGAGTTCTGTTGGGCTGTGCTGGGATTTAACCTTTCTCAGTATTGCTGCTTACAGCAGAAAAACCCCCACCCATCTTTCTCATATTTCTCTCTCTACAGTTCTGTGATGGGAATACTGATGTAGCTCTGTATGCTTTCTCTCTTTCTTGATCTCTCTTGAGAAGAGCAGTGAAGAAGGAGCAGATGTTAGCTTACACAGCGTCTGTAAAACTATTTCAATATGCCAGGAATCCAGTTCATGCAGACTTCCATTTTAGCCAGCATAGTACCAAAAGACCTAAGCAGAATCCATATCCAAACAGAAATAGTATCATTAATTTGACATGTGAAAATTTATACCTAAAATCTATGAATACTGTTATCATGGCGGAAGGAAGGAATAAAGTTCTCACCAAGCGAGAGCAGCAGTTTTGTGAGGAGCATCTAGCTCAGAATTCTTATATTTAGATAAGAAGTGCCAGAAGGCCAGAGAGCTGGCCAGAGACTGGAGCACCTCTCCTATGAAGACAGGCTGAGAGAGTTGGTGGTTGTTCAGCCTGGAGAAGAGAAGGCTCTAGAGAGCCCTTAGAATACCTTCCAGTGCCTTGTGGGCGCCAACCAGAAAGCTGGAGAGGGACATTTCACAAGGGCAAGTAGTGATAGAATAAGAGGAAATGGCCTTGAGTTGAAGGGGAGTAGGTTTAGACAGATATCAGGAAGAAATTCTTTATACTGAGAATGGTAAGGGACTGAAAGACTTTGTGCACAGAAGATGGGGATGCTCTCTCCCTGTGAGTATTTAAGGCCAGGCTGGATGGGGCTCTGAGCAATGTGGTCTAGTGAAAGGTGCTTCTGCCCACGGCAGAATGTTTGGAGCTAGATGATATTTAATGTCCCTTCCAATTCAAGACATTCTTTGGTTCTATGATTCTATGACATGATCACCCTGGGACCACTAAATAGCAGCCACAGAGAGGGAAGTGACCATTGCATTTGAGCAGGTCATGGGATGACCATGGAGGTATCTTGAGGACTATTGCTTTCCAAGACTCGATATTCACAGGGTTCCTCTAGGCTAACAAACGCCTTTGTCCCACTATCTCAACAGGTATGTGCAATAAATCAGGGTTTGCTCTGAATAATTTTGCAGAAACACTAAATGTTTCTTGACAAAGAAAAAAGCACCTCTACATCCTGCCAAATTGCATAGGTGGCCTTGATCAGTCACTGCAACCATATAAAGTTTGCAATTATATAAAGTTAGAAATGTATTACAGAAAGATTAATTAAATACCTGGTATCAATACATAACCATTTTGGGAAAAGTACTGGAACCAATCATCAGTCTGCAAATAAATTTTAACATTAATCTCTTGAAATGAGCATATATCTAAGAGACTCTGCACATACTGGCTCTACATATACAAAAGAACAAGCTAAATACCTTTTTAGTTTACTGACAATTACATATTTTCCTCACAAACTCCTTAATGAAGTTTGTCTTCTTTGGAAGCTGATGGTAACTGAGACTGCTTTACTTCCCTAGAGTTACAATTTTGAATCTTAAAGAGAACTGAGAGTGTGCAGCCCATTGTTATCGCAAAACACAGCTTTGCCAAGTCTGTTCACACTGTATTCCTTGTGAACCAGCTGCTAACAAGCTGCAGTTAGCACCACGTACTCTCTCTTGAAGGCTCAAAAATGATGGCAAACAAATGAGTGTTTGGCAGATATGCAGGCTTGCAATTTGTGGCCAACAGAGCATTCACATCTGTATCTAATTACAGGATGGGAAAGACAAATTCTCAATTTTATCAGTGCATGATTAGCAGGACCTAGCACACTTGCTCCAGCATTGTTTATATTAAATATAAAGCCAAAGAATCAAAGATAAATGTGTAATATTCTTCCTAATACATTCTTTATGCAGCTATCACTGCTGCCAGCTGCTTGTGAGGATTTGTGGGAAATGAAGGAAAGACTGAGAGAGGTTTTTCCCTTGTAATGTAATTAATTGAAAGAGCAAACACACAAGATTGATTATTTCAGCAAATTGATTTCTTATTTTGTCACCTAAGCCAGAGGCACTTGACTGGATGCAATTTTTGTTTGGTTTTGTAGGATGTGGTTTTGTTTTCTCCATCCTTCATTTGGACACATGATTCAAAACAATGTAATTTACATCCAAGAAGGGAAAAATTTAGAAGGCAAAATATGGAATCAATACCCTATTAACAGGATTTACAGATGCAGGAAATTAATTTAGTGGCTGTTCATAAGAACAAGCTTATTGGAGCAATTCATACTAGATTTCTCTGTAATATCTTACTGTGAATCCATCTTCCCAAAAGTATAGTTCTTTTACCAAAATAATTTGTATTTGAGAAACCTTGTTCAAGTAACATTTAAAGGTATTTTAAGTTTAAATTTTAAGTTTACAATGCTTTCCAAGAAATAAAAATAAGCTATACTTAACAAACAAGATTTTCAAAAACACATGTGTACACTAAGCTGAATGAGATATGCACTTCCCTGAAGTCAAGTGAAATGTGATGTTTTAAGGAAAACACATTTAATACTGAAAAAAAACTGCTTGTGTTACATTGTCTGAATTACTGTCAGTTGTTCTCTTAACTCAAATGAGCCCATTCCTTGCAAGGTTAAACTGCTCAGCCTTCCTGTTTCAGGGGGCTCACACGTGAGATGTCCTGGGTACTCTTGGCAGAGATACCCTATATCCATGTGTCAACTTACTGGGATGAGAAAGCTGGGCTTCATGATCTCAAAGCTCCTTTTCAACTTAACTATGTATTACCTGCATATTACACCCTTTGACTCTCTTCCCCTTCTACACCTCACCCTGGTTCAGGTTTATTTGATGTTATTTTGTTGCAGGTTTTTTCCTAGTCTGTCCTACTAACTGTTCTCTGTTGGAACCCTGAAGTCTGGGAGTTTTGAGCTTTCTGTTCTTTCTGACACTGACCCCCAGGAGAACACTGCTTTCAACTTGAGGCCTTGGAGAAAGCTTCTAAATTTGAGTGATGGAGTTAGAGTTATGGGTATGTAGTTGGAATAGAAGTGTGTGATGGTGAAGGGTTTTGAATTTGGGGTTTTTAGAATATAGTAATAGGTATGGGACGAGATGGAAGTTTTCCGTTGTTGTCTCTTTCTGTCCTCTTCCTTCTTCTTCATTAATTCAGGTAGTAGTTTTTTGTTGGATGGTTAGTGCTGCACTGTGGATCACAGGTATTTGATTATTGGATCAAAAGTATAAATAATATAGGTGTTAGTTCGTTATTGAACTGTTTATCTTTAAGAGGGCTTGTAGCTAGCTAGATTCTCCTCCATTTTGCTCACTTTTAGCTGGTAGCTAGAAGTCTTGCAGAACTCGCTGTATTTTACAAGATTTAATAAGCCAAGTCTGAACAGAAGAAATTCAAGAAATTAGTCTCCTTTATGTTTTTAATCCTGTCTCTGAGTGAAGACAGAAGAAAATGAAGACAAACCACTAATTAGGTGGTGCAGTTAACCAATTTACAGTTCTCCTTCCTCCTTTTAAGGCAGATTATTATTTCTCCTTTTTCCTGCCTTTTTCAATTCCTTGAACTCTTTCTTTGGGGCAACTGATCCACCATAGGGAAGACACAGCTACCCTTCTGAATGCTGCTAAGCAAATGCCCCACAGGTTCATAGGCAACAGTCTGATGCTAGTATGCCATTACTGCAGCCTGCTTTATTTGTTGTCAAGGGTAAATAATTTTATGGAAATCAGGGAAAGACATTTTTAAAATGGCAAGTAGCCACAATAACCCCCTGTTATGTTATAGGCTGGGGATGGTGCGGCTGGACAGTGCCCAGGCAGAAAGGGACCTGGGGGTTCTGATCGACAGCCAGTTGAACATAAGCCAGCAGTGTGTCCTGGTGGCCAAGAAGGCCAATGGCATCCTGACCTGTATCAGGAATAGTGTGGCCAACAGGAGCAAGGAGGTCATTCTTCCCCTGTACTCAGCAGTGATGAGGCTGCACCTCGAGTGCTGTTGCCCAGTTCTGGTTCCTCAGCTTAGGAAGGACACTGAGATGCTTGAGTGCATCCAAAGGAGGGCAACAAGGCTGGTGAGGGGTCTGGAACACAAACCCTGTGAGGAATGGCTGAGGGAGCTGGGGTTGTTCAGCCTGGAGAAATGGAGACTCAGGGGTGACCTTATCACCTTCTACAACTCCCTGAAAAGTGTTTGTAGCCAGGTGGAGGTTGGTCTCTTTCACCAGGCAGCAGCTGACAGAACAAGAGGACACAATCTTAAACTGTGCCAGGGGAGATACAGGTTGGATATTAGGAAAAAGTTTTTCACAGAAAAAGTGATAAAGTACTGGAATGGTGTGCCCAGGGAGGTGGTGCAGCCGCCATCCCTGGATGTGTTTTGAAAAAGACTGGATGTGGCACTCGGTGCCATGGTCTAGTTTGAGGTGTCAGGGCATGGGTTGGACTTGGTGATCTTGAAGGTCTCTTCCAACCTAGTCATTCTGTGAATTCTGTGAACTTATTGTATTATTTAAACCTGATATAGAGCCTCCTGCTTCACACAGCTAAGTGGCTCTTCAAACACGAGCTTTACAGAATTGTAAGAGCATGTTGGTTTTCCTTTCCATATACCTAGGGAATGCGTGCAGGTGTGTGGGTGCTGGCTCTGGGAGCTCGGGGCTCCCGGCCCAGCCCCAGGCAGTGCCTGCGGCTGCAGCGGCCCCAGCGCAGGGCCCGGCTGAGCCCCTCAGCCCTGGGGAAAGCCTGGGCAAGGGAGGGCAAAACGCTGCCCGGCAGGCAGGGCTGAGCCAGGGAACCGAGCGAGAAACAGCCCTGTGAGCCCCGAGGGGACAGCGGGAGCAGGGACGGGGCAGGAGAGACCCGGCCGGGATGGGCCTGGGCCAGGAGAGAACCCGGCGGGACACAGCTTTCCTGTGGTCTATGGAGGGACTTTCATTCTACACTTACGCTGCTATCCTTAGAGAGCTTAGTACCTCCAAGCGCCACCACCATCAATAAAGTCCTATAGTTTTAGCTTTGTCTAAGTGGGGTGACAGCATTCCTTCCCTACCCCACTTCACACCGGACATAATTAACATGTTGTAAAATTATGTAAAACTAAATCAACGCTTGGCAGGAAACATGCAGATATTACTGGTTAACAGGTGTTAAGAGCAATCTTCCTGCGCTTTCTAATCCCCATGTCATATATCAAATTCCCCATTCATTACTGTCCACGATGATAAAGGGAATTAGTGTTCCCTGATTAGTTTTGAGCTGTGAAGATGTGTGCTTCATTTTGCCTCAAAGCTGAATAATTCATTAGTCACACTGTTGAAAGTTCCAAGTCTATTATATCCCATAAGATATTTTCCCAGAGAAATTTCTATTCTCCTAGTATGCAATGCTTGGAGTCAAAATGATTAATATTCTCTAGTGTATAGCATGTTGAGTCTATTTGTTTCTTTATTTGTTTGCTTTGTAAATGTCCCATTTTCAGCTGGAATGGCGTTAATTCTTTCCTTAGTATTTGGTACAGTGTTGTGTTCTGTATTTAGGAGGATAATAATGCTGATAAAACACTAATATTTTAGTTGATGTTGAACAGTGTTTACCCTTAATCAGAGACTTTTTGTTTTCCCATGCTCTCCCAGTGAAGAGGTGCACAAGAAGCCATGAGGGAGCAACTGACCCAAAACGGCCAGAAGGATTTTCCACACCATAGTACATAATACCCAGTATATAAAATGGGGAGAATTGTCCAGGAGAGGTGGATCACTTCTCAGCATCACAGTCAGGGGCTGATGAACACTGATATTCTGCATCATTCATTTCTCTTGGGTTTTGCTCCTGTCTCTTATATGCTTTTCTCCCTTGCTGCTGTTGTTATGATTGTTATTATATTATTGTCATATTTTTGTTTATTTCAAATATTAAACTCTTATCTCCATAGATTTTACCTTTTCCTGATTCTCTTTCCCATCCCAAGCGGATGGGTTTGGGAGGGAGCGAGCAACTGAATGGTCTTTAGTTGCTGTCTGTGTTTAAAATGCAATAGTAAGGCATTTTTTATAAAAAGCTTAAAGTTTTTGCAGTTTTTTAAATGATAAACATTTCTTCTAAGAGTTTTTCTAACCTACATTCATGAAGTAAATATTGAGGTAAAGTTCTCAAACACCATACAGGGTCAAACTGTAACCACTAGACATCTCAGACAGGAAATAGGTAGAACTAGTCTCAGGTTTCAGTTCTAATTTTTCGATTTTTATTCTAAGTTGTCTACCTTATTTATCTTAATTCCTTGGAGACAACTCAGACATTAAGGATCACTTTATATTCTAGAATACATATATAATGATTCTCATGTGTTCACCTAACTATAAAAACATAAGCAAACTCCCTTATTTGTAGTTTAAATTCATTCTTAATGAAAACAATGTCAGATTCCTAAGTAAATTCATCCTGATAGATCCAGAGTGACTTGCTTTTTGAATTTAAAGAATTGCAATACCTTACTTCCTCTGTAATGTAGCATAAATCACAGAAATAATTAATTTAATGAAGGTGCATTCTTCTTATTATAAATGTTATTACTGGCATTATAGTCATTATAAGACCTAAAAATAAAGATGACTCTGCTCTGTTGACATGTTTGATTGGAACATCTACACATTTGCTATCCTTGCATGGCTTCTCTGCATGGTACCACAGGAGAGGATGGGACTAGAACAGGAGATCCAACCTTCCTCAGCCTGAGACACGTGCCAGAAATCACAAGAAAAAAAGCCATCACTTGTATATACCATGACTAAACTGCAGCACAATTCATTCCAAGAAGGTGACATTAGTAACACAGTATCTAGAAATAAAAAGCAAAACCATGGAGCTCAAGGGCCAAAGAACTCCTGGTCTAAAGGTTTCCCTGATTCTACTAAAAGCCTCACCACACATACAGAATACCTGCTGTGGGAATCAAGATATGCAGGGAAATTAACTGAGATATGTCAGAATAAAATTGATATTTATGACTTAGGATATCTCTGAGCCACAAATTTTGGAGTCTGGGAGAGGGTTTTTAAGAAAAATCATTAAATTTTCCATATTCCTCCTTAAGCATCTGCTGGTGACAGCTGCTGCTGATCACATAGAACATTGGTCTCAACTGATATCACCATTCTTATACTTTTGTAAGCCAACCTAAAGCACTTTATGTGATGACATTGATAACAGAACATATAATTAAAGAATTATATTAAGACCTCCTGGCAGGGGTAGCAAAATTCTGGCAGGTGTGCCTGAACTAGAACACAGGACTGTTATCAGTGACAAAAACGTCACAAGAAATTAACTTGCATAGTCCCAGCTCTGTGCTAGATGTCCTGGATAGCAGCAGTTGGAAGGACAGGAGCCTGTTTTCCAAGTGTGCTATTGAGTGGACCATCCAAAGCTACCCAGGAGGGCATTTTCCAGACCTAGTGCCAGAGTGCAGCAGAGAGTGGTCTACACCTCAGTATATATAATCCATGCCTCTGTACATGTATCACCTCCTGAGCTGTGCTCATACTGTCTGTGTGCCTTGGAGGGTTGCAGGAAGTAGGGTGGAGAGCTGGACTTTATGGTAGAGTTTGTGCACACATCCTCAGACATAGGGTGGGCATGTGTTTGTGATCACTGAACTCTTAAAGATTAGTTAGAGAAGGTTGTTCCAAAATTAGTAGGTATATGCAGGCTTTTTATAAGTGTCTAGGACAAGGGTGTATCTATTGCAATTATGATACTGACCCTCAACATATAGTTCACTGATTACCAATTAATTATGTGGCAATAAACCTCTTCACTGCTGATTCAATTTAAACTATGACAACTGAACAAATTTCCCCTGTGAAATCGCGTGCTCCAGCTCATGCACTCCTCAACAACAAAGGATTACAGACCATAAAGAGTGATAGTGGAGCATGACATGAAGTGAGTTCCCTTTCTGATATAGAAGTAAGTTATAAGCATTTGGGATTCTACATCGAAATAGTGCAAAAAGCACATGTATGATCTGTCTTTCTCATGGCAGAAATGACAACCCTTGAGAGGATTTCAGGGAGATATTAATGGTAAGGACAGCATCAGTGTTCTCAGAGTTGAGTGTGAGGATAAACATCCCTTCCAGTGCAGATGGCTGTATCAAAAGGAGTATCCATGGCATTCTGAATGTAATGCAGTGAACACTGCTGACTATATTATTCCTTTACTTGAAGGTTTCACAGGAATCACAGGATTCAGCTTCTAGAAGGCACATGGTCAAACTGCAGTCTTAACTTAAGAAAATATGCTTTAATATTGAGATCAGCCTAAGAAAATCTAATAAACAAGAAATTGTTTTAAACTCACTTTCAGAATTCCTCCAGGACAGTACCAATCTCATCTCCTCTATACAGACAGGTACTGATTTACTGATGAGGAGAAGGGGAATGGAAAAGCTTATATCCTCACCTACTAAAAGCCAATACAGCATGTAACCTGTCACACAGTAGGCAGAGAGAGACTGCACCACCATCTTCATGACTGCATCCACAGGGCGATACACCTCAATAAATCCAAAGGAAAAAAAATTTCTTTTTTATTTTAGGGGTCTTTTATGCAGTTATGCTTTAATCATAGCATAATACTTAATATCAGACATTATAAATTACCTGAGTAGTTCTACATAGCCTTCTGAATATTTCTAATGTGATGGGAACAATAAGGCTAATATTGTAAGAATATGATCTTGTCCTTCTAAGCAGTTTCAGATTGAATTTAGATTTTTAAACTCTGTGGATTTTATAACATAAATCAACTGTATTTCAAACAAAATATTTCATGCAATCAACACTTGTAAAATCCTCCTACAGGATTTCGCTGTACCTTCAATACACTTCATTGTAATATAGACCTTACAAAAAAGCTGTTTATTGTGAATTGTGAGAACTAAACAAAGCACCTGAAATCCTTACTCTTAGTAAAACAGAAGTGGAAAATCCAGAATGACGCAACACTGGACAGACTTTTATCTTACCTCTTGAACACTTACTTATTGTAGCAGACATTAATTTTCACTTGAAAATTCTTTACAGAATTTCTTATCAGTTTGTTAAGTTATTAGTTGGGACCCTTTTTTATATCATTCGTACAATCAATCAGTAAGACTCATTATTCAACAGCATATTGCAGTTTGCATGTCAAATATTAGTACGACTCATTATTCAACAGCATATTGCAGTTTGCATGGTAAATATCAATCAGTAAAATTGTACTCTGGTGAACATGTATTGCAAGTTAAATTATGACACACATTAATGTGGGATAGTTTCCTGGTGAATTGTATATGTCTGTATGATGGCATCAACATAATTTAATTTTATTGAACATATAATCATATATGATATATATATATAATAATTTAATAATATAAAACTTGTTAAATAAGAATAGGCAAAATTGGTATCATAATTGCCATTTAAATATTGTTCAGTTTAGCGGTACTTCTGTGCTACAGATCAGATTCTAAATAATGATAAAACACTAGAATCAACATTATTTTTTCCTGTCAAATATTAGGCATTAGTCAAATTAAAGTTAGCAAATTAGTTTGCTTTGTTAAGATGCATTATTGTCATTTAACTCACAACTGAAGAGGAAACGATAAGCCTGTCAAGGCTTAGCTAACACTGGCAACTTAGACATGCCCTTTTTTCTCACTGGTTATATCTTTTTCTGACAATTACCATACTAACTTCAGTGGAAGTACTCAGAACACTTACAAGTAGTCAGCATGAGCAACTGGAGCAGAATCATCAGCTTCTGTTTGAGAGGTGACGTTTGTAACAGAACGTCCTGGCTGCTGTTGCTTCTCACATCTTGAAATATTCTAGGAATATAGAACATTCAATGCTTTGCACAAGACTTTGAATTTTCCTGGGATATTTCTAGATGGAAGGTATCTCAGAAAGACTTTAGTTCAACATCTTACTCAAAGAAGGTCAGGTTTGAGTAGATAACAGAGATCTTCAATCAATCAGGGTTTGAAAAAACTTCAGAACAAGAGACCATACAGCCCTGCTGGGCATCTTATCTCTGGTCAATATTTGACTGTGCGAGTGGTAAAAAGTTTTTCCACGTATCCAGTCAGAAGTCACTGTGTCATGTATCTGTCATCCTCCTATGACACAGTACTGTGAAGTACTGGCTCTCTCTTCTTGAGAACACTTTGTAGATCCTGGTACACTGCTATTAGTTTAAGTAATATCTTCTCCAGGCCATACAAAAGTCTCCAGGTCTCTCTTCACAGGGCACATGCCCCAGTCCTTGACCATCATAGAAATCCAGGGTGATTAGGAACCATTTATATCAGGGACCTGTTGTTAAATTCCCTGTAATTGAGTCCCAACATTGGATGTGGCATGCTAGATGTGAAGACGAAAGTCCCTCCTCTCCACGTCCTGGCTGTGCCCCATTGAGTACCTCCCATGGCACTGTTGGCTGTCTCTGCAACCAGAGCACACTACTACGTTCAGTGTATATCTACCAAGGTTCCCGTGTCCCTCCGGGCAGAGCTGCCCTCAATCAGCCGGGTACCATCCTGCACAGCTTCCTGACTGTGGCAGGGCTTGGCCTTTATCTATTCCTGTTGAACGTGAACTGTTCTTTTTGGCCCACTCCTCCAGCTTATACAGATCTCCAAGAATGGCAGCACAATGTCATTCTTCTACTAGTTAAAATATGTAAGCAATCACTTAAACAGCTACTTGCTCTTTCCTCATATCTATAAAAAAAAATTCGCCATTGTGAATGCTCAGTAAGACTACAAATGTTATTACAGCAATTTCATGATTATAAGCCACACCTGATTATAAGCCGCACATCTGGGTGTCAGCAACTGTCTTGGGTTACAATACAGAGTGTGATAAAAGGTATCTATTCTATCACCATCTGTTGAGGGTGGGGACAGTGATCCTTATCTCCATGGGAGACTTTCTGCTAATGGGCCATCCATTGAAACCGGACAGGGCATTGTTCTTTATCTTTTCACAACCCATCCTTCCTCCAGAGAGTCATTTTCTGCTAATGGCCCATTGAGTCCCACTGTGGGACTGATAAAATTACTTCACCCCATTGGAAGTTGCTCCAGCCAGGGGGAAGAGCCCAACATTTCTTACCAAGATAAAACAGAGGTTTTGGGACACTAAGGTAGCCCCTTTCTCCACTGGGCTCCAGAGGGAAACTGGATTTCTCCACATCACCACTGCACCTCCGGAGGGAAACTGCACCTTGTACAGGAGCACTGCTTCAACTGAATCACATCTGTCACTGCAGGAGGACTGCAACCACCATTTAATGGGACTGCTACCAACATCGTGCCTGACAGGGTGTCAAGTTGTACTCTGACTTTGTCAGGGTTTGGAGTTTGTTTCTTTGTAGTACTGTATTTCTATTTTAATTTCCCTAGTAAAGAACTGTTATTCCTAATTCCCATAATTTTGTCTGAAAACCCCTTGATTTCAAAATGATAATAATTTGGAGGGAAGGGGTTTACATTCTCCATTTCAAAGAGAATTTCCTGCCTTTCTCAGCAGACACCTGTCCTCCAAACGAAAACAGCAACTTTTTGTTCTTTGTCCATATATAAGTCGCATCTGATTATAAGCTGCACTTCTGGGTTCGGACCAAAAAATTTAGTCAAAATGGTGCGGCTTATAATCGTGAAATTACTGTAAGTTATTTGGGAATGCAACCTCTATGAACCAGTTGGAGCAGCAAAGGTTTTACTTTATTTGGTAGCATTTTTGGTCTCTGTCATGGATATTCTTAGCTTAGTTATGAACAGTTAGCAGAAAGCCAGAAGCAAGCTCAACTCCCTTCTGGGTTTCATAGTAGTCTGCAAAAGTGAGATTTACTTAGCATAAAGCTCATACCAGCTGTTGTCTGGAGCATTTTCTAGAACATAGCACTTCCACATGGAGTGTTAAATACATCTAATGCACTTGCTTTGTGAAAGCTGGACAGTGAATCTAACAGAACCATATGTACCTGAGGGTATTTAGCTTGCGTCATTGTGATAAAACACCCTGCATACTTACTTCCTTGCTTACTTCCTACTCATTTAGGATCTTCCACACATTCTGTTTTTAAGTTTTGAAAAGTATTAGACAAGAAATTACTGAAAGAAGAGACGGGAAGAGGAGAGAAATCTTTTATCCTAGCTGGTGATAATCACATTAACTTCTGAAATTTATTTTTTCACGTTACTAGTGACTGGACTTCTTTATTGATATTTATGGGAGTTTAAAGAGTTTAAAAAACCACAGTCATCATCTTGACATTATTTTGGATTCAACAAATGCCTTCAGATGTATTCATACTTTTGCAAAGATGTGACAATTTTGATTTATGCTTTTGATAAAAACTTTTTATTCAGCATTCCAATTAAAATTATGAATACAGAGAAACTACGAGAGCCAGTTAAAATAGCATGAGTTTAATTCTTTCCAGTAATACTTTAATAGAATTAAAAGAAACAGCTTCTCAGTATCAGGTAACAAATTTAGCACTTGATGTATGACAGATGTTCCTGAGTTCCAAAAAAAGAAGGCCAAAATTAAAAAGCAACATTCAGACACTGAATGCAAAAGAACCTCTTTCTCATGCTCTGCAGCAGCACTAGATTTTGAATGACCAGCTGGATGCTGGGTAGGATTCCCTAATGGCTTTGCCTTGAGGACTTTTCTTAACAATTAAAACCATTTGCTTTTATTTTTTTTGACAGGCACAACAGTCTGGTAACAGGTGTGAAAATCTGCTTAGAAGAATATAACAAGAGAATGAAGATGCCAAATAAGCTGACAGACTGGTCAGTATAATTTTCTTCATCATTTTGCTCACATTTCTATGTGTGCCAAATACAGTATAAAAGTGGAGACATATTTTTTATGTAAAAATAATGCCTGCTTTGTGATTTCAGGCAAGGTGATCAGTTACCAAATGTTGCTTGAATTTATAACTATCTGCCATGCAACCATGAGGAAACAGTTACGATAACACTTTAAGAAAACAAATCTATTTAGTTTTGGGGTTAAAACCTTTTAACTGCCAATGCAACACACACCATTAAATATTAGCACAATCTTGAAAAAAACCCCAAAACTAAACCAATAACTAGCCAAGACAGAATAAAGACCTGGCAGTCTAAATCAGAAATTATTATGTCAGTGTTTTATATTTTCAGGGATAGATCTATATTATTCTATACAAATAACTTCTGAGTTTTCAGTTATTTGATAAAATGAAATTTAGTCCTTCCAATTATAAAGTGTGATCTCTTTTCATACAGGCCAAGTGAGCAGCTTGACAATACTCATCCTGGAATGTGTCAGGTCAAATTTTATTTTCACTTTCAAAAAGTCCATTTTTTTTCTCTTAAATTCCTCATCTTTGCACACAATCATACATACATAATTGAATGCCTTTTGCTTCACATTTTTAATGGGCGTATTTTTAACTGGCTGCTGTATGTTTTATCATTCCCTAATAGTGCATTATTCATGTATACTATATCTGCAGTGAAGAAAATAAACAGGGGCTTTCTAGGTAAATATTCCTTTCAAAAATTAGGGATGATTCTGATTTCAGCAATTTCACTAGCAAGTCGAGAAAGAATAGTACCCTTTTAGGGAAATCAGCAAAGGAAGCTAACTCTCACTGAGTTTCACTATGTTCTCAATGTCATCTTAATCTTCCCATTATTGAGTAGACTCATGAGATGTATTCAGATTATTGTTATTTTCAGGGAATTATTTTCCAGTAGTGCTATTAGCATATATGTCTTTAAGAAGTGTAATTCTGAATAATTCACCTTTCAAAGGCATGCCAGTCTTTTGTTCCTAAGAAATTAACAGGCACTGCATGCAATACTATAAGACTCACCTTCCAGAGAATTCAGATGAACTTAAGTGCACTTTCTAATGGCATTCCTTGGCTTTAGAAATCTACTCTTCTCTCATAAAAACTCTTTCCTTCTCTGCGAATGCTGATGTTAGCAAAAGCAGTAAGTAAAATGCAACACTGCTTTTGCTGACGAAGGCAAGAACAGAGACATCTGGTTCACAGGAGCAATTTGAGTGGATTTGTCAGAAAGTACTTTTACTGGGATATGGAAAGGCCCTTGAGGTACACTTACTGAAGAATGGGAGAACTCTGTATATATGAAAAAGTGCCCAGAATCCATGTTGGTTTTTAATGACCTCTTTGAGTCTTCAAAGCTATAAATAAACTAAACTTGATTAGATTTTGCAAGGTTTTCTAGTGTTCTTATTGAATTTCTAGTGTGACAAAATAAATGCTGGAATTTGTCACATTAGCCTTAACCCCTCGAGTATAATTTTTTTGAAAGGAAATGTACAATTTGATGTAAGATGTAAACTTCATTTAATACAAACACATATCAAGCTGTACACTTAAATCTACTTGCACCCTGAAAATTCTCAACACCTTTTTGAATAATAATGTCTTCAAAACTTCTCAGTCTCAGAGTAAAGACATGAATCAAAGAGTTCTGGAAAGAGAATTCAAGAAAGAGTTGACATTTTTAGATTTAAAAAAAAAAAAAGATATGGTTTCAATCTCATTTATAATCAGAATACCTTCAGTAAACAAAAAAGTAAATTTTTCATTCAGTAGATAATAAGAAATAAAAGTTTTAGTATCCTATTATGAAGAATAAATGAAAAGAAAAAGTATATCACCTAAAATGAAAAGGATTTCTAGGTCAGAATAAATATATATCCAGAAAAAATTAGACTCACCCAGGTCATGATTATAAAGAAAAGAAGTGGAATTTCTAGCATTGTTTAATTTCATACCACCCACACCATGGCAGGAGGAATCTGGTGACTGGAAGCAGAAGGGATTCAATCTTTTAATGGGCTTGCAAGATTGTGTGTGCTGGGCTGGGGATGGGGCTGGGACCAGAGGTGCTGCCACTGTTGCAGCTACTGCCAGTGAAGAGGGAGAGAGCCCCTCTTTGGGAAATATTTTTGTTTGTCGGGTGGTGAATACCCTTTTTGTGTGTAAAACAGTGTCTGTTCTGTACACTTTCTGGTGTTAATGATCTTAATATTGTTATAGTTATTTCAATTTTTCAGTAAATTTTGTCACCATCTTATAATTTCTCCTGGTCTTTTCTCCACTATTGAAAGGGGAAAGCTTGAGTGAGTTTAATTTTCCTACTGGGTTTTAAACCAGTACAGTCTTGTCTACAAAATCAGGCTAGATGTCCAACAGGACCAGACTTGAATGATTGCAACAAATGCAGAGATTAACTGCAAGAGAAGGAAGATGATCCATATGGGTTTTCTGCAAAAATTTTGTTAGTTTTTTATTGAATCATAGAACTATAGATCAAGCAGACATTATGTCAGAATCTTTCATAAAAAGAGTTACATCTCAAACCCCAGAAGAGAACAATTTGCATGTATTGACTAGCAAGAAAAATTTTAATGAAGAAGAAATGTACAGCCATCCTCAGTGAACTCTATTGTTTTCAAATTTATTTTTTATAATGCTTTCAAGCATTGACCTGGAAAATAAGAGGTAAAAGACCAATATGTAGGTCTGTGATTTTTAACTGTGTCTGAATACTAACTGATACTAACTACATCCTGTACTGCTAAATCTTTAAGGTAAAGGAAATAATATGTGTGTTGGGTTGAGAAATACTGCCAATATACTAGTGATGGTTCAGGTGATATAGACAGACCTAAATAGTACCAATCCCATCTAGTGAAATAAGGGTATATTGAAACCTCTGCAAAAATATCTACCTTAAAGGTTAGGAGTTGTGAACTAGGACTTTGATCAGGGAATGAAAGGAAGCACATTGCTAGAATAGCTTGCAATGAGCAAAGCACATACAAATCATCATCATTTCCTCCATAATTACTGTGTTCTGGGAATCCCACAGCAATATGGATAGCTCATAAACATTAGTTTATTGTTTGAATAGTGTTATTAGATCATGAAGATTAGATGGGTTTCAGTTGTAATCAGCCTGTAGAAAATATGCAGAAGAAAGCGAGGGAACTCTTGAAATTGTATATTCTTGACCCATTGGAATTTCTTCTTCCTAATTATGATTAACAGCAATACAATTTGCTGTTTGTAAGTGAATATTTTAATTTTCATGGAGAGAAATATCGATGTATGGAATGACTTTTTTCCTACATGATTATATAATAGAATAATAGAATGACAGAATAAAAATGACTGTGTTTCAGTTACACTCTGCAATGAAAATTTGTTATTTCAAAATCTGCACTGAAAATGCTGACCCATATCCCTATCCATATTATATTTCCCTATTACATATTTTATATTATTTTTTTTGTATTTTTAATTTTTTGGGGGGTGTCCTTTTTTCTGATTTTTTTTTTTTTGTTGTTTTGTTGGTTTGGTTTGTAGATGTTTTGGCAATTTTGGGGTTTGGGTTTTTGGAGATGATTTTTAATTTCAAGAGAAAGTTTCTCATTTAGGTAAGAATCAAAACTTTTTTTTCCAGTTTCTGATGAGAAATATTTTTTTTAAGTCAGAACTAGTTTTTTCTAAGCTCACAAAGAGAGAAAAAGAAATAACAGAAAACTTTCCTTCTGAAAAAATATTTACTTCATCAACCACAAAAGCAAACAGATAACTGCTCAGTGGGTTTTTAAAAATATATTTATGGTTAATCAACACTCATGTTTTATTGGAGATGCCCCAATGAGAAATGAGAAATCCTCTGTCACTGGGATTCTGTATCTGGTCAGGATTAGCAGGATTCCTGGTTATTATAGAGTGACTACATCAGTGAGGTTGATTGTGTCTCTCTGGTACTTTAAACGAAAAATCTGCTCAATTCATAACGATAGACAATTCACTTTTCACTTCCAATAAAAAAATCTTTTAATTCAAAGTCACTAATGTTTGCAAATATGTGATTTTAATCAATATTTGGAATCTCATGGTGTGCCGCTTCCCAGTAGAGGAAACTATTGCAATTTGCTTCCCAGTTCCTATTAGCCTGTACTTAAGTGTCTGAATCCTTTAAAAAGCCTAGAACATGAAAGGCCTAAACTAATACTTTTAATTCCCATAAGCAATGCTGCCTGGAGATATTATCATCCAGTAGCCAGTGCAAACATCACCAAAAGCAGCAGTTCAGCTTTCTTTAATATCTAAAGCAGACATTTGGCATCTCAGCTAGTGATGGTATTTATTTCCATTTCTTTCCTTTTACAGTTGTTCTTTTCTAATTTCTGAACACTTCTAATAATGATCCAAGGATTAAGATGTGAAAATAGTGAAATGAAGATTTACAAAGGGGTCATATAATTTTCGTAGCATTTTTAGACGGTGTTTTTAGAGACGTGTATTTTTCCTCTGTAGATTGGTAACAAACTTGATTGGCTGATTAGTACAAAATCATATATTCCAGAAAGTGCAAAAATCTTTCAACATGGAACAATAAATAATTTAAAAACAAGTCTGTTTGAAAGATAAAGTGAACAGAACAAATCCTATACAAGACATGGCAGAGTATACCTGCAATCTACTCAAATACAGTGATAGAAGTAAGGGACATATCAGTTTTTTCACACAGAAAGCAATATTAAAACACATATGAGTAGAGGCACTGTGCTTTTTTTCAACATTACTGCAGTGTCAAACCTGTGCAGACAAAAGGCACAGTTAAAGCCCATCCCAAATAAATAGTATTTCAATAAAATTAAATCCTAATAAATTTCTTACCTAACTAATTCTCTTCCTAATTTATATTCTTGCCTGAAAACCAAATATACGTCATGCTGTAGGTGTCTAGTACCTACCTGTAGGTGATAGAAATGAATCCATGTTCCAAGGTTCAGGAAATGCAAATATAGTTTTTCATCATTTGGACTTTTGAGATATTTTTCAATGTTGAAAAGCAAGCATGTGAAATCGGTAAAGAAATTGTTAAGGTAGAACTCCTTACTGTCAGGAATAACACATGTAAAAGTTTTTGTGTCAGTAAGGAACACTATAAACATAGATACAATATACTTACACATAGTTTGCTTCATAGTTACTTTTAAAGAAACAAAGAAGAAAGTAAGAAAATTTCTACCCTTATGGTATAGGGAGTTTAGGGCAGTGGAAGCAGTGGAAATACAAGTTTTATCTCCACTGAAGTACAAACTGGAATGAATCTTCTAAACTCAGCTTGGGCAACTTTGCAAGCAAGAGTCCTTTGTTCTGCCCAATGTGATGTCACAAGATCAGCACATAAAAGGGTCTACTCTGAACAAATTCCTGTAGCCACTGAATTTGAAGACAGTCCACAGATATTCAAAGAGCCTCACTAGAGCCTCAAGACTTACAGGAAATATTTCAAATTTATAGATAAACTGACCCAAGTGGTAAGTACTGCTCATTATGTAGGAATCAAGCAACATGAAACATACTAATTTTAAAACTTTGCTTAAAATTTGATTATATGAGAAATGATGCTTGTACGTACCTTTTGAGATTTTTTTCATCATGCCAACACATGGTTATCTTCAGTCAATTAATTGGTAAAATTAATTCTAAATATTGCTTATATTTCAATTGAATTTTCTGTATTTTCATTGAATTTTCTTGACAACAAAGAGCTAGAAAAATATTTCTGCAAAATCCAAATGGCACTAGTTTACATTTTGTATTGGGGAAAAAGTGTAATTTGCTCTCATGGAATGGAAATCAGTACTATTTTGCTAAGGTTACCTTCTATTTTGACATATTAGGTTGTCTTCCACTGAACTCAATCCATAATCTAGTTCACAGTATATAACTGTTGTGTATGAAAATCCTTATGCATTGTCATTTTTAGCGTGAAGTTGGTTCGAACCATGCTTGTTTCCCTAGAAAGATACAAGCAGTTTCAGGGCTGCTTGCACACCTTGCTCATAGCATTTACCAATAAATTGTTCAGGCAATTACCCACTTGGTCTAAGTTACCTTCATTAATTCATTAAGACAACTTTCTGCAGTATTCTAGACCTACTGAAAATATTAGCAACAGAGCAATCCTGAGGCAATCTAAACAGCATTGAAGTACACTCTAGTGTTTCAAGACCAGTTTAAATACCTACTTGCAGTTATAAGGTATATTTTACGTCCTGTAACCCAACAGGCTTCCATTTTAAATTCCAGACTAATTATTTGAGAAATATATAGAGTCTGAATACATTTTTCCTTAAAAGAGACAAGGAATAATAACTTAAATTTTGAAGTTATCTCTTCAAAGAAAGACATCAATTGGAAGCAGAGATGTTCTGATTACATAGCAATCTCTCAATTACGTAGCAATTTCTATGACTCCCCAGTTTCAGTAGCTCTTCACAAAAACAGATGTTGAGGTACTGCATAATGAAGAGCATGCTATAGAAGAAAGTTAACATAAAGATATGCTCACATATACAATCATAACTCACATACATAACATACTCACATAGCAAAACCTACTCATATAACATAAACACATACTCACAAATTTCAGGAATGGCAATCCAGTAAAGATTTTGTTATCATGTTATCACTTCTATGTAATTTTTTTTTGTATTTTTTTCTAAATACTTTGCATTTTTAAAGGCAACGTGAATTGTTGCAGGCACTTGTTTGGTAGGGGATGCATGCGTGAAAGCCCTTTGTGACACACTCTTGTTTCTTTTCCATTTGGAATTTAGTTGGAAATGAGTGAATTATCAGAATAACAAGCAACTTTCTGTTGCACATTGATTTCCATGAAGAATGTTTCTAGAATTTTTGAATCTTATTGTCTTGAGCTACACATAAAATATCTGTTGTTTGATTGCCTACAGTCTAAGACTGATACACATATATAAATGAAACAGATTGCTTAGAGAACTCTTATTACTTTGTCTGTAGTTTTCTCCACAGAAGGATCATGAAACCATTCCATATGTACAAATATTCATCTGAGAAAAAAATAATATTAACGGGCATTTACTTAACAAGATTCTGGCTGTAATCTGTATCAAGAGTTTGCAGACTTTCAGCTCTTTTGACATATGGGAAGGCATAATCCATAGGTACACTCAATGCTCATGGATTTTGTATCCAAATTATTGCTCATTTTCCAGCCAATTTCCAACCCAGCTATTAAGACAACTGTTAAGCCTTTCAAGATGAGACTGAGAAAATGTTCTTGAGCTGCAATGCTCTACTGAAAGGAAGCAGAAGTGGATTCACTGTCCTTCAGATGTGTCTGTGTTGCTGTACATTGAACCATTTTCTAAATCAACCACCAGAAGTTTACATCCCTGAAGATGTGGATTCAGTGCACGAATTAAATGTAATCACTTCCTGTTCTACACCTCATAGATTTATCTTGAAAGGAACTATTTACCACTTTAAACTCGTGAAAATTTAGTAGATTTGAGTTCTACCAGGGTTCATGCCACAGTGGTGTTTCTCAATCACAGAATCACAGGATGGGTCAGGCTGGAAGGGACCACATTAGCTCATCTGTGCTGCTCAAGTAGAGCCATCTAAGAGCACATTGCACAGAATTTTGTCCAGATGGTTCCTGAATATCTCCAGTGACGGAGACTCCACACTCTCTCTGCGCAATCTGTTGCAGTGCTTGCTCACCCTCACAGAAAATAAGTTCTTCTCATATTTAGGTGAAACTTCTTGTGCATCAGTTTCTGCATCAGTTACGTCATGTCCTGTTGTTTGGCACCACCTAGAAGAGCCTGGCTCCATCCTCTGACCCCTTCCCTTCAGATACTGACAGACACTTATGAGGCCCCCTCTCAGCCATCTCCCCTTGAGGCTGAACAGGCCCAGTTCTCTCAGCTTCCCCTCATCATCCTTATTGACCTCCAGTGGAGTTGCTCTAGGAGATCTTGTACTAGGGAGCCCAGAACTGGACGCAGCAGTCCACATGTGCCTCACCAGGGCTAGGCAGGAAGGTGGGATCACCTCCTTTGACCTACTGGTCACAGTCTTCCCACTGCACCTTAGGATACCACTAGCCTTCTGTGCCACAAGGGCACTTCTGGTTCATGGACAGCTTCTTGTCCACCAGGAGCCCCAGGTCTTCCTGGTTTTGAGAATTGCTTCAGTTTTGTTCTCAGCACGTATTCCAAATTCTTTCATTGTATGAGTTTAATGGTGAGGTTTTCTTCCCTGATTATTCTTATTCTTAAAAACTCTGTTTTTCATTAAGGTAGCAAACAAAAAGGAAAAGAATTGAAAGAAAATGTATGAGCCCAAACAATAAATAAAACAGAAGTACCAGCTTATTGTGCTTCCAAATTGGTATGTTAGGTAAATGCTCTTTTCTCATTTCAAAATTTTCCCCTATCTTTCCAGTTCTTATTTTACCTTGGGTTTTTTCTTTTCTCATAATTTAATTTGAACATGAAGAGAGAATAATTTTTTTTTTATTCATGAGAGGCAGAGCTGTCTTGAATTTCAAACTTTCATCGGGACACAACTTTAAACCACATACAACTGTTGCAGCTTAAGTCACTGAGAGAAAATAGTTTTTAGTAACTTTCATGTGTATAAGTACTGATACAAATATATTAGCTAAAATTACTTTTATCAATGCCTAATATATTTACCATGGAATAAGCATGTCTTTTTTTCAGAAGCTTACTTACCTTAAGAGTGTGGAAGTCAATCCTTGCAGATATGCAGGGATATTGTAATTCTCAGGGTTCAAGGCTGAACAGAGAAATCTATGACTTTATTTTTTGCACATCATTTGGGTGTAGGTCATAGCCAAAGCTGGGTCGTGAGAGTAAATGAATACATTTCATAGTATGAACTGAGTCACTTACCTGTTTGTTGAAATTCCCACTGCTTGCAGAAATGTAGGGAAAAGTACATCAGTGCACAGACATCCATACTTTCGCACCCTTTAGCATTCCATTCCTTCATGTCTACTTTTGTTTCAAGGAACCTACAGTAGTATGTCATGTTTTTCAAGCTTGAGGGCTGCTGCCTGTGAGATATCAAGAAGGACACATTCTTAATAGACATCTCAGAGTTCATGTATCTGAGCATTTCAGTTCAGATCAAATGTGATGTGAATGTCCAGACTATCCCCTCTTACTGTATTAGGCTTCCCATCAAAAAGTGTGATCTTCAAGAACATGACCTAGATTCTTCTTAAATAAAATTAAATCTAAAAATGTGCTTCAGAAGTGCATGAGTGCATTTTAATTGCTAATAGAATCAACCTGAGATAAGACTAGAGTGAGTCCTTCATACCCTGCAAAACACAGCATTCAACAAGAGAATTTTTTGTTATAATTAAATATATTGGGCAAACAGACTTCCAAGAAAGCCCTGGAAGATCCTTCAAGAGCACACCTATTGGAGGTGAGAGAGGAGCTCCAGAACTCATCAGGTCATTCAGCACAGATCAGTGTCAGCTATGTGAGATGCAGCTGACCTTCAGGGAGGAGTTGGAGGTATGAACATGGTGTATTTGGGGTTTTCTGGGTGCTGCTACTCCAACCCTGCTTGGTCACCACAGGCTACATCAGGACAATGAACCAAACCAACCATACTCTGAGATTCACATCTACTACCAAGAGCAGGAAACAGGTGCATCTTTTCCAACTACCATACTATTCCAGGTGTATTCAATCCAACCACAGATTTAAGAAAACTATACATAGAATTCCCGTGCTGGAAGCACCACATACTTTAACCTCTTAGAAAGACATCCCCATAATATAGATTATTAAGGGTTTTTTCTTTCAGTGCAATTTTTGCTTTTGTTATTCATATTTTTCTTTCTTCCCCTCTTGAGTCAGTCATTGAATTCCAATATTATTACTTTCTACAGTTTTGATGCCATTGTACTTTCTACTGCAATAACTAGGGATTTACATCACTTGGTATTTTTCTCTTGATTTTATGTGTTTGCCTCTTACATTGATTATTTAATTTCTGTAAAGAAATGTTATTACATGAACTTATCTTCTGAACACTTTAGTGTCTGTTATGGAAAAAGGAAAATAAAAAGCAGGGGGGGATGAAAGGGAGGTTGAAGGAACAAACCAGACTTTATTTAAAAAACCCTACAACACTACTGAAAATCATATAAGTAGTGATATATAATCAATATTTAGGCATTTAGTTAGGAATTTAGCAGTTTTTACCAGTGAAGTGTCCTTTGGAAGACATGGCCATTCCATATAAAAGGTGAGAACTCTTGTCTCACACAAAGAAACTTGCAGGGGGAATATTTTATAGAGTGACATCACAAACAATGAGAAACTATTTGGTATCATCATTATTGCATTAATTTTAAAGCACCCATAAGGAAAAGCAACTCCTTAAAACTCACACAATATTTCTTATGCAAAATAATGACTGATCTAACTCAACAGAAATTAATAATTTTTTAAAAGCATTTGAACATTATAGAAGCTATAGAATCTTTGCTTCCTAGGTTGTTTCTTATGCAGTATAATGTGTTTTCTTGTCTGTGGCATCCTTTCAATTATGTCTACTAGTTTATTTCTGAAATTCCCAGATGCATGGATGCATGTTTCCTATTGTTATTAAATAACAAAAATAAACAAAAAGATTTTACTAGAAATTACTATAGATTAACCTTATAGTGAATTTCTACATATATTAAAAACCAGAATTTTTAAAAAATTGTATTTTGTGGTATGTGATTTTCATCTAAGAATCCTAATTAAATGTGTATTACTTATCTCTAATATCAATACTTTTCTATTACAATTCTATTCCAAATATTTGAACTAAGAATATTTGCATATTTACTTGTTCTCTGAGAAAAATCTGTAAGTAGACCATTTCTTAGACACAAATATCTAACATCAGCAAATTAATTGGAAAGACATTAAGAAAAGCATATTACTATGCATAATTTTACATTACTTTTCAGCTTAATAATAGCTATATACCAAAGAGATTACCAAAAGGAAACACAGGAATATTCAAGATAAGTGATCTGCTTGAAACATTCGAAAAAAAGTTTTGAAAGAGCTTCTTCAATCTTAAACCTGTGACTTAAAGTAGCATTAAAACTTCAAGCAATTTGTGATTAACTTCTACCCATACTAAACAACTGACACAATTTGATTAGATTATTATGTGGGCATTTTATCTCCTTCTTTTGTCTTTTTTTCCTTTTTATGACAATAATAATTATGTTAAAGAAAAAGAATAAATAAATATTGAAAAAACAATATATTAGTCTTCAAAATCAGATTGTATCACTCCTGTGAGCTTCCAATGTACACATACTTAAAAGTCACAAAATGGAGATTTTTAGGCCTTTTTATGAGAAGAAGTGTTAGAAGAGGGCCAAAATTATGCCTTTCCACAGTATCATTATTGACTTTTTAGACCTTATTTATATTAAAAACTATTTTATTTTCTTCTATCCTGTGAAAAAAAATTGTTTGAAATTTTGTCCATTGATAACAATGTTTTAATTTACCTTGATGAAAACACTTCATGGATATTGAACAGTACATTAAGGAAAAGGTTTCTTAATGTTTGGTAAGAAAGCTGAAGGAATCTAACTTTAAAACATGCTCACTGTTGTTTCTGATGTTTCCATGAGAAGAAGAAAACAACTAAATGTATTTCCTTGGTAAAAAGGTAAGGGATGAGAATGAAAACAAGTTCAGAACATTTTTCTTGGCATATTTCACCCTGGGAATAGGCCAAAGATAGTTGATTCATAGAAAAGCTGTAATTACTTGAGCATGAACAAAAGTACACTTTTCAGAAAAGTTGTCATAGCAAAATGTTTCTACATGCAATTTTCTAAGGAAAGCTAACTATTTTTCTAGGCTTGAGACTGGGAAACAAAATATTTTGATAGGAAGCACATTTAAGGTAGGGCTCAGATAACTTGATTTAAATCTGAAATACATTCTCTTCACTCAAGGGAAACATTTAAGGCATTATCGCTCTGATAATTTTTCTTAGAAGCATTGTGGTGGAAGTTCTTATCAATTTTTAAGTAACTTCTTAAAAAAAAGGCGTGGCATAATGCAACCTGTCACATCTGATATACTACCATCCACACACTTGTTTTTACTTGTTTCTACTCAGACTCTACTATTTCTTTGAATTGTCTATTGCTATTTGTAAACACAGAGTGAAAATTCTGGAGCTGTTACAGAAGAAATTCCAGAACTGGAATTAACATTCATTTATACCTCAAAGTGGGGCAACATGTTATCTGCTAGAATACGCACCTTCTGCTAATGGCTATTGATATTTTAACCAAAGATACAGATAAGCAGCTTCTGCGTGAACACTTTTGCATTAGACAGTTTGGAAACTCCATTTAACAAAAATTGTTAACAAGAAATGAGATGTGGGGGGGGAGGGGAGCTGATGGCATAAACTAATGGCTGGAATATTTCTTGTGTCAACAATAGGGATTGTAGAAGCCTACACAGGTGATTTTACAATCAGATAATAAGGGATGTTCCAAGGCAAATCAATGCTTCTTTCAAAGAAGACAAGATTAGATGTCAGGGACTTCTCAGAAGGGAACTTGACCCTACAGAGCTGATAGAAACACCTTGACATTTCATTTTCCCGAAGAGAACAAAGGAACCACTCTGAAGCGTAATAGCTGGCTTTAAGTTCTGCTTGCAGTTCTCTTCTTCTTGTTTGAGTATATCAACAATTTTATTAACCTCTAGAAGCAATGAAGATGTCAATGGAAGGAGGCAGCTATGACAATGGAATATGAAACAGAGTCTTCTGCACTGAGAGTGCTTTACAGCGCCAACCAAGAATTTGTCACTTCTGTGACTGGTTGTGAAAGCTTTGTTATTTCAAGTGGCAAGAACTGAGAATTTAAAATATGATTCTAAAATATTATTCCCTTGAGAAGGGAGTTGGTCCTTGTAAATACGAAATGTTAAACAAAAGTAAATATCAGTGATTGATTACAAGAACTAAAAAAATCCATCAGTATTCCTCAAAATCTCAAGCTGCAAATTCAGATATGACATTGGTGAACAATTTTGAATTGTACTGTCAGGCACTGAAATGCAATTTTCTTTAAAGAGAGAACTTTGTTTAGCGATTGATCCAGTTTAGTCTTCAGGAAAAAAAAAACATGGCTCTTAATTACTTATAAATAATTGAGCTGATACATGCTTGTAATGCATTTCAGAAGGTCAATTTCAATATTTATGTATAAGATTCTCACAAGAAAACAAAGGACTACAACTACAATTTTAACCCTTCTATATTGAGGATACATTAGGTGTTAATCTTAGGGATACTCTCATGGTGTATGCTTCCATATTTTAATTAGATAGTAAATGTTAAGGTAGCATCAGGTTCACCATTAGATGAAATTGATTCAGTAATTATTTATAGACACATGTATTACATGCTGTAATCCTGTCCTCTTGAGCACTGCATGAACAGCTTCTAGAATTACCAGAACCTTAATACTAGATATGAACACTCTCCTGTGTTTCTCCATTTTTTGCTAATTTTCCTTTTCCTAAAGGTCCCGCATTCAATCTCTTTCATTCTCCTTCACACAAGAGGGTTGCACAATATTAAAAGCTAGCAGGAAGTCTATTCTTCAAATGTTCTTCTGTACTGGAAAAGAATACTTGCTTACATCTGAAGAGAAACCTGTCATTATAATCCAAATCTATCTTCTGAAACTAAGAAATACCATATTGCCTTAAACCAGAGGTCAGCATGACCTGCATCCCATTTTCAGCTGTACCAGAAGCAGATACTTGTGAAAGGGTAAAACAACAAAGGAATCAAACAAATATTATCTATGAAATATATTTGCCGTCTTTAACAATCTGCAATCCAGTCTGAAGTATTTGTCACCACAAATTTCTGGGTAAAAGAGTCTCTGTGGATTTCTTTTCCATCAATTTATTTGTCCAGTCATTTCAGATCCATGTAAATAAGTGTGATATCCACAGCAGCAGTGGCAAGTAATTCAACTGCTTAATTACAGGTCAACTTATTTTACTTGCTTTGCATCTGTCGTTTGACAGATCTGTTTGATTTTACCTATTTATTTTACTGGAATGGAGAGTGAATAGCTAACACCTTTTCTTTTTCACTAAGTCCCATTTATCTCCCTTTAATGACTTTCAAGATAAATTAAAACCAAGTTTATTTAGAAATTTATTTATATAAGTAAAGAACTTCATACGTTGAATCAGTCTTGCTGATCTTCTGGCAACCTTTATGAATTTGATTTAAGGTTCAACCAGACTGAATGTCATTCTAAATGTGAAGTCAGCAATAGTGTGATAGTTGTTCCAGTTTCATTCTCCTTCTTTCTAGCACATCCTAACATCAAATTAAGTCTTTTACCTACAATCTTAAAAAATGGGAAACAGTGATTTATCACTCATCTGTGATAAATGGAGAATTGACACACCCAAAGGATCCCTGTTTTTTAGTAAGTATTCTTGCTCAGCATGGGAGTCCATGAATTATTCAATGGAGTCATCATCAGGAGAACATCTTAAGTTCTTTTTTGTCAACCAAGAGTATTAAGTACTTAGACAAATTACACTTCTGACTTAAGGCACAGGTAGATATATTGAGGATTGATATACTAGCGGCTCTGTCATGATCCAATTAGCTGCACAAAAATTTTCCGTCTTAGGAGGCAAGGAAAAGAAGCGCCTTCAGATTTCTGTTGTTAATTTAGAGAAGAGGTGAATGACTCACTGAAAAAAGTTAAACTTCTCTTAACTCTGTCATTGCTACAGCCATGTTTAGAAGATACTCTGTATCATTGGTCCAGTTTCCCCTGGTCCAACCCTTAAAGAGGTACAGAGAGAGCTCTATCTCTGCACCCCAGTAGTGAGCCATCTAAAGAAGTAATATATGGTGATTAATGATAGTGATAGGACCATTAGCCTGATGTGTGTATCTCACATAACCCCGGTTTGCAGCTCTCAACCTGAAATATCTTCTGGGCTTGGGTGCAGACCTAAGTCCCTTGAGCGCCTAAACATGCAACTATTAACTGTGGCACAAAAATGAGCTGGCAGTTCTTATTGTGAATTATAATGGAAAGCTTTTACTGTTTCATAATAATTCTGAGTACAGAACTATCAAAATAAGCAGAACTGATATTTTGACTGAGGAATAAAAATTAATCAATGAGCCATCTCTGTTGTAACATATAAGATATTTTTAATTATCAAACTTATTAGCAGTTGCCAAACATGGCATCTGGTATTTTCCTCTGTTAATCAGTACATTAACATTTAATCTGGTTTTAATCTCATTAATTCAGAACATCCTTGTACTTAAAATTGTGTTCTTATGAGCATTCAACACCTTTTACCACATCTCTTCCAGTCTGTGTAATTACAGTAGAAGTTCATAAGAGAGCTGAGGGTTAAATACCCCTCTATAGCCTGCTCATCAAGACTATGGTGAGAAATACAAACTACCGACTCACACCTGGCAACTGAGAAAATCAAAACTTGCTATCATGTAACTTTGTGACAAATGTGGTTTGTCCTCCAAGAATTCCTCTATCCATAGAAATGGTTTACCTCTTTTGAGATAGGTATCTATTTTAAGTTTAACAAAAGTCTTGGGAAGTGCATCAGTAGATTCAGCTTGTGGACAAGCATTTACAAATGGATTGAAATTCCCTTCCCAGTATTTCGTCACATTAGGCTTGATAAAAAAATTTGCTGAGAGTACAAGGATTGCCTGAACTGAGATGTAATGCAGGATTTTGCGCAGCAAAAACATTCAGTTCTTTCAGCCTTTCAAACCATAAAAAAAGTGAACAAAAGATGATGGAATAGGATCTTAAACTCATAGTTGCTATGAGCTAATTTTTTCAACCCTTACCAAGCCTCTTGCAAAATCAAATAATAAAATAATTGCTACAATAATTATTTTTTTTCACCATAAACTGTAGTTTCAACACAACAGTATGAAAGATGGAAGAGAAAAATTTTGTTCTTGGACATCTCACTGCTGAATATCCTGAACTATCATAGGTGGTAAGAATTTCATCTACTCTTTGTTGTCTTCCTTTGGGGTTTCCCCAGTCTTGCAGATTAGCTTTCCACCTCATATGAGTTACTAAGTGAGATTTTCCAGCTTTTTTTCTTGTACAGGACAATGCACTAGTTCAGGAATTCAGGAGTTACTTGTACAGCCAATATAGAGGCTTTTTATACTCATAAATTCAAAATGTGTGAAGCAGAATGTAACCAATATTTGCTTTTTTTTGAAGACCTAAAATAGCGTACTGAAATAGTTAAACAGTGACAATGTATAACATTTTCTAACAAAGTTAAGTAGAAGTTTATTAAAAAATAATTGAAAAGGGTTAAATAGAGGTTTGTAGCACAATTTCACAAAAAAGGTACAAAAAAGCATGTAAGTGTAGCAAAATTTGCAAGAGCAAAGGATGCAGAATAGACATGAGACCTACCTTGAGAAATAGAAGTCATCCTCTACAAGTAGTTGGAAAGACATCTGATGGACACAAAAGAAACCTTTGTCTTAAAATGAAGGTAGTCTTTATTTGGATCTGATGAGATCATACCCTTAATTTTGTGAGAAGGGACAGGACTACAGAAAAGTCAACAATAAATGAGAACGGATGGGGAAGAAAGATGATGCTCACTCTGCTTCACATTTCCCTCCAACCCGATCAAGGACCACAACCATCAATGCTAAACTACACATGAACTGTAGATTCACAGCTGTTAAATGTCCGTGTTCTCTCTGGTCTTCTAGATCTGTTTTGACTCAGAGAAACAAAACTATCCAGTGTAATTAAGGTGTATTCAAAATTTGAACTTACATCTTAGTGTAATGATATCCTTCAGGTTTATTCTGTATTCATTTCCCAATAACATCAAACATAAACTTGAAATTTTTAATTGCTGCTGATTATTATCCTTGTATAACAGACCTTTCTATAATAGCCCTAAATCTCACTCTTGAGATCAGAGTGAACTCAGAGAAAATAATTTTATAAATTAATTAGGAATGTTACTCTCTCATGTGCACGACTTAACATTTATTGATGCAAAATATCACTTGCCATTTTACTGTCCAGTCACACAGTCTCTTAATGACCTTTTGGGATTCTTAACCATTAACACTTTTTCACCAACTTATTTAACATAATGTTTTCATCAGAACCACCTTAGTAGTCTCTCCCTTTCCTAATAATACTTAATATGTTGAGCATTACGTCTCCCAGATAAAGTTCCTGTGCACTGCTTAGGATGATCTCCTTTTACTTTATAGACACTTGATCCTGTTCTGTGCTCTAAACTACTTTTCAGTTGTGCCAAGATTTTCCCTCCCAAAGAATACTTACCTTGGCAGAGAAATCTGAAAAAGGTGGTCTGGGGAAATTCAGGTAAATATATCATAGGATTGTTAAGGTTGGAAAAGACCTGTAAGATCTAACCATCAGCCTAGCCTGACCTCTGTGTTCACCACTAAGCCATATCCTCAAGTGTCATGTCCACATGTTTTTTTCTACACTTCCATGGATGGTGACTCTACCATTTCTCTTTGGGTAGTCTGTTTCAAAAACCCTTTCCATGAAGCAATTTTTCCTAATATCTAATTTAAACCTTCTTTGATGCAATTTGATGCCATGTCGTCTTCTCCTGTCACATGTTACTTGGGGGAAGAGATTGACACCCACCTGACTACAGCCTTCTTTCAGGTAGTTGTAGGGAACAATAGGGTTTACTGGTGGGCTTGGCAGTGGTGGGTCAATTCCCTCTGTGAGCCATCATCATAGAGGTTTAAAGAGGCAGAAATTATGAAGCTGGAGTGTTGGAACCTTACCAGAAAAGGGAATATTGATGTAAAAGAGAGAAAAATGTTATGACGGTAATATCTACATACAAATATCTAGCATACAAAGGCTTCTTTCCAACCTTGTTTCCAATGGTTTTCCACCTTCTCATTTCTTCCTATTTCTCCCTACTCTGCTTTAAAGTCAGAGCTTAAAATGGCCTGTCAGGAACAAAAGTCCTGTTTATACAAAGCTTGGAAAGAGGATAACAGAACAGATGACCATGTTGAAACAAGCATAAAGAGAATGAGGAGAAATGCAGTGTTCCTCAAAATGGTAAGACAGACAAACACTGGTGACCTTCATACAAACTGTCTCCAAAGTCAGTGCAGTTACACCAGAATGTTTATTTTTAATTTTGTTCTCTAATAAAGCAGCAGCATTTTCCAATTTCAAAAAAGTCATCTCTATTTACTCAGCTGTATTATTGCTATTAATCATTGATAGATTCACACAATGTTTTACAACTAGAGACATACTCTGTACTTAAAAGAGTTCAGATACAGAAGACAAATTATATACTGATAAAGCAACACCTGAGAGAATCAAGACATATTACAACAGAAGAAACAAAATATATTCCAATGAAGTATTTCCAAGAGAGATTAAAAGAGAAGGATGTTTTTCAGTAGACCAAGGCTTTACCTGGTAATAATAACCTATCTAGATGTGTAGTTGACCAAAAAAGTTTTCTCAGGTCAAAGAAAAATGCTGATAATTATAAGTCCAACAAAATCATTATGCTGAATTAACCTAAAGGGAAAAAAATTCTCATTCAGTCTTATTTGTCTACTTTGTTCTCTTTCCCAATTTTGTCTCTTAAATACCAGAGAATTCTACTCTGACAGTCTCAATGGCATATTATGAAATTAATTATTTCTACTTCAAGTTATGTCTTTTTCATTCCACCATGAAAAATTGTCACCACAAAAGTGTTCATCTGTCTAGCAATTTCATGTGTTTTTGTTTGTTTATTTCCTTGGATTGCATCAGTGTCTTCATCATTTTACACTTTGCCAAATCTTTCATAACATCATTCTAATTACATTATTTAGGAAAAAAGAATAAAAACAGATAATTAAGTTGATTGAGGTTCTTTTCCTTCTACTTGTTAATTGGAGGAGATGTGAAGCAGACTCAGAGGTAAAGTGCAAGGACTTATTAGTTTGGAATTTCTGTGACACAAACAAAATCCAGGACAAGAAGTACAGAAAATTACAGTAAATTCACGAATACAAGCCGCACTGAGTATAAGCCGCATCTCTGGGTGTTGGTAAATATTTCGGTTTTTGTCCATAGATAAGCCGCACACGAATATAAGCCGCTCTGTCGTTCGCAGCGAGGACCCGCGTGCAATTAGTAACAGAACCGCGGGAGGGCGGGGTTTACTGGCTGAGCTAAGGCTGTGCAGGCTCGGCCCGCTAGGGGCCGCTGACGGGGCCAGGTGCTCCAGCCCGGTGCTGCCGCTCGGGGCCCGCCGCCGCTGCCACTGGGCTCGGTCACCCCGGGTCGGCGCTGCCCCGCGGTGGCAGGCAGGGACGGAGCTTTCCCGCTCCTACGGCAGCGGCGGCGGGCGGGGACGGAGCTTTCCCGCGCCCGTGGCGCCGGTGGCGGGCGCGGACAAAGCACCCCGCCTCCTCCCCGGGCCGCGGCAATGGCGGCGCGCACTTCCCACCCCCCCCCCCCGGGCCGCGGCAATGGCGGCGCGGGGCTCCCGCCGGCTCCCCGAGACGCGGCAATGGCGGCGCGCACTTCCCGCCCCCCACCCCGGGCCGCGGCAATGGCGGCGCGGGGCTCCCGTCGGCTCCCCGAGACGCGGCAATGGCGGCGCGCACTTCCCCCATCCTCCCCGGGCCGCGGCAATGGCTGCACAGGGCTCCCGTCGGCTCCCGGAGCCGCGGCAATGGCGGCGCGGCCCCCCCGCATCCTCCCCGAGCCGCGGCAATGGCGGCGCCCCCCCCCCCATCGGCTCCCCGGGCCGCGGCAATGGCGGCGCGGCCCCCCCGCGTCCTCCCCAAGCCGCGGCAATGGCGGCGCTTCCCCCCCGTCGGCTCCCCGGGCCGCGGCAATGGCGGCGCCCCCCCCCCCCCGTCAGCTCCCGGGGCCGCGGCAATGGCGGCGCCCCCCCCCCGTCGGCTCCCCGGGCCGCGGCAATGGTGGCGCGGCCCCCCCGCGTCCTCCCCGGGTCGCGGCAATGGCGGCGTCCCCCCCCCGTCGGCTCCCGGGGCCGCGGCAATGGCGGCGCCCCCCGCCCCCCCCCCCCCCCTCCTCCCCGAACCGCGGCAATGGCGGCGCCCCCCCCCCCCCTCCTCCCCTGGGCTGCAGCAGAGGAGGAAAGAGAGCTCTCCCGCCTCTCTCCCCGCCCCCCGTGCTGCCTGCAGGGAGCCAGGGCAACACGGTAACACTGTAACAATTGCGAAATGCCGGCTTTTACTGGCCGGTGCTTGGCTCAGTACTCTGGCTGGCACGTCTGGGGTTGTAAATGTCAGAAAATTATTAATATATTAGCCGCACCTGACTATTAGCCGCACTTCCGGGTTTCCACCAAAATTTTTGTCAAATTACTGCGGCTTGTATTCGTGAAATTACCGTAAGTGTTTCTATCTAAAATGAAGAAATATGAGAAGCTTGTAATACAATCAAGATCTTAACTGTAGTAGGGAAAAAAAAAGTTTGTAGGTAGAAGTACTTTTGCTGATTTGTTACCCAGACCTTTCATGCATGTTAAAAATTCCAGCAATTTCTTGAATACAGGAAGTCATCACCCTTTCCTGATGCAGAAAATTAATTTGTTAGACCTTTCCTTTTCCCTCACAGTGTGTGTCACCTGTTCTTAGAAGAACACTTATCTTCTGAAAATTCTGTAGTCTCCACAAATTTTTAACGTGTTCTCGCAAAACTTTCCTTGTTCCAAAGCCCCCTCCCAAAAAAACTCCAAAGAGCACAAATCAGAGGTGATATATACCTCTGAATAAAAAAGATACAAACATAGGTTTTAGAGACATACAGAAAGCAGTTCCCTTTAGGAATCCATTATTCAGTCTAGCAAGAAATTAAAAACAAATAGACTAGGTCACGTATTGATTCCTTCACTTGTGATTTTTGCAATAAAAGGTGCAAAGCGTGTGAAAAAAAAGGGTTTCTTACAAAACATAGTTCAAGTTCATTTTTGAAGGAGATTCATCCTTTCCACCAATGTAAGCATGGATCTTTTGTGGAAAACATCTGAATATCACAGTAAGACAATATTTTTTTTATTTGATAAGCTCAGTTCCAAACTGTCTGAACACTGAGTACTGGAATCTCCTCTCAGATATTTTTTTTATTAGTGTAATTTGAGAATATCTTAGTTACATGACATGTACTCATAAGCAAGTTTAATTTTGCAATCAGAAGGCAATGGTTGTAAGATTTAAGGTAATTATACTATTATAAGAGAAGACAAGAATATGTTTAGCCATACCTCTTCCATGTTGTTGTTAAGAGGGAAGAAGATAAAAAAAGTAACTATACATTTTTCTTTCTTTAAAATTCTGTAGATAATATTGAATGTTAAAAAAGGACACTTACTGTGTCTATTCAGCTAATGTAGGCATTAATAAATACAAGCATATCCCTGGGAAGCTAAAACAGCAAAAATCATTTTTATGAGTATTTTTAAGGTTTTTTTTTGAGTATTAATGTACTTTTTAAAGCCCTTCTTTCTCCCTGAAAAAGAATTAGTTAGTTTCTGCTGTAATTGACCTTTGGCACTTTTTTGTCTCCTGTCTGCATACATGAAGCACAGCTCTGTGCTCTTCCTTCAAAGTCTGACCTCACTTCAGAAGATCATACAGTGTCTTTTAATCTCCACATTCAGCTAATCTGGTCTTCTTTCCTACTTCCTTAGGACACAGGGGAAATGCTGGCTAATGTTCATCTCAAAGGTTGTTCTGCAATACCGACCAACACTTATGGACTCCTAAGCCCTCAAATGCAGATTCCCAGAGTACTCTGCTACATAGTTCTCTGAGAATAGCTTAAGATTCTCTCTTATGAAGGCCAGGATAGCAACTCTTTTTGTCCCTTTTTCTCATTACACTGACAGTTTTAGACTCAAGCACTTCATGATCACTGTGGCCAAGACAGACACCTACCATCACAAACCTATTCTTATTCACAGGCAGTGAATTTAGGAGGACATCTTTTCTAGTTGGTACTTTAGTTACCTGAGACAAGAAATTATCTCCTACAGACTTAAAAATATTTCCAAAAGCTGTATCTCACAGCAGTGTGATATTTCCTGTTGTGTCTGGGAAGCTGAAATTTCACATAAGGACAAGGGCTACTGATGCTGAAATTTCTCCTAACTGCCTAAAAAATAACTCATGAGTGTTTACATCCTGGCTGGGTGATGGGTATTAAACATCTCCTACTATGTCTCCTTTGTTTTCCATCCCCCTAATACTTACCCAGAGGCTCTCAGCACATCAGTGGTAACTGTAAAAACTCCACAATCAAACTTTTCCCTTACGTACACCTTGTCCCTTCTGACACCTCTAGCTCACCTGCCCTGCCTACCCCTCCATCCCAGTTCTCCTACTGTGGGAGTAATGCCACCAAGTTTCACTGGTATCAATATCATAACTCTTTCATATATGTATATATATATATATATGTAAATACTAACAGCTGATATGAAATATGCTTGAGACAAGTAATACCATGTACTGACAGAGCTTTGAAGAAAGTCCCAAGAGGAAGACTAAAACATATTCAAATGTATATTCTATAAAAATAATTGAGACTTGAGTTCTTTGTCATATTTTGGCATTTTTTTAAATTCCTGCCTATAATATTCCCATAATTGCAGTTTTCTGAGTGTTCTTTTTCTAGCACCAATCAACTCTAACTGAAAACTTTTGTGCTCATTCTCAAAATATTATTTTACACAATATCTTGTGTAGTTGCATGATGTTGGGGCAGAAATGGCATACGTATATGTCATGTAATATATATATGTCATATGTACATTACTAACTTGTTTAGTACTTTTATTTAGTCAAAATTAAACAATAGCTTCTTTCTTTCTTTTTTTTTTCTTCTTCTTTTGTTTGTTTTGCCAGATATTTCAACTTAAAAATAATTAGACTTTAATAGTCTAAGTGCCCAAAGTATTTTAATGGAAACTTTAGCTATACAGCTTTCACTTGCACAGATGTGAATTATACATTCCTTGATTAAGTTTCATCTCATTTTTTTGTTCATAAGAACATGAGACCTTTCTACAGTTTTTAAATTCATTTAGGACTAAAATTACTCTATGAAGTACTCAACTGTTTCTATACTCAGAAAGGTGGTTTTTAATCTTACCTATACTATTTTTACTCTATTTACTTTTCTCAAATTTATTCAACTTGCAATTACTGAATAGACTGTGAATGTTGAACAGCTACCAATTGCATTAAGAAGGAAAATTTTAAAAATTCTCAAAAACATCACAATGCTGATAGTGGTCTTGATAGATACACTAAACTTCTCCAGCAAAAGTAGTAGAAGTCTACTAATATATTTAAACAATCTTGATTGAATGAATGACCATTAGTACCTACTGTACAACTAAAAAAAACACAAGAAAGGCAAGAGAAAGAAAAGAACTTAGGAGTTTTACCCTGAGAGAGTTCCTTAAAATCCTGGATACTGGGAAAAGTGGTGGATGCTGTCATTCATTCTGTGAATCTGTCTCTGCCCTTCAGTAGAAAGGATGGTTTTGGAATAATACTCCTAACAGAAGCTTTGAGATAGCTGATGCTACCCTTCCACCAAACAGAAAAAGTATCACCCAATTTTCTAATAAACTATGAGTCTCTTGGCACCGAATTATAATATCGGAGGAGATCCACATCATAGCCACCCCCATACATCGTGTCAAGAGTGGGGTTGAAAGTTTAACTATCCTGGGGATTGAAAGGGGAGTTATCTTCCTATTTATTAAGTCTAATTGCACAACAGGTAAGTCCTTTCCTTCTGGTGAAAGTCCAGATGGAATTCTATATATTTTGTTTCTTACAAAAGAACTTCAAAAAAAACCCTGGGCATGTTTACTAAAACCCACAGATACAACTTTTACCATTCTATCATCCCTGATAAAAGACTTTGTACTGACTTGATGGTGCAAAGTTGTAGGGTGTGATGAGGTCTATGTTGTCCAGAGCCAGTTTATAGGTGCTTTAATGGTGGTAACAATCAAGGGACTTCCATCTTGCCTGCTTCAGGTTAGGTCTGCAGATACCTCATGTGATAAAGTCTGCTTTAGGCTGCATAGCAAAAGGTGAGAAGTTGTACTAGTCATGGCACACTATCACACAGAGGTATTGAACCTCAGCAGGAAGTCAAAGAGAAAAAAGCAGAATATATTAGATAACATAATAAATAAATTTTCAAAAAAAGCAAAACTGAAGAGGAGGAAAGTCTCATTATAAACATCGCATATCTTCAGGTAGAGGACTTGGGACAATGATGACCCTACCATCACCCTTATTCTTCTTGGGAAAGACAGATGTTGACAAACTTAGGTGCCAGAGAGACAATGGAAAGGCAGGTACAAAACTGGGGAAAAGGGTGAGATAGTAAAGACTCTACCTAAACCAATTGTACATTTATACAGTGATTTCACGACTATAAGGTGCACCCTTTTGACTAAAATTTTTCCCCAAACCCAGAAGTGCGCCTTATAGTCCGGTGAGCCTTATATGATCTACAAAGTTGCGAAATTTGCCATCCCAGAAGTGAGAACCGCGAGGGGGGGCGGCGCCGAGGGAGTGCCGAGTAGCCATGGGGGGGCAGACACGGGCAGCCCCAGGCACAGCGAGCAGTGCAGGCAGGAAGGCAGGGGGCGGCCCCAGGCACCAGAAGCAGCACGGGCAGCAGCCCGATAGGGGCCAACGGGGCCGCAGTGCTGGGGGCAGCGGTGCCACAGCTGATAGGGGCAGGTGCGGCCAGTGGGGCTGCGGCCAACACGGGCCAGCGGGGCCATGGTGCTGGGGGCAGCAGGGCCACAGCCCAATAGGCGCCGACGGGGCCGCAGTGCTGGGGGCAGCGGGGCCGTGGTGCGCCGAGCCGAGGGAGGGCAGGGCGGCTGGGCTGCCGAGCCGAGCGAGGGACGGGAGGCAGGGCTGCTCCGTGGAGCTGCGAGGGGGAACAGCATGGTGCCACAACGGAGCCGCGAGGCAGAACGGCACGGCAGTAGAGCCAATTCGAGTGAGGGATGGGCGGCATGGCCGCGGCGCTGAGCCGAGCGAAGGACAGGCGGCATGACAGGAGCTCCGAGCCGAGCGAGGGAACGGCAGGGCGGCTTCGTAGAGCCATGAGGGGGAACAGCACTGCAGCAGCATGGAGCCGCAAGGGGGAGGCGGTGCCGTGGCTGCGTCAAGCCGGTCCAGCCGGCACCGTGGGCGGGTGGGAGTACCAGGGCCCACTGCACGGGGAGGGCGCCCGGGGTTACCTTTGAAAGCCTACGCTGATCTGTGAAAAATGTTTCCAAATTGAGCCCCTGCCAGTAAACTCCACGATCGCAGGTTTCCATTACTAATTCGTTACTTTGTTACGTGAGGCACGGATCTTCGCGGCAAAAAAAAATTTGCGCCTTATAGTCCGGTGCGCCTTATATGATCTACAAAGTTGCGAAATGTGCCGGCTCACGGGGGGTGTGCCTTATAGTCCGGTGCGCCTTATGGTTGTGAAATTACTGTAATTTACTAGGCTGCTCTGTACCAATCTGGGCTGAGTTCACATGATTGTACTGAGATTTGTATCAACTGTTGTATTATGATAAGGCTGTTGAAATTTTAATTTAACTAAGAGCAATTTTTTTGTTTGATTTACAAGCTGTGGTGTTTCTTTGCCCATTGCAACATTTTGGGAAAATTTTGTAGAAATTGAAATAATCAATTCATATGAAATTGAAACTCCAAAAATGTCACGTAGTTCATCTGATATTACTTATGTGGCAAGTGAGGGTCATATGCCATTGTATATAAAGTCATGGAATACCAAATATGTAAAATAGTTGCTCAATATGCTGTATACTAGTCAATAGTAATGCATAAGGCTGCAGGAGTACTGAATTTTTTAAAATAAAGTTTTATAAGGATGGGGATGGGAAAGCTTGTTGTAAAGTGCAGGGGGGAAAAAGTTAAAACCCAAAATCATACATTCTAATATTATGGTAGCATCATAGATTAAATAAGATTCTCTCACAGGTCTTGAACAATACAGACTGCAAGACATAACCATCATATGAGAAACATGTAATGCTTGATTTAGCTGTGGGAAAACTATATAAAAGACCAAAATATCTATAGGGAAGCATTGCTTATAATCTTAATTTGACATGGCAGGAGTAAAAAGTATTTCACAAAATTTTAAGAACCTTTATGCAATAGCAGCACTTTTATGATTTGGCATTGTCATCAGTCTCACCATCAAACCCAAGAGTTAGCATAGATCATTTTCCAGGCTTTTCAAGTCTAGTCATGAGTGTTATTGGCTACAGTTCTAACATCTTATACCCGGAGAAACAGTGAAGACTGCATTGCTACTTTGACCTTTTCAGAATTCTGTGATTTGGACAACCACCTCTGTTCTTTACAATTGCATGACCCTGTGAGTAACAGCAAAAATCTCAAAAAGGTCAAGTCAGCATAGCTAAGTTCAGTTTGACATAGGGTAGACATTCAAACCTAGATAGAATCTCTACCATAAAAACATTTAAAAGAACCTCTGACTATTACAAGTAGAATCACAGTACATCCCCTGGAGTGTTAAACTAGTTTTGATTGAAAACAAAGAAAAATTTCAAGCACTAGTAAGTGATTTACATTCCCAAAGAGAGCCTGTGGTGCTGACCCGGGAACTGGAATTGTACCCATGGGTTACACCTTTATAAACAGCTCTTCACTCTGCAGAGGTCTCCTTAATAATAAATGGGAAGAGTAAGTTACAAAAAAAAATTGAACACAGTGTAATAAAATACACTGAATGTATTCATTTTAGGATGAATTTATGTTAGACTGAGTTCTAAGCAGATGTTATAAAACTCTTTTTTCTTAGACTATTAAGCCCATTCTTAGACATTGAATTTCTCAATTTCTCCTTTCTTTCTTTTTTCTTTTCTTTTCTTTTTTTTTTTTTAATAGATCTGCCCCTGAATTCTAAATGAGACTATATGCATCAAGATCCTTATTCTTCAATACAATGCATTGCAAATATACTTGTAGTCCAGAAGTAAAGATACAGCTACTCAGACTAGTAAAAGGTGAGAGTTTGGCAACTTCTACAAAACCATTTGCTTTAATATTCACTCAAAAATTGAATATCAGTGCTAGAAAGTAAAGCTGCAGAAGTTTTATGAACACATATATCATTTTTGCTATCAATAATGTCTATTTTGACCTTGTTGACCCTAAAGGAAAACCAACTGCTGTATGAATTTATTTTTATTTAATTATTGGAGACAGGAGAGATACAGCTGGTATCAGAGCTGAAGAATGAACCTGAACACTTCCTAAGGATGATTTTCCATGAGAGGAGTCTTTCAAACTACCTTAAAATTTTTCTGAGGGACAAAAAACCATTGATAAGAGTGTGAAATGTTGAAGTAGAATGTGCATTTCTTCCTGGTTCCATCTTAGCACAAATATAAGGCAATGTTATCTGTATCAAATCCCTTAAATCTTGGGACAAGATTTCATTGGGCAGTGCTTGTACATGGGAACTCTGTGCGCTGGCAGAGTTTTTTAAGAACTTCTCTTCCATTATGTTTTGAGACCAGGTAAAAAATATTGTAATGTTTTATAGTTCCATTTTTTCTCTTTCTTTTCTCAATGTGGAGCTTAACTATCATAATAATGATGCAAAATATTTAAGTATAAAAATTGTTTCAGCTATACTTCCCATATTCTGATGTTTGGCAGGTGCATAGCTCAGCCAATGGGAGATTTCTCAGGGTGCCTATCTTGGAAGAAATGTGTACCAGTATTTGCCTTCAATTACACCTTTAAGTACATGAGCTCAGATACTAAGGAACAGCCCAACCAAATCTTGATAATCACACATTGAATCCAGAAATGTGGGCTAAAAGTAGACTTCAGAGACTTCTTAATCAAGTACAAACTGACTTTTATGCTAGCTGTTGCAAGTTCTAGCAAACAAAGTTGAGTGCCTTTCTTTGTAGCGTGCAAGCGTTTTCTCATTAGGCATTCTCTTACTTCATAAAGGCATCCTTATTAGATATTAATGCTGATCCGCATTTGTTTGTCTGTTTTCACATATGGTGCATCTATTATATGTTCTGTTTTGTTAAAAATGTATGGCTAACCAACAGAGAAAAGAGTTGTCTATTTTGATTTCTTGGATCATACACGTTTCTCTGCAGGGAAGGGACAGTAATTTATATGTGAGGCATCAAGAAAGTGCATCTGGGAGAAGTTTCTTGAAAGCAGTGAATAGAGAAAGAGGGGGAGAGAAAAAAAGCTCCAATGGCAACAGAAGAATAAAGCAAGAACAAGAAGCAGACACAAAGAAAGAGCTGTGAGGCTAACAGATGTGCAACACCAGGCTTTTAAAAACCCTCCAGGGGCAAGTACTTGAAAGTTTATTTCTAATATTTCCAAGATGGATAGCAGTGTTCCATCAGTTATGGCATTAAAAAGAAGAAACTTCTGTTCAGCAGATGTTTCTGCCCTTGATACTTGAAGAAAATAAAATCAATGTTTCACATTACTGCAAACTAATTAAGTGTAAAATTAGAACACAGTTAGGTCTAAGATTAAACTAAGGAGAAGCTAATCTAGAAGACAACCGAGGCATTTAATGATCTTCAAACTAAAAACTCCTATGACTTGGAAAAGACACCATGTTAAACTATTGGCCACTCAGTCATGTCCAACTATGTTAATGGTAACATATCCTTGAAAAAACGCCAACAGCAGCATTTCTCTCAGCCTTGTCAGAATTGGTGATTTCTTAATTTCTGTAAATCGTCCCTTTAGAGACTAATTTATCCTATCAGGTTCTTCAAGAAGTAACGTATTACAGTAATTTCACGATTACAAGCTGCACGGATTATAAGCCGCATTTCCGGGGTGTTGGCAATGTTTAGGTCTTTGTCCATACATAAGCCGCAACGGATTATTAGCTGCACTTTCGTTCGTAGCGAGGATCCGTGTGCAACCTTCACAAATTTGCCAATTAGTAACAGAATCGTGGCATAGCTGGTTTTACTGGCTCGGGGTAGGGCCAGGCAGACTCGGCCTGCTAATGGTTGCTGATGGGGCCAGGTGGCCCAGCTCGGCGCCACGGCTCGGCGGGGCCGCTTGGGGCCGGCCAGGCGGTGCTGCCACCGGGCTTGCTCGTCCCCCACTCCCGTCTGCACCACCGCCGTCTCGTTTGCTCGCCCTGGCCGGCACTACCGGCACCCGAGCCACCGGGCTCCCCCGCACTGCTAGCCCTGGTTCTGCTGGGCTCCCCCACGCTGCTGCTGGCAGCACCGCTGGCCCCGCCTCTGCCAGGCTTTCTCACCTCTGCTGGGGCCTTGGGGCTGCTGTGGGCTCTCACTTCCATGTTGGTAGCTTTTAGAATATTATTCATATATTGGCCACTCTGGAGTACAAGCCACACTTCCGGGTACAGACCAAAACTGTAGTCAAAATGGTGTGGCTTGTAATCGTGAAATTACTGTACTTAAAGCATTTAGTGTGAAACTTGAACCAGTTTTCCTTTACAAGAACTTGCATGCTTGTAATTGTTTTATATTGAAAACAAAGAGAACCATCTTCTAAGAGCATCAGTAATGCTGGTCACTTAAAACCTATCGAGAAAATAGAGCATGTTGCAGGATGACAGAAATCAAACATAAATAGATATATCAAGACCGGATTTCATCTTAAGATTTAGATATTCAAAGGTTTTTCTTTTATACATAAAAGTCCTCATTTATCATTAAAAAATGAATTAATGATTTATGAGAGAAAAAATTGCCTTTGAAGCGCCAATTTACAAATATATTACTTACTAATAACTGGTAAGGTGATTATAACAAGAATCACAATTTTTTTACTGCTGAGCACAAAACTCAGTATGAAATAAAATATCTCCAGAATTCTGAAGAACGTTTTCTTTTTTTAGCAAAAGATCTCAAGAATGCTTTGTCAAATTAGTAATTTCCAAAATTTCCAACCAAAAAAAAGTAATATATAGGTCCAATGAATTCCTGTAGATCCACTGCATTTCCCCACATATAAACACCCAAATCTAAGACTGTGTACCAGAGAAACAGTAGATACATTTTTATTTCAAGCTACCTAAATAATCCTTCATCCTCCAAATCCTGCTTGTGGTAGTAAACATCTACACTAGATGGAAACATTAATGTAACAATGCAATATAAGCACCCTGTGAAATTCATGTAGCAAAAACTCCCAAATCCATAGTGAGAAGTGAACCTCTGAGACTGGCAGGTAAAGAGACAGTTTTTATGCAAGACTTGATATGGTGAAGTGGAATGTGGGCAGAGCTTAAAATATATGCATAGTTATAGACATTCACAACACACACGGTTTAGAGGACAAAAGGGCAAAACCAGAATATTCTGGTTTGCCAACCAGAGGAGCTGTTGACCTTTCTGGAGCAGATTTCTATTTTCAAAAATTTCAGTTTATAAGCAAAGATCTAGTTGGAGAGGTGAAAGTTGAAAGCAGCCTCAACTGCAGTGATCTTGAATTAGTAGATTTCAGAATCTTGGTAAGAGAGGTAAGAGCAAAAAGCAAGATTGCAACACTGGAATCAAAGAAAGCAGATTTTGGGCTCTTTAAGGATGCACTGGAAAGTGTCATGTGAGATAAAGCCCTGAAAGGAAGAAGGATGCAAGGTAACTGGGCAAAATTCAAGGATCAACTTGTACAGGTTCATGAGCAGTCTACTCCAATGACCAAAAGTAAAAACTACCAGAAGGTCTACACAAGTAAACAAGGACCTCCCAGCAAAACTCAAACATAGCAAAGAATAATACAGAAGATAGAAGCAGTAACAAGCATAGAGACACTGTGTGAGCATGGAGAGACACAGTTAGCAAAGCCAACACTCACTTGGAGTTTAATCTGGTGTGGGTGGCAAAGGCAGCAAGAAAGAATTCTATATATAGGTAAGTAACAAAAGGAAGACTAGGTAAAGCATGAAAAAGTTGCTAAATGGGTCAGGAACTCTGTCGACCCAGGATGCAGGAAAAACTGAGGTATCAAAGATCTTCTTCACCTCAGTTTTCAGTAGAAGAACCAGCCTACAGAAATCCAAGGACCTGGAGAAAATGAATGACTGATAAACATCTATGACTCTGTTATTACTAGCTTGGTAGATGAAGTATTCCCTACACAGAGAAGCTAATGGAGAATGGGTTGGATGAACAGAAAGTGAGACTAAAAATCTACCTGGACATAGTCTTGGCCAGCCGGCATTAGGACACTCTTTGACTAGAGTGTTTATCAAATCACCTCCAATTGTCTCTGCAAAACTTAATCATTCTTCATGCTGTGAGCTACCTGATAAGAAAACTGAAGACATCACCTATGACTTCTGCTGTGAGCAATGCTGTTGCACTCTTTCTTTATCATCATCATCGTCATCGTCGTCATCATCATCATCATCATCATCATCATCATCACCATCATAATCTTTTTCAGATGAATCAAAGCTATCAAGATTCTCAAACGAAAACTAGAAAAAAAAAAACCAACAGGTCAATATCTGTCTGTTTGGACTCCTAGGTAAAGAATCTGAGGTTCTTCAGCACAGTATAGGGTCCCAAAAAGTGTACTGTAAAACAGTTGCTTTTTCCTTGGGTCTTTTTCGGTCTTTTTTACATTATTCCTTAGAATATTTTTCTAATTCCTGTTGTCAACTACATTCTTCACTCACACATAAATGTGTGTTTTGACTAAAGTATGAAACCGTCTTTAGGCATTCCGTGACTTCTTGATGGAATGATACTAAGAACTCATGCTATGTGTGTTTGCAATTAAATATTTATTCTGGTTTAATAGCTCTTATAGAAGAAAAATTGCTATGATAGCAGAATGATCTGATAGAGCGAAGAATTTTAAAGTAAAAATCTGCCATAACAAATTTGTATCAAGAAACTAGCAAGAAGCAGTTAGGTCAGTTCAGGTAAGGAGTTTTACAGTGTTGAATCCGTAGGTTACATGGCTTTTATTAATGCTGGGATAACTATAGCAACTTCCAGAATAAAACAAAAAAATTCTAATCAAATATATAGATAATATGTATTTTTCATATATATATATATACACATAGTCTGTGTACATATATATATGGTGTAGATAGAAGATAGATAGATACAGATATAGATACAGATACATATAAAACAGATGAGTCAATGTTGCTAAAGAAGTTTTCCTACCAAGATGCATTACAAATAGGAAATTTAGTGTGGTTCCTTATGCTTCCATTTTCCCATGTGTAGCAAAATCCTATTGAATGATATCACCATCAAAGGTCTTCCACCAAAGGAGAAGCAGCAGAGTAGTGATGACCAACTACCGATTATATTCTACTCAAAGAGCATGACACAAGGATGTTACCCCTCAAAACAAAACAAAAAAAACCCCCAAAACCACAAAAAACCCCAAAACCCAAAAAACCAAAAAAAACCCCAAGAAAAAAAACCCCAAAGAAACCCCCCAAAAAAACCTCACAAAACCCCACAAAAAATCCCACAAAAAAATCAAATAATTTTTTCATTTGGAAATAGAAATGAAGACTTACTGAATTTCTCCTCTGATAGGAAACGTACTGTATGACACCTGTCTGAAGAGACACACCCAAATAAAGGCTTCCACTTAGTGTGTAGTCTGGTGGGCAATTTCTCTGCAGAATATGCCAGTCTGTATCACTTCCCCCAGCAACAACAATTAATCTGGTCTGAAACTGGGTCATTCCTTCTCCCCCATTTTCCTTATTAAGCATTTCAGGAAAATTCTGTGTAGGCTGTTAGGAAGCATACTCACTGGTTCAGAGTCCTCAGACTATTGGGTCCAGAAATTCATGTGATCTCCACTGTGTTCTTTTTTTCTGCTTGGACTTCACAACAGGTAGGAAACCAGATTTTGTCATCTGTTTTCCAAGTAAAAGAACTATCTGCAAGGAAAAGCTTTAAGAAAATGTCATTATCAGTATTTTAATTAAACATTCTTAATATTTGTTCATAGCTTAACAAATTTGCAATAGAATACAAACAAGCATATATCTTTTCATAGTTGGTACTAAGCCTTTGTAAAACACCATGTTGCTTACTAAAAAAAACCTACTTAATTTTTTATTAACTTGGGCAGTGATGACATTCAGTGTGTAAAAACTACTTGAGTTATACTTCCCATTTTGCCCAGAGGAGCCTGGAAAGATGTCTATTATATGTTTAACCATCTTTTAAAGGGAGATACAAGAAAAGGTATTTCTGTAGTGTTAAGTTAAAAGAAAGTTCAAAGTGTGCAAAAAAGGGAGTGTGCATCTTAAATATCTAGCTGCACCTTCACTTTTACATTATTCATAGAGCTGGGAAAACCTCATGTGATCCAAGAGTCTCCTAACAATATATTAGGCTTAAATTGCTTTCGCTTACAAGTATCACTGAAAGTATAGCAGCTTCACAATTTTTATAATTTTTTTTTATATTGTACAACTTATTAATCTGTCTAGAACAGACTGGATATAGTCATAAAATCGAGTTTACCTTGCCACAGTCACTGATAAATTGTTCTTACACTAAGGAAACAGACACTATTAATCCTGTATTCTTTCCTGTAATGGTCTCCCAGAAGCCCTTTCATTTGCCAGCAGCAGAGTTTTTGCCCGTAGCAGAGAGCAGCCTCTCACTTCTGTGAGGTTTGGATCCTCTGTTTCTATGTGGCAGCATCTTCAAGTCATGGTCAAATGGCTGCTTACCTTGTAAATTAAATTTCCGCAGTCCATGAGGTTCACATTATAGCTTATTAGTCAAGAAACAATTATGTAATAGTGTGCACCACTGAGCTAGCACAAACAGAGACATTTATACCCATGGGCTCAGAGCCAGCTCATGAAAAGCAATTGTGTGACTAACACAACTATATTACAGATTCAGTGCTTTGTGAAGAGCTGGAGAACTAGCACTGGCACCAAAGTGATGGAACAACGTGTGCCATAAGGAAGGTTCACTTTTAAAAAATATGCACTTCTTGAATTGATTGAAAAATATGGGGTGAAGGAGGGATATATAGAAGTAACCATATTTTTCTTTGTACATCGGAAGTATTCTTATCCTAAACTAACTCTTGTAAAGATTCTTAAATGAAATTCAATCAAGATCTTTATGAGTAAGGAATTATAGCTATATCTAGAGATGCTTTGAAACGGAGTAGTTTTATCCTGCCTTTTTTTTTTCAGTATGTACTCTTTCAGCAGCACAAACTCAACAAGTCTATACATACATGTGTATGTGTATAGACACAGACATGCATATGTATGTGCATATATGCACACACACACATATATAAATATACACATCCCACCTTTGCAAACCCTCCAGGCACAGCTGCATTTGCTTTTTTTTTCTGCCCATCTTAGTGACATTCAGGTCACTGTATGTGACCTGTATATGTACCACGTATCTATGCATATATATATATATATTCCTACACCTGTATTCACCCAGGATACATATAAAAATGCATAGCTAAACCACTGTAGAGTGAGAAAATGCTGTTTCCTTCTTAAAAATAGGGCTTAAAACTTTCAGAAAGAGTAATAAAATCATTCAATAGCTACGAACAACTTCAACAAATCTTGGAAATTTACATGGGAATCCCTAATCTTGACGGAGGAGACATACAGCCAGTAAAATTTGCTCCTAAACCAAACCAAAGACCACAAGAATGTACCTGTCTCTGGGCTTCCCGTAGCAGAAAAACAGTTTTTCAAACAGCAAGATTATTAAGATACCTCTGAGCCTGGTAGAAGAACACCAAAATGATCCCCTAATCAAGACTCAATTCCAGTAGCATTTAATAGAATTTTCAAGAACTGGCTTGGAAAAAAAAGTTATTTTTAATAATTTCTCACACCACTGGTGCTCTCTTATCTCAGTGCCAGAATACCCCTGACAGATTGGGCATATCTAGCTGAGTCAGCAGCTATTAATGTAAGACCCAGGATTAAGAAATTTTTGTCTGCGCTGGCACCTTGGGCTTGCTCATATGTGCTTTACATATACAGTTGGTCAGCACCAAAAGACTTCAGAAAGTGCCAAAAATACCATAGTTTCTTTGGCAGAGACATACTTTCATAGTTACTTAAATAATTTCCCAGTGGAATAAAGGATTATAACATTTTCATATATCATATGACTGCTAAACTTAATTTGAAGACTTATTTTGCAAATTTTAATCTCTCCAATATTCTATAGAATGATGTGGAAAAGGAAAGAAAAACCAAAAATCAACCAAATGAAAGCAAAACCCAAGCAAACAACTAAAAAATCCCATGACTTCTTTTTGTGTAGCTTTAACTGTACTGATCTGCCAAATTTTAAATCTCTATTGCATTACTTATATATCAAATTCAGCTCTCCCAAGAAGCCTCCTGCTATTACAATTAAAAGGTTTCTAAGAAATTATACAAGGTTTGACCATTTTGCAATGAACTTCAAGCAGAAAAATATCACAAAATGTTTGAGAATTCTGAGTTTATCTTTTTCCTTTGACATTAAGTAACTGTACTTCAAGCTTCACCCTTTCTAGGAACATGCTGAAATCTGAGCACAGGAGCACTATAATTGTGCATAGGAAGTCTTACTAACTCAAGGAACAGAGAAGGTTTGATTTTTTACATAATAAACAAATGAATTTCTCATACTATCATTTTCAACCACATATTTGGTGGAGGCAGAAAGTATTTGTCTGCATGTCAAAGAATTATGAATACCCAGAAGCACAACACATGCTTTCTTTACTGAGATCATTATACTTATTTTTCCAGAAAATACCCTTTCACTCTGAAGAATTAATTAGATCTGCATAGAACTTGTTATAGCAAGCGAGTTTTCTTTGCTTCATGGACTGAGCTATCAAATTCTAAACTGAAAATATTCAAAAGGCTTTTCATGTGTTTTATAATCCCCACTGGTTTGTTTTTGTTGATGTTTGCTGGTTTTTTTGTTTTGTTGTTTTCTTAATTGCTTATACACGTTCAGTGTGAGATGAATTTTAGTACAGTGGCCTTCACACTTCCAGATAACCTATCCATGGCAGATTCTGGAGTCAGAGCAATGCCAGTTATTTTAATGGAGCTTCAGGAAGAGACACCTCAGTCCTGGGTGATATACTTCTGGCTTTCAACACAACAGCTATTTGAAAGCTAGAGTAACGTTTCCTCATTCACATGAGAGGACAAGCCTTAGCTTCTGGAAAATGCTGTCAAGAGACTCCCAGTCACCAGATTTCAACAAAAATACTTAATTTTAATGCACAGTCAACAGCTCTGATTTTTATACAAAATAATGCCTTCTACGATATTTCTCCATAGACTTAAAGCTAACAAAAATATATTTTTTCTTAAATTATGTAGTGCTACTGAAACATGAAGCAGTAAAGCAAGTACTTTTAAAGTGAAAGTTTCTAAAATTTTTAAAGTGAAAGTTTTTAAAATTTTAGTGCAACTAGTTAACAACCCTCTTATAGTTTAGAGCTACTGATTACTTTGCTATTTTGTAAGGAGAGTTAAGGTTTCAAAGCATTATGAATGTGATATTTAGAAATTCAGCTTCTTATTTTTCTGTTTTAATACAGGGTTAGGTCCTGGGAAGTCAGAGTCTTTACTTTGTCTTTTTGGTCTTTAAAATATAGCTACTTTTGATTCCAAATAATTTGAAGTAATAGGAAAAACAAATAGTAATGTACCATAAAAGTTCAGTGAACACTACATCCACTGTCTTTCCTGGGCAGCTCTGTCACTGTGCTTAAAGATCTCAACCAGAGATGTGTCTGAATTTCAGAAGTGCCACTGCTTAAGAATTTTTTTTCTGAATGTAGTGTTAGATTTCTTGATACACTTCTTGATTTTACAAAGTAGGCAAGAGCGCTAGATAAGATAAGCAAGTCCTTAAGTCTGTAAGGTGTGGAATCAAAGTAAGCAAACTGGTGTCAAGGCCTGCCTTCTGTTCAAGGACAGGCAGGGAATAGAAGACCAAACAACAAATGTGGTTGTATTTAAGAAAATGATGATGCCACATGATACTTTCGGACTGAAGTGCTTTTTATTTGTTTCTTCCAAGTTATTTTTTCCCCACATCTGCTCATTTAACACTTTTAGATTTATTATTGTGATGCTTCCAGAAGACAGATTTCTTGGTGGGTATATGACCAGTAGTATTGCAGTTTATCTCAAAACATATTTGTCAAGATTGTGACATGATACTTGACAATAGCAGGGAACTAGACTCACTGACTCCAACAACACATTTGGCTCAAGTAGATCCCAGAATGAGGTAATTAAAAAAAAAGTTAAAAAAAAAATCTTAAAACTCTTTCAGTTTGGATGGGAAAAAAACACCAAAAACTGTGAAAATTATGCCTCCAGCAAATTCTGATCAAAACATCTTTGCTGTAGCTACTCAAGGTACTAAAATATATTGGCACTTCTTGTAATACTCTTGAAATGCCAAGTTAAAGTCACTTCAAACATTCTGCGACTGTGAAATACTTTCATATATCTCTAAACCAGACTTAAGCATAAACTGTGTACACTATAGCCACGTAGATTCATACAAAGTATACATCTATATAGATATAAATACTTCCAGGTTGACATAAAAAACTGAATTTAAGCTTTAAAAGAAAGACAAGTCATATATAGTAGATAGAAGAAACTTTTCCTCATAGAAAGAAATAATAAACAAATTGTTAATTTAAATATTTACATGATCACTGTCAGGTACTCCTTATACTCTGGGAAGACAGGGATTATACCTGGGCATACTCAAAATGTTTAAGTATTTTTAACAGTAGTAGGAAGAGGAGATAACACTTAAGGAAGAAAAGAAAACCAACTAGTCAACCAAACCAAAACCCCCCACGCATTTAATATCCTATCTGAAAACTCCTGTTGCTAGATTTTCATTTTGAATGGAAATGCAGGTAATATGCAAAAAGATCCCTCCTGTGACCAGGTTTCACAAGGTGTCTGGCATGTGTGAAATTTTGAGGTGTCTCAGTAGCTTTCCCACTTCAAAGCCCTGTTCTGTTTTTTTCAAACAAAAACCTGACCCAACCTAAACTAAACAAACACAGGTGTATTTATCAAGCAGCTAAACTGTGATGTTCAGCTTATTTCTATAGTCTGACAGTAAGACTGACACCTTCCCTATCTCAGTTCTCTTGGCTCAATCCGTACAGTCTGCATAATTCAACATCTTAGTTAGTCTTCAGGCAGCTTTGCAAGTTATCAAGCCTTTCCTTCCAAAAAACTTTATCGAGTAGATTGAAAGCAGTATTACTGTATGAAAATTTAATTTAATAGCAAGTGAACAAAAAAACCCCAAAAGAACGACTGAGATATCAGTTTGCAGAAAAGGAGTGTCAGGTTTTGCCTGTAATGCTATGAACAGCACGTCAAAACTTATAATATATTTAGGTATGGACGATCACAAGAAATCTATATTAACTTTAAGCCTCCAGAAAAGCTATTTTTAGTTTTTGGATATGATTGCAGAGAGTTTCTTCATGGCTTTCAGTTTGAGCTCACTCTCTGACAACAATTCACCTGTCTAAGCGAACAAACAAGGTAATCCTTCCTATCTCTACCTAAAATTAGACATTGTTTTTCTTTCCATTAAGGTTTGGAAAGCATTGAGGGACTGTAAATTAGTGTCTTAAATAGCTACGTAGTACTTGTCATCTCTGATGGAGATTTGAAATATAAAAGGCCTTACTTTGAGCTTTATCATCTTTAACTTCTGCTCTGGCATTAATGTTATGCTCAGGTTTGGTTTTCTTTTTCCTCATTTGTATACTTTCATGTGCAGAAAGGTAAATTTAGATTCCAGATTATGTGGTATTAAGCATGAGATATTCAACTGAACTGCATCCATTTTCTTGGCAATAGGTGTATTTGTAAAGAAAATATCTAGGTGCTGTTTTCATCTTCATAGGTTCCTGGACAGTATTACTTTTTGCATTAAATATCTACTGGTAATGGAGTGATGAAAAACTATGATCAAGCACTTACACATCCTGTCTTTCCTGAACAACTTGTGCATGCTGATGTATTGAATGAATTTTTTAAAATCCCAGGAATACTAGAAACAATTCTGAAAAGCTAGATACATCTAATGAATCTTGGTTGGCCCTAAGGAACCCTTGTGAGCTAATCCATGTAGGAGCAAGAAAAGAAGGGTTAAAAAGAGAACAGTAAGACATTTGAAGCATACTTTTTTGCTCAATATTTACTAAGTATTGTTTAAAGGGGATGAATACATCAGCAACATCCCTACAGAATCATTTCATCTTTGAATACAAATATGTGTATTCTTTGGTGCTATTTGAAGGGCCCACAGACTAGAACCAATAATTTCTTTGGTTTTCTCTCACAAGCAAGCTAAGCTATACCTTGCTCTTGCTTGAAAATTTGTTTTACTTGTAGTTCCATTCTGAAAACCTTCCCAGCACAAATGTGTGTGTGTGTTAAAGCACAGGTGCCCACACACACACACACACAGATCCATACATGTACTGCTCTATCAAGCAGCTTTATCACTGCTGAGAAAATAAGATCACAATAATCTCTGAAAACTAGGATTTTGATTAATGTAGAATGTAGTAAGCTAGAAGACTCTGTCTGCAACTAGACATCAAGTGAAATAAAGGTGTTGGAATTTACCATTGTTCTGTGCTTCAGTACATTTTTTAGTGTGGCGAACAGTGCTCATCCGATTTCCTTTGCAGATGCAATATGTGCCTGTAAAGTCTGGGGAAAAAGAGACCTCCATAACCATCGCAATAGTAGCTGTACAAATGTGGAACAATGTCCAAATTATAGAATTATTCTTTCTAAAATTTAGTAACTTAAGCAATTTAACAATTTAGTAAAATTTTAGTGAAATTATTGAAGATTGAATACTAATGCAAACCTATAAATCATTAACCATACTTAGAGCTTCTGAAGTTTTAAGGAATTTCAGAAAAAAACCCTCATTAGTTGTTTTTCCTTTAAAAAAAAGTTATTACAAAAAGTAGAGAGTACATATTTGTAATTATATCTAGTAATAGAGCCATATACCTGATGGTCCTACTCTCAAAAGGCACTGGTGCAACAAAACAAAAATCCAGAAGCGGGTTATTTTTGTTGAGTAATTGGTTCTTCTCAATTTAAATTTTTATTAGGAAGTAAAATTCACATAGAATATAGAGCAGTTAATATTGACATTAAGGAAATTCTTAATCTTTGCAGATATTTTGAGGACTTTTGCAGTTCAAAAGATCAAAGGAAATAATGTATAAACAGGGAGAAAAGAAAGGGCATAATTTTGACTAGATGAAAGGACAAGGAATAAAGACAGCGCCCAAGTGCAATAAGTATCAGTTTAACTGCAAAAAACCTTTAATTGTTTTAGAACTGGTGTGAGATATTGCCATGAATTGTACTTTTTTGATCAGCCCTACAAACTCAAAGCAAGCTCATTCTATTCACATTATGTAATTGTGTGCGCCATCCATAATATTGTTTCACAAAAGATTTTCCAGAAGTTTTTCATACCTCTTCCAACAAGTTTAGAGGTTTGAAATGAAATTCTCTGATTGGTAGACAGACCAGTATGAAGTTCTTTAAAGTAAAGAGTTTAAGGATTCATATAAAAAATGATAAAGTTATTTTGCATATGAAAAGACAGTGTATTTGTTTCTTCTTTGTTTTCTTATTTTGTTTCATTTTGGATTGGGTTGTTTTGTTTTGGTATTGAACTCAAAGGCTTGTAGGGATGAGAAATTAAAGATGATCAGTGTAATTATACATAGAGTATCTCATCTGAAACCTTCAGTCTTCTGAAGGCAAATGTTATGTCAAAACTTTCTTGATTAAATAGAGGGTGAGGCGGAAGAGGGTAAGCTCTAAAGGAATTCACAACAGAATGAGACTACTGCCAACTTCTTTAAATATGTTTAAATATTAAGTAGTTATAATCATTAGGTCCTAACATACAATAAACCATCTGCATGAGAGGTTATTTGAGGAATGTAGCAAATTTCCTGTTGGAAAGAATGACACATAATAGGCAGAACAACTTCACTGCTGATATTTCAAGTTTCAGCTATCCATGCAAATGCATCTTTCCCTTTCAGTCATTACACTAGGATTTTGTGTTACCATTATTATGATTTTTTCATAGTCACGCAGCATTATTCACACATAAAATTTCTGTAGTGATTTTTATTTATGAGGAAATCTTTAGTATAAACGTGGTACACAGTTGTCACACTGCTAGTGCAAAGAGTCAATCAGCAATATTTCAGAGATTTTGTTTTGCTGATACCACTATAATCACTATCAAAAGAGCATTTCTTCACTGCAAAGTTTCTGACACCTGGATACATGCTCCCTAGGAGATATGTGGCAAAAAACGGGGGCAGGAATCTATTACAACTAGCAAGACACAAGTCAGGTAGCATTATGAATAACTTACTATCAGCCCCAATCAGAATTTTTCAGTCCCTTTGTGCCTACAGGTGGGATACAGTAACTGCTTTTGGCCCCTATGTTCAGGTTATCAAAAAACTGCAGAGTTCAGAGGAAGATCATGGAATGGGTAACTTGAACATGTGATATACCAGGAGAAACTGAGGGAGCTGGATTTATTTAGTCTGTTGAAGAGAAAGTTGAGGAATAATCTGATTGCCATACTCCTTTACCTAACAGAAGCTATAAGGAAGACAGAGTGGGGTTCTTCTCCAGAATGCATATTAATAACACATAGGCAAAAATCAAAAGCTGCAACAGGGAGATTTCAAAGTGAATGCAAGCCAAAAATTCTACAGGAAAGGAGCACATGACTGTCGGGAAACATTGCCTTGGGAAATGAAAGCTCCGCTGATGCAGGATCTCAAAACTCACCTGAAGAACATCCTGAGCAATGAGATGCTATTGAAGCTAATCCTGGTTTGAGCACAGGGTGGATCAGACGATTTGTGGAGGTCCTTCCTTTTTTTCTTTTTGACTAGTTTTGTTTAGATTTTACTTGAAAGCGAGGAAAACAGCGCATCTGATTGACGAGAGCACTGAAATACAAACCATTTTCCTGACAGAAATTCAGAGGAGTGAAGTAGTTGAGACACCAAAGAAGTATATCATAGTGCCCCACTACACAGTCCCAATATAATAGGAAATGTATATGAATTTTTCAAGTAGTTTGAATCATTCTTCTGCTTTAATTTTTCTATTCAACTGCAGGCTACAATTGCACTTGCAAAGCTATACTAGGTTCAGGCTGCCAGTGTGAATGCGGGTCTTTTGAGGGTCAAAGGGAATGTTATACTATAAACATGAACTGGGTAAAAGCTGAAAGACTGAAAAGGTCTTACTGAAAAGGCTTCAACACTTCAAGCACAATCTCCCGCTTTTGTCTCATGTTTTGATAATTCAAACATCTACTACTGCTGAGGAATATAGCTAGATTAGAGATCTTTGATTTTTTAAGAGATTGTTTGTTACGATGATTCTTTTGATTTGAAAGCACACAAATTAGTGTAATTATCATTCTCTGCATGACTTAGGAGATTTAAAAATGGAGTAGAAATTAATTTAAAGGAGTTCTAAGTGGTTAGAGAATGACTTCACAGCACATGGAAACATATTTTGTTGTTAGAAATACCGACATTAGGACAAGTTATTCCAAGAACAGGAAGAAGGGAAAGCCTTAGAAGCCACCTCCTAATGCCACACTAAACTGTTGGTGGTATTAAGAGTAGATAGTGCCATACTCAATAAAAGAATTCATGTAAGATTACCTTTGTTTTTCTATAAGCACTCCTGATGAGGAATTTTCATTGTTCTCTACAGTGTGCTGAGTAATATTTTATGCTACAAAAGACATTTTATTCTTAGTGAACAAGAATTCACTAATATTCTTAGTGAATAAGTTTTTTAAATATCTTTTTACTAGCACAGGATGATTTTTTTTGCATAAATATTAACAGCCAAGTTTTTCCAGATAGCAATAGTAGAAGAAAAAACTTGTCTCTAAAAAATTCTGACTGATTTGATTATGCTTAAATCTAAACATTGCTCATTAGGCACTTTCAGCACATTTTAAATCCCCCAGAATAGTTACAGATTAATGCTAATATTTTGGGAAGCTTGGAGAAAAGAAATTCTTTATCATTTCAAAGGGACTTTGGACATTTTGTATAAAAATCCGACATATCATTCATGATTTTTCAACTCCATAGTTAACGCAGCTATCCTAATTCACAATGCAAATACTCAGACTGACTTAAATGAATGAGAAGTTTAGGAGAGGTGCCCAAGGGAGAATTTCTCGCTGTAGACCTTATTATCTTAACTTTCATATTCCTTGTGAGTCTTCAAGAATTGATAGCCACCTGTTATTCCCTTTTGCACTCCAAAATAGTTAAATATGCAAAAGCTTTTGTGAGCCATGTTAAAGACGGAAAATGATTGATGTTTTCTGAAATAATGATTGTCTTGTTAACATCTTCCTCATACTTAAATCAATATTTTTATTAAAAATTCTAAGTCTTGATCTAATAGATTAAATTACTGAAGAAAATAATTATTGATTTTTTCAAGTTTGTTCTAAAGCTGAATGCGGAGGGGAAAGCTCTTTAATGTAAAAAAAGTTAAAAAGTAATACATCTAGCAAGCTGTCATATAATTTAATCTCTGAAAGATATTTTTATATTAATCGGTTTATATCAACTAAGAGTATTATAATATACAGAAAAAATATTTCACATCTGCAGGAAACATCATTCCTCAAACTTAATAAAAGAAAAAACTCTTTTATTTGCAGGATTTTTTTTTAATGGTAGCTATTCAAAATTGTTAACATTTAGAATCAGAATGCCCAATGGTAAAATAATAGAATAACCTGGCAAAAAATTTAATATGTTGACACTTACTTCTCTACCTGTGTCACTTTCAGTCTATATACTATCACAATTAATCTGTCTGGAATAAAGTTAATTCTCATTATAGCAGTCAGAATGGTGCCATGTTTTACATTTTCAACAAAAACAGTGTTGATAACAAAGCAGTATTTTGATTATTTCTGAGCAGAGTTTGGACAATGTCAAGGCTTTCTCTAATACCCACTCTTTGTCCCCAGGCAAACAGGATGGCAAAGCACAAAAAGGTGGGAAGGAAGGGCTGACCAGAGTTGATCAAAGGAATGAATATTCAATACCATATTAGATGTTGTGCTCGTTAATACAAGCTGAAACAGAATGGAGGAGGAAGGAGGAATACTTTTATCTGCCTTCTGGTGAGAAGTAGTAAATAAATTGTTTATTTTGCTTTCTTACCTTTTCTTCTGTGACTCTCTTCCCCATTCCTCCTGCAGTGGGGAGACGCCAAGTGACTAGAGGGGTATTTGAGGATCAGGGTCAAGGGAAAAAAGGAGGATCAGGGTCAAGGGGAAAAAAAAGAACAAAAAAAAGAGAAATATATATATATATATATATATAAATACTTATATATACATATATATATGTATATATGTACACATGCACACCTCTGTATACTTTCCTGAGTCAAGACTGGATGTGGTACTTATTGGTGGTACTTATTGTCGGTACTTATTGCCATGGTCTAGTTTACATGGTGGTGTTTGGTCACAGAGTGGACTTGATGATCTCAGAGGTCTCTTCCAACTCTGATGATTTTGTGATTCTCTGATAAGTTTTGCACTTCCATATCTGCACTTTACTCTCTGAGCTGACAGAGTGAAGACAGGTCACCTTCTAAACTTATTTTCCTAAAGCTCCACATTCTAGAACATTTTGATGGTCATGGTTGGATATTCCACACGTTTGTTTTAGTTTAGTTGCCATTAAGCTTTCTCAGTAATGGTTATCTGAGAAGCTTTAAGGATGGCACAGGAATCATAATTGGAGTTCCAGTGTAAAAACACTACAGCAGAGTTTCCAGCTGATATTTATAAGTAGAGAAGAAGTAAAATTAGGTTATCCTGACCACTTCAATGGCTAAATCACTTCCCTGTTGTAATTAATGGCATCTTCAATTAACTGTGCCTAAATATCTGAAGAGTTTAATTTTCTTCAGTTACCAGTGGTTCAAGAAGATAGCCATATTTTCAACATGCAAAAACGTTTGTGAAGATAATTGAGTTTTCAACACAGTGTCTGTATTTCTTTTAACCATATTCTCACAGTTCTGCTCCTCTTTTAGCCATTCCTGGTTCTGATGTGACTGTGAACAGGAGCATACACAGCTGATCCCACTAGAATTGTATGGGTAAGTATATAAAATTTTGTTCTGACATCCCAATCAAATAAAGGTGAAACAACATCTGGTTTTCGAATTCCCAGAGAAGCCACACTAATGCTTGAAAGAAACCCGAGGTAAGTTAGTTTGAGTGAGAATTGAAAACAAATCTATTATCTAGATAAGATATATTTGGCAGTGGATTATTATATTTTACTTCAAATTTATCATATAGTAATATTTCAGAGTTAAATAGTTCTTTCCAAATATTTGAGGTTTACAATATGTCACGTTGCTGTGTTGAATCTCAATGTTGTCACTGATATTGAATTAAAAAAAAAATTTAATATTCTAAAAAAACTATTACTATGGAACCCCCCCTTTTTTAACAAATAAAGTTAAGCTGATAACACTAATTTACATCTGTTTTCCTTGTGCAAGATTTTGTTACCATGTTTCCTTCATGTATTTTCACCTTAATATCATATCTTTCGGTCAAAAGTTTCTATGTTCTGTGCAAATGTTTTATACAACATTGCTAAGTTTTTCCTTTAATACATAAAATTTTATTTGAAACTGTGTTTCTTCAGTATTGTTGTAACTCTTGAGTGTATCTGATGAATGTCTCATAATTTTTGGAAATCCTTCCTTTAAAACCATCCCTCAATATCTGCTCTTTAAGAGGGTATGCCATAAATAGTAAGAATAATACTGTGAACTGTGCTGCATATCCTAAAATGACACTAATGTTTTCTGCTATAATTTATTCTCTTTTTGAATCTTCACTCAGTGTACTTTGGAAGAATGGAACATTCTCAGGATTACATGGGCAACAAAAATTTAGGGTCTTGAAGTCTTTTGTTTAGCTTTATTCTCAGTGTATTTCACTGCACAGTGATGGAGTACATCTGGAGTTAGAGATGTGTAATCCCAGTACTTTAGGATGGAAGAAGCATGAAATATGCAACAAACTATTGTCTACTCTCCCCACCTGACACACAAACTCTTAAATGTTTAAATCCTGGCTACCAGAAAGTAATCTTGAAAGAAGAAAAGTTATTTTTAGGTTCTTTCTAAGATGAAGAATATGTCTGCCCTGTTTTATGTTGTTGCCTTCAGAAAAGCAAATAGAATAAATTGTAAGAGATTATAGACTAGGCAGCAGAGAAAGGGAAAGAAATAAAAGCCGTTCTGAAAGTGCTATTAATGTTCAAAAAACATAGACTGGCAACACCTTTAAAAGGTACTCCTGGGACTGGTTTTGTTTGCAATCTGAAAAGAGCTTTGTCAAAATGTCTTGTCCATCATGCAAGCTGAGCTCAGAATTACCCTCTCAACAAGAATTACAGTGCCTGCACTATCACTGAAGCTCTATTAGGCCAAGCTATAGTGCTTACAGGAAGACTGTTGTTTTATCCTGGTTTGACACCCTTCATTCTGATATGTCACTGCTAGGTCTCTGAAAAATCCATGGATATAGATCAGAAACCATGACTAGGTGGAACTAGGACCCTAAAGACAGTGGAATAAGCTGACCTGGGCTATCTCCTCTACTCCTTTCCTGTGACTCTCTGTGATAAGTCACATGCAAATATTTGGTGGGAAAATCTTCTCCCTTCCTTCCACCTAGACACACACAATTATGTTTTTTCAACTGCTTTTATCATCTTCGTGAGACAAAACCTTGGGTGCAAGTCCAATTACTAAGGTAAATAAAAGGCATCTACATTTCATTCCAGTATACTGAGAGGGGAAATTTCTATTTTTGTAAGCATTAGCTAAGATAATATAAACAAGCCTAGAAATATTTTTTTCTACATAATATTTACTATTTCGATGAATAATATGCATTCAATTCTATTGGGATATTGTTCTATTTTTCCATAGGCCTTTTAGGCCAGGTCTGTAGAGACCTAGACTTGTAATCCAAACAGTTTGTGGAATATTAATTTGTGTACACTGACTTCTCTTAAGACAGCAGGACACACTAACACAAGTAGCAAACTTCAGGTCTGAGAGTTACATACTCCAGAACTGCAGTTACAAATCACACAGGTAAGCAGAAGATAACAGAGAAAACAAACTCCTGGCTTATGCACTGGTGAGAGAGCTCTTGTCTTCTGCTGATCACCCACAATCTTAAAGTACAAAGTGGTAAAACTACAGTGCAAATAAGCTACAGGAAAGAGTAAAAAAATCTCCCGCTACATTTTTGAGATTACAGTAAATTGTCCCTGTAAATAGTCTTCTCCCAGACTTAATACTCCACCTTTGAGATGATTCTTGTCCTGCTATTAAATTCTTTCCTGAATAGGCAAACAGTGTCTTGAAAAACTTAAGCTTTCTTTTTATTAGTTCATTCAGATGATCATTCTAGCATTCAGTTTACAGACTAAAAATTTTTGTTCTTATTTTCTGTTGAAATCTGTTACCAGTAGATACCCTGCTATACTCAGCTAAGTGTGATTTGGACTCATGCTGTGATATAAGTACATTAGTGTATCATTTTGTTCAATCAAAACCCTATGCAATATCAGATAATTTCAAAAAAGTAAATTTGGTATTAAACATTGTACTTTTCACATGTGGGATATCTAAAAGAACCCAGACAGTGACTATTGGACTCTTGGTAACCTGTTTCTAATAATTTCCACTAGACCCTTCAAGCGCATCCTATCACATTTGGTTAGGTGTACAATTCCTGTGACCTGTTCTTTTTATTACTCACAAATACACCTGAAGAGACTCAATATCTTTCTCAGTAATTTTCATGTTGAAGTAGATAAGGTGTTCAAGGACAGTTGGATGGGGTTCTGAGCAACCTGGTCTAGTGGAAGGTGTCCCTGCCCATGGCAGGGTGTTGGAACTAGGGGATCTTTAAGGTCTCCTCCATTTCAGAGCATTTTATGATGCTGTGATTTCATTTCTAATAGGGGCTCCTTCTCTGATCACCCTAGCATCCAATTATTCTTGTTTCAAATTAACCCGGTTTTGAGCATAGAAATTCAGTCATACAGAATATACTAATAAAGGGGTTCTCTATGTTTTTTGTAGTTCCTATGTTATGCCTTCCTATACTGGAGATATTTTTATTTTTTTTCCTGAAAGATATTGGCATTATTGTTTTTTATAGGTTGTTGTTTATAATGATTCTATAGCTAAAAAATATATTCAGATCTCTCTCACTTTCTATCAGCTTTAACTAATGATGTATTTCTTTATAGTAGAAGTCCCCATTATTAATCCATTAGTACATTCTGAAATTTTGTACTAAGAATTTTATTTTCTTTCCTGCTAGGAAGTAGGATCAAATTATTCTTAGTAGTATTATCTCATGCTTCACAGCACCAGCAATACCTAAAGATTATAAGCATATGCACCCTTCAGGATATTACTGAGTTCAACTCTTCATATTTCAGAAAATTTCATTTGGTATAAACTCATTAAGAAAATAAAACAAAAAAGCTGTGAATTTATTATAAACTGGGATGTTCCACGATTCACTATGGCATAGAGTTTTGCAATAGACAGTGGCTTCAGTTCAAAACTTTTAGATGGGTTTACATTAGCCAATAAATGCACCCTGGCTTTTATGATTATTTATGTTATTTTAATCAGTATGACCATTGTGAGCAGTTCCAGGACCGAATTGTCTACCATGAGAATTTCTGCTGCTACCCATAGTTCACCGGTACAGCATTATTTGTTTGGAAGTTTGAAAAATTCTGGAAAATATTTTATGTGAATAGTACAGGCATATGGCCTGGTTCACTGATAGTTTCATTTTTCAGTAATTGCTAGATACAGGATTTTTAGATACTTACTTAGACAATTATATTATAAGAGATCTTTCATAGAAAGTTTCTGAGATTTTTTTATTTTTCAAAGCCACATCATTTTTAATCATATTTTATCTGTCAACAGTCAAGAGTTATCAACAGGAACAGAAGTGCATTACTAAGAAAACTCTGGTTCTTAGAAAGTTGCAGTATTTCCTAATGCTCAGAAGTGACTAATGATTGTGTCAGTTTGTGTAAGGCTTAAAGAGACATTTTTCAGGAATGGATCACCGTGTTTATTTAGACATCATACTTCCAGATGAGAACTCAGAGAGGAAATTCAAAACTCAGTAGTTTCTGAAAATATTCCATTCCACATCTAGAAAAAATGGCCTAAGTTTCAAGTTTCTCTGCATGATTTACAATGACAATGTTAATCTAGTATCTAACCAATTCAACTTTAAATTCTTGTAGTACTCCCATTATTTTTATTTCACAGTATGCTGCTTAACCCAAGTATTTCTTAAAATCATAGTTTTCGTCTTTTTGTTTCTTTTTAACTACAAAACCATTGTTTCAAACCCTTTGAAAAGCAGTTTTAAATCTCATAACCTAGCAGTCATAATGTAGACAGAACTGAGATTGTTCTTTTACTGTGCAATACTGTGAACTTCCTTTCTTTATTTCTCCTTTAAATTTATTTTAAATGGAACATTAGTTCAATCACTGAAAGTTAGGAAAGTTAATAAAATTTCCTTGTTCCTTTGTCTTCAAAATCTTATTGTTTAGTGCAGAGAGAAAGAAAAAAAGTTTTAGTAATGGACAACATCTTAGTTTATAATTACTGTGCCTTGTAAACAGCGCAATGCAAGTGTCATGATCATTTGGACATCACTGTTCTGCTGTATAATGAAATTTAGGTACTGTCAAAGCACTGTTAATGGTGATAAATAACAACACAGAAACTAGGAACTCTGAAGAAGATAGAGTTCACAATTTGTAAACTGCCCTAGAACTTGAGTGGCTTTTGACAAATTATAAATACTGGCAAAACCCACAGGGCTGAAAATCTCAAACCATAGTCTGCAGGATTCACTCCTCATCAAGATTTAAATTGTTGTTTGCATGCTAAATTGAATCAAGACTGAAAAATAGCTTTAAGCTGACACAGAACTATTTCAAACCAAGCCACTTAAAACACGAGAATGCTATTTAAACAAAAGCATCTCTTGTAATTTTTTTTAAATCTTTTGGAATTTATGAGGTTTTGAAAAATTAGTCTAGCTATTATTATGTTAGAGTAATGTAGTCTTTATTTTCACATGCATTCAGCATTCTTTTATGAGCAAAAATGTTTATACTTCTTACAAATCAATAACTTTAAGAACAATCTCCTTTTTGTGAGGAAATATAGGGAGAAAATGGCCACTACTTGACAGCTATGCCCATAGTGAACTCCTCTACTGAACTGACCCATTAAACTTTCTATATTAGTATGCTTCTACCATTCCTCCAATTGACATTACTATGTGACCACAACAGCACTGTTTCTGCCAGAAGGAAAAAAGAAAATCTTATTCTGCACTTCTTATACCTTCCCATTCTTATAGCAGTTTGAAGAATGGTTCAGTTTAAAGTAGTAATAGTGTTGTAGCACTATAAGGATATAAAAGTTCACAGTACAGTTTCTTCTCACAAACCTTGCTACAGTTTTTTATTGAAACAATTCTTTTTCTGCTGATTGTTTTTCCTGGTAGATTTCCTGGTCCTTTTCTCACAATGCAGGGTATGCTGGTTAGATTTTTTTTAGTGGAAGCTGCAGAGAAAATCCACTTGCTACAGAGGTGCACTGGTCAGATAGTTCTACTTTGGTCAATATATTTCACTCTACCTAGAAATCTCACCTGTGAACCAATCTGGCTTTTTCTTGAAACAATGAATAGGAAGGTTAGATGCAAATGATATCTGTGCATTTTGGACTGGTTCTGACACAATTTAAATCAGCACAATAGAAGATCAGTCATTGCTGGTTTAATCACCAGATATTTGCCTTTTTACTTTGCACAATTTCACTATGTCCAACTGTGGATTTGTAGCTCAGTTTGCATTCTATGCTGAAATCTCAAAAAAACATGTAGCAGTGATATGTATGAAATGGGAAAGTAGTACATACAAGAAATATGTAAGTATAGGCATAAATCCATACACATAACTGTACATAAGTATGTACTCACAGAAGTTTTTCATTATATATGAGTATATAGATATAGACTTACATGTTTCTAAGAAATATTGTATAGCGAGACAAATAGTAGTTCTAGATTTTGATAGAGAACATGTTCCACATAAAGAAAATAGAGGTGAATTTCCACATTAAATATAAATTAATACAACCATACTAACGTATACAAGTATTTATGAATTTTCATTGAGAATGGGAGAGTTTGGAAGTGGAAAATTTTCAGATTAAATGGACACATAACAAAATATTTAACAGGTAGATTTAACATATTCCAGTTGATGCTTGAAAGTGATGGCACAAAGAGAATAACAAAAGCTACTGCTTGATGTTAGAGACAGAGGAGAAGATTTAGGGGTTTAAGTTTCTAACAGGATTTTGAGAGTTTAGCACAGTCTTGCTTTTATGTCTAATATAGAAGCAGGTTTTTGTACATAGGGATTTGAAAACAAACTTTATTTGATCTCTGTGAGGAGCTTAAAGAAGACTCTAAGACAAAGTAGTGGAGAACTACCATTTATAGAATAAGAAATGCTTGAAGTGTCACCCTACTCACTGGCCAGGAACTTTCTAAATTTTTGTCTATTCAGTCACATTAACCCTCCCTGTTTTGTTTGATTTACTTCTTGTAAGTCCAGTATTGCTTCAGAACGTTAGAAAAACCGTGTTGAATCCAGTACTGAGACTGACAACATGGTCAGTCCCACAGCATGGAGTAGCCACAAACAGCATCAGGGAACCTGTGATTCCCAGGGGCAGGGGGGCCCTGCAGTCCCTGGATCCATCATTCTGAGTGCTTCCAGGCTGAGGTTCTGGTAACCTTGCGTACCAGACATCCTACTGAAAATGGAAGCTTGTGTGTCCATGCTGCCAAAACAATGCTCTCTGATGCATGGTGGAAAAAACTTCCAGCTTTGCAAAGCTGAACTCAGAAACTTGTGATCATTTCTTGTATAGGATGAGAAAAATGTGAAAATTCCTGTTCTCCCCTTTTTTTTTCTCTGAAAGCAAAATCACAGTAAATAAATAATTTGAATTCTCTCCATCTCTCAATATTATTAGTCTAACATTTGCATCCATTTTCAAACAAAACAGTTCCTTAAAAGAATAATGTGAATTACTTTTACCAGTTCTTTATCTATCCAACACTGAATTATTGTAATGTTAACTTTAACCTTTTATCAATATAAGAGATTCTATATCTTATTTTGTCAATGTTAAATGAGATGAAAAAACCAGTGATTACTCTTTCTAGTGGAGGGATACTATTGAGAATAGTTTCTTGAAATTAAGTTTGAGTTTAACAAAAAATTCCATACTTTGCAGCACAGAAATGTGTATAATAGCACACAAATTCTATTTCAATTATTTAGCTAGAATAGTTATCTTCTTAATTTTAACTAAAAATACATGGTTTAATATTCTATGCATTTCTCTGCAACCAGGGTCATATGGAGTAAAGTAAGCTTCCAAATACCTTTCTCTGTTTAAAAATCAACTTTTTACCCCATAGTATTTTGTTTGAAAATAATATAGCTTTCAAAAGAAGAGCCTAACAGGACTATTAGTCTGAGACAACAGCAGAGTTTGAATGCGATCTTAAATGCAATCAGCATCTTTCCTCTTTCTCTGAACAAGATGCAAATGTCTAAAATGCAGGCTACCTTGACAAAACTCAGACAGCTGTATCGACCTATCAACTATATGTTGTGATTTTTCAGTTAGTCCAATGCAATTCAATAATATTCTTCATTTTTATTTGCTAGTAGCTTCAGGATGAAACTAGAGACATGATTTAACTTATAATCACGTATTTTGTTTGATGAGTTTATTTCTAAAACAATGGTTATGGGAAAAAGCATTTGCTACGCAATGAGAATCAGACTGTTTTTTAAGAAACTTGCCATCTGAGTGTGATTGCAACAATCACGACAAAAACATTCAGGAATTAGCCTAATGGTGTCATGATTAAATAATTTGGAAGCATATGTTCAGGATTAAAATTGATATGAATCTGTGGTCATATACAGAACTAAAGCTTCACTGCTGAACTTGCATTTTTTTCTGTTTAGGATCTCTCATTTCTATTTTGATTTTCTAAAAAGTGTATACTGTTACTGGAGACAAAGGAACAATAGAAACTGGTGAAATAAGTAGACTTCTAAAGAAAGAAAATTTCAAGCAGACATTTCTCAGAGTATTTCAGGTACTTCTGCTCATAGTCTTAGACATGCCCTTCTGAACTTGTGGCCCAGGATCTCCCACGCAAGTGACATCCCACCACAGTGGTAGCTCTGTGGTTTGGAGGTGACAATCTTTCTCAAAAATCTTTCACAGGAGTTAGACTCAGTTAATGTAGTTCATTCTCATTAGCTCATGTAAATATTAAACAACCTTTTCTGAGGCAGATTATTCAAGTGAATCCTTCGGAAACATCCACCTTTAGAAATATATACAAGCACAAATTCGCTGAGTTCTGTTTGTGCTGTGTGCTGAGATGTGGGGTGAATGTAGTGCTAAAACTATGTAAACATGCTACAGATAATTCTACTGCATATATTCCTACCATTACTTTGAAATTTAGAATGATTTTATGGACTTTATTGCCTTTATGATGCTCATTTTTTAATCAGTAATAGTTGGGGGGATTGTAGTTCCATATGTGTGCAATAACTACTCTAAGAAAATCCTTCTATCCTTTGGACTGATATTTCCACTATCTTCATTACATTTTCATGTTTTCTTTTGTGAGTGGGTTTTTTTTAAAAAAACATTTCAGAAAACAGTTGCAGGACAAGTTCTTTGCAGGGAATGATAGGTCTGAAGTGCTGAATATGCAGTGGGGATAGCAAATAATTTGCGGACCTTAACATGTTTCTGTAAGCCAGCTTTTGCTTTTTCTCCTTTTTGCAAGTGGTTTAAAACTAATTACAAAAATAAATCTTGATAAAAGAGGAGATAAAGGAGCCTTGCATGGCACCTTGACTTTAAATACAGCACAGCAGCGCCACTTCTCTCTTTCCCATGTATATAAAAATGTTGAGTAACTAAAGATCTTCACTGTACTTATTGATTAGTACACACCTGTGATCACAGATGCACTTATTTCTGCAGAAGTGAAAATTATTGTTGTTTATTTTAGATTTGATTCTGATGCATGCCTCAATAGTATGAAAATTAATTACAATTTATTACAGATTATAAACCTCACCTGATTATAAACCGCACCTCTCGGTGTCGGCAACTATTCATTCTTTGGCCATATATAAGCCGCACTGGATTATAAACTGCACTTGCGTTCGCAGCGTGGATCCGTGTGCAACAAAGTAATGAATTAGTAATGATGGAGCGATCGTGGTGTTTAGTGGCAGGTGCTCAATTTGCAAACATTTTTCACGGATCGGGGTAGCCTTTAAACACAGCCTGAAATGTCAAAAGTACAGAGAAAAATCACTGACTTTTATTAAACCTGCCGGCTCCACTCCTGCCCAGGTGAGGGGAGGGCGCGGCCCAGAGTGGGTGAGGGCAGTGGGGCTGGGCGGGCTGGGGACCTGCTGCCCTGGGCTGTTGGAGGTGGCAGGGGCCGCAGGCAGGAAAGTTTCCTGGCAAGTGGTGGAGCCCCGTTGGGTTCTGCACCGGCCCGGCCCGGTGCCGGGGTGGCCCCGACACTGGGCGGGCCCTGCAACTCGCTGGTCGGGCTGGTGCCCTGCCCCAGGCACTGCGTGTCAGTGGGTGGGAGCGCAGAGCCTGGACCCGCTGGTTTCAGGGGCTGGGAGCCCTGCAGAGTCACTCGGAGAGGCCCTGTGCGGCTGGGGAGCATCACCCCTGCCCCGCCACTGGGCCAGGCGGGCCCCGGCTCAGCTCGGGGCTGCTGTGGGCTCACACTCCCAGGCTGGCAAAATTCAGAACTTCGTCCATATATTGGCTGCTCCTGAGTGTAAGCCGCACTTCTGGGTTCAGACCAAAATTTTAATCAAAGGGTGCTTATAATCATGAAATTACTGTAAACTGCTGTGCATTGCTCTCCTAGATACAGTGTATTCATGACTAAAATATTCTGAAATTTTATAACAGAAAGCAAGAACTATTGTGGTTTAAAGAAAAAAGAACAAATTTGTTCTTGTGCTTGATTAGCTGCGCTAAGGCAAAATAAGTAAAGTTTGTTCTTTGCATGCAACTATGTCTTCTGAAACAAGAACAAAGTTAGTATTTTGAAACATGTAAAACTAATGTACATTTTACTTCCTGAAACATCTTCAGAAAGGAATTTATAGAAATGTGCCATTCATACAAGACAAGGACATAGAGATGGTCTGTGACCACATCTCTACAATTTTCTAGTTTTCCCATTAGCATTTTAAGCAATTAAAAGATGAAATTATTGTTCTATGTATGGTGCTCAGAGTCCCTTGTTTCACAAGTGATAAAGTCATCCCCAGTGAAGTGACCCCAGTGACTTCACAATGAATGATTTTGTCCTGACGTTACCATGTGAGACAAGGCCATTGTATTTAGATATATTTTATCCACTTTAGGCCAAGGAAACGTGAGAAGCACAATGATTTGCTTAAGATCATGCACGAAAACAGGAATAAGCAAAAATTGAGTTTCCTAAGTTACTTCCAAAAGTTTTAGGCTTAGATGCATTTGAAAAATCTCACAAGGCATCCTATTTTTTGAGCTTAGCTGTTTGAATGCATTTGCAATCTGCTCCTTATCACTGTGAAAAAAAGTTGGTCCTGTAGCTCCACGATAGCTCATGCCACTCAAGATTTTCAAAATTGTGCTGCAAAGTAGAAGGCGTCCCATTCCATATAATTTCAATGCTTGCAGAAAATAACAATACTGGTGAGAAAGAAAATGAACTGGAAGCTAAGAACCTGAGAGCTGTCTGGGAAAATGGACAGGTATATTTAAAAATAGCAAGCACTATACATATTTGAGCATTTATGTTTAAAAATATATATATAGAATAGCAAAAATACTGAACTGTTACTGCAAATAAAGAGTGGATGCAAATCTCATATGCTTTAAAGTGAATTTGCAGGATGTGAAAATATAAGTGGAAAAGAGATAAGAACTCTTCAGTAAATGTTTTTTCCATTGTGTATTTGTCAACTTTTGATCTCAGATTTGAAATTTTCTCCTCAGGGAACAGAAGCAGTCTTATGTGATTTACAATCAAAAGTGCATAATGAATAAAAAATAGGTACATTTTGATGAAAACTGTTCAGAAATTATGCACCATATGATTACCATTGGTCCAAACTCTTCAGTAAAATCATTTTAGTAACAGATGTGTTTTCAAAAACCAGTGCGTCTTTTCTTTTGGTGAATTAGTAACTTAATAAAGGCCAAATTTTAATAACTTATGAACTCAAGGACCAGTATCAGTGTGATCAATTTCAAGAAGGTATTCCAGCAACATGTAGTTTTCTACTGTTCAGTAAAGAAGAAAAATTTAATAAAATAAACAAAGTACACATTTTTAATATATCTCAATACAAAAATGCAAGAAATACTATCTAAATCTGCTATATATCTTTCATCTCTCTATGCAAAAGCATGCATTTTAGGTGTGTACATATTTGTGTACATAGTTATGGAAAAATATATCTATGAAACAAAAATCAACAGACTGTATTTCATTCATGCCATTTTTAAATGTTCACATCAGAGTTTTTGTTCTTGTGTTCCCCACTCAGTTTATTGTGCTGTGGCCATCACATGTTAAAATATATGTAATTGAATTTTGCTTTTCATGTCTTTGCTATTTCTGTGAGATGAGAAGCATCAAAGGAAGCAGTTCCCAGTTTGTTCCTCCTTATCTTCACTTTTATTTTTTCCTGCTCTGGAACAATGAAATGTGAACCTCTTCAGAGCCTTTGGGCCAGAACAGAAGGCAAGAGTTGGGTCTCCTACTGTTTTTGCTATTAGCTGTCTTCCTGCTGGAAGTCTTTTAAGCTTTTGAAGGCCTGCTCTCAGAGCTCATGACACTGAGTCCTGAGTATTAATGCCAGCACTGTCCCTGAAATTCTTTTGTTTTTCAAGTCAGCCTCTCTAGGAAGAGTGTGCTGACAGAGGTGCTGTAAATACCTCTGGTAACCATACCTGTCACCTGTCTGGATTAAGGCCAGAACAATAAAATAAATATGCATAAGTGTTAACAGCAAATATGAAGCATGATTTTTGACTACAAGATTTATTTTTTTTTTTTTTCTAAATGCTGACTACTACCTGGGAAACCTCTTAACCTCTTCTGGAGCACAGTAAATTTAGAGTAATGTAAAAGGTGTATTTCAAGCCTAGACAATTATGCATCCTGAAAGAGAACATTCTGAACAGCCCTGTTAGAATTTTAAATAAAAAGAATGCCAAAAATACCCAAGTAAAAATGGATCCATTGGATAAAATGGATTTTCACCCAACTCTAATTAATAATAACTGTAGTCTAATTCATTAAGATTGAGGTAATTCTGATAGAAAAATGTGAGATAACACACAGAATAGACTCCCTGGATGGCAGTGGTAGCAATCAGGCTTCAGCTGGGGAAGGAGCCCTGCGTGGTTACATGTGAAAGGTTAGGCAGGTGTCTTAACATAGATGCATCAGGTTTTAGAAGGCGTATGTAGAGTTTAAGCAGGAGAAACTATGGGTTCTTCGGATGCACGGTGTTGGTTGTCAAGGCTGTTACAAACTGAGTGTGTTTTTATGTGTATTGTGTTTTGATGTCAGAAAAGAGGGAAAGATGCTACAATAGCTAAAATAGAGTTATCACAGAGACTTTGTAATTTTGCATTTACCTAGAGAATTTTTTAAATCCTTTTGCTTTTCTTTTAGAAGATGATGCTTTGATTATGGAGAACATGGAGTTTATTCAACTGAATCACTTTATGTCCTGAAGTATTTTCACTTGAAAGAACCTTGTGGGTCCCTTCAAACTCAGAGTATTCTGTGATTCTGTGGATGAAGAGTAAAACCTTTTTATAATGTGGAAAAGAACCTTATATTTTACTTTTTGACATGTTCTAAAAATTTAGGTTATTTTTTTATGAAGAACTTGTCAATAACAAGCTTTGCAGTAAATAGAGGGCTTTCTCAAGGACCTGCCTTTACAAAATTAAGTTTTAATTTCCTGTCCAATGTCAATTTATGTTTTAAAACTTTAGGAACTTCCATAGTAGGAAAACATTTTGATGAATATTTTTCTCTTTTGAAAACAGTGATGTTATGGAGGGGAGGAACATAAAAGGATGACAAGAGGTCAAGAAAGGTTATGGTGAGGGCAACCCTGACATCTTTCTGAAAAAGACAACGTGTCAAGTTATGTATAGCAGGGAGATTTCCATGACATATGATTAATGTTGCTGCTGTGACCACTGCTTGCTTCTTCAGCTTTCTCATTTACCTTGTATTGCCAGTAAATCACAACTGTCTCTAAGAAAAGTAAATTTCCTCATTAAATAGAGAAGCAGATAAAATTTAAATCTTTATTATTAATAAAATAGTATTTCTAGCTATATCAGATTCTTTGGTCAGAGACCCAGCTCTGCTAAACAGGATTAAAAATGAAATTAGTCCAAACACAAAATGATGAACTATATTCTTTAATCCTCAGAGACTCATTACACATATTCAGAGATAAATGAGCTGATGGGTAGGTAGGAGTAATTTCTTATGTGTAGGTTGTTTTCCATTCCAAAAAGATACTAAAATTTCTGCAGAAAGTGTGAAATAGTCACAAGTACACGAAGGTGGAGACTGAAGGGTATCTGATTTCCACTGTTGAAAGCAAGATCAATATTCAGTGGATTTTTTGAAGATAGTGTCTAATACTGGAGTCAAAATTGTGAAAGTCACAGTTGAAGAGTTTTATCAATAGCAATAATTTCACTCCTGTCTCAGGAGTTTGGATTTTTTTTAACTTTAAAAATTATATTTTTAAAATCTGTTGATATAGGAAATAGAAGTCACTTTAACAGAATGGTGGTTTTTAATGTATTCAAAAATCTGCTACTATGGCCGCAATATTTTTAAAATTACTTTGGTCTGTATGTGTTTTCAGTTCTTTAGGATTTTACTCATCTAATTTGAAATGATTCTGCAATTAATTTTTATGATATCTATGTCTGAAGAAAAGTAATTTTTTATGTCTTCTTAACATCCAAACATTTGCTTTAAAGAAATTCAGAAATGTTGAGAGGTTCAAAGTTAAGATTTTATGTGTGTCTATATGCATTTAATTTTTATTAAAAATTTTGAAAGATAATGGTCATTCCATAACAGTTTAGTTTAGGTCCAGACCAAGCTAATTAGTTTGCTGATGATTAAACTGAACCTTCAGTGTGGCTGCATGAAAGATGAAGTTTCTTAGAAAGGAAGTTTTATCACTCTTATAATTTACTTAATTCGATATTTTGCAACAGGAGATGGTGACAAGGAAATCCCATGAACACTTGCTAACAAACCTACACAAGTATGAGGTAAATGTCAGGTGAAAACAAGACATGACAGACCTGAGGAAGGAATCCCTAGTATTGTTATCTTGTTTTCTTCAGGAAAGAATTTTCTAAATTTCATGGTGAGACTGTTAGTTAGGAAATATATGATACGGAAAGGGAAAAACCTTAGAGAAGTATACTATTATATCTGGCAGGACATGGTATCTGATTTAGAGTGACTTCTAAATAAACCCTTTTTTCATTGATATTGAAAAAGAAGAAATTTGATTAATGACCTTATAGAAGGATTTGAGTCTTATAATGGGATAAAAAGAAATCAAGTTTATTTACATCGAGCTAGAATATGTCAAAGAACAGGAATTCTTGGTTTTTTTCAGGCATGAATTTCACTGAATTCAGACTTTCTATCACTTATAACAATTTTTTATTGCTATTATTATAACTTGGGATCATGCATATATAATATACAGTAATTTCACGAATACAAGCCGCACCAATTTGACCAAAATTTTGGTGGAAACCCGGAAGTGCGGCTAATATTCCGGGGCGGCTAATACATTAACAAAATTCTAAAAGCTGCCAACACGGAAGTGAGAGCCCGCGGCAGCCCCAAGCCAAGCTGGAGCCCGGCCGGCCCCGGCAGAGGTGGGAAAGCCTGGCAGAGACGGGGTCAGCAGTGTGGGGGGCGGGCGGCAGAGCCTGAGCCAGCAGGGCGGGGCAGGGGGGCGGCAGAGCCGGGTCAGTAGGGCGGGGGAGCCCGGGAGAACTGGGGCTAGCAGTGCAGGGGAGCATGGCAGAAGCAGGAAGGCAGGCGGGTGGGGCTGCCTGGCAGCGGGGGAAGCCCAGCAGAATCGGGGCCAGCAGCGTGGGGGAGCCCAGCGGTGCGGGGGCCTGCAGTGCCGGCCAGGGCGAGGAAACGCGGCGGCGGTGCAGACGGGAGGGGGCGGCCGGCGAGCCGGGCGGCGGCAGCCCGCCGGCAGGGCTAGGGAACGCGGCGCGGCGCGGCCGGCGAGCCGGGCGGCGGCGGGCAGGGCTAGGGAACGCGGCGCGGCACGACCGGCGAGCCGGGCGGCGGCAGCCCGCCGTCAGGGCTAGGGAACGCGGCAGCGGGGCGGTGCTGACGGGAGAGGGGGGCCAGCGAGCCCGGCGGCGGCGGCAGCACCACCCGGCCAGCCCCGCCGAGCCGTGGCGCTGAGCTGGGCTACCCGGCCCCGTCGGCAACCATGAGCGGGCCGAGCCTTCCTGGCCCCGCCCCGAGCCAGTAAAGCCCGCTATGCCGCGATCCTGTTACTAATTGGCCAATTTGTGAAAACTGCGCACGGATTCTCGCGACGAACGAAAGTGCGTCTAATATTCGGGGTGCGGCTTATCTATTGACAAAGATAGCAACGCTGTCGAGGCACCGGAAGTGCGGCTTATAATCCGTGCGGCTTGTATTCGTGAAACTACTGTATCTTGTTTCTTTTGGTGATCATGATGTATACAATTATTGGTATATGACTATTTCAGCTTTTTTCATTACTGAAGTTAACCTCTCATTACTGTGTATACATGTTTTAATCACAAATTATTTTTATTTCTTATTACATGCATCATTTAAAATTACTTCAGCAAGACCCACAAATCAATGCAGTTTTGAAGAAAATTAGTGTATTTTGATAAAAAGAATAAATCTATGTACACCTATTTCAACATTTCTCCTCTCTTTTAAAAATCCCATTTTCTAAAATCTTGCTTTTCCATTAGTTAAATATGCTATTGAAGATCTTAAAATTATATATACACTAGATTCCAGTCCATAGTTCAGTGTAATATGTAACTCTCTACGTGCATGTGTATATGTGATAACATAATTTTATGCACACACAACATAGCTTAACCGAATAACAGCCAAAAAATATTATTTGAGAAAAACTATTCTGGATATAAACCACAATAAAAGGGGTTTTTTGAACAAGGAAGGTAAAAAAAAAGATGCTCTTGCTAGCTTGTAACTGGCAGTTGTGTAATAATGTTTTTAAAAAGTTACTGTAAGGATTTGCCAGTATATGAATAAGAGAATAACAGCCAATTCTCTTGCAGAAGGATAGTCTTCTAAGAGTAAGCACTGCAAAGGTCATAACAGTTGTGCAGTTGAAATGCACATGTTTGTATTATTAGAGTTTCTGGCAAAGTTCATCATATCTTTGAAAGTGAAAAGAATGCTTTACATATCAAGTTTAGGAATAAAATCTAGGAAACCTTACATGCAGCATGACTCCGTCTTTATACATGTTTTGCAATTGATAAATTCTCAAGATTATATCCTTTTCTTCATCTTAAAAGTAGGTCATTGACCAGAAACAGTTTCTGGCCTGTAGAGGATGAGGGTTGGAGGACAGGTGGGTTTTATATAAAGTTAATCTTAACAACCTATTAAATTAAGTTTATAGCAGCCTTATAGACAGCACAACTCAGGCTGCTGGAGCTAATTTGATCCTAACAGAGGAACAAAGCTGCCTTCAGGCCATGGGTTGGCAAGATGTGCTGAATGGCTCAGGAGTCTCTCAAAATCCAAGACTGCAAAGTGAGCCAAAATTCAATTGCTAAGCTTAGCCAGATCATCTAGGCTTCCATGATCTCACCTAATTGACACGTCCTGAAGTTACAGGGGAGACTAGAGTGCCATCAGATCTCATTTTCACTGTACAACTACAAGCTGTCATAGTTAAAGATATGCTGGAAACAATGAGGCTTAGAAATTGTAGTCTTTGTATGTATATGCAGTCTGATCAATGCAACCATGTACAAGTACTTGAATTATCTGTAAATGTAGAGCTTGATCATGGTATATTCATATATTCATAGTGCTTAATTACCTCACTTTTCTCAGAATTTACCAGTATGACAATGATTGTGGTGTTTAGTTTTATTTAATATAATTTTTCTCTACTCAAATTCAAACAAATTTTTGCAAGAAAGCAAACTTGTCAATTGTTGTACTGCATCAGGACCTCAAATAATGAAACAAATAAATTGTGAAGTGTTACTATTGCTGTGTCCTTGGCATAACTTAGTTTACAAGGGGGGTTTTGTGGTGTACATTGGAGGGGGCTATTAAGATACTAAGTACTGGCCAGTTGCAAGATACAGAGTATTTTGGTGATAGGTACAATTTATTGCAAGTGACACAAACAAAATTTCTTCTTTCTGTTCTCTATTTTACACTTCTTTCTGTGAATAAAAATACTTAGGATTGCTTGTTTTTAAACTGACATATCAATTTTCAACTCCTAAATACCTTATATGGTGGCATATGTTTTTTATATAGTCCTGATAAAAATTGCTCTTTGGTCATTTTAGGACTGCTTCATATTCCTACAGATACTTTGTCAACATCTCCATCTCCTCAAAGAAAATTACCATGAGAAAGAAGCTTCCAGTAGTCAGGAAGTTTGTTTCTATTAAAACATTTTACTTTTTTCAAAGCCATCTTTTCCTTTCAAAAATAAACCACCTGAAGTAAACACACTTAGTGTGACAGATGCAGATGTTCATATATCTATTCCTTTGAAATAGGTTTTGCAGAATTACGTTGGCAATAATATTGAAAAAGTGCAGCTTAGTTGCTAGAGATATAGAGTTAGTGTTCTTGATCTCATTGGGAAGTGAGCATTTTCTATTTTTGAGTCCACTCAACCTGGAACAAAGAAGCAATCTTGTGGCTGCAGGGGAATGCAAAGCCAGGCTGAATGCAAACACTGAACCACCAACCAAAGTTCCTACTTTCACTCCTGCCCTTACCAAGTTTCAAGACTTGATTGGTGTACTGTCAAGAGATTTTTTTTTTTTTTAAATCATGGTATGTTTATTGTTTGATGCTAATCTTTGTGAATTCAAAAGCTCTCCACTGAAGTGCTGCCCCATACAGCTGGCTATTTTCATAGACCTAGTGAAATTGTGTGGCTTGTGCAAGGATGAGGGTAGCAGTAATTCCAGATATATTCACAGGTTGATTTTGAAATGTTAAGAGTAGCTAACAAGAAGTGTTTGAAGCAATCTGCAAATTGTTTTTCAAGCTTCTGAATTAACTAGTCAAATGTTTGACACATTGACAAAAATAAATCCCTGTTTACCTGTTGTCTACTTTGCTCTAAAGACTTCATAACTTTAATTCATGTGTTAGAACAGTATTTGAGAGATGACTGGTTTTGAAAGGGTAACTGCTAACAACAGCAGTAAATATCCAAAATACCTTTCTTGAAGGTAGGGAGAAGAAGCTTGCCTTCAGGAACAGAATTACTTTAGGCTGTGTTACGGAAGAGAGTACTTAATGATCTTATCTGTTCATAGCAAAATTAGGTTTTAAAGCCCCATGAATTTCAACACAGAAAATGCAAAATGCAGCCTGGTGGGAGGAATTACAGTAATTTCACGAATACAAGCCGCAGCAATTTGACAAAAATTTTGGTGGAAACCCGGAAGTGCGGCTAATAGTCGGGTGCGGCTAATATATTAATAATTTTCTGACATTTACAACCCCAGACGTGCCAGCCAGAGTGCCGAGCCAAGCACCGGCCAGTAAAAGCCGGCATTTCGCAATTGTTACAGTGTTACCGTGTTGCCCTGGCTCCCTGCAGGCAGCACGGGGGGCGGGGAGAGAGGCAGGAGAGCTCTCTTTCCTCCTCTGCTGCAGCCCAGGGGAGGAGGGTGGGGGGGGCGCCGCCATTGCCGCGACCCGGGGAGGACACGGGGGGGCCGCGCCGCCATTGCAGCGGCCCGGGGAGCCGACGGGGGGGGGGCGCCGCCATTGCTGTGGCTCAGGGGGGCCGCGCCGCCATTGCCGCGGCCCGGGGAGCCAACGAGGGGGGGGCACCGCCATTGCCGCGGCTCCGGGAGCCGACGGGAGCCCTGCGCAGCCATTGCCGCGGCCCGGGGAGGGGGGGGGAAGTGCGCGCCGCCATTGCCACGTCTCAGGGAGCCGGCGGGAGCCCCGTGCCGCCATTGCCGCGGCCCGGGGGGGGGCGGGAAGTGCGCGCCGCCATTGCCGCGGCTCGGGGAGGAGGCGGGGTGCTTTGTCCGCACCCGCCGCCGGCGCCACAGGCGCGGGAAAGCTCCGTCCCCGCCCGCCGCCGCTGCCGTAGGAGCGGGGGAAGCTCCGTCCCTGCCTGCCACCGCGGGGCAGCGCCGACCCGGGGTGACCGAGCCCAGGGGCAGCAGCGGCCGGCCCCGAGCGGCAGCACTGGGCTGGGCCACCTGGCCCCGTCAGCGGCCCCTAGCGGGCCGAGCCTGCACAGCCTTAGCTCAGCCAGTAAACCCCACCCTCCCGCGGTTCTGTTACTAATTGCACGCGGGTCCTCGCTGCGAACGACAGAGCGGCTTATATTCGTGTGCGGCTTATCTACGGACAAAAACCGAAATATTTGCCAACACCCAGTGATGCGGCTTATACTCAGTGCGGCTTGTATCCGTGAATTTACTGTACTCTTTGCAACAGTATAGGCTGAGAATTGAATGGCTCTGGAGAAATTCCATTGGAAAGGACCTTGGTGCCTTGGCAGAGAGAAGATGAAAATGAACCAGCAGTGTGCCCGGCAACATTGAAGGTATGCTGGGGCTGCATTAAAAGAAACCAGCTACTAAGTGGAGAAAACAATTATTCCCCTCTACTTGGCACTCAATAGACTCTATCCAGAAAAGTGTCTAGGTTTGGTGCTGCATCAAAACAATTATGTTATGAAATAATAATTTACCTGTTTAATTTTAGTTTTCATTTAGTGTAAAATGTTTCTCTTCTAATTCCTAATGGAAGCAGTCCGAAGTAGGAAGGGCTATCAATGACATCAGTGCTGTGAGGAGGACCATGACACTCCTGGTGATATTGCTCAGCCCTGGAGACTTTTATGGCTTAATTTATTAGTTAAGGCAAGATGTTTTTAAACTTAGTTTAAGAAAAAAAAATATTAAAAGAAAACTCTTTCCATTTATTTTGAAATATCTGTATAGTTCTTAAATGTCTTTTTATACCCCATTTGTTAGTGATAAATTTCAGGTAAACTGTGGAGAAGAACATAACAGTGATATTTTTCCTGAAAAACTAATCTAGAACAATGTCTCTCTAGAAAGTCAGTAGTGAAGGAGTAGAACTTTAAAAGTTGTGAAATCCTCTTAGCATTATGAACCAAGTAAGTTTACTTGTCAGTCTTTTTTAATCCAAGAGTTTATTCTGAGTGCATTCTGAAGTTGCTATATCTGGAGCATGCCTTTTAGATGCAAAAATCACACTTCAGAAGTGTATCAGCAGGTATTTCAGCATGCAATGAATTAAACAAAATCATTCTACATAATTCCAGTTAAGAGTTTAAGATGTTTTTCTCATCCAGTCATGAGAAAGCTCAGAAGTACTGGATTCTAGTATGGTCTCTCACCATATCCTGTGATCCTGTGTAAGCGATGAATGGTTTCTATAGATATACCACAGTCACTTTTTGAAAGAAACAATTTTCTTATTCTGTAAGCAAAACTAAAAGTTTTTGTGTGTGAAGTGTGGACAATGCTTGAAATGTCTGTTTTAACAAACAAACAAACAAATAAGCAAACAAACCAACAGAAAACCTGCCTTACTTTTTTTCCGGGGAAAAATAGTCATCCTGACCAGTTCAAGCCAGTTAAAGAAACTGATCTTTCCTCTAGGGTTAAATCTAATAAAAATGGGGACTTGTCTATGGTGTGACACTTGATCAGTGAATAACACTGCTTAAAATTAATTCATGGCCACACATTGGAATTGTTTTGTGGGGAAAATCAGTACTGCAAGCCACGGTTAATGATCCTTTCAGTTCTTGGAAAGGAGAGCAAAGGATATTTCTCTTCTAATCAGTATCCAATATCTTGCACTCTCATCGTAAGAGTGAGAGCATGACATGCTTGTCTCCAGACACAGGAAGGTCTGCAGGAAATGACAGGTGGAACTTTTCCTCTCTTAAACTAGAGAAGTGCAAAACACAGAACATATTAAGAAGCAAATTCCTATAGTCTTTTATTTAGGTACAGATTCTATACATATATAAGACTTTAAATTTTGCTGCTTCTGTAACTGTTTTCTTTTAATGTCAAAGCCTCATCCATGAAATCCTAAAAGTGTGGGAAAAGGCTGAAATATTCTGAACTGTTTTACCAATCTTCTGATATTGTCTTCTAATATTTAATGTTAATATTAATATCTTATATATCTTGAAAATTATCACTGCTCTGTTCTCCTTTTTGGTCATTTATAGCTTGGATTTTGCAGAACGGCGATGTAAAGTCGTGTTTCCCTAATAAGAAAATAAAAACAAGGGGAGTCACAGATCCCAAACAATATTTCTTAGACTGAGTTTAAATAACCTCAGCTCATAATTTTTATTTCCTTATGAAAAATTTCAATATAATACTGTTTTTATATTCAAGGGGATTTTTTTGTCCATTTGATTCAGCTAGATCCCTACAGTGTTTGAAATTCTGCTGTTCTAGAGAGTTTCCTTTGCATTTCAAAGGAAAATAATATATACATGGCAAGTCAATTGACTTCTAGAATGATTTATGACTTTACATCTGAGAGGAGATGTACTGCCCCCTAACTATAAGAAGATTTTTGGGTGCTTTTATGCTTTTTGTCAAACATTTCATTCTGTTTTCTTTCCATAGAAGATTAAGTGCAATTGCCAGGCATTTAGTTTAAGGAAATTGGATTAAAAGATAACACACAGTCATTTGATGCTCCAGATGTTTGCTTTCTTCCATGTACAGATCTTTGGTATGACTTACTTTTGGACTTTGACTTTTCACTAGTAACATAAACCTGGCTCAGTTCAGCTCTGTAATCTGATGATCAAGTATGAAAACCAATTTTCATTAACTTTGTATGAACTTTTCCAGAAATTGCCGATTTCCCTGGAAGTGATTGGATACTACTTTATTAAAATACACCAATTTAGGCACCTATTTAAGAAAATAGAACCATTGTAAACATTTGTACTGCTTTTCAGACATTAAAATTATAGTGGTTTCCTAAGTAATCTATTTCACAATTTAGGGTCTCTGTACATAATTTAATAGTGCCACAGAATTGTTTAGTGATATATATACAAAAAATATTTTGAAACACTTTTTTAAGCTATTTTAACTGTTCATTCTAAAAACTGTAACTTCTGATTTTTCATTTTCTGTGTGTTTATTTTGGGATGTCTCTGCATTGCTTTCCTTATCTTACCAGTCATTTGTTCAACTCTGTGAGTAAATTTTATGACACTTGTCTCTTTACTGGATTTTCATGACTATACATTCCAGCAGTGAAATATATAGAATGCAGACATGGATCGGTTTCAAGAATAGGCAGTTTCCTACCGTGAGTCCATACCTGGATGAATAACCAGTACTTGAAGGCAACCAGGTCCTTTGAATACTTTCTACAATATATGGATCCTGTAACTTAGGCCAAAGTAAATTGGCACAACTCTTAAATCAACTGTAGTTCACTTTGTTATGCTGTTGACTGCCAAACATATGCATACACCTAAAGATATACACACAGATATTCCAGAAAAAGGTTAGGTTTCTTGCCTGAAGTCTTGTGCACCCCACTAGCAGATCACATCAAAGTTTTGATCCGTGGATTATAAATCTAAAAACCAAAACAGCATGAATACACTTGTAGACTCAGGATTGTGACAATAGTCAGAATCATTTCCCTGACTGTAAAGTCACTTGCCAGGGAAAAGAAAATAATCTGTGACACATCTGTCTCTCACTTGGAAGAATTTTTTTTGAGATGGTGCAGTTTAAGAGGTAAGAAAAGTAGAGCAAATGATTCTTGCATGATAAAGTAACATAAAGCTACTCTGTTTGTAATCTGAATTTTAGAAGTATTATGAATGAACAAAAATATATATTTTTTAAAATTCAGAATTTAGAGCAAAGAAAACAATATTTTTACCAAGAAGTAGTAGTTCCAGTTCATCTGTCAAAATCCTGAAAAATCTCATGACTACTTAAGTATTATGTTTGCTCTACAAAGGGAAAGAGAGAGAGAAAATAAGAATAGTAATTTAAAAATCAGTTTTCCAGCTTCTGTAAAAAAATGGAGTTTTCAAATTTTTCTCAGTGCTTCTCATTCTTATGCATGTGCAAAACATATAAAAGAAAAAGAACCCTTGTAATCATCCTGTGGAATAGTACTACAATTAACTATTTGTTAGTAATAACTGTATGACTTCCAGAATTTTGCTAGAAAATGTCCAGCTCTTAGAAGCATTTTCCTACAGCTTCCTATTGTGCAGTATGTGCACACAGAGACAAAACTACACTTAATGTTTTCCATTAGAACAATCCAAGCATAGATTTGTGACAAAAACCAAGATAAACACGGTGGTCTGTGAAGTACTTGTCTGACAAAAGGTTAATCATTTCAATGGAGCAGGTGACAGTCCTTCAAATATATCCTGTCATTGTTGCAGGAGCCACATCAGAGGATCTAAACACAAACATAACAGGAGTAATGATGTGAGACTTTAACTTGTTGACATGGAAAATATGTCTCTATTGAAACAATTCACTTAATTTTAAAATATAATTAAATCGTAGTATTTTCTCTCCTCCAGATATTTTAACATTTTGGGCTACTCTGTGAACTAAGTAATTTAAGATGTTGAGTACAGTAATTTCATGGCAATAAGGCACACCCTTTTGACTAGAATTTTCCCCCAAACCCGGAAGTGCGCCTTATAGTCCGCTGCACCTTATATGATCTACAAAGTTGCGACATTTGCCAACCCGGAAATGCAAGTCACAATAGGGGGGCAGTGCCACGGGAGTGCCGAGTTGCAAGGCTGGGCGGCACCGGCCAGCCCCCGGCCAGCAGCAGCCACACAGGGAGAGAGGGAGCAGCCAACCCCCAGCCAGCCCCCGCAGCGCGGGCTGGGCGTCACTGGCCAGCCACCTGCTATCCCCTGCCGTGCGGGCTGGGTGGCGCCAACCAGGCACTGGCCAGGCACCGACCAGCCCCCGGCTAGCAGCTGTCGCACAGGGAGAGAAAGAGCGACCAGACCCCAGCCAGCCCCCGCAGCGTGGGCTGGGTGTCACCGGCCAGCCCCCTGCTAGCCCCCACAGTGTGTGCTGGGTGGCTCTGGCCAGGCACTGGCCAGGTACCGGCCGGCCCCCAACCAGTAGCAGTCGCACAGGGAGAGAGGGAGCAGGCATTGCCATGCCGTCCTGAGCCGTGAATGGTCCCCAGCCGTGGCTGCCTTGAGCCACCCTGAACCGCAGCAGCCCTAAGGTGTAAGCTGTGGCCGCCCCGAGCCCTGCCTCGCCAACTGGGGGCAGACGGGAGTGCTGGGCCCCGCGCACAGGGAGGGCACTTGCGGCTGCATTTAAAGGCTACACCAATCTGTGAAAAATGTTTGCAAATTGAGCCAGTAAACTCCATGTTCATGGGATTCCATTACTAATTCGTTACTTTGCTGCGCACAACATGGATCTTCGCGGTAAAAAAACAGTGAGCCTTATAGTCCGGTGCGCCTTATATGATCTACAAAGTTGCACCATTTGCCAATTCCGGGGGGGTTCACCTTATAGTCCAGTGCGCCTTATGCTCGTGAAATTACTGTATGTAAATTGAAACCCATAAGATTGTTGTGGTTTTCCTTAGTACATCTTCAAAAGTGATTCAAAGAGTTATTTTTATCTTGCTCCCTGAGATTAGTGGCGGCAGGTTTATCAGGGTTCCTTAATTGAGGAACAGTAGAGGAAGAAAATTCCCAAAATTCAAAAAGCCCCAAGGTCCACTAATAAGATGTAAGTGTTACTTCATTCCTGGTTTCATTAGTATGAGATGTTAATTTGTGTTTTTCATAATCCAAGGTAATGAAAGCTGTTTAAATATTTTAACCATTTAATACAAATAGTCCAGTGAAAATTGAATGCACCTGAATTCCGAACGTGTTGCCAAATACAAATACAGATTATAGTTCCTACTTCAAGGTCTAAGCAAGACTATTAAGCATCTACTAGGAGAAGTATACTTCTTTAAAAGGTTTGGTTTCTATTTTTTGGTTGGTCGGTTGGTTGGTTGGTTGGTTGGTTGGTTGGTTGGTTGGTTGGTTTGTTTTTTGGCTCTTTGCTGATTCTGAAAACTGAAGAACATTTCCACAAAGCACCAAAATGCTGAAGGTGGTTTGTAATAATTTAAACTTGTACCTGAAGGGCTTTATGGCATACAATTGTTTATAATTCTTGCATTAACACAGAATGGGTCAAGTTTGATAGGGCCACAGTGGGTCATTTGGTCCAACCTCTCTACTCGGGCAGGGTCATCCTAGAGCACATAGTACAGGATTGCATCCAGATGGTTCTTGAATATCTGCCATTGAGTCAGATTCCACAGCCCTTCTGGACAATCCTTTCCAGTGCTTGGTTACCTACAGTGAAGAATTTCTTCCTCAGATTCAGGTAGAACTTCCTGTGCATCTGTTTCTGCCCACTGCCTCTTGCTCTTTGGGTTGACATCACTGAGGAGAGCCTTCTGCCACTGTTTCTTTCAAATACTGACAGACACTGATGAGGTCCCCTCTCAACCGTCTCCCCTTAAGGCTGAACAGAACCAGTTCTCTCAGCTTCTCTTCTTAAGAGACATGTTCCAGTCCCCTCATCATCTTTATTGACCTTCACTGGACTCATTACAGGAAGTCTCTTGTAGCCAGAACTGGACACAGCACTCTGGATGTGGCCTCACCAGGGCTGAGTAGAGAGACAGGGAAACCTCCCTTGAGCTGTTGGCCATATTCTTCCCAAAACCCCCAGGATACCATTGGCCTTCTGGGCCACAAGGGCACAGTGCAGGCTCAAGAAAAGCTTATTGTCCACCAGGAACCCCAAGTTCTCTTCTGCAGTGCTTTCTACCAGGTTAAAGTTATATGCATGGTATTCAGTATTTCAACCGGGTGATAGACAGAAATGAATATACAAACATAAACATTTTCTTTATTAGTGTTTTTTGTTCCAGTTTCAGTTTTAGTATTTCTCTCAGTTTGGAGAAATTAATCCAAACAGGTTTGCATTTTTTAGGACACTGTTAAGGTAAATGTATAGTCTAAAAAAGGAAAGAATGTATACAGATACTAATGTATTTTATTTTTAAAATATGAAAACTTCATACTAAACTCAAAAGTATTTTAGCTAGCAATTTCAGGAGCATGAGCCTAAAACTATTTATCTTTCTTTCGTCTCATGCACAACTCACTATATGATTGTGTGCTGCTGTGTTACATATAACCTTGTTAAAGTTTGTTTTGAATAAACTTGTTTAGAGTAACTCTGGTCCCTTTGATATGCTACCATTTACTGCTCCTCTGGCAACTTCTCCAACATAAAGCCTTGCAGTTTTGTGTACATATCATCTATGATTCAGAGGAACACTGACACATTCTGGGGCAAAAGAAAGTTCTTTGTCATCCTGCTGAATTTTGGTGCTTCTCTATATTTCAAGATATTGCACAGATATTGAATTAGTGGTACTCATTTTCAGTATACTCTTAGCCTGCTTTCACTGAGAAAGAAAAGCTATGTAGGTGCTGTCATTTACTGAGCTTATCTATATTTCATAATACTACTTCAACTATGGGAAAGCAAAACAAGGCAGAGTGAACGTATTTTACCTTTAGACACCTTCCTCTGGTATATTTCAATAGTTTATGGTGACCTACTTCAAGATTTTTGTTTTCCTGATGGCTGCTGTGAGCAGGTCTTTATTTGTAGCTTTGAGACAGAGATTCTAAGTCTCTGCATTTATAAGAAATGCAGGGACAGCCATAAAAATTACAAATCTAAATGATACTCTTATCAACTTTCTTTGATGTACCTAAAAAAACCCCAAACAAGCAAAAAAAAAAAACCCAACAAAACTTGCTGAATTTATTTTGTTTATTCAATTGGCAGATCCAGAGTAAAAATCTGGTTTTATATAATACTTCTAACATTCCTTTAAAAGTAGTTTTCATGCCTTATGACATCAGACATAATCTTGGTATTTTGAGTATTCTAGCTCAAACATTTCTTTCTCTACTAGCCTTGATTACAGACAGCTACTTAAGGCTTTGCTTGAATAAAAATGGGATATACTGCATACATGACTAAAAGTAGACTTGAGCAGGACTTCAAAGGATGTCTTGTGGGAGGTGAAAAAGATAAAATGACATCAAAGTACAATTGTATGAATGATGGCTGACAGGAAATCTTATTGAAGTTGTTGCTGTCCCCAGTTGCTTGCTGCTGTTGGAAGTTCGCTTTTCAATGATATAAATGAGGAACTACTTTAGTTTTCTTTCTGGTTTCTGACTGTCTTGGAAAGTTGTGAAACCAGTTAATACAGAGCTATGAAACGACTGGTACAAAAGTGTCTTTGAGTAATGGAATTTTGCACACTGTAGAGTTTCTAAGAGAACTAACAAAGCTTAGCTCATTAGGTAGTGCAGAGAACATTGTCATACAAAAACTGAAAAGTTGATCAGCACTCAGTTCCAGCAAGCATAATAACAAGACAGTCCTCTGTCTTCTGGAAGAGTTTACAACAGGCATTATCAAGCTCTCTCTGAGAAGACTGAGCCACTGAGACACTTCAGAAAAAATTATAGTTACTGTAAGAAAACCTCACCTCTTTTGTTCTGTGCCTGTTATAACAGTACGATTAAAGTCTTGTTTGACAATTGTATTGAAAATAAAGTTGTAGAGTACTGCATTCCCATTTTCATGCCATGCAATATCTTGAAAAATTCATTAAAAGAAGAAGAAGAAGAAGGGGAAGGGAGAGACATTTTAATACTATATGTTTTTAACTTACTTATCAGGATGAAGTCTGGTGAGAGTTATTCTGTCAGGTAGCCTCTTTGTAAATTAAATTACCTGATAAAGGCAATTTCATATCAATTTGTTGGGTTAATCTTTCAGACTAGTATAGACACAGCCACGAAAGATATTGTTTATTGATCATTTTTAGGAAAGATCTGAGTGGAAATATTCAATTTCTCAAGGTCATGTCAAAAACTGTGCAAGGTTACTCTGGTAAATAGACTCCCATTATCTGTAGAATTGTAAAATAAATTTCTACTGTTCTTAACATTTGATTCTCTGGGTTTTTTAAAGAAAAAGACTACTACAGAGATCTCTATTCTTCCTTTCCTTTTGTGCAGCCCCTGATTCAGATATTTTTGAAGGATATTGCCTCCGTTCATGAAATCTCTTTGGCAGCAACTTGAGCAATAGAGCTGCAAATGAAGTCAACAGAAACTTCGTCAAAGAAATGTCTACTTTGATAACAGTCAATAATTATTTTGGTATTAGAAATCATGCAAGTCTCAGTTTGGGTATCCAAAATTGACTATATTTGTTTTTTCTGTCCCAATGACGCAATTTAATGTTTGGTTGGTGATTTACTGTATGGAAATACTGATAAGCCAAGTAATTTATTAAATTGAAACTCACAGATATTATAAAAAGCTATATATCCTACAATAGGCAATGGAAAATTAAATACTGAAATGAAGTAAGTGCTGACACTTTAAGACTAGTTATGTGTAAGTACAGTGGGAAACAGAACATTGTAACAGATGGAGGTTGGAAAGCATGCCAAGTTAACCTAATCTTAATTCTGATACTTCCTAACTGATGAATAAATCTAGAGAAAGCAATCTGAACATGCATCTAATCAGAAAATTCTATATAATTTGCTTGGACGGGTGCATTTTGTTCCCCACAATTTTATGGTCTGTAACATTTTAGGTTAAATTAGTTTCTCTATTTTTTGTTTATCAATTCTAAGACAAAAGACCAGTATGCAGGACTTCAAATTTTCATATCATTTCCCATATGGCAAATGTCTTTAACTCCCCAAATAAGGTACTTGTACATATACTGATATAAATTTCCATGTTGTTTGAAAAACTCATTATTGCTCTGAATACTTCTGGATGTTGATACATTTTTCAGATGCATGTTTCTTCTAATTTCCTGCAGATTTTTGCAATTTCATTCCAAAGAATTGTTTTTGTAAGTATAGCCTACTCTATTTTATTATGCTTATTATAACTATATTATATTTGCAAGTTTAACAACAAAATTTTAATTAATTTTCCTCTTTGACCTGACAATGCTGTGTTTTGATAAATGCTAAACTCTCTTGGTAGTTTAGTAGAGTTACAAACAAAAGAAGGAATGGAATTGCTGACCAATTAAATACAGAACATAAAGAGCCAAAGTGGAATAATTCAGTACTTTTTAATAAATGAGTCATTTAAAATTGCAATATCTCATTTTCTTGACAAATATTCTAATGTGAAGAGCAAATGACTCAATATTAATCTTTTCTAATGACAGAGAGTAAGAAATAGAGAAAGGATACTAAATTAATCTTCCTATTATAGGTTTAATACAAGTCTTTCCATTCTTACTATCTTGTATCCTCAGCCCTGCAAATTTACAGAGACTTTGTTCATGTCCACTTAGCTTGTATGAAGAAGGGACTTGGTATTTTAGTGTGTCCATGCCTCTATTTTACCTCTTAGCAAGGCCCTTTACTGGGAGTTAAAATTAAGCTATCCTTCAGATATATAACTACTGCATAATACCTTAATCCCCAGGGTTCACAAGTCTCTTTTTCCTTAAGTTTAGAATATAATAGATTGCAGCAGGAACAGATTCTCAGCAAAATTTGCATCTGTCCTTCCAGATTATTTCCCAGGATGGTGGAACCACTCCTCACAAACTGGTGGGTGTCACAATTCTCAAAGCAGAAACAACTTGTATCTGCTTCTACAGATTTTTGGCATATTTAGTGGCACCAAATGTAGCCACAGATGTATGAGTTTCTTGGATTAAAATAATATATTATTCTTTGAACTATCCTGGTACTTCCAAGAATCTGACAGAACAGAAGAAAAGTAATCTAGAAAAGGACAGTCAGTCATTGGTGCACAGGTGTAACATTTTCTGATCATATCAGGTACTAATAATAAATATTAAAATATGTGGACTAGGTTATTACCAAGGGAACTTTTTTTGTACTGAATTATTAAATTATCTTCTCTACACCACTGAATGGTTTTACAACTCTCCTGAACTCTCAGCTGTTTCCCCAGAGAAGCAAGTTTCATCATGTGTCTCTTTAACAGTCAAAACTCTTGGGGCATTTCTGCCAAATCACAAAGAAAAATAGTCTCTAAATGTTGAAGCTACATAAAAATTGAAGTTTTACTGACAGTTGCAACCAAGGAGGTAGGAGAAATAATTTATTACAAGTAAAACAGTAGCATGGTCAAACTTAAATATACGTCCACAGAAAAAAAGTAGTTGGCAATCCCAGAGCTCGCAGAATTACAATTTGTGTACATCCAGGAAGAGGATGTTAAGGTTGTATGATGACTTGGTCAGACTATCTCCAACAGATCACCGCCATAACTTCAAAACCGCTGTTTTAAGGAATTGCTTTGATAAGGACTTCTCCTGTAATGATGTTAGCTAGGGATACTCCCTTCACTTTTTCCTCTCAAAAGAGATGCCTTTGAAGTTGCTGTATCTTGAAAATTATCTCCCATTCAGGAATCTTGTCACTCATAAAGCAGGTTTAGCTGCTCTTAAGTCCTCTATCTGCTGATGTCCTTAAAAAAAAAAGTACATACACGATATTTTCATATCACTAGGTTATTTTTAATGTGCTTGAAGAAAAACTTTCTCCTTTATATCAGGGAAGGATAACAGTTGATGAAGCCAGATCCAGGTTGTTTTGAAGAGCTCTTGGCAACACTTGTCTGTCATCCTGGAGCTATGATGGTACGGCTAAAGTTTCCAAATTTGTCCTTCATTTAATGAGAAATATCTGCATTTCTCTATCCTTTCTTTGATGAGCACCCATTTCTTGGAGTTCTCTGCTGAGTGTGAGTATGGCTGCCTTGGGAACTATCAAGCATAAAGTGTAACCTGTTTATTTCTAGAAACATAATATACTCCATTAATCTACCTATGCTTGCTTCCCCTACAAGTAGTTTGTAACAGGATCAAAGAGGACAACCAAAAATTACCTGTCTCAATGGGTTCTTCAAGACCTTGAAATTACACCCATGCTCCTTTTAGAATTTCCAGATTCACCTGATTAGGAGTGAGAAAATATTTTTCATTCAGATTAACTGTATAGGATGGAGGTGGGGGGGATCTGTTCCATATTGTCTCACTCGACTACAGAGGGATTTGTTTGCCTGCCTCATATTTCTTACCTAGTCTTTTACTAGGGTCATATTCAGTGGATATATAAATTTATATTTAACTAATATAAAATAAATTCTACATAGAAGCCCTCTGTAAGTATGATCGGCATCATCGTCGAAATAATTTTTAACTCTCATGCTCTTTTTTCATCGTATTGTTGTTTTTTTAGTGGTTTTGTGTGGGTTTGGGGTCTTTTTTTCTTTGGGTGGGGGGGTGTTCCTTGGGGTTTTTTTGTTAGCCTTGTTTTGTTTTTTGTTGATGGTGATGTGTGTTCCACTGAAGAGCAATAAAAATAATCCAGAAGTGGCATTCTTATCTGCATGATGGAGAAATACCTTGTAGATATGTTTGCTCTAATTTTTAAAAAGTTGACACCTTCAAAAATATTTGCTTCAAAATATAAAAGAACCAATTAAAAATGAGTAACGGAGGACTAATTTTCCTAGGGGAGTGGGAGGGGTTGGGTTGCTTTCAACCCTTCCAAATGAGGGGGTCTGGGAGGTAATTATAGGAAGTCCTCCATGCATGTGTACTTATTACAATAATAAAGATACTATAATATTCTAGTCCCTTATGTTTCATTGTGTAATGGTGGCATGCCAAAAAAAATCTTGAAAAGATACATTTTCTTCCAGAAATTGTATTACCCATAATTATTCTGTATAGGAATATACAGGCTGAAATACAAGTTTTAATTAATGACTCAACTCTTTTTTCTTTTCCTGGGATCCGGTATTCGGGATGAACTCTACTTTCCTGACTGCTGCTCTCAGACCTATCCAGAAATACAAGACAATGCTGAAAAAATAAGGTAAAATACTCCATGGACACTTAATTTTAAATAATTTACTTAGAAAATTAAGATTTTTTTCTTGAAAATGTTTGTTTTCTTTGCAATGTAGACTATTTGGTCGTGCAGATGATCATACTGAGTGCATATGTTTGAGCCAGTACACAGAACTAAATGATTTTTTTATTTTGTGTATTAATTGACTATAGTAATTCATAGAAAAGACATCTTGACATTCTAGTGGTCAGTATCAGCTTTTAGCCTCAGTAAGATATTTCAAATTTGTGGCACTGGAAACCTGTCTAGAAACACAAATGGATTGGACAGATAGGATTGGGGTCATAGTATGGCTAAATAATTCTCTGTATAGCAAAGCTATAGAAGAAACTTGGATACCAGTGGCAAGATGCAGAGGCTTAAACTAAGGCAGGCAAAGAAAAATGAGAAAATATTACGGTTAAAAAAAAATTCTACTCAAAAAAAAGAGCCTAATTTCTACTGACACTTGTGTCATACAAACTTTCTTAAAAGAAAGTAAAGTGGAAGTGTCGCTGGATGTCAAATGCTGAGGTGACTCAGAAATAATTTTTTTTCTAAGAGGTTCAAATTTTAAGGCAATCAGATAGACTGTATTCACACAGACACCAGGTGAACAAAACCATCTCTAGCTAAGATCCCCTTCTGCATTGGCGCTAGACAGAAACCTTGGCTAACTGGTCATGGCTTGTAACAGTTTCATTTTTTTTACCATCTGCCCATTTTACACCATCCCTTCCCTACCACAATATTGTGGGTGTTGAAAAACACAAAAGGATTTTAAAGGATACCTGTCTTCCTCTTCTCTTTAGTATCTGATCCTAGAGCCATCGTTTACAAATGCTTTTTGAAGCTGCTGGTAACATCTACCTCCACAGTTTCCTGCAGCAACACTTTCCAGAATTTCACTACTTAATGTGTAAAGAAACACCTTCTCATGCCTTTTAGATTCATTGCTTCATAGCTTTCTAAAAATACACTGGCTTTAAAAAAAATGCTGCAATGAGTTGTAAATTCATCTAACTTTTGGAAAACTTGAAAAAGACAAAGATCGGGTAGCTTATTGTGTTATAAACCAAATTGTTAAATTGCAATTGTTATAGTTTCCATTAATATTATTTGGTTTATAAATCAGCGTTCTGATTTTCTGTGAGGATCCTACAAAAAACAACCTACAATTTCCAATAGGTTCCCATTTGAAGAAAATGTAGTGGAATATTACAAAGTAATTTCTGAGTGATAAGTTAATAAATCCTGGCATATATGTTAAAATGCTGTCCATGGCTGCTTTACCGTGGCACAGTAATGCCATAGTCTCTCTTCCAGTGAACCATTTCAGTGGTATGTTACATACATGAGGCAATTCATCCAAAATTACTGTAGGAATGTATTTCCACCAGGAGAGACATAAAATGTTCATGCTACAAATTGTTCTTCAATATTTAGATACAATTTCAAGCGTCTAGGGTGCAAACATACGGTACAAGGGCTTGGATTTTTAAATATCTGAAATATGAACTTTCTTTTTTACCTTTTAAACAAGGGGAAGTGTGCAGACAGTATTAACAAATAAGGGCCAGAAAAATTATTTCCAACACATGAATTAGTTTAATGTAATATGGTACTTTATAACTGTAAAAAGCATCTTGACAAATATCACTCATATGTTTGACCTATCACACACTCTACTGACTCAATAACCAAGTCAATACATCCATATCAGTACAATGATCAAAATATTAATTTATATTATTGTATTTTAGGATTGTTTCTTAAAAGATTTTTTGCAAACTTCAGCAATATGAGGTTGGGCATTTTGCCAAGTTAGGCTCTTAAGTAATTTGGCTTGTTGGGATTTTTACGAGTTTTTTTTAAATTTGGGTGGAGGCGGGGGGGGATGTTCACAAAATACCCCAACATGGCTGAATATATGTACGGTGAAATCACTAAGAGGGTGCTCATTACTTTTAGTGGAGCAAAGAGTTCAGTTCAACTCTTAATCCAATGTTTTGATATATTTCAAGAGCAAGGTGGAATATAGCAAGAAGCAGTGAAAAAAAGAAAAAAAAAAATGAAACCATTCCTTTTACAGAAACCATGACTACCAATTTTTAAATTCAATAGAGGTTATACTAACCTCTTACTGTGAATAACAAATGCCTGTTAAAGAAACATGAAAGTTAACTAACCACAGACAAGCAGAAGCAGAACATTAAAGAACTCCACAGAGCAAATAATGGAAGGGAAATTCTGAATCACTGCTGGTGAACTATTGATATTCCTGTAATGGAGTGAAAATACTGACGGACAGAAGTTCTAACATTCAATTCAAATAACATTTTCCTGAATTTAGGAGCTTTTTAACATAGAATAAGTAATCTGTTGTCTGTCAGATTTGGTCATGTCATATACACAAATGAAATAAAGCTATCTAATTACTTTCTGCAGGGTTTCAAAACTTTCTGTAAAAATAACCATGAGCAATTAATGTCAGAGGCCATTTAACTACCTTAGAAATAAAACATTTACTCTCATGCTGACTCATGATGCTGAAATGCTTGAACAGAAATTAGCTGCTTGCAGCAAGCACTAAATGCAAATAATTCATTTAGGTATCATACATCCTTACAGTCACCTGCTACGACAAGCACAAGGCTTTAAATTTCTTCAGTCTTTTACAGCTGATGACTTTTCCTCATTTTTATCCTTTAAAGTGTTGGAATTGAGAGATTGCATCAAGTTAAACTACACGCAAAAAAAAAAAGAGGAACATGTAGAGAGAAAAAAGAGAAGATGCAAATGTTAAGATGTTGATACAGTTGTGTATTGACATTTCAAAAAATCAGTCTTCCTGTTCTGTAGCAGTTCCTTGAAATATGACATAAAACTGAATAGTTCTTAGAACTATTATGGGAACATCACCCTTTTTAAAATCATAAATGAGCATGATTTTCTGAGCTGCTGAATTCAGATCTAGCAGGTTTTTGAGTCAGTAAAAGGATATTAACTAGGAATTGTGATGTCCAAATATCTTTTTAAAAGTGTTTTGTCAAGACTTTATGTTATATTTGTTCTGCTGTTCATATGGATTTAGCCAAGCCTTGCCTAAAAAAGATTGGAAGTTTGCCTTTAGGGGTTCCCAAAAAAACCCCAAAACAAAGCAAAATAGGGCTACCAGATTGTGATAACCTCAAAGTTGTCATAGTCCCATTCCTACAAAATTTCTTTGGCTGAAAATGTGTTTATGAGGGAAAGAAGACATAAACAACCCAATGAGAAGGTGTGAAAAACTGATTTAAAGTATCCTGTTCATCTGTCATTGTAGCCCATGGCAGTATGAGATCTGTTATCATCCCGTGAGGAACTCCATTCCTGATCTACCAGTTTGACTTTGAGCCATTGACCACCATCCGCTGAGTTCAACAATTTAGTCAGACACCCACCCACCTCTCGTCCATCTGTCCAGATCTTGCCAGCTTATCTGTCAGAAGGCTGTCATGGAAGACTGTGTCACAAGCCTTGCTAAAGTCAAGGAAAGTCACCACGTATGTTCCTAGAAAACTATTTCTTCGTAGACAGCAACCAGATTGGTCAAATGCGACTTGCCCTTGACAAATTGATGTTGGCTTTTTCCACTGACTTTCTTGTCCTTCACGTCCTTCCACAAGTACGGGTTCTTGTTCTTTGTTTTATAGTTCAGGGTGTAAATTGCTTTCCTAGATGTTGAGTTCTAAGGGCTTTGTATTATTATGGTATTTTTCTGGGGATTAATAAGACGGTTGCTGAATTTGCTGACATCACCACAAAATCAATTTACAGCTAAAAATTAATAGAATATGTTAATGATTTTAACTGTAATAAAATATATTAACTATTTTATGAGAAATTTATTAGTAAATTAATATTTTGCATCCTTATGGCTGAATTTGGAGATAGGTTTTAGCCATTTTTCTTTTTAAAACATGAAAAATATAAAAAAATTCTTATGAAGAGAATCCGTTCACTATAACATACTTCCAGATACAGCAAGCCAAGTTTCAAAGAAATATTGAGAACTGTTTACAAGAATTATGCATTTCTAGTTCTTAATCACTATTTAAAATTTTCCTTTATCCTTTATTGACTTCTGGAGATGTGGTTTTAAGTAGTTTGAGTGTAGAATGTATTTTGATAATCCCTTAAAGTTTCTGTACTTGCTTGTGAGCAGGAAAAGCTGAATGTCACTACTCTGTCAAATGTAGGTGAGTGATGTCACGTTACGGTCAGTGGCTGTTTTGAGCCAGCGGGAGCAATAGACTGGTGAGATATATGTATTTCCAAGGCATAGAGAAGGAAAATAAAATAAAGAATGAAATTGCTATTAAAATTATGGAAGCATCATTCCCCTTCACTGCAAGTCAAAATGATGACATTAACTATTTATTTTGTTTCCGTCTGCACCAGGGCCCTTTACTGTCCTTTTTTATAGCTCTAGAAACTATTACAAACCTTTACAGAACCAGATTTTGAAATTTGTACATGTGAGTTTCGATTCTTAAACATGTGGTTTGACAGGAGAGAGCTTATGAAGTTCTACATTGGGTTTTTTGTTGCTGTTGTGCCAGCAAAACACGGATTTGGGGCATTTTCTATGTGTATCATTTTGCATAGATAAGGCATGGTGAGGGGGAAGGAAATCACTCCTTTCAGGCAGTTGTAGAGAGTGATGAGGTGACCCCTGAGTCTCTGTTTCTCCAGGCTAAACAACGTCAGTTCCCTCAACTGCTCCTCATAAGACTCGTGCTCTGGACCCTTTATCAGGTTTATTGCTCTTCTAATGAATAGCACTATATTTGAATTTTGACTGTTCAGTTAAAATTATGAAAGAATTTCTCTCAGTATCATCCCTTCCACTTAAATTCTCTAATACTACCATGTAAAAAGGTAGGGTTTTTTGTTTTTGTTTTTGTTTTTAATAGGCCAAATTAATTGAAACAAAGCGGAATTAATATATTTAATTTTGAAAGATGAAATTGATATTGGTTGATTAGATAATTAAAGTATTAGATTCAATGAATTTGTCCCATTAGCATTTTCTAAACTGACCTAAAATTGAAAAAAAAATGCTACTATAATTTTCTGAAGAGTCAAATGTGAAAAATTCAAATTTGATCAGGAAATACTTAACGTTTAGAGGTACCTGATTTTAGAGATAAGAAGTTCTTAATGATTGATAACAAAATTCTAAATGTATTTATACTCAAGTTTCTGCTGGTTCTTTTCGAAGGCTATCTTGAGTATTTGCATCCTGGTGCTCAGTTCAATGTAAAGCACTGCTTTGTTGTGGATGATGGAAACAGCAGGAATGACTCTGTCAGGAGATGACAAGGCTTTTCATTGTGAGGTTTTCTGTTTAAACGTTAATTTTTGTAGGCATTCTTCTCTGTGTGGAAAGTCTCAGGTTGATTTCCATTAATCCATAGCTTGTAGAAGCTTAAAAGTGTTGAAAGGTGTTTTCAAAGTCTTTTAGTGTGTAAGGTACTCTGTCTAATAACTTCTTGGGTACTGTCTGAGTGAAAAATCTATCAACCCTTTAGCACACTCTTTAACTTCCTGTTTGAGACTGCATGTTTGACAGATATGTGGTTTGTAGCGTTTTTGTTGTGAAAATAAGCACATACCTGCATGACTAAATAAAACCAACATAGGAAAAGGAGTTTATTTTCTGTGAGTGACTGTTATCTAGGACGAGGCATGAACAAAATGTGTTCTGGGAAATAAAGCAAAGCACATGGAAGAGCTCTAGGACAAAGAGATTATCTGTTAGACTGAACCAAGGGCTACAAGCAAGGGACCTGCTTGTTAAACAGAAGTCCATGAATATACATTACAGCCCTGCTGAGCTGAATCATGTCCCCAGTCGTTCTGCCCACATACTCAAACAAGACAAGCAAGTAGCAGGGCAGGAACCAGCAGAGCAATTTTTACTTTGCTGCTCCTCTGAATGCCTCTGAATGATGTATCAGACTCTCCTCTTCACCCCTTAAGTGGTCTAAAATAATTTGAGACATTAGGTCCTCTTCCTTGGATGGAGCATTAAAAGACAGAACAGAAAAGGAATACCTGCTGTGAGCGACTAGAGTCCTAGTTCAAAGTTTGTGTCTACATTAATGACATTTTTGCTCCACCTACTGGTAGGAAGGCTTCTGAATTGCCATCAGGCACTTGCATCTTCTGCAATTTGTCCTCTTGGTGAGGCTAGAAGAGTCAATTTCTGTGTGCAGAAAAAAAAGAAATAAGAAAACGTTGATACCTTTTACTAAAAATTTGGGAGTGGGAGGGAAATTTTAATATTAGGGGGAAAATTTTATTTTTTTATTTTAAGGGAAAATAAACATCGTGGCTCAAAATGCACAAACAGGGAAGTGTTCCCTGTGGTGAAGATTGCTGGTGCTCATAATTTTGGAGGGTAAAACAATGAACAAAACAACTGCCCAAAAATAAAGAAATTCCCCTTTCAAAACAGTCTAAAACTTTGTATCTTAATATTGTAGGTGTTTATTGATTTACTGTCTAAAATCCATCTCACTATGACAGCACGAAACTGCCCTTATATCATCCTCCTTTCTTGCCTTATTGCTATAAGGGAGCTGACAGTCATCTGAAATGCTGGTTTGATCGCAGTGAGCATGTCTTAATTCTGATTGCTCATTTTGCCGCATTTCTTGATTACTGTGAGATGTCAAAGGAAATAGGACTTCTGAGTTTATTTGCACAGCTGTTGTGATTAGTTATGTTTGGTTTTATGCCAGGAAGTTCTCAAAGGTTTACTCCGTTGTTTCTGAAGTTGTCAGATTACAACCTCTGTCTTTTTAGAGTGATATCCAAAGACATTTTTTGGATATATTGTTTCATTCTTACTCACTGGACTGAAGTCAATGAATAAGCTTCTTTGAGAATTACTGATTCAACAGCTGCAGATTGTTCTTCTAATTGCAAGCTGAGGTTTTCATGAGGACCCTGTGCTGTAGCATAATGGAAATTCTTCAACAAGGCTTATGTGGGGAAGTTGATAACACTATACAAATCAGATTGTAGTTTTTCAAACGGGAAAAAAATCCCTCAAGCCCACTAGTAGCTGACGTTTGACATTGACATTTGGTAGATACTTCTAGCTGCAGTGGGTACAATACCTGCTCTGTTTGGACCAGTGTATCCATTCATATTAAATCAGACCCTGCTAATCACACACAAAATCACAGAACAGGTAAGGTTGGTAGGTATACTTGGAGATTACGTGGACCAATACCCTTACTGAAGTAGGATTAGCTAGATCAGGTTGTTCAAGGATGTGTCCAGTTGGGTTTTGAATATCGTCAAAGATGGAGACTTCACAATCTCACAGAGACATTTGCAATGTTTCATACCTCTCACCATAAGGAAGATTTTAGACAAAAAATTTAAGCCCACAAATTTATATTAGTACTTCATCACATGGGTATCATAGTGAGGTATAAAGTGAAGTACTTTTTTATCCTCTGCAGAACTGGGTCATTGTGACTAAAACCATAAGAAAAATTGGGTTGCCCAGCATAGGACTGGAGATTTAAGTCATATCCATGAGTATGCAAACAGAATCAGAAAAGACCATTATGCCTTCGTCCCACTCTCATTCAGTGAAGAAACTCTTCTTACACTCACACTCCTGGCTGTAGCTGCCTGTCCCTTTGATTCTGTAGGCTCCCTCAGCTGTGTTTCTGTCCATGGTTCCACAAGTGTAACAGCAGAGTTTCTGAACTATTCAGAGGCTAAACAAAGAATCAGCCAGACTATTATCCTCTAGATATAATGCAGAAGAAAAAATGAGTACTTTTCAGAAATTTTAACAAGAATACATGCCTGCTTTTAGAGTCATCAGTGCTCCCTAAATGATTCCTGCAACCTGAAAACTTGTAAATTCCAGAAAACATGAAATTCTGATGCTGTTGAAACAGAATCCCTGTCAGCTATTTATGGTTATGAAACTTTTAGGTATTAAATTCCTATCAACTACTTTTACAGATTGGAGGAGAATATATTGAGAGTAGCCCAGGGGGAAACTTGGACATGTTTGCAGATGAAAAGCTCAATGTGACTTGGTAATGTGCACTCACAGCCCAGAAATCCAACTGTGTCCTGGGCTGCATCCAAAGCAGTGTGGGCAGCAGGGAAGGGAGGGGATTCTGCCCCTCTGTTCTGCTCTGGTGAGATCCCACCTGCAGTGCTGCATCCAGCTCTGGGGTCCTCAGCGCAAGACGGACATGGACTTGCTGGGATAAGGCCAGAGGAGGGACAAAATTTGATCAGGGAGCACCTCTCCTATGGAGACAGGCTGAGAGGTTGAGAGAGCTGGGGGTGTTTAGTCTGGAGAAGGCTCCAGGGTGACCTTGGAGCACCTTCCAGCAGGCAAATGGGGACTGCAAGAAGGGTGGAGAGGGTTATGTTGCCTTGAGAAGACAAGGGGGAATGGCCTTGAACTGAAGCAGGATAAATTTAGATTACATGCAAAGCAAAATGCTTTTGCTGTGAGAGTGATGAAGCACTGGAACAGGTTTCCCAGAGAGACTGCGGAGTCCCCATTGCTGGAGGTGTTCAAGGCCAGACTCAATGGGGTGATGAGCAACCTGTTCTAGTGGAACCCTAGTGCCACCCATGGTAGCGCATTTGGAAATGGATACTCTTTAAGGTCCCTTCCAATCCACACCATTCTGTGACTCTGTGATTCTATGAGTCTGTGACTCTATGATTCTATTCTCTTATGCTTCTATAACTTGACTACGATCTGATTAGTACTGTCTGTCTTTTACTTCCTATTTACAGTCTCCTTTAAGATATTAACTGCATAGATCTGAAAACAGATGCTGTGTTCTCTCAGTAAAGATGGGTTCAAATGAATAGTTACATGCCAAACCTAAGGCAGCTGGTGAATTTTTAGGGGTATTCATCAGAGAAAATACCTTGTTATGTGTAAACTGACCATTCTAACAAATAGCTATGTTGCATCTGAACTTACTCAGAGTAGGTGCTGCAGTATTAGACACTTTGTGGGGCTGTGATAGAGCAGGAAATACAGATACACAGTTATTAAACATCAACCGTTATTTCTCAGTGGTAGACTCTAATTCCTCTAAGCGGATGGAGATCTCATAGAGTAAGGACTGTTCTTTCACACTTTATGTTCTGGTGTTTTGGCTTAATGCCAGCATTTCTGCCATACAAACCTAGCACAAGAAAGAAAAAAAAAAAGATTTCAACTAACAGTAAAAAGACTTGTTGGGGATAGGCATAATTTTCCTTGTGTTTCTAATTATGTATTTTGTATTTTCCCTCTATAAGGATGTTTATGCAAGCCAGATACATGGGTTTTATTCTTTTCCCATTGCTGAAAAACTGATTTTCCCATCTCTGAAGATTACATTCAGTAAAAAGTAATATTGACTTCTTTTTGGTTGATGTTTATAGCCTTGGGCATCTCTGTTATCATCTGTATTCTCAAACCCTTTCTATCTTCTTGTGTTTGTTTCTCAGAAGCCACAGTTACCTAACAAGGGTGACTATTCTGTGTGATTATTCTTTCAGCCACTAGTTAAAGAAGGAAGAGTTTGTAAGAAACAAACTGATACCTTTTTTTTTTTTCTGAAAAGGCATCTGTTATGATATAAGGCTTTTATGCACACACATTGAAATACACTCATACAGCCTTTTCAGAACATCAACATCTTACCACCGCAGTTTAGACAATTGAGATCTGACAAGAACATCAGTAGTATTACAGAGCTCAGGAGATTCAACCAAACTAATTAGAATTGCAATAATAGATTTCTACTCTTTTGACTATTATGTTATCACTGGAATGAATTTGAACATGCATCTCAATACTATTATATCTCTTCTGTTCTGATGCAAAAGTTGTCTTAGCAGAGCAAACCAACATGCTATGGAAAAATACCTCAGTGAAAACTTGGTTGGTCTTAAGGTTATAAGATTTTTGCTCTTCTGTGCAGAAAAATCAAAGATTTGGACACCTAACAATAGTATATCTTTCAAAATGAAGCATAAACATATAAAATAATTAAAGACTTATTTAATTTTCACTATTTGGGGATATTTGAGGTCATGTGAAAGGTTTCAGGAATATAGATTTTTTTAATGCCAATAATTTTAGGAGGATAACATCAAAAGTACCGATTCTGAATATTCTGGGTTGGCATTAGAAGAGCAGTACTGATGAAGTGATGTACATAGTTACCATTCTGGTTTTCTGAAGACTGATCAGGATAAGAAGATATTTTAAATTGTAAGAACAGCAGTAGTTATGGAACCTGAAAAATAGTAATCTGGAATGTAAAAGAAGAGTGAAAAGAGCAATGCAGTGACTCAGACAGAAGCTTAGAAAAGAGTTTAAAACTGCTAATACAGGAGTAGAACAGAATTTATATATGAGTATGCAGAATTTTTAAACTCTTTTAAACTATGGCAAGAGGTATGGATAGAACAGGCAGAAGATTTAGAGAGTGTGTGTACGAGCTTGGATCCAGAAATGGAATGAAGAACACCAGTGCTCCTACTAGGTACATGATGCTCAGATTCATAGTCTCAATGTTAAATTCTTTAACCCTATCTTCTGTGTTTCAGTGGAGTGCAATCCAGCATAAGAAAGCATGTTTTTTTAAAAACCTATATTTACTGACATTAATTTTTACATGAATTATGTAAAAAATATATGATCCTAAAAGAATATAAAATTTTCTGGTTAGATGTATTTAATTGCCTAGAATTCCTTCTATCAGTTCCCAAGGTCTTTACCGGTTTTGAAAAATTATTGGAAAATCCCTGTTCATAACTGCTGCTCCTTTTTCTTAAAGAATGAGGCTACTAGCCACTCTTTATTTTGCTTTTCACTGAAAAAAAATCCCAAAAACCTTACTCTTGTCTTTTCTTCATTTTAGCAGAAACCAGAAATACAGCTTTGACATAGCTTTTTATATTCTCTTTCAAGTTATATCAATTAATTTTCCATTTCCCCATTTTTTTGTTGGATTGAGGTATTTTTTTAGAGGTTTACCAAAGTAGGAAATCTTTATCTAATAAATTGCTGTAGAGCAGTCTTAACTGCCTTACCGTCATGTAAAATTCTACTGAAGGTAAAGGAACAGTTCAGACAGAAAGAAGTAAAGCATCTTATTCACACTGTGTACTCTTGGCCAAGAATTTTATCTCTTCAAGAAACTCTCAGGGAGGAGGAAGGCAGGTTCAAACCTTGTGAAGTGGCATGTGTTAATCTTCTCCAGTTAAAAACTGTATTACATTTTGATTGGCATGTACCTCAGAGCTTACAACTCCTTTTTTCTACAGATGCTCTATTAAAAACCAATTAACTTTCAGTGTAATCAGGTATTTAACTTATCAGTTATGCAGTGAAAAATGTTGGGGGTGATAGCAATGACAAACAGGCTTACCAACTAATCAGCTGTCTAATTAACTTGAAAGTATTTCATGTTTGATAAAAATTATGCATAATATGAACTGTTTAAATCCTAGGGATAAATATACCTGTATGAAGGTTTGCCTTGAGATATATTCAGAAGGCAGCTGAGAGATGCAAAGATGTAGTTGTACAAAATGTTCTGGTTTCTTCTCTCTTATGTTACCTTCCTCAGATGTTAATAGAAAAATCTAGAAAGAGAAAATCATTTCACTAAGGTTAATTAATAAACAACCTTTTCAATGATATCAAAACTGATGTTCCAGGGCAGACCTGCATCTGTAATCAGGGACTATTTAATTTCCTGAAAATTTCAGGGCAGATTACTTCAGCTATTTATAAACATGATGACCTTTTCATCTTAAACGGGCAATTATTGACAGGGTTTGGATATTGAGCACTGCAGAATGCGTGTGTGGGAAGAGATCAGGAGCTACCCTGTGACAGTCAAGCCAGATCCAGGTGACTTGGCAACAGATAGAAACAATTCACAGCACACCAGAATTTCAGGATGAAGAGCATGTGGCAACACTGCTCAAACGTCATTAAGAAATAACAGTAGCTATGGGGAGTAGGAGAAATGTAAAGAAAGTTGAGGCAGGAGGATGAAGAGGAGGCACAGGATACAAAAATGGAGATACACAAGGTGATGTGAAGAGCACATTTTGCAGAAACCAGAGAAGAAAATGCAGGAGACAGGGAAAAAGACATTGCTGGGAATACTGCTAGAAAAAAGCTCTTGAAAGGGGGTTATCCATGCTAGAGAAGGTTTGAGGACTGCAAGAACCCTGAAGGACTGCACAGCATGGAGACCCCTGAGGTATTGCAGGCTATGGTGGAGCCAGCTGCTGAAAACTGTGGGAATGGTAACTGAAAAAGGACAAGGAGAGGTGTTGAACTGAAGTTGAGCCTATGAGGCCAGGAGCAAAGCTGTTACCCTAGGTGTCTGTATAATTCCATGAGTTTTGTTCCTCAATACCTGAACCGATGATCAAAAATAGTGTATCTTCAATAATTCAAATGAAATTAAAAATTCCATGGCCAAGATTGTTTTGCCCTTGAAGGTAGTGGAAATAGAAATGTAACCTAACTTCAAATGTTTTTTAATTTTTTTTTCTCTGTGTATACTAGCTAAAATAAATTCAATTAGCAAAATTTTGTCAGAAACACTCATTTATTGTGACAGTATTTTCTAAGAAGTTTGAACTCATTTTGGCTTCTGATGATTTATTTTTTAATTTTTTTTTTCTCTGTTTTGATGGTGCAAGAATTTTGGGTTAATACCTATATATTAGTGGTTATATCTATAGGAAGATCTGAACATACACTGCACAACTTGAATGTTTCTTGCACATACCCAAGGGACCAGAGCTACAGTCTGGGTGAGCTGACTGTCTGAAAAGTGCACTAAGAATGCCATACTTTGAGAGTACAAATGCAAGTCAGATAACAGAAGCAGGAAACATTATCCTGTCTATCAATCCAACCTTTCTTTAGGTTATCTTTTTCAGAGGTTGACTAGATAACTAAACTGCATAATATCCGCTACTTTCAATTATGCTTTACTTCCATGGTTATTAAAAGGATCTGTAGGAGATTTTTTGAATGCCCTAGCAGAGATGGGGAATAGCGGTAATTTAGCTATAGACTCAGTTTACCAGCAAGTGTGTATATGGCTCATAAGTTGCTGCTGTGATGGCAGCAGGTTCAAGGAGCAGGAAGGGTGGTTTAAAGATTAGCTGGGAGTGCAGCAGCTTTCCTCGTGTCTTAAACTTACCTGTGAGTCATTCTTTATTTCAGAAAAGGATCTGAACTCAACATTAGACTACAGAGGAAGGTGCCTACAGCTAGCCACTGGGAAATGTAATAATGGATCACTGAAAATTTTCCAGCTGCTCTAGTTATAAAGAATGGTTTCAGATAGCTACAGTAAAAAAAGAAAAAATTGCTGCTGTCAGACTAGAGACAAATTAAATGACATGGGTATCACTGTTCTGAAGGATTTTAACATTAGCTTTTGTTTTCAAGCATCTGTTTTTCAAGGGACTCTTTCTCAGTTCGTACTTTATAAAAAATTCGAAACTCACTAATAAGAACAGGAGCATAACTTTTTTGAGATACTCAGATGGCAAAGAAGTTATCACTTTTCTTTTTGTTCCTAGGAATTTATACACTTCTGTATAACATTAGGCAAATAGAAGAAAAACAGTTTCTTGCTGAATATCCTTCCAACCTGCAGAAGCATATTAAAATTTAAAAAAAAACCCTGAGAAGATTGCTTCCATTAATAATACAACCATTCTTTGGACCATGATATACATGATTTTATGCCTAGACATATCTTCACGCAAGCACGTACTTCTCCTCTCCAGGGACAGTTTTCTCTTGTATTGCTGGTGGTGATTTGATTCAGCAGGCTCCTCATGGAGCTGTGCTCTCTGTGCCCGAGGGAGACCTGGCAATCCCGACACTCTCAGTGCAGCTTTTGATCCTCTCTGCTGGGATCCTCCCTGCACCACTGTTTTTCTTTATTCCTGGGCCTTTCCAAAGACAAATAGGAACCATTTGGATTATAGGCATGTTTCTAGTTTGACAATTCCATGCAATTTTTGGCTGTTTCTTGGTGGTGTCTAAACATCTTAGTTTAAACAGTCAATCCTACATCATTCAACCTCACTGCTCTGTTTAACTCCTCATTTCCATGCAAGAGCATGAGCACATCCCCACTTCTATCATCAGGAAAGTTCTGTCTTTGATTTTGCACCAACCTGGACATCACAACCCACAGGAAGTAGACAATAAAGAGCCAGTATCCAAGTGTTTCTAGGTTTACACACCATTTGGCAAGGGATTTTTCAGGAAGCATTTTGCACCTGAGGACCACAGTTAATTCTAAGTCTTGTACTGGGTATCTCTCTGGAGGTCATCTAGTTCTTAATGTTTTTTATAAACTGGTGACTTGCAAAACTCTTACCAGGCCCCATTTGCTGTAACTTGGAGATACATAATAAACTGGATCAGAGTATTTTAGTCTGAATGAACATGACAGATTAAGTGTAACAACTTGTTAGAAACCACTAATGAATTGCTAAAGGTATAGAATTATATCTTCTAATGTACTCCTATGCTGCTGGAGGAAGTTGCTTCTGTTCATTTCAGTGAATAAAAAACCATCTTTTATTTAATATTCATGACAGTCTATTTAATATTCATTGGAGATTTTAGGGACCTAGCAAAAACATGATGTAATCCTTTCTTTGCTATAGATAATGAATCTATTTGGATGGATGTGGAGAACAAGTTTTTGTACCTGAATTCGACTGGAAATTATGCTGTCCAGCCAAAATCTCACTAGAAGGAGAAATCTAAATCTAACAGGTTTTCAAAAGGCACAGAACTAAAAGGATTTTCGGTTTCATCCCCAGGGAAGCAGGTCATAAATACAGGAAAAAATTGCATAAGAGTTCTGACAGAACCTCTACTTACATTGTATGAGTATATTTTAAAAGCTTCAGGAGAAGATAATCAAGCAACATCAAATTAGTTGTCATGTTTAAAAAGCATTGAATTTAACAAGAGAAAAGTAAAATAATAATTTAATGTTTCTCACACTGTTTCAGTTTTAGGTCATGTGCTACACCAAAGCGTCTCCCAGTCTGACAATACAAAGTTGAAATAACCATATTTTACTGTAAGTAATTTTGAAATGCTTCAGGCAATTCTTCACTAGTCATTAGCTTAAATGCTTAAAGAAAATTTTATTAACAATATAATCTTTATTTTTATTCAAGAGAAAAATTTAAATTTGTGTCTGGTTACTGTACAGTGAGTATAATTACCCTTTTCTACTAAAATTTATCTTTACAGCTATATTAAGGAGGAGCAACAAAATCCACTTGCAATGTAATTTTCAAATGTACTTATTTTCTTTACTCTTCTTCTTTAGGCTTTTTGTTGCAAACACAAAAGCATTTGTTGAGTACAAGTTTTAATCCTTTTCTCCTACCGTCAAAATGGGGTGGCATGAATCCTTCAGCTATGCCAAAAAAGGAGCTGTTTTTCTACTTGGCTGCCCTAAATGATCTCTTTTCTGAGAAGTTACTTCCAGTTCACCAGACCTGCATTATACAGGTCAAAACTCCACTTTTTAATGACATAAACAGTGTGACTGAGTGCAAACTCAGCGAGCCTGCAGATTACACCAAGTTGAATACACAACTGATATGCTGGAAGGGTGGAATGCATCCAGAGGCACCCTCACAGACTGAGAAGTGAGTACCTGGGGACCTCATGCAGTTCAACAACGTGGTCAGGACAGTCATCAGTATGAACAGAGTCTGCAGAAGGAAGCGATTGAGTGCAACCCTGCAGGAGACTTGGGGATGAAAAACTGAACATGAGCCAGCAATGTGCCCTGGCTGCCTAGAAAGCCAATTGTATCCTGACTACATAAAATGAAGTGCCAACAGTAGTTTTGGGAGGTGGTTCTCCTGTCTCTATTCTGCCCTTGTGACACTTCCCCTGCAGTACTGCTCTCACTTCTGCAGTCCGGTTCTGGGTACAAGAAAGACATGGACCTGTTAGAGCTGGTCTAGAGGAGGGTCATGAAAACTGATGCTGGAGCACCTCTCCTGCAAAGACTGGCTGAGATACTCCATGGAAGCTCTGGGGAGAGTTTATTGTGGTTCCTTATATATAAAATGGAGCTTATAAGAAAGATAGAGTGACAGTTTACTAAGGCCTGTAGAGACAGGATAAAGGACGCTTGTTTTAAACTCAGAGGGCAGATTTAGATTTGATATAATCAACAAATCTTTACTGAGAGGATGTGAGACAATGGAGCAGAGTGTCTTGAGAAGCTGTGAAAAACCCATCCCTGGAAGTGTACAAGGCAAGGCTGGATGGGGCTTTGAGCAACCCCAGGTTGTTGAGGTCTAGTGGGAGGTGTTTCTGCCCATAGCAACAAGCTTGGGATTAGATGATGTGTAAAGTTCGTTTCAACTTAAAACATTTTATGATTTTACAATTAATTCTAGGATTTTCAGTTCAGCTTTTAAAAATTCAAATAGTTATACATTTACATTCTTAATTTCTAATAGATCAAGAGAGCAGTTGTTACAATAACTAAACTTAAATTGCTGCTTCAGACTAACTTTATTCTAATTTTGTTCTGCACTGTATTACAACTTACCAAAGTAGGTGTAGGGAAATAGAGAAATTGAAATAAATGTGTGTTGTCAAGCCTGTTTTACACATAAATCTTCTACAATGAAATTCAAACTTACATTTCTGCCATTAGTTGTAACATAATATTACTGGGACTGAGCAATGTTTAAACTACTCTTATCATGTTACTCAGGTTTCCAACCTAGAAACATCTTGAAATTTCCTGCAAAAAATGTATATTTGTTCTTCTCATTCAGGGATATGCTAAAGTATTAAGAGGAAAACGACCTTATCCCTTCACTTCAATAATATTTGTTACCTTCAGCTTTATGCTCAAACCAGTAATTAGTTCCCAGATCTGTTGATTTGACTGAAGTCAGCAGAGAGATAGATGAGCAGTGACTGTAATCAATAATATATCCCTCTACAGGTTCTTTAACAGAATCAACATATAAATATGCTCACTCCCATTAAATTAACCACAAACCACATTTCTACAATCTGGGAGCCCTAAAACAATACATTTGCTTAGGTCTAAAGATTCAAGGATAGTATTATCACTATAGACAGGTTTAAGAAATAAAAAAATTTTAAAAAGTCCCTTACTTCGTCAGTATGCTTAGGCTGTGCTTTTCTGAAATAAAGTTCTGTATTTAGGCTTTGTATATATTGTATAAAAATTTGCACTGAATAATAGTGTACTATAGCAACAGAATGAGATTTTTTTCTCCTAAGACACTAGTAAGAAGGATGCAGTCAGAGCAAATTCTACTCAATGTAAGTATGTTTTCAAAATACCTGTCACCACTAATTGGCAACTCTGCAGCTTGCTCAGGAAAAACTGTATGAGTATCTCAACCTGTAGAATAAGAAATCTTCTGGGTGTCTTGATTTAGATGGGTACTGGAATTGATGTGGAGGGGGATGAAATGAATGGTCTGCCACACGGCCTCCCATATTAAACTGAGTTCTGATTATCTTCAAAAATAAAAATGTGCATATTTTATCTAATAATTACTTAAAATACATGCTCTTATTTAGGTGTAGATCTCGCTGCCTAGCACCTGTTTGAACTTCTAAGTATCAGACATGACAAAATTATCATAAAGTGACCATTAAAATCACCAAATATCTGGAAAATTTAGAATATTTAATTTAAATTTATCAATCAGAATAGGTTTAAAATTTGTTCCAACAGGCGTTCCTGAAAATTAAGTGTTTGGTCAATTTTCATAGATTCATCTCTATAGATTTTTCAATTATCAGTATCTTCAGGCTCTGCAGAAGTGGCACAGGATGAACGCAAACTGTTATGGCTGAGTGTAGTGGCAAAAATACATTTGCTATGCTGCAGCATCTTTAAACAGTATGTGGAAGAGAAAGTAATGGAATAGCTCACTTTAAAACAATGTTTCCTTCACAGTTCAGGGGAAGATGCATTTCACCCTCTTGCCATGCCTCTAGCATGTGAACAAGAACTGGCATGAAGCAATTGCAGACTTTGTACATTTGGGCTGCTGGAAAATTCATTCTTCTGAGAGGGGATAGGGTCTCAGGTCGGCAGTGACTCTGGTATTAAAGACTACAATTTATCAGTTTCAGGAAAGTCCAGAGAGGGTGAGGAGGGAAGAGAGGTTACTTGTATTGCTTTATAGAACAGCAACCTCTGGTATCAAGTCCTTTCAGACTTTTACTCTAAAGTTCCCTCATTTCTGAACCTAATTATAAGACATGGTTCAATTTATTATGAAAAGTAACTTGAAAGAAAACAGTCAAATTCATGTCAAAGTGTTTCTTAAAAAGCGTTTATGAATCAAAATGTTCCCTGAAGCACAGTCATTCTTTTATTTGTGAGATTTAGTTGCAGCCTGAAAAAAATCAAAGACTGGGATAAGTTCAGGTATTGGAAGAGGAAAGGAAAATCACTGAAGGAAGAAGTGAAAAAACAGTAGAATTACAGAATGATTGAGGTTGGAAAGGACCTCTTGAGGTCATCTGGACCAGCTTCCCTTCTCAAGTAGGGGCAACTTGAGCAGATTACTCAGTTCTGTGTTTGGTTGGGTTTTGAATATCTCCCAGTATTCCTACCACTTCTCTGGGAAGCTCATGCCTATCTCTCACCATTCTCAAGGCATAACCATTTTCTTATGTTTAGATGTAATTTCCAGTATTTCAGTTTGTGCTCATTGACTCTTGCTCTGCCACTGCACACCACCAAGAAGAGTCTGCCTGTCTCATCTTCATTCCCTCAAAAGCAGGTATTTATACACACTTCCAAGACTCACCCCCAAGCCTCCTCTTTTCCAGGTTAAAGTGTGACAGCTCTCTTAGCCCTTTCTCCTATGAAAAATGTTCCCATCTCTTGTCTTTGTGTGTCTTTGTCAGGTTCCCTCCAGAAAGTTCTTATCTTTCTTGTGTGAGAAAACTAGGTATCTCCAAAGATAAATCAGTAAATGGCTGAGGGAGAAACATATTTTAAATTGACTGTAGGTTATATTGGTGAAATTTCATACATAGACACCTTTAGAATATTGTATGACATGAACATAAAATGCAGTTTTCCAGGATTTAATGTAGATTTTGCATAGAATTTATAGATGCTTTTGAAAGTGGGAATTTCAAGGTTACAACTTCTTTTTTTATTCCGTAAAATAAGAAAAAAAAATAAGAGGAAAGTTATCTAGTATTAAAGACTTAGCTCCTGTTGATTCCAAGAGCTTTTGTATATTATGTGAAAGTGTATAATAGCTTTAGGCTTTTTCTCACAAGAGATAATGAATGACATGCTTCTCTCCTGAACAGATAAAGTTAAATGAAAATCCAGCACAGCCCTAAACCACGTGTTCTGGTTTATGGATGGAGATTCTATTAGCAAAGGGGTTTTTGCTGTTATATTTTTGGGGATTTTTTTGTGTGTGTTTGTAGTCTAGGGAAAGAAACATCTTTCATCAGCAAAGGTTGGGATCAAAACCATAAAGTGAGAAAGTTCTATAAAATTGTTTTATTAGCTGCACAGCATGCTTCAGAAAAGCTGTCTGGTTTTGCAGTAATAACTTTAAGAAATAGTGAGATAGCATCGATGGAGTTGTTTTTTAAGGTCAGGACATTTCTCTGTTTTTAGCATCTACATAAGTATGTAAGTGATCTTTGTCCTGTGACCTTTGTTGTCTACTGATCAGACCACACTTATGGTTTCTGATTACTAGTGTATTCTGAGGAGGATTGAAATATAGACTGGAAGTTCCAATGTACTCGAAGATCAAAAAAACTTATCCAAACTGATTAATTTCTTACTGATCACTAATACAACTTCTTGGGTGAACAGATTAATTAGTAACTGGTGATCTGATTTCATTGAATCTTCAGAATGAACTCCACATGGACAGAAACAAAAGATTGACTATTGAGTTACCTTTTTGAATACAGTACTCAGATTGTAGCTATTCAAACATTGACTATGCAGTGGCAAGACTTTCATATCTGCACAGGACCTGGCTTGGATGGAGTCAATCCGCATAGGGATGAGTTTTGTATTTGTGACTGAAATAATGCTGATAACAAATCAATGTTTTCAATATTAGCATACTAGTAGGGGAGAGAATTACTTGGCTAGAGTAAGAATCATTTAAAAGTGATTATTCATAAGAACACTAATGAGGGAATGAACAATTTGTCGTGTAGACACCAAGCTTCCAATCTCTTAAGGTCTGCTGATGTGCTTATTCTCTCAAACATAGAACTGCAGTGGGATCTAAGCCTGCGCTGTGTTTCCATAACTCCTTTCTTCAAAGAAGTGGAAAATAGGTGGGGATATTTTCCAAACCTCAGAAAAGTGGCAGAAAGTTTCTAGGTATTTAGGACATATACATTCATATACATACAAAGAGTTAGACATAAATATATACATACGTTTATATTTAACAAATATTATACTATATAATAATAGATACATGTGTAACTATAAATATGTCTATGAGATAAAAATATATGCATAATCAATATGTAATTTTGACAGTATAACTGCCATTTTAAACAACTTTTCCCATTTAGCAGAGTAAATGAATAGAAAGTATGCCATATTTGACCAATAATGTTTTCTAATTCTGTTCTAAGGCATTTCTCAAAGTGACATGTTTCAATAAAGACCTTTTCTTCTGGTGCATGTAAACTCCACTAAAAAAAAGTAAAAAGAAATCCTATACCCTCTTCCTTTTATCTATTCCTAATCAGTGAATAATGTGATGAGAATAAGTCAAACTTTTGAATACTCTCTCCTAAGCCATTTTTTTCTTTCCTGATTTTTCTTTTCTTCTGCTTTATAACACTATGTCTTCAATATGGGAACATCTATTAAAGGTCATATTTCTAGCATTAGAAGCAGAGGAAAAAGGTTGAAGTTGGTTCCAGCATAGCAGTCAGTAAGTGTAGAGCACAGTATTGTCTAAAATCTGAAAATTTACAGTTATTTGAAACTTGGAGCAAAACTTTCTTATATGCTGAGCCTTGTTTGCTACATCTACTCTTAGCTCATATATTTTAACCAAGTCAACTTTGGACACCCTTTTGCATCCAGACATTTTCTTTGCCATTTGAATTACACAAAGATTGGTGTTTTTTTTCCTTCACTAAAATTGCTGAATAAGTAGCTGTTTCAGAGACACTGAGTAAGGATTGCTACAGACGTATGGGAGGTTATAGACAGCTTTAAATTTTTAATAGCAAAATATAATTTTTTAGACTTTGAAGACTAAAATTGCTTTGAGAATATTCTGCACTGCTTGAAGTCCATTAGAAAATGCCGAGTCTGAGTGGTTTTCAGCAACTTTCTTAGAAGGCTCTTTGTTTCCCTTTGGAAATAAAAACTTGGGCCATTGATTGAAACTCTAAAGGGAAAAATAGCAGGACTATTTCATGTCAGTGGCTGATAATGGTAATAGCTTAAGGAGTATTTTCTAGCCTACTCCATTTAATGTGGTCTGAAAATGCCATCTTAGAAATCTTCCAACTTTTCAAAACTTAGTAATACATTTTCAGAGCACTTTTTCCATTCTAGATTCCATTTTAATGACAAGTTTAATAGTGAACTATCATGATACAAAACAAAAGAGAAGTGAATTTCAAATGGAAAAACTCCATAAAATCATGAAATTTAAAAAAGACATATTTCTTTCAAAGAAACAATGTGGGTTTTAGGGTTGCCAGATGTAGGCAAAAGTTTTGTTTTTCTTTCCTTTTTTCTATTATAATTAGATTTCAAATACCACTGTATTTGGTATTGAAATACCAAAGTTCATACTGAAAAATTTGTGGTTACATTTAGTACCTCTTGAGTACTCTGATTTCAGGTAAAAATTATGTGATTTTAAGATTACTTCAGATTGAGTTTAAAGTAAGTTACTTTCCACTTTGTAAAGTTCAGTTTAATAGATGTTTGCATTTCCTTAAACAATTAATGTTCTTTTCTTTCCAGGCTATGAGGTAAAATTTCATTGGCCTCCTAGTAAAAATGACCACAGTTGATTTCTGTGATGCCTAGGAAAAAGCAGGAGCCTTTCTTACATCCTCAGTTCTCAGTTTTCACAGTTGAATTATTACAGCCAATTTTGTCAATCTTAAACCAAAACCCAATTCCTATACTTGATATTTCTGACAGGCATTTTTCTAATTTCTTCTAGTTCTACTGCACCCTTTCTGCAATGTCAACCTGAACTGGGAACAAACACTAGCATTGCATGAGCTGATGCAAAAAGAGAATGAAGTTTCTCTTTTGTCCTTATGTCGTCCCTCTTAATTACTGTGTTTTTCTGGATGTGTTGGGACTTCTGAGCAAAAAAATCAACAACAGGTCATGTAACTTCAAGTCTGTTTGAATAGCTGTGGTCAGCTCACCATTCCTCTGTGGAGCATGTAATAATTTTGCTGCTGTTTTGCTGCCTGGCTACTGAATAAAAATGGCATATCCCAATAGCTGAGAAAGTACTCATTTATCTTTATCAGTATTTGCAAAAATCCTTTAGACTTTAGGTTTCAATTTTCATGACCTAGGTGATGGATTCATATTCTTTGATAGAACTATCTTAGCTCTTACCTTATTGGAAGACTATAATATTACTATAAGTCATAAGAGATTTATAAGTCTACCTATTATCTACTATATATTTAGTGCATCCAATTTAATGTCTTCTTACTCCATTTTTTATGATTTTTTTTCTGAGTTGAGGAAAAAGCCATGCATAACATTTTTGGTAGATCCAAATTTAAATGTTCAGATGAAACATATTTAGAATAGCTAAGTCAAGGCTGCAAAGAAAAATTCATCAGACAGAGAAAGAATAAAAGATACTAAGTTTTGAATGTCATAAAAACTGCAAAACTACAAAACTAAAAGCTTTTAAGGGATAGAAATTTTCTTGGAAGAAAAACAACACTTTTGGTTCAATGAATTTTTATTTTTTCTGCTCAAAATGCATGTTTCCTTTTCAGACATCTGTAATGCAGTCCAAGGAAAAGAAGAGCTTAAAGCACAAAATTGTTAATAATGATGCTGAAATCCCAACTTGACAAGATACACTTACAGTAGAATAGAACTCCACAGTTCAAATCCTGCATCTATTTATTTAGAGAGCGTAAGCTTCAATCACAGTGTAGGTACTGGGCACCTTTTTCAAAGAAATCTTCAAGCTGGCATAAACATTTTCTAGAATGGATTATTTGTGTTGTATCAAAACCTTACTTTTAGACAATGGCCTTAAGTTATTTGAGAACATACTACAATTTTTATTTTAAATATTGATGTCTTAATTTAAATAACTAAATCTAGATATAAAGAGATATAGCAGAAACCATACTATTTGTGAAATATTCCATGCACCTGAGAAAACCTTGTATTTGTTGAGGTCTGCAATTCTGGTATGGTTTTTTGTTTGTTTTTTTTTTTAGAAGTTCTGAATGCTTCCAGGTTTCAAACATTACAGTGTACACTCTCATTGTCCTTGAAATTCAGTCTGGAATCCAGTTTACTGGGATTGTTTTATTTCCCATCCAGAAAAAAATCCAGATTATACTTTCCTGTTGAGGCTTTTTTTTGAGTAGTATATCCAGTGTTTTCCAGAGTTTTTGACAACATTTTCATTGCAGTCGCAATTTCCCTCAACACAGAACATCAAAAAAGTCCTCTGTGGATGCCCAAAGCTCCTCTGTGGATACACAAAGTTAGAGAAATAAGTCTGAACAAGATTATTCAGTATTTTTCTCAATAGTATTTTGTCGCATTGCCATTATTATAATTTCCACAATTACGCCCCAAGCATCAAACAGAAGAATTTATCTGTTTTAATATAGAAAAGGAAAATGAAGTGGTGATTTTGGCACCATTGTTGCAGCCACTGTTACAGATGCATAATTTTATAACCTAGCAGGTAAGCAGTTTACACTAAGGACATACAAATGCTTACATAGTGCACCTAATGAACATTTGTATTCTAAAACTACATTTTAAAGACAAAGGCATTTTCCATAGAGAACAATCTCAATTATTATTCTAGAAGAGGTCCAAAAGGTAACAATTTACAGTAAGAATCTCAAATCTTCCTCCTACTTTTAAACATATAATTTTAATGAAGCAAAATATTTCTGAGAATAATTTGCTTTATGAGTATAGGATGCTTTATAGGATGAAATTATATACAAAGGGAACAGAGGAATATACAAAGGTAGGGATAAAGGTGCTTTGGACAGTAAAACATTTGGGAAAATACAGGAATAAGGAGACAAAAAAGGATAATCATGTAAAAATAACTAATTTTAGAAAAGTAACCCTAACTCAAATAAGTATTGTTTATAGACTAAAAGATTGCATCTGTTATCTGTGTTTGTAGGGCAAATAAAGAAGTCAAAATTTTTAAAAATCTAGAAAACATGAATAAAACCTAAATTATCTACCTCATTTTTTAAATTGGTAAGACAGCAATATTTCCTTATTGAAAAAGCATTTTACTCTTTTAAACTATATCTTTTCTTGCCAACTTTTGGATTTTCAGTCCTATTGGAAACAATTTTCGACCTGAAAAATTATAGATGACACAGAGGGAGTTCCATAAATTCCATAGATTATGACATTGATTTGAAAACTCTCTTTTCCCATTTTTATTTTGCATTTCACGATGTAAAAGTAGAGTGTATTCTTAGCACATGATATGTCTTGTTCTTATCGTTGTGTTTCTTTTTTTTTTTTAATTAAATGGTATTTCATCCCAATAGGATTTGTTTTACTTGTATGAAAAAGAATTCTTTGGAGGGTTATCACCTAAAAGTCTGACAAGCAATTTAAAAAACCAAATAATATTTTTCTTTCTGTGAATAAAGGCTGGAGATATACTTTCCCAGTTACCCAGATAACTTTCACAGACTTTTAATTATTTAATCTATATTATTCAATTATTACTAATGGAAATTATGAATGGCACTCTCACCACTCACCTTTTATACTCCATCATGTCTTCCAGACCACAGGATTTTTTTTCTCAGCACTCAGCTTTTCCTGAGACCTTAAAAATATAAACAAAATAGCTAATTTGTCAAGAAATGTCTGAAGTCTGATGTAGTATCAGTTTTCTCAGACTATCTTACACAGACAGAGATTTTATTTTTCAAATGCAAACTGTTAGAGCTAAATGTTCTTGATTCCAATATCCACTGTATTCTGGTGATTTTACCTTGTGTATGTTTTTAAGGTGTTATAAGATTCATGTCTTGCATGATTACTATACATAATTTTCTGTGGTACCATCACTTCAGAATTGCATCTTTTCTCTGAATAAATTGTCAGATTTTTATTTCAGGATACATCAAAGGTATTTTTAAAATAAAAATTAAAGCAAAAACTGTCAGTTCCTGAAGGTAAAAAGACAAATTAGTTTTTATGTTTGCAGTTTGAAATAAAAAGTTCTCATTAAATAATCTGTCACTGACTTGACAACTTAACGGAAAACAGACTAAGAAAGAAGCACATATTTGAGCTACTAGAAAATAAAATAGTTGCATTTCTAAGTGTCTCTTTAAACAACAAAAGTCTCTTTAATGCAATCAAGTACTGCTCGTGCTTTGTATTTCTCAAAGGAATATGTCTATTTGGCCTTTGACTATAATCAATCAAGGTAACACTCTTCAGAGAGACTTGAAGTGCAGCTTTTTGTTGGCTTTTCATTAGCAGAGTATCAGAGACACATGGGACATGACAATAATTCCTTTTTGGCTTTTTTTTACCTTAAAATTGTCCTTTTTTGTCCAACACTGTCACTTGCACATGATTTGCTAAAGCTGATCTGAATTAATCAAATATTAGTATTATTTTACACCTGTTCAGCCAACTAAAGAATCCCATAGCAAGTACTTTGTCTTAAACCACGGGAAATAAGAATATATTTTATTTACAGTAATTTCACGAATACAAGCCACACGGAGTATAAGCTGCATTTCCGGCGTGTGAGCAATGTTGATGTCTTTGTCAATAAAAAAGCTGCACCCAAATATTAGCACTTTCGTTCACGGCGAACTTTCAAAGTCATCATTTAGTAGCACAATTGCGGATCACTGGGGCTTACTGGCTTACTGCTGACCTCGGGATCATTATTTTCTAAGTGAAAAAAAGACACAGACAAAAGCTGTGGCAGCGTTCCCTGCAAGTTTTATTTACAAACCGAAAAATACACAAACAATAGTGTGGTCATTTTGTGAGCATTCCCAACGGATCCGCGTGGCCTTTAAACAGCAGCTCAGCCACGCAAGTGAGCCGCTGAGCTCCGAGCGGAGCCACATCTCCGTGCTGGCACAGCCACCCCGCTCATCCGCATGAGCCGAGCACCCCCCCCAGCCCTCTCCGCGCGAGCCCAGCCAACCGCGCAGCCGCACAAGGACAGCCAGCTGCGCAACCGCACAAGAATGAAAACACTTTAAAAAGTACAGAGAAATATCACACACTTTTATCAAACTACCGAGAGAACGTGCCGAGGGAACTCATCCTGATAACACCCCCCCGCCCCTCAGTAAAGCTGTCACCCACAGGCAGGCAATAAGCTGTTCTTTGATTGGTTCATCGTCGGAACACCAGGAAACCATGGATTGCAAACCATTTTGGCTCGGGACAGGACCGGCACGGTACCAGGTAAGGGCAGATATCACATTTTTGTTAATAAATTAGCCTCCCTGGAATATTAGCCGCACTTCCGGGTTTCCACCAAAATGTTGGTCAAAACGGTGCGGCTTGTATTCGTGAAATTACTGCGCTTCTTCCCTTCTTCAAATGAGCAATTTCTGCTCAATTCTCACAACAAATTTTGAGTCTTTACACTACTAAAATAATGGGGAGTACTTAAAACTGTGCAGCAGTCAGTAGAGTCTGCCAGTGTAATCATAATACAGCGACAAGTCATGGCACCTCTTGCCACATCTCAACATGCAGTCAACGTTACTGAAAATCTGGATGGGATGCTCAGTGTTTTAAGGTGTTTTCATCCATCTTTATTCTAAAATATTTGGAAAAATAGTGGGAAGACTCTGTGGTCAATCTTTTGGCTTCCAGTTCAGGAATATTGACCAACTCTGTTTTATTTTATGGTATTTTAAACAGGAATGGAATTTGATGTAAAGAGACATCTCAGTGCTTCTAAATGAATGATTGTGTAGGGATGTGGTTGGTTTGGGGTTTTTTTCTTTTTTTTTGCAGAAGGTTTATGTAAACCATGAGCAGGAATAGAAATTAAAACAGTGGTGTCTAACCTTGTTGGTAGCAGTAGACTCAGAGTTACTATCCTCCTCCAAAATCACTGTATATTTAGTTCAAAAAGAGGAGACCTCTAGATTTTTCATGTGGCATTGTTTTTTGATAATATTATAACTAGATATATCAATCTTTTATATATTGTCAACTGAAATTTCTTGCAACAAGAAATTGATGCCTCAGAAGACTTGAAATTCATCCAGTGAGTTAAAATACATTTAACACACTTTAAAAAAATTTATTAGTCAATTAGAAGATCATAGGAAGTTAAATAATTCCAAATCACATATTCTTACTGAATCCATTTTGGTTTAAGAGGCCTAAGTTTCGTGGAAGGACATATATGTTAATTTGACTTGGCCTCTTTTTTTCTGTTCATGTAATGAATTGACTTGATTCATATAATCAAAACTGTAAAATTCTACCATATATTAATATATGCGATATAGTGCCACACTGCATTTTGAAGGGGAATTAGAAATATTTAATCATCCATAGATGACGAACTTCTTTTAAACATTTTTGTATATAAAATAGTAAAAAATCTTAAGATTCTGTAATGCCTCGGTCTTTCATAACATAAAATTTCAGCTCTGACATATGAACTTGTGGATAGCCTAGACTTCACATGCAAACTTTTGTTTAGAGTGGTAGTCTTGCAGGTAGTCATTACATATTTCCAGGTCTACATTATGAATTTTAAAAACCCCTCTTCTGATAATTATCAGTTAAATTATACAGATTATCTCCATAAATAAATACATTGCTTTTTTTAAAACAAAATCAGCTCCAGGTCAAGTGAAGTATTAATTTTCCTATACTGAGAGAAATAGACTGTTCTTTTGTGTCATTTATACGGGATCGTGAAGTTTAAAAAGCCATGAATCAGGCAAAGTAAACAAATCTGAAAAGAAATTCACTTCTGCAACATTTCTAAATACTGTGCTAAACCACTTAGCACAGACCAAACCAATGGAGATCATAATGAGCTGCACACTGTAATGAATGGTTTTTCTGTTCCAGGCACTTTCCTTATCGAGTGGTTTTACTCAGGAGGCAAATCCATTAGGAACTGAAATAAAAATATTTTCTCCTGATACTGTCATGGTGTCTCTATGGAGACAGTGAGCAGTAGTTTTGTCTTCTTCATACATTTTGATAAACCAATAGAGACCAAGAGAGAAAAGAAAATGTAATTAGACAACATGAGTAAACACAAATTTTTATGCCTTTTGATCATGTCATACCATGTCATAAAACAAAATGTCTTTTACTTTTAAATCAAATACTAAAAATGTAGCATAGATAATTAACTGAAGAGAGAGGTCAGATCAGAAAAATGTCTCTTCTACATAGTTTTAGACTTTCACCTGGAAGGACTGAATGATAATAATTAATACTAAAAGTTAGATTTCTACTCATATGATAGAGATGAATGGAAAATTTTTTAAGTACAATGTTAATTTAATGATACACTGAACACTGTTTCTAATAGCAACATGTGATTAGTACATTTGTGAATGTTTAGAGAAAAAAAATTAAATCAAAGGACCATAAACTTTTTTATTGAAGGGCAGGAGACTTTGTTCAGTAGATAAATAAATACAGAAATGCAAATCTTGATGGTTGATGTCAAATATTTTTCTTGTACAGTAATTTCACGACTATAAGGCACATCAGATTATAAGGTACACCTCTGGGAGTCGGTAAATTTTGCAAGTTTGTACATGATATAAGGCATACCGGACTATAAGGTGCACATTTTTTTTGCAGTAAGGAGCTGCGTCGCACACAATAAAGTAACGAATTAGTAACGGAATCGAGCGATCGCGGGGTTTACTGGTAGGTGCTCAATTTGCAAACATTTTTCACAGATTGGTGTAGCCTTTAAACGTAGTTCCAGGTGCCCTCCCTGTGCCACGGGCCTCAGCACCCCCGCCCGCCCTGGCGCTGGTTGGTGAGGTGCAGCTCAGGGCGGCTACAGCTCACAGCAGTCCGGGGCGGCTCGGGGTGACCTGGGGTTGCCAGGGTGCAGCCGCAGCTCACACTTCCAGGCTGGCTCGGGGTGGCCCCGACTCGCGGCTTCTGTGGTCGCCCACTCCCTGCCTCCCCTCGCGGCTCCTGCCAGGCCAGGGCCACTGGCTCCCTGCCCCACCTCGCGGCTCCCACTTCCGGGTTGGAAAATTTTGCATCTTTGTCCATTATATAAGGCACACTGGACTATAAGGTGCACTTCGGGTTTAGGGTAAAATTTTAGTCAAAGGGGTGTGCCTTATAGTTGTGAAATTACTGTAAGTTTATTTCTGTTATATCATATCTCCTGATAAGCATTAATGTCATGAACTAAATGCTCATATTCACTTTTAAGTGCAACAAACTTTCATTCATAGATTTTATTTATAGAAGATATAAACATGGTAGAAGTTCTCTGTTTAATTCCAGCCTGTAATTTTATTCAATGTGTTTACTGGCAATTGCTACATTTTCAATACTTGAACTTCTCATAGATGTTTCCACAATTTCTTCTCATAAAGAAATTTTCTCAGCTTTTTCTCATTAATTTCTTAACCTTTTGCTCCTTAAGCATTAGACTGTTGGATTTTACAAGGTGGAACAATCTCTTTCTATTGTATCAAGTGTATTTTTTCTCAAAAAAACTTCAGGCAATTTTTTAACTTCCTCTAATAGTGATATGGGAAAAAATACTGTGGGAGAAAAGATTTCTGTACACTGTTGAGTACCCAAAGCAAAAAGAAACAACAGACTGTTCAATAACACGGTGTAGTACTTGATCAGACTCAGTAAGTTCAAATTGAACACAGTAAGTCCAATTTAATACCAGATATTTACTGGTTGTCAGAGAGGAAAGACCAACCTGGAAAAACAATCAGCTAAAAAAAAAGCAACAAACACAGGTACCAATCACCTGATTAATATCTTGAAAATTCTCCTTTAATTCACATTAAATATCTGACTTTTATGTTACACAGCCTTCAGGTGGGGAAACCAAAACTGTGTTCACACTTTAGAAAAAATAAACTGAAAACCTTAAAATGTTGTCAGGAGATCAGAACTCTTTAACAAAAGTTCATCTCAGAAGTTGATCAAATAACTTTAGGAGCACAGAGGTTACCTTGCCATTCCACTTTCAAATCTATTAACATCATCAACAATTGTCAAGATGCAACATTTGTCTGTTTTACCCTCATTGTCAGGTTAGAGTGATAACAGACCTCTTGATTAAGTGCTATTTCGTCTTATAAATTCACAGTAGAAAAATGATTGAAATTAAACCCACTAGTGGAAAACACATTATGTGCACAAACTTTGTACAGTGAGATATGTAGAGAACAGAATAGAAAATTGCCTGAATTTAGTGGAAAAAAAAGGAAGATGAAGAAATATGAGGAAGATTTCCTCACTAGGACAACTCTGAGTTATTAGTCCACCTCTACTTCCTAGAAAAAGAAAAAAACAATCCTCGTCACTCTACAGTATTAACAATCTGAGCTGTGTATAATATGCCACTCATTCTAGATGCTTGAAAGATTCTACAGCTGAAGTAATACTTATCTTTTAGATGAAAGTCCCAAAAGTGCTGCAGAAAAATAGCTTAGTACTGATGAGAAAGATCACGGGTGAAAATGGATTGTCCTTCAAACCTTTTGTCAACTAATACAGATAATAAAGCACAACAGAAGCCAATGTATTAATACCTATTAATAAAAAAGGATGAGGTTAACAAGAGAGAATTGAATCTATTTATGAGAATACTGTAAGCTTAAACACTAGCTATTTCAGGGTATGGATGCAATTATGATTCTGGGAAGAGGCAGTACAGAATGACTGGGTAGAAAGAAGGTGAGAAAAACATCTGCCAGAAACCAAACTCAGAATATACCGCCCGGAGTCACGGTTTTAGCTACTAAAAACTGAGTTACATTCTATTGAGGAGAAAGTCCTGCATAAACAACAAGTGAACCAAAAAGGAGTAAAACATATAGCAGCCCCATTTTCTGTATCTGTAAAAAGAAGGAAATCCACAATGAAGCTGGTTTTTATACTTACAGTGACTCAGTTGGTCATAGTTAAACGTAGAAAACAATAAAAGGGATCAGTGAGAGCTACTGGGAAAACTGTAAAAGTAATACCATTGCCTTATACAATATCTGGTACCTGAGTAAATATCTAGGTTGATATGATTGAGAGCCTTTCATATGATCAGGGACTAATGAAATCATTGCATGAGCCAAACATTTCACACGTGCACAGAGGAAATTCTTGTAAGTTTGAACCTGTTACCCAGAGCAGATGGTTGTTTTGCTACCATAACTGTGAAAGTTTCTTTGCTGTAGAAATAGCAGTCATACTGCAGTCCTGTGTTTACAGGAGAGCTGTGCTGGTCTTTCATCCTATTTTTTTTCCTAGATTTTTTAGTATTTGTCTAATACATTTGTTTCAGGTAAATTTCAAGTTCATAGAATATATCAATTTGTCAGACATACATAAGAGTCATTGATTCCACCTTCCTGCTCCTTGTAAAATTACCTAAAACATAAAAAATCCCTAAACTATGTGAATAAAATTATAGTAATTTCACGATTGAAAGCCACACCTGATTATAAACCGCAGTTCTGGGTGTCAGCAATTTTTCCTTCTTTGTCCATATATAAACCGCACCTGATTATAAACGGCAAATCCGGGTCTCGGTAACTTTTCATTCTTTGTCCATATATAAGCCGCACTGGATTATAAGCTGTACTTTCGTTCACAGCGAGGATCTGTGTGCAACTTTCACAAAGTTGCCAATTAGTAACAGAATCACTGGATCGCGGGGTTTGCTGGTTCGGCTCGGGGTCATGCAGACTTGGCCACTGGGGCCGGGGAGTGCCGCCACTGCCCCGCCACCATGACCGGGCGGGCTCCGGCTTGGCTCGGGGCTGCTGCGGGCTCACACTTCCGGGTTGGCAAATTTCTAAACTTCATCCATATATTGGTCACACCTGATTATAAACCACACTTCCAGGTTCGGACCAAAATTTTAGCCTAAATGGTGCAGTTTATAATCGTGAAATTACTTTTGGAACTCTGGCAGGCTTGGCACAATGACCCCTTCTCTGAAGACCATGTTTCAATGTCTGACCAGTGAAGAACTGTTTTCTGACATCAAGCCTCAAGTTGTCATGATACAACTTCACTTCATTACTTTGTGGCCTATTGCTAGTCACCAGAGACCAGCACCTTCCCCTCTACTGCTTCCCTTGAAGAAGTTGTAGACTGTGACAATGTTGCCCTCAGCCTTCTCTGCTAAACAAACCAAGTGATCCCAGCCTCTACACATAAGTTTAGTCCTTGAGACCTTCCACCACCTCTGCAGTCCTCCTTCAGATGCTTTCTGAAAGCTTCATATGCTTCATTTATTGTCGTGCCCAAAACTGCACACAGGTGAGGCTGCAGAGCAACAGAGTAGGACAATCACCTCGGTCAATAAGTCATTAAACATCTCAACTTTGTCCATATTTTCAGGTGGACTAACCTCATCCAGTACTGGATCAGTGTTACCTCTAATCTTCCTTTTGCTATTAAAATATGCACAAAAACCTTTATTTTGGCCTTCAAAGTACTGTCCAGGTTGAACTCTAACTATGGTCTCATGAACGTTCCTCCTACGGTGGAAACAGCATCTCTGTAGTCCTCCTGTGTCACCCGTCCTGGTGTTCAGTGTCCATAGACTTTCCTTTTCAATCAAAGTTTTTATAGAAAGAAAGAAAGTTTACAGCAACCTGAACATCTCTAAAGCAAGTAGAAGGTAGTGTGCTATAGAAAGATGGGAATGGATATATAAGTTTGCAAGGCGAAGGAGTGCAAGTAGAGGAAAATCTTTAAGTAATGGATTAAAGTATCACCATGAAGTCATATTCTGCCATGTTCCCTCATGATGTTTTTTCTTTGTTTCATGAGTGGTCTCATTAGAATAATTTAATCTTCATGCATAACAACTCACTGCTACAGATCAACATAATGAAAACTAATCCTCGGGGAATGAGTGGCATAAACTGGCACTGTCTATGGAATTAAAACCATCTCTAAGTTAACAGAATCATATCAGCGTAGTATTCACTTAAGAGAGACATTTATTATTTTAATAAGACAGTAAAATTAATTAAACTGGACTTGTTCTTCAAATTCAACTCTACGTATACTCTCTTATTTAACAATTCGCCCTTCTCTTTGGTCTATATTTTCTTCCTCTTCTCTTCATCCAGGCCACAAATAGGAAACAGATAATTTTCCAAGCCCATGTGGGGCTTTCCAACCCATCTAAAAGAAATCAAACTAGGAGAAAAGGTTTATGATATATACAGTAATACTATATTCTGTCTCAATTGTCCTTGTAGTTTAAAATACTAAGATTGATAGTCTAACCTCGTAATATATAAGAAAAAATTATAGTACCCAGGGAAGTTCCAAATGACAATATTCTGTTTTCCCAGGCCAGAAAAAATTCGAATTGGGATTTTTCAAGTGTCCCCTTAGAACTAAGAGAGATGTCTGATATTATTCCAATATGACCACATGCTCTTTTCAAGGACAATATCCATGGGGTAGGTAGTGTTTTTCATGAATTTCAGATAGGTCTGGGAGAAGCTTTGTCCAAGAACTGTTACCATAAAAATAAATACATTCATTAAGCCTAACTTTTCTTTCTTTTCTCAGATATGATCATTCATTTACCACTTTTATTACCCACCCATTTTCCCAACTATGGCACACTTTCTTTGACTTTTAGAATTCATAATGCAGTCCAGAGCACATATCAGAATGTGAGGGAAACTGATCCTCTTCTGGTAATCTCTCTGGGCTGTACAACTCAAAGAAGGGCCCACTGTGTCTCTCTTTTGATACAGCAGGTGATGTGTTCGGTACCCAAAACACATAGTGCATTTTAGTGTTTCAGTTGTTTGATTGGATATGTCACGGACTTCATTGTTAACAGGTAGTTGCCTCATTTTGCCTTGAGACATGGTGAAGTAAAATGCAATGAAATATTTGTTTATAACAACCTAAGTAGTCTTTGCACCTACTGGTATTTACCACAGACATTGCTAAAGGCAAGAAATATCACTTTACTTTTAAAAAGATATTTATGTATGTTTTCTAGAGAAAGGATCATCCCTGTATATGAACAGCTGGCAGACATCTGGTCTCGCTGAAGTTAAAACTCCCTCCTTCTTTGTAACTCAATAGGATGCTACAGTTCAAAATATGGTCTTACATTCTACAACCAATCTATCACAAATACACAGAATATCCTAAAGTAGACAAATACGCATACCTATTTTCTGGTATTTGGCTGTCACCAGACACAATACTCATTAGCTGATTTCAGATACTGATCCACAACTTTTTGTCATTTGTGCCCTAATATAAATAAACCTCCTTTCTAGTCCAGATGTTTGATTTGATTAATAATGTACTGTTAGTTTTACTATTAACTTACTTCAATATTTTACTTCAAATATATAAATAGGAAATGATTAACAGTTTCTTGTGAAAAATTATTAATGATAACTGTAATTTAATAGTGGACTCGAAAACCTTAAAGGTCCTTTCCAACATAAATAATTCTATGATTCCAGTTGAAAACATAAAACCCTAGTGGTTAAATTCTTCAATAACTTTTGAAAATATTCAACTTTTTTGGGTTTGGCTTATATGGACCACAGTTCTCAAGAGAAAAAAATTGTCCATATTTAACAGCACATTTTTAGTATGTCTGTTGATGAGCAATTTCCAGTCTTGTTGCTGCTGTACTGATTTCATTTTCTGTGGTGTCTCCCAGTATCACAACTTACTGTAATTCTCAGTGAGGTTGATTCTGAGAAAGAGAGAAATGGTTGGCTTCCAGTCGCTGAAGTTATTTTCTTCTTCTACCTTTCCCAGCCAAGTGTTCTGTTAGCGGAATTCTCTCTCAGCAGGCAGCTGTCAGTGCTGTTACTTAAGTGTTTTTGCTGGTGTGTGCTCTCATTGAGCCACTGCCAATAAATTTCATGATGCTTCCTGTTTGGATATTTTGGTTTTTCCAATGCCACTGCACAGCAAAATAGCTAAAAGTCAACCTTTCTTTTTTTACAGAAGTTGAAGTATTTTTTTACAGAGACTGCAGTATCCCAGACTTGTATACAAAAATGGCAGAAAGTCTACATGAGTTTCCCACTGTTTGCTCTTTTTTTACTCCATACACTTTGTAGTCTTTGTTGATTCTGTATTTAATATAGCAGTGCTGTCTGCCACTTCATCATCAGGCATACAGATTTGCATATTTCTCATCTTCTTTAAAGAAACAATCTTTCCTTCTTCTGAAGTCTCAAATTTGGAAATTAACATAGAAGAAGTAGTAAAGTTTTCAGTAGAAAGAAAATTAGAATAAGTGGCATGACTGTGAGCTGGTGTATATATATATATATGTATATATATATATATGTGAGATAACTAATGTAATAAAGAGTTTTTAAATGGCATTCAAGTCTTGGGCAGAGCTCCCCCAGTTTCTCCAATTTACACAAAGTAAAATCTCAACCCTTTTCCAAGTTCCTGGTGTACTGATTTTCTTAGTTGCATTTACTTTTACCTAATAAAGATTGTTTTGTATTTTTATTTTGCAAAATGGAAAGAAATTTCAATGCATGTCTGCCATCATATTTTTTATAAATATGGTTTGCCATTTTCTAGAAGTTATATTCATAAAACCTGCTCTTTAACAGGAAGGGGAATACTCAAAAAAACTAACTGAATGAAAAAATCCAATACAATTTGAGATAATATTTTTTTTGCTTTTTCATTTGAGAAACTTACCCTCTCTAAATTTTGGAAAGTAGAAATTCACAGTTTTGGTCCTGCTCCAGGATACAGAATCTACTGAGATTTGAAATGTTAAGACATTTTGATATGTCTGAGCTGGAACTAGATTCTTTACCTTATAAAGTCAGAAGTGACTTTTTTCCCCCCTGAAACTTAGTTGTATTTTATAGAATCTACTATAAACCAAGTAACGTGATAATATGAATACAGCTGGTTACTCATTTTACATTTTGTGTTTCATATTTAGAAATATTAAATGGTTGCTATTTTTTCAGAAAATTTGTCTGTTTCTCTTATAATGAGAATATTGATTGAATGATTTAACTTGTATCATGAAGATGTAAATGTGTTTCATTTACAGCTCTGACTAGATTCACTCAAATATTGATGAAGTGTTGATGGAAATCATTCTAAAGTATTTTTTTGGAAGTTATTAGTACTTATTTTTACAGGACACCAGTATATTTGCGTCATTTAAAAAAATTCCTGGTCAGTTGTTTGTCTAGACATTTCCTAAACCATCTCTTTCTCCTAATCATTAAGGCATTAGATTCAGCATTATTAATTTCTAAGTCTGGGCTCCAGATTTTTATGATACTTAATGTTTAGCAAATCAAAGTCCCTCTTTTAGGAACTCTGACCAACTATTCTATAGCAATTTTACCATCTTTCTGGAACATAATTACAATGAATTAAAAGACCTTCAAGGATTGTTCTAAATGTCTATCTTAGCTAACTTCCCCACTCCAATGCTTGCCTGCGCAAACTTTTTCAGATATTCTAGAAGAACATTTTGGCAATTATTTTATTGAGTAATTCCAAAAAATTTGCTTTGCCAGGGTGAGAGTGAGAATCGCCTGTTTTCCTCTGAGAGTTCCTTCATTCGTAAACGTATGGCACTGTGAAACTCACTTCTGTTAGCTCCAGAGCTGAAGCTGATTCTATGATGTTACTGTCAGTGCCACTTCCTAGCTACTGTGCAGCTCATCACAGGTTTTTCTGCAATCTCCTGATGAAAGCCAACAAAGACATGCAAAGGAACAGCATTTAACCTGAGTGACCATACACTAATTAGCAGATTGGTATAAAGAGTTTTGTAAATTTCATGTATTCATTTGAATGTATTTCTTTTGTGTGTCTTGTTTGTATACATTTTGATAAATGTCCAGCATCATACTGTAAACAGGGATCCTGACAGCAATCAGGTTTTGTTTTTCAGTGTTAGAACTTCACCTGATCATTCCGGCATTTGATATGGAGATGACATGCAAAGGTCTGATGGGCAATTATGATTGATAAGAGTTCCATAGCAGTGGTACAGAAACTTGGAGGTTTTTCCAACTATTATTCTGTGTCAAGTGTTGCAAATTATTTTTCCCCTGTGCCACTATCAACAGAATATGCAAAATAATTTGTGATGGAATACATATGAAATGTTCTAAGGTACATGTGTAACAGACCTTACAGATAGACAAATCTGAATTTGTTTTAAAATATGAGGGACTGGGAAAAGAAATAATTTTATTCTTAATTTTACAAATAATACACTAATTGAAAATATTTCCCCTACCTTCTCTATTCTTTTTCTGATGGAAGTAGAATTGTTTTTTACCAGCAACAGTGCAGATTACTGTTGTGATGCCACAAGAAGGATATATCTCAAAAAAACAAGGCAAGTACAGTTAAAATATTTTTCCCCAGTATTGACAGAAAAAATATATTTTTAAAGGGATATCTAGCTTAAGACTAACTTTTAGATACTTAAGGATTTACAGGACAAGATATACATCATAAATCTTCATTTTATTGCATCTTCTCAGGATACATAATTTGTAAAAGAAATGGTAAACTCTTCATTGAAGAATGTTAGAAAAGTTGACATTCTTTTTCCTGACAACAAGACAACATTAGACTTCGAGTAATAACTTCTTCCTGGCAAGAAGCTGTCATGTCAATCTGTGCTGTATGTGAGAGGTGAAAATAGGACTCAATAGGGAAAATTTAGTAATCAATGACAAGTCAAATACAGAACAAAAATAATCTAATTCCTCATGACATAAATTTATTTCCTGCCACCTCACATCTAGATTCATCCTGGATCAACTTCATTAATCTCTAACAGAGTTATCACAATTCAGAAATAAAATAAAAATTGCATAAATGAGGTGTCTAGTGAAATATGGAGGCTACAAGAGTAGTCATTTGGTGACAGCTTTGAAATATATATTCTGTTGAATACCATATGTTTGTAATGCTTTTAGTTGGACTACATTTATGAATTTTTTCTGGTAAAATCACTTAAGTCTGTGCAAAATATTAATGGAAATCTAAATTTGAGATTAACTTTAATTTTCAGGTATTTGTTCTGAGAAAGACTCTCTGTAGGAAATTAGTCATTTTCCATACACTCACAGAAGCAATAATCACTATAAATGGAACAGTTACAGGACAAGGCTACTTTTGTAGTTACCAGGACAACAAAGCTGAAGTCACAGATTCAGACAATGAAGTTAATTTAATTCACAATAATAACCTTTTTATTCTTTATAATTGAGGTCACAATGGTAGAAGCAACTTTTTATAAATTGTCACATGCTATGCTGAAGACTGTGGAATCCATGATTGGTTCTTGCTCAGCTACTGTTGTATTTTTCTGAGGCTGTTCTAACATGAAAAGTTATACTAATTGACATGAATAAAGATGGTTTTTATTGGTTATAAAAATTCCATAACATGAAATATGATTTATAAAAATCCCTATTTTGAAATCAGATTGAAATTATTGTGCCTATTCATCCAAGAAAATGTTTTTTTAATATTTAAATTCTGTTACAAACCATATATTTTAATTTGATTTTAAGTTGCTTTCAGTTGAGTCTATTATCTTCCATAAACTACATCCTAAAGTTGCAGATATTTGTGACTGTTCAATTTCCAAGCATTCACTTTACAAGTAACCCATATTTGATCCAAAGAAACAGTAATGTAAATTTAGCCCAAATTAAGTAATAAAAAAAATTTAAGTCAGTTTGAGAAGAGATTATTCAAAGTCTCAGTCACTGGGTCTCAGTGATATGTTTAGTATTGACAATATATGCATATAAATATCTAAACCTCTACCAATAAAGAATATACTTATTTTACAAGAAAATTGTATGCCTTTTCTTGTGATTTAGATGGAAAAATCTGATCCGAAATACGATGTGACAAGTGCCCTTTCATATTTTTCACTTTGACAATTATGAGAAGGTATTGTTCCATGTAAAATAGTGTAAATATTATTTTCATGTGGATAAAAGAATATGACTGTCTGTATGTCCCAAGAAAGAAAATGTCCTTCCTATTTCAAATTAATTCTCAAACTTCGTGTGTATTCAAGGCCTTTTAAAATATTATTGCAAAGATTTCTCACAATTTTACTATGAAGACATTCAAGTAGAAAATGGATGTTTTCGTTTTCTTCACATTTCCTCCTTTTAATTTTTTTCATTGCAACTAACATTGAACTATGGTTAAAAAAAATCTTATACCAGTACTGGTTTTTCTGACCAATGTTTACCACACTCTGACATTTTCTTCTTTCCTCCGTTATCTTTTGGTTCTTTCCCACTTTTTATTATCCATATAAAATAAGCTACCATCAAAAAACATCATGAAAATGAAAAGCTCTTTTGACTGTCAGTGGTAGCTGTTGACACAGGTTTTTTTTCTTGCGTATTTTCTCATGTTTAAGACCATAGGAACTTCAGGAAATACCGTCTATTGTCACCCTGCTCCCTATTCAGCTCTCGACTCTCTGCCTGCAAGTGGAACTGCTGGTACCATAGCATTGCCTAGATATATATTTTAAGGAATTTTAATGATGGATCATCCCTGCTCTCCGTAGTTTTCCTCCTGTTCCTTCCAACGCTATGAAGCTTCAGTTTGCTCATGCTGATGGGTTCTTTTTACATATCAAGTGCTCATATAGTACCCAAATATGAAAAGTAAAATGTGTAGTTGTAGCTTTCCACTGTTGTAGTGTAACTCATATCCAATGCCAGAAACTATATTTTCTTCTTTTTTTTGCTTGTTTTTTTTTCTTTTTTTCTTTCAAGACAACAAACCAGGTTATGGACTGATTTAAAATGATTTCTTATGAAGATGTGATGTCTGTGGTTCTTGCTCTCTTTAAAGTCATTGGCTAGACCACAAGATTTGAAACTCTTACACAAAAACAAAAGTGTTCCTTCTTGGAGATTCTCTACTACTATATTTACCTTTCTTCTTAATTTTCCAGTTTCATGCTTAATTTTTTTTCTTAATGGATTTTGAAATAAAATGAGATAGAATGAGAATGTGATATTAGATGGAAAAAGCACTTTCCTATTTTTCTTAAGTCAGCAAGCCTGAGTGTGACAGTGGTCAAGCCTAACAAGAATAAACTTGGATAAAATTGAGCTCTTTAAAAGTAATCTTTTTTTTTTTCTTTCTTATGTGATAAGCGCTAACTCAGACTTCTAAGTAGAAGGTAGCCAGCAAATAGGAAGTGGACAGATAAAGATGTCCTTCTATCACAGCAGAAACATGTTGATGAGGCGTACCTTGTATCTTCTAGCTACTGAATTTTAATGTATATTTACATGTGTGCATCATGTTATTTTTACGACATACTGTCAACTTTGTCACATGAAATGAAAAGGAGGTTAGCATAAACATTGCTTAGTCCCATAAAAAAATGTATGTCATAGTTACCCTCATGCTGAAGAATTCTGAGAACCTGCAAAAAATATATTTTGATTATTAAATTGTTGACAACAGAAACTATCTTTCTGAGTATGTAGATGCTATATACTGGAAGCCTCAGGGTAGATATACAAGAAGTAGGGAAAAAAACCAAAACAACTCGCAAAAGGAACATGTGGACCTTTATATGTCTATGTCTATGTCTATGTCTATGTCTATGTATATATTTATATTAATTTATTGCTTGCTTGCGGCAGTGTGACTTGCTTCAAGACTGTAAGCTCTTCAAAGGTTGGATTATATTTCATATAGCTTATATATTGCAACATCTAGAATGCTGGTAAATAAGGAAAGTGATGTAACTCTTAGAAAATTTTGCACTCTAGTTAGATAGTTTTTCAGCAGTTCATTAGGAAATGTCATATACTCCACTCCAGAAATGTTTGCAATTATGCTGATATCTTAAAAATAACTTTAATTTAAAGTGCTTATCTGGTTTTCTCTGAAAATAATCAAGCAATCCTTTTCAAACTGTACCTGTTTTAAATCAAACCCCTAGCAGTGAAATTTTATGAAGACACATTTGAAGACACCACATCTTTGACTCTTCACTGATTGAAAAACTAAGTACCATTGTCATGGGTTTAGCTGGGAAAATTAATTTTCTTCCTAGTAGCAGGTACAGTGCTGTGTTTTGGCTTTAGGGTGATAATAATTTTGATAACACACTGTTCTTTTAGTTGCTGCTGGGCAGTGCTTGCCCTAAGTCAGGGACTTCTCTGTCTCCCTTGCTCTGATAGTAAGTGGGTGCCAAAAAAATCTGGAAGCATGACCAGGACAACTGACCCAAACTGACCCAAAGAGGCCTTTTGCTTCTCAGGGACAGGCTGGGCATCAATCAGCAGGTGGTGAGATATGGTATTGTGCATGACTCCTTTCTTTTTGTTATCTCCCTTTTCTTCAGCATCACCATCATCATCATCATATTATTATTATTATTATTATTAGTAGTAGTAGTAGTAGTATTAGTATTAGTATTATATTTTTCTTTGTTTCAACTCTTTAACTGCTTTTATCTCAAACCACAGGTTTTATCTTTTTCTGATTCTCATCCCTATCCCACTGGGAGAGGGTAGGTGGAGAGACGAGGGAAGGAGTGAAGGAGTGAGCAAACAGCTGTGCAGTGATTAGTTGGTAGCTGTGGTTATACCAAAACACCTAGAAGGCCAAGACTGAAAAGTATCTTGCAACTGACAAATTAAATAAGCAGTGACACTCTTCAGTCATTCTTGGACCATTGTATTGTTATGAAGACTCAGCTCTTTCTGAGTGGTGCAAAAATTGCCGTTGACAAAGATTGCTTTGATATGAATATCTGTAGATACCTCTCCTGGTAATGACTGAAAATTTGTTGCAAAACTTTCCTCTAAACAACACAATAAAGCCTTTGATAGACGTTCTGTCCCTAGAAATTTTACTTTCCGGATTAAATTCCAAAAATTTAACATTTGTAGTCCTACAAAGGTTCTAATATGGGATATATTTTCAAGGCCTAACAACCCTGAGTTTGCTTACTTTGTGTTGTCCATACAAGACAAAAAAATGTATTTAGATTATTTTCTGATTCTTTGCTATTAGGGTAAAAGGTATTCCTTTGCTTCAGCATTTGACAAAAATTTCTGAGTGGATCATCTGAAGTTTTTTTAAATAAATCTTTGTTTTCTTTTCTGCTCATACTTAAAGTGATGTCTCCAGCTTAAATCCACAAATAGATTCTAAATTTAACCTTTTTGTCAGAGAACACTCTGAAAGAGCCTAAGATGTTCTAATATATTTTTTTCTAACTGAATTTCTGATTTTTTCTAGATTTTTTTGCTGTTTCTATTTCTTATGATAATTCTGCTGCTTTTTGGAATAAAGCAAATCTCCCCTGTTTGTTTTAAGAATGATTCACTCTAAACATATTGCTGATTTCACAAAAAGATCTTTAGGATTTGTCTTATAGCACTTTCCAAGTGCATGGCATACCCTAACTCTTTTTAATCCTGTAGCGTTTGATATGTATTGCAGAAAAATGCCACTCATTCTTTTATGAAAGTCTTGGACAACAGTGCTTGCCATCAATTTTTAAAGGTCTCCAAATATGTTGTGCATGTCTTGTCAGCTTTTGTGTCACATTTTTCAAGTTAGCCAAAAGTGTCTTACTCTGCTGACCTCCAAAATGGAAGCAAAATGGAAACCGCCTTTTTTTTCCTCATGTTGTCAGAGATGGCCTCAAGCATGTAACTTTTAAAATTCAAAAATATTCTGTGGGTTACTTGTTGTTTTGGTTTTTATTTTTTCTTCCATTAGAAGTGTCCCATTGTAATGTGGTGGTTTATGCATAAAAAGACACTTTTGAGAAAATAAAGTCCATTTGTATCATAATGAAATCTAAGAAGTTTCTTTCTAGTATTCAACTTGACTGTTGAGAAGTGTCTTCTTCTTCGGACCGTTGTTTTGCTTGCTTGATCCTGGTTTGCATCCAGATGTAAACAGGGAAAAATAGATAAATGAAAAATGGAGAAATCTCCAGGTTTTCTGTTCTGAAAATGCTTTTGTTCAATTTTTCAATATAAAAAAATGTTCTATAATTTATTCATTTCTTTGGACACATTCCACTCTTTTGCAAGGAGATTGATATACTACAGTAATTTCACAACCATAAGGTGCACCAGACAATGAGGCACACCTCCGGGAGTTGGCAAATTTCGCAACTTTGTACATTATATAAGGCACACCAGACTATAAGGCTCACTTTTTTTTTTGCCACCAAGATCCCTGCCGCACGCAACAAATTAACTAATTAGCAACGGATCCCGTAATTGTGGAGTTTACTGGCAGGTGCTCAAATCGCAAACATTTTTCACAGATTGGCATAACCTTTAAATGCAACCCCAAGCACCATCCCCGTGTGCGGGCCCCAGCACTCCCACCCGCCCCCGGCACCAGCTGGCGAGGCGGGGTTCGGGGCTGCCACAGATCGTGGCTTCTGCAGCAGCCCGCTCCCTTCCTCCCCGTGTCACCTTGGTGCTCAGGCAGCCCTGTGCAGCTCCAGGAGCCCTGCGGCCCCCTGGTGCTCCAGGAGCTCTGTGCTGCCCCTGCACTTCGGGAGCCACGTGCTACTCTGGGAGGCCCGCGCCCCCCCCTGGGCTTTTTCCCAGTGCCAATGCCAGTGGCTTTCCCCTGTTCCCAGGCCAGGGCTGGCGGCAACTCCCTCCCTAGCCACACAGCTCCTGCTGGCCATGGCCGCTGGCTCCCTGCCCCGCCTCAGGCCGGGGCCACCAGTTCCGGCTCCCCCTGTGGCTCCTGCGAGGTCGGGGCTGCCTGCTCCCACCCCGCCTCGCAACTTGGCACTTCCGCGGCACCACCCCCCCATTGCGGCTCACACTTCTGGGTTGGCAAATGTCACAATTTTGTCCATTATAGAAGGCGCACTGGACTATAAGGCACACTTCCGGTTTCGGGGAAAAATTTTAGTCAAAAGGGTGCGCCTTATGGTCATGAAATTACTGTAATTTATTTCCTTTTATAACTGGGTAAGCTATATCAGTTTGATAATTTTACTAGAGAATGCCAGTGGGGACTGGGGCATATATCAGCAACTATATCAGTTGCTTCCCACACTATTATTTTTATGTGGCTTCTGATTTGACTTACCTATGTGTTTCCTATCTAGTGACAATGCCAGGACTGGTAGCTAAATTTCTTCTGGTCTTCTTTAAAATGAATAAAGGCATTATGTTATTCACCTCCCAACACTGTTACCAAGGCACTACTGGAGCAGAGTTTTATGTAGAAACTCTTGGACTGACAATTCTTGAGAAAAGCCCAGTCTTTTTATTCTCTTCCTACATCTGGATGAACCCAGACTCAAAGAGGTGGTGCTAACTGAAACAGAGCAGGGTAGTATTTCACCTCAGTGCCAAAGGACAGTTGTGAGGAAGCGGGCTACAAGCTAGTTAAGAGCTAAGAGCAAGAAAACCTGAGCATTGTGGCATGAAGAAAGGAGCTGGTGATGCCTCCTCAATGATCCTGACCACTGTTCACAGGTTGTTTGAGATATAGGAGCTTTTCAGATAAAAATGGTTTCTTTGTTATTCTACATCACATTCAGATAGATTATGGATAGACATACAGAGCAAGAAAACTGAGGATTTTTCAGCGGTCATATCAGTCCATCTTTTCCATCACAATACTGCTCTTGGTGATCAAGGTCAACATTCAGTACTCTGTATTTCTTAGATATCTTTTTTTTCCCCCTTCATCTCATAGTGATTCTCTAGGAAATTATGCTGTTTTCTTACAGATGTTTTATCTACTATGATTTCAGTTTAATATTTAATTATTGTTAAAGGAAACATTTCTTTCATTGCTTGGACACTACCATGGACAGTTTGGAGCTGGATATTTTAGTGAATACTGCTATCCTGCAGAAGAAATTCAATGTTTGTATTCAAAAGTCTTTGTCTTAGCACCTTTTAGAAAGCTGTTTCAAAATATACCTGGTGAGAAAAACTTCAAGAAAAACTTCATTTAAAGGTGTTATTGGATTGTGCTAAGTTGAAGACAACTCAGAGATCTTTTGTGAAAGGTACTACAGTATTGTACTATGGTGTTGCTGTAACTTAGTTGGACTTCTGAATGCCCTTTGCAACTCCCATTTCAGAATGAAATTATGATTTTATTTCTTTTGTTTTACTAATACTTAGACATTTCAGCTAGTATTTGAGTAAGGACTTCAAGCTGCTATGCGTAATTATGCAACAAAAGCAGGAAGACTGTGTAATTTTAGGACCAAAGAACTACATCTGTAGAAGTTCAAAACAAACTTTATTTAAAAAAGACAGAGGACAATAAAAACCATGCATCAAGATGTAAGTGTCAGTTATCTTTCATAATTCAAAACTCTCTGAAATTGAACAAATTTTTTTATTTTCTTGAAGGTGTTATCAGGTAAAAGTTCTTCCATGATCTTTTTAAAAAATAATGCTTTCTTCTTATTGTGTCCATCTCCTGTCTAAAATATATTTTTTAATAGGTGTGCAATTTAGATGTGCACTTATCCACTTCTTTAACATAATAAATTACAGACAAACACACTGGGATGATTTGCATTTCAGTCTTCATTTTAGAAGATAAATTTACTTCTTTCAGCTTATCAGTGGACATGCAAATTTTTTTTAGTATCTTGCACAAATAATACTGAAATTATATCATGAAGGACCATCACAGTTTTAGTATATATATATACATATTTAGTATATATATATATATATTTAAAATATATTTATTTATTAATACATTTTGGAAAAGAAGTGAAATCTATAATGGTGTTTTATTTTCAAGGACTTATTAGTGATCTGAGAAAAAATCTTGGACATTGTAGACATCAATATTCAGGTTTTTGCATCCTAATAAAGACTACAGAGAGGAGCTAGTTATAAGAGCACTGGAAAAAAGCATTTCCATATTTGTTTCAAGGTATTGAGTAAGATCGCTTTCAGTTGGAATAATATTTTTTTTCATCTTAAACTCCACTGTAAATATTTAAATATTTGCATTAACCCTAAAACATAATTGTTATCTATGTTTTGAAAAAATAATTATATTGCTTTCTGAAAAATGAGCATTTCTCTCTTTCAAGATATCTAGATGAGACATTCCTCTTAGTCATCTGTATAATAACTCTTCTCACGGTATGTTGTCATTGACATATTCTGGTATTTCATAGCAGAGTAATTTTAACTTAGCAACTAAAAGCTAAGGCTAACAAAATACAAGGTATCTATCCATTGCATACGGGTGTTAACGTCAGCAAAATGCTAGGTATCTGGAGCACTGCTTTATCTTGTGATTTCACTGATCTACTATTAAATCAACATATTTAAATTTAAAAAATTATGTCCAAAATAGTACCAAGAGATTAATCTAAAGGTCCATTTACAGAGGAAAGAACATTTTCTGAGTGATATGGAGTCTTGTAAAATGGAAAACTGTTGTTTCCAATATGTGATCTCTGAAATTCAACCATAAGAAAATTCATATGTGAATTTTTGCAAATAAGGCGTCCTCTATTTATTAATCTCATGGTGTAAGGGATCCTTGCCTGAGTGTAAAAAGACTGAGTGGAAAATTTTGAGGTCTCTTTCACTATCCAGTGTAAAGCATTTCTATTTTGAGCACCTGAATTTCCAGCACAAAATGGCCTTGTAAATTCTCATACCGAACATATAGTTTCACTATATATACCACCCTGTGTTTCGCCTTTCACTTAAAAAATTATTTTAAAATCTCCATCGCATAATTGTAGTTCCCCATGGTTATGCTTCTCTCAGATGCTCATAGAATATTTCATCTGTTTTTTCGGAATTGTTGCGTGGTCTATAAGAGACTCCCACCAGGACATGTATCTCATTGTCCTTCCCCTGATTCTTACCCATAAAATCTCAACTCTATGCACCAGTTATCCCACCATATACCTGTGATGGCAGCTATGTCACAGTCATCCTGCTGCACACTGGTTTTCTGTCTGTTGCCCATACACATGTATCAGCGTAGATGCATTTCCACTGGGCTGTTTATCCTGCCACCTTCATTGTGGGGGAACCCCCTAACTCCTGGATGGAATTTCCTAGTGATGGATAATCATTACTATATTCTTTTGCTGCAGAATAATTGTTTGCTCCTAAGGTTTAATTTAAACAGCACAATGCACAGGTTTTATACTTATCTCCAGCTATGTGTCTCTACTTCAAAGGAAAATAGTTCACAGCAGTTGAAACCTGACAATCTGAAAACATATTGAGAGAGATCTGTAGATAAGTAATCTAGCAGGCAGCAGCTGGGCTTATTCAATCAGCACTGTCATCTCTGATATCATACCTCACAAGCCACTTTCATCTCACAAAATTTCAGTTCTTTTCCTGTTGTGATTTCCTGTGAACGCTGTTATTGTGAAGTAGTTGTACAGTGCTTAAACATCTTGATCTTAGTGCAACAAAGCCTTGTTCCTTGTACTTGATCACCTAAACCTTTGAGTTTTAGTTCCTTGTGATTAGTAGCTGGAACTTTGAATTTTTGTGTTCTGTTCTGTACTTAAATGGTCTCTTTTCTCTCTGAGTGATGTGTTCTGCTGCAAATATGGAAGTAATTTTTTTCTCTACTGTTAATCAATGTAGAGTAACATAAATCTTCAAAATACACCACTTGGAACATGTATTTGCTTTAGAATCTTAATTTTTTTCTTCCAAATGCCATTTATCTTATACCTAGAGATAATATGAATTGAACCTCTCTTTGACTGCTTGCCTTTGAAAACAGTATCAGCAGGAGTGGCAGAATGAGGACCATCATTATCTAGATTTCTCTCCATAGCCTGCTGTCTGATTATAGATAATAGAAGTAAACATCCACTTAATTACCAAGTATATTGCAGTTAAAGCTGTCTGGTAACTATAGTTATAAATAGAGTCTACCATATAATTTCATTCCTATTCATGATCCCTTTTGTTTGCTTATTGGTAATCACTTGGTTGTATAAATTTATTTGCAAGCATGTTTGTGATAAGTACAAATGTGTCACATGGAAACCTAAATAAATATTTACAAGATATGAGAGTTGGGAAAAGAGCTTTCATGACCACTTGAGATTCATCTCTTTCTTCTCAATCAACTTCAATTTTTTTTTTATATTGTAAAATTCTGGAGCTGAGGTAACTTAATTGTTACTAGTCATATGTCTTTCAAGTCAAAATTGTAACTCTAAAACTCTCATCACTCTCCCCCTCCTATTTTCCTTCTCTATCTCCCTTACTTACTTCAAACAACCTTAATAAATTTTATTATAAGTCAGAAAACAAAAAACAAAGATCTGATTTTAACAAAGCATGTGATTGTCTTTTGTTTTTTAATCCACAATCTAAAAATTAAGGTCATGCTGCATAAAAAAATGTCTGAGAAAATGTGTTGTGGATTGATGAACAAAGCAGTACAACCAAACTAAAAAAGCCTACAGTGTCATTTCACTCATCACTACTGATGTGATTTCTCAAGAATTCAAGGTCATATGAATATTGCAACTCTCAGACATTTCTCGTTCAATGCGAATTCTTTAGAGTTTGTCCGCATAGAAAATTTACTGCCATAGTTTTTACTGTTTTTACTGCTATAGTTACATTGATCTAATTCTTCCTGCAATGCTTATTTTAGAATAGGTACCATGAGAGGGAGCTATAAATACAGTGGTATGGTTACAATAATATTGCTCCCCATAGATCTTCTTTCTGGGTTAATCCTTGATGCAGAACATAATTTCTATAACTATTTCACAAAGACACAGAGGTTGTGGCTTACCAGAATAAAACTAGCACAGCTGGGAAACAGAACCAAAGTGCTAGTTTAATCATCACTATCTCTGCATTTACCTGAGGACTACAGCTGTATCATTAAATTACATTGGCTGAGAAAATTCCCCAAATGTAGAATAAGTTTGTCCATGGAAGTAGATTGTTAGAGATGATACTTGCATCAGCTTGGCCCATGCTAGCTACCAATCTTCCCAAATGATTCCCAGCTGTATTTCAGCAGTTAAAATGTTTCTTGGGACCTGTTTCTGTCATTCAACAACAACCACTGTGCTTCCACAAACGTCTAACTCCATGCACTCCTTCATGCTGCTGTGCTGTCCTACAGTTTCACTAGAGGAGCACTTAGAGGACCATTCCACATATTTCCACCTTAGGGGTGCAGAGCAGGCTTTTGTTCTCACAGCCAAATGGACTAACAGGAGAAGGGATCCTCAGATTCAAGGAAAGCACACTGCAATTGCAGTCTGTGAGACTTACCATGAGCAGACTGGCTGCAGATCTGGATGGGTCTTTTCCAGCTTTCATCCTTTCTCCTGTCTTTTCCCTAAGTTCATTATTTGGGTGTTGTTATTAGGTACGTTGTGATTAGATGTGTTGGTTAGCTGACAAATGCAATAGACGTCAATGTGGTAAACTTGGGGGGAGACAGAATTTTCCTAAAAACATTTGTAGTGGTTTAACACTGGCCAAATTACAAGCACCCATGAAAGTCACTCACTTGCCCTCCTCTGCTACAGCTGGGCAGAGGAGAGAAAAATTTAATGGAGCTTTCATGAGTTGAGATGAGGACGGGGAGAAAACATTCCAAATGTAAAACAGGCTCAACTTAGAGGTAAAAAGTGAATTTATTGCTAAAAAATTCAGAGGAGGATAATGAGAAGTAAAATAAACCCTTAAAAACACCTTTTCCCCCCCAATCCCAATCGACAGTGCAAGGAGACAGGGGTGGGTGGTTTGGTCACTTCATCCCCCAAAGTTTTCTTCCACTGCTCTGGGAGAGAAATTCTTCCCCTGAGGCTGTGGTTCCCAAAACTGCTGCAACATGAGTCCCTCCCACGGGCACACAGTTTTCCCAAAACTGCTGTGATAAAGGTATCTCTTTCCACGGGGTGCAGTCCTCCAAGGACAGGTTGTTCCAGACTGGAAGCAGGGGCCCTTCTCTCCACTGGGTCTCCCACTGGGAGACTGGGATCACAGCCTCTTCCAGGCATACACCCACTCCAACATGGGCACCTCTTCCAAAGGCTGCAGATGAATCTCTGCATCCCCCTGGATCCCCATGGGCTGTGGGTGGATCTCTGCATCCCCCTGGATCCCCATGGGTGCAGGGCACAGCTGCTTCACCATGGTCTCACTACAGCCTGCAGAGGAATCTCAGCTCCAGTAACTGGAGCACCTCGTACCTATCCTTCTGCACTGACCTTGGTGTCTCCGTGTGATTTCTCTCACATGTTCTCACCTCCTCCTCTTCCCTAGTTAGGGAAAAAACTGTGTATGCTTTTGCTTTTATTTTCTCCTTAAATATGTTATCACAGAGGCATTATCACCATCTCTAATTGTCCCAGCCCTGGCCAGCAGCATGTCCATCCTCAGAGGCATCAGGAATGGGCTCTGCTGGACATAGTGGAAGCTTCCAGCAGCTTCTCACTGAAGCCACCTCTGTAGCCCCCTTTTACCAAAAATGGGGTTGTGCAAAACCAACATACCATTGTATCACAATGATAGGAAAGCAAACACTGCACAGGAATGCTCATCTATCTATCTATAGAGAAGAATAGCACTTGAGATTCCTAATATAGAGATGCAAGCAAAGTCTAATCCAACGCCTACAAGCTGAAGTATATAGTACATAGAGTTTGAAACAGTGGAATCTAGAAACTGTTTAGGTGAGTGTGGGTGGTGAGTGCCCAAGGCTCATCCAGAAAGTCTGTGTGAGAATACAGCAAAAGTAGGTAGAGAACATACTAGAACAGCTGAGAAGGGGCTGCGGTTTAGCAGAGCAATGTTACACCTCATCAGATGATCTATGTTTCAGGCAGATGGTGTGGCAGTGGAGAGTGGGGTGATTGAAATTAAATGGCCAATGTTATATGATTATCTATGTTATATGATCTAGAGGGAGTGCCCATTGTAGATTTTTGGGTTGGTTTGTCTGTTTCTTCTGGCATTTGATTTTGTTGTGGGTTTTCTTTTTCCTTTTTTTTTTTTTAAGTCAAAAGAAATGATGTACAGCAAGAAAATATGTTAGTGCCATATAGAGCGTGGGAGAGAGCCCAGATCTATTTTTAAAACCGGTTTTGTGATATGTGGCTGATGGGATAGTGCTGCAATACTCATGAATATTTTGATGGAAAAGCCCTTAGCAAGGTGGGGGCAGTGAAGTCAGGCAAGATTTACATGAGCTAAAGGACCAAATCCTGCATTGTGAATCCTCCTTTGGAAATATTTGCCTGCATTCTCAGTTAGATAAAGTCTGCTGAAGTCCAGCCTATCCCTTGTAGTTTTCTGTTTCAAAATCAGCAGGTCAAACACTGCAGTGAGATTCTATAGGACCACAGGTCCTAATCCAAACACAAGTCTTGTAGTTATTGTTGGAATGGCTCCACATTTTGGGAAGAACCAACCGGAGTATGTGTGATTCTTCACTGGTAGTCTAACAACAGCCTTCAGGATTTGTGACTGGAAGACCTTTCAGTTGCTGTAGGACTTCTGCAGAGGCCTATGGCTGCAAAGCAGGAGAAAAAGGGCATGTCTGTTCAGTGGATTTAGCAACGTGCTCATTTAATCCTTGTGCATGTGGCATTGTATGATGCCTTCACAGTAGGTTTTCTTGGCCTTGCTGATGCTGTGAACATGCACCAACCATGGGTAGATGATCTGTATGATGGTCTCTGTGCCATCTGAAATAGCCCTACCTACTATGGACTTTCTGACCCCATACTCTTCTCATGTTGACTGGGACAAGCAACAGGAGTTTATTTCATTTTTGTGACAGAGATGCTGGATACTTGAAAAGACAAAGCATGGTTTCCACGGAAGTTTTTTCCCATTTAAGTCTTGGAATTCACAAAGGCAAAATCCTAAATGAATTAAATGAATTAAATGAATTTAAATGAATTCAAATGGCAAGATGCTGCAGAAGAGAAGAGTAAGAATACTTAGAGTATTAGGTAATTAACAAAGTCATATACTGGAGGAACACTGCCCTCAAAATTGATGGGTAGTCCTAATACTGATGAAATATTTCTACACAAGGTCATGATGAAGAAGAAACCATGGTTCATGAATCAATGTTTTTGTCTGCTTTGTGTGCAGGCTTCAGGAGTACCTGGTTTGTCCTAATAGAAACTGAAACTCTATGCATATGCTTTGAAAACACTGTTTGGCCACCTGCTGAGGTAGTACTTTATTTATTTCTATCAAAGTAGAGTCTGATGTTAGAACTGTAGGCCTTTCCCACTCACCAATGACTCTTTAGATTTGGATTAGAATTTTTAATCAGAATGTTCTTCTGCCCAAATCTGAATACGTTTGATGTTCAATGTCTGCATGCACCACATATCAGGTGACGATTTAAACTGTTAAATGAGATTACAAGGGAAACACTGTAAATCAAAACTAGAAAGTATTAGGTTTTTTTGAAAAATAAATTATTTTGATATCTGGTCTAGTGAAGGATTTAAAAATGGTTTTCTAAATGCAGATTATTCCTGGAAATCAATCGTAGATATCAGATATATGTGCACTTTGTTAATGTGATTCCTTTTTTTTGGAGATGAAAGAATGATTGATGATTGCTTCTGAGAAAGAAATTAACTTAGGTTGTTGCCTGGTAGCTCCCTCTGTTCCATCTGAGATGTCGTCACTGAAATGTTATTATTCAGAACTGAGAAATATTGTGGAGACCTACTGCCTAAGGCAGTGAGGAAGTAGAATGAAGTCTGTTTAATTGAACCTGCTAACAATATCATTGACTATTCATGTGAAACAGAGGTGCATAATCAGAGGAACTGGAAGAGAGGGAATATACTAATTCTCAGCCTTGGTATGAAGAAGAAGCTTCAGATACAGTGGCTGGGATTTTTTTTTGTTGGTTTTTTTTTTTAATGACACATTAGTTTTCACTGTATGGAGAAATTTGGCTACTAGACACGCACAGTGGAGCAATTCCTGCTTGAGATTTCTGCAGAAAAAAAAAAAAAAAGTGACTTTTTTTCTTTGAAAAGTATAAAGTAACAGGTGTCAGGGATGTACAGTGTCATCCATCCATCCATCCATCCATCCATCCATCCATCCATCCATCCATCCATCCATCCATCCATCCTCTAACCAGGCTGTGTGCTCAGTATGCCTGTAGGTGATACTGTACAGGAATCTTGGAAGTATAGACAGGGTCCATCAAGCATCCAACAATGTCTAAAGTCTGTCTTTTTAGAGGATGCGGGAGTGTTCACATCCGTGAGTGGAGTGTGAGTAAACTTACTCAGCCCAACAATGCACAGTCTCAAATTTGTATTTGCAAAGCAAGAAAACTGAAGTGGAATCTTGAATCCTGCAAACTAAGAAAAATTAAGGTAGACTTAGACTGTTCCCAGAGGTATAACACCCCCTGGATTCTGACTGATACTTCTCTTTGGTGACACACAGGAGTTTCACACACAGCTGCCTTGCCTTTCATTCCAAAAGCTAATAGCACATCATAGCTAGTTCTCAGCTTTTTCACCCCTCCTCATTTATGAGAAGGAAGTAAGTGGTGTCTGAGAACTGTGCTTCAGTGTGATGTGATATTCACTGTACAGTACATGACTAACTTATGTGTTTCTTAAGTTTTACCAGAATGAATTAGCCCCTTATAAGCACCTGGAGACACTATCTTGCAAAGAGAAGGGTAGTCAGTAGTCAACCATCTTGATGCACATTCTGGACATTAATACTTGGTCGTTATGGAAACAACAGTATTTGAAACAAAAATGTGTCTGCAGAATGTCAAAAGACAATACATTTCAAAATTAAAATGAATTAATAGAATTCTCAGTAGGTAAAGGCTAACGTAGTTAATTCTATTTAGTTTGTTATTATGCATAAATTTTATAAGTCTAAAATGACATATGGTAAACCACACATGAACTAGCAATTTCAGATACCACTGAAAATTAAATAGTTCTGCATTATGATGGCATGTAGTGCAAGTGGGGTAGCAGATTGTAAGTGGTCCATAGCTTTCCCCTGAAATATTGCAGTGATATTGAAAAGGTAACCATTTGTACATGGTTAAATATTTGAAGCTGATATTCACTGACGTAGTAGGTCTATAAACACAGTTCACTGAATCCAAATTAATGTCTCAACTGCAGTCAGGAAATTATAGCCTAGTGTTATTTTCAAGAAGTTGAAATTTTCAATTAAGGAAAGAATGTCTAAGGGATGAATTCTTAATTCTTTGCTAGCAAGCTTGGGAATTTCCAACCATATCCTTTTGGAAGTGATTGGTCTTTACTAATCCATATTATTAAATATAAGAGAATTTTTCTTTCCCTGGTGAAATCCGACCTCCCCAAATTAAAGCAATGAGATGCATCCCACATAACTGTTTAAGTACTCCAGTGTTTAGTTCACTGTGGTACAGCTATCAGGACCCAGCTGGCTGACTCTTGTATTTCTTCATCTTTATAAAATGGAAATACATTTGTTTTCTAATAAAATATCGCACACCAGGAAAGTAACTTTTCTAGTAATATCAATACATTACTGAGGCTTGACCGTTTTACATTAAGAATCTTAAAACAGCAAAGGAAAAAATATAACTGGAAGCTTTGGGGTTTATGAGAACTACAGAACAACAGAAAAATAGAGGAAATATTCACAGCCTAATAGAGCAAATTTCAGGGAACCTTTTATTTGTACTGATAAAAGCATGCACGAGATGTTTAAAAAATTTTCTGTTGTTTAAATATATAGAAGGAGAATATCACATGATATAATAAATCTTAATAAATCTTATATTATTCAAGTGGCAGTCCTTTTTCGTGAGTGGTGACAGTGCAGGCTGTGAATAAGATTGATTTACTGGGATTAAAAATGTAAAGGAAAAAAAAAAAGCTCAGCTACCCTCAAAGTCAAACTGAAATAATACCAGCTGGATACTTTTATGTATTTTACTGCCAAACATGGTTAAATGAAGACCATATTGATTTAATTCAGAAGAAAGATAAATTACTATTTTTAAAAAAATATTTATCTCTAAAATATTTGTTCAAACTGTTACTGCACATATATTTTGACTCAACTCCATTTAACTGTTGCAGGTTTTTATGTCCTGTAGGATAATTGTATATTTAATCATATAAGCTGCATGTTGTACATGGTGTACAGACTTTAAAATTTCATTAGGTCAGAAAAAATGTATTTGAAAACAGATGAAGCTATTGTAAATATATATATATTCTCTTCAATCATGAAAGAAATGTATGTGTACAAATGTGAAGGACTGACCTAAGATTTAAAATATCATTTAGTGAACCTTTCCCAAAAGAATATCAGATAAAATGAGACCTTGACTGTATTACCCAACTCTATATCATCAGGTGATGTTCATATGCACTGGGAAAACGAGGGAAACACAGATAATTGTTAAAGGTAGATGTGTCACGTTCCTCTGGATAGCATCTCCCCTTCTGCCATGGTTTAAGCCCAGCCAGTAACCAAGCCCCACACTTGCCCACTCCCTCACCAGTGGGTAGAGGAAAGAATTAAAATGGCCAAGAAAGTTAAAAAAAATGTGCTCAGCCGTCTCCAGGACAGCGGGGCCCCCTCAGGCTTTACAGTGACTTGGGAAGATGAATGTTAGCACACCAAATATTCTCCTTCTTCTTTCTCACACTTCATATGAGTATGATGTCATGTGGTCTGGAATAACCCTTTGGTCACTTGGGATCACCTGTCCCAACTATGTTTCCTCCTCCCAACCTCCCAAGCACCTCAAGTTTCCCTGCCAGAATTGCAGTGCAAAAAGCAGAAAAGGCCCCAGCTCTGTGCAAACACTGTTCAGCAAAAACAAAAACATCTCTACGTTTTCAACTGTGTGTTCAACACAAATCCAAAACATGGCCCCATAGCCACTGTGAAGAAAATCAGCTCTACTGCAACCAGAATCACCACACCTTTTGTGGTATTTTAAGGAGTGGGAAAGAAACAAAACATCACTGTTTCACATCCCTGTAACAGAAGTGACCCAGGAAACTGTGCTAACTGGCTCTAGAACAGTGAAAATCAGAAATTAGCCTGGGTAATTTAACCAGCAAGGCTACTAGTTACTTCTGGGACCATCTAAATCAGAAAAAAAAAAACCAAAAAAAAAAACAAAACAAAACAAAAAACAAATAATAAACCAACTAAACTCTCAGTAGAGGATATGTTATCCAAGTATATGGTAAAGTCATAGTACATCAGAGAACCATGGGAGTATACTTTCCTGCTTCATAGTCAAGTAAAAGAAACAAGTATTTTATTTAGAATTGTATATAATTTTGGCAAAAATCAATGAGGAAGAGTTGGTATTTTTGCAAGTTGCTCAGAATTTTTAGCTATTGAGTCTTGGGGTTTTATTTTATGTATTTAAATTTTCAAGAACACTCTTTTTTTCTTTTCTTTCTTTTTTTTCAGCTGATACTAGATAAATTTAGTTAAGGGAAAAAAATTGCAAAATGGATTTTGCTGATGTGATCTGAAGCCCCATTAGCCAGGATGAATCTCTTTTCTCTACAGATATCTCATTTATTACATACCAGTATTCTATCTGTTGACTTAAAACATTTTCAAGGCAGACACTGAAAGAAGAGAGAACATTTGCTTTACAGTGTTTTAATTTAGTCTCATGAGTTTTATTGGATTGTCTAAAACCATAAACCCTTCATTACTTCTACTATCAGTGTCACTAATAACATTATGAACCTAAACCTTCTTATTCTGCTTTCTGTTTGCTGAAATGTTCCATAATTACTGTTGATTCTGTTAATAATAGCATTGCTTAACTATTAAGAGAAAAGAAAATGACAATGACAGTGTACTTAATCTATATGAAACAAAAGGTACAAAAGAAAGAACAGAAAAGTAGGCAAATTCTCTCACCTATGTAATATTTTCAGTGAGAAAAAGAACTCTATATTAAAACTATGTGAGGGCAAGCAACAGAGCAATAAGCATCAAATATGACCCAGAGGATCTCTCAATATCTATGAGAATTAATAGCATGATCAGAGCTGTAGCTTTTGTCCATCCTACAGTTAACGTGTTTCTACCTTTCTCCTGACACAATTTTTGTACCAGTAGGAATGGGTAAGGGAGATCTTTCTAGACTATAAAAAATCCCAAACAAACAAACAAACAAAAACCTGAAAAGTGCTCTCTACTGGAACTTTCAAAATCTGTTGGGAGGTTTTTATCTATAAATAATACTTCATGCTTAAAGATTTCCCTTTCAAAAACAAATGGATAATTGGTTCTTGTGTGTGCTTTTTCTTAAGCCATTTCTTGTTTCCCATACTTTATTTCCCTGTTTGTATACCTCATTCTATCTGTGTTATTACAGCATTAAGAATATGTTAAGGATTAAACTATTCGCAAATTTGCTGAACTGTTTATTTTCTAATAATCTGGGAAATAAACTGAGATGTGTTGGGTGTTTGTTAATTTGTTTTATTTCTCTTTGGAAGTGCTGCATTGCATTAAAAAGGATTTAACTAGAAAGGCTTTGGAAAAATATCTAGTATCATATCAGCAATGAAAAACTTCATGAAATGTTAGAAACTAAATGCATGTCTAGAGAAATCCTGGGAATTAATAAAATAGAGAACTAGAAATTCAGGTAATGAAATTGTTACTTTTGTACATATAAATTTGGATTTGTGTGAATCCAAAGAGGTACATGATGTATACGTAAAGGAATAGTAAAATGCTGTGAGAAATTTTTTGCTCTTAAAGCATTCATAATGAGACTTAATTCCTATATAATACTATCAGTTGCAATTATGAATTCACTGTCATAACAAGGTCATGTAGAACTAAAAATTTTGTCTTTTTATCATCAGGACATGACTAAAGATATCAACTTGAAGTGATGTCAAAAATCTTACACTGGAAGATATTACATTAGTGATCAGTAGCATCCTGAGACTGGAATCTACAGGGACCACAGTGCTGGAAATAGAATATGGGGTATAAGAGGATAGTTTTAAGCAATTTTTAGCATTTTTAACACAGGCTTAACAGTTTGTTTATTGTTTTATCTCAGGAGGTGCTGTTTCATTTTGGATCCCAGCAAGAAAACCACTCATTTATAATCCAGAAAAGGTGATAGCATGTTGGAAGATGTTACATGCCTGATAATGTAAACCTGGAGTGACCACACAGGCTAGGGAATGGTTAGGGAATGGCATTCTGCGCAAAATTCCTAGTTATGGTGAGGTTTGCTGCTATTGTTGCTTTTAGAGATTTTTAGCATTTTCTTCAAGAGGATGTACTTATGGAAACATAAGTTATCCTATGGGCTCACAGGTTCTGTCAGGACCCTGCTCCAGCTGTGACTTCCCACAGAGTCACAGGCTCCTTTGGGCATCTACCTGCTCCAGCCTTGGCTGCAGGTGGGTCTGTGTTCCACCTTGGGCTGCAGGAGGACAGCTTGCCTCATCAGGTTCTTCCTTACCGGTTGCAGGGGAATCTCTGTTCTGACACCTGCAGCACTACACCCCCCTCCTTCTTCACTGCCCTTAGTGTCTGCAGATTTCTTTCTCCCACATATTCCCTCTCCTCTCTCCAGTTTCAGTTGACTGTGAGTTGCTTTTTTCCCCTTCTTAAATATGTTATGCCAATTTATGCTACCCACACTGCTGATGGGCTCAGCCTTGGCCAGCAGCAGATCCATCTTGGAGCCAGCTGGCATGGGCTCTGTTGGACATGAGGGGACCTTCTGGTAGATTCTCGTAGAAGCCACTACTGCACCCCCTTGCTACCAAAAGGCTTGTCACACAAAGCCAGTATACTTGGCAAGAAATGTTTAGAAATCTATCTTTCATAAAATATTTTCTTATACTTTTTAGAGAAAACATGAATCAAAATTGCAAGAGTTAATTCCAAAGTTTTATGACATTAAATAAGTTAGGCCTTTTTTTGAAGTGCAATTTTTAAGATTGGTAGTCTCTGAAATATTTTTGATTTTGGTGATGATGATTTGATGGAAAATGAGTGTCTTTTTTATGATCTCTAAACCTAGCTTTCATCTATGCTGCATACAAATTTTCACCTTTGGAAGTTCAACTTGGCCCTTAAAATCATTCTTAAATTTAGTGACCTGGTTTTTAAATATTATTACATACAGAAAAGTACAAAAAAACCTTCTCTGAATGATAGTGAATAGAGATATGCTGAACCTAAGGACTCAGTTGTGTAGCCCCCATTGGATGCTGCTGCCCAGGGTTATTCCGGTCCACAGGCAAGACTTGGCATTTCCCTGCATGGAACTTTCTGCGATTCCTCCCTGCCTGATTCTACAATCTGTCAAGGTCCGTCTGAATGACAGAAACTTTCTGCTGGATCTGTCATTCCTTTCAGTTTGGTTAAACTTGCAAACTTGCTGAGTGTACACTCTGCCCAAACTCTAGGTCATTAACAAGGATTTAAAAAGGTCAGATCCTGGAATGCATCACTAGTGACTGGCCTCTAGCTGGAGCCTAGCAATTCAGCCAGTTTTCAGTCCATTCTTGTTCATTCATCTGTCTCAGATGATGGAGTAGGAGACAATGTTGAAAGCCTTACACTAAATTTATAACAACAACTACCACCCTCCCGTCAACAATCATGTCAGTCACATCAGGTGAATTAAGAAAAATTTCATTGTGGTAAATCCATGTTGCTGATTCCTGATGACATTCTTGTCCTTAATGTATTTGGAAAGGGTCTCCAGAAAGACTTTATCACATTCCCAAAGATCAGCATGAGGTCTGACAATTGTTCACCACATCGTCTTTCTTATACATCCTTATGACAGGATTGATGCTTCCTTACTTCCTTTCATATTTTGGAACATCTCCCTGCAAGATGGAACACCTCAGTTCCACTGCAAATTATAAGTGATACAAGCAACATTAATTGTTTTTCAACTTCAGTCCATTTTTTTAGTTCCACATTCTGCTTTTTGTCTCAGTTCTCCTGTTGGGTGCAAAGGTAGTTTGGTAGTTCTCTCATATTGCTTATTGCCTTTTGTTTCCTTTTGATTCCACCTCTTCCCTCCCATTTCTGTGCACCAGCATCTCACATTGGCAAAGAAAGTACCCAGCGATTTCTATTTTGCAGTCACCATCTGCTAGACAGTATTTGTGTCTACTGTACCCATACCTAGGTAGCCATCCTATAACCAAGTACATGTAGGATTAAGGGTTTCAAAGTGGTAAAGAGGTTCCAGCTCTACACTCCAGGCATCAAAAAGGCCCTCCTACAGAGAAAACACTTCCCTGTAGCAGCATAACTTCTCCACTGTGATGCAACTCAGTCTGCTTTTTATTTACCTCATGCAAGCCTGAGTGAGTGATTTGATCGACAGTCTCATACTTCTACTTTCAACAAAAGCAGCATCTTCTCACTGAGAAGTCTGTGTCCTGATATTCAGTGTATATCTGTATATATACCTCTGGCCTTGATATACTTGTTTTAATAGTAATTATGTGGAACTCTGATTTTGATATGCAAGGAAAAGTACAAGAAGTTTTGAATTCAGTGTTTGTTTTGCATATGTGGATATATAGACATTGCAAATATTTCGATATAAAAATTGATTATATACTTTCCAGGCCTTTGAAAAAAAGCCCTTATTACAGAGGTCTCAAGCAATATCCTAGGCAATATTCACAGGAACAGAGAGAGTGCATCAAGAGCAGAGATTCAGCTCATCTGCCTGGCATTGTGATACCACATCTAGGACTGTGGCCTTGCTTCCTCCATCTCCAGCGATGTACTGCAGGAAGGACATACAACAGAGATCATTATTGTTGCAGCACATGACCTTTGAGAAGAGGCTGAGGAACCAGATCTGCAGCAGAATTCAGGGAAATTTAATGGAAGCCTGTAAAACCTACAAATGATAATGTGGTGGGAGTATAAGTGACGAGAAATGTGAATTGAAACTAGAAGAGTCGCACTTGATAGAAGAAAAACCTTTTTCATTCTGAGAATAGCCAAGCAAAGGAGAAGGATGTAAATCATTCCCAAAGCAGAAATTACATTGCTTTAAGTGGTAAAAAGAGTTTGCAACTGAAGTTCTGCAGCTTCCCTAAAAATCTATCTGGTTGTCTCGTTATGTTTTTATGTTTAAACTGTTACAGAATGGTCACTATTTGCCTTTTCCTTGGTGGTTAATTTGGGGATAATTTGTTCCTCTTTCTTAAAATCTATTTTAAAAGGATTTTTTCAAAATTAAAAGTGTTTTTTCCAGACAAGATTTCATTAGGCTCAAAGCAGAGGATATTAAAGTACTTCCTTTAATATTTCAAGATTTTTTTTTGTCATGGTGACTTTGGAGCTTGTGATTTCTGACTACAGTAATTTCACTACTATAAGGTGCACCTTTTTGACTAAAATTTTCGCCCAAACCCGGAAGTGCGCCTTATAGTCCGGTGCGCCTTATATGTGGGCGGAAGTTAGGAAATTTACCAACCTGGTAGCGTGAGCCATGAGCCACGGGGGTAGCCGGCAGGGCCGTGGGAGCTGGGTGGAGGTGGAGCGGGGGCTACTGGGTGCAGGGGCGCCTGGGGACCCGCAACTGCAGGGTGCAGGTGAGCCCGGGGGCCGGCGGAGCCATGGGTCCTGGATACAGACGAGTCAGAGTGGAGGCAGAGCCGTGGCTGCTGGGTGCAGACGAGCCCGGGGACCGGCGGAGCCATGGCTGCTGGGTGCGGGGGCACAGCAGAGTCACGGGTCCTGGATACAGATGAGCCCGGGTGGAGGTGGAGCCGTGGCTGCTGGGTGCAGGGGACCGGCAGAGCCATGGGTCCTGGATACAGGCAGGCCCGGGTGGAGGCAGATCCGTGGCTACTGGGTACAGGTAGGCCCGGGGGCCCATGGCTGCTGGGTTGAGGCGGGGCCTTGGCCAGCAACCATGCAGGGGGAGCTGGGGGCGGATCCTCTCTGCAAAAAAGAAGTGCACCTTATAGTCCGGTGCGCCTTATGGTCGTGAAATTACTGTAATTCCTATTCTTACATTTGTCCCTATGTAGTTTCAGCTGCTTCTTTGGAACAGTTTCTGTCCTGCCTTTTTGAACTCAGCTTCTGTCCTTGGTGAAGGTGATGACATATTGAGCTGTAGCAGCATGGCTTTTTTCTAGGCAGAAAAATAATTTCCGGGTAATAGATTTAATGAAACAGATCTATTGTAAATGTAGTCTCTTTCAAGATTTGTAGCCTGAAAGACTAAACATTGAATAATTTAAGCACCAGTAAATGAGTAAATAGCTATGAACTCATTCACAGAGTAGTCCTAGTTTAAGTCTAATGTTTTTCCTTTCTGAATATTTTATAGGTAATGCAAAAAAACTGTTATGTATTTTCAGAATTTGAGAAATCAGATTCAGCATCTAAAAGATAACATGTTTCTTGCCAATCTATATTTAAGTAATAGAAAAAAATTACACAGGTATATAAGGGCATTCTGATCAGTAATGGATCTTGGTCTGGGTCTTAGGCTGATTACTTTCCTCTGTAGCAAGAAGTGTGTGAGAGACAGTTCTAGCACACAATACTGACTTCTAACTTTTACTGGCTTTACCTTATGTGATGGATATTCCATAAATGCTTAATATTTTATCATTTGATGAACTGTTACCTTCTTTTTAATATAACTTTAGTATATTAAGTTATTAAAAGAATTCGTTCTCTGTAGTATGAAATATTTCTCAACTGTTCATTAAAGAAACATTAAACAAAATAGAACTGTTGACCTCTTTCGCTTTACCTAGGGATTTTTTTGAAATGCTGATGTCTAAATACTACTATTTACCTTTCTTGAAGACCTATGACGAATATTGGGTCTGTAAACTCTGAGAACTTCCTAAAGTAGCAGTATTTCTGCTATCATTGAACTTCTGTCACATCCTACTGAGAAGGTTAACTTTGATTACTACTTTTCAGGCAAATCACACAAGTGAGAATTTACTTCTTTCATTGTGCTGTTTTCTTGCTAATATTTGTGAATTTGAGTGCTGAAGTGAGTACAACTGCATCAAAGCTAGAGTGAAGTAATTGGATTTCTGGAAGATATAGTTGCACAGAGTTAAGTGGTGATTTTTTACCTAAAGAAAATGGACCAAATGTGAAATATTTACTCCATATTTTTAAGAGTTCCATATGACCAAAGGATACTTAAAATAAACATAAATAATTCAATGTTTGAAACTAAAGCAAGAAAATTACTGGGAGCCTTTTTATTATTCATTTTAAGTAAGGTGATTTTTTACTTAGCCTTGCAACAGCATCTTCTTTCCTTTATTGTGAGAATAAACATGAGAAGTACGCTATAATCACTTGGAGCAAAGCATCTTTAAATATATGACCTTGTTTGTTTGATAATGTGGCTCTACACTGCAATAACATAGTAGAGAAACTAGTGAAGTAAAGCTCAGTAAAACTCGGGATGTTTATTTACAAATTCCTCAAGCAAGGGATTTTATACATTGCATTCCCTCACTCACATACTTGTATACAATATGAAAAGCATTATTTCTTGATGGGAGATGACAAAATGGTTTCTGGGCAATTCTCTTGCACCTCTTAGGAGTCACCAGATTTCACATCTGAGAATCTTGCTGATTTATGCTTTCTTAAATCTGAATATCTTGATTCCTATAATATGCTTTTACTCACTTGTGCGTACATAATCTGTTCTTTTGAGGAAGGAGAAAAACAGAATGGTGTGTACTACATGCAGCGACCTTGTTTCCCTCTTCCTTGTGTGAGGGTGGTGGTCATCAGCTAGGAAGTCATCTGTGCTGTGACCTTTTCAGAATGCAGGCCTTTTCATCTTGTCATAAGCAACATCTTCCTCAGTACTTCCCAAGAAACAGTGCCTGGGGAAGGGTGCCCTTTGCTTCCCAGTTCAGGCTACCTTTTAAAACCTTTTTGTGCTGTTTCTCCTGATGCTTGAACACATATATTTCATTCATTCTACATCCATACGAGCTTTGCTTTTTCTGTTATAAATTTGTGGAAATTAAGTGTACAAATATTTACCTTATCTCAAGATTTTCTGCCATAAACTGTCAGAAGAAATTAGAATTCTGCCTATGCTTTCAGTTACTGGTATTTGATAGTTGCTATTAGTCCATCCTAAGGACTCATCAAATTCTATGTTTGAATAATTCTATGCAGAAGAACATCATGAAGAGTGGGAATATTTGTGAAGAGCAGATGTCTTCAGCTTGAGATTTCAGTTACAGCTTCCTTGAGGCTTCTCAGTGCTTGGGAGTGCTCTGTGCCAATGAAGTAGATTAGCAGTACTCAGAAGATTAACAAATGCTTTAAATGCTCAGACAGCAACTTAGTTGGGAACTTCATTAACCAAGGTTCAATATAATATGGCACAAGGGAAGTGTAAGAAAAGAAAACTAAACTTGGTGGTTTTAACAGTTTTTTAAGTACTGCAATCAGAATTATTCTCTATATTCTTAATTTAGCAAACTGTATAAAATGTATGTCAAAACAACATCCATTGTTAATAGTTTCTGATGGTGTCTGGCCTGACTCATAGGCAACCAAAAATAAAAATTAACTTCAAATTTTACATCAAATGAAACATAGAGGAACTCTTTTTGACTGTGAATTTTGATCAAAATGACACTTTATTCAACAAGCAATGGTTATGCCATCCTTGAGAATACTTTCAAAACTCTGTTTACAGCATCACACTGATTTGACTCTTTGCAACTTCACTCAGTCAATGAAAATTTAACATGTGTTGATGTTGGTCTCCTGATACTATTAATGGTGTTTCTCTTTAGGGCAAGAAAATAATGTGCTCTTGGCTTCCAGAAAGACTCAGTTGCAACCATATTTCCAGTTTCCATGTAAAAGTATTCTATTGTTCAGGATTGTTAAAAATTCACCATGTTTGGCTGAGGTTGCAAGAGGTTTTGGGGCTTTTTTCTTTGTTTGGGGGGGATTTGTTTGTTTTTATTTTTTTAATGATTATAATGTAAGCAGCACTAAGAGGATTTTAATCTATCATTTTGATAAGCTAAATGGCAGCATTATCAAGTTTGAAATGTGATTAAATTTTGAAATCTCTTTTAAAAATATGTACCAGGTTGTTATGGATGTTTGCTGACTTACAAATAAATAGCACATAAATCTATCCTGAGCTGATTAATATTGTTTTCTATAATACAGTTGCTACAGAATTCTGCTAAGATTTAGAATCTGCAACTTTTCATTAACTATTTCTCAGAAGCTTCTTTTTTCTCCATGGGCATAATTAATTAAGATAATCTAGAGAAAACATATATTTAATATATTTAGTTTGCTAAGACAGATGAATGTGACTTGAAATCTGCCTTATCTGAAATATTTGTGTTAGAAGAAAACAGTGCAAATTAAAAAAAAATCTGTTAAAAGTTTTCAAATAATGTATATCTAAGTTACCAATGAATTATACAGCTGAAGAGCTCCTAAATTAACTTTAAAAGCAAATGAAATAAGATTTTCTTTTCAACCTAAAACCACAAAAACTTTTATTTCCAGTTTTCTTTGTCATTTACAATAGTTTCAAAGCTTCCTTGAAATAGATGAGCAGCACTTTAAAATACGGTTTTTAACATTTTAATAGATTTATTTCCTCCTAACCATTAAATAAAGTAACTATCCACCCAGATTTGATCTAGAACTAATCTTGTGATTCTCTTATTTTCTGCATTATAGATTGTGATCATGAAGTCATCAACATGATCTTTCAGAATTGATTTACTAGACTGAAATCACTTAAACTTATTGTGTTAGCTTTTCCTGATAAATAAATTCATAATAACTGAGTATTCTGTGTATATCTTAAGACTACCCTTACTGACGTAAAATGCAAGTTGCTATGGTGGACATGGCTACTTACCATGAGAACAACATCAGAACTAACATCCACTGAGACATGCCAAACTGAATAGTTGAAATTTCTGGTTGCTGAAAAAAATACCTAATAAGATTAGGTATTGAGGTGTAATGCAGAATTGTAATGCAAATTATTTTCCAATTTAGAGTAATTTCAAAATATAATTTGGTTTTAAATGGGAAATTTTTTTTAAATGAATGTATTTTTCAACATTATTAAATAAGGCATTTAAAGGGGTTTATTTTCAGAATGGTTAGAATATTATTGATCTGATATTAGAGTAGTAATAGCAAGAGAAGAGATTAGAACTGAAAGCTAGGATTTCAAAAGTATAAGGCTAGGAACATAGGGGATTTTAGCAACATTTTTTCATCCATATAATTTTTTTCCGGGTTTTTTAATGCTTTTTATGTTTGTTATTTCTTATACTTTGTTTTACTATCTTTTGTAACATTGAGGTCTTCTCTGTTTTTCACTCTGTTCCTCCAGATAAATAGGCTGGGGTTTGGCAAGCGGAGACGTGAGGACAACCAGGATGGTTGATCACAACCTGCAAAGGAATGTCCAATACCATGTGACATTGCGCTCAGCAGCAGAAGTTTGGGAAAGAAAGATAAAGCAGAAAGATGAGTATTGGTGTTTGTCTTCCAGCGTTTTTATTCCATCACCATTATAAATGATGGAACCCTGTTTTGCTGGGAATGGCTGAATACTGCCTGCCCATGGAAAGTGGGCAATGAATTCCCTGTTTTGCTTTGATTGCATGTGCAGATTTAACTTCACCTACTACACTTACTTTATTGCAACCTATGAGTTGTCTGTCTCACTCTTGCCCTTCCAAGTGGCTGCGTGGGGCTGGTTGGTTGCCAGAGCTAAACCACAACCATGGTCCAATTCAACTACAGACAAAAAGAAAAATAAGTACTTCAGGTGTTTACAAATGTGTTTGGCAAAGTTATTTACACTACAGTTCTAGCAACTCCTGATTCCTGTAGAGCTAGCTATTTCTCACCAGTTATCAAATAACAGTTTTTTTAATGTTCTAATATTTAGGTGGTATTTTATGTAATTTAATATTTATGGGTGATTATTAGGAAATATAAAATCAGCAGGATCAAAAAAAATTAAAGAAATTTTAGAGAACTGTGAACTATAAAATAAAATATTGCTATAAACATTTACAAATGTGTGTGGGCAGCTGTGGGCATGAACCCCGGTAGCTTGGGATGTGGTTAAAAATTATTTGTTCTATTTACCTACTATTTAAATCTTTCAGAAGAAAATCCAAATAGCTTTCTGAAAATTCTTTAATACTTCCTGTATCAGCTATTAAAAAAAAAAAAGGCAAAAAATAATAATAGTTTCTCAAAGTATTTGAAAAAATGCTATAGATATGGACATTTCAAATTATAAAAAAAAAAATAAGAAAAAAAAAGATACCATGACATCATTAACTATACCATGGCCATATACAAATCTCAAATCTAGAACCTGGGGGAAAAAATTAAGTAATTTAAAATGTGTATATGATTTCTCTACCACCTCAAGCTTAAACCAACTTCCATATTCTCATGTGTTGATCTTCTTTGGGATTTATTCTAATTGCTTTTTATTAATACATTTTTCTTTAATTCCATTATTCCTTTTACAATTCACAAAGGATATTCTGCTCATTAATGAGAATTAGTAAGTCATTATTTGGATCAAGTGCCCTTTTTGTTTTTTGCCCTTTTGCTCACAGACAGCTACTACAGACCTTTCTGATATCTTGGATAGGAGCGAAAGTAATTTAGTTCACACCAAGTTACTCTTCGGTGCCAGAATTCCAATGTCATATGGGGGACCCAGTAACAATCCTGTTCACAACATTATCAAGAGCATTTAACAACACTCTTTTACTAAAGGATTTCTCTCCTGAAAGTTGAAATGTTTCATTGTTGGAAGTAGCACTACACCTGGTCTACGAGACGAGAGAGGCAACCCTGCTCTCTGTCCTAAAGTCAATTCAAGACAGCCCCAAAGGGCAAAGCTAACTGAAAGTGGGTTTTTATTTTGTATATACAATTTCTGCCAAAACCAAGAGGTGTTTATTCTATATTCTGTACATTACCAAGGGCAGTACTTGGAATGTAGTTTAGTGTGTTAAATCTACTACTGCTTTCAAGGAACAGGGAAGATTTCACAGTTTTTTTATGACCCTTGCTAGACTCTACTTTCATTTGCTCACACTAAAAAAAGAGTATTCAGGACTAAAATAGAAAGAGTACTTACTTTAGACATGAATGAAAATTAAAAGAAACTATTTGGATTCACAAATCCAATCATTGTTTTTAGATATTGATTTGGTTGATAATAAAAAGTGATAAGACACCACTCAATTCAATAAGTTTTGTTTTAACAGCTTCCCAAGAAATTTAACCATGGAGCTTCCCTGTTTTGGGGTTTGTTTAGACTTTTAGTCCATCTATATACTTTCCCAGCAGTTGTCTGGTACCAGTCAACAGTACCCTTCTAAGAGGCTGAGCTCACCTGGTTTTCTGCTAAGTGAGTGAACTGCATACAAGTCCAGTGGGTTTGTTCCAATGCAACTTAAATGCCACTCTTTCAAGCAGGTTAGGATACTCACATCTTCTGAACATTGACCATCTCAACAACACATTAATTAAGAGCACAACATATTCTGAAGTTGTTTTTCATGTGCTTTAATTTTCCTCTAATCAAATGTAAGGAAGGCATTACACATTTATTTGTCTGACAGTACCTCACTCAGAGTCAGCTATGTTTGAATTTTCCTTTTCTGTGGTTCATTGAATTCTATCTGTCATTAAAGTTGTCATCACTCCACACATTGGTATTTCAATTGAAAAGTACCTGATAATATGACTTCATTTTTAATATGCACAGTGAATTTTAATTAATCATAGACTAGCCTTACTGGTGAGGATCTTGGTATGCCGAACTAAAGTGGTCAGATGAATCAGTCAAAAACTAGAACATGGGAATTTGTGTTCAGACTTTTTACATGCCCACACAACTGGATTCTTAAAAACACCATCTTATCTAAAAGTTGGAAATATTTGGAAAGAATGAAATTGTGAGTTTCATGCAAATAGAAGAGTATTCAAAGGAAGTGATATGGATAAATTATCTGCAGGCGATGAAAGAGTTTGTTGGTTTCTCTAATTATGCCTTATCTCCCACTTAGTTAAAAAAGCAGAAAAGATACCAGAGAAGTAATAGAGATGAGATACTACTTCCTCAGATCTTCAGGATTTTTTCAGTCTAGGAGATCTGAAAAATGGCAAAGAGGACCTGTAATCCATACTGTCACAAGAAAAGAAAATTTTATTTGATAATAATAAAATATTTTAGATTATGTTGAAAGATACAGAAAGAAAGCAGTTTACCAAATATGTGGATTTTAGCTTTTTTAACATTACAGTTGTTCTGTCTTCTGTTTTGTTTCTGAGGGGAATCAAAATATGATTAGCAGCCAAAAATTGAACTTTATTAGATGTTTGTTGTCCTTTTGTAGCACTAATTTCCAGGGGGTTTTTGTTGTTTTATTTAGAAATCTTCAGTTAGTTAAGTACATCTCTAGAATACTGCTTTCCAACAGATGACTGAAAAGTCTGGGCAATCCTATTTAATTCCTCCTACTCTTCTGCAGACTCTTATCTAATGTCATCAAATGCTTTCCCTTTTTCAGCAAATGCAGCATCCACTGAGGCTGCCCATTTTCTCCACTGCTAAAAATACTTGCTTCTGTCTCAAAATGAGTGTACCATTGGACAGGACAGAGGTTCCTTGTCACACACAACAGACTTTTGCTGTCCAGATTGCTGTGCTGATAAGAAACTGTTATTTTAGGACATTAAATGTTTCTGAGTAAACTCAAATGATGATAATGCTACAATCAGGTAAAACAGAAATACAGAGTTACAATATCCAAAAGTTCTTCTGGACATATTTTAGTATAATAGGCAATCACAATCAGTAAACCTGCTTTGTTCCCACTGCGGAATTAGGTTTACACTTACATCCTTTGTCACCTCAAAGTGTTGAGCTGTTTAACAGACAAGACATTGCCCTACCCATAGCTTGGAATCACCAAATCACTTAGACTTGCAGCTCCTCGTTAATATTTATATCAAAATATTTGAACTAAGGTTTGGTTTGGTTTCAAAACGAAGGAAAAATTGGTACCTAAATTGAAATTTTTGTCAATGTGCTCTAAATTTTATTTGTTGTTAAACCCTGTCTGCTAGAAATGACCACCATTTCACATTTTAAAAAAATGTTTATTTCTTATAAATGAGGTGTGTGTTATTTCATGTTTAAAAATGGACAATATTTGGTTGTAAATTATAAGAGCAAATGCAGGTATTTCTGTTATGAGGGACTACAACAAGTATTGTAGTATGTGGGGCAATGTCCAGTGTAAAAGTCAACTTAGAAATTTTGAAACTGAATGCTTCTTTGACCAATATAATTGTATCCTCTGATGAAAAAAAAAGAAAAAATAATTCTTTCATATCCTTGAAACCAAGGACTTCACTGTACACAGAACTTTAGAAATCATGCTTCTTATGATACGGTGATTTTTGCTCTGTAAGATTATCCAGTTGTCTTGTGATCCGATAAACAGACAGCACCAAATTAGAATAGCAGGCAGGTGGTTTGAAACAACCTAGAGGTGGGTTTTCCTAAAATGGGACACTTAAACAGTAGAATTGTGTCAACTGGATATTTGAGATACTAAAATCAGCTGGACAGATGATTCAAGGAAGATGAATATATCAAACACTGATTGTAAAAATTATTAGCTTTGACTAATCAGTCAAATCTTATCCCCCTTTCAAATAATCACTCTCATTAATATATATTAATGGTTTGGAGACTAGTGTTTCTGTCTGGGTCATTTAATTGTCAGAAGGGATGATTTCAAATACATGCCTTTCTGATATCAGGGGGTGCTGTGGAAACCTTATATTACTTTCCAACACTCAGTGTGCCTGTCAACAATACAAAAACATGCACTAGCAGGTATACTTTGGAAATGTACTAAAGCCATGAGTCAAACCTTTAAGGTATTCTTGACCTGATTAAAAATTACTCTGCAGTAGCCTAGAGTAAAATATACTTATACTACTTCAATCATGTATCAGATTCAGCTACATCATGATTACAACACACCTGGATTATTAAGTTCCTCTCTTTTAAAGCCAATTCAGACTTCCTTTAGTAGAACCACTGATAAAGAAGATACACAGAAAGGTCCTTTGAATTTTTAAGCTGGGAAATAATGAGAATTCTGCATAATTTTCACTATTTCCAATAAGAAAATGTAGTTTCAGTTCTCAAGCTATGTTAGTGAGCATCTGTCAGGGTTTGAGAATACCAGTTGTCACAGAGCAATGAGTCATATGGTTCATAAGACAGTGTGTTGATGTGCTGTGAAGAGCACCCTCTTGGGCACAGGAATTAATGTGTCTCATCCTCACTTTGTGCTGCTGTTAATTGCAGTCATAGGTGGGAAGCAAGGTCACCAGCAGATACCTCTGTTTAAATGTTTATGCGACTCTCACTGTGGTTCCTTGGGACAATATAGAAACTGCCAAAAATGGAATAGTCCTGTAATAAAATCCTACATAGTACATTGGCTTCATATTGGTGTTAAAACTGTAGAAATTTAATTTGATAAATATTTCCTGATAATATGATACGAAACAAGCTGATGACCTTTAGATATCAGTATGAAAGGCATGAGAAAACAGACTGTGGAAAAAGACACAAGAAAAAGAAATTTGTAGAAACAATCACACTCTGGGTTATGCAGTCGCTTTGTTTCCATTTCAAAGGTTAGCTGGTAATACGGATGTTTAACATCCTTCTGAACGTGTAGGAAGCTTGCATATGCTAAATCTTTGACAAAGTATATAGTTTTTTATAGCCATAGGCATCCTTTACTCTGGGTGTTAATCTTCGTGGATCAGTATTTTCTGATGTACTGACATTGAAACATAAGGTTAATTGCGCCAGAACCCCACTGTCTGACCCACACAAGCTGGCATATTTCCAACTAAGTCACCAAAGCTATCAAATGAGATAAGACATTCAGTAACAGAAAATTTTTGGTAAGATTTGTCTAGGTGTGTCACAAATATTTCTTTATAAAATACACAAAAGTTAATTACAGTAATTTCACGAATACAAGCTGCACCATTTTGACTAAGATTTTACTCCCAAACCAGAAATGCGGTTAATACTCAGAAGCGGCTAATATGTGAATAATTTTCTGACATTTGCAACCTCAGAAGTGCCAGCCAGAGTGCCGAGTCGAGTAGCTGCAAAGCCGGCATTTCGCGATTGTTACAAATTGTTACTCTGTTGCGCTGTGGGTGGAGCCTGGCTGCCTGCAGCCAGCACGGGGGGCGGGGAGAGAGGAGGGGGAGCTCTCTTCTTCCCTCCTCTGCCGCAGCCCGGGGGAGAGACGGTGGGGCCCCGCGCCGCCATTGCCGCGGCTCGGGGAGGCAGCGGGGTGCTCCGTCCCCGCCCGCCGCCGCGGGGGTGAGGGGGGCTCCGTCCCTGCCTACCAACACAGGGCAGCGCCAGGCCATGGTGACCAAGCCCAGTGGCAGCGGTAGCTGGCCCCCAGCGGCCCTGCCAAGCGGCAGCGCCGGGCTGGGCCACCTGGCCCCATCGGCAGCCCCAAGCGGGCCGAGCCCTCATGGCCCGAGCCGAGCCAGTAAACCCCGCCCTGCCACCATTCTGTTACTATTTGGCAACTTTGTTGCATGCGGGTCCTCGCTGCGAATGACAGAGCAGCTTATACTCGGGTGCGGCTTATTTATGGACAAAGAACGAAATATTTGCCAACACCCAGAGATGCGGCTTATACTCAGTGCAGCTTGTATTTGTGAATTTACTGTAATATAGAAAATGCCAACTATTTTTTGCTTATCTAGTCTGTAACAACTCTTCCACATAAATTGTTCAACTGTCTATTTGCATTTGTGCTGCACTGAGCTCCACATAACACTTTAGCTGGATTCCAAATACCTGACTAAATTGTATCTGTAAAGGAAGGATTTAGATAACTGTGGACATTCCTCCTCAGATGAAGTTCTGCATGGTACCTTCATTGCCTGCTTTCTAGACACAGACTAATTTAATTTTTTATTTTCCAGCTTGACAGCTGGAATGCATATGTTTCCCTTACTTTATCTGGTGCTGAAATCTCTTCTGTGGTTCTGGTCCTCTCTGATATCTTATAATGGATTCTGTCAAAGATCTCTAGTTGTTCAACTGAGCCATTAATTGAATATAAATAAGAAATTAATCAAATTATTCTTCTTGCATATGTAGACTCCATTAAACTTGTGCTTTATGATAGTGTTACATTTCTGTCAAGGTGTTATAATCTTTAATCTTACTAGATACTATTTCATAACCCTTTCATCCTAACAAATGTATTAGCATTTTTAGTTTCACATAAATTTCTGAATGTTATTATATATTGAAATTCTCTTCCTCAAAGAGTGTTTTTGCTTCTATATAGGTGACAGAACCTTGCTTGAACAATTTCAAGACACTGCAATTAGGTCTGTTGTTCCAGCTACTTGGGAATTGCATTTCCTCCCCCTCCCCTTCTGGGGTAGTAAGATAAAAATATTTTCTGCTCCGTAATCATGCTTTCTTGTAATGTTATTGAGTGGTGTTGAGTTCTTGAAGAAAGACCTCCACTAAATGCAAATGTTGAATTTCCTGCAAAAGCTAAAATTTCATTGTAGACAGGTTGCTCGTAGGTGCTCAGGGTTTCATCTTCACAATTTGATGTGCAGTGTTACGGAATATATGTAATCTTCCCGTTATTTTACTGTTATGCAATTTGTGGCCATCGGCATATTCTTTAGTCTAGACCTCCACAGTCAGTAGGAAGTCAGCTGGAAAGTAGTTGTCCAGTTGCAGTGTGCACAAACACCAAACTGAAAAGTGATGCTTGCTGCTCTGAGGCAAGGCTCTCATTTCTTGTAGGTAAGTATGGTTCTGCAGCACACCAAAGTCTTTCAGTACACTGGATACTGCTGGACTTTTGCAGTTGTACTGACTGACTGTGACAGCACATAGTCTATCTAGTGGAAAGTTAAGACCACATTTGATTTTTCTCACAGTAAAGAGATTAACACAACATAGTGAACAAACATGGCACTGTAAAAGATATTAACAATCTAATTATTACAACTCATAGAAAACAATGCAATTTACATTTTGTAAATTTATTTATCAACAGCATCATTAAATAGCTTCTTTTTTTCCCACAGAGAAGTTTGAAGCTTAACAGTCTTTGGAAGCAAGTATGAATCCTTTCAGTATATTATCTCTGTCTATATCTGCAATTTTTGTCTGAAGTGAGAACAGGCTGCCTTCACACAGAGCCTTACAGCTCCTGGACAGAATGGATTCACTTTATGAACATCATTTAAAATATTTAACTGCCCCTTTTGCCTGTTTGGTTGTTTTCCAGAGCTGCCTTTATGGAGTTGCTGTTTCTGTCAGATGAAATATTCAGGCACGTTACCTTGTCTGACAGAAGCAGTAAATATCAAGGATTTCCTGGGAAGAAACATCAATATGCAACATGTTAAGTTTAATATTTCACAACACTACTAATTACATTATCACCTCAACATCAGCTTCTAATAATAGCTATAACTAAAATGTATGCAGCTGTTTATCTTCTTTAAAGAGAATCCATCTGACAGACTGTGCAGCCCTTTCATGTCACCCATTGCCTTAAAGTGACTCAGTACCTATTCCAGATGAATCAATGGCAACAATCCAGCTTAATTCAACAGTGGGAGGCTAGAACCACAGTGACAGGCAAAATGCCTTTCTGAGGCATATAGTATCATGCAAGGACATATTTGTATTTTTAAACTGTGATTTTGGTTTCTTGGGTTTTTAGGGTTTTTGGAGTTATTTTTGTTTTCTTTTTTGTTTGTTTGGGTTGTTTTGTTGATTTGGGGTTGTTGTTTGGCTTTTGTCTGTTTGTTGGTTTTTGTGTCTTCTTTAATTTTTTTCTTCTTTTCTTTTTCTTTTCTTTTCTTTTCTTTTCATTTCTTTTCTTTTCTTTTCTTTTCTTTTCTTTTCTTTTCTTTTCTTTTCTTTTCTTTTCTTTTCTTTTCTTTTCTTTTCTTTTCTTTTCTTTTCTTTTCTTTTCTTTTCGTGACAAGCAACTTGACTGCAAAGATAAGTAGGGCAGCTGTCAGGAAAAGTGAAATTTATCACACTGAAAAGATTTCATGTTTAACCTAATCTTAAAAAAATCTTTTAAAAATGCAGTGCTTTTTTTTTTTTAATTACAGCTTAGAAGGGAGAGTAGTACCTAATCAGAGACCAGGAATATATGGTAAACAAAAAAAAGATGTTGGGGATGAAAAATAGGAAAACTTGTTCTGCTTACAAAGGTATGATATATATATGTGACTGTTATATGCATGTGTTTTCTTCCAAATATACAATTTATTCAGGAAATCACTAAAGAAACTAATGCAACCACGTGTAGCAGTGTTTCTAGGACACTTGGAAGATAACCAAATGTTCATGAAGTAGGTATACACAGTGGTTCATAACAGGTGGCATGACAAACAACCTGAATGAAGTAATCAGTGCTGAAAAGTCTACATGAGATACAAAAACATTGTCAGTAAGAATAAATACATAATGATGGATGCTGAGCACATTGAGGAAGAACAGCTAATACTAACTTGCCTGTAAGTATAATTTGAAAAATTCCTTTTCACAGCTGGAAAAGGGTGAGGGTTACACTGGAAACTGACTTTAGTCATTGAAGGCATGGCAGCACAGAAACCTCTGCACAAGTGGGGCAGAGAGAAGTAAATATAAACAAAATTTTGGAGTCTTGCTGGAAGGATATGACAAGAACTGCTGAAGTAAGGCTGAGGTAACAGGAAAACCACTGGAGCACAAAACCCTGAAAGCCCAAGGAAGTAAAAGATAAGCCATAAATAATTTACAGTCTCTGAAAACACTTCAGTGATCAAAGGGGGAAGAGAGTAGAGAGAATATCTTCAAGTATAACCAACTGCAGTTTATTAACAAACTTTTTAAAATGTAGTTCTGAAGAATTTGAGAGGGTGAAAACAACAGACTACTTATTTTCTCTGCCATTATTGAGAATTAAAATGAAGAATATGAATTTAGAGCTTGTCTGACAACTGTCAAGTATATACAAATCAGAACTTTAATAAAGCTTCTGAATTCAGTTTGCAGTCAATCATGTTTAGAGAGCCCTTAAACCTTGAATTTCTGCACTAGATGCAGAATAAAAGAATTTCTCATGCAATTGTTCACCTTTGACTCTTTTCCTTGAGTACCAACAGAATTTATACCAAACTCTCAGAGCCTCTCAATGATCACTTCGTATCACAGCTCTTCTTACTTCACCTATAGAAATATTTTTAAATAACCAGTAGTGACCCAGTAAGTTCTTTGTGTTAAGCAATCATTATTTATTATGTGCTAATGCTTCACAGTGTGCAGTTTTCTGTAAAGGCAGTAAACACAAGTTAAAATGAAGGCAAAGGTATGCAGCACTCAAGTTTCCTACCTCTTCCTGAGTATTTGTCATGTCAAACATGACAATATCTTAAAGCTCTGCTGCCCCCAGTTTCTTCCATATTTGTTGTAATTGCCTAACAACAGGATTACACATCCTGTAATACATAATATGTGTTTTCTTAACTAAATTAATATAGAATAAGTTTAAGTAGACACACCAGCTATCAGTGTAACACACGAAACTAAGGGAAAGATTAAAAATGTAGCAAAATTTCAGGGATACTCTTGGTGAGAGAAACTGAAATTACCATAATGTGATGCAGAAGTCCACTATCATAGAGATTTTTGTAACTTCCTCATAAAAAGGGGAGAGTTGGAGTCTATCAAATATGACATAGGCTTAGAAATATCTTGAGCTTGTCCACACTTGTAATACTGCTCTTCATAACAATTATATAGTAAATGTTACAATGCTTAGACTGAACTACTATTTCAGAGAGGTTATTAAAATTTATTACTACTGTTGGAATATGAACAAACTGAAACAGTAGCTTGAAATTACTGAACCATCTGTTTTAGCTTTCTTTCCACAGTCAGCTTGTTGGTGCCATGGTTAACTGCCCTTTCATAGTAATTAAGGGTAGTATGAATATGCTAATATACTATACATACGTACATACACACGCACACACCGCACACACACATATATGTAAATACACACTCTGTACCTGATGTTCAAAAAATTAACTAAATAAATGTAGTTGAAAGGATTAACATTGACTCAGTTTTTCAAAACAACTTAAAGCGCTCACGATATTTAAGATTATCCACACATTTGGAAAAGAATCAGGGGCTTCTTTAGTTGCAGTTTTTTTGGTTTTGAATTATATTCTCTTTTTCATGTGTGTCTTTTTAGATTCTGTTGCTTTTTTATTTCCCCTCCCCTGAAATAAACTGTATGTTTCTTATCTAGAAAGAAATGAAAGAGGTTTGACTGATCAGAAGCACTAATAGCAATTGCATAGAATTACTATTTTAGATCCATGAACAGAATGGTGAAGGTAAGCTTCTTGAAATATTCCATAAGAACAAAATGGCAAAAAATAATCTTGGACCCGTTACAATAAAAAAAATTCATTATAGAGAATTGACTTTAGATGAACTGCACGTTCAGGGGAATGCAAAGCAAGATTTATATCTTTTGGTTTGGCGGAACACCAAGCTGTTTAAGGTATCAAAAGAAATAAGTGGAGTATATGAATTTTTTTATAGTACCCTTAAGACTTATTTCTACACTGTCTGTTATATTCCAATTATTTTAATGAAGACTAGGTTAAGGCTTTCAGTTTTGGTCACTAAAAATTTGGTGTTGTGCCATGTAGGATAATGGAGAGTAAAAATAGATTCTAGAGATCGTATCTTCAGTTTTATGCTCTATTACCAGCTAACATGTTTTTTTCTTTCTTTTTTTTCCCCCCCACATATTATAGACCAGGGCTGTCTGTTCTAAGGGGAGAGGAAATGGGAAAGATCAAACTGGGATGATCACACAAAGACTCCTCTTTTAGGAAAGCCAAGATCTATTTGATGAAGACTAACCCAAATACAGACTCACAGACTCACCTTCTGCCATGCCTTTACTCGGCTATTAAAAAGTTTGAGATGTGAGGAGAAGAAGCAGTCTCCTACAAGAAAAATCAGGGATCTATTTAAAAGCCTTTCGTTGCTATAGATTACTGGAATTTGGATGAGATTGTTTTCAAAGGTCTGGTCAGCTTCTGCCTGTGTCCTGTCTCAGTCTTAAATGCTTGAAATAGCCCTTTCCAAAGGAAATCTACTGAGCAGAATCAGCATGGTTGAATGGCATATATTTATGACCTGTGGTTGAATGATAATAACAAAGTTCTTGTCTAGATGTGGTTAGTACAACCTTCACTAAACTACATCATGTTAGTTGCAATCACTGTTTAGAATATATTCTGTTCACAGGTTGTACAACGACATTGCAACCAGCTTCTGCTTTTTAATGGGCCATCTAAATGAAATGACAGGGAAGGTTATGGCTGAACTCCCATTTGGCAAATGTCTTAATCATAAAACGTAATAAAAATTGTCACTTCCTCCTCTGCTGCCATTACTTGGAGAATGGTGGCCTTGTCACATCAAGGTTAAACTACACAGGTAAGCAGAAAAGAAATTAGTGGTGACTTACAGACAACCACCATAATTATCATTGCCACTTGTGGTCTCACAGTTTCTGATTATAGCAGTGCAGTATTTTTTCATTGCAGTAAAATTCAGTCTACACTCTACTCTGAATAGACTTACAGTAATTTCACGAATACAAGCCGCACCAATTTGACTAAGATTTTGCTCCTAAACCGGAAATGCGGCTAATAATCAGGAGCGGCTAATACAACCTCAGAAGTGCCTGCCAGAGTGCTGAGCCGAGCAGCTGCAAAGTCGGCATTTTGCGATTGTTACAAATCGCTACTCTGTTGCACCGCGGGTGGAGCCTGGCTCCCTGTAGGCAGCACGGGGGGCGGGGAGAGAGGCGGGAGAGCTCTCTTTCCTCCTCTGCCACAGCCCAGGGGAGAGACGGGGGGGGCCTGGCGCTGCCATTGCCGCGGCCCGGCGAGGGGGGGCGGGACCCGGGCCGCCCCTACCGCGGCCCGGGGAGGGTGGGGGAAGCCCACGCCGCCATTGCTGCGGCCCGGGGAGGGGGGGGGGAAGCCCGCGCCGCCACTGCTGCGGCTCGGGGAGGAGGGGGGAAGCCCGCGCCGCCACTGCTGCGGCCCAGGGAGGATGGGGGAAGCCCGCGCCGCCACTGCTGCGGCCCAGGGAGGATGGGGGAAGCCCGCGCCGCCACTGCTGCGGCTCGGGGAGCCGACAGGAGCCCTGCGCAAGCCATTGCTGTGGCCCGGGGAGCCGACGGGAGCCCCGCACAGCCATTGCCGCGGCTCGGGGAGCTGACGGGAGCCCCGCGCAGTCATTGCCGCGGCTCGGGGAGCCGACGGGAGCCCCGCGCAGTCATTGCCGCGGCTCGGGGAGCCGACGGGGTGCTTTGTCCCCGCCCGCCGCCGCCGCGGCAGGAGCGGGGAAACTCCGTCCCTGCCCGCCGCCGGAGCCACGGGTGCAGGAAAGCTCCGTCCCCGCCCGCCGCCGCTGCCGTAGGAGCAGGGGAAGCTCCGTCCCTGCCTGCCACCGCGGGGCAGTGCCGACCCGGGGTGACCGAGCCCAGTGGCAGCGGCGGCCGGCCCCGAGCGGCAGCACCGGACTGGGCCATCTGGCCCCGTCAGCGGCCCCTAGCGGGCCGAGCCTGCACAGCCTTAGCTCAGCCAGTAAACCCCGCCCTCCCGCGGTTCTGTTGCTAATTGCATGTGGGTCCTCGCTGCGAACGACAAAGCGGCTTATATTCGGGTGCGGCTTATCTATGGACAAAAACCGAAATGTTTGCCAACACCCAGAGATGCGGCTTATACTCAGTGCGACTTGTATTCGTGAATTTACTGTACATCAAATGCATCACTAGTGTTTGCTACACAGGGAAAATTTTTGAAGTATTCCCACAGACTTAGTGGAAATATTAATGTTGCATTTCTTAAGTTGCTGTGGAGAAGTTAAAAACTTGAAGTGCAAAACAAAGAGAATGAAGAAGAAACTAAAATATGCAGCATCTAATCCAATAAAAGACAGTTTTTTGCAAGGTATCTTAAAATTATGGCAAAATTTAACATTTTTAAGCAATCAGGATTTTCAGTTATATAACTTAATGGGATTTGAATTTTCCTTGTTGGTAAAAATAAATTGCTGGAATTTGCACATATATTTATGTAAATATACTGAAAAACACTGAAGTCCTGACAATTTCTAAAACGCTATACAGAAAGTTAAAAGTCTTGATGTGAAAATTTTCTAGTGTTACTCTTTTCATTTTTCACATACAACTATCAAAGTTTGCTTATAACAGACCTTGATGAAGATAACTTCCTACCCCATGGCGTGATAAAAACCGTGAAAATGGTGTGAAACTAATTTTTGTCTAGTGATCGTATATTGCAGCTTTTAACCGTAGATGCAATACCTCTGGAGACTGGCAACTTCAACTAGTGCCTAACAATATCGTAGTGTCATGAAAGAAACAAATACACATTTAACATCTTGAATGTATATCAGTTCAACTTTTTGGTTACAGAGATAAGGAAAATTGAAACATCTTTAAAAATTAAAATGAACTTAGTTTTCAATATCTGACTATTGTGTACTCTGTCTTGTCAAGAATATAATTAAGACGAAAAACTGTGTTATTCTTTTTCTGACAAAAACATTAAAAAATCCTCAGCAAAACCCAAGAGTCTACATGGTTCCATCTAGCATGAATTATATAGTCAAGATAAATTACATGCTAAGGAGTAATCAGAGATGTTTACCTCTTCAGTAGATAGCAACCAGATAACTTCTCATCATTTAGTCTTTTGTAAATAGACTCATAGTTTGAAAAACAATGAGTTTTTAAGTCTGCAAATACTCCTGCAACCAACTTTTGTTCAGAAAAATTAGGCTTTATTTATGGATGTTCTTTAAAAGAAATCAAGTTTTCATGTTAACTAAGATGAAGATTATTTTTTTTCCTCTCTTTTCCTTCATGCCTAGAGGTTATGCCATGTTACTTGAAAACACTTTCCCATTTTTTTCCATGTTTTTTGAGCACCAAGCTATGAATTGCCTCTCCTCACAATTCCAGTAGATTTGCAGTGACTTCTCAGAAGTCTGAATATCAACAGGGTCAAACCAGAAGAAATGAGAAGAAAATAAACTCTATTATATGGGATCTAAGCCTTAAAAAAAAAGAAGGAAATCACAAAATATTAGTAGTGACAATAACAATACTTTTATTTTGATATAAAAATTGGAAACATAAATGATTGAAAAACAACAATGCTCACACCAGGTGCAACTATTGCCTTATTCTTTCCTTCTATTTTTTGCTATTCCAGTCACAAAGAAATGTTAAAGGGGAGATTGATGATGAAAGTAGGAAAATACTGCTAAAACTTCACTTTTAATAGAACTCATAGTCTTTGTATTGGCTTTTTTGTGGGCTTTTATAGTTGTTTTTTGTATTGTTAGCTTGTTTTTTTGTGTTTTTATTGGGATTTTTTTGTAACATGGTTTGCATTTCCACCATTTGCATTTCCAAACATAGTAAAGTTTGGGTCTTAACAAGACATCTTTCTCACAAGGAAAAATGCTCATATAAAGTGCAAAAAATATTTTATTTGATATACAACAATTTTGAGAGTGTTGGTCAATCAAATAGCAATTAATTACCTCTTCCTTTTTGTTCCTCATTTAAATGTCAGTGCAGATGTCCTGTGTGAAAAAATAAAAGTCATCTCAGGAGAGAAAGGAAAAACTTCTGGAAATATTTGTTTTACTTCTTCAAAATTCCTAATTGCATGAGCGTCCATGAAGAAAAGAAGTTTGCCAAACAAAGATGGAGAACTACATGGCTTTGGGCACCATGTAGAGTAATGAAGGCTTTGCAAAAATATTTAAGAATTTCAAACAATGCAGATGAGAGGTTGGGGAATTTTCCTAATTACTGTGGCGAAAGGGAAGCTGTTAGTAAGACTATCACTGACATTTACTGCTGCAAGTTTATTAATTCTGTATGATTCAAAGGGGCTCTCGGAGTTAACTATGCTGCTGAAGGTTGCATGACAGCAACAAGGGAACATGTAAGTCTGATTTTTTTTCTATTTCTAAGAAATCAGAATAAACTATTGCAACCAAAATATTCCATACAGATGACAGGAAATAAATAATTCTGTGAAAATTGCAATTCCGAGATCATCCTTCTAGAATGGGTATCAAAAAACTTAACATCAGAAAAAAAGAGATTCTCTTGAAGTTATTTTGGAAGTTTAATGTAAATTCAATTAATAGATAAAACTTTTCTTGAGGGTTAGTCCTGATTTCAAGTATTGATTTTCTTACCCAGGAACACTGCTGGACATTGCTGGGTTTCTAAATAAAACATTGCCTTGAAGACTCTCTTAAACTGTGCTATTTTTTTCCTTCTTGAAATCAGGGATTTTTTTGTTTGTTTTTTAGTTAAATTATTTCTTGATTTTTAATAGAAAGTTTAATATTATTAGAAAAGGTGAAGGATATTAGTTTACTAAATGAGAGACATTATACCCTTTAATCTAACAATACCAATTAAAAAAACCTCCAACAAGCACCTTATGACATAATATCCAAAAACTTCATGTAAGAGTAATTTGAAGTTATTTGGTCATCTCTTGTCACAATCTTTTAAAAATTATAAATCAAAGTCTTCCTTTGTGCACACAGAATTTGTACTCTGGAAGGATGAGTTAAGGAACCTGACCAACCTTGGCATTTTCTGATTCTCCAAAATGATAGACTAGGAATCCTCCTGTGGTCCATGAAAGATCACAGTAAATCCCTTGAAAGCAAGGCAAAGCCCAAGGATATTTTTTGTCTGAAGACTGAACAGTAAATAGAGGGATAAAGGAAGAAATGTTGTAGCCTTCTGTTTGGCAGCCCTGCAGACACTCTTGTCATGAATCTCCAGCCATGCGATTCTTTTCCTACCAACTGTCAGCCTGACCTTTGGTTTCCCAAAGGCTGTGTTCGTGATGGCACCTTTGGGAACGTACTGCTTTAACTATTAAAAATTCTGAGTTGATTTATTTTTATCTCACACTTTTTCTCACAAAACACAGGGTAGAGATTAGGACAAAGCTCAATAAACTTGAATAAAAATTGGATTACAATAGGTCTTGATTAAAATACTTCTGATATCATTAACTTTTGCTGTAAAGTTATTGCTTGCAGGATTTGTTTATGTTGAATCTGTAACTCTGTTGTTAGTTAAAAAGACTAGATTATGTTTTCTATGTGTGTTTGATATCCTAGATGAACCATGTATGTGCTACTGGTTTCTCATGGTGTTCTGTTAAAGACCTGATATGAGGTCTATGTATTGTAATATTCAACATATCCATAGTTCTTTGCCCCAGACTTTTAATAGGATAATGTGGCAGAACTGTTTTTTTTCTGCACTCCTCCTTCACTATACTGGTAGGAGATATCAGAGGGAACGGAAATGAAAATGCTGAGAAAGAGATTAAAAGCACACAGTAGCTACTGAAAACATTTTTCTGAGGTAATTTTAACTTTTCCGTAAATTTTACTTAAAGATACAAGTACTGCTTCTAATTAAATAAATTTTTTATTAAGGTAGGCTTGTTTTGCCTCATAAGGAAAACAGAATAGCTATTGCACAAATTCTATTAATAAGTAATAAGATGTTATGTTGGTTTATCATTTGTGACCATACTTAACTAATGGAAGATTTGGTTTACTTTTATGAATTATGAAAGTCCCAAATTAATATAGAAGTTTGATAACTATTTCTTCATTAAGCTTGTGCCTGTTAAAAATTGCTATATGCCTCACTAAAAGATTGGTATCACGTGAGGACACAAGGAAACAATGATTTTTGCCTTTTATATATCACTTGTTAGACTTTAAAGTTTTAGTGGAATTCAGTGGTCTAAAAGAATTTTGAGCTTTTCAGTGATTATGTTTGAATTTCTTGCCACCTGAATTTTTCGCCACCTGAATTTTTCAAAGGAAAATGAGCACATTTCTATTTGCAGCTAATTCAAGTGATTGCTCTATAAACAAATATTGCTCATAATACCTTGAATTTGCTCTGAATATTCCTATGCCCTATTTCATACCCTAACATAGCACTAGCACATATATGTTTCTCATACTGCTCTCTATCATAACATAACATTTTTTGCATGTTTGTGACATTTTGAATTTCTTTATTTATTCTGTGTCTTGTTAAATACTGCCAAGAAATAAAATGCTGGTGCATAGTGATTTTATTCTGCTTCCAGGATGACAGAACAGTACAGCTTCAAAGACCTTTAAAGATTATCTGGTACAGTAAAGAATTTTCTTTTAATTGCTCTTTTCTCTCAGGCTTTTTCAGTGCATGTGATTCTCTTAGAACCGGATCCTCAAATCTCTTAATTTCTTCACTTCTTCAGAGTTTCTTTATGCTTTTTCAATTACAGTAATTTCACGAATACAAGCCGCACCAATTTGACCAAAATTTTGGTGGAAACCCGGAAGTGCGGCTAATATTCCGGGGCGGCTAATCTATTAACAAAATTCTAAAAGCTGCCAACACAGAAGTGAGAGCCCGCGGCAGCCCCAAGCCAAGCTGGAGCCCGGCCGGCCCCGGCAGAGGTGGGAAAGCCTGGCAGAGGCGGGGCCAGCAGTGTGGGGGCGGGCGGCAGAGCCTGAGCCAGCAGGGCGGGGCAGGGAGGGCGGCAGAGCCTGAGCCAGCATGGCGGGGGAGCCCGGGAGAACTGGGGCTAGCAGTGCAGGGGAGCATGGCAGAAGCAGGAAGGCCGGCGGGTGGGGCTGCCTGGCAGCGGGGGAAGCCCAGCAGAATCGGGGCCAGCAGTGTGGGGGAGCCCGGCGGTGCGGGGGCCTGCAGTGCCGGCCAGGGCGAGGAAACGCGGCGGCGGTGCAGACGGGAGGGGGCGGCCGGCGAGCCTGGTGGCGGCGGCGGCAGCTCTGCCGGCGGGGCGATCGAAAGCGGCGCTCGCGAAAGCGCCGCCGCTCGCCGCCGCTCGCGAAAGCGCCGCCGCGAGCCGCCGCCGCGAGCCGCCGCCGCTTGCGAAAGCGCCGCCGCGAGCCGCCGCCGCGAGCCGCTGCCGCTCGCGAAAGCGCCGCCGCGAGCCGCCGCCGCGAGCCGCTGCCGCTCGCGAAAGCGCCGCCGCTCGCGAAAGCGGCCGCGGGGCGAGCGAAAGCGGCAGCGGGGCGAGCGAAAGCGGCAGCGGGGCGGGCGGCGAGCCCGGCGGCGGCAGCCCTGCCAGCCGGGCGAGCGAACGCGGTAGCGGGGCGGTGCTGACGGGAGAGGGGGGCCAGCGAGCCCGGCGGCGGCGGCGGCAGCACCACCCGACCAGCCCCGCCGAGCCGTGGCGCTGAGCTGGGCCACCCGGCCCCGTCGGCAACCATGAGCGGGCCGAGCCTTCCTGGCCCCGCCCCGAGCCAGTAAAGCCCGCTATGCCGCGATCCTGTTACTAATTGGCCAATTTGTGAAAGCTGCACACGGATTCTCGCGACGAACGAAAGTGCGGCTAATATTCGGGGTGCGGCTTATCTATTGACAAAGACAGCAACATTGTCGAGGCACCGGGGGTGCGGCTTATAATCCGTGCGGCTTGTATTCGTGAAACTACTGTACATAATAATGCAGTAGTGAGGAAAGCCATCCTTGTAAGATATTGATTTGCTTTTCTATACATCTTAACAGGAGTCAATCCAGTACTGTGTCAAAACATTTGAAGTCAATTTTCTGTAGTCAATAGCTGCTCTTGTTTTGCAGAGGGTGTGATTTGATCCAACAGATGGACCCTTACAGTAGCTTACATTCTTCAGGGTCCTGATTTATCAATGAAACCACTGAACTTAAACAGGAATAACTTTGTGGTGACATAGTGATTGATTAAGTTTTCACTGTAGTTGTGCAGAGCAGTTCAGAAAACTTCAGAAATAATTAACTATATTGTTCTCAGAATTTGGGAATCAGTCTAGAGTCTTGTTCTTCAAACTGCAAAATTATCAGCTTGGTTGGGCAGTTATACTGATTTTTTTTGACGTCACAGAATAATTCAGTCTGAACAGTTTAAAAAAAATCTTTCTAGCTTTTCCTCTCTCTCTTTTTTAGTTGCGTTATTAAGTGTATGTTTCTATAGGACCCTACCACAACTGCATATTTGCATACAAGCCAGAACATCTGGGGAGCTCATTCAGAAAAAAAGAGACTGGGGACAGGGAGAAAGAATGAGCTATGTTCCCATTTCTTACCTGTGGTCAGTTACTAACTCTGTCAAAAATGGAAGAATACAAACTTCCTAGAGAGTACTGAGGGGTAGAGTTGTCAATCTTACAAATAGTACTAGCATCAGATTGAATCTAACACATTTTTGGCAAAAGGACAAGCAGCACAAATTGCTTTAGTATGTCAGCATGACTTGTCATTGGATAAATCTACATAGATCATAGCAGTGATAAATTGATATTCATGTCATTATTACTAAGAATAATAGTAAAAGTTTACATATTTTTGATGGACCTATGACAGATTTATAAATATGTGCCTCAGTTCGTGAAGACTAAGTGGATATGGAAACTTACCTTATAAATTTACAGAGATGAAATGAAAGTTTTTGTAACACCAGTTTAAGAATAAGGTAAATATAACTTACTGTATACCTATGTGAATTACAAATGCAAAGAAACTAATGGTCTTATAGTAGAACTTGGCATGTCTGTTCTGATATAACACAGATAAAGGCAGGAGTGTTGTTTTACTGAGACGACTCAGACAGGTGTTATTATAACCAACAGTCTAGGCCTCCTACTTTGCTCCACCATGTTATCTGACACCACAGCAGAATTTAAACCATATGCTGACATTCCCATCAGAGATGCATGAATCTCTGAATTATGAGATTACTTTTTTTTAAGACATTGTACTGATGCCAAGATGATTTTTTTTTTCCTTTTATATACATTTTATGTATCCTCAGTACTCTTAGCATGCATATTTGTAATTCCTTAAGTCTGATAACAGCATAGTCCTGGCATTCTGTTAAGCCAAGAGACCAAATATCCTGGAGGCTTCGCAGCTGGAGACCAAAGAGCGATCTTGAGAAACCAAGGTCTTCTCTAGAATACATCTTGTAAACTAAGGTTCGGCCCATCCAGGGGGGAATTCCTCAGCATGAGAGGATATCATGCTATTCATTCAAACCTCTCTTTGTTAGATATGCCAATTTGTAAGGTCTATAAAATTGTATACACGATCTATCACGTGTGTGCATTGCAGCATATCCCACCTTGGCAAAGGGTCTTCATTAAATATCAAGGTAAAAACCTCTGAATCTTAATTTTTAGGACCAGGAGAAAGACATCAGTATAAGCTAATTGTCTTGATGCAAGAATATATCTTGCTGACACTCCTGAACTGAGATGTAGGGAAGAGTCTGTGGTGGTATTCAATATCCAGTTTTCAGTTTGCATAAATTAGGGTGTAACACTTTGGTATGTCTCTTAGAGCACCCAAAGATGCCCTATATTCACAAATGTAAAGAAAGCTTAGTTTTTAAGGCTCATCACGACACGGATAGAGAATGAACAAGACATCATTCTTCAAATACAGGAAAAGTGAAGGCATAAAACTTTGCCAACTTATAGGGATAGCTCAAAGTGTTTTAAAACTGAGAGATTTTGGTTGGATATTAGGAAGAAATTATTTACTCGCTGGATAGTGAGCACTAGAATGAGCTGCCCAGAGAAGCTGTGAATGACCCATCCCTGGAACTGTTCAAGGCCAGGTTGGATAAGGCTCTGGGCAACCTGGTCTAGTGGGTGGCATCCCCGCCTGTGGCATGGGGGTTGGAATTAGATGGTATTTAAGGTCCTTTCCAACCCAAGCTTTCATATTTTATATGATTCTATGATAATTGAATCCTCTGCTAACCAGAGGATGAAATATATTCTGCCAACAATAATTTTACTTCTTTGCACTGAAGAGCATTTTGCACAATCGGAGAAGGAAATTAGAGGTATGGGTCTGGGGTTTTGCTGCATCTGTCAGCTTAGATTGCCCTCAAAGTACTCAATGATACAATAAAATCCACAGATTATCCTGTATGTGATAAAATGTAGAATTTGCAAGGAGGTACACATGCAGGTGATTTTTTTACATCTGGAGCAATTACATTTTATGTGAACAAGTTAAAAAATGAGCAAGTAGCTATACACGACTCACCAACAAATCCAATATCAAAATAATAAACTCTAATAGCAGTAGGTTAGTTAACTGTGCATTGTCCACCTGGATTAAGCTACTCTGAATTGTTGGTAGTGAAGGGAAAGAATTCCACTTCCTTAGGATACCCGAGCTTCGAGGGCTTTTTGTTTAAGGTTGTGAGCATTCAACACTCAATAAAATTAGTTAATTGTGCTTCTCAGAAAGATGTTTGCAGTGAGTGGAGGAGATTTGAAAGACATTATGTGACTTTTCTTGGGTTTCAATTTCTCACCTAACATAAATTTACAAAAAGTGACTCAATATGTGAGGCCTTCCTTAAGAGTTCATTGTAATGCAGGAATAAGGAGGATGTTTCTAGCAGTCCAAAGCTGAAATAAAAGATTGTTCTGAGCCCTCAGCTGCTACAATGATCTTTCTACTTCTTTTATGCACCAGGTTAGTGGCTATTTTTGGACAGTTAGTGTCTGCCTGAGCTTCTCTCTTACTGTTCCTTTATTCCCTAAATTTCTGTGGACTTGTATCCACCAGGATCTAGAATAAGAGAGGTATTTTCAGGCTTTCTTACATGGTTCTCTTTAAAACAAAAATTTCATAAAAATGCTATTATAGAGCTCTGTTTCCATTTCTATTATTTTTTGAAGTCTTATCCTCTTATCTGTTCTGCTGTCATTCCTGGTTTTATTTTGAATTTTGTACTTTTTTTTTTTTTAAGTAAAAACTTATGCAATGATATGGTGTCTGTCTGCATGTACTGTAATAAAGGACTGATGAGTCATGTCAAGTAGTTTTCCCTTTTCAGAGTACAAATAATTAGTCAACTAAACTCCAGATCTGTATGTGTAATTTCCGTGGCACTGACAGTATAAAGTAAAATGGCACACTCCTGTAAAGGAAAAAGGTTTTTCAGGAAAATGCAGCAATTGGTGGATGTGTAGTCCCACAGTTGTTAATGTAAATAGGAGCGATGAATATTCTTAAAACCTTAAACAGAAAAAGCAAAAGCTTTATTTTTTCCACCAGAGAAGCAGTCTTACTGTACTATTTTTTAAACTGTGCTGTTAACAGCAAGAATTACAGTGAGTAGGTGTGCAAATGAATCAACGTAACAAGGGGGAAAGGTTAATCTCAAACTATAACAGCTTTCCTGCCCTTTACAGGATGCTGGAGACATTTTTTGCCCTTTATTTTAAGAAAATAATTTTGAAAATAAGAATTTTTATTTTGATTCTGAATGATTTTCAATTCTAGTTGCTCCCCACTATCTGCTATCAGCTATATCCCAGAAGAGAACTCTATTCTCCCTGTTATGTCATCAAATGTTCTTACATTCACTGATCCTGTGAATTTATTTATATTAAAATACTGAGCAGGAAAGATGACATTTTTGTGAAACATCAGTGTCACTTTATTGTTTTTGCTCTGAAATCCCTTTTTGGTTAGTCTGTGAATTATATGGTGCTAGCTTTCTGTGGAGCATTTAGTTTCATTTAAATTTGCAGGAAGAACTGCTCACACAGGGCATTAATTTAAAAAAAAAACCCTAATATTTCTAGTAACTTATTGTATTCAAAATGTCATGGATCGCACCGTTGAACTGCGTAACATGACATATTTTTTTCTAATTTTTGTTTTTTCATTAGCAGTTGGGGCTAAAGAAAAAAGAAAAAGATTGACTGAAAAGTGATGGTTAGAAAGAAAAATCACATTCATTAAGGTGGAAATAGAAAAGTAAAAGTGGATTTTTTTTCCCCCAGCAAGGCAGTATTGCAGGGCTGACTTTGTTTTTTATTTCCCTAAGGCAAGAATCAGATATATGAGAAAAACAGCAATAACCTTAGCAAAATATTTACTTAATTGTTAAAAAAATATTGTAAAATGTGTTCTGCAGTAACTATGCCGTAAAATCAGAGCAAGTAGGTTAAATATCAAGACAAACCAGAGAAGAATACAATACATTCATAAACAGTTCAGTGAAATATAAAAATGTCAATATGCTTTACTGATATCTATTAGGTTTTTAGTATCCCAGTTTATAAATGCTTGGCTAAGTCACTTTTTGTTTTCAAGAGTGTTAGTGGGGAAAAATGAAATGATTACCTGCAAATTCATGACATTTCTAATGGTTTCACATATATTTTTAGGAAGTCTTATTATCTACATGGTTTATTAAAATTACGAGTATGAGAATTCTTTTAAAGAACAAATTTATATTAAATTAATGTAATCAATGAAATAGCACATTATTAATAGCAATTTAAAATAGAAAATATCAAATATATTATAGTGAAATTTTTCATAGTGAAAACTGAACCAATATTTAAAACTTACTGTAAAATTCCATTAAAATTGTAAAGGGAAAGAATGTCTATCTGCAAATAATTTATAAGCAGAGGAAAAGATTTAGTTTTGAAAATATTCACATCTATGTATATTTGAATAGTTACGTCCATGTAAGGTTTATGAATACCTCTGCTCTGTAAGAATTCCAAAACTACCAAGATAGTGAATGCCTCATTGGGACTTTCACTGAAACCAGCTAGCATGCCCTGGGATAAACTCTTCTTACCAATTTTTTTTTTCTTTTCCTTCAGTGAAATGTGTTTGTATGTCTGTGGGTAATAAAGCTGGTGAAGGATTTAAAGAACAAGTCCTATGAGGAACAGCTGAGGGAGTTGGGATTGTTTAGCCTCAAGAAAAGGAGGCTCAGGGGTGTCCTTATTTCTTTTCACATCTAGCCAACAGGAGTTTGTATCCCAGTGGGGATTGGTCTCTTCTCCTGAGTAACGAGATAGGATAAGCACAAATGGCCTCAAGTTGTGCCAAGGGAGTTTTAGACTAGATGTTGGAAAAACAGTTTTCACCACAAGGGTCGTTAAGCACTGGAACAGGCTGCTCAGGGAAGTGGTGGAGTCACCATCCCTGGAGTATTTAAAAGGCTTGTAGGTGTGTGCTTAGAGATGTGGTTTACTGGTGGACACGGCCATGCTGGGATAATGGTTGGACTTGAAGTTATTTAAGGTCTTTTCCAACCTAAAATGATTCTCTCTTTTCCAACCTTAACAATTCATTGATTCTATGATGATCCTAATGATCTTTTCCAACATAAACAATTCTACAATTCTATGCCTAATGCCACAATTAAACCCGACTTTTTAAAGAATGATAGTATAACGCATTCCAGTGATGTCGCTGGGTTTTTTTGAAGTTGATAGAAAACTCAATTATCTAGAAATTCCTAAAGGTTAAACAACCTTCAGATATTTTTTTTTCATGTTTTAAAACAATGTATTGCAAGAATATATAAATATGAAATATTTATTTCTGTGGATTTTTATGCAAAATATATTTCTTGTTCTGTAAGAGACAGTCTTACAAAATGGACCTCTTAATCCTGACATGCAGTATCTATATCTACATATAAAGTGAAAATTCCATAAACACACTGAAGGCACAAGATAAAAGCTGAAGCTTTCAGAAGAAATGGGAATTACACACACTATTGAGCACAGTAAATCAACAATATGAAAATTGTCCAATATAAAAATAAACTCTTTTCCAAACGCCCTTAATGCAAGAAAACTATGTAATCTCTAACAGTGAGATAATTGGATTTCACTACAACACAATTTAAAAAAAAAATCTTTTAAATTCTTAAGAGTGATGTTATCCATTCACCATAAATCTTGGAAATGAGGACACACCTGGATTTACAAATATCAGCTGAAAAGAAAGAACAGCAATATGAACAACATAGTGCAAAAGAAAGTTGCCTTCTATTTTCTTTTTTTAACTGATCTTTTTCATGAAGATAATCAGAAGACTGTAATGGCCAGTAAAGAAGGGAGAAATAAGAGTATAACAATACATACTACATGAAAGCAAGAAGTTTGCCTAGCCCATATTTTGTGGACAGATATAGAAAAATAAAGATGACAAAAGAGTGTAGAGATAACATAATGCATCTTCAGGATTTACCAAGCTGAAAACAGAAAATATTTAGAGATTCCATGTGGAAGAAATTATATTTTTTGTGTTACTTGTATGAAATTATTGGGTTGTACAGTGTACTCTTGTTTCATCAATTATCTAATTGATGAGTAAACTCATAACATCTTGCAGAAAAGAAATCCTCAGCTTAATTACAGGGTTCTTGATAGAGATCAGGATGTCGTTGTTCTTATTGGCCACCTGGGCATATGCTAGCTCATGTTCAGCCAGCTGCCAAACAGCATCCCCAGGCCCCTTTTTGCTGAGCAGTTTTCTAACCACTGCTCTCCAAGCCTGACTATGCTGGATTGCTGCAACCCACCTGGATGTGTTCCTGTGTTACCTGCTCTAGGTGACCCTGCCTTGGCAGGGTGGTTGGACTAAATGATATCCAGAGGTCTCTTCAAGTTTGAATTCTGTGATTCTGTGACACAAGCATAGGAACCAGAGCCTTACCTTGTTGACCTTGACTCCATTGATCAGGTCTGTCCAGGTCTCTCTGTAGACCCTTTCTACCATTGACCATATCAACACTCCCACCCAACTTGATGTCATCTTCAAATTTACTGTGGATGCATTCAATCGCCACATCCAGATCATCAATAAAGATACTACACAGGACCAGCTCCAAAACTGAGCTCTGGGGAACACCACAAGTGACTGGCTGCCAACAGAACTTAACTCCATTCACTACAACTTCCTGAGGCTGGCCATCCAGCCAGATGTCTACCATCCGCAGTCACCCATCCAAGGCTTGGGCAGACATTTTTTCTAGGAGCATGCTTTGGATGATGATGTCAAATGTTTTATTGAAGTCTAGATAGAAAACATTCATAGCTTTTCCCTAATCTACTAAGCAGGTCATCTTGATCTTGAAGATCAGGTTGGTTAAGAAAGACTTTCATAAATCCATGTGGGCAGGGTCTCATGTCTTGCATGTACCATAAAATATCACTCAGGTTGATCTATTCCATAACCTTGCCCTGAACTGAGGTAAACCTTTTTTTTACCCCTAGAAACGCAGTATTTCTACTCCTATACTACATTTTTTTTAAGTTTGTGGTGGCAGTTTTTTTCTAGTGACAGAAAATAAACTGACTTTTCACTTAGCACTTATCAAATTATATATTCTTTTATTTGTACAAGATTTTTTTTTCTCATTTTTTGGATTACCAGATTTATTTGTATTTAAACAATTTGTATTCAAATCCTTTAATCCTGCTGCATCAATTAGAATTAATCTTGCTCTGTCTCATAAAACTGCATCCAAAGAAGAACTGTTCTTAGGAGAATCTCGTGGAGTGTTTCCATGGACAATTATTTACTACATCCGTGATTCATATCTGAGTCATTGTAGGTATCTCAAGGTGCCCTGACTGATGCACTGAGGCCTAAGTCACCAGCTTCACAGTTTTACAGTCTGGGCATGTTGTCCTTAGATCATAAGTATTTCAATCCCTTGTTGTTCATGACATTCTATGGTATAGACCAGTCTTGTTCTCATTCACATCTCAATGTAGTCGGTTTCTGATGGTATTTTAAGCTGTAAAAATGATTCTTTTTTTCTTACTCTATGAATCTTTCTGTAGGTCTCCTAACCTGACCTGAAGGCAGCCATATCTTGTGTACCAATACATTGTTCATAATCTAATTATGTTATTAGTACAAAGTAATAGAGGGTGTGGCCTCTCTGATCTAAAGTTTAACATTTATTTAGGTTTGTTTTAAACAGAGTTTTGTTAGTCCATTGTTGCAAGACAGGGGACATTTTTTAATTTATTTTAGAGCAGAAAAGAGAACCTTTTTTAGCATGAGACACTTCTCTAGCCTCAGCCATCATGCCTTCTCCAGTTCCTCTCTGCCCTTCCTTTTCTGTCCCTCATTGCCACAGAAGACGGGTCCTTTCTCAAAGTTCAATTTCACAGTCCCAGATGTCCCATTCTATTCACAAGATCAGGTGTTTCAGAAGAAGGCAGAAAAGCCGAAATCTTTGTTAGTGCAGTTGGTGTTGATTCCTCAACACCAAACCCAGTTTAAGGAAGTCCATCTTTCAGACAGGTTTATCATTTTGGAGCCACACCTAAAATAATTAAAACAAGCCATAAAATGAACCACCTTTCAAGACATTCAGAAATTAACTTAAGCAGAATCAGGGATCATGCTCTAAAGAACAAGTTCTAGAGTGGTGTGACTGTTCATGTTGTTAGGTGACGCTAGATGCAAGAATTCAACACTAAAAGAAAATATTGACTTAAGAAAATAAATAAAAAATTTAACAATGCTTTATGGGGAAATTAGAGATTGGTTTTTTTGCTGGTGATTTTTTTAATGGCCTAGAAAGTAATGGATTCTTTTTTCTTTTTATTTTTAAATCATGATCCTTCTATTGACTACTTCAGGTCAAAATAAATCAACATGTTCCATCAACAGAGATCAGGGGAATACTTTAAAGCATAATATTGAGACAGTTAAGAACAAAACCTTGATTGTAACAGCCAATGATGTCTCAAAGTGAAACTAGAAAAATACATAAGTTGAATTAATATTTAATATATTAATATATAATATTTGGTATATTAATTTGAAAAATTGTTTCACAATGGAATAGTATTTAATTTGGGAAGTTTTTCTCTTTGGAGCTTTCTGTCTGCCAGAGTTGGTTCTGCTTCCAATCTTAACAAGTAACATATGCCAAAAATTTTCACCACCACCATGAGTTTCCAACTTCTATCAGGTTTGCACTTTGCTTAAAATTAGCTGTGGTGAAAAGAGCAAGAACAAGACAAGATGTAAGAAAAGATTTCAACTTTCTTCATCCCACAGTTTAGTCCTTTGCCCTGTGAGCTCTTTGCACTTCATACAGTCTAGACAACAAAAGAGTGATACTAGTCTTTCTAAAGAGACTCTTGTTTCTACTTTCTTTTTCTGTCTGTTTAAGTGTGAAGGCATCAGTCTAGAAGACTATAAATAATACTTTGGTATTTGAATGTAAGTTTAAGTGTATTAGTTTATATTGAAAATATATGTGGAAATTAATTTATTATCTCAAAAGGGTTGTTGATAGCAATTTGTACCCAAAAGCAGATGGAAATAATAACCAAATTCTTTCTCTCCTAAGTTGTTATTTTTCATTTCAGGCTTTAATTACCAATGTGCTTCTCCTAAATATGATTTTTAAGCACAAAGAAACCAGACTTCACAAAAATAATAGAACACATTTTGTCCTCCTTGGTGTTGCTGTGATTAAAGTTTAACCCTCTTAAATTTTGAGAGTTAGATTAAAATTTTAAAGAGGTCAAACAAAATAATTCTGTTTTGTTATACCTTCTGCCGTCCAATATATAATTTGCCCACCCATGTAAAGTAAGATAAGGTAAAAAAATTAAGCCTTTTATTTCTATAAGCTATTACGCACCAGAAAATATTGTTTTTTTAATGTCAGTTCTATAATACAAGGGTTACCTTATGAGTTGGTTTTTCTTGAAAATCCAGTGTTTAGATTTCAGTATTTTCAGTGTTCTCCTGTCTCAGTGTTTTCCTATTTCAGTTTTTAGATTGTGCTGAAGATTTAAAAAACCCATAAGTATTGTGGTGTCTATAAAACTATAAGTCTTAAATGCACAAAGCCTTTGAACAGCATCTTCCTTTTGAAAAGCAATCAATTTTTGTATCTTTTCCTCTTAAAAATATATTATATGTGCTACTTCAATGTTCTTCATGTCTTTCAAATTAATATATTTTAATCTGGTAAATCAAAGGTGACACAGAATTCATAGTGAATTATGTAAAAATATATTAATAGTGCTTTTTCTAGAGCAATAATAGCCTAAAAGAACAATTAGTATTCAAAATAAAGCCAACCAAATAATCCTGGTACATAAATAGTCAATGGGAAGGATTTAACTAAATATTTGCAAAAAAGTCATAGCAGATTGACTTGAAAACTTTCAAATGGAAGGTTTCCAGGTATAAATATTTATTTATAGAATCTGTCATTCCTAACTTCCTAATATGTTATCTGTTTTGCATAATTTATTTTATTTGTGGCCCTATTAAGACAAAAATATCTACTACATTCATTACATCATTGTTAAAATTGACTTAATATTTCTGTTTCTCTTCAGTATCAAAAAGATGATCTAGGAATATGTTTGTACAGATAATGAATGACAAATAGTCTTGAATTTCTTTCTGTTGTCACAGGTAGGTAAGCAGATCTCCACTCTAAAATGAAAAGAAATATAATCTAATATCTAAGACACAAGAAGGTAGAAATAGGTATTGGCAATCAGCTTTAATTTTCATCACCTTCCTGGTGCTGTCTGGACAATGAATGCCTCAATAAAGCTGATGTATTCACTCAGCATATCAGTAAAAATGAAAATAAACTGCAGATCTGGTGCATAGATGCAGCATACTGGACAAGTTAAGAGACAGGGAATGAGCTGATGTTAATTCTTCAACTTAATGTAGAAACCAGTCACAGTGAAGTCGTTCTGGAGGATTGATGCAGATATCCGTAAGATTATGACATTCTGTGAAATATGAATATAGAAAACCTGTTCACTTTCTGTTTCAAGAAAAGAAATTGCTTTTACTAACACAGAGTTAAACTGTAGAACAATTTATCACAGCTCAGTAGGGTTACCAGAAGTGTATATGGCAGATAGAAGCCCAGAGCGGCTGTGTGTTTGTGTAGAAGTGATTAAATGAAAAGGAGTCAAGAGAGAGATAGAATGTTCTAAGCGTTGCGGGATAATGCACTTTACACCTTTCTTGTACCTCCACAGAGTCTTCTGAGCTAGTAATAGGAGAAGCAAAAATCTTTTAATTATTTCATTATTGATAGTTTTGCCACTGCTCATGATCAATTGGGTAAAACAATATGGCTGTGTGGTGTTAGTACCTAAATAACTCCCAGTACATACTTTTCCAACTTCTCTAGATTTTAAGCATTTCATTCATACATTTCTAAGTCTGTGAGCTCTTGTGGCATTGCACCTTTGGTGGCTTATTGACTGCTGCTAATGGAAAATGATCTGCTACACAAATGTTGCAGGATGTTTCATCTCTGCTACATTCCAATATCTTCCATTTCTGAAGTGTGTCAGTATTGGTGCTTACTATCATTTATTCTCTCTAGATTACTCCTGGAGTAACCTAAATATCTTGTCTTTTTTTCTCTTTCATGTAGAAATAACAGTTAAGAATTTGCTTGTTTAAGAGTTTGAAAAATTTTCCGTTTGTTATTCTTCTAGATACAGTGTATCAGATCAAATAACTATCAGACAATTCACTGATACAGCTGCTGAGTAATTTCTCTACTCCAAATGCAAATCTATAGAAAGGTCTTTATATATATAATGACTGATTATTGCATATAAGTATTTAGTTAAATTAAGTTATGTTTTTAAATTCATAACATCCACAAAACAAATTCCTGCAGTCCTAGGATAGTAATGATTCAGAAGATAAAGCTTTGAAAAACAGCTGTATTGTTACTGAATTTGATGTGTATAGTCGTTATGTAAATCGTTTCCCTTAGCAAATAAAAGTTTAGGAAATGACATAATTGTGATATATCTGCAGTTTTGGGTCAGTAATTGTACACCACCTTGTCAGTGTGATGGGATGAAATCAACGTATTTGAGTATAACCTGGAACAAATTTGCTTCTATTGAACTCGTCATTGTCCTTTTCAATATTCTACTCAAAACTACTGATAAAAATTTTTGAGGCTGAGAAGAAGGAATAAATAGACAAATATTTCCACTGTTGATCCAGGACATATCTTGGCTGTACTGTTTGATATAACTAACCTTTTTGATAGGCTTTGGACAGTCAGTTGACCTTTTTCTCCTAATACCTCCCAACATTTATGTACTTCAGAAATGATGGTTTTTTGCTTGCTTTAGCCATACTTTTTCTTATGAACACAGTGTTCATTATCCTTCTCACTATAATGTCAGATTGAAAGGCAAACATTTGCTGTGCTATTGCCCTCTTCTTTCAATATATCAATGGCTTAAGCTATGAACCTTGTATATACTTAAGGCTCCTAAGCCCGTCAAGGGAAACTGGATATCACTGTCCTTTATCAAGCTAATATCTGCCAGCAAGTGGTCAACAAGTTACTTCAGGTAAGATCGGTATCAATTGATCTCTCTTTATTGCTTTGGGATTACTCAATGAGGCCACTAAGGGAAAGAAATGGAGCTGACCAGTGGCTGTTATAACTTGTAAAACATGAAAAGTGTTGTGGATCATGTGTAAAGCAATAACAGTTCTGCCTGGAAATGGAAATTTGATTCTCACCTTACAGTTAATGAGACCATTTCCGTGTTCTTCATAGTTCTAAACTCTTAGAGGCTGCTGTTATGAAATCTAACAGATTTGTATCATTATGTTCTGTAAATGACGGAAATTAGCATAAATCACCTGAAATGTGCCATTTGAAATGCAGTGCAGAATGATGCTGAGGATATTGTCTTTCCACTTTGTAAAGCATTAGTTTATAATTAGTTTGTATCCCTTGTGTTAATATTCTGTGTATATAAACGTTAAACATGTTACCAACAATTATAAAGTAGAAAAGTTTGTTTTATTCCATATTCATCCTGATAATGAGGGATGAATTGTGCTGGGCAGCCAGAAACACTGCTGGTGAAACAAGCAAAAACTTAACGAATGCAAAGTATGATTCATATAGCACCATATCCCTCTGTGTAGGGAATTTAACAGTATAATATTTTCTTAAGAAGTTACGTTTGTGATGATGACGAATTTATTGTCAACATTTTCCCCTCAGGCTTTGGGATTAAGACAAGGAACCATAAGTTTACACACTGTTCTTTATGGCTAACTGCTTGTTGCAGAAGTTTTCCTTGGAAATACCTTGAAAATCACCTTCAAAAACAACAAAAAAAAATGCATTACATCTTTGCTACATATTCAACTGTGTTGTGTCCTTTCAACAGAATTGGGGAAGTATTTTGAATATCAAGTTTAGGCTTAAACAATTTCTCTCAAATATTTTTTATCTTTTGTTAGGCAATAATAAGTGTCAGGCGTTGCTATTAATTTGAGGTCTTGTCCAGCTGAAGTGGAAGGGACCTTCAGAAGGGATAAAACTGTGTACTACTTCTCAACATAGGTTGTGTATCACACAGCTCAAGAATGACTGAGAGTTTACACAGGGTGGGGGAAGTGTTCTGTCAACCATGGCTTTCAACAAGGTGAAGGAGGAGACAGATTTTTTTTAGATATGTAACAAAAGTAAGCAAAAAGTCAATAATGCAATTATAAGAGCAGAGAAATCAGCTAATAGTACCTGTGGCTCCATACTAATTGGAAAAATAATGCTAATTGTGAATAAAGATGGTGTCCTTGCTGACAACTTCCTACTGTGTTCATAGAAGTAGAACTTGTTACATCCTTAATCCATAAACAGGATTGCCTTAATCCACTTCCCATTTATCGTTTCCTAATGCTTGACTGCCTCCAAATTTGCAATTGACTCATGGGTTAATAACTTAATTTGTTGATTAATAACCCAATAAAAGTGTTCAGTGAAATAAACTTTGTAGTTTTATCAGACTCTTCTTTCTGATTATCTTCTTTTTAGTGTCCAGGTGGAGGGTTTTTTGGTTCTATATTTAGCAGTGATTTTGAACATCATCACTAAAATAAGGAACCTATTTTCCTGATGGTGCATATTAAGCCATGCCTTTAAACCTTTAGATATTGTTGCTGAATGGCAGTGGGAGCTGTAAGCAGTCAGTTCTATAATTTCTTCTAATGTTTCATAGGATCACATTGTATTTATTATGTATTTTACATTTTATAATGTAAAATGCGTGTTTACATTGACAGCTCAGCATTCTATGGGGCAAGCATGTATATCACAGCCAAGCTCAAAATTAAGGATGTGCAAGTTCGCATCATACTATTCACTAACATTCATTAAAGATCAGGACAGTCTGGTTGTCTTAAAGACATTCAGTTCTTTGCAGATCAGAGCTGTATTTTAGTACCAGAGTTTTTTAAATCCAATACCAATGGCTATCTACAAAAAATTGAATGTGAGCCATAATTGTTCTTTGAATTTCTTTTTTCTTTAAAAAGTATATAGGGAGGGCATTATAAAATACACAGAAAGAAATAGGGTTGTTTTGCTTGCTAGTTTGGTTTTTTATTTTTTTAAGAGAAAAAAAGCCTCACCATAATATTTTCCAACTTTTACAGCACTTGTTTACCCCAAAAGCATGAATGATTTCAGACATTTATCTTGAAGGACTACTCCAGGTCATCTGGGATAAAAGTATCCAAGGACTGTGAGATAAAATACCAGCATTTCTGGTGCATATCCATCCATATATACATATGGTAACAGCCAAGCGTACAGTAATTTCACGGCTATAAGGTGCACTCTTCTGAATAAAATTTTCCCCCCAACCTGGAAATGTGCCTTATAGATTGGTGTGCCTTATATAATAGACAAAGTTGTGACATTTGCCAACCCGGAAATGTGAGCCCGCAACAGTCCCAAGCCGAGCAGAGCCCGCCCAGCAGCAGTATTGGGCCAGTGCTGAGCCAGGGCAAACCTGGCAGCATGGGGCAGCACCGGCGAGGGGGGAAAGCTGACGACGGTAGCGTAACCTTGGCGGGAGGGGAAAGCCGGCGGCATCGGGGCAGGGGCAATACGTCGCGAGCCCGCCAGCATCGAAGCTGCACTGGAGCGGGGGAGAAGCCCGGGGGGGCGCGGGGCTCCCAGCATGGCACGGGGCACCTGGAGCGCTGGGGCAGCACGGGGAGGGAGGCAGCAGGCTGCCGCAGAAGCCGCGAGCCATGGGTACTCCAAGCTGCCGGGAGCTACCGCAAACCCCGGGCGTTCCAAGTCGCCGCAAGCCAAGGACGCTCTGAGCTGTCACGAGCCCCCACAAACCACGGCCCCCCCCAAGCCGCTGCAACCCTGGCACCACTGGAACCCTGTACCCCGAGGGGAAGGCGGCACCATGGCACCACAGATCCGCGAGGGGGAACAGCATGGCGGTACCACAGAGCCGCGAGGGGGAACAGCATGGCAACTGGAGTAGTGTTAGCAGAGAGGCGGGGGTCTGGACCAGCGCTGGCAGGGAGGTGGGGGGCTGGAGCAGCGCTGGCAGAGAGGCTGGGGGCGGCCCCAAGCACCGGGAGTAGCGCGGACAGGGAGGTGTTACTTCGTTACTTTGTTGCGCGGGGCACGGATCCTCGCTACAAAAAAAAAGTGTGTCTTATAGCCTAGTGCACCTTGTATGATCTTGAAAGTTGCGAAATATGCCAGTTCCTGGGGTGTGCGCCTTATAGTCCGGTGCGCCTTGTGGTCGTGAAATTACTGTACTTGAAAAGGGAGGATAGATCAAAGAAATACCTTCTCAAATATCTGAAAATATTGATTGAAGACCAAGAATTTTTCCACACAGTCAGGAAACTATCCTGGAAAAACCTGACATGCACTCTCTCCATTAACATTGAAAAGTGAAACATTGACACTTTGGGAACTACAACACAAAAAAGCATTAAGCTGTTAGAGATCATCCAAAGGAGGGCCAAGAGGATAGTAAAAGGTTTGGACAGGAAGCTTTATGAGGGCTGGTTGAGGGCACTTGGCCTGCTCAGGCTGGAGGGACTGAGTGGAAACCTCATAGTGCTCTTCAACAACCTTAAGAGGGGAAGAAAAGGGGCAGGCACTGATGTCTTCACTTTTATGATCGGTGACAGGACTCGAGGAAACAACATGAAGCTGAGTCAAGGAGGTCTAGGTTGGATATCAGGCAAAGTTTCTTCCCCCACAGTGTGTCTGGGCACTGGAACAAGTTCCTCAGGAAAGTGCACCAAAGTGCTCTCCAGTCACAGCACCAACCCTGACAGAGTTCAAGAAGTGTTTGGACAAAACTCTCATGCACATGGTGTCACTCTTGGAGTGTCCTACACAGGTTCAGGCGTGGGGCTCAATAATCCTTGTGGGTCCTTTCCAGCTCACCATATTTTACAATTCTATTATATATTGAATCTGAAGTTCACTTTTTTGGGAGAGTAAGGCCTTATCCACTTCAACAATATAGCCAATGAGAGGTACAAACTCTCAGCCCCAATGACTGCAGTCAGCCATTACAAGATGGCCAATGTCACCTTTCCTAGCTGGTTGTCTGTTTCATTTACAGAAAGCCTTGAAAGCTGTGAAAGAGAGCCACATGTCTTTTTAAAAACTAAAATGATGACAGAGAAAATGCAGGTAGTTGTAGGGTAGGCATATTAGTTCAATTTCCGTTTTCAAACACTAAATCAGACTGGGTCTGGTGGCACTTCTCCAGTTGAGAATCATCATGAGAATAGAATGCTCCTTTTCACATAGTGGGTGAGTCCACTTCTCTCCGCTCTGCAAGGCATTTGTCACAACAAGAAAGTGTTTTAGAGGCAGAATGGTTAAGCTTCAGCAATTGCCTCAACATGTTTGGGAAACTGCTATTCCTCCACTGTGGCTACACTGCTCCACAACTGGACAGCCCTACACAGTCCCAAACTTGGATTTTTGTCCCAAACATGGCCTTTTGTAACCTGAGTGATTCAGGAAGAATAAATCTCTTTTTTATTTTGTAGATTCATTGAAAAATTTGGATGGCAAGGGAACTTAAAGATCATCTAGTTCCAACACTCCTGCCGTGGACAGGGATACCATCTTTTCAACCAGATTGCCCAATACCCCATCCAACCCAGCTTTGACCACTTGTTTTATAAGAGGAGGTGTTCCTAAAAATATTATTTTATAAGAAATAAACATAAATTTTAAGTGAGATTAAAGAAATATATTTGGACAATCAAGTCTATATGCTTAGATATTTTTATCATAAATTAATATTTCCTTTTTCTGTCAGTCTGTGTTCACACTCAGATATAGAATGAGTTTAGTTTGAACATTTCCCAGAAATTGTGTTCAGCAACACAATTTTTCTGTAGTTTCTTATTTAGTTATGTTTTTTAATTAATATTTTGAAAGTGAAGTCAAAATAAGAGTAAAAATGCATAGAGACAAATTGTACTGAACCATAGATTAAGTTGCTGTCAAGAATATTTATTAATTTATATTCTGTAAACAAAAGGGGTTTTTTGTGTTGAGTATGAAATAGATTATATTATTGTATATTTGTTTGTTTTGTTTTATGCTTCTGTTGCTTTCATTTCAGAACCAATATGATAAACAAAGACTGTTGCTTAGCAACTTCAAATATTTCATTTTTAAACTCAAGGCTCATATTTTGCATTGTAATGTAAGTTCAGTTTATACTGTTTGATGAGCTATTGGAAAATAATTAACTTTTTTCTTGGACTAATTTCTCAAAAATTTATTTTATCTATTAGTTGTCCAAGGAATTTTTCTAAATCATATTAATTTATAGAGATTTTGTTAAAAAGGTAATTTATTTTCCTACATACTGAAGAATTATTTTTTCAGTAATTACCATTTAAGTAGAGTTTCTTTTCCTTGGTCTATATAGAATGATCTTAAATCAGTAGACTTCTACATTTTAGATGCATCCCAAGTAGAGTTATTCTACATTTTGTCTCTCTAATGAACACCCAGTGATGCAACCTCTTCATGCTGTGTAGTTGCATTTTGAAATTTTTGGATTTTGTGTGTGAAACAACAGGCTAGACTTTATTTATCAGTTTAGTGATATAAAAGTAAGAAGTCATTCATTTTCTCCTAATAGAAGAAGGTGTCACAACAGTGTTTGGCTTTAATAAAATCAACCTGTTATTAGTGACTAGTAGGATTACGTGGTCATTAATAAAAGTAGGGTTATATGGCTATTATTTTGACCATCTATCTTATTTGAAAGCTTGTATTTTCATCTTCAATATATTGTTAAATTGTTTCTTGTAAAAGACTTTTTTTCAGGAATTAGAAGTCAGGGATTTATTAATTAATATTTTTTATGTTGATTAAAACTTGAAATTGACTCTGCCTATTATTAATTTTCTAATCATTCCTGGAAAGAGATTTAGGTGGCAATATTCTAAAATACAAAACAGCAGACACAAATTTTCCTCACTATTGAGTCACATATTGAGTCATATATTGAGTTTAGGTTTTTTGGGGTTTTGTTGTGTTGGGGTTTTTAAAGCTCTTTTCATTCCATGTTTAGAGCCAAGGTTTCTGAATTATGGTGGATTAGTTATTGTGGGTAGAACTGAGACTTTCATCAGAAGAAGAAATTTATGGAAGATTGCTTATTCTGACGAAAAGGGTTTTTAATATAGCAAGTGAGAATGGATGAAAGAAACATGTTTATTTAGGGGTCATGTTAAATTTGGATGCTGTCATAACATGGTACCTATACTGAAGAAAGGGAAAGGACAGGAATTCCTCAGTATATAATAGTATGCCTCTACCGTTTAAATGTTAATTACCATATTTGGGGCATTTAAAATAAACACAGTAGCTCCTAATAGGAAGAAGCTGTCAGAAATTTAACAGGCAAAGATTAAACCATTTTCTTACAATTCGTTAAGTAACTGAGGTAATTTAGGCAGGCTGAGTTGCTGGTTTGCTCTTTTCCCTGAAATTTTCTTTGAAGAAAATAGATCTTGAGTTAGCTCTCTGGTAGAAGGACAACATTTGTTAGATTATACTTGCTCAACACCAGCATTTAAATCTGTATATCATGGTACAGATAAGTCTGGAATTTCATATTTGCCCTGAGAGAATCAGTAAATGTGTTTTCCTAAATTGCTAATATGTTGTTACTTTAATTGCCTTCTGACTTCAAAGGGTAGAGAAATTTCTAAATAAATTAAGATATAAGGAAAAATGTTCATAGTACTTTCTTTAATCAGAAACTGCAGCTGTCAATTACTTTCTCTTTTAGTCATAAACTGGTGCTTGAAATTTGGTGACAAATACTACCTGTTTTACAGTTTTGTGTAGTCATCCACTTCTTACTGAAGGTAGAATCTGTTAAGGGGAATAAACTCATGGAAGCTAGCATTCTTGATTTAGAAAATGGACTATCAAATTGCAGAAAGATGAGTTGCAATATTCTCCATGTCATGTTAAGTTGTCAAGCATAAAAAATGTTAAACAGAAGTCCATCTAGGGAAAAAACCCCAATAACCACCCAAAAAAAAATTATTTTGCTTTCAACTTACACAATTTGCCACAAGCATGTCCATGAAAAAATTTAAAATCACAGTGATTTCTGAGTTGGTTAACAGCTACATTTGACAAATATGAAAAACACGGCAAAACACTATTATCAGTGGTAGCTGGGATCATAATTCCCAAAGTTTAAAACAAACTTTAGAAACATTTTGTAGTTCAGGATATTCTTACTTGGCTAGTCCTTTAGTAACTTTTTTAAGACTAATTTTTATGTTTTTTCTTTAATTTTCTTTTTTTTTTTTTTGGGGGGGGAGGTGGTGGACAGGGGGTGTTGGTTTGTTGATTGGTTTGTTTGGGTTTTGCTTGTCTGTTTGTGTTGTTTGTTTTTGTTTGGGTTTGTTTAGTTTTGTTTTCTTCTTTGGCTTCTTTTCTATTTCTGAAAAGCCAGTAGAAAATGAATAGATTATCTGCTGTGTTTGTTTCATACCAAACTCTACAGTCTCATTACAATATAAATTTTATGGCTTGTTATTAACTCTGTAGGTATTTTGCATATTTCAGGAAAAGGCACTTGTCTAAGAAACAAAGGTAGCTTGTGATTCAGGAGAAGATCTCAAAAATTGCCTAAAGCTATAATAAAACTTAATCTTGCAGTTTCTCTTAAGTCATATATATAATAGTCATCATTATTAACCATTTAGCTCAGATTTTTTAGCAGCAACCCATTAAATTCCTGTGGTTCTGCTTCCTACTTTTTCATGAGTTTGAATGGGTTGCTGATTGCACCAGCATGCACCTTTCTCCATCTAGATGCATTTTTCTCATGTCAGGTGCTCTCCATGGAGAACTTTTACAGCAGTCCTAGACCATATGCATTCTTCTTCTTTGGCTTAGCTGCATTAAATTTTTTTGTCTTCTACTTGAAAGAAAAAGGAAACAAACCAGGGAATGTAAAAATACTTTTCTGTATAGGTTATTATTCTCACGATGAGACAACATAAAATACTATGTTAATATTATTTCTTGAGCAATGCAGAATGGGATATAAATTTGGTATTACAAATATATGTGGAAAAGAAAGGGTAGCTCATACAGTTTTTGCTGATGGAGAAGACATGAAAGATGACTCTACATATTCATACCAACACTTACTGATTTAGAGACTTTGTGAGTAAAAAGTTATTAAAAATTAGGTTTAAAATATGATTGTCTGAAATTTGATAATCTTATTAGTGTGTTTAATGTTGTAGAGAAGGTGAATTCTGGTTTTAGAGGTTCTCAGTCTATATCTCAGTCTATATCTCTACTTTCTTCCCGCAAGCTTCTGCTTGCACTGTCTGGTAGAGTCCAAATTTTTGTTTTTTTCTTTTCTCTCTTCTCTCTTGCTCCCTTCATAGCATTGTTAATATTTCTCCTATGGAGTACTTTACATTGAATTCTGAAAAGATGAACATGTAAAAATTCTGCTTCCATTTTAGATTTGACTTTTTATAAGTTGATGCTCTAATCTGTGGAATATTACATGTCAAAACAAATAAAATGGGTTGAAAATTGAATTTTATTTTATCCATATATCTATCTTTTTAACACTTCCTTTTTTCATTGGGCCTGCAGAAACATACATTTAATTCTTTCCGTTCATTCATCGGTATTAGTTCATCATTCAGATGAACCAGAAGACTGCTTCTAGAAAGAATATGTGCATGTCCTCTATTTTATGAAAAAATAAGCTCTTTGAGTTTTGGTCCTTTTTATTGCAATTGAAGAGAAAGATGTTTGTTCTGAATAAAAAGGAAAAATAATGACTAAACCTTTAACAGAAAATGAAGCACCTACTGGGAATTAAATGTAAGTCAGTCAAAAGGCTTCTTCTGTGAAACTATTGTATCTCCTCCCAAGAGGCTGAAATCATCTTATTTGGCTTCCAGGAGGTACCACACAGAATTATTTCTGCCCTAAGAGAAAAATTCCCATTAATTCAAAATGATTTAATGTTGAATTTTTCATACCCTCAATGATAAAAGCTATAATGATTTTCTCTGCAGACTAGAAAAATATGCAAGTATCATTTCGACATAGTTTCAAAATGCATGCCTGTGTGTGTGTGTGTGTGTGTGTGTGCTTCTGTATGTGTTTGCATAGTTTACACACAGACAAAAAAGATAAACTGCAGATTCATATTTTTAAATGCTTTTGCCTGTCATAATCTATAATTATTGAAAACCTGAACTGGCATTTTAAGATAATATCACCTGCACTAACTAGAAAAATCAGGAAAATTTCTACTTAAGGTAGCTATGAAAAATAGTTTTTGCTGGATGGCATGCTTATAAGGCAATACAGTGAAAGCAACTGAGAGCCCTTGATGCTCTGTTCATATGTCATCTAGCAATTATGTGACTTTCACCTTCTGTAAGATATGTAAAGGCCACTTGACTTTCAAACAAAGTCATATAAAGGGATTTGATATTCTACAGACCCTTTCTCTGAATGTGTTTTTGATGATACTCTGAACAGTATGGATTATGACTCTAGACATCTGATCCTACATGTCTTTCTGTACCAACACTCCAGTTTGGACAGATAATGGCTGATTAATATTTATGAGTTAAGAACAAAAAATAAGACAAAGATGCATTGTAAGTGATCCATATGGATCACAGTAATAGGACAGAATTTAATTTCTCAGATTAAATTAATCACTATTAATAGAACTACTACAAGAAATAGTGTAATTTGTATGTCAGACTTAGCAAGCTTACAAGCTGTCTGTCTAGTTTGATGTTTATCTCCAATTTGTCACCAGTGATGCTTGTACTCTTCAACATCAGCGAAACTTGCTGCAATTGTAATTTTTCAACAGTTGCTAGTTTGGTTTCACTAAAATGGCAACTATACACAATTTCTAATAATCAGACTGCAGTTTGTCCCACCTATGGTTAAAAATCTAAAAAATCAAGAAGACTAAATGCACTCCTTTTTGTCTTGTCACATGAAGAGGGGAGATTTCCTTGATTCTTAGTGTTTGGTTTGCCTGTCAGTGTCCCAGGAAAGCTGAGACACAACCAGACTGTCAGCATCCTATTTTGAGGCCTCTTCACTGAGCAGTTCACTGGAATGGAGAGTGGTTTGGCTCACTCATTCAGGGACACACACCAACAGCATAAAGTAGACCCCTCAAAGGGTCTTCCCACTTTATTTACCCCCGCCAAAGTGGTTCTTCCCTTTTAATTGAGTATGTTCCCTGATCTTTTCACATCCCCTCTCAGATAGTTTCAAGAATACACTGTATTGTCATTTGCAGGTCTAAACAACATTCCAAAGTAATTAACTGGATTTGTACTCAGAATTATTTGATTATTTCTGTGACAACATAAACCATATGGATTTTTTCCTGCTTACCTGATTTGGGTGAAAGCAACTTAAATTCTTTAAAATGTTGCATTTATGTGAAGAATTACTTTTTCTTCCTTCTTTTTAAAATTCTCAGATTTAGGAACATTTTTCTCAGTAAGCTCATTTCCAAGGATAACTCCAGAAAATAATAAAAAAAAAAAAAGATGGAAACATGAAAACTATTGGAGATTTATATTTGAAGTAATATGAAAGAAAGGCATTTTAGATAAAATTTCCCAAGAGTAAAATGCACAATGTATCAAATATTAAGGAAATTATGAAATCAATTTATTCTCTAAAAATCTGCATGTGTATATATGTGTATGTTTGTGCACACACATATTTACAAAATAGTTGAAAAATATTTGAAGACTAGATAGAGAATGCATAGGATTTATTCTTTGTGTATCACTGTAGACATGTGTGTGATTAACTAATATGGTTTTGTTGTTTTTCTCAGAGACAAGCCAATCTGTTCTTAACAGGAGATTTAGGAATGATTTCTTACACGTGAATGCTCAACTACTAAGTATTTTATTTGGAATTACACTCAGATTTATGATCTATTCTACAAAGCCTGTCTTTTTTTTACTACTTTGTGTATCAGCATAAATCCCCATCAATAAGGATTTGAGAGATTTTTACTTCTTAGAAACACACAATAATTTGTGTTATAAAGGACCTCCAGCAGTCATCTACTCCATTTTTCAGGATGGTCATCTATATCCATTCTGCTTTATTTTACATTGTACGGAAATAGCCTTTAGTAGTAACTGAATAATATTTTGGAATTTTTAATATGGAGATGTTTGTAGAAAACACGAATGAAAAAGTATAAAGTCATAAATTTGTATTTAAAATATTTACATTTTTATGAGAAGTAATGCAGTGTAAGGGGAAGAAAATGGGGTTGAATTTACTTATCTAAGTATCCTTAAGGGACCTCTCCATGAATCAATACTATATATTGATGCATACTCTATGACCATATACAACAAAATCATCTTTGCCCCCATGAATTTTAAGCTGTGTAGTCTACATACAAAAAAGACAGAAGTATGCAGTAATACATAGAAATTTATTAATCAATATAATCAATCCTTTTACATATCATCAAACTAATGATTATCACAGTTTTTACAAAAAATCCATAGCAAAATGGTGTATGAAAAAAACAATTCTTAAGACAGGTGGTGAAGTTTGCAAATATTTGCATGGAACTTCTGTGATGGATTGACCTTTTCCAGCTGCCAGATCCCACCCCTCCAGTTGTTCTACCTCTGCCCCTCCTCAACAGGAGAGGGGAGAAAATAAAATTCCTGGCAAAAGTTTGTGGCTTAAGGTAAGACGAAGATCACTGACTGCTTGAGGATACCATATCTTAAGTACCATCAGCAGAACAGATACAACTTGAGGAAAAATCACATAATTTAACCAGTATAGAGTAGAGTTGGACCAGAAGGAACAAAGACAAAAAATTAAAGACTTTTCTTCAACCAAGCTCCCTTTCTTCACAGGCTCAGCTTTTCTCTATCACTCCTAACTCCTCTACTTTCTCTCCATCAGCAGCACAAGGGCATAGAAAATGAGGTTGCAGTGACTCATTAGCAGCTACTCTCTCTCTCTTATTTCTCCTCACACTTTCCCTACTCCAGTGCAGGGTCTTTCCCAAGGGCTGCATCTTCCTTCAGGCCATTTTCACGTGCTGTGATATGGGGTACTTCACAGCCTGCAGAGTGGATATCTAAAACAACTTCTCCACAGGATTTTTCCATCCTGGGGCTGCAGAGGCATCCCTGCCAGGACCTTCCCTCCTCTCTCTCTCCACTTGGGATTGCAAGGCTGTCTCTCACATTGTTCCCCTCAGGCCCAGCTGCCTGGAAGTATTTTCTCTTCCCTTACTCATCCGTGTCCTGTGGTGAGCGTCCCTTAACACTCCAAAAAAGAACTTTATGGAATAGAGTTAGCAGTGATAAGAGAACAGCAGGGTCATGGAAGTCATTTGAGGACATATTTTCAAGAACTCTTTATTGTATGGACAATGTAAATATGAGCAGGGAGGAATGAGTGTAGCTATCAGCATTTACTTGTTAGTTCAAAAATAAAGTTCAAGCTCTGATTTAAGTGTCAGGATTTTGAAAAAATTTGGTGTATGCCTTTAAGTTCAGGATATAGGAACAAGCTGGTAAATAAACCACTACCAATCATGACTATTATCTTCTGTCTGAATCACTTTATCCCTGAAAATCTTTTCCCTCCTTCCAATTTTGAGTTGATGATTTTCTTATCTTTTACTAGTTCTTTAGTAAAATAACATTTTGTTGTGTTTTGTTGCCCTAGCACTCTTACCTTACTAGAGATTTTAATTGCTCCTACGGCATTTATTTCAGGCATGCAATGCCACTTCCAGTGATTCTTTTTGCCATAGTGTTTACCACAGTCTCTAACCATGATGTTTAGTTGTACTCTGTAAAATATTTCCTAACTGTCTGTGCACATATACTTTTTGTTTCCAACATGGTCCACAAGTAACTTCCATGCTGCCTGAGACTTTCACCTCCGATCTTTTAATTTTACTTTTTTTCAAGAAACAGTTCATTTCTATGTTGGTCTCCTTTCTAAATTGACTGCAACTCTGCTTTTGTTGCTACAGAAATGCTGAAGGACCTAGAGGAAGCCATTTGAAGCTGAGGTCACTTGGCTTGTCCAGCCAGGAGGACACTGAGAAGAAATCTCATGGTGGTCCACAATTTATTCACATGGGAAAGTAGAAGGGCAGGCAGTGATCTCTTCTCTTTGGTGATCAGTGGCAGGACTGAGGGAATGGCCTGAGTCTTTGTCAGGAAAGGCTTAGTTTAGACATCATGAAAAGCTTCTACACTCCAACAGTGGTTGGGGACCAGAAGAAGCTCCCCAGGGAAGTGGTTATGACACAAGTGCCAGAGATCAAGAAGCACTTGAACAATGCTCTCAAGCACACAGTGTGACTCTTGGGGATGCCTTGTGCAGGGCCGGGAGTTGGCCTTCAATGATTTTGTTCCTTCCAAATAGGGACACTCTGTGATTCTATAAACATTGAGTTACAAAAATCAGTTACTGTAACTGAATTGGCCTCAAGCATCAGCATTTAGAATCCTGTTGCAGAGGACAAATAAAAATTACCCTGCATCTTATGAGAATTTCAGTGATCTCTCCCTGGTTTAAACAAGATAAGTCAAGTCTGCCATTTCTCTTGTATGCCCTAATCTCAAAGTATCCAGGAACGCTTTTTTAAAGCATCTTCTTTTGCATATTGTTGTCATTTTCCCCTATGTGGTCAAGGAGCTAGCAATATTTCAAAATTGCTCTTTTTCACATCAGGTCTGGATTTCCCCTTGAAGATTTTAAGATTAAAGTAGAATCAAAAGGATGATTGTACAGTGATTTCTGCAAATTTTGGTTCCTGAAAATTTCAATTTCCCTAAACTCCTTCAAGTAATAACCTTGGTCATAAAGCATATTTCAGTATTTACCTCAAGGAACATAAGCAGCCCACATAATTTATGGTAATTTCATGACGATAAGGTGCACCCTTTTGGCTAAAATTTTCCCCCGATCCCGAAAGTGCACCTTATAGCCCAGTGCGCCTTATATAATGGACAAAGTTGCGAAATTTGCCAACCCAGAAGTGTGAGCCCGCAAGAGTCCCGAGCCGAGCAGAGCCTGCCTGGCAGCGGCATTGGACCAGTGCCGGGACGGGGCAAGCCTGGTGGCATCGGGGTAGCGCCGGCGCGGGGGGAAAGCTGGCGGCAGTGGAGCAACCCGGGCAGGGGGGGAAAGCCAGCGGCATCGGGGTAGCGGTAGCGCAGTGCAAGCCCGCCGGCATTGGGGCTGCACCAGAGCGGGGGAAAAGCCCGGGGGATCGTGAGGCTCCCAGTGTGGCACAGGGCACCGGGAGCACTGGGGCAGTGCGGGGAGGGAGGAAGCGGGCTGCCGCAGAAGCCACGAGCTGTGGGCGCTCCGAGCCGCCGCTAGCTGCAATGAGTACCACGATCACCACGGCACCACGGAGCCATGAAGGGGAACAGCATGGCAGTACCACAGAGCCGCGAGGGGTAATGGCACGATGGAAGCGCCGAGCCGCCGGGGACAGGTGGCATGGCGGGAGCGCCTAACTGAGCAAGGGACAGGCGGTAGGGTGGAGCCTCGATGGGGAACAGCACGACAGCTCTGCGGAGCCACGAGGGGGAAGAGCACGGCAGCACCACAGAGCCGTGAGGGGGAACAGCATGGCAGCTGGAGCAGCGCTAGCAGAGAGGCGGGGGATGAGAGCAGTGATGGCAGAGAGGCAGGGGGCCAGAGCATTCTTGGCAGAGAGGCAGGGGGCTGGAGCAGTGCTGGCAGAGAGGCAGGGACTGGAGTAGCACTGGCAGAGAGGCGGGGGGCAAGAGCAGTGCTAGCAGGGATGTGGGGGGCGGCCTGGGCAGCCCCAGGCACCAGCAGCAGTGCGGGCAGGGAGGCGAGGGGTGGCCCCAAGCGCCGGGAGCAGCGCGGGCAGGGAGGCGTTACTACTTCGTTACTTTGTTGCGCGTGGCATAGATCCTAGCTGCAAAAGAAAAAGTGTGCCTTATAGTCTGGCGCGCCTTATGGTCGTGAAATTGCTGTACAAGTCTGTAGCATTTGCCTTACCCCACCAACACTACATCTGAAATTTAATTTAGTTAACTTGGAAATCCATCCTCTTGAGAGATTTCTACATGCTCATTTTACCTATTTCAAGTGAAGAGGTATTACTCTAGGTACCCTAAGGTATCCAGTTGATATGGCTGACTTTTCCTACTAAATTTCTGTCTCAAGTTAGAGAAGGTCTTTTAGGCTTCATTCTCCTATTGTTGCTCCATTTATTCCACATTAAAAATCCTTTTACAATTTATTTATGTGCAGATTTTGTTTATTGTTGATCTTCATGTGACAAAGATGATTTTGTTGTACTTTAAAGGTATCCATATGTATACCATAAATATTTATGGCACCAAAAGTGGCTAATGTGTGGTTGGGTCCACACATCAGCCAGATTCTTTTTTGACTGCTTTGCCCATCCCTACACCATTGTGGATTTGTAAGATCTTAGAAATTCTACAGTGTTCCTTAGCAGCAGGGTCAAGTCCTTAGGTTCAGTGGTGATTATAATTCTCAAGGTTAACAATTTGCTTCTTCATCTTCTCTGTACAAGGTAGAGGATTCTATGTGTAAACTCTCCTTGACAAAGTTTATATGAAAATTTTTGTTAGAGTTTTAGTCTAGTACCTTTGGTTTTGCTTGAAAGTCAGAGAATGTAACTTGCTAGCTCAACACTTTTCAGGTTAGATTAGATTCTTTTCTGATAAAGGAAGCCTTAAAGAAATTAATGAGAATGAGAACTACCTTTTTGTCCCTACCTTCACTTTGCAAGGAAACACACTTTTCAAAATGAACCAAAAAGTGTTCTACAGAAAATATTAGGACATCTCTTTGGAGAAAAAGCCCTATATTCCCTCATCTGCCTCAGAAACTATGATTTCTGTCCTGTTGTCATCTCAAAGGTACTGAACTGAAGCACTTTCACAAGGATTCTGTCAAGTCAGTCTAGGCAGCTAGATGAACTGAGTCATTTGTCTTGGGGATTCTTCTGCTTTGACACAAGGTGAAAACTAAGTAAATATTCTCATTGGATGTGGTGATTTCAGGAGAATTCCTCATTGTTAATATTCTAGGTGTGTAACATGGGCCATATGTCTGTCTTCTGCCCAGTCAGCCACAGGCAGTCAAAAACCAAATCGCCTGAATATTTAAACATACAAGAAAAAGTTCTTAAAGCCTCTAACCAAAGCAAATCTTTAACACCCATGAAATCTTTCTTCTAGCTGCAAAAACTTGACATACATAGATATCCAATTTAAAGCACATATTGTCCCTGCCTCATGGCAGCAAGATCACATGGTTGTACTCCTGACAATGTATTTTCTTTTTCCTTACCCATGATTTTCTGTGTTACTTCCTTCCTTACAATTTTTACAATTTTATTTTTAATACTGTAATAAGTCTGTTGGGTAGAATGGTATTTTTACATCTTTTTAAACAAAAAGAAAAGCATGTACATTCAATCCACCAAAAAAGGAGAGATCTGGTATTTCTGTGGCACTTGGTGGACAATAGAAAATTACGAGGACTTTTAATTTCTTTTAATTTCCCTCAAAGTCACATAAAATCATGGAATCATTGAATAGTTTGGGTTAGAAGGTACCTTAAACATCATCTAGTTTCAATCCCCATTTTCGTTGGCAGGGACATTTTCCAGTAGCCCAGATTGCTGGTCCAACCCCATCCATCCTGATCTTGAACCCCTCCAGGGATGGGATATCCACAGCTTCTCTCAGCAACCTGAGTTTACTTGAATTTTACAGAATCAGGATTGGTGAATTTGGAATGGACCAATGAGCTTGTGAAATCCCTACCATTCAACTACTAAACACTAAATAAGTCAAGGCCCTGAAAAAATATGATCAGCTTATTCATTATATTCTTCCAGAAACTTCGTGCCAATTTTACTTTTATTGGATAAATTAAGTGCAGTGTTGATGGTGACATAAAAATGTTATATTCCTTTGGACACTACTGCTTTCACAGTATTTTATTTTTATTAAAAATTCTTTTGCAAAATAAACTACATTTATTGTTGCAAGTGAGAACTTGAATTGATTCTAGAAAAAACTGCTGCAAACCCAATTTATTTTGATATTTTCATTGACAGCAATTTCTTGTCAACCAAAAATTTAAACCTTTTTATATTATGATTAAGAAAATACATATTTTTGCTAATTTAGTGTTTTAAAGAATTTCAGCTTTCAGGATAACTGCTAAAAGAAGAGAAAGCTTAAATCTTCAATGATAGTGGCACTCTCCAAATAAAGGAGAAGAGTCTGTTTCTTGATCAAGCACTGTTTCAGATTTTCAGAGCCTGCAGACTTAATCAGTAATCAAATCAAGGGAACATATTTTGTCTATTTGCATGAGAAAATTTCCAGAGAACTTAAAAAGCCATTTTGAACTGTAAAAGTGTATGACCCCAAACATTTTTTTTTAGTTTCTGTCTCTAAATCTTCTCTCTCTCTATGGATTGTTTTTATTCATACTGTGAATACATTATCTTGAATGGGTGTTGACCCCACATTTGTCTCAGTTATTCACATTCTAGATTCAGGTATTATGATGATGCTTACTATGTACATCTTATGAATACAAATGTTTTTAAATAAAGTTCCCTCATACTTTCATTTCAGCAGTTTTATGGTTAGAATTTTTATTCATCAAGTTCAACCACATATTTTCATACAGTGATGTTTGTGAAATTGAGCTTTATTTTAAAGTATGAATTTATTAAAAGTTACATGGTCACAAATAATTTTCTTTATAGGTTTAGTAAGAGTTACAAGATACCAGGTCTAATATCAAATACCACTACTTACCACATTCATAGAATAGATTGGGTTGGAAGGGACCTTTAAAGATCATGTCGTTCCAAACGCCTTCCTTGGGCAGGAGCACCTTTCACTAGAACTGTTTGCTTAGAGTTTCATCCAACCTGACACTGAAAACTTCCAGGAATGGGGCAGTTTCACCACATTTTCAGTGAAAAAACATAAAGAAAGTAGGTTTAGATTAGATATTAAGAAGAAAATCTTTACACTTGTAACCTCCTTGTGCTGCCACTACTTGTCCTTGCAAAAAGTCTTTTTCCATGTTTCTTGCAGTGTCCCTTCAGTGACTGGAAGGCCAGAGTTAATTATGTCACCCCCAAAGGTCACAATCTTTTCTTTTCCAGACTGAACAATCTCAGTTCTCTGATTTTTCTCATAGGAGAGGTACTCCATCTCTCTGATTAATTTGTTGGGCCTTTCTGGACTTTTCCAACAGGTCATGTCCTTCTCATGTTGGGGCCCCCAGGGCTGGATCCAGCACTGCAGGTGGGGTCTCACCAGAGCAGAGCAGAGGGGCAGAATCCCCTCCCTCCCCTGCTGCCCGTGCTGCTTTGGATGCAGCCCAGGACATGTTTGGTTTCTGGACTGTGAGTGCCCATGGCTGGGTCATGTCCAGCCATTCTCACATCCCCAAGTTCTTCTGGGCTGGGCTGCTCTGATCTGTTCATCCCCAGCCTGTGCTGATACCAGGGTTTACCTCAACCCAGGAGCACACACTACTCAGCTTAGTGTCATCTGCAAATTTGCTGAGGGTACAACCACCAGCGACTTTCTCCACCTACTAGATACCACCAACTCAGGTTTTTTTTTTTTTTTTTTTTTTTTTCAAATTGCAGATTCTTTCTGAACAGTGTTTCACTACTACTGTGGTTAAGGTTGCCCCGTTGACAACTGATATGTGGACAACCAGATGCAGTTTTTTTTATGAATCAGTAAGTTTTGCAATGAAAGGAAAAGAGCAGAGAAGCTGGGGAATGGAAATAGCTGTCCTTAGTTTAATGCAGCAATATCTTCATTAAAAGGAAGTACTATCAGCCCTAGAGATAAACCTCCTTCATAATCAAAGGTTCAATGTGATTCTCTTTATAGCAAAAACTCTGAAACAAGGAACAAGAGTTCTGAGCTGAAAAATTAAGTCTGTTCACTTGAGTAGTGAAATGATACTTTTAACGTGGAGATCAATCCCTAATCATGCAATATAAAACGAGTCCTAAAACTATAAGTAGTACAGACAGCAGGACGAAGAAAGTTTGGAAGAAGATGTAGAAGATAATATTCCTGAATCATGAAACAGAGGAAATCTAGCATCACTGAAACCTTCTTTCTTGGTCTCTGCTAGAAATAAATGCAGTAAGGTCTCTCAACATTTGAAGCATTTATTCATATATGTCTAATCTGAAGAAAAACTCCTGCAGAAATGTACCTTGTACTTGTAGGTATGAAAAACTGGTCTTTAGAAGGTCACAAAATCTTGTGAAATACTCATTCCTTGTCATACTATAACAGGGTATGCCTTTGACAGTAATAGACTATGGTAATAGACCTTTCTAGAGCAGTGCAAGTCAACAGTTGAACAAGTCTTTTCTTTGGGTCTGTTTAGAGAAGTCCTCATAGATCAGCATTGCTGAAGAAGCTTCATAAAATTTACTTTTATCTTCAGAATTAGGGATTTGTGTTTCTGTCTTTTGGGATAGATCATTAAAGAATCACTGACATATGCCAGGAAAGGAATGGAAAAACTTTTGCATCCACAGCCATAAATGAAAACACTTGAGGCACAACAGAGACAGCTCTGAGATGGGAAGATTATCTTGTTGAAAATGAAATAAATTAGAGTCTAAGGAGCAAGTACTGGCAGAAGAATATATTGTGAGGAATAATGAAAGTTTAAAGAGATCTTCAGTTTAGTCAGCAGGAAATCTCTTTTCACCAAAAGAGTAATTCAGCACCAAGAAAGGCTATCCAGAGAGGCTGCAGATTCTCTGTCCAGGGTAATTTGTAAGACTCAGTTAAATAAAACCATGTATGACTTGATGCAGTGTTGGTGTAGTGCTTGCTTAAGTTGGAGAATGGACTTAATGAGCTCCAAAATTTGCTTTAAGCTAAGAGTTCTGTAACTTTAGGAAAAAATAAGTAGGTGGATTACTTGAAAAGAGAGCAGGTATTAGAAGCTGGAGGATTGTGAATGATAAAATATTATGGTGGGGGGTTATGTGGAGTTGCAAGTTCAGTAGGATACACCAGAGATTTAATACTTGCCTTCTCACTTCTTAAACGTTCATCTTATACCATGTATGAATAAAATCCTTTCGTTGTTTTTAAAAGTAGATGAAGCAGCTTTTAAAATTCATTTAACAAATGGACTAAGAAAAATAAAAACATTCAGGGAAAAAAATCCAAAGACCATAAAATATTATTGAATAAGAATAGAAAATGGTAGTAGTATGCTCTAATTTCTGATTATTCCTGTATGTGCATACACACACTAAGGCACTACAGAAAGCTTGAGGAAAAGAAAATATCACAATGAGTTATCTCTGGAGTGTTTTTCAGAACAGATCAGATGAATATCTGTTAAGTACATCCCAGTTCATCATATAATTTTGATTTGGATACCCTTGAAGATTAAATAAAAAGTAAGATTTTTTAAATGAGCCAAACATTAATTATTTCTAAGCATTATCATTACTATCCAGATATTGAGATTTGTAGTAATTTTTGTTTGTTTGTTTTTTAATGCAGTTACTCTATGTGTCTTCAACATACTGAAACCTCAAGGGCTAGTAGCTTAAAGAAATTGCATCTAGACTTTTGAAAAGACTTCATAAAACACTAATTAAAAATTTAGTGATGAAAAAGAACTGACCTCTACAGCTGCTCAACACTCTCCTGACAGCTGAGGAGAGGAAGGTGCATGTGTGTGTGTGTGTGTGTGTGTGTGTGTGTGTGTGTGTGTGTGTGTGTGTGTGTGACTGAGATTTCATCTCTGTGTTCTCATATTTTCTGACTGAGGAAATTGTGGCCAAAACAATTGGCAGACTTTGTGCTTGGCCTTTTTTGTGCTATGGACTTTTTCTTAAATGTTCTGAAAATGGCAATTGTCAATGTGATTGTTCACATCTTTCTTCTCATTTTATGAATCTAGTCATTAAGCTCAGTTCTCGAATGGCATACTTGAAATTGTGACTTCCACAAATTAGATGGGGATATTGGATGTGAAATGAATAGAGTGAAAGTGTGAGAGCTATTTATTTTAATGAAGAATTTTAAAAGTCCCATGGATGACTTACCTTATTAACATCCTACTCAGACAAACTTTTATTAAAATATGTTTTTAATA